>NC_053389.1:458849838-460153679 GCF_905171765.1 Bufo bufo | reverse complement strand
ATTTTCCCATAGTTTAGAACAACTAGGGTTTCTACTCTTTTGCAACTTGCTTTGTAAGGGGTGAGGCTTCTCAAAGAATGTAGACCTTGGCTGGGAAGGGAGCATGGCCAAAAATATTTCCAATTTGTATAATTTGCACAATATTTCATTTATAATGTGAAAAAATTGTGGTCATCAAGTCAACCACCTGCCAACAATAGGGATGTAGCTAGCGAGGCCTCTGGTCGGACACATAGCCAAGAATCTGGGTGGCAACAAGCTACTCTGCCTTGGCAGTGAACTTTGCTGCAGTGAAGGTAAACCTACATACTACCCTTTAACCTCTGCACTATCCATGTGATTTCATGTTCTTTGTGCTAATCCAGTACCTTCTGTGTGAATATAATAAATATGCAATGGGCAGATACAACATCTGAAATCCCTGACAAACAACAATGCTGTAGCTACATATTTCTCAGTCTTTACTGTAGTCTTGATTTCCCCCCCTTAACCCCTTCACGCCTGATGACGTACATGTACATCATCGAGTCGGTCTTTAAACGTGGCACCCGATCGCGTGGGCTGCGGGTGCCATAGCCGCGGGTGGCCGCCTGCTTCTTATAGCAGACACCAGCTGCTTATGTCTGCAACCGGTAGTAATTCCGATCGCAAACATTTAACCCCTCAGATGCCATGGTCAATTCTGACCATGGCATCTGAGTACGCTGAAAACCGAAAGGGCGAGCTTTCGGTTATGCTCCGGCTCCCCCGTGTGGCGATCGGAGAAGCCGGAGCTTGTGTGAGGAAGCCACTGTTTTTGTGAATGACAGGAGACTGCTAAATAGTATGGTATTTCCTATGGAGCCCTTGCCTGTAATAGGGCTTCATAGGAAAGTAGTAAAATCATCAGATGATTGATTGTTATAGTTCCCTATGGAAACTATAAAAAAGTGTAAAAAAAAAAAGTTTAAAGAATTAATAAATAAATAAAAACATTAAAAATGAAATCGCCCTCCTTTTCCCAAAATAAAAATAAAAGAGCTAAAAAAATTTTAAAAAATACACATCGACACATCATGGGTGTTGCCATGTGCGAAAACGGCCATAGTATAAAAAATATATATATATACATATATTCCCCATACAGCAAACAGCAAAACGGAAAAATGCGTCCAAATGGCTGATTCGCCATTTTTGGTCGCTTCAAAAAGTCATTCACACCTCAGAATGGCATCAATCAAAATTTCAGATCGCCCACAATAAATGAGCCCCCATACAGATCCGTATACATAATTACAAAAAAGTAATATGGCGACAAAAACCCCCCAGATTTTTACCCACTTTTAAAAAATTTTATCACTGTCAAAACGCAAGAAAAACTATACATATAAGGTATCGACGGATTCGTACTGACCTGTAGAATAAAAGTAACTGATCAGTTTTATCGCACATGGAACATTTCAAATAAAAAACCCGTAAAACTGTGGTGGAATTGCATTTTTTTTTTGCAATTTCACTCCATTTGGAATTTTCCCCCCACTATATTACATGCAATATTAAATGGTGGCATTGGAAAGTACAACTTGTCCCGCAAAAAACAAGCCCTCATACAGCTATGTGAACAGATAAATAAAACAGTTATGGCTCTGGGAAGACAGGGAGCGCAAAACGAACCCCCCCCCCCCCCCAAAAAAAACAAAAAAAACTGGGTGAAATGTTTAAGACTATTGTTACTTACAAATCTTGCAGGCACTCTGCTGGAATATTGTGGTTTGTTAATTATTTTACTTATTTGTTTCTTCAAAATTGGGCATGCTTCATTATTCTGGTAAAACTGCCAACTAAAACAAACACATGGAGTCTTTTATGGCTTTACACTTTGAGAAACAATGCAATTAATATAATGACTGAGACTTAAGAAAACAGATTTTTTCCAAGATCATTCTTCTCAATCTCTATAGTTCAGTTAACTTTAGTACTTAAAGGAATTATCCCACAAATATAAAACTCTTTTTTTAACTCACTTATCTGGATGACTTTTTTTTCCTTTCTGTGGATGAGCAACAGCTCACATGTGACATTCAAGCACCTGCATTTCCCTTGCATTAACTCAAAACCGCTTCCTCCTCTGCATACAAAATAGTTCCTCAGATATACAATAACCCCAGTGATGTATTTGGTATGTAATGCTCCCACAAATTCTTCTTCACTGTCTAGAGATAGATATGGTTATATATTTCTATAAATTTAGAAGTAGGAAGAATTAATGAAAGGTGTCTAGACTAGGGTTGAGAGAACCCAAACTGTTCGTACCGAACTTTAGGGTTTTTTGTACTCGGACCCGAATCCGAACATTTTCGTAAAAGTTCGGGTTCGAGTTCTGTGTTCAGTGATTTAATGGCGCTTTTTGAAAGGCTGCAGGGCAGCCAATCAACAAGCGTTTAACTAGTGTGCCCTAAGAAGCCATCACAGCCATGCCTACTAATGGCATAGCTGTGATTGGCCGAGTGCAGCATGTGACCCAGCCTCTATATAAGCTGGAGTCACGTAGCACCGCACGTCACTCTGCTCTTACTAGTGTAGGGATAGGATGCTGCTGCTGTGAGGGAGAGATTAGGAAAGACTCTGATATCTGCACTTCGTGTAAAGTCAGCGATCTACAGCGCATTTTATTTTGGGGTGCAATGCAAAATTTTTGCACACTGCCCTGGGGCCAGTGATACTGAAAAAAAAAAACGTTTTAATCCGTCTGTTAGTTAGGTGGGTGTCAGTGGCCATTTTGTGCAACAACAGTGCACCAGCACTGCATATGTGCCAGGGACAATCATTTAATCCTGTTCTTGTAGTTCAGTGGCTGACATATACCCATTTTTAAAGTGCACCTGCACTGCATATGTGCCAAGGGAAGGGAAAATAATACAGTATGTGAGTTCAGGGACCCAGGGGGTGACATATCCCCATTTTTTTCTGTAAAGTATCCCTGTGTTGCATTTCTGAGTGAAATATAATCAGTAAAATCCATCTGTTCCATTGTGGGGTGACATATTAATTTTTTTTGTTGTAAAGTACCTCTGAGGCCTGCACTGCATATGTGACAGGCAGGCACATAAAATCAGCAAATCCATCTGTTCCATTGAAGGGGTGACATATCCTCATTTTTTTATGTTAAAAACCCCTGTGCTTCATTTGTGAGAGTGAAATATAATCACAGTTAAACCCATCTGTTTCATTTAGGGTTAAAAAAATACTTTAAAGTACCTTTTTGCCCTGTGCTGCATTTATGACAGTCCAATAAAACCGCCAAATACTACAGTTACATTTTTTGGGGAAAAATTCCATTTTTTGTTGCTATAAAGTACATTTGCGGCCTATGCTGCATTCCTGTCAGTCAAATAAAATCATTAAATACCACTGTTACATTTTTGGGCTTTAAATTGCCATTTTTGGGTGTAAAGTACCTCTGAGGCCTGCACATGTGATAGGCAGGAACATAAATTCATTAAATCCATCTGTTCCATTGTAGGGGTGATATATCCACCATTTTTTATGTTAAAAACCTCTGTGCTTTATTTGTGAGAGTGCAATATAATCTCAGTTAAATCCATCTGTTTCATTTAGGGTTAAAAAAAAAACTTTTTGGGGGGGCAGTAAAGTACCCTTTTGCCCTGTGCTTCATTTCTGGTATTTAAAGAAATACAGTTAAATCCATCTGTTTCATCTGTGTTAGACAAAAACTTTTTTTGGGCAATAAAGTACCTTTGCTGCCTGCACTGCATAGCAGACCGGTGATAAGTTTAAAAAAAATTGTCTGTTCCATTGTTGGGTGACATTAACTCATTTTTCCCATTAAAAAAACCCTGCTTTGTATTGTTCACAAGGAACTTAATTTAGTAAAAACGTCTGTTACTTCAGTGGGTAACTGCAAAAAATGAGGAGAGTGTCAAACAAGGGACGTGGCCCTGGTCGTGGTGCTGCTGGTGTTGGTGGAGCTCCTGTTGCAGGGAGAGGACATGGTCGATCTGTGCCAGCTACACGCCCAAGTGAAACACCTTCCTCAGGTGCGAGTACGCGACAGAACCTTCAGCATTATTTGGTAGGGCTGAATGCGGCTCCACGAATGGTGAGGCCAGAAAAAGTACAGGCAATAGTAGATTGAGTGTCTGACAGTGCCTCCGGTTCCTTCACAGTGTCTCCCACCCAGTCCCCTGCTGAAAGATCAGAGTTGGCACCTGCAGCCCATGGCCATCAGTCTTTCACCTCACCCCCTTGCAAATCAGCCAAGCAGTCTGAGCCCCAAGTCATGCAGCAGTATCTTATGCTTTTTGATGACTCTGCTGGCACGTTTTTCCGTCGGCCATCCAAATACCAACCACTTATGTTTCAGGATGAGGGCATGAGAGGACCACCACAGCACGTCTAGGATCATGACGAAACACAGGTGCCAACTGCTGCGGCTTTCTGCAGTGTGCAGAATGGCAAGGGGGGCAGGGGTGAAGATTGGGTGGAAGATGATGTGGAGGATGTTGAGGTACTAGACCCCACATGTAATCAAGGTCATGCGAGTGACCTGTGTAGTTCGCAGGAAGAGGCGGTGGTCGCACATAGGCACCAGCACAGCAAAAGTGGGAGCAGTGTGCAAAAGTGTCTGTTACATTCTTGGGTGACATTTTACCATTTCTGCCATGAATAAACCCCTGCTCTGCATAGGTGACAGGGACCTAAGTTTCGAAAAATCGTCTGTTACATTCTCAGGTGACATTTTATCATTTTTGCTGTATTCAAACCCCTGCTCTGAATAGGCGACAGGGACCTAATTTTTGTAAAATTGTCTGTTCCATTGGTGGGTGACATGAACCCAGTTTTGCCGTGAATAAACCTCTGCTCTTTATAGGTGACAGGGACCTAAATTTCTAAAAATCGTCTGTTACATTTTACAATTTTTGCCGTATACAAACCCCAGCTCTGCATAGGTGACAGGAACCTAATTTTTGTAAAATCGTCTGTTCCATTGGTGGGTGACATGAACCCAGTTTTGCCGTGAATAAACCCTTGCTCTGCATAGGTGACAGGGACCGAAATTTCCAAAAATCATCTTTTACATTCTCAGGTGACATTTTACCATTTTTGCGGTATACAAACCACTGCTCTGCATAGGTGACAGGGACCTAATTTTTGTAAAATAGTCTGTTCCATTGGTGGGCGACATGAACCCAGTTTTGCTGTGAATAAACCCCTGCTCTGCATAGGTGACAGGGACCTAAATTTCAAAAAAATTGTTTGTTACATTGTTGGGTGACAATTTACCATTTTTGCCATATACAAACCCCTGCTCTGCATAGGTGACAGGGACCTAAATTTCTAAAATTCGTCTATTACATTGATGGTTGAAATTAACCCATTTTTGCCGGTGAAAAACCCCTGCTCTGCATTGCTGACAGGGAACTAAATTTAGTAAAAACGTCTGTTACTGATCGGAAGATGCGCGACTACAAGTGCACGCTGGTCGACTCGCTGCTGATGGCATTCCCACCTGACAGCGGGGGCTCAGTGAAAGCACAAGGCGAAGGCAGAGGAGGAGGAAGAGGTCACCAACGCAGCTGGGGAACCGCCAGCACCTCAGAAGGCAGGGTTAGCATGGCCGAAATGTGGAAAAGCGTTGTCAGCACGCCACAACAACTAGCACCACCAGCTGATATGGAATGTCTTAGCAGGAGGCAGCATTTCATCAACATCGTGGAGCAGTATGTGTGCACACGCCTACACGTACTGAATGACGGGTCTGCCCCCTTCAACTTCTGGGTCTCCAAATTGGGCACATGGCCTGAGCTTGCCCTTTATGCCTTGGAGGTGCTGGCCTGCCCTGCAGCCAGTGTATTGTCTGAATGTCTGTTTAGCATGGCAGGGGGAGTTATCACAGACAAGCGCAGCCGCCTGTTTACAGCCAATATGGACAAGCTCACGTTCATTAACCCCTTAAGGACATAGGACGTACCGGTACGCCCTATTTCCCGAGTCCTTAAGGACCAAGAACGTACCGGTACGTCCTGACTTAACCTCTTAAGGACACATGACGTATCGGTACGTCATGATGTCCTGGTACTTAAGGACACATGACGTACCGGTACGTCATGTGTTGTTCCGATCACTGCCGCCCGGCCGGCAGTGATCGGAACCCGGTGCCTGCTCAAATCATTGAGCAGGCACCTAGGCTAAATGCGCGGGGGGGTCCCGTGACCCCCCCATGTCGGCGATCGCGGCAAACCGCAGGTCAATTCAGACCTGCGGTTTGCTGCGATTTCTGCAGTTTCTGGTCCCCGCGGTCCCTGACCGCGGGGATCAGAAACTTTATATGCCTAAAAAAAGTTTTATTCACCCCCCCCCTGCACCCCCGAATGATTTTTATGGTGGCGGGAGGTGCAGGGGGAAGGTTGCGGGCGGTGTGGGCGGTGCGGGAGGCGGGCGGTGCGGCAGGCGGGATCGCGATCCCCCGCCCGCCTCCCCTTGAAAATTCATTGGTGTTCAGTGGGTATACCAGGGTGCCAGCACATTGCTGGCACCCTGGTATAAACGGCTGACATCTGCGATGCGATGTCAGCCGTTTAACCCTTTCCATACAGCGGTCCGTACGGACCGCTGTATGGAAAAGGTTAACAGCGCAGGGAGCTCCCTCCCTCTCCCATCGGGGGGCTGCTGTGCCTTTGCAGCCCCCCGATGGAGAGGGAGAGAGCCCCCAGACAGCCCCCCGAGAGATCCCCTCCTTACCCTTCCCCGTCTGCGAAGTTCTGAGCAGACGGGGAAGGTTCCCATGGCAACAGGACGCCTCTCAGGCGTCCTGCTGTCCATGGTGCTGAACAGATCTGTGCTGAAAGGCATAGATCTGTTCAGTGTAAGTAAAATACAGTGCAGTACAATATTGTTCTGTACTGTATTATACAGACATCAGACCCACTGGATCTTCAAGAACCAAGTGGGTCTGGGTCCAAAAAAAGTGAATAAAAGTGAAAAAAAAGTAAAAATCAAAAAACACATTTATCACTGATAAAAAATGAAAAAAATAAAATTCCCTACACATGTTTGGTATCGCCGCGTCCGTAACGACCTGATCTATAAAACGGTCATGTTACTTTACCCGAACGGTGAACACCATAAAAAAAAAAAAAAAAAAAACTATGATGAAATTGAAATTTTGCCCACCTTACTTCCCAAAAAAGGTAATAAAAGTGATCAAAAAATTCGCATGTACGCCAAAATTGTAACAATCAAACCGTCATCTCATCCCGCAAAAATCATACCCTACCCAAGATAATCTCCCAAAAACTGAAAAAACTATGGCTCTTAGACTATGGAGACACTAAAACATGATTTTTTTTTGTTTCAAAAATGAAATCATTGTGTAAAACTTACATAAATAAAAAAAAAGTATACATATTAGGTATCGCCGCGTCCGTATCGCCCGGCTCTATAAAAATATCACATGATCTAACCCCTCAGATGACCACCGTAAAAAAATAAAAATAAAAACGGTGTAAAAAAAGCCATTTTTTGTCATCTTACGTCACAAAAAGTGTAATAGCAAGCAATCAAAAAGTCATATGCACCCCAAAATAGATGCCAATCAAACCGTCATCTCATCCCGCAAAAAATGAGACCCTACTTAAGATAATCGCCCAAAAACTGAAAAAACTATGGCTCTTAGACTATGGAGACACTAAAACATTTTTTTGGTTTTAAAAATGAAATCATTGTGTAAAACTTACATAAATAAAAAAAATTGTATACATATTAGGTATCGCCGCGTCCGTGACAACCTGCTCTATAAAATTACCACATGATCTAACCTGTCAGATGAATGTTGTAAATAACAAAAAAAAAAACGGTGCCAAAAAAGCTATTTCTTGTTACCTTGCCGCACAAAAAGTGTAATATAGAGCAACCAAAAATCATATGTACCCTAAACTAGTACCAACAAAACTGCCACCCTATCCCGTAGTTTCTAAAATGGGGTCACTTTTTTGGAGTTTCTACTCTAGGGGTGCATCAGGGGGGCTTCAAATGGGACATGGTGTAAAAAAAAACAGTCCAGCAAAATCTGCCTTCCAAAAACCATATGGTGTTCCTTTCCTTCTGCGCCCTGCCGTGTGCCCGTACAGCGGTTTACGACCACATATGGGGTGTTTCTGTAAACTACAGAATTAGGGCCATAAATAATGAGTTTTGTTTGGCTGTTACCCTTGCTTTGTAACTGGAAAAAAAATATTAAAATGGAAAGTCTGCCAAAAAAGTGAAATTTTGAAATTGTATCTCTATTTTCCATTAAATCTTGTGCAACACCTAAAGGGTTAACAAAGTTTGTAAAATCAGTTTTGAATACCTTGAGGGGTGTAGTTTCTTAGATGGGGTCACTTTTATGGAGTTTATAATCTAGGGGTGCATCAGGGGGGCTTCAAATGGGACATGGTGCTAAAAAAACTGTCCAGCAAAATCAGCCCTCCAAAAACCAAACGGCGCACCTTTCACTCTACGCCCCGCTGTGTGCCCGTACAGTAGTTTACGGCCACACATTGGGTGTTTCTGTAAACAGCAGAGTCAGGGCAATAAAGATACAGTCTTGTTTGGCTGTTAACCCTTGCTTTGTTAGTGGAAAAAATGGGTTAAAATGGAAAATTAGGCAAAAAAATGAAATTCTCAAATTTCATCGCCATTTGCCAATAACTCTTGTGCAACACCTAAAGGGTTAACGACGTATGTAAAATCAGTTTTGAATACCTTGAGGGGTGTAGTTTCTTAGATGGGGTCACTTTTAGGGAGTTTCTCCTCTAGGGGTGCATCAGGGGGCTTCAAATGGAACATGGTGTAAATAAACCGGTCCATAAAAATCAGCCTTCCAAAAACCATACGGCGCACCTTTCCCTCTACGCCCCGCTGTGTGGCCGTACAGTAGTTTACGGCCACATATTGGGTGTTTCTGTAAACGGAAGAGTCAGGGCAATAAAGATACAGTCTTGTTTGGCTGTTAACCCTTGGTTTGTTAGTGGAAAAAATGGGTTAAAATGAAAAATTAGACAAAAAAATGAAATTCTCAAATTTCCTCCCCATTTGCCAATAACTCTTGTGCAACACCTAAAGGGTTAACAACGTATGCAAAATCAGTTTTGAATACCTTGAGGGGTGTAGTTTCTTAGATGTGGTCATTTTTGGGTGGTTTCTATAATGTAAGCCTCGCAAAGTGACTTGAGACCTGAACTGGTCCCTAAAAATTGAGTTTTTGTAAATTTCTGAAAAATTTCAAGATTTGCTTCTAAACTTCTAAGCCTTATAACATCCCCAAAAAATAAAATATCATTCCCAAAACAATTCAAACATGAAGTAGACATATGGGGAATGTAAAGTCATCACAATTTTTGGGGGTATTACTATGTATTACAGAAGTAGAGAAACTGAAACTTTGAAATTTGCAAATTTTTCCAAATTTTTGTTAAATTAGGTATTTTTTGGTGCAAAAAAAATTATTTTTTTGACTCCATTTTACCAGTGTCATGAAGTACAATATGTGACGAAAAAACAATCTCAGAACGGCCTGGATAAGTCAAAGCGTTTTAAAGTTATCAGCACTTAAAGGGACTCTGGTCAGATTTTCAAAAAATGGCCTGGTCCTAAGGTGTAAAAAGGCTGTGTCCTTAAGGGGTTAAAATCGGAATTCCGGCGCCGCGGGGGTTAATCGGAACGGGACGCCGGCTGAAATCATTCAGGCGGCATCCCGTAACAATGCAGGGGGGAGGCATTCGACCCCCCGTATCGGCGATCGCAGAAAGCCGCAGGTCAATTCAGACCTGCGGTTTTCTGCGTTTCCGGTCCATTCGGGTGTCCTGTGACCCAATGAACCGGAAAAAGACTGCGATCGGTGGCGTAATTATACACCACCTATCGCAGTCCGAGGATTTGGAGAGGCGGTGCTGGCCCTGGTGCTGAACGCCGCTGTCCAGGGTGCTGATTGGTGCAGGGGAGAGAGGCGCGAGATTCAAACTTCCTGCGCTCCTCTCTCCCCTCCTCTTCCTGTCCAGCACCCTGACCGTGCAGCATCGTCCAGCACCAGCTCCTGCGTCCCCCTAATCGGCATCCATCACCCTCCTGCACCCATCGCCACCCAGGTAGGTTAGGGTCAGGGAGGGAGCGGCACTGTTAGGCAGGGAAAGAAGGGAAAAGTAAGTTAGAAAAAAAAAAAGACAAAGTACTTTTATTCCAAACTCCCATCTATCCATCTAACCCTAACCCAGACCCCCACTGCCACTTGCCCCCCCCCACCAGCCCCCCCCAGCCCCCCCACCCCCCACCAGCCTCCCCCCCACCAGCCTCCCCCTCCCCCACCAGCCTCCCCCCCTCACCACCCCTTTTTTTTTTTGCGTGCGCTGACTGGCCAAAACTTTTTAGCGTCCGTCCACTGTTAGCACATCGCCTGCCCCACCACCCCACCGACCGCTGATCAGCGTTGTACCGCTGATCAGCAAGTTTTAACTTTTTTTTTTCCTAACACTTGCCCTTTTTTTTTTGCCTTTTTTAGTACGCAAACACCCGTTGCCCCCACACACACGCACATATAATAAAGGTTTAGACCCGGTGGCTGGACGCCGGTCAGTGCAGCCGAAATGAGGACATTTTGGGGCCTCGTGCTGCATATGGGTCTAGTCCAAAAACCCAGTGTCAGGCAATACTGGAGTGGGGACGTCCTATACCAGACCCCACTGTACAGTATGGTCATGACACGTACACAGTTTGAGGCCATCCGGAAATGTCTGCATTATTACGATAATGCAGCATGTCCACCCCGAGGTGATCCTGCCTATGACCGGCTGTATAAGATACGGCCGGTCATCGATCACTTTGGGGCCAAATTCATGGAGGCCTACGTACCTGGAAGGGAGGTTGCGGTTGATGAGTCTCTCGTTGCGTTCAAGGGGAGACTCAGTTTCCGCCAATACATTCCCACAAAGCGGGCGAGGTATGGCGTGAAGCTATACAAAATTTGTGAGAGTACCTCAGGGTACACTTACAAATTTCGTGTGTACGATGGGCGAGATTCCCGTATTCAACCCCCAGAATCTCCCCCCACTCTGGGTGTTAGCTGGAAACTCATGTGGGACCTTATGTACCCACTGCTGGATAATGGTTACCACTTGTACGTGGATAACTTTTATACCAGCATTCCCTTGTTCAGGTCCCTTGCCGCCAGATCCACGTTCGCTTGTGGGACTGTGCGGAAAAATCAACGCGGCCTCCCTGCCTACCCCCTCCAGGTACCTATCCCCAGGGGTGAGACCCGTGCCCTTACCAGTGAAAACCTGTTGCTGGTCAGGTATAAGGACAAGAGGGATGTCCTTATGCTGTCCACAATCCACGGTAACAGCACCACCCCAGTCTCTGTGCGAGGTACCACGGCAATGGTCCTCAAGCCCGATTGTATCATCGACTACAATCGGTATATGGGAGGAGTTGATCTCTCTGATCAAGTCCTCACGCCATATAACGCCATGCGCAAAACCCGGGCATGGTACAAAAAAGTTGCGGTCTACTTGGTACAGGTTGCCATGTACAACTCTTTTGTACTATCCCGAAGCGCTGGCAGCACAGGGACATTCCTACAATTCGGCAGTCCTCAAGGACCTGATCTTTTCGGACCGGGAAAGAGCAGGCCGGAGTACCTCGGGAACTGGAGGCGCCCGGATCGTCCCTGGCCAACACTTTCCAGGTGTGGTCCCCCATACTGGAAAGAAGGGACGAACCCAAAAAAAGTGCAGAGTGTGTCACAAGAGGGGGATACGGAAGGACACCACTACTCAATGTGACACGTGCCCCGATCATCCGGGCCTCTGCATTATCAATTGCTTCAGGGAGTATCACACTTCCATGGAGTACTAAATTTTTATAATCCCCAACAGTCCACTAGAGAACATAAAACACTATGGCTCTCAGACTTTGGAGACACGGAAACAATTTTTCTTTCCCCAAAAAATATTAGTTTTAGTGCAGGCATCCTCAAACTGCGGCCCTCCAGATGTTGTAAAACTATAACTCCCAGCATGCCCAGACAACCTACAGCCATCAGCAGGGCATGGTGGGAATTGTAGTTTTACAACATCTGGAGGGCCGCAGTTTTAGGATGCCTGCTTAGTATCTCCAAAGTCTGAGAGCCATACATCGTCGCGTGCGTAAAAGTCGTCGCTATAAAAATAACTTTTGACCAAACGCCTCGGATGAACGGTGTTAAAAATATAAAATAAAAACTGTGCCAAAACACCCATTTTTGGGCAAAATTTCATTTTGAATCCATTTTGCTGGTAATAAAGCAAGGGTTAACAGCCAAACAAAACTAAATATTTATTGCCCCGATTCTGTAGTTTGCAGAAACACCCCATATGTGGTTGTAAATGGCTATATAGCCGCACGGCAGGGCATAGAACGAAGGAAACTCCATACGGTTTCTGGAAGGCAGATTTTGATGGACAGTTTTTTTTTTTACACCATGTCCCATTAGAAGCCCCCCCTGATGTAGCCTAGACTAGAAACTAAAAAAAAGTGACCCTATCTAAGAAACTACACCCCTCAAGGTATTCAAAAGTTACTTTACAAACTATGTTAACCCTTTAGGTGTTCCACAAAACTAAATAGCGAATGTAGAAACAATTTTAGAATTTAATTTTTTTGTTACATTGCCTCAAAAAAGAGTAAAATAGAGCAACCAAAAATCTAATTTACCCCAAAAATAGTCCCAAAACAACAACCACCTTATCCCGTAGTTTCCTAGATGGGGTCACTTTTATGGAGTTTCTACTCTAGGGGTGCATCAGGGGGCTTGAAAGGGTACATGATGTAAATAAACCAGTCCAGCAAAATCTGCCTTCCAAAAACCATATGGTGTTCCCCTTCTTCTATGTCCTGCCGTTTAGCCAAATAGTAGTTTACGACCACATATGGGGTGTTTCTGAAAACTACAGAATCAGGGCAACCCATTTTGAGTTTTGTTTGGCTGTTAACCCATTTTTTCCAGTAATAAAGTAAGGGTTAAAATGGAAAATTTTCCCAAAAATAGAAATTTCTAAATTGTTTCTCCATCTGCCATTAACTCTTGTGGAACACCTAAAGGGTTAACAAAGTTTGTAAACCCAGTTTGGAATACCTTGAGGGGTGTACTTTCTTAGATATAGTCACTTTTTTGAAATTTCTATTCTAGGGGTGCAACAGGGGGCTTCAAATGGGACATGGTATAAACAAAACCAGTCCTGCCAAATCTGCCTTCCAAAACCCATATGGTGTTCCCCTCCTTCTATGTGCTACCGTTTGGCCAAACAGTAGTTTACGACCACATATGGGGTGTTTTTGCAAACTACAGAATCAGGGCAACCCATTTTGAGTGTTGTTTGGCAGTTAACCCTTGGTGTCCCTGGATGTGGTTAATCTTTACACCCGGATCCCACAACGTGGAGGTGTAAACTCAGTTCTTGAACTTATTGAACATTTTGGGAAGGGACTGTCAGTTCAGTGAATTTGTAGAAGAATCACTTTTGTTCATTTTGGAAAACAATACGTTTCTCTTCAATGACCAGTGGTATAGGCAAATCTTTGGAACGGCCATTGGGACACCTGTCTCATGTACCTTTGCAAATATATTCCTGGGCAGATTTGAAGATAGGTATATATTCTCAACGTCTAACCCCTTCCTCAGTCACAAATGTCTGTTTTTGCGCTACGTGGATGATATCTTCATGGTGTGGTCGGGTACACAGGAGCAGTGCGAGCATTTTGTGGCACATCTTAACGACGCGAACGACATGAACATGATGTTCACCCTCAATTTTGGGGGGGCGACCATCGAGTTCTTGGACGTTCGTGTTGTTGTAGAAGATGGTGCCTTATATACCGAAGGGTATCGCAAACCCACTGCCAAAAATACCCTGCTGCACCATGAGAGCTATCATCCACGTAGCGTAACCAAGTCAGTCCCTTATGGACAGTTTTTAAGACTTAGACGTATTAACAGTCAGGATACAATATTCCTGAGACAGGCGGATGAACTGAGGAACAGATTGATCCAGCGCGGATATCCACCAGAGCAGTTAGATACAGCCCTAGAGAGGGCTAAAACCCACACACAGCAATCACTAATGAAACGCAGGAAAAGAAAAAGTGGGATGGACAGTGGTGCAGAGAAGGACAGATTTGTGTTCGTGTTCAAGCATAGTCCTATGGCAGACTATATTAAGAAAACAATATTAAATAACTGGGAAATCCTAAAGGCAGAGGATGATTTGGGTGAATTCACAGATCAAAAACCCATATTAGCCTTTAAACGATGTCGCACGTTTAGGGACATTCTGGTGCGTAGCCGTTACAGCGAGCAAAAACCGCGCGATTGGTTGTCACTCGGTAAGCCGGTTGGCAACCATCGCTGTGGTGACTGCTCCCTGTGCGGATACATGTTTAGAGGCCGCCATTTTTTCTTTGGAGGTCTGGAACACTGTGTGCATCAATTTATCAATTGCAGAACGACGCACGTAGTCTATGTATTAATTTGTGTATGTGGATCCTTCTATATAGGAAAAACCAAGAGATCCTTAATGGAGCGGGTACGAGAACATCGTAACTCAATCAAAACAGGCAAGGGACGTACTCGCCTAATTGAGCATGTACGGTGCCAACATGGGGGAGACGCAAATGTCTTGCGATTTGCGGGCCTAGAACATGTCCCCCCACCAGTTCAGGGAGGTGATAGACACCGCACCCTGCTCCAGAAGGAAGCTCGGTATATTATTAAAACGGATGCCACAGGTTGTTTAGGCTTAAACGAACGCAATGATCTGGCAGCATTCATTGAATAGGACGCTATATAAATATGATTCTCCTATGTATACACCTTAGATTATCTTTAGTCACTGTACGTATATTTATACGTTTTTGTATTTATATATCATTGCATTAACTTTTGCATCCCTTTCATTTATATTTATGTACCCTTCCATGTGTGTAGATACTATTCGCAGACTATGTGTCACTTTTTGTAACTATTGTTTCATTTGTGTCAGTATTGTTTTTAAACTTAAACTTGCACTAATGTATCAATGCACCTGTGTTTCAGGTGTGTGCAGTGGGTGTAGCCTCAAGGGTGTTTGAGTGATGGGTCAGCTGACCCTCCCCCATATGACGCTATAAACTAGCACACACTTGATTCCCAGAGTGGATCAAACAGCCGGAGGAAGCGGTCATACCGCGAAACGGCCGTCGCTGTGGATTGATACTCCATGTGAGTCTGCCCCCGCAACATGCCCTGCAATAAAGAAGCGTGAACACGAATGGTGAGTGCAGCTTATCTTTGCATCTTGTTCTCTAACCCTTGTTTTACTCCTGGAAAAAATTGATTATATTGGAAAATTTTCCAAAAAATAGAAATTTCAAAATGGTTTCTCCATCTGCCATTAACTCTTGTGGAACACCTAAAGGGTTAACAAAGTTTGTAAACCCAGTTTTGAATACCTTGAGGGGTGTACTTTCTTAGATGGAGTCACTTTTTTGAAATTTCTATTCTAGGGGTGCAACAGGGGGCTTCAAATGGGACATGGTATAAACAAAACCAGTCCTGCCAAATCTGCCTTCCAAAACCCATATGGTGTTCCCCTCCTTCTATGTGCTACCGTTCGGCCAAACAGTAGTTTACGATCACATATGGGGTGTTTTTGCAAACTACAGAATCAGGGCAACCCATTTTGAGTGTTGTTTGGCAGTTAACCCTTGTTTTACTCCTGGAAAAAATTGATTATATTGGAAAATTTTCCAAAAAATAGAAATTTCAAAATTGTTTCTCCATCTGCCATTAACTCTTGTGGAAGACCTAAAGGGTTAATAAAGTTTGAAAAAACAGTTTTGAATACCTTGAGGGGTGTAGTTTCTAGAATGGGGTCATTTTTGGGAGGTTTCTATTATCTAAGCCTCACAATATGATTTTGAAGATTTCTGAAAATTTCAAAATTTGCTTCTAAACTTCTAAGCCTTGTAACATCCCCAAAAAATAAAATATCATTCCCAAAATGCTACAAACATGAAGTAGACATATGGGGAATGTAAAATCATCACAATTTTTGGGGGTATTACTATGTATTACAGAAGTAGAGAAACTGAAACTTTGAAATTTGCTAATTTTTCAAAATTAACTTTTTTGACCCAATTTTAGCAGTGACATGAAGTACAATATGTGACGAAAAAACTATCTCAGAACGGCCTGGGTAAGTCAAAGCGTTTTAAAGTTATGAGCACTTAAAGTGACACTGGTCAGATTTGCAAAAAATGGCCTGGTCCTTAAGGTGAAAATGAGCCCGGTCCTTAAGGGGTTGAAATGAACCAAGCATGGATCCCACAGGACTTGTCTATACCTTGTGCAGAATAGACATGTATACCGGCCTCACCCAGCCATTGTTGTACTCCAGCGCACTTTCTCTTTGATTTAATTTTTATATTTCCCAATGTTTTGTGGTCTACCTAAATTTTTATTAGCCGCTGGTGACAGCAGCGACATTACCTGCGCTACATCTGCTGTATAATAGTAAAGCAAAGGACTCGATTTGGGTAGAGGCATACTTAAACAAGGAACCACTTTAAAGGGAGTCTTTCACGCAGATTCACCCTATTAAACTAATAACAGTGTTATGTGCGCACGGTAAACTGTGATGCCCCGGCCCGACTGTGCTCATTCAATGCGCGTTCATCAGCGCATGCGCGGGATTACGGACGGGAGGAGGGAGGTTAGAGCAGAGACTAAGGGGCGGGCAGACGTGGCGGAGGGGGAGTGGCTTCGTATGAAAATGACCCAGGGCCCTGGGCATCGGCCGTTGTAACGCCCCCCCTGGGCACCTTCACAGCCTCATTTGCATGTGGATTAAAAGTGTTTTTCTGCAGAACGATGATAGCAAGGAACAAACGGTAAGCACAGTTTTAATAGAGGGGATGCCGTGGACATAACACTGTTATTAGGTTAATAGGGTGAATCTGCATGAAAGACTCCCTTTAAGCCTCCCGGGCTCATTACCTCACTTGACCCAAAACAATGTGAAACACTAAAATTTAACTTTTATTGATATATTTATTTTAAATAGGCCGTGAGCCTAGAAAAGTGTTTTAAACGTCCTGTTCACTGCGATCAGCATCTGATAATCATATTCTGCTTATTTGTGGTGGAGATGTGCACTCTCTCCTACACACTGCAGCAATGGTCACTCTCCTGCCCTCTTGGTCAGTTAGTGCACTCATACAGAGCTAAGGCTGTACTCACTGGTTCTGCCTAACATGGATTGACTACCTGAATGAAAAGCTATCACCTCAAAGTGCATTCGCTAATGTTGCCTGTGTAGTAGGCTAGCTAGCTATCTAATACATCTAGGACATTGACACCCACTGAAAATGACTCACTGTTGTTAGACTGAACCATGAGATAGCGGCAGTGGAACCGACTCTCTAATGCTAACTGGAATTGTGATCTAACTGCCTATATGCTCCAGCTGCCTCAGTGAAACAGATTTTAAAACTTAAGTCTGCCACCCGACATGTTTCGCCAGTGACATGGCTTCCTCATGGGTAATAAGCAGAATTGAAAGCGCTCGCCACCAATGAGTATTTAACAGGTACTAGTGATGATGATTAGGGAAGTGAACCAATGGAAATGACCCAATGTCACCTGTGACAAGGTAAGTCGGGTTATAGCCACCAATATCCTTGTCAGCTTACTGTGCCATATCACCGTATAACAAATCTCAGAGCGGCAGAGGTGGTGCCCAAAACCAGATGCTGCATGCCGACTTAGAGAAAAACACAGGGGCGATATGCCGTACTGCGCATGCTCTGTATAACGTTTGCGCATCATAAATATCAGTGATTTCCCTGTACTTTTTTCTTAGCCGCTGGTAACAGCAGAGACATTACCTGCGCTACACCTCCTGTATAACGTTTGCACATCCTAAATATCAGTGACATTCAGTTTAATTTATTTGCTCATACACTTACAAAACCTGCCCTAGTGTATGTGTGACATACTTGCAGTAAGGGATGGTGAAGTGGCCGTGCTGCTGATGGTGCACGCAGAGGCCATGGCCCTGGGCACAGTTAAACTGTGCCTGCTGCCAGAGCACAAATAACACACTCATCCACGATAGCATACGGTAGCTTCATGTCCCAGTTGGCAGGGCGGCGCAGGACACCACTCTCAAAGTCATACCAGTGCGACCAGGTGGTCGGTTGGATTGCAGCAGATAATCCTTCCAGTCGGTTAAGCACCACCCTGTCTTCCACATAGTCCAGTCTCAGTAGCCAAGAGTCTGGTAAACAGAATCCTCACCCTGATCCTCCTTCCTCCCACCATGGAGAGTCTTGCCAAAAGAGTGATCCCACACTCGGATATTCAGAGGAGCTCTTTTAATTGCTATTCCTTGATTTGGGCCTCTCGCCAAGCCCGCTTGAAGAGAGACATGAGGAGATTGTGTGCACCAATGCCCAAACTCATGAGCATCCATAGTCACAAGAAGATGATGGTGGGTAATGGCAATTCGTGTTTCATGAGGTGGATGATGATGATGAGACACCGTTGTCAATAAGTCATAGTAACATAGTAACATAGTAACATAGTACATAAGGCCGAAAAAAGACATTTGTCCATCCAGTTCGGCCTGTTATCCTGCAAGTTGATCCAGAGGAAGGCAAAAAACCCTGTGAGGTAGAAGCCAATTTTCTCCACTTTAGGGGAATAAAAAATTTCTTCCCGACTCCAATCAGAATAACTCCCTGGATCAACGACCCCTCTCTAGTAGCTATAGCCTGTAATATTATTACGCTCTAGAAACACATCCAGGCCCCTCTTGAATTCCTTTATTGTACTCACCATCACCACCTCCTCAGGCAGAGAGTTCCATAGTCTCACTGCTCTTACCGTAAAGAATCCTCTTCTATGTTTGTGTACAAACCTTCTTTCCTCCAGACGCAGAGGATGTCCCCTCGTCACAGTCACAGTCCTGGGGATAAATAGCTGATGGGATAGATCTCTGTACTGACCCCTGATATATTTATACATATTAATTAGATCTCCCCTCAGTCGTCTTTTTTCTAAAGTGAATAACCCTAATTTTGATAATCTTTCAGGGTACTGTAGTTGCCCCATTCCAGTTATTACTTTAGTTGCCCTCCTCTGAACCCTCTCTAGCTCTGCTATGTCTGCCTTGTTTACAGGAGCCCAGAACTGTACACAGTACTCCATGTGTGGTCTGACTAGCGATTTGTAAAGTGGTAGGACTATGTTCATATCACGGGAATCTATGCCCCTTTTGATGCAACCCATTATCTTGTTGGCCTTTGCAGCAGCTGCCTGACACTGGTTTTTGCTGTTTAGTTTGCTGTTTATTAAAATTCCTAGATCCTTTTCCATGTCAGTGTTACCGAGTGTTTTACCATTTAGTATGTACGGGTGACTTGCATTTTTCCTTCCCATGTGCATAACCTTACATTTATCAGTGTTAAACCTCATCTGCCACTTATCTGCCCAAGCCTCCAATCTATCCAGATCCCTCTGTAGTAGTATACTGTCCTCTTCAGTGTAAATTACTTTACACAGTTTAGTGTCATCTGCGAAAATTGATACTTTACTATGCAAGCCTTCTACAAGATCATTAATAAATATATTGAAGAGAATAGGGCCCAATACTGACCCCTGAGGTACCCCACTAGTGACAGTGACCCAATCTGAATGTGTACCGTTAATAACCACCCTCTGTTTTCTATCACTCAGCCAGTTACTTACCCACATACAGATGTTTTCTCCCAGTCCGAGCATTCTCATTTTATATACTAACCTTTTATGCGGTACAGTGTCAAATGCTTTGGAGAAGTCCAGATATACGACATCCATTGATTCGCCGCTGTCAAGTCTAGAACTTACCTCCTCATAGAAACTGATTAAATTAGTTTGACATGACCGATCCCTCACGAAGCCATGCTGATATGGCGTTATTTGCTTATTTCCGTTGAGATGCTCTAATATAGCATCTCTCAGAAAACCTTCAAACAGTTTACCCACAACAGATGTTAAACTTACCGGCCTATAGTTTCCAGGCTCTGTTTTTGGCCCCTTTTTGAATATTGGCACCACATATGCCACGCGCCAATCCTGTGGGACATTCCCTGTCAGTATAGAGTCTGCAAATATCAGAAATAAGGGTCTGGCTATGACATTACTTAATTCCTTTAGGATACGGGGGTGTATGCCATCCGGTCCTGGCGATTTGTCTATTTTAATCTTTTTAAGCCGCTGATGTACTTCTTCCTGGGTCAGACAGGACACTTTTAATGGGGAATTTATTTTTGCATTCTGCATGTCATCTGACAATTTATTTTCCTCAGTGAATACATTGGAGAAAAAAATATTTAACAGCTTTGCTTTCTCCTCGTCGCTCTCTGCGACTCCCCCCGCATTACTCTTTAAAGGGCCAACACCTTCAGCTTTATACTTTTTAACATTTATATAATTGAAGAACATTTTAGGGTTGGTTTTACTCTCTTTGGCAATTAATCTCTCGGTCTCTAGTTTGGCCGCTTTTATTTGTTTTTTACATGTTCTATTTTTTTCCTTATAGTTTTTCAGTGCTTCCATGCAACCCTCCTGTTTTAGTGTTTTATATGCTTTCTTTTTGTCATTTATTGCTTTCTTTACAGTTCTATTTATCCACATTGGTTTCTTTTTGTTCCTTAACCTTTTATTACCATACGGTATGTACCTCTGACAATGAGTTTTTAGGATGTTTTTAAAGATATCCCATTTTGTGTCTGTATTTGTGAGGACTTTGTCCCAGTTAGTTTGCCCTATGGCCTCTCTTAGTTGGCTAAATTTAGCTTTTTTGAAGTTTGGTATTTTTGTTCCTCCCTGTAGAAACGCTCTTTTGAATGATAATTGGAAGGTTATTACTTTATGGTCACTATTTCCCAGGTGTCCCCCGACCTGCACGTCTGTTGTTCTGTCAGGTCTATTGGTTAATACTAAGTTCAGTATGGCCGTCCCTCTAGTCGGGTCCTGAACCAGTTGGGAGAGGTAATTGTCTTTGGTTATAGCCACGAACCTGTTTCCCTTATGAGATATACAAGTTTCAGTTTCCCAGTCTATATCTGGGTAGTTGAAGTCCCCCATAATAACCACCTCATTATGATTTGCCGCCTCGTCTATCTCGTTTAGTAGTAGATTTTCTGTGGACTCTGGTATATTAGGTGGTTTATAGTAAACTCCTATTAGTAATTTATTGTTGTTTTTAGCTCCATGTATCTCTACCCATAGTGACTCCACATGTTCATGTCCCTCACTTATATCTTCTCGGACTGAGGGCTTTAGACAGGACTTTATATAAAGGCAGACCCCTCCCCCTCTCCGGTTTTGACGATCCTTTCTAAACAGACTGTAACCTTGTACATTAACTGCCCAGTCATAGCTATCATCCAGCCATGTCTCAGTTATTCCCACTATGTCATAGTCCTCCTCACACATCACTAATTCCAGTTCACCAGTTTTATTAGTCAGGCTTCTGGCATTAGTATACATACATTTGAGAGGTTTATGTATATTTTTTACCCTACACCTTTCCTTCTGAATTGTTATAGTCCCTCCTTCCATTCCTCCCCCATTCTTATTACCTTGCCCCCGGTCTCTATCTGCACTATCTTCCCCTCCTATAACGTAATTACCCTCCCCCCCAGTCCCTAGTTTAAACACTCCTCCAACCTTCTAGCCATCTTTCTCCCCAGCACAGCTGCCCCTTCCCCATTGAGGTGCAGCCCGTCCCTACGATAGAGCCTGTTGCCGATAGAAAAATCGGCCCAGTTCTCCAGGAACCCAAACCCCTCCATCCTACACCAGTTCTTGAGCCACTTGTTAATCTCCCTAATCTCCCATTGCCTTTCTTGTGTGGCTCGTGGTACAGGCAGTATTTCGGAAAATACTACCTTAGAGGTCCTTGCCCTCAGCTTTTGACCTAAATCCCTGAAATCATTTTTAAGGACTCTCCACCTACCTCTAACTTTGTCATTGGTTCCGATATGGACCATGACCGCTGGATCGTCTCCAGCCCCTCCCAGTAATCTGTCAACCCGATCCGCGATGTGTCGAACTCTAGCGCCAGGAAGACAGCACACTGTTCGGCGATCACGGTCTTTGTGACAGATTTCCCTATCTGTTCCCCTAATAATGGAGTCTCCCACTACCAGCACCTGTCTGGCCTGCCCTGCTCTCCTGGTTCCCTGCTTACTAGAGCTGACATTCCCCTGACTGGCAGAGGAAGTGTCTGGCTGCAGCAGTGCCGTCCCCGAACTGACATCCCCCTCATCTGCCAAACGTGCAAACTTGTTGGGGTGTGTCAGATCAGGGCTAGCCTCCCTGGCACTCTTCCCTCTACCCCGCTTTCTAACTTTTACCCAGCTAGCTACCTCACTTTCCTCAGCCTCCTCTCTGTCACCCTCCCCCTCATCTACCCCAAAGAGTGCTTGCTCGGTGAGAAGCAAACTCTTTTGCAAATTATCAATGCCTCTCAGTGTTGCAACTTGCCCATTTAGAGACTCAATCTGCGATTCCAAACGGGTAATTTGCTCACATCTAGAACAAAGATATACACCCTCGAACGGCTGTTCCAGGACTGCATACATCATGCAAGATGTGCACTGGACTGCGTTGTAAATTGTGCAACACATACTAAATGGGGATTACAACAGTAAAAAAGTAAAACAGTATAAATGATTTAGATTTAGACCCTGTCTGCTGTAGTTGAAGGACCACGTAAAATTAAGCCAACAACACACAAGGAAATTATATCCAACCTTAGTTTCCAAACTCCTTTTCTTAAACTCCTTATTTTTTAACTCCACTTAATAAGAAGCCACTTAGTAGAGCAAGCCTCAGCAAGAGCAGGCTCTGAAGAGTATAAGTGGCTCAATTTATAGCACCTGGTTGCCCCAGGCACTCGCCTTAATTAAGCAGAGAAAAAAAAAAAAAAAAAAAACGATTTTAAATGCAAGTACAAAAATACAAACACTTAACTTTCAATGATCTCTGCTGCAATCCACACTCAGCCACCTGCAATCACTCCCACAAAACCACACACAGCTCTAGAACTCCTTATTTTTTAACTCCACTTAATAAGAAGCCACTTAGTAGAGCAAGCCTCAGCAAGAGCAGGCTCTGAAGAGTATAAGTGGCTCAATTTATAGCACCTGGTTGCCCCAGGCACTCGCCTTAATTAAGCAGAGAAAAAAAAAAAAAAAAACGATTTTAAATGCAAGTACAAAAATACAAACACTTAACTTTCAATGATCTCTGCTGCAATCCACACTCAGCCACCTGCAATCACTCCCACAAAACCACACACAGCTCTAGAACTCCTTATTTTTTAACTCCACTTAATAAGAAGCCACTTAGTAGAGCAAGCCTCAGCAAGAGCAACGGCAATTAGTGTCTCAAGAGGTTTATGAAGAGGATGAGACACTGTTGTCAATAAGGCTACTTTCACACTCGATTTTGTGTGGATCCGTCATGGGCGGATCAGTTCAGATAATACGACCATCTGCATCCGTTCTCAACTGATCCGTTTGAATTATCTTTAACATAGCCAACACGGATCCATCTTGAAAACCATTGAAAGTCAATGGAGGATGGATCCATTTTCTATAGTGACAGATTGTGTCAGTGAAAACAGATCTGTCACCATTGACTTACATTGTGTGCCAGGATCCGTTTGGCTCAGTTTCTTATCAGACGGACACCAAAACGCTGCAAGCAGTGTTTTGGTGTTCGTCTCCAAAGCGGAATGGAGACTGAACTGATGCAAACTGATGCATTCTGAGCAGATCCTTTTTCATTCAGAATGCATTAGAATGCAAATTGATCCGTTTTGGACCGCTTGTGATAGCCCTGAACGGATCTCAGAAACGGAAATCCAAAACGTGAGTGTGAAAGTAAACTAAGTGAGGTTGTTGTTAGGTCAACAAGTCAGGAGGATGACCAGAGTGAGGAAGTGGTAGAGGAGGTGGTGGATGATGAAATCAATGACCAAACCTGAGAAGGTGGCAAGCCGAGCGAGGACAGCAGTACAGAGGGGGAGGGAACCGTAGCACCGCAACAGGCTGGAAGAGGCAGTGGGGTGGCAAAAAATAGAAGGCAGGCCACACCAAACAGGCCTGCAACTGTTCCCCGGAGCACCCACTTGAGGCAATCTCCCTTGCCAAGGGGTAGGTGTTCCGCATTCTGGCGCTTTTTTGAGGAAAGTTCGGACGATAAAAGAATTGTCATTTGCAACCTGTGCCATACCAAAATGAGCAAGGGCGTGAACATATAATAGGTGGGCCGAACGCCTGGGTCCACAATCAGTGTCTGCAAGTCACACCACTGCCTCCTCTTCAACTGTGTGCCAATCCCCTGTCCAAGACGCCTGCCCGAATGCGTCCCGCCCTGCACCTGGACCTTTTCAAGCACAATCAGCTAGCACATCCACTTCAGTGTCCCAGCATAGCGTACAGATGTCCATACCCCAGGACATAGAAGAACGAAAGCGCAAATACTCAGCCACCCACCCAGAGGCCATAGCACTAAATGCGCACCTTTCAAAATTGCTGGCACTGGAAATGTTGCCATTTAGGCTTGTGGACACTGAGGCTTTCCGCAGCCCTTATGGCTGTGGCGGTCCCTCGTTACTCAGTCCCCAGCCGCCACTATTTTTCCAGGTGTACCGTCCCCGCCTTACAAGACATGTGTCCCGTAACATCACCCGTGCCCTGACCAACGCAGTTATTGGGAAGGTCCACTTAATGACTGACACATGGATAAATGCTTTCGGCCAAGGACGCTACATTTCCCTGACGACACACTGGGCGAATGTTGTAGAGGCCGGGAGCGAGTCGTAACCTGGGATGGCACAGGTGCTACCGACGGCAAGAATTACGGATCCTACTTCCATCAGGATTTCTGCCACCACCTAAAATAGTGGCTGCAACCCCCACTTCTCCGCCTTCGCCTCCTCCTCCACTTCCACCTCTGAATTCTCATCTTGCAGCACCAGTCAGCCATCAGTCAGTAGCTGGAAGCAGCAAAAAAACTGAAAACGGAGCTCACACAGTACCATTATAAAAATATGTAAATTTTATTGTAACATGATTAAACATTTATATAATAAGCTATTAAAAAGTGAAGGAGAGTGACAGAATAGACACCATCCTGGCGCTGCACACATATCAAAGAAGTAATAGACGTATCTCAATACAATGTAATTACAACATATTTGAATAATATTGAGTACGTTATTCATATAAGAGATGAGTCTCAATAACACTGACCGTATTGCCTAAGTGTTAAAAATTCTACCACAAAGTAATGCCTAAGCTGGGGTAAGTACAGAGTGATCCAACAGGTATAAAAATAACATTAGCCCGGTACTAGCAAGGCTAGAAAGAGGAGACTCACCTAAAATTGGTAGTGTGCAATACCAACCAGGATGGCGCTACCCCGACGCGCGTTTCGGCGTGCCTTCGTCCGGGGGTAACACCATCACTGTGAACCACATATTTAACTGCTATTCCCAC
The DNA here is from genome assembly GCF_905171765.1 of Bufo bufo. NCBI lineage: Eukaryota > Metazoa > Chordata > Amphibia > Anura > Bufonidae > Bufo > Bufo bufo. The sequence continues at coordinate 460,128,071 of NC_053389.1, read as the reverse complement.
CAATTGGATGTTGGAACATGATCATAATTGCCCTCACCTGTGTGTGTATCGGCGTACAGATCTCTGGTCAAACCATGCCCCGCTCTCCATGCCCCGCTCTCCTGTTATGTGACAGTCTCGGCGTGAGGACGCACAGGCGAGAGGTGCTCGTCCGTATCACAGATGAGGAGAAAAAGGAACATATAATTAATGTTTACTAGTTAGTAATTAGTCACGGCCGCTGACGATTCGCATGGAGAGTGTACAGTCGTGGCCAAAAGTTTTGAGAATTACATAAATATTGGAAATTGGAAAAGTTGCTGCTTAAGTTTTTATAATAGCAATTTGCATATACTCCAGAATGTTATGAAGAGTGATCAGATGAATTGCATAGTCCTTCTTTGCCATGAAAATTTACTTAATCCCAAAAAAAAATTTCCACTGTATTTCATTGCTGTCATTAAAGGACCCGCTGAGATCATTTCAGTAATCGTCTTGTTAACTCGGGTGAGAATGTTGACGAGCACAAGGCTGGAGATCATTATGTCAGGCTGATTGGGTTAAAATGGCAGACTTGGCATGTTAAAAGGAGGGTGATGCTTAAAATCATTGTTCTTCCATTGTTAACCATGGTGACCTGCAAAGAAACGCGTGCAGCCATCATTGCGTTGCATAAAAATGGCTTCACAGGCAAGGAAATTGTGGCTACTAAGATTGCACCTCAATCAGCAATTTATAGGATCATCAAGAACTTCAAGGAAAGAGGTTCAATTCTTGTTAAGAAGGCTTCAGGGCGTCCAAGAAAGTCCAGCAAGCGCCAGGATCGTCTCCTAAAGAGGATTCAGCTGCGGGATCGGAGTGCCACCAGTGCAGAGCTTGCTCAAGAATGGCAGCAGGCAGGTGTGAGCGCATCTGCACGCACAGAGAGGCGAAGACTTTTGGAAGATGGCCTGGTGTCAAAAAGGGCAGCAAAGAAGCCACTTCTCTCCAAAAAAAACATCAGGGACAGATTGATCTTCTGCAGAAAGTATGGTGAATGGACTGCTGAGGACTGGGGCAAAGTCATATTTTCCGATGAAGCCTCTTTCCGATTGTTTGGGGCATCTGGAAAAAGGCCTGTCCGGAGAAGAAAAGGTGAGCGCTACCATCAGTCCTGTGTCATGCCAACAGTAAAGCATCCTGAGACCATTCATGTGTGGGGTTGCTTCTCATCCAAGGGAGTGGGCTCACTCACAATTTTGCCCCAAAACACAGCCATGAATAAAGAATGGTACCAAAACACCCTCCAACAGCAACTTCTTCCAACAATCCAACAACAGTTTGGTGAAGAACAATGCATTTTCCAGCATGATGGAGCACCGTGCCATAAGGCAAAAGTGATAACTAAGTGGCTCGGGGACCAAAACGTTGACATTTTGGGTCCATGGCCTGGAAACTCCCCAGATCTTAATCCCATTGAGAACTTGTGGTCAATCCTCAAGAGGCGGGTGGACAAACAAAAACCCACTAATTCTGACAAACTCCAAGAAGTGATTATGAAAGAATGGGTTGCTATCAGTCAGGAATTGGCCCAGAAGTTGATTGAGAGCATGCCCAGTCAAATTGCAGAAGTCCTGAAAAAGAAGGGCCAACACTGCAAATACTGACTCTTTGCATAAATGTCATGTAATTGTCGATAAAAGCCTTTGAAACGTATGAAGTGCGTGTAATTATATTTCACTACATCACAGAAACAACTGAAACAAAGATCTAAAAGCAGTTTACCAGCAAACTTTGTGAAAACTAATATTTGTGTCATTCTCAAAACTTTTGGACACGACTGTACATGCATTTTGAACAAATAAATCTATAGTTGTAGAAGATGCATGCTTTTATATACTCAAATACAATATATACATAAATAATTTAAAGTGTACATTCTTACTTTCTTGAGATGCATGATTCAGAGTACTAATTCTACCTTGAACACATAAAACCCATGATTATATAAAATACATGATTAAATAAATACAAAAATAGTTAATAAAAATAGTGTGAAAAATATGAATAATTAAAACACAGCATGTAATTCATTGTATTAGGAAAGAGGGGGGGGGAGAGGGGAAAAAAGGGCAAAAAAAAGAGGGGGAGGGGAATAGAAAAGGGGAAGGGAAAAGTGCAAAATGTAATCTCATGTTGCAAAAAGTGCAAGGGCATATATATATATATATATATATATATGTATGTATGGCTATCACACATACACATAGTGTCCATGTCACTACCAGAGCTTTGGGACGTTCTCACAGCTCTGTTTCTCCACCCCTGTGATGATGTCACTACTATAGCTGGGAGGAGTTCTCACTACTCTGTTTACTTTTGGTTTCTTTCACCACAGCTGTTCTTCATGTGTTTGATTTCCCTCTCTTTATATCACCCCTCCTCCTTTGATAGGATGTGGATTATAGTTCTCACTTCAGTTGTAGCTCTTGCTTTAGTTTCTTCACTTGTGGCTATCAGTTCACTGGACCTTGCCAGCCTGTCCTTGGATCCGTCTTCTCTGCGGCTGCAACACCTCCAGCTAAGTGTGCAGACATTGTTGTGTTCCTGTTTATTTCTGACTGGATCTGAGGTGGCCACGGTTCCCTCCATATACTGAGTAGGGCACTGGTGGCCGTGCCCCTTCCACTATTGTAGGGGTTACAGTGGTCATTAGTCTTAGGCACGTGGGCATGCCTCGTTCCGCCATTGGGATCCGGGCATGTGCTTTAGCAGAATAGGGAGAGCGTTGAGGGTCGGACAGGGGTCACCCTTTATCCTCCCTAGTTCTGGGTCCAGTCAGTAGCTCTGTACTGTGTATTTCTATTGTTGCTCACATACAGCCGTGACATTATAATCCACCAAAACCGTCCTTTTTTGACATGGATCCGCTTTCTGACCTGTTTGACCGCATGCAGGGTCTTTCTTTGGAAGTAGCGGATCTCCGTCAATCTATGACCCAGCTTCAAGCATTGGGCCCTGCTCCGGCTCATGGAGTCTGTTGCGAGCCAAAGGTCTCACTTCCGGAGACGTTCTCCGGGGGCAGTGAGAATTTTGTTCGTTTCAGAGACGCATGCAAACTCCATTTTTGCTTGTGTCCTCACTCTTCTGGTAATCAGGAGCAGAGGGTGAGGATTGTCATTTCCCTGCTCAGGGGTAATGCTCAGACTTGGGCTTTTTCGCTGCCATCAGGGGATCCCTCCCTTCGATCCGTGGAGGGATTTTTTGTGGCCCTGGGGCAGATTTATGATGACCCGGATTGTGTTGCTCTGGCCGAATCTAACCTACGTGTTTTATTCCAGAACAAACGGTCTGCGGAGCTTTATTGTTCTGAATTTCGGAGATGGGCAGCTGATTCGGGTTGGAATGATGCTGCACTCCGGAGTCAGTTCTGTCATGGTCTCTCGGAGAGATTAAAAGATGCGTTTGCTTTCCATGAGAGACCAACGTCCTTAGAGTCTGCCATGTCATTGGCGGTACGCCTTGACAGGCGTCTAAGAGAAAGAAACGAGACCTCTCTGTCCAGCCATTGTCAGTCTAGGGGCAGTGTTGCGAACTCATTGAGTGTGCAGGGGGCTCATCCTGTCTCGCTCCCCTCTGAGGAGGAGCCCATGCAGCTAGGTCGACTTGCCCCTGATAAAAGAGGATTTAGTCCTCAGAGTATGGTGTGTTTTTGTTGTGGGGGCATAGGTCATTTGGCAAATGTTTGTCCGTCTAGGAGATTCTTGAACCGTACTAAGAGCGATAATAAGAGAAAAATCTCAAAAGGTGAATCATCAAGTTCTGCTTCATCTGCTACTTTGGGCAAAGTTGATGTAGGATTTGATGCTTTTCCTCTGACCTGCAGTTCCCGTTTTCTCCTGTCTGCCAGGGTGGCGCTAGAGAGCAAAGTCATTTCTTGTGAGATTTTTGTCGATAGTGGAGCGGCCGTCAATCTTATTGACACTCAATTTGTAGCCATGCATGGTTTTCAGGTTTGCACTTTAGATAAAGATATACCTGTTTTTGCTATTGACTCTGCTCCATTCTCACAGAGATCTCTGAAGGGCATTGTTCACAATATCCGGCTAGCTGTAGGTGACACTCATGTGGAGGATATATCTTGTTTTGTCCTTAACGGATTGCCTTCTCCTCTAGTTTTGGGGTTACCCTGGCTCACTAGACATAACCCCACTATTGATTGGCAAGGAAGGCAAATAAATGAGTGGAGTGATTTTTGTAGAGAGAATTGTCTCACAGCGACTTTTGCAGAGGTGTCTACTAAAACGGTGCCATCATTTCTCTCTGATTTCTCGGACGTGTTTTCCGAGAGCGGTGTTCAGGAGCTACCTCCTCACCGGGAGTTTGACTGTCCCATTAACCTCATTCCCGGCGCCAAGCTGCCAAAGCACGCCTCTACAATCTCTCACAACCGGAAAGAATCGCTATGCGAACTTACATCTCCGAGAGTCTCGAAAAGGGGCATATTCGTCCCTCAAAGTCACCTGTGGCCGCGGATTTTTTTTTTGTTAAAAAGAAAGATGGCTCACTGAGACCTTGCCTAGATTTTAGGGAGCTGAACCGTATCACGATTCGCGATCCCTATCCCCTTCCTCTGATCCCGGACCTCTTCAATCAAATTGTTGGGGCCAAGGTGTTTTCCAAATTGGATTTGAGAGGCGCGTACAACCTGGTCAGGGTCAGAGAGGGGGATGAATGGAAAACGGCCTTTAATACCCCTAACGGGCATTTCGAGAATCTCATTATGCCTTTCGGCCTGATGAATGCTCCGGCCGTCTTTCAGCATTTTGTTAATAGTATTTTCTATCATTTAATGGGGAAATTTGTATTGGTGTATCTTGATGATATTTTGATTTTTTCCCCTGATGTTCAGACCCATCAGGATCATCTTTTTCAGGTTCTGCAGATTCTGCGGGAAAATAAATTGTACGCCAAGCTGGAGAAATGTCTTTTTATGGTATCGGAGATTCAATTTCTGGGTTTTCTCCTCTCTGCTTCTGGTTTTTGCATGGATCCCGAGAAGGTCCGTGCTGTACTTGAGTGGGAGCTTCCTGAGAATCAGAAGGCATTGATGCGCTTTCTGGGTTTTGCGAACTATTACAGAAAGTTCATTTTGAATTATTCCTCTGTTGTCAAACCCCTCACTGACATGACAAAAAAGGGGGCGGATTTTTCCTCTTGGTCGGAGGAGGCGCTTACATCCTTTTCTAAGATTAAAGAGAATTTTGCGTCTGCTCCCGTCTTGGTGCATCCCGATGTTTCCTTACCTTTTATTGTTGAGGTGGATGCTTCCGAGGTGGGTGTGGGTGCGGTTTTGTCCCAGGGCCCTTCCCCTGCCAAGTGGCGACCCTGTGCCTTTTTCTCTAAAAAACTCTCCCCAGCAGAGAGAAACTATGATGTGGGAGATAGGGAGTTGTTGGCCATCAAGTTGGCTTTCGAGGAATGGCGCCATTGGTTGGAGGGGGCCAGGCACCCTATCACTGTTTTTACCGACCATAAGAATCTGGCATACTTGGAGTCGGCCAGGCGTATGAATCCGAGACAGGCCAGATGGTCTCTGTTCTTCTCCAGATTCAATTTTGTTGTTACATTCCGACCTGGGATAAAAAATGTGAAGGCTGATGCTCTCTCTCGCTGTTTTCCGGGAGGATGAAACTCCGAGGACCCGGGTCCCATTTTGGCGGAGGGGGTAGTTGTTTCTGCTCTATATTCCGATTTGGAGGCCGAGGTCCAGGCTGCCCAGACTGAGACACCTGCCCGTTGTCCTTCTGGGAAGTTGTTCGTGCCTCCTGAGCTACGTCACAAACTCTTTAAGGAGCATCATGATACGGTTCTTGCTGGTCACCCCGGGAGTAGAGCCACGGTAGATCTCATTGCTCGGAGATTTTGGTGGCCGGCTCTTCGTAAGTCAGTGGAGGGTTTTGTGGCTGCTTGTGAGACGTGCGCTCGCGCTAAGGTCCCTCGTTCACGGCCTTCAGGTTCCCTTCTCCCGTTACCCATTCCTTCCCGTCCTTGGACACACCTGTCCATGGACTTTATCACGGATCTTCCTCGTTCTTCGGGGAAGTCGGTGATCCTGGTGGTGGTGGACCGTTTTAGCAAGATGGCTCATTTCGTACCTTTCCCTGGTTTACCCAATGCTAAAACGTTGGCGCAAGCTTTTGTCGACCATATTGTTAAATTGCACGGCATTCCCTCTGATATTGTTTCCGATAGAGGCACGCAGTTTGTGTCCAGGTTCTGGAAGGCTTTCTGTTCTCGCCTGGGGGTTCGGCTGTCCTTCTCTTCTGCTTTTCATCCGCAGTCGAATGGTCAGACTGAGCGCCTCAATCAGAATCTGGAGACATATTTGCGCTGTTTTGTGGCAGAGAACCAGGAGGATTGGTGTTCATTTCTCCCTCTTGCTGAGTTTGCTCTGAACAACCGTCGTCAGGAATCTTCTGATAAGTCACCATTCTTTGGTGCATATGGGTTCCATCCGCAGTTTGAGACATTCTCGGGAGGGGCTCTTTCTGGTTTACCTGAGGACGAGAGATTTTCCTCGTCTTTGTCTACCATTTGGCAAAAGATTCAGAGTAATCTTAAAAAGATGAGTGAGAGGTATAGGCGTGTGGCTGATAAGAGACGTGTGCCTGGTCCGGACCTGAATGTGGGTGATCTGGTGTGGTTGTCTACTAGAAACATTAAGTTGAAGGTTCCCTCCTGGAAATTGGGTCCCAAGTTTATTGGGCCTTATAAAATCTTGTCAGTCATCAATCCTGTTGCCTTCCGTCTTGATCTTCCACGGGTTTGGAAGATACATAATGTATTTCACAGATCTCTCTTAAAACCATATGTCCAGCCCACGGTACCCTCCTCTTTGCCTCCTCCTCCGATTTTGGTTGATGGCAATCTGGAGTTTGAGGTTTCCAGAATTGTGGACTCTCGCATTGTCCGCGGTTCTCTTCAGTACCTCGTTCATTGGAAGGGTTATGGTCCTGAGGAGAGGATGTGGGTTCCGGTGTCGGACATTAAAGCCACTCGCCTCATCAGGGCATTTCATAGGGCTCATCCTGAGAAGGTGGGTCCTGGGTGTCCGGAGTCCACCCGTAGAGGGGGGGGTACTGTCACTACCAGAGCTTTGGGACGTTCTCACAGCTCTGTTTCTCCACCCCTGTGATGATGTCACTACTAGAGCTGGGAGGAGTTCTCACTACTCTGTTTACTTTTGGTTTCTTTCACCACAGCTGTTCTTCATGTGTTTGATTTCCCTCTCTTTATATCACCCCTCCTCCTTTGATAGGATGTGGATTATAGTTCTCACTTCAGTTGTTGCTCTTGCTTTAGTTTCTTTACTTGTGGCTATCAGTTCACTGGACCTTGCCAGCCTGTCCTTGGATCCGTCTTCTCTGCGGCTGCAACACCTCCAGCTAAGTGTGCAGACATTGTTGTGTTCCTGTTTATTTCTGACTGTATCTGAGGTGGCCACGGTTCCCTCCATATACTGAGTAGGGCACTGGTGGCCGTGCCCCTTCCACTATTGTAGGGGTTACAGTGGTCATTAGTCTTAGGCACGTGGGCATGCCTCGTTCCGCCATTGGGATCCGGGCATGTGCTTTAGCAGAATAGGGAGAGCGTTGAGGGTCGGACAGGGGTCACCCTTTATCCTCCCTAGTTCTGGGTCCAGTCAGTAGCTCTGTACTGTGTATTTCTATTGTTGCTCACATACAGCCCTGACAGTCCAATGTGGATGTGCAAAATATATTCAAACCACACATTATTTGTTCAACATGCATGTACACTCTCGATGCGAATTGTCAGTGGTCGTGACTAATTACTAACTAGTAAACATTATTATATGTTCCTTTTTCTCCTCACCTGTGATGCGGGCGCGCTGTGTACAGCGCCGCGCCCGACACCTCTCGTCTGTGCGTCCTCACACCGAAACCGTCACATCACATGACTTGATCTTGTGTTTGTGGGCATGGTGGCGGGACGCCGGACAGGAGGAGAGTGGTGCGTGGTTTGACCGGAGATCTGTACGCCGATACACACACGGGTGAGGACAATTATGATCATGTTCGAACATCCGATTGGTGGGAATAGCATTTAAATATGTGGTTCACAGTGATGGTGTTACCCCCGGACGAAGGCACGCCGAAACGCACACCGGGGTAGTGCCATCCTGGTTGGTATTGCACAATACCAATTTTAGGTGAGTCTCCTCTTTCTAGCCTTGCTGGTACCAGGCTAATGTTATTTTTATACCTGGTGATCACTCTGTACTTACCCCAGCTTAGGCATTCCTTTGTGGTAGAATTTTTAACACTTAGGCAATACGGTCAGTGTTATTGAGACTCATCTCTTATATGAATAACGTACTCCATAATATTCATATATGTTGTAATTACATTGTATTGAGATACGTCTATTACTTCTTTGATATGTGTGCAGCGCCAGGATGGCGTCTATTCTGTCACTCTCCTTCACTTTTTAATGGCTTATTATATAAATGTTTAATAATGTTGCAATAAAATGGTACTGTGTGAGCTCCGTTTTCAGTTTTTTACCTGGATATACTCGGGAGTTTGTACCGAGTTATTTGATCAGGTGGCCCGTTATCTTGTTCCAAATTTTTGGGCGGGTACTTACCCCGTTTTTGTAATCGGGTCATCTATGGTCTATTTTTTTTAAGTAGCTGGAAGCAGTGTAGCACTGCAGTGGGGAAGCGGCAACAGGCCGTGCTGAAACTAATATGTTTAGGGGACAAACAGCACACTGCCACAGAGCTGTGGCAGGGTATAAGGGACCAGACTGAGCTGTGGCTCTTGCCACTTAACCTAGAACGAGGCATGGTTGTGTCTGATAATGGCCGTAACTTGTTTGCGGCTTTGGAGCACGGCAAGCTCACACATACCATGCCTAGCCCACGTGTTCAACTTAGTGGTTCATCAGTTTCTCAAAACCTACCCCAATTTGCCTGAGCTACTGGTGAAGGTGCGCTGCGTGTGTGCCCATTGCGCCGCGTGTGTGCCCATTTCCGAAAGTCATCTACGGCTACCGCCGGTCTGGCAACGCTGCAGCAGCGTTTGCAATTGCCAGCTAACCGACTGTTGTGCGACGTGAGCACGCACTGGAACTCCACGTTCCACATGTTGGCCAGGTTTTGTGAGCAGCAGAGGGCAGTAGTGGAATACCAGCTGCAACATGGTCGTCACCTTTTAAGTCAGCTTCCGCTCTTCACAAGCAACGAGTGGGCATGGATGTCTGATTTTCTTTGAGGTTTTACGCAACTTTGAGGAATTAACACGGATGGTGAGCGGTGATGCCGCTATTATCAGCGTCTTCTCAGTGCGAATTGGATGATGATGAGGAGGAACAGGAGATGGTTGCCTCCGCTACAGAGGGTAGTACCCACAGCAGGTTTATTCCATCTGTTCAGCGTGGATGGGCCAAAGAGGTGGAAGAGAATGAGGAGATTAAAAGTCATCCTCCTAATGAGGACAGCAAATTCTTGTCTTTTGGGACTCTGGCACACATGGCTGACTTTATGTTATGCTGCCTTTCCCGTGACCCTCGCGTTATACGCATTTTGGCCAACACCGATTACTGATTGTTCACCCTTCTCGACCCCCGCTACAAAGATAATTTCTCATCTCTCATTCCTGTGGTGGAGAGGACGAGCAAAATGGTGCAATACCAGAAGGTCCTTGTGGAAAAATTGCTCCAAAGATTTCCAGCTTACAATGCTGGCAGCAGCGTACGTAGTTCCTTGGGCAACCGAGAAGGGGAGACGAGGGGAACACACAGCAGTTCCAATAGAGGCAAAGCAACACTCTTCAAGGGCTGGGATAGTTTCATGACACCCTGCCAGCAACCTGATGCGCGGTCTAGTGTTGCAAGGAGAGAAAAGTTTTGGAAGATGGTGAAGGAGTACTTAGCAGACCGTGTCAGCGTCCTCAATGATCCCTCTGTGCCTTACAACTATTGAGTGTCCAAGCTGGACACGTGGCACGAACTGGCACTCTACGCCTTGAAGGTGCTGGCCTTCCCTTCCGCCAGCGTTTTGTCAGAGTGGGTATTTAGTGCTGCTGGGGGCATAATAACTGATAAGCACATCCAACTGTCAACTGAAAATGCTGACAGGTTGACTCTTATCAAAATGAACAAGGCCTGGATTGCCCCTGACTTCTCTACTCTACCAGAGGAAAACGGCTGAACATAAATGCACTTTAAATGTGGCTTTCATGGTTTATTGAATACAAGGTATTCCCATGCACCCCTGCCACCACAAAAAAAGGGTATATGGTTTAATCTTCCTTTTCTTGTCCTCCTCCATCAAATCAACATGCTTATTAGGCTGCCCTCGCTCCTAATGCTTTAGAGGGTCAGCTCAGTTGCAGGCCCTCAACCATAATTTTTTTGATAGTCAGCTCAGCAGCAGGCCCTCAACCATTATTTTTGTTCCATGGTCAGCTCAGTAGCAGACCCTCAACCATAATTTTTTTCATGGTCAGCTCAGTAGCAGACCCTCAACCATAATTTTTTTACATTTTTTACATGGTCAGATCAGCAACAGGCACTCGCCTCTAATGTTTTAGATGGTCAGCTCAGCAGCAGACTCTCACTCCTAATGTTTTAGATGGTCAGATCAGCAGCAGGCCCTCGCCCCTAATGTTTTTGAGGGTCACCAGCAGGCCCTTGCTCCTAATGTTTTTGATTGTCACCAGCAGGCCCTTGCTCCTAATGTTTTTGAGGGTCACCCTCAGGCCCTTGCTCCTAATGTTTTTGAGGGTCACCAGCAGGCCAGCAATCATAATTTTTCAAGGGTGTGTATAATGCCCTCCTTTATGTGTAATAAAGGGTGTATTGGAGTGCTCATTCCTTGTAATTTTTGGCAGCCCTTTCACTTAGTGCATAGGCTTTATGAGTGTAGGAGTCCCACTACCTGAACAATTGTACCACAATCTGAATAATGCCCTCCTTTATGTGATATACAGGTTGCATTGTAGTTCCTCTATCCTATAAATTTTGGCAGCACTTGCACTCTGTATACAAGTAAATAATAGAAAATAACAGAATAGAATGTTTCCTAACAATTTTTCCTCTAAAATCGATTTTATCTTCGGTTTTGTGCGTTTTATTGTCAGTCTGTAAAATTGGCTTACTACTTGGATAACATCATTCCCAGCAGCGACCTGGGAGTCCAAGATGCATCCAGACATCCTCCCCATGCTGTTCCTGAACCATTTCAGTGGTGTTGCCATCAATTTATGACCTTTTCCTATGAACCAAGCACCGCCCCTCTTCAGAGCAGGGGGTGCCTGGATTAATGCTCAGTTTCTCCCATTGACTTCCATTGTGCTCCATGCTCGGTAGAGCACCCGAGCATCCCGAGGTGTTCTACTTGAGCACCCGAGCACTTTAGTGCTCGACTAACACTAATCACTACACCAGCAATGAGAAGAGGGGAAGGGAACAGAAAAGCTACTGAGCATGTTACTTCACCACTGAATGCAAGAGAAGGTGGACCACAATGATAAACAGCAGGGGACGCTACCAGAAATGAAAATATAATGTACATTACAAATAATAATTTTATTGCATATATATAGCAATAATATTTCATTCTAATTGCCCTAATCATTGCATAGTACTTTGTCAGTCAACCCCTTTAAGAAGAGCAAATAATATTAGACTGGATTGTTGATCATTGTAGTACTTTGAGAGGGATTTAAAGGGGTTGTACAGTACTTGTTTATTCATGACCTATCCTCAGGATAGGCCATCAATATATTATCAGAGGAAATCTAACTTCAATGGGAAAATTGCTTTGCAAGCATCTCTGTCCACTACATAGTAAATGGAGCTTTATAGTTCTGTGCATATTTCTGTCCCTGGAGCTTCTCCAGAATAGCTGATTGGTGGGGTAGTAGGCTGTCCCTGCCGATCAAATAGCAATACAAAAGTACTGGATAGCCATTTTAATTACAAACAGGCCAATATTAGCATTGGAAATATAGCTTAAAATAGGCTTCATATTTAAGGAAGATACTTGATTTCCAGAAGAGGGCATCACTTATATTCAGACTCAGTGATCTTAAAAATTGAAGAAATGCAGATAAGCAGTACATGGGAGAATGAAATTTGATTTCTTCCTCTTTTTCTTCTTGGTGAATCAACCCTGTAAAAATAACCCAAGACTCTAACGCAAAGTAAATGGTAATTTAATGTATGATCAATCCACCAGGTAAAGATAACATCTCTTACTCTATCTAATTTATACATTTCAAATGCAACTCCCTCAGAACTTTAAAGGTTTTCTGGCTGTCTAAAGTGTTTTCTGTTTGAGCTCCTCATGGTTTTCAATATCTCTGCTTGCATTTTCCTGTATGTATGTTTGCCAATCTCAGATAAAGTAATACAGTTCAAAGGACCTTTTATTAAAGGGTTTGGTAGCAATTGGAAGGAAGGTTCTACTTTTATTTCACAAAAGGCATCCCTCTTTTCCTCTTTCCCATGGTCTGTTCCTTGTACTGCTCCTGTACATGGAGCTGAAGTTCAAACAGATACAGTCTATGGATAAGGGTGGCACTGCTTCTGAAAAAAAGAAGTCCTTTTTTTCTCAGACAACTTTTATTTGAGATGAGAGTTATTCATTGGTTGCAAAAGCATATTAAAGGGGTTATCTGGTATTTTAATATTGATGACCTATCCTCAGGATAGAGGAAAAAAAGAGACAATGCAGCAGCACCCTGCAAATCAGATAAAGTACAATAATGCCAAAAATTATAGTGCTAATGCTACGCTTATTTATAAAGTGAGATGCTTGGCCAATGCATTTTGTACAAAACCATCTGAGCCCGTCTGCCGTACGTCAAGGCGATCTCTGCTAGACGGGTCCTAACACTAAATACTACCTGTTATGCGCCATAATGGCCGCCATAAAGTTCAGGGAGTGTTGGATCCACATGCATGCTGGATCCACTCTGCTTTTTACCATTTTTGGTGCCATAATGGCCTCCATTACAAGGGATGCAGGTACCAACATGCATGCCGAGCCCACTTTTTTTGCAGATTTACAATGCTGGAGATGTGGCACTCCAGCGAGTCGTGCACTCCTGATTAGCCTGTCTGCCCCATAGGTTGATTTTAATTAGTTTCAATATAAAGCTGTAGCCTGCTCTCACTACATTCATTGGAAGCTGTCTGGCACAAGGAAAGGTATAGAGTGGGCTCAGCATGCATGTTGGTACCTGCATCCCTTGTAATGGAGGTGTCAGACCCCCACCAATCTGAGGATAGGTCATCAATATTAAAACCCTGAGAACCCCTTTAAGTTTTTCGCCCTGAATATGCTTGAAGGGGTTGTCTGGCCTAGTATCCTGGGCCAGACACCCTCTTTGAGATGGTCATAAATTAGGGATTTTAGATGGTCATATTCTGAATAGCTTGTTCAGCATCAGTCACAGTTGTGCACAACAAGGGAATCCACTACTGGTGCGCAGAAATTGCTCTAAATTGGTCATTTGGGCCATACTAAATCTCTAGTGAATGGCCACATTTAGGATAAGGAATAATCCTCCTTGAACACTACAAAGTTTATATTATGATCATATTCAAGTTGTGCAATTATAAAGTAGAAAAAATTATAAATTATACAAAAGAAACAGTTCTGACAGTTTAACTTATGTTTTGTTAGCTTCTATTTAATATTATAGTGCATTTAAAATGGAGAAGTACATAAAGTAATATCAGTGGCGTAACTACAGGGAAAGCAGCTGCTTCGGGGCCCGGGCTGACAAGGGGCCCAGCGCCCAGCAGCGTGAGGCACAAAGTTTCCTAATTATCTAATAGTTTTTCAGGCCAGGCCCCTTCACATACAGTGCAGCTCCAATTGGGGGCCTGGCCTGTGCATCACCAAACACCGCCCCCTGTGTGACCAAATGTGAGCAGCAACACAGTCTCCACCACAACCCGAAGCCTGACTCCGCCCACTCATGTGACTGATCACGTGCTCCTGACATCATAAAAGGTCCTTTTGCTCACTATGAACTCGCATCTCCTGAGGTAGGACATGTAACTGAAATAGTATATAGCCAGTTCACAGTGAGTTGGTCCCCCCCCCACACCTCAGTGTACAGTCCTCCCACATCTTAGTGTACAGCCCCCCCCCCACATCTTAGTGTACAGTCCTCCCACACTTCAGTGTACATTCCCCCCACATCTCAGTGTACAGTCCCCCCATACCTCAGTGTACAGTCCCCCCATACCTCAGTGTACAGTCCCACCATACCTCAGTGTACAGTCCCCCCATACCTCAGTGTACAGTCCCCCCATACCTCAGTGTACAGTCCCCCCATACCTCAGTGTACAGTCCCCCCACATCTCAGTGTACAGTCCCCCCATACCTCAATGTACAGTCCCCCCACATCTCAGTGTACAGTCCCCCCCCATACCTCAGTGTACATTCCCCCCACATCTCAGTGTACAGTCCCCCCATACCTCAGTGTACAGTCCCCCCATACCTCAGTGTACAGTCCCCCCACATCTCAGTGTACAGTCCCCCCCATACCTCAGTGTACAGTCCCCCCCATACCTCAGAGTACAGTCCCCCCACATCTCAGCGTACAGTCCCCCCCACATCTCAGTGTACAGTCCCCCCCATACCTAGTGTACAGTCCCCCCCATACCTCAGTGTACAGTCCCCCCCACATCTCAGTGTACAGTCCCCCCCATACCTAGTGTACAGTCCCCCCCACACCTCAGCGTACAGTCCTCCCACATCTCAGTGTACAGTCCCCCCATACCTCAGTGTACAGTCCCCCCATACCTCAGTGTACAGTCCCCCCATACCTAAGTGTACAGTCCTCCCACATCTCAGTGTACAGTCCCCCCATACCACAGTGTACAGTCCCCCCCACATCTCAGCATACAGTTCCCCCCACATCTCAGTGTACAGTCCCCCCATACCTCAGTGTACAGTCCCCCCATACCTAAGTGTACAGTCCTCCCACATCTCAGTGTACAGTCCCCCCACATCTCAGTGTACAGTCCCCCCCATACCTAGTGTACAGTCCCCCCCATACCTCAGTGTACAGTCCCCCCCACATCTCAGTGTACAGTCCCCCCCATACCTAGTGTACAGTCTCCCCCACACCTCAGCGTACAGTCCTCCCACATCTCAGTGTACAGTCCCCCCATACCTCAGTGTACAGTCCCCCCATACCTCAGTGTACAGTCCTCCCACATCTCAGTGTACAGTCCCCCCATACCACAGTGTACAGTCCCCCCCACATCTCAGCATACAGTTCCCCCCACATCTCAGTGTACAGTCCCCCCCACACCTCGGTGTACAGTCCCCCCCACATCTCAGCGTACAGTTTCCCCTACATCTCAGTTCAAAATAAGTTACTACATGAGTAGGTTCCGCATACTTCTCCAGCGCTGCTGACACTCGCGAACTCCATGATCCATGTGAAAAAGCACGTTACTCTCCTGTTTCTGATCCACGTGATCTGGGAGTGCCACGTGATGTTGTGACGTCAGTAGGTCCTTGCCAAGTATAGTATTTAGCCATTGCCGTAGGACATGTGAATGGAGCATTTCCAGCACTGATGTAGATACGGGGGTCGCAGAAAACCAGAGCTCCCCGCCTTTCCTGTACTGCTTCTGGGGAACTACAAGTCCCAGAATATTAGTTCTTGCAATAGGTGTAAATCCATTAAAACCTGGCTGCTTGTAGGCTTCCCTTATGTATAGAGACAGTGAGCTGTGGTTATTAGGGGCTCAGACCATTGGGACAGTCGGTGTCAGCCCTTCAGCAATACAGCAATACATAGAATGGGCACCTATCCTACAGCAGGGGTCATACTGTGCTGTACATACAATGTAGTGTGACGTCATATTCACCTCTTCGTTTATTTACCAGTGGTACAGTCTCAAAATATTCTTATGACATTTATTGCTATCTGCAACGTTTCGGGCCCATTCGGTGCCCTTTGTCAAGCTGGATGGCCGGTCTGCGTGTTTCCACGCACGCCGTGGAAACACGCAGACCGGCCATCCAGCTTGACAAAGGGCACCGAATGGGCCCGAAACGTTGCAGATAGCAATAAATGTCATAAGAATATTTTGAGAATGTACCACTGGTAAATAAAGGTTGAATAATAAGCAACATCGGTGTGCTGTCTCTGAAAACTTATTTAAAGCTACAATTTTACTCCGCGGGTGGAAGGAGGTTAACAGGAGACGAGCACCCACAAAAGCCGCTCTAATTAGACGTGTGCTGAGGTCTCACTACGATTAAGAATATTCACCTCTTCGGTTATATTACACAGGAAAGCACAATTCTGCAGCAACCCCCTCCCCCCTTCCCCCAGCCCTTGTCTATGCTGCCCTGGTCTGTTTTTCCCCTGGCACCTGAGTTGTGAAGTGCGCAGGGTGGGGGGCCCCTACAAAAAATTGCTGTGGGGCCCAGTCACTTCTAGTTACGCCCCTGGGTAATATTCTTTCTGAGCCCTAGTAACTCAAACACTTACCACATTCTATCTTCACTATTCCATGACTGGCTATAAGACAACAGGATGCATGAGGACTGGAGCATACCCCCGCTGCTCTTTATGCAATACCACACATCAATAGTGTTAAAGAGAACTAGTCAGATCCTCAAACAATGGCAGTTACCTTTACTTGACTGAAGCCTCCTCTCCAAATATCCTAGCAAAGTAGGCAGCCCCATTCCTGAGAAATCAGAGCCATAGTTTTGGCTTCTGATATGCTATTGAGGCCATGCATATCAAAGAGACAGTCATCTGCAGTGATTCTCAGAGCTCTCTAATACTGCTCTTGATGCATGATGGGGGGGAAAATGTTTTTATTTATATTTTACAGTTTTAAAGTTAGTCACTTACCCATTTGGCTTCTTTATTTGGTAATCCAGTTGCTGAGATGATATCCAAACCAGGTGGTCACACATGCACAGTCAGCAATCTATTTCATTCTTCATCTCTAACCTGGTCCTAATGGTCCTCTGTTCATGTGCTTCATGCTAGTAAAGAAACTTCTGCTGCCACTTGATTGACAGGGCTAGACATCTCTCTCGACCCTGACAATTTTGCGTCTGTACCACAGCCCAAGAAGCAGTGCAAGTACAGTGGCTCTGCCTCCACTTCAAGAGCAGAGACTATTTGGAAGTGTAACAGTGCATGCACAGTTGATACACTGTGGTAGTGCCACTACTTCGAGAAGCTGCCCAGGGGATGCTTTTTCTCAGCGGGCTTAGCCCCCGCAGGTGATGAACTTTTGTTGGTAAGATGAATTGATTTGTCTAAATCAATTTGCTTATCTCTATCAGCAAAGATACGTTTTTGTTTTTTTCTCCATCTTATAGGTTCCCAAGTATTACAGGGCAACTAACAGTACAGTACATAGCAGGTGAATTGTAAAGAATTTCACCCAGAGCTACATTACCTTCACTAATTTATTTGCAAGAATATTCATTTAAATGTTTCAGTTCTGAAAAGTACACTCCTTGAGAAGGGCATTTGGTTAATTATTCCTTTCCAACTCTGTATGCATGACATGATCCCCCTAGACACAAAAACCACAGGTTCACATTTTCTTGACAGTGGCTTTGATAATCGCTGATAACATTCACTAACTTGCTGAGGACAGTTCCCTGAGGATTAGACATAGTCAGTCAACAGACTGTGTTTGTCTAGTTTGACTTTGCTGATCCTAACAAGAATTAATTCTGTTTCACCCATGTGAATGCATAATAAGCCTGGCTCTACCTAGAGATATAGAATGATTTTGAGCATCAGTCATTTAATGAATTGTCTTTCAGTGGACCAAGTTGTGGCTATTGTTGCATTGTATATTTGTGATGTGTTTCTAGTTTAGCGGATGGGAGGATACAATATTATTGTTTAGTGATTGTAAAGTCTTTTAGGGTAAATTCACACGTGGCAGATATATTGCACACATTTCTGCAATTCTCCCATTTTTTTCTGAAGGGGGCTTGCAGAAAATTATGCACACACTTCTACGTATGTATGACCATACCCTTAGAAAAAGGTTCAATTAACTGAGAATATCAGGTTCAATTAACTAAGAATATCTCTATATAAATTATATCCCCCACCATTCAAACCCAAAATCTCAATAAGTGCATGGGGTAAGGCACCCTCCTTGAGCCCCTTCAGTCAGTTTAGTAGGGCTGGAGCCCTCGGTCAGTTTAACAAGGCCCTACATTAAAGTCCAGGTGTTGTTGGTGGTGGGGGCAGTCGAGGGAGGTATAAATGTATGAGTGGATGACACTGTTATGGGGACATCTGTGGAGGACACTGTTATGGTAGTTCTGTGAATGACACTGTTTTGGGGGGATCTGTGGATGACACATATATAGCATCTTATGCTATATATGTGTCATCCACAGATCCCCCCATAAGTGCCCCTGTGTAAATAGTGACCCCAATACACCGGGCCTGTGCACAGCAATGTTTATATGTAAAGTGCAGTCATGTAATCCTAATTAAAGTAGCGCAATCCTCTGCAGTAGTACTTACTATCAAACTACCGTAGCAGGCACGCCGTCCGGCAGCGTAATGTCACTCACTCCATCACGAGCCTGCTCCTCCCACTTTATTAATGTAGAAGGAGGAGCAGGCGTGTGATGGAGTGAGTGACGCACGTTGCCGGCCGGCCTGCCTGCTACGGTGGTTTCTAGTGAGTACTACTGCAGAGGATTGCACTACTTTAATTAGGATTACATGACTACACTTTACATATGAACATTGCTGTGCGGGGCCCGGTGTAATACAGTACAGTGACTGCATCGGGCCCAGCCATGAGTTGCCGGCCTCCAGCCCCTCCTCCCTCCCCGCTGATACATCGCAGGCCGCGCTGTGCAGCATAGCAGCCGGCGATGTATCAGTGTTAGCAAAGTAAAAATGGCAGCATTCGCTTTATAAGATGCACTGCCATTTCCCCACTTTTTGGGGGAAAAAGTGCATCTTCTAAAGCGAAAAATATGGTATTTTATGTATGGCATGTTTTGAGTGTTTTGGTGTGCACTGCCAACCTGATGGAGCAGAAGAACGGAAAGGACAGATTCTGAACAGACCCCATAATAGTCAATGGGGCGCGTAGGCTCCGATGTGCCGAATCCGTCCTTTCCATTCTTATACTCTTATAACAGAGCAGGAGAACGGAAAGGCTGAACGCTGATGTGAACTTAGCCTAATGTGAATGTGAACCGGCTAAACTGGCTTGCTTCTTGGTTTTTCAGTTAAAAAACATTAAGTGCATGTGGCTTGCACTTAATTTAACATGGAATCTTTTACTATACGTAATTTGCATAACAATGTTTTCAAATTTGTAGCTCTTCTTGGAAAGGTTTTGATTACCAAATATGCAAACACACAGCTTCCCCATCGTAAATAACCTGCCAGATGCCTTACTAAACCATAATTTATGTGTTTCTTCCATGTCACTATGCTGATGCTTTTATTAATAATATTTTTAAAGTAATAGATTAACACATTCTTTACACAGCCATTTTTTTTCGTCTTTTGATCCCTGCCTTTCATGAGCCATAACTTTTTTTTAAATATTTTTGTTCACGTAGCTGTTTGGAGGCTTGTGTTTTTTTTGTGGGGCAAGTTGTACACTAAATGGACAAAAGTACTGGGAAAAACTTCTTAATGATTGAACTCAGATTTTATTCAGTCCCATTGTCACAGATGTATAAAATGCAGCAACTAACCCATGCAATGTGTCTTTACAAACATTTGTGAAAGAATGGGTGATTGTAAAAAGCTCAGTGACTTCAAGCATGGTAGAATGTTAACGCTGTAACAAGTCAGTTCATAAAATTCCACAATCAAATTTGAACGGTATTATTGAAAAGTGGAAGCATTTGGGAACCACAGCAACTCAGCCACAAAGGGGCAGACTACTTAAAGTTACAAAGCAAGTGCTGAGGTACATGGTGCATTAAAGTGGCAAATCCTCTGCTGACTCAATAACTGCAGAGTTCCAAATCTTGTCTGGCATGCTTGGGGCCCTATGTCAAGAAGGTGATATCAGAGGGGGAAAATGATTTTACAAGGAACTTTTTCTCATTAAAAGGTTACCTAACAGAGAACATAAAGTGACTTAAAATAATTTATAGGTAAGTGTCAAATAGCTGGGGGAAAGGGTGACATAGATGGGGGAGGGTTCAGAAATGTCCATTAAACTACAGAAGAAGGGATATGTTAAAGTAATTAATTTTGATGTATTCACTGTAGTAAGTGTTCATGAATGATATGATGCATAAAAATGAAAATGTAATTAAATATATATAAAAAAGGGTTAGAATTTATAACAGCATATACTGTATGCTTTGTGGATGTAAAGTTCACAACTCATGTAAACTTATATGTGGATTCCAATGTGGATATTCTCCACTGTGTGAGGATGAGATTTTTTTAAAGTCCTATCCACTACAGTACCTGTAGTCTCTGTGGATTTTTCTTCAGACAATTCTGCTGTGAAAAACCTGCATCATTAATGCTATGTGCGGCAACAGCGAAAAGGAAATGTAGTCATATTGAATATTTGAATATGGAAATATAATCATATTGAATATTTTACATTTCTCTACCCCTCTCCCCCCCCCCCAAAAAAAAAAAGAGGTGGTAAAAGTAAAAGTATGGAGGACTTGAGCTAAATTGACAAAAGTACTAGGTTCTGGCCTGGACTTGGAAAGTAGCTGCTGAGATTGCCTCTATTAAATTAGGCCAACAAGTGTATGTTTTAGGAACAACACTTTGGGAGGAGAGGTATGCAGCTGCAGCTTATTTCTCAGTGTTTCAGGCTCAGTTCACACCTGAGCGTTTTACAGCGCGTTCCTACGCGCTGTAAAACGCTCAACAAGGAGAAACCAATGCTTCCCTATGGGAATGGTTCTCACCTGGGCGTTTTACAGCGCGTACGATCGCGCTGTAAAACGCCCGACGCTCACACAAGTACAGGAGCGTTTTTTTGGGCGCTTGTCGCGCGTTCCCGTACATAGACTTTCGGGAACGCGCGACACTGTGTGTACACTTGTCTCTGTATGCGCGCTTGTAAACGCCCGTACAATCGCGCATACAGAGCGCTCCTTTCAGAACGCTCAGGTGTGAACTGAGCCTCAAAGAGAACAGGGGAAAAGGAAGAGGTGGCAAAGATGAGAGACACCTAAATTACGTAGAATGCTGAACACTTTTTTTTACATTTAATATTTATGCATGGCTATCTTACTCTAAAAATTATATTACCCCTTCAGCTATTGTTATGTACCCGTACATCACAGTGGCCGAGGTTTTGGATCGAGTGGGCTGCTGTGGTGAGCCCACTCTATACGCGGTGGGTGCAGGCTGTATAATTCAGCAGGCACCTAGCCACAATAACCAGCATCGGCGATGACGCTGAAACCAGTCATTTAACCCCTTAGATGCATCATTCAACAGCAATTGCGGTTTCTGGGAGGTTAGGCATAGGGATGCTGCTACCTCTGCCTTCCGATTCAAACCCCCACAGTGAAATTGCAGGACTCCAATCAGTTACAGTGACAACCTGGGAGTTGATGAAGCTTCCCAGGCCTGTCATGTTAAGCTTACTGCTAAGATGTGCAGGTTATAGCTCTCTAGGGGGGCTAAAAGTTATTGTAAAAAAAAAAAAAAATTAAAGTTAAAATCACCCCCATTTCCTAATTTTACATATAAAAATATATAAACAATAACAAATAGACATAACAGGTATTGCCATGTCGGAAAATGTCTCAACTGTTAAAATATAAAAATATTTTTCCTGTCCACCATATTAAAAAAAAATATAACAACATGCAGTTCGCCATTTTTGTCACCTTATCCTCCCCAAAATTTGAAGAACAGTGATCAAAAATGTGTACCCCAAAAATGTTACAAATAAAAACTAAAGTTCGTCCAGCAAGAAAAGACGTCATACAGCTCTCCGGATGGAAATATAAAAAAGTTGTGGCTA
The DNA here is from genome assembly GCF_905171765.1 of Bufo bufo. Classification (NCBI taxonomy): domain Eukaryota; kingdom Metazoa; phylum Chordata; class Amphibia; order Anura; family Bufonidae; genus Bufo; species Bufo bufo. Next base: position 460,106,066 of record NC_053389.1, on the reverse strand, counting down.
TCAAAAAGTGGTGATGCAAAGAAAATATAGATTTTACCACAACTTTTTTTTTATTTTTTAAAGTAGTAAAACTAAAAAATAAACCATACAAGTTTGGTATTGCTGTAATCATATTGAGCTGCAGAATAAGGATGTCATGTCATTTTTAGCAGACAGCAAATGCTGTAATATCAAAACCAAAAAAAACTTGTTGGAATTGTGGATATTTTCAATTTAACACCGCAAAGATTTTTTTGTCTAATGCGAGACACGTTAAATTAAATGTTGCCTGTTGCAAACTTACCTGCCTGGGTTCCAGTAGCGAGATCTCTAGCTTTGGCGTGACTGCCCTGGTAGAGACCCACTGCTAAGCCATGCCCCCTGGTGATACAACAGCGTCCTTAGCAACAGGTTGAAATGTTTTTTCTCCCCAGAGTGGGTGTGTGCTGGAGGAGACTAGCTGTGGGCTAATCTGTGTTCCTGTGCATATTGGATTTCTCATGCCTCTGACCCTGGCTTATCATTCTTTCTCTTGTGTGGTACTGCATTGTCTGTCTGGTTCTGATCTCGATTTGTCTTCTCTGTGTCTCGTTTGGTACTGCATAGATTGTCTGATTCAGACCCATTTATGTATTATCCTTTTTTTGTGTTGTTTTATCTTATAGGTGTTAGTATTGATCGCAAATATTTTAATCGCAAATATTGGCACTTTGAGAATTCGTGAATATCTAGAATATAGTGCTATATCTTCATAATCGCGAATATTCTAAAAAATTTTCATCAGTACCCATGATCCCTCACTGCTTCTTGCTTGTGGGCCAATGAGAAGGCTGCAATATCTTTGACTTTAGGAGTAGTGTTGTTCACACATTTTCGCATCGCAAATTTTAATTGAGAATTTTTATTGCAAATTTTTTCGATTGCCGGTTTTCACATCAAAAAAATAATGACTGGAGATCACAAATTCTCGAATTTGTGAATATATGATGAATATTCGCCCAAATATTGCAAATTCAAATATTGCCCCTGCCACTCATCACTGTTTGTCTCTGCACAGAAGTAGCATAGGGACTGTCCACCAGTTGTTGTCTAGGGCAAGTAGGTAGAAATAGTGGTCTGGGTTCTAGGTTAGAGCTCACTGTCCATGTCTTTAACCTTCCTACAGGTGTTACAGTGCCACTAAAAAATACAACTCATCCCACAAAAAATAAGCTTTCATATGGCTATATGAATGAAAAATTAAAAAAACTATGGCTATATGGAATGTGGGGAGGAAAAAGTGAAAATGCAAAGATGAAAAGGGGCCCAGTATTTAAGGTATTAAAATTAACAGCATTCACACCCTTGAATATTTGAGTTTGAGGTTTGCTAGATTTAAACAAGTAGTAAACATTAGTGTTGACCGAGCACCATAGTGGTCGGGGGCTCGGGCAGAACACATCGGGATGCTCGAGTGCTCTACCGAGCACAATGGAAGTCAATGGGAGAACCTGAGCATTAAACCTGGCACCCCCTGGTCTGTAGAGGGGAGGGTGCCTGGTTCATAGAAAAAGGTCAGAAATTGATAGAAACACCAAAATGGTTCAGGAACAGCATGGGGAGAATGTCTGGATGCATCTTGGACTCCCAGGTCGCTGCTGGGAACGATGTTGTCCGAGTAGTATGCCACTTTTACAGACTGACAATAATACGCACAAAACCAAAGATGAAATTAATTTTAGATGAAAAATTATTAGGAAACATTCTGTATATAACTTGTATATAAAGTGCAAGTGCTGACAAAAATTACAAGGAAGAGGCACTCCGATATAACCTGTATATCACATAAAGGAGGGCCTCATTCATATTGTGGTACAATTGTTCATGTAGTGGGACTCCTACACTCATAAAGCCTATGCACTAAGTGAAAGGGCTTCCAAAAATTACATGGAACCGGCACTCCAATACACCCTTTGTTACACATAAAGGAAGGCATCATACACTGCTTTGAAAAAATTATGATTTATTGCCTGCTGGTGACCCTCAAACATGGCGATGATCCATTCAGATGTCTGCCCTATCAACTTTCGATGCTATTTTCAGCGCCAACTATGGTGACCACCGGTAAGGGAGAATCAGTGCTCGATTCCAGAGAGGGAGCCTGAGAAGCGGCTACGGCTACCACATCCAAGCAAGGCAGCATGCGTGCAAATTACCTATTAGGAATAATAAGGTGAGGGCCTGCAGGTGAGCTGACCCTGTAAAAGATTTTAGGTGCGGGCTTGCTGGTGATCTGACCCTCTAAAAAATTATATGCAAGGGCCTGCTGCTGAGCTGACACTGTAAAACATTGTAGGTAAGGGCCTGCTGGTGACCTGACCCTGTAAAAAATTATATGCGAGGGCCTGCTGGTGAGCTGACCCTGTAAAACATTGTAGGTGAGGGCCTGCAGGTGAGCTGACCCTGTAAAACATTATATGCGAAGGGCTGCTGGTGAGCTGACCCTGTAAAACATTGTAGGTGAAGGCCTGCTAGTTAGCTGACCCTGTAAAAAATTATATGCGAGGGCCTGCTGGTGAGCTGACCCTGTAAAACATTGTAGGTGAGGGCCTGCTAGTGAGCTGACCCTGTAAAAAATTATATGCGAAGGGCTGCTGGTGAGCTGACCCTGTAAAACATAATATGTGAGGGCCTGCTGGTGAGCTGACCCTGTAAAACATTATATGCGAGGGCTTGCTGGTGAGTTGACCCTGCAAAAAAGTATATGCAAGGGCCTGCTGGTGAGTTGACCCTGTAAAACATTGTAGGTGAGGGTCTGCTGGTGAGCTAACCCTGTAAAAAATTATATGCGAGAGTCTGCTGGTGAGCTGACCCTGTAAAACAATGTAGGTGAGGGCCTGCTAGTGAGCTGACCCTCTAAAAAAATATATGCAAGGGCCTGCTGGTGAGCTGACACTGTAAAACATTGTAGGTGAGGGCCTGCTGGTGAGCTGACCCTGTAAAAAATTATATGCTAGAGCCTGCTGGTGAGCTGACCCTGTAAAACATTGTAGGTGAGGGCCTGCTGGTGAGCTGACCCTGTAAAAAATTGTATGCGAGGGCCTGCTAGTGAGCTGGCCCTTTAAAAAATGATATGCAAAGGGCATATATGCAAGGGCATTATTTGTGATGAATAAGCATGTTTATATGATGGAAGAGGAGGAGGAGAATAAGAAAAGGAAGATTCAACCATATACCCTTGTTTGTGGTGGAAGGGGTGCATGGGAATACAGTGTATTCAGTGCATTATAAACAACACATTTAAAGTGCCTTTATGTTCATCAGATTTCCTCTGATGGATAGAGAAGTCATGGTCAATCCAGGCCTTGTTCATTTTTATAACAGTCAACCTGTCAGCATTTTCAGTTGACAGGCGGATACGCTGATCTGTTATAATGCCACCAGCAGCACTAAATACCAGCTCCGACAAAACGCTGGCGGCAGGCCAACACCTCCAAGGCGTAGAGCGCCAGTTCGTGCCACGTGTACAGCTTGAACACCCAGTAGTTGTAAGGCACTGAGGGATCATTGAGGACGCTGACACGGTCTGCTATGTACTCCTTCAGTGTCTTCCAAAAATTTTCCCTCCTTTGGACACTAGGACACGCATCAGGGTGAGGGTGCTGGCGGGGTGTCATTAAACTGTCCCAGGCTTTAGAGAGTGTTGCCCTGCCTGTTTGAACTACTCTGTGTTCCCCTTGACTCCCCTCCCTGCCGCCAGCGTTTTGGAGCAATTTTTCAACAAACATTTTCTGGTATTGCACCAATTTGCTCGTCCTCTCCACCAGAGGAATGAGAGATGAGAAGTTCTCTTTGTAGCGGGTGTCAAGAGTGGTGAACAACCAGTAATCCGTGTTGTCTAAAATGCGTATAACGCGCAGGTCGCTGGAAAGGCAGCTTAACATGAAGTCAGCCATGTGTGCCAGAGTACCAACAGGCAAGACTTTGCTGTCGTCATCAGGAGAATGACTCTCAATCTCCTCATCCTCTTCCTCCTCTTCTGCCCACCGACGCTGAACAGATGGAATTAAACTTCCATGGGTACTACCCTCTGTAGCTGTCACCACCAGAGCTTTGGGACGTTCTCACAGCTCTGTTTCTCCACCCCTGTGATGATGTCACTACTAGAGCTGGGAGGAGTTCTCACTGCTCTGTTTACTTTTGGTTTCCTTCCTCCCAGCTGTTCCTCATGCGTTTGATTTCCCTCTCTTTATATCACCCCTCCTCCTATTGTAGGGCGTGGATTATAGTTCTCATTTCAGTTGTAGCTCTTGCTTTAGTATCTTCACTTGTAGCTATCAGTTCACTGGACCTGTGTTCTGCTGCAGCAAGCACTCCGGATATTGCCAGCTGTCCTTGGATCCGTCTTCTCTGCGGCTGCAACACCTTCAGCTAAGTGTACAGACATTGTTGTGTACCTGATTATTTTCTGACTGGATCTGAGGTGGCCACGGTTCCCTCCATATACTGAGTAGGGCACCGGTGGCCGTGCCCCTTCCACTATTGTAGGGGTTACAGTGGTCATCAGTCTTAGGCACGTGGGCATGCCTCGTTCCGCCATTTGGATCCGGGCATGTGCTTTAGCAGCATAGGGAGAGCTTTAAGGGTCTGACAGGGGTCACCCTTTATCCTCCCTAGTTTGGGTCCGGTCAGTAGCTCTTTTACTGTGTATACTATGGTTGCTCACATACAGCCGTGACAGTAGCGGAGGCAACCGTCTCCTTCTCCTCCTTTTTATCGTCCAATTCGCTCTGAGAAGACGAACAGAGGGTGGTCTGGCTATCACCCTATGTAATGTCTTCTACCATTTCCACCTCTTTCACATGCAACGCGTCATCCTTAATTGTGAGCAGAGAGCATTTGAGTAGACATAGAAGTGGGATGGTTACGCTGTTAATAGTGTTATCGCCGCTCACAATCTGTGTTGATTCCTCAAAGTTTTTTAAAATCTCACAGAGGTCAGACATCCATGCCAACTCCTCGCTTGTGAATAGTGGAAGCTGACTGGAAATGCGTCAACCATGTTGCAGCTGGTATTCCACTACTGCCCTTTGTTGCTCACAAATCCTGGCCAACATGTGGAACATGGGGTTCCAGCGCGTGCTCATGTCACACAACAGCCAGTGAGCTGGGTATTTCAAGCGCTGCTGCAGCATTGACAAACTTACTGAAGCTGTCGATAACTTGCGGAAATGTGCACACACGTGGCGCACCGTCACCAGTAGCTCAGGCAAATTGGGGTAGGTTTTGAGGAACCGCTGAACCACTAAGTTTAAGACATGGGCTAGGCATGGAATGTGTGTGAGCTTGCCGGGCTCCAAAGCCGCCACAAAGTTACGGCCATTATCAGACACAACCATGACTGGTTCTAGGTTGAGTGGCGAGAGTAACAGCTCAGTCTGGTCTATTATCTCCTGCCACAGCTCTGCAGCGTTGTGATGTTTGTCCCCTAATCATATCAGCCTCAGCATGGCCTGTTGCTGCTTCCCCACTATTTCCAGCTACCGACTAATGACTGACTGGTGCTGCACATGGAAAATTAGGAGGTGGAAGTGGAGGAGGAGGAGGAGGAGGAGAAGTGGGGGTTGGAGCCACTAACATAGGTGCTGGCGGAAACCATGATCGACGTAGAGCTCGCAATCCTTGGCGTCGGTAGCACCTGTGCCATCCCAGGGTACAACTCTCTCCCGACCTTCACAACATTCACCCAGTGTACCATCAGGGAAATGTAGCATCCCTGGATGAATGCACTTGTCCATGTGTCAGTGGTTAAGTGGACCTTCCCAGTAACTGCGTTGGTCAGGGCATGTGTGATGTTACGGGACACATGTTGGTGTTAGGCGGGCACGACACACCTTGAAAAAAAGTGGCTGCTGGGGACTGCGTAACACTGGACGGCCGCCAACATCAGGCTGCGCAATGCCTCAGTTTCCACAAGCCTAAATGGCAACATTTCCAGGGCCAGTAATTTGAAACCTGCGCATTTAGTGCTATGGCCCGTGGGTGGGTGGCTGGGTATTTGCACTTGCGTTTAAAGGCCTGGGGTAAGGACATTTGGATGCTGCGCTGTGACATGGAAGTGCATGCGGTCGCTGATGTTGCTTGCGAAGGTCCAGGTGCAGGGCGGGAAGCATCCGTGCCTGCGTCTTGGACAGGGAATTGGCCAGCACGTAACACAGGGGAAGAGGAACCTTTTTTTTTTTTAAATGACCCTGTTCTCCGGCAGGTTCTTTCTGATCGCCCTTCTGTTATATATCACAGAGCATCGAATATACGAGACACGTTGGTCCACAGCTTTATTTCTACCAAACCAGTGAAAAAAGAAAAAAATCAGTTCACATGGTGAGGTTTCTGAAGTGCCTGCAGGAACCGTACCAGGGAGGACAAAAAAATGAAAAATGTACAACTCGCTACATCTAAAGCTGGTATGACACATAAGGTAAAAGGTGAAATGTCATGTGAAAAAATGGGAGTAGTCTATTTACTGGAGGGCCCGTGTGGGTTCCAGTACGTAGGCAGGACCCTCTGTAAACTCAAAACACGGATACAAGAGCACATTGGCAATATCAAAAAAGGTTTGGAAAATCATACTGTCCTGCTCCACTTCAAACTACATCACAACAAAAACCCGACAGGTTTGAAATTTATGGGATTAGAAAGTTAGTTCGAACTGGCGGAGGGGGGGGGGGGGTAAATCCAGTATTTGATATAAATCGTAAAGAAGTGGAGTGAATATATAAAATGGACACCTTGAAACCAGGCGGGCTGAATATCGATTTCGATCTTAAGCCCTGCTTAGTTGACTAGTTAAAGTGTGTGGACCGTTTCTTGTACAGTATATTCGCTCTGTCAAAGAGGGAATCGACAGATATTCGATGTAATATGTATTTAATAAAGAGAAGATTCGACGTGGCATTTGATTAGCTTTATAGGTGTAGGATTTCATTGGATGAAAATAGACATGTGATCGGACTGTGTGGACAGGTGACCTTCAGATGAATGAAAGGAGGTGTTCTCCTAGGGATCATGTGACTAGAGTAACAGAAGTTGTAAAATGTCATTGGACGAATATGATCATATGATCGGATATACGGTCCTGTGACTATTTTATCAATGAAAAGGGTGGTTACTTAGAATTGAAAGGAGGAGAGATTTAATTCTTGCGATTTAATAAGAAAAGGGATGTGGTATATTGTCCCATTTTATCTTCGAGTGATTTTGTATATGCTGATTATATGAATTTTGTATTGTACGTTATTGCTGAAAAATATTTTTATTGTATTTAAAAAATATGTTGTAACCTCGAAAAAAGGGGGCGTACTTTATGCACTACCCATAAATACCACTCCTGAAAGGGGTGGTATTATCGCCCCTGACGAAACTGACTGGCGAAACCTAGGTCGGCTGTTACACGAGGATCCACCATTTGGGTTTATGCTTTTAAATTTCAATTTCTTGTGAGTATATTAAAAATCCTTGGGTAACATATCCTGGTGGAACTTGACTATTTTGCGCTAAATTTTCATTACAGCGGTTTGGATGTCCTCCGGTGCATCGACCCCTGAAATTTACTGTGTGGCTACAGTGTGAAAAGCTTGGAAATCCGATCTACCTTTGACCTGATGGACCTCTATGTACTGGGCACCGCTACCACCATTATCTATTCGCTTTTACTCTATGTAAACTTGACCCACGTCACGCAGTGGATCTGCAGCGCCGATAAGTACCCAACAACGTTTTGAGAGACTATCTCTGTTTTTTATTCTACAGGGGAAGAGGAGGCAGTGGTGTGATCCACAGACACAGATTGTGGACCCAGGCATTCGGCCCACCTATTAAGGTGCTTTGATGCCATGTGGCGGATCATCCTTGTGGCCGTGAGGTTGCTAGTATTCATGCCTCTGTTTATCTTTGTATGGCACAGGTTGCAAATTAGAATTGTTTTGTCGTCCGTACGTTCCTCAAAAAAGCGCCATAATGCGGAACACCTACCCATTGGCAAGGGAGATTTCCGCAGTGGTGTGCTCTGGGGAAAAGTTGTGGGCCTGTTTGGTGTGGCCCTCCTTCTCCCTTTTGCCACCCCACTGCCTCTTCCAGCCTGTTGCGGTGCAGAAGATCCCTTCTCCTCTGTACTGCTATTCTCGCTTGGCTTTCCACCTTCCCAGGTTGGGTCAGTGACTTCATCGTCCACCACCTCCTCTTCCACTTCCTGACTCTGCTCATCCTCCTGACTTGTTGATCTAACCACTACCTCAGTGATTGACATATGTGTCTCATCCTCTTCAACCTCTTGAGACAGTAATTGCTGTTGAGTTATAGGCAACTGTGTCTCATCATCATCATCCACCTCGTGAAACACTATTTGTGGATGCTCAAGAGTTTGGGAATCAGGGTACAAGATCTGTCCCTCTTCAAGTGTACTTGGCGGGAGGGCCAAATCAAGGAATGGAGCTGTAAAGAGCTCCTCGGAATATCCGAGTGTGGGATCACTTATTTGCACAGACTCTCCATGGTGGGAGGAAGGAGGATCAGGGTGAGGATTGGGTTGAGCAAACTCTTGGCTACTGAGACTAGACTTGGTGGAAGACATGGTGGTGCTTAACCGACTGGAAGTTTTATCTGCTGCAATCCAACCGACCACCTGGTTGCACTGGTCTGATTTCAAGATTGGTGTCCTGCGCCGCCCTGCAAACTGGGACATGAAGCTAGGTATCGTGGATGATTGCTTTTCTTGTGCTCTGGCAGCAGGCACAGTTTCATCGAGCCCAGAGCCACGGCCTCTGCGTGCACCATTAGCATTGCAGCCACTGCCCCGTCTCTTACTGCTCGCCTTCTTCATATTAAATGTTATGTATGATTGAAAGTCTGTCATATGTACAGTAGCATAGGAAAAGGATGTGTATGTATAAACAAATGTAAAAAGGTATTTGGGATGTGGAAACGTCACACAGGAGATATCCCGCAGATAATGTCAATGCTGTCGCCAGCGGCTAATGAAAATTTACAGAGAATATCACAGGTGTGTGGGATAAGGAAACGTTATACAGTAGAGATACCACCGGTAATGTCACTGTCCACAGTGTCTACGTAAAAAAGTACACTGTATGTCATAGATAATTTTTTTCAGCGCACACTTTACATTGCAGATGTGGCGCTGGTAATGTCAGTGTCAGAAGCGGACACCGTCTATTGAAAAAGTACACTGGATGTCACAGATATTTTTTGGATGCACACACTTTACAGTGGAGATGTGGCGCAGCTAATGTCACTGTCAGAAGCGGACACCGTCTACGGAAAAAGTCCACTGGATGTCAGATATTTTTGTATGCGCACACTTTACATGGGAGATGTGGCGCAGCTAATGTCACTGTCAGAAGCGGACACCGTCTACGGAAAAAGTACACTGGATGTCACTAATATTTTTTCGATGCGCACACCTTACACAGGAGAGGTGGCGCAGCTAATGTAACTGTCTGCAGCAGACACCGTCTACGGAAATAGTACACTGGATGTTACAGATTTTTTTTGGGATGCGTACACTTTACACTGGAGATGTGGCACAGCTAATGTCACTGTCCGCAGCGGACACCGTCTATTGAAAAAGTACACTGGATGTCACAGATATTTTTTGGATGCGCACACTACACTGGAGATGTGGCGCAGCTAATGTCACTGTCTGCAGCGGCTTAACTATTGTATGCTATTTAGCGCATGATGCCCTAAAAATATATACTGCTGCCACACACAATAGTCCTTAGAAGGACTTTTGGGTCTGTAAAGTTTTAGCTATTTAGAGCAGTTTGCCGTAAAAAAAGATATTGCTGCTGCGACACACAATAGTCCTTAAAAAGACTTTTGGGTCTCTGAAAAATTTTGGTGGTAAAAATATTCGTAAATCACTCCCTACACTTCCTGTCCCTTCCTCAGCACAGCTCTCCCTGACTAAGAATGAGCCGAACATGCGTCATTGATTTCTATATAGCACCCGACTTTCCGGCCAGCCAATTACTGTAATGCCAGCAGCCAACATGACTACGGCATTACAGGGAGGGCAGTACTTACCTTCACGTTTATTGGCTGCGTATCAGCTCAGAAACGTGTGGTGTGGAGACTCGAGCATTGCGCTCGAGCACATGCGGTATTCGTCCGAATACCGCCATGTGCTGAGCATCAAGATGTTCGAGCCGAACTGGTGTTAGACCAAGCATGCTCGATCATCACTAGTAAACATACATGTGCTTAAAAATACAAAAGATATGTGCCTAGAGCACGTCTCAATTTAAAAATAAAAACTGTACTATAAGTGCTACTTTCAGTACGGATTTTACTAATAAAATTAATTTTATTTTTAAAATTCTTGTTGCACTTTAACTTATCTTCCTCTCAGATTGTGCAAGTCATTAGCGATTCTCATGTTTTCATGATCTGAACTCAATTACATTTTAATGGATGCCTGGTTATTAAATACACTGATATTAAATGATAGATGCAAATGAAGACGTGTAGATACCTCTATTACTTTTCCTTTAAATCCTATATATGGGGCTGATATTCTGTTCACTTTCTAATAATAATTCAAACTACATTTTATCTTCTGCATTGATATTTAAATCAGCTATTTCCAATATCAACTGTCTATGCAGTGACAAAGGGACAAACACGCTCACACCTCGATGATTAGCATATATGAAGAATTTAATAAAGGAGATAACTGCATCTTCTACTCTAAAACTCTATCCTTGAATACAGATTTTAGGTCTCACTCCTGAAGGCTGATTAGAATGTTCCTAGCGATGAATAACTGCATAAAATCAAGGATTAGCATTAAAATACTAAAGATCATATCATTTATATATAAATGCATTTGCTGAAATGTAGCTGGAAGCTGTTTGCAGAGCTATAACGTCTTACCGTGATTTGTAAACCATAAATCACATATCTTCTGTACAACAGGTACATATATTGTTATTTAATGACAGGGGATGCTATCCTCCCAAAGTATATTAGCAGCAAGGTCATTGATTTTTTTTTTCTCTCAACAGATTATATGCTGTCTGAAATATACAATATTGATCATTATTTAATATTCTTACAGACTGAATCCATCATTTTAATAGATAATCCACCAGGACTAGTTATTACTTGTGATTCTGCATATCAATTTATAAGGTATCACATGGGACCCAAACCCTGAAGCTTGCCTGTAGGTAATCTATATATCAGTCATTAAAGATTTAGGATTGAAATGTGCAAGGTATTTGGCAGAATTCAGTAAATTAGCAACTGGCCTCACAAATGGATATTGCCTGTTTTTATTTTTTTTTTATTTTATTGATAGCACATAGCTATTATTTGTATAGAGTTTTATATTCAATTTAAAATCATTATTATGCCAATATTAGACAGTAAAGCAACTATTTAATATGTTATTAATTAATAAATAATATAGTTTGGAGTAATTAACACATACAGCATGTATTCAAAAGACTTGCAACAATGTATCAACACCAGTAATGAAACTTAATGCACAGGAAATTGGCGTGGAACCACTTAATCAACTAACAGGTTTGACTTTTGGTTGAACCTAAGGGCTTTATCCTGACAGTCCCCTGGTCTTCACCCTTTAACCACTGTACAGGGATTTGAACTTTGCTGCAGGGGAGCCATTAGGACACCTATTAGTGTAGTCTCTATGTGACTGACAGGTGACCCAAGGAGGTCAGAAATACAGATGTGTAGCACATAGAGTTCAAGCTAACTTTTAGGCTAAATCAGGGAAGACAGCAAAGGAACTATACAGTGATCAGGTACAAGTCAAGTGACAGAGATTAAGAATCCATAAATCAGGCAGTGGTCAGTACATGGGTAGATAAACAGAAATAGTACAACTTTGCAGGATCTAGCAAGCTAAGAAACATATTACTCAGGCACTCTACTCCAGGTGAAGGTGGCAGAAATACCCCAGCACTGCTAGCAGACAAGAGAAGCCCAACCTGCAAATGCAGGCTGCAACCTACAGCAGGATTCATATTCAGATGACTGGCTGCAGTGCTGGGATTAAGAAGGTCAGAAGGTCTGGACTGCTGGACAAGGGAAGCAGCATCAGAATGGTGAGTGGAACGGCATGTTTATTTCTTGGATAGGAAATGTTTATTTCTTGGATAGGAAAATAGGTACTCTAACCACAAACCAATAAAACCACATATCTACTGTATAACATAAGTTAAAATCAAGTGCAACAAGTATTGTTGAATATAGAGGGAAGGGGGCCGCACTAGTCACATTTAATACTGGGGAGGGAAGGGGGCCGCACTGGCCACCAATGAGTTATATACAGGGGGGGAGGGGGGGGGGGTCTGCCCCCTGCTGAATATAGAGGGAGATTTTAGGAAAATTGCGATTCGTTACCACGAAGCACGAGGAAATTTGCATTGTTGTGAATCTATTTTTTCCTGAAATTCGGATCGAATTCAACTTTGTCAGCTTTGATTTGCTCATCTCGAGCACCATAATCACTGCACCTTGGGCCCTGAAAATGAATCAATTTGTCCTCCTCCTGGGCCCCTTACTGAGTTTGATCCCTCTAGCAGCCGCTTCCTCTGCTTCCAATGGTGGTTACACCCCTGGCCTACTGAGTATTCCTTGTCAAGAAGGCATTGTTTTAACTTGGCTGTCTGTCTTGGCTGAATGCCTCCTCAGAGCTACTGATCCTCCACATGATGCTATGTTATTTGGAAAGTCTGATTGCTGGTCACATGACATAGCTGAGAAGCAGAAGGGAGGGAGATAGCTCACAACTACAGACACTGTTAAGAAGATTACATTCACTACATATTACATCATGGACTTTTCTAACAGGTCAGAAAAAAAAAATGCTTTGTTAACATAGTATTCATTAGACATGACTAATCTTTCCTACTTAATTAGCAAGCTTTATAATAAAATTTAAAGGTAAAGTGTCACCAAAACTTTTATCTGCCAGATCGCAACACTTAACCTTTTTATCTAAGCTGCTTTTATTATATTATTGCATATTTACTGTATTTATTCTATTTCCTGAACATGATTATGGGGGGCTGCCATCTTGCCTGAGCTGTTTTCAGCATTTAGAAAGCATTAATAAAATTATGGCAGCCACATGGGCCATAGACATAATGATCTGGAGGGGAACTCACCGACTTGTATGGGACAGTTTCCTAGGCGTGCTCTGTGACCTGTGCAGTGATCGTTGTAAAACAATGGATAAGCTTTGAAAATGACTTATTTTAAATGGTGGATTCTGTGTTATCTATCCACAGAAGTGATAGCATTACAGGCAGGATTACCAGGGACAGATTTACACAAAGTTTGGCCATGGGCAAAATTACAATTGAGGCCCCAAATACTGAAATTCTGTACCAGCAAACACCATCACATTGAGTAAATTCATAAAACAATGTACAAAGTGCTGTAGCACTGATCTCTGACACTTAAAGAGGCATTGCAAGGGTCCTAAATGATAGGATCCAAGGTCATTTTTAGATTCAGAGTTTGCTGTGCAAACATCCCTGACTGCACACTTTTCTTGCATCCTCTAAGTCTTCTCAAACCTACACTGCTATCCTCAATAATGTGCCCATGTTTGCCCCCATTTACCCCATTTACAAATGCAAATGAGGTAATTTCTGGTTGGGGGGCAGAAAGGAGCTTTTATTATTAATAATCATATCACTGATATAGATAGAATATATTCTTAATCTTCAAAATTCACAGAAAGTGAGTGATTAATCAAATTTTTTTTAGTGATTAAAAATATAGTAGCAAAAAATACCTGATTTCCACAAATTATAAAATTAGAGTACAGCCAAATGTCACATGAATTAAATTGGCCATTAAATTAGGAAATCTCCACAATCCCATAATCCCAATGTGTTTCCCCAATATCATTGGTTCATTAGGGGATAAATAAAAGAGAGATTGCCAAATGTAACCTGCCATTAACAGACATGTAGATATAATCTTCTGTACACCTCCATATATACCATGTACAAAAGTCTCCATATACACAAACATCCATATATACCATGTACAACAGTAGATATAAAAAAATATATAATCTACTGCATGAATGATAAGTTCACAGAGTGATCGGTGACAGATTTACATGGGTCTATTATCGGGACCAAGTATTCATAGTAACATTTGTTCCCAATATTTGACCCAAATTTTTTTCGGTGTAAATCTATCTTAGATTTTATGGTACAGGGGCTAGTGTTGATCGAGCAACAAAGTGCTCTGCTGTTCGGGTGCTCGGGTCGAACACCTCGGGATGCTCGGGTGCTCTACCGAGCACCCGAGCACAACAGAATTCAATGGTAGAACCCGAGGATTAAATCAGGCACCCCCTGCTCTGAAGAGGGGAGGGTGTCTGGTTCATAGGAAAAGGTTAGAAATTGATGGAAATACCACTAAAATGGTTCGGGAACAGCATGGGGAGGATGTCTGGATGCATCTTGGACTCCCAAGTCACTGCTGGGAACGATGTTGTCAGAGTAGTACGCCACTTTTACAGACTGACAATAATACGCACAAATCCAACAATAAAATCAATTTTAGAGGAAAAATTGTTAGGAAACATTCTTTCCTGTATATTTACTTGTATATAAAATGCAAGTGCTGCCAAAAATAGGGAAGAGGCACTCCGATACAACCTGTATATCACACAATGGAGGGCCTCATTCACATTGTGGTACAATTGTTCAGGTAGTGGGACTCCTACACTCAAAAAGCATATGCACTAAGTGAAAGCGATTCCAAAAATTACAAGGAATTGGCACTCCAATACAACCTTTATTACAAATAAAAGAAGGGCATCATACACCCTTGAAAATTTATGATTAATGGCCTGCTGGTGACCCTCAAAAACATTAGGAGCAAGGGCCTGCTGTTGACCCTCTAAAACATTAAAGGCGAGGGCCTGCTGCTGAGCTGACCCTCTAAAACATTAGGGGTGAGTGTCTGCTGCAGAGCTGACTCTCTCAAGCATTAGAGGCGAGTGCCTGCTGCTGACCTGAGCATTGAAAAAATTATGGGCGAGTGCCTGCTGCTGAGCTGACCCTGTAAAACATTATATGCGAGGGCCTGCTGGTGAGCTGACCCTATAAAAGATTGTAGGTGAGGGCCTGCTGGTGAGCTGACCCTGTAAAACATTATATGCGAGGGCCTGCAGGTGAGCTGACCATCTAAAAGATTGTAGGTGAGGGTCTACTGGTGAGCTGACCCTCTAAAACATTATATGCAAGGGCCTGCAGGTGAGATGACCCTCTAAAAGACTGTAGGTGAGAGCCTGCTGGTGAGATGACCTTCTAAAGCATTACATGCGAGGACCTGCAGGTGAGCTGGCCCTCTAAAAGATTGTAGGTGAGGGCCTTCTGGTGAGCTGACAATCTAAAACACTATATGCGAGGGCCTGCAGGTGAGCTGGCCCTCTAAAAGATTGTAGGTGAGGGCCTGCTGGTGAGCTGACCCTCTAAAACATTATATGTGAGGGCCTGCAGGTGAGCTGAGCCTCTACAACATTTGGAGCGAGGGCAGACTAATAAGCATGTTGATATGATGGAAGAGGAAGAGGATGATAAAAGGAAGATTGAACCATATATCCTTTTTTGTGGTGGAAGGGGTGCATGGGAATACAGTGTATTCACTACATTATAAAAAAACACATTTAAAGTGCCTTTATGTTCAACCGCTTTCCTCTGGGGGAGTAGAGAAGTCAGGGGCAATCCAAGCCTTGTTCATTTTTATAAGATTCAACCTGTCAGCATTTTCAGTTGACAGGTGGATGCACTTATCAGTTCTTATGCCCCCAGCAGCACTAAATAGTAAATACCTGATCTGACAAAACGCTGGCGGTGGAGCAGGCTAGAACCTCCAAGGCGTAGAGCGCCAGTTAGTGCAACATATCCAGCTTGGACACCCAATAGAAACAAAGAAGAATAGAGCTCATATTACCAAAAATATAAATTTTATTGAAGCATGATTAAAATAACAGAAATAGAAAAAGCTAATACATGTGATGCCGTTAAACATGATAATAAGAGCGGAGGACAAAAAAGAGCGCCACCCCGGGAAGGAAAACACACGGATGAGAGAATACAATGATTTAATGTAAAATGGGAGGAAAAAATTCTGGGTACAGTGCCCAACCCATGCAATAAATAAATAATGGAACCAGTAGGTGCCAGGTGAGACAGTGGTCAACACATACACCCCCAATGGCATAAGAAATATGCAGACACAAATAAAGATGGAAGTATGTTGCATAAATAGACCAGGTGTATGTGAACAACAAGATCGTATAGCCAAGGGGGAGTAGCAGCAGACCGAAGCTCACCTATAACAAACCGTGTGCAAAGAGACCCAGGGTGGCGCTACCCAATAGTTGTAAGGCACAGAGGGATCATTGAGGATGCTGACACGGTCTGCTACGTACTCCTTTACCATCTTCCAAAATTTTTCCCTCCTTGTGACAGTAGACCGCGCATCAGGGTGAGGGTGCTGGCAGGGTGTCATAAAACTGTCCCAAGCCTTGGAGAGTGTTGCCCTGTCTCTGTTGGAACTGCTGTGTGTTCCCCTCGTCTCCCCTCCGCGGTTGCCCAAGGAACTACGTACTCTGCCACCAGCGTTGTCAGCTGGAAATTTTTGGAGCAATTTTTCCAACAAGGACCTTCTGGTATTGCACCATTTTGCTCGTCCTCTCCACCAAAGGAATGAGAGATAAGAAGTTCTCTTTGTAGCGGGGGTCAAGAAGGGTGAACAACCAGTAATCGATGTTGTCCAAAAAGCATAAAACGCGTGGGTAACTGGAAACTCAGCCTTACATAAAGTCAGCCATGTGTGCCAGAGTCCCAAAAGACAAGAATTTGCTGTCCTCAATAGGTGGATGACTTTTAATCTCCTCATCTTCTTCCTCCTCTTCTGCCCATCCACGCTGAACAGATGGAATTAAACTTCCATGGGTACTATCCTCTGTAGCAGAGGCAATCATCTCCTGCTCCTCCTCCTCCTCAACATCATCCAATTTGCGCTGAGAAGACAAACTGAGGGTGGTCTGGCTATCGCCCTGTGTAATGTCTTCCCCCATTTCCACCTCTTCCACATGCAAAGCGTCGGCCTTAATTGTGAGCAGAGAGCGTTTGAGTAGACACAGAAGTGGGATAGTGACACTGATAATAGCGTTATCGCCGCTCACCATCTTTGTTGATTCCTCAAAGTTTCTTAAAACCTCAGAGAGGTCAGACATCCATGCCTACTCCTCGATTGTGAAAAGTGGCAGCTGATTGGAAAGGCGATGACCATGTTGCAGCTGATATTCCACTACTGCCCTCTGCTGCTCACAAAGCCTGGCCAACATGTGGAACGTCGAGTTCAAGCACGTGCTCATGTCACACAACAGTCTCACGTCACACAACAGAGCTGGCAATTGTAAGCGCTGCTGCAGCATTGACAGACCGGCGGAAGTTGTCGATGACTTGTGGAAATGTGCAGACACGAGGCGCACTTTCATCAGTAGCTCAGGCAAATTAGGGTAGGTTTTGAGAAACCGCTGAACCACTAAGTTGAAGACATTGGCTAGGCATGGGATGTGTGTGAGCTTGCCGAGCTCCAAAGCTGCCACCAAGTTACGACCATTATCAGACACAAGCATGCCTTGTTCTAGGTTGAGTGGCAAAAGCCACTGCTCAGTCTGGTCATTTATCCCCGCCATAGCTCTGCAGCGGTGTGCTGTTTGTCACCTAAGCAGATCAGCTTAAGCATGGCCTGTTGACTCTTCCCCACTGCAGTGCTACACTGCTTCCAGCTACCGACTGATGGCTGACTGGTCCTGCAAGAGGATAATTATGAAGTGGAAGTGGAGGAGGAGGAGAAGAAGTGGGGGTTGAAGCCAGTAACGTAGGTGCTGGCGGAAACCCTGATGGAATCCTTGGCATCGGTAGCACCTATGCCATCCCAGGGTACGACTTGGTCCTGGCCTCCACATCGTTCACCCAGTGTGCCGTCAGGGAAATGTAGCGTCCCTGGCCAAAAGCACTTGTCCATGTGTCAGTGGTTAAGTGGAACTTTCCAGAAACTGCGTTGGTCAAGGCACTGGTGATGTTACGGGACACATGCTGGTGTAAGGGTTGCATGGCACATCATTAAAAATAGTGGCGGCTGGGGACTGCGAACTAGGGACGGCCGCCAACATCCGGCTGTGGAAAGCCTCAATATCCACAAGCCTAAATGGCAACATCTCCAGGGCCAGTAATTTGGAAAGTGGTGCATTTAGTGCTATGGCCTGTGGGTGGGTGTCTGGGTATTTGCGCTTGCATTCAAATGGCTGGGCTAAGGAAATTTGTACACTGAGCTGAAACACGGAAGTGGATGTGGTTGCTAATGATCCTTGCAAAGGTCCAGGTGCAGGGCAGGAGGCATCTGGGCCTGCGCCTTCGACAGGGGATTGGCCAGCATGTAACACAGGGGAAGATGAGGCAGAGGTGTGCCCCACAGAAAAGATTGTGGACCCAGGCATTGCTAGTGTTCACGCCCTTGCTCATTTTTTGTATGATACAGGTTGCAAATTACCATTCCTTTGTCGTCCGCAATTTCCACCCAAAAAAAAAAAACTGAATGCGGAACACCTACCCCTTGGCAAGGGAGATTGCCGCAAGGGGGTGCTCAGGGGAACACCAGGCATTATTTTCTTGATTGCGAAAATTCGCATAAAATTCGCCTAAAATAATCGCATAAAAATTAGCATGAACTGGTATTTTAAAAAAAATTGAATATTCGCGATTACGAATATATTTTGCGATATTCTAAATATTTGCGAATTCTCAAAGTGCCGATATTCACGATTAAAATTCGCAATTCGAATATTTGTGATCAACACTAGTGGCTAATATAAAATTACAGGGAATGTCACAGGTATTTGGGATGTGGAAACGTTACACAGTAGCCAACTTTTGCTTTGATTACTGCTTTGCACACTCTTGGCATTCTCTTGATGAGCTTCAAGAGGTAGTCTCCTGAAATGGTTTTCACTTCACAGGTGTGCCCTGTCAGGTTTAATAAGTGGGATTTCTTGCCTTATAAATGGGGTTGGGACCATCAGTTGAGTTGAGGAGAAGTCAGGTGGATACACAGCTGATAGTCCTATTGAATAGACTGTTAGAATTTGTATTATGGCAAGAAAAAAGCAGCTAAGTAAAGAAAAACGAGTGGCCATCATTACTTTAAGAAATGAAGGTCAGTCAGTCAGCCGAAAAATTGGGAAAACTTTGAAAGTAAGGGCTATTTGACCATGAAGGAGAGTGATGGGGTGCTGCGCCAGATGACCTGGCCTCCACAGTCACCGGACCTGAACCCAATCGAGATGGTTTGGGGTGAGCTGGACCGCAGAGTAAAGGCAAAAGGGCCAACAAGTGCTAAGCATCTCTGGGAACTCTTTCAAGACTGTTGGAAGACCATTTCAGGGGACTACCTCTTGAAGCTCATCAAGAGAATGCCAAGAGTGTGCAAAGCAGTAATCAAAGCAAAAGGTGGCTACTTTGAAGAACCTAGAATATGACATATTTTCAGTTGTTTCACACTTGTTTGTTATGTGTATTATTCCACATGTGTTAATCCATAGTTTTGATGCCTTCATAGTCATGAAAATAAAGAAAACTCTTTGAATGAGAAGGTGTATCCAAACTTTTGGTCTGTACTGTATATATATATATATATATATATATATTTCTTATTTTAAAGATATTTAATTTTATTTCATCTTAAAAAACAGCACTGGCTATATTAAAAGCACTGGATCAACAAAGCCAATATGACTTATAGATTTAAGTCAATTTAAGTGAAAAGTAAAAAAAAAAAAATGATGCAAGTAAAATTTGCAATATGCAGTACCCCAAAGGAGCCTATGTGAAATTTTTAATTCAGAGAGAAGGTGCCTGTGGTGCTTTTGTTTTATTCATCACAATACCTGCCTAAGGCATTTCAATTTATTTTCTCTTCACTGAATGGAATTTCAATACAGCATTGGAAGGGCTATCCTAAAGACTGTAAAGCTTAGCGATCAATAAAAGCAAACAGTTTTATACCTTTGAGACATTCATTATTTATATTTGAACTCCACATGGCGGTAGAATGCTTTGCTACAAGCCACATCAACTGTCTTAAACTTGGTTTTACAATATGCACATTGAAGTCAAGTTAGTTCACAAATGAATGGTCATCTGCCAAGTTGTTTAGCATCACAATGGTTACAGAATTTCAGTTACATAGTTGATAAAGTTGAAAAAAGACACAAGTATGTCAAGTCTAATAGTAAAAACCTACAATGTTGATCTAAAGGATGGCAAGAAACCCCCATGAGGCTGATGCTTCTTGAGCGAAAATTATTTAGCAATATGTAATGAATTTATTCTGTTTTCTATGTATGTTCTAAAGACCAGTTACAGTAGTTCTATTCATCTTTTGCACATACATACCGTATGTGCAAAAGATGAATAAAACTACTGTAACTGGTCTTCAGAACATACATAGAAAACAGAATAAATTCATTACATATTGCTAAATAATTTACCTGGGGCTTGTACTGGAACTACATACATGCAATGCATAGTAATAACAATAATCCCTTGTTTTTCCTCCACCTCTTTACTCTGCCAATCCCTTCATGGGGTACCCATTTCTGAATGAATTCAGTTCAAAATATTAACAATATCATCATTCACAGCCTGTCTCCCCCATGCATCTCTGCTTAATCTTCCACACATAACCTCCAAATCTCATAACAACTCCTTCTTTGCTCTCCTTTTGTCTTTCTTCACATAATCATCTCCAAGACTTTTCATCTGTTCCTCACATAATCATCTCCAATACTTCTCCTGTGTATCCCCCATGCTTTGGATCTAACTGCCAACACCTTCAATTGCTTTTCAATGGTGTTTGTTTCGGGATATCATGATGAGTTAAGAAATTTGAGTTAAGAGTTTGAGTGTTAAATCTGCTACATTAGATGACCCTCCTAACACTAAACTGCCATATGAGCAGCTTCTACTTTTACCTACAGTATTGCATCCTCCTCTCCTTCCTAGTAGAGTGTAACATGTTAGTCATGTGTATTGTATTTCTTTCTGTATCACGTAAACCCTTTTCATATGTACAGTTCCCTAGAGTTAATGAGTATTTACAAAAATTAATAATACCAATAATAAACTACTCTTTTTGTTATATATATCTCCATTTAACCTTAAATTTGATGCAATATAAATTGTGTATTGTGTAGACATGAAAAAATTGAATTTACCAATCTGATTCTAAGGAATCCAAATGTCTTATGATTAGTTTTTACCTAATCACATAGAAATAGAGAGAGTGCCTCTCTGAATAAAATGTATAGTCTAGTCCTCCTTCCAAAAGGAAAAGAGTACTGAATGTCATACTTCTCTGAATGTGACATGCAAGCCAGTTCTTCCTCCAGAAGATCAAGAGCACTAAATATCCCAGTGTCACACTTCTCTTAATATGACATGCAAATCAGTTCTTCTTCCACAAAGACAAAACTACTGAGTGTCTCGAGAGAAATTGCCCTGGTCAGCTGAGTGGCATTGGAGGTTGCTCTTTGGGGTGTTCTTACTTATTAGGGAGACCCATCTATAAGCATGAGGAGTGTTTTGTGGCTCAGCCAACTCTGCTATGCATTTCTGGGAAACATATATGCCCATTAGCATATCTAATATATATATATATCAGATAGGTTTAGTGTTATTTTCTTTTTGGAAGGAAAGCTCATTTAAATATCTTTCCCAGAAACCCAAAGATATGAATGTTATAATTGTCAAGTCATAATATGTGCAATTATTTTAAAGCATGTCGCATGATCTCAAACAGTAAAATGTACAATAAAAAGTCATTTGTTGAGATTTCACCATGCCTTAGATATCTTTCTCAAAAGTTGTACTTGACCAGGCATGAGGGGGGAACATGAGCCATTTTAACACTTCTGACTGTCTGAGAGTACAAGAACCATTATTCCCTGCCCCACTGTTTAACCTCATAGGGTACACAACATTTTAGGCCTATAGAGAAGAAGGTCTATGACATGACATGACATGATATAATTGCATTTGCATGCACTAGGGAAAAACAACTCAATTCATGGACCAGAAGAAGCTAGAAGAGATGAATAATTAGGGTTAGATGAGTAATGCGTTTTCAGATGCCCTGTGTCTGCACATTTTATCTTTGATTGGAGATGCTCTTTTTGTGTTCAGTACTTTGTCAAAGCCAAAGATTTATTTGACAATAGGAAGTGTGCAATAGATAATGTTAAACCTGATGTTACATGTTACTTAGATTGAATTATTCTTGACCATTTAAACATCCATATACATATTTTATGTACATTTTTGTTAGTATTCTGTAGTAATCAGGAATGGACATACCACCTGTGCAGACTTTGCAGCTGCACAGGGACCTTGTGGAGAGAGGAGCCCTTTCTGCCCTGATTGTTTTCAGTTACTGTAGCCCCTGATTGACTTAGGTCCGTAGGCTCTTAATACTAATGTTTGCAGTGACTGTAGACTTCACAGTGTCAAAAAGGGGCAAATATTTGTGTGGCAACTAATTGTATAAAAGAGGGCTTTATCTTAGCAGGCGGTGTCTACATTTTGGCTGCATGACTCTGCAGAGACTCAGCACTGGTGAAGAAGTCTGCTAAGTATTCACAGCGGTGTGCTGTTGTGGATCTGCACTTGTCAGCAGAGTCTCATGATAGCCAGCAATCTGGAGATAAAAGCCTTTTTATAGTATGCAAATTATCCCCTAGAATAATGCACCAATTGGTATGTGGTGACAGATTCCCTTTAAATAGTGGCAAGTGTCCATTGTATGGGTGGTGCATTTGTAACATGGATAATACGTTCCTCTCAGTTGTGGGGGCACAGGGTGATCCTCTCTGAAAATACAGATGCATCTTCATAGTTGCTCAGGGGAAAATATAATGTAGGGGCCTGCATAAAAATATACAAAGTGTCAAAACAATGACCTGAGTAATAGAAATGCTAAAACAAGTACTATTATCCCAATATAATATACAGTCCAGAGAACAGATAATGTCCATAAACATATCAGATCCTCTATTCAAACCGAATTGTACTGCACAGTTTGCAGCCTTTGTTGATGGATATATAGATAGGGGAAGTAGCGTCTTCCAATAACTCAGGCCTTAGATCATGGCCTCTCAATGGTCCATAAGGAGCATACTTATACATAGGGTACATTAGATATACAGGTGAAACTCGAAAAATAAGAATATCGTGCAAAGTTAATTTATTTCAATAATACAACTTAAAAGATGAAACTAACATATAAGATAGACTCTTTACATGCAAAGTGAGATATTTCAAGCCTTTATTTGTTATAATTTGGATGATTATGGCTTACAGCTTATGAAACCCCAAAGTCACAATTTTGAGGTACCCTTTGCTCAAGGGGTATGGATTAATTAGCTGACTAGAGTGTGACACTTTGAGCCTAGAATATTGAAACTTTTCAAAAAATAATAATTTTAAGCTACATTAATGAAATTCCTTTTAATTAGCATTACTGAAATAAATGGACTTTTGCACAATATTCTAATTTTTTGAGTTTCACCTGTAGCTATACTAGATATCCTAGTGTGGATTTGCCCTCTTCATGAAACAGACCTCCGGTCAAAGTTAATACCCAACACTCAAAGCATTAACCCTAGGTCAATGAAGAAGCAGTACAGGGTTACTCGTGTAGAAAACCTCAAGTTGAACAAAGCGCTGATTCAGTTCACATGTACTGTATCCTAAGATATGCGCATGTTATGTAGCAACCCAGCGCAAAGTTGCACAGGATGGCTAAGTTACTTGCTATACCAAGTGTCCTCAGCACACTTGGTGCCACATATCATCTTTGATTGGAGATCCATTTCATGAAGAGACTGGATATCTAATATGCATGTACCCAATGTATAATTATACTCCTTTTAGACCAGGCAGAGGCCACGATCTGACGCCTGACTCTAAGTTATTGGAAGACCCTATTTCACCTATCTATATTCAACAAAGGAGGCCAACTCTGCAGTACCTGTCGGTTTGGGTAGAGGGTCTGATATGCATATGGGTATTATCTGCACTCTGTATATTATATTGGGATAATAGTACTTGTTCTAGCATTTCTATTACTCAGGCCATTTTTATCTGCACTTTATTTACCGTCATATATGTCCCTACTTTTTATTATACCTTGAGGATCCATAAAATGGGGAAACACACTGGGATTTCTGGAACTTTTACAAACATTAAAATAAAAAATTAGGAATAAATAGAATACATGCAGATTTTATGCAACTTAGGCCACCAGCACACATTACGGATTCCTGTGTGGAAAAAACTTACCTTATTACAGTGTATGAGATTACACAAATCTTATGTAAACTTTGTGGAATTTTTTTGTGTGGAAATTGACCTGCAATATGGATTTCAACCTTTTCCAATAAAGACAACTCGCTAAAATTTACCGGGATATCAGCACATGTATTGATGTGGAGGTATATCTACCAAACTAATACGCCAAAACCAAAAATACGGTAACTCTAACACAAATCATTAATAAATAAGCTTTATTGGTAAATCAGTATTCAATAAATAATTAAAAAATGAACACTGATATAGCAGTTATCAGTGATCAGAAATCCAAGAGAGGATATTTAGGGGGGTGCCACCATATCAGGTCATAGTCAATCCACACTTATAAATCAAAAGGACAACTAACCTGACAACATGTAGAAAACAATTTTGACAATGCAGGCACTCCAAAGGAGCATCCACTGAAATAACATCACATAATGTGGAAAGCAATAGTATAATCAGAAAGACATATCTATGGATTACAGACCAATATGGCGGCGCCCTCTTCCGAACGTCATTTCGCCCTAAGGCTTCTTCCGGGGATAAATAAAGACAGTCACACTCCTGTTATACATAACATAATTGACCTTGATCAATAACGAACCTCATTCTATCAACCTACTCTAGTAACAGGAGCAGCAATTTCATAGCGGCCACGAGGCATCAGAAGGCCGGATGGAGGGGGAAATACAGGCCGGAAGTCATCCGGGCCTGCATGCCGGGTCAAAACGAACCCCGGCACGCAGGTCACCACGTATTAAATCTAGTCTAAACGGAACAACTAAGATAGTTGTGTGTTCCACATGGTGGAACGCATACCAATATCCAGCTGGAGCAGTCATATTATATTACAGGGTGGGCCATTTATATGGATACACCTTAATAAAATGGGAATGGTTGGTGATATTAACTTCCTGTTTGTGGCACATTAGTTTATGTGAGGGGGGAAACTTTTCAAGATGGGTGGTGACCATGGCGGCCATTTTGAAGTCGGACATTTTGAATCCAACTTTTGTTTTTTCAATAGGAAGAGGGTCATTTGACACATTAAACTTATTGGTAATTTCACAAGAAAAACAATGGTGTGCTTGGTTTTAACGTAACTTTATTCTTTCATGAGTTATATACAAGTTTCTGACCACTTACAAAATGTGTTCAATGTGCTGCCCATTGTGTTGGATTGTCAATGCAACCCTTTTCTCCCACTCTTCACACACTGATAGCAACACCGCAGGAGAAATGCTAGCACAGGCTTCCAGTATCCGTAGTTTCAGGTGCTGCACATCTCGTATCATCTGAAGGCAATCGTCTATGCTGTGAAGATACGAGATGTGCAGCACCTGAAACTACGGATACTGAAAGCCTGTGCTAGCATTTCTCCTGCGGTGTTGCTATCAGTGTGTGAAGAGTGGGAGAAGAGTGTTGCATTGACAATCCAACACAATGGGCAGCACATTGAACACATTTTATAAGTGGTCAGAAACTTGTAAATAACTCATGAAAGAATAAAGTTATGTTAAAACCAAGCACACCATTGTTTTTCTTGTGAAATTCCCAATAAGTTTGATGTGTCAAATGACCCTCTTCCTATTGAAAAAACAAAAGTTGGATTCAAAATGGCTGACTTCAAAATGGCCACCATGGTCACCACCCATCTTGAAAAGTTTCCCCCCTCACAAATACTAATGTGCCACAAACAGGAAGTTAATATCATCAACCTCTCCCATTTTATTAAGGTGTATCCATATAAATGGCCCATCCTGTAGTTTATATTAATTTATGTGTTTTATTTAGAGTGCCTGACTCAAATCAATAAAATAGTGCTCCCACTATCTCCTATTAAGTAATTTCTCCAACACATGAGTGTTCTGTAGGTACATCTACATATTGACATGATAATATATTACAAAGTAATAATTATGCATAAAAAACATCATGATTGCAAAGTTAATTTCATGAAATTATTAAAAAAATGATCAGTATAACTCCCTGATAAAAAAGAGAATTTGGATTCAAATAGTGCCAGTGAAAATTGGGAGAAATATTGAGTAAAACATGCAGTGCAAAAGTTCAAAAAGTGAAATATTTATTGAGTGAGTGTTATTGTTGCAAACAAATATATGTGCAAGAACCTTACATATAAGGTGAATTTCTGAGCTCAGCGGTATTACGTAGGACGTGCGGCGGCCTCGCCCCACTCCTTGCTGGACTCTTCATAGTCCCACCGCAAAATCGCTGCTTCTATGTTTTACCGCTCCACCGCCTCTCCTGGAGGGACGCCGGCTGAAGTTGGTGCGCTTTCCTGCATTGCCTCCTTGCCCCTGGTGTACCCGGTGGACGCTGAAGGATGCCCGTGTTACCAGGTGATCTCCAGCTGACGTCGCTCTGCTGTTGGTGAGCTTTTGGATGGTCGGCCTGAGGTTCGGATGTCCGGGTGAGGTGTGATCCGCGTCTGTGGTCCGGTGGCATTTGACCTCTTCTTTGCCCGTGCTGTCTGGGTGGTGGGTGATCGCCAAAACCCCGTGGAGATGTAACGCCCACGCTTTTTGGTGCTGTTGCAACAGAGGTGCTCCCATATTTTGGGGGGCATGTGTTACGGGCCACAAGCCTTGGGTACCCCAGTGCCCTGGTGAATTGCGTTTTGTGTTGCGACCTTGAAGTGGTCTGGTTACAGAGGGGGGGCGTTCATTGCCGGACTCAGATGCTGTACGTATTCCCTTTAAGCACCGGTTTGGGCAGCGGGTGTGTGGAGCGGGATCCCCCTGTGGCCCTGAGGATATCGGTGCCACAGGCAGAAGAGCGGAAGGGCGCACTTGGTGTGAGCAAGAGTGCCCCAAGTCCGGCTACGGCCACCGAGCCGCCCACTGTACTGCTCCAGCTGGGTAATTAATAGGCTGTCTAGACCCCTGCACCTGACGGGGTTGAAGAGGGGCTCCCCGTGAGAGAGGGAGAGACCCTCACCCCACTGTGTTCTCTCCTGCCTGCTAGGCAGTATTTATGCCCCCTTTAGTCTCCCCCTTGAAAGCTGAGAGCAAATGGCTGAAGGTTGGTGAGCTCTTTTGGGGTCGCCCTGCTCCACTGGTGGATGTCTGTGGACTTGTTTTTTTCCTTTGCTCTTTTTTTTTTTTTCTCTCTCTTGGCGATGTAACCTCGGACCCCACTATATGCTCTAACAGAAACTAATTGTCGACTGCCCGGTTCGAATAGAGTGATTTATACTTCTGCTGTAACAACACTTATGCTTCTACTTAACTTCGGACCCTACTATATGCTTTAACAGAAACTAACTGTCGACTTTCCGGTTTGAATGGAGTGATTTATATTTCTGCTATAATAACATTTACGTTTACACTCAGCTTAACCTCTCTCTCTCTGCAATACTTTGTGGATTGTTACGTTTTGAAAAGCTAGTCTTAGTTGTATGCCTTTGACACATTTTGCATGAATTGAACTTACATCTCTCCCTTAGGTCATGTATTAGTAAACTTAAACTCTGGTCACGCGGTTTGATAGTGCTGTAATATACTGGGTTACTATGCCCCCCAAAATTCGGAAATCCGGGGGGGGGGGGGGGGTAATCCATCTAAAAGGTGGCCTCGGGACCAGTCCCCAAGCATGTTTAGATAAATTTCTGCGGTCACCCACACCGAAAACTAGGGGAGGGGTCCCAAAAAACGGGAGGCCACCTTGACTCAGCGGGAAACAAGACCGCCACGGCAATGTTGGCCTCCGTGGATCCTAAAGAGGCGGAAAGGGAAGGATTTGAGGGTGTCAATAATAGTGAACAAGACCAATAGTACTGTATCGCAATTAACAACTACAATGGCGGCCCTACAGGGGGACATCACTATAATTAGGGATGAAATCACAAAACTAAGAGCCAAAATGAAAGATTTGGATCTGGAGACAGCGGGTGTGAATAAGGAGTTGAGCTTAACAAAAAAATTGCTTGGTGGGGGTGGAGCAAGATTGTCTTGGGTTTAAAAACAAACTGATTGAGATGGAAGATAGATCCCAGACGAATAATATAAGGTTGCTGGGGTTTCAGGAGGGGGTAGAACAAGATAACCCTGCAAAAGTGGTTGGTGCGAACATTAGGATCAGATTATGATCTTTCCTTTTTTTGTGTAGAGCGAGCACATAGAATCCCTTTGAGGAAGCCCCCTCCAGGTGCTCCCCCCAGAGCTCTATTAGCTAGATTAGTTTGCTCTAAGGACCGGGATTGGGTACTTAGACGCAAAAGAGAGATCGATAAGACCAGCCTTGATAGGAATGATATCCAAATATACCCGGATTTTTGTCGCGAGACACAAAACAAAAGACCTTCTTTTCTTGATGTTAAAAAAAGGTTAATCTCTGCCCATATACAGTATGCGATGTTGTATCCGGCCAAACTCAGGGTTGTCTATAACGACTCAATTCTTTTCTACCCCTACAGAGGCCGTACAGTGGCTTGATTTAAACGGTGTTTAGCCCTTCCCGGGACTTTTTAATCTATATTCAAATCCGTTTGTATGTTTTCATGTTGGCTATACGTGGGTGGTGTGAGGAGTGGGGGTTGGGACTGGGAGTGGGGTTAGGCGATTGTGGAAGAGGTTGATGGGGATAAGATTCTCTGTGAACCAAAAGGTGGGTTTATTGGGTGGGGGGTGGGTATTGGGGAGCGGGATCGGGTGGGGAGTTAGCTGCTGTCGTGGGGCCTAGGGGACCTCTCCCCCCCTGCCGGTCTGTAGACGGTTTAGCTCTGTGATTGTTTATAATGACGCGTAGGGTTCTGTGTTGGAATGTGCGTGGGTTGGGGGATAGAATTAAAAGGACAATGGTGTTTGACGTTATGGCCCGGCACCTTCCGGCAATAGTGGCTTTATTGGAGACGCATGCAACGGATGAGACGCTCCCCCAATTAAAGAGGCGTTGGGTGAAATTGGAATACCACTCATGCCTCTCATCATACTCGAGGGGTGTGAGCGTGTATATCCATCATGGGGTAGACTTTCATCCGCTGGATGCTCGAGTGGATAGGGCGGGTCATTATGTTTTCCTTTATGGTCAGTGGAATGGACAGGAGACTATCTTAACTTGGAAGACGCTCTTCGGTCGGTCAAGCATAACTCATCCCCTGGGGCCGATGGTTTGCATTTTGAACTATATAGATATCACGCTAAAGTACTTCTCCCTATTTTGTTACAGGTGTTAACCAAATCCCACAGATATGGATCTCTCCCTCCATCTTTCAGGGAGGCAATCATTATCTTAATAAAAAAAAAAAGATAAGGACGAATGTGAGGTTGGGTCTTATAGGCCCATATCACTCCTTAATACTGACTATAAGATCTTTGCAAAGTCTCTAGCAAACCGTTTGAAATAGGTGATTGCAGCCCTGGTTCATCCTAATCAAACAGGATTTATACCTGGGAGACAGATTCAAGAGAATCTGTATGGGACGTACTTGAACTTATCGTGGGGGGGGGGGGCGGACCACTCTATCCTGTCCTTGGATGCTGCCAAAGCGTTTGCCAGGGTAGAGTGGTCCTTCCTGTGGCGGACTATGGCACACTTTCGATTGGGGTCCACCTTTATTGCAATGACCCAACTGTTATATACACAACCAATCGCCAGAGTTAATATTGACGGGGTTATTTCCTCTACGCTTGAGCTTCAACGCGGCATGAGACAGAGATGCTCCCTCTACCCCCTATTATTAACGCTATTTATGTAGCCGTTGGCTTGCAGGATCCGCCTGGATGGTCAGATTCGGGGGTTCGGGGTAGTAGGAGAGAGAGATAAAATCAGGCTCTATGCAGATGACATTATCCTGTTTTTGGATCAGGGTTGGAAGGCTGTCCCCTATGTTATGCAGGTGATAGAGGAGTTTAGTGAACTGTCCGGTTATTTAATTAACTGGGCTAAGTCTTCACTCCTCCCGTTAAAGGCCCCCGACGGAGGCTCCCGGGTTCGGATTTTGTCTAGGGATGACTCCCTGGAATATCTGGGGATCAGAATAGGTCTTCCCATAAGTAGATTTTATGAGTTAATTCTTTCCCCGGTAATAAGAAAAGTGAAGGGGAAAATTAGAGCCTGGCAAAAATTTGCAATATCTCAAACGGATCGTCTGGCATTAATAAAAATGATTATATTACCGCTGGTTCTGTTTCCGATCTGTGATTCCCCCATCTGGATAGAAGACACCTTCTTTTATAGATTGGAAGTTCTATTAAATGATCTAATTTTGGGGGAGGAAGAGGGTTCGCATAAAGCAGAGGTATTTGTGGCTGGCCGAGTCAGAAGGGGGGTTATCAGTCCCTTTCTTTCAAGGGTATTTTTTCTCTGTGCAGCTACAAAGATGCTGTAATGTTGGTGAGAGTGCATTAGGGCAGTATTTAAATAGGGTATCAGGTAGGCCAGTGGACAATATTCTCATCCATTTAGAAACTGCACACTTTCTTACTTTGGACACTAGATGTTTAATTGCGAGAACACTACAGAGGGTTTGGGACACATTGAAAATGACTTTGCAGGTGCGACACGATCTTCATTTCACCCCATTGTGGGAGAACTGGAATTTAGGGGAATGCTCTACCGAGCACCTGAGCACAATGGAAGTTAATGGTAGAACCCGAGCATTAAATCAGGCACCCACTGCTCTAAAGAGGGGAGGGTGTCTGGTTCATAGGTAAAGGTCAGAAATTGATGGACACACCACTGAAATGGTTTGGGAACAGCATGGGGAGGATGTCTGGATGCATCTTGGACTCCCAGGTCGCTGCTGGGAACAATGTTGTCCGAGTAGTACGCCACTTTTACAGACTGACAATAATATAGATAAAACCAGAGATAAAATCAATTTTAGAGGAAAAATTGTTAGGACACATTTTTTCCTGTATATTTACTTGTGCTGCCAAAAATTACAATGAAAAGGCACTCTGATACAACCTGTATATCACATAATGGAGGGCCTCATTCGCATTGCGGTACAATTGTTTAGGTAGTGGGACTCCTACACTCATAAAGCCTATACACTAAGTGAAAGGGCTGCTAAAAATGACAAGGAACCAGCACTCCAAAACACCCTTTGTTACACATAAAGGGGGGCATCATACACAGCCTTGAAAAATTATGATTGATGGCCTGCTGGTGACCCTCAAAAACATTAGGAGCAAGGGCCTGCTGGTGACCCTTTAAAACATTAAAGGCGAGGGCCTGCTGCTGATCTGACCTTCTAAAACATTAGGGGTGAGGGTCTGCTGCTGAGCTGACCATCTAAGAAATTAGGGGTGAGGGTCTGCTGCTGATCTGACCTTCTAAAACATTAGGGGTGAGGGTCTGCTGCTGAGCTGACCATCTAAAAAAATAGGGGTGATAGTCTGCTGCTGAGCTGAACATTTAAAAAATTAGGAGTGAGGGTCTGCTGCTGATCTGACCATCTAAAAAATTTGGGGTAAGGGTCTGCTCCTGATCTGACTTTCTAAAACATCAGGGGGAGGGTCTGCTGCTGATCTGAGCATCTAAAACATTAGGAGTGAGGGTCTGCTGCTTATCTGACATTCTAAAACATTAGGGGTGAGCATCTGCTGCTGATCTGACTTTCTTAAATATTAGGGGTGAGGGCCTGCTGCTGATCTGACCATGTAAAAAATTATGGGCGAGGGCCTGCTGCTGAGCTGACCATCTTAAACATTAGGGATGAGGGTCTGCTGCCGAGCTGACTCTCTAAAACATTAGGGGCGAGTGCCTGCTGCTGATCTGACCATGGAAAAAATTATGGGTGAGGGCCTGCTGCTGAGCTGACCATCTAAAACATTAGGGGTGAGGGTCGGCTGCTGAGCTGGCTCTCTAAAACATTAGGGGCGAGAGCCTGCTGCTGTGCTGACCATCAAAAAAATTATGGTTCATGGCCTGCTGCTGAGCTGACCCTCTAAAACATTAGGAGAGAGGGCAGCATAATAAGCATGTTGATATGATGGAGGAGGAGGACGAGAAAAGGATGATTGTACCATATACCTTTTATTGTAGTGGAAGGGGTGCATGGAAATACAGTGTATTCAATACACCATAAAAGCCACATTTAAAGTGCTTTTATGTTCAGCCGTTTTCCTCTGGTGGAGTAGAGAATTCAGGGGCAATCCAGGCCTTGTTCATATTTATAAGAGTCAACCGGTCAGCATTTTCAGTTGACAGGCGGATGCGCTTATCAGTGTTGTAAGCTGGAAATTTTTGGAGCAATTTTTCCACAAGGACCTTCTGGTATTGCACCATTTTGCTAGTCCTCTCCACCACAGGAATCAGAGATAGGAAGTTCTCTTTGTTGCGAGGGTCGAGAACGGTGAACAACCAGTAATCGGTGTTGGCCAAAATGCGTACAATGCGAGGGTCACGGGAAAGGCAGCATAACATAAAGTCATCCATGTGTGCCAGAGTCCCAGCAGACAAGATTTTGCTGTCCTCATCAGGAGGATGACTCTCAATCTCCTCATTCTTTTCCTCCTCTTCTGCCCATTCATGCTAAACCAATGGAATAAACCTGCTGTGGGTACTACCCTCTGTAGCGGAGGCAGCCGTCTCCTGCTCCTCCTCTCACTCATCCTCATCCAATTTGCGCTGAGAAGACGAAATGAGAGTGGTCTGGCTATCATCCTGTGTACTGTCTTCCACTATTTCCACCTCTTCCACATGCGAATTCTCCACCTTCATTGTGAGCAGCGAGCGTTTTAGTTGACACAGAAGCGGGATGATTACCATCTGTGTTGATTCCTCAAAGTTTCTTAAAACCTCAAAGAGGTCAGACATCCATGTCCACTAGACACTTGTGAAGAGTGGCAGCTGACTGGAAAGGCGACAACCATGTTGCAGCTGGTATTCCACTACTGCCCTCTGCTGCTCACAAAGCATGGCCAACATGTGGAATGTGGAGTTCCAGCGTGTGCTCACGTTGCACAAAAGTCGGAGAGCTGGCAATTGCACTGCCAGACCGGCAGCAGCTGTAGATAACTTTTTGAAATCGGCCTTCACCAGTAGCTCAGGCAAATTTGGGTAGGTTTTGACAAACCGCTGAACCACTAATTGTAACACGTGGGCCAAGCATGGTATGTGTGTGAGCTTGCCAAGCTCCAAAGCCGCCACCAAGTTACGGCCATTATCAGACACAACCATGCTCTGCAGCAGTTTGTCACCTAAGCAAATAAGTTTCAGCTGGCCTGTTGCTTCCCCACTGCAGTGCTACACTGCTTCCAGCTACTGACTGATGGCTGACTGGTGCTGCAAGATGACAATTCAGAGGTGGAAGTGGAGGAGGAGATGGACGAGGAGAAGGGGGGTTGCAGCCACTAATGTAGTTGGTGGCGGAAATCCTGATGGAAGTACGGCCCAAAATCATTGGCATCGGTAGCAGCTGTGCCATCCCAGGGTATGACTCGCTCCTGGCCTCCACAATGTTTACCCAGTGTGCCGTCAGGGAAATGTAGCATCCCTGGCCACAAGCACTTGTCCATGTGTGAGTCGTTAAGTGGACCTTCCCAATAACTGCGTTGGTCATGGCACAAGTGATGTTACGGGACACATGCTGGTGTAAGGCGGGGATGGTACACCCGGAAAAATAGTGGCGGCTGGGGACTGAGTAACTAGGGACAGCCTTCGCCATCAGGCGGCGGAAAGTCTCAGTGTCCACAAAACTAAATGGCAACATTTCCAGGGCCAGCAAGTTGGAAAGGTGTGCATTTAGTGCTATTGCCTGTGGGTGGGTGGCTGGGTATTTGTGCTTTCGTTCAAAGGCCTGCGGTGTGGACATCTTTAAGCTGAGCTGGGATACAGAAGTTAAGGTGATGGTGCTTGCAAAAGTCCAGGTGCAGGGCGGGAGGCATCCGGGCATGCGTCTTCGACAGGGGATTGGCCAGCACATAACACAGTGGAAGAGGAGGCAGTGGTGTGACCCGCAGACACTGATTGTGGAACCAGGCGTTCAGCCCACCAATTTCGGTGCTTTGATGCCATGTGGCGGATCATGCTGGTGGTGGTGAGGTTGCTAGTGTTCATTTTGGTACGGCACAGGTTGCAAATGACAATTCTTTTATCGTCCGCACTTTCATCACAAAAGCACCAGACTGGGGAACAGTTGTGGGCCTGTTTGTTGTGGCCCACCTTCTCCCTTTTGCCACCCCACTGCCTCTTCCAGCCTGTTGCGGTGCTGCAGATCCCTCCACCTCTGTACTGCTGTCCTCGATCGGCTTGCCACCTTCCCAGGTTGGGTCAGTGATTTAATCGTCCACCACCTCCTCTTTCACTTCCTCACTCTGCTGATCCCCCTGACTTGTTGACCTAACAACAACCTCACTTATTGACAACTGTGTCTCATCTTCATCATCAACCTCTTGAGACACTAATTGCGGTTGACTTATTTGCAACTTTGTCTCATCATCATCATCCACCTTGTGAAACACACATTGCCGTTCCCTAACGTTATCTTCTTCTGACTGTGGATGCTAAAGAGTTTGGGAAACATTGCACAAGATCTCCTCATGTCCCTCTTCAAACGGGCTTGGCAAGAGGCCCAAATTAAGGAATGGCAATGAAATGAGCTCCTTGTAATATCCAAGTGTGGGATCACTTGTTTGCAAAGACTCTCCATAGTGGGAGGAAGGAGGATCAGGGCTAGGTTTCTGTTGACCAGACTCTTGGCTACTGAGACTGGACTTTGTGGAAGACAGGGTGGTGCTTTACCTACTGGAAGCATTATCTGCTGCAATTCAACTGACCACCTGGTCGCACTGGTGTGACGTCGAGAGTGGTGTCCTACGCCGCCCTGCAAACTGGGACATGAAGCTAGGTATCGTGGATGAGTGTGTTTCTTGTGCTCTGGCAGCAGGCACAATTTCACTGCGCACAGGGCCACGGCCTCTGCGTGCACCATCAGCAGCACGGCCACTTCCCTGTCCCTTACTGCTCGCCTTCCGCATAATAAATGGTATATACGCTTCCAAGTATGTCACATGTGCAGTAGCGCAGGTTTTGTAAGTGTATGCGCAAATAAATTAGAATGAATGTCACTGATATTTAGGATGGGCAAACGTTATACAGGAGATGTAGCACATTTAATGTCGCTGACACCAGCAGCGAAAAAATTAGACTGAATGTCGCTGATATTTTGGATGCGCTAACGTTTTACTGGAGATGTAGCGCAGGTAATGTCGCTGCCAACATCGGTGAAAAGATTACGCTGAATGTCACTGATATTTCGGATGTGTTAACGTAATACTGGAGATGTAGTGCAGGTAATGTCGCTGCCACCAACGGCAATAAATTTGACTAAATGTCACAGATATTTCGGATGCGCTAACGTTATACAGGAGATGTAGCGCAGGTAATGTCGCTGCAACCAGCAACGAAAAAATTTGACTGGATGTCACTGATATTTAGGATGGGTAAACGTTATACTGGAGATGTAGCGCAGGTAATGTTGCGGCGGTAATGCTGCGGCCAAACAATTACACGCAATTTAGCGCAGGTTGCGCAAAAAATATATATTGCTGCCAGACACAACAATAGTCCTTAAAAGGACTTTTAGGTCTCTAACGCCAACCCTGCCTAACAAAAAAATTAAATTAAATTCCCTACACTATCTGCCCCTTCTACAGCACAACTCTCTCTGACTAAGACTGGCCGAACTACGTGTCATCGGGTGCTTTATAGCAGCCGATGATGCGTTCCGGCCAGCCAATCACTGTAATGCCAGTAACCAACATGGCTACGGCCAGCCAATCACTGTAATGCCAGTAACCAACATGGCAGTACTTACCAGCACATTTATTGGCTGTGGGGAGGAGACTCGAGCATCGCGCTCGAGCACGCGCGGTTTTAAGCCAAACACTGAGATGTGCCGAGCATCGCAATGCTCAAGCCGAACTGGTGTTCGGCTGAGCATGCTCGATCAACACTATTAGTCTGATAATGCGCTAGCACTCCATAGTAGTATTGTTCCAAAACTGTTTCCAGAAGTGTCTCCATAATCAGGACTCAAAAACTGACCTAGTTCCTCCCCATAATTGTATGCTGCTCCTATTAGTGACCTGCAGGTATAAATAACCTAAAAGTAAAAACATAACGATTAAAAAGAGTTAAAATAAGCTAATAGAATATATGAACCATCATCGAACCAGAGAGAAAAGCATCAAAACATCACAAATATGGTAAAAAGGTCAAATCTTTATTTAGCCCAAAAGGGGCCACACAATCCAGTTCGTAGATCCATCTTACCTCTTTTTGAGTGAGTAGTTTCTTTCAATTGCCATCTCTTATGGATATAAAAACACAATCAATGCCTCTTACACGGAATTGGTAGCTGTCACAGTTCTGAAATTCTTTGTAGTGCCTGGAAATGGATTCTAATTTTGTTAGATCATTCTCATCTTTGGCCCCCTCGATGCCAAGAATGTGTTCACTAACACGTCTCCTTAATTGTCTTGAGGTCATGCCAATATAAATCAATAGGCATGGGCATTGTGCCAAATAGATTACACCTGATTTACCACAAGTGATATTATGGGTAATCTCATATTGCTTAGCTGTTCTTATAGGATTGATAAAATGAGAAGCCTTATCTAAATTTGAACAGGCAACACATTTCCCTCAAAATGAGCAATCCCATCTAGGACCCTGAGACCCAAAGGCTTTTGACGGGCGCTTACCTATGTGGTAACATCTTGACCTGAATGTCTCTCAAACTTCGGGACTTCCTGTAGGTGATAGATGGAAAAGGTGGGAGAACCTTCTCTAAGGCTTATTTACCTTGTTTATCCCCGGATTGACTTTGACCTGATATGGTGGTGCCTCCCTACATATCCTCTCTTGGATTTCTGATCACTGCTAACTGCTATATCAGTGTTAATTTTTTAATAACTTATTGAATACTGATTTACCAATAAAGCTTATTTAATGATTATTTGTGTTAGAGGTATTTTTGGTTTTGGTGTATTCTTTTCAAATGAAGAGTGAGATCTGAGGCAAAACTATATCAAATCCGCACAAAAAACCGCTGTTAGAAATTTTGGATTGTGGTGTAGAAATTCATGTA
This sequence comes from Bufo bufo, assembly GCF_905171765.1. Classification (NCBI taxonomy): domain Eukaryota; kingdom Metazoa; phylum Chordata; class Amphibia; order Anura; family Bufonidae; genus Bufo; species Bufo bufo. Next base: position 460,068,548 of record NC_053389.1, on the reverse strand, counting down.
AATTCACAATTAATTTTGTGCGGATCTTATGTGTGTTCTCCCGCTCTTGTGTGCAGACGACCTCAAGATGAATAATATTTTTTTTTCTGAAACCATTTAATTTATGTAAGAGCAAACTTACAGTATCTTAAGCAGATCACTAAAACTGGCTATACAGATGTGCCTTTCCTTACCTATCCTCTTGGCTGGCTTTATGTGTGTTACATAAGTTGCATTAACACGTTAAGGACCCAGGACAAGAATGCTTGTCCTAAAGGGCCGGTACTGAGCATTCTCGTCCTGCGGTTCTTCCTCCCCCCAGCGTGCGGTGCCACGATCAGCGGCAGAGATCCGGCTGTTACTGACAGCCGGATCCCAGCTGCATCCACCAGCATTGGTGACAACGCCGATGCTGGTGTATTAACCCCTCATATGCTGCGGTCAGCGCTGACAGCGGCATGCGGGAGGTTTGCGCTCCCTCACCTCATCCATCGGGTCCCCGCGCTGCTGTGGTGGGGAATTGATGGTTTGCATGGCAGCCCCAAGCATGTATGGAGGACTAAGAGGCCCAGCCCCCAGACTGGGTCTCCTAGGCAACTGTTAACATTTTACAGTGTAAGACACTAACAGTTCAATACAGCACAATACAGATTTATTGTGTTGCATTGAAACAGGGATCAGACCCTGTAATGTTGAAGTCCCAGAGTGGGACAACTAATAAAGTTAAAAAAAAAGTTAAAGAAAATAAAGTTTTACAAAAAAATTTAAAGCTTCAAGTAAAAAAGAAGCATCCTTTTCCCAAAATAAAGTACAAAAAATTGTAAAAAAAAGGTAAAAAAAGAAAAGTAGACATATTAGATATCGCCGCATCCGTATCGATCGATACTCTATAACATATATCACATAGCCTAACCCCTCAGGTGAACACCGTCAAAAAAATAAAATTAAAACTGTGCTAAAAAAGCCATTTTTTTGTCACTTTACATCACTAAAAGTGCAACATCAAGCAATCAAAAATGTTTATGCCCCCCAAAATAGTACTGTCACCTCATCCCACAAATAATAAGCCTCTACCTAAGACAATTGCCTAAAAACATGTTTTTTTGTTTCAAGAATGCTTTTATTGTGTTAAATGTAATTTATTTTTTTAAAAGTACATATATTAGGTATCGCCGCGTCCGTAACAACCTGCTCTATAAAAATATCATGTGACTTAACCCCTCAGGTGAATACTGTAAAAAATATATAAATAAGAAAGAGTGCCAAAAGCCATATTTTGTCACTTTACATCACAAAAAGCAATCAAAAAGTCATATGCACCCCAAAATAGTGCCAATAAAACCAACATCTCATCCAGCAAAAAATAATACCCTGCCTAAGACAATCGCCCAAAAAAATTAAAAACTATGTCTCTTTTTGTTTCAAAAATGATATTATTGTGTAAAACTTAACTAAATAAAGTATACATATTAGGTATCACCGCATCCATAACAACCTGCTCTATAAAAATATCACATGACTTAACCCCTCAGGTGAACACCGTAAAAAAAAAGAAATAAAAACGGGGTTAAAAGCCATTTTTGTTCACCTTACATCACAAAAGTGTAATATCAAGCAATCAAAACATCATATGCACCCTAAAATAGTACTGTGAGAGTCATCTCATACTGAAAAAAATGAGCCCCTACATAAGTCACCCAAAATGTAAAAAAGCTATGGCTTTCAGAATATAAAGAAACCGTTTCTTTAATATGTAAAATTGAAACAAACAAAAAAAAGTTGACATATTTGGTATTGTCACGTCCGTAACAACCTGCTCTATAAAAATACCACATGATCTAACCTGTTATATGAACACTGTAAATAGCAAAATATAAAAACGGTGCCAGAACCGCTATTTTTTATCTTGCCTCAAAAAATGTGTAATATAGTGCAACAAAAAATCATATGTACCCTAAAATAGTACCAACAAAACTGCCACCTTATCCAGTAGTTTCCAAAATAGGATCTTTTTTTGGAGTTTCTACTCTAGGGGTGCATCAGGGGGTCTTCAAATGTGACACGGCAGCTTAAAATTATCCCAGTGAAATCTGCCTTTCAAAAACCATATGGCGTTCCTTTCCTTCTGCGCCCTGCCATGTGGCTGTACAGCATATTACGACCACATATGGCGTGTTTCTGTAAACTACAGAATCAGGGTAATAAATATTGAGTTCTGTTAGGCTGTTAACCCTTGCTTTGTTACTGGGAAAAATGGATTAAAATGGAGAATCTGCCAAAAAAGTGAAATTCAGAAATTTCATCTCCATTTTCCATTAATTCTTTTGGATCACCTAATGGGTTAACAAAGTTTGTAAAATCTGTTTTGAATACCTTGAAATATGTAGTTTATAAAATGGGGTCACTGTTTTGGAGTTTCTACTCTAGGGGTGCATCAAGGGGTCTTCAAATGTGACATGGCAGCTTAAAATTATTCCAGTGAAATCTGCCTTCCAAAAACCATATGGTGTTCCTTTTCTTCTGCGCCCTGCCGTATGACCGTACAGCAGTTTACGACCACATATGGGGTGTTTCTGTAAACTACAGAATCAGGGTAATAAATATTGAGTTGTTTTTGGCTGTTAACCCTTTGTTTGTTTGCAGAAAAAAATGGATTAAAATGGAAAATCTGCCAAAAAAGTGAAATTCAGAGATTTCATATCCATTTTTCATGAATTCTTGTGGAACATCTAAAGGGTTAAAAAAAGTTAGCAAAATCAGTTTTGAATACCTTGAGGGGTGTATTTTCTAAAATGGGGTCATTTTTGGGTGGTTTCTATTATGTAAGCCTCACAAAGTGACTTCAGACCTGAACTTGTCCTTAAAAAGTGGGTTTTGGAAATTTTTTGAAACATTTCAAGATTTGCTACTAAACTAACTTAGCCTTCTAGCGTCCCCAAAAAAAAAAATGGCATTCACAAAATGATCCAAACATGAAGTAGACATAAGGGGAATGTAAAGTAATAACTATTTTTGGAGTTATTACTATCTATTATAAAAGTAGGGAAATTAAAATGTGGAAATTTGCTACTTTTTCAGCCCCATAGAAATGGATGGGTCCGGATTCAGTGCAGGTGCAATGCGTTCACTTTACGCGGAAAACTCGCCCGTGTGAAAGGGGCCTAAGGGTTTAAAGATATTTTCCAGTTACAAATAAATGACATCAGCAATTCAACCTTACTGCATTATATACGTAAGTCAGATGATTAAGTTCTCAGTATATTTTGACTCCTCCTGCGTATCTGCGAGTTATGACCCTCACCCTGTGTTTACATCCCGGAGCATCTTGGATACACAGATCAAGCATGTCTTACCTGGAGGGAAAACCCCACTTGAGAAAACCTGAAAATAGGAGCAGGTTGCACAATATATATATAAGGTGGTCAACAAATGAATGTAGAAATGAGTACTGCAGACAGTGGCGTACACACAATCCATGGGGCCCAGGTGCGAAACTGATCCATGGGCCCCCCCCGGTCTCGGGAGGGGCATTTCCCCAGGCAATAGGAGATTATGGGGCCCCTGTGTCCCCACCCGCCCTCAAACCATACCCACACACAGCCCCACCCATAAATCGCGCCCGTACCTCTTACATCCAGTGACGTCTCCTTCGAAGTAGATGTTCTCTGTCCCCGTCTTCTCCTTTCAGACCAGACCACCATTTTTACGCCGTTTTTAATCTCTGCAGTTTGACAAAAAAAATATATCTTCAATATATGTTTTCATCCTACCATCTTCTGGACAAAACATCCTACTACCCCAATACTGTGCCCTGTGGTCCCCAATAGTGCCCCCAATAATGTGCCAGTAACAAGTGCCTCTCTCCCCCCCATGTGCCAACCCCCCATGTGCCAGTATCAAGTGCCAACCGACCCCATGTGCCAGTATCAAGTGCCAACCGCCCCATGTGTCAGTATCAAATACCAAACCCCTGTGTGCCAGTATCAAGTGCCAAACCCCCCATGTGCCAGTATCAAGTGCCAACCCCCCCTTCATTTGCCAGTATCAAGTGCCAAACCCCCCCTCATTTGCCAGTATGAAGTGCCAACCCCCCTCATTTGCCAGTAAGAAGTGCCAACCCCCCATTTGCCAGTAAGCGCCAACCCCCCTCATTTGCCAGTATGAAGTGCCAACCCCCCCATTTGCCAGTAAGAAGTGCCAACCCCCCCTATTTGCCAGTAAGAAGTGCCAACCCCCTCCCCCTCATTTGCCAGTATGAAGTGCCTCCTCATGTCCCAGTAAAGTCCGGTATTAAAAAAAAATAATAAACCCTTATACTTACCTCTTTAGCAGCGATGCGATGCAGGCCTCTTCTGGCCTGTGTCCCGTGCTGTACGGCTCAGGCGGCGCAATGACGTCATTGCGCCGCCTGCACCGTTCTGATAGGCTGCAGGCCTTGTGCCGGCAGCCTATCAGAGGAACAGGGAAGGGAGACGACTCCCTCCCCTGACCGGCTGCAGCACAGCTATCTGTATCGCTGTCCTGAGGACGGCGATACAGATCACTATGGAGATGAGCGCTTCCACAATGGAAGCGTTCATCTCCCTGTCACCTGCCGCCACCGCTGCCGCGGGCCCACCCCTGAGTCTGAGTGGCACTACTGCAGGGGCCAGGGGTCACAGGCGGCCGGACCCCCTGGAGTGCCGGGCCCGGTCGCAACTGCGACCCCTGTATGTACGCCACTGACTGCAGACTGAAACTTGGTGCAACTTTTTTTCCACTAAAGTTAAAAACTGCCTTGTGTTAAAATAATTTTCTCCATGTCAGTGGTGTCAGGGATTAGCAAACTGCCGAGCTCCAGCTGCTGTGAAACTACAACTCCCAGCTTGCAAACATGCTTGGCTGCTCTTCCAACTCCCATAGAAGTGAATGGAGCAGTCTGAGAGTTGTAGTTTCAGAATACCTGGAGTGCCAGAGGTTGCTAATCCCTGCTTTAAGCTCAACTAGTCCTATGGCAGCAGCAAATAAATTGTAACTGTGCTGTACCACCATGGTAAGTTATGCTTACATTGTCTCTGTCTTTTCCACAACTATATTATGTCATAATCAACTGTATATTTCTCTTTATTTGATGTGTAATTCTGTATTTTAGGATGAATGCAGAAGTATGAAAAAAGACCACAGTTGATATTTAACAAAACAGGAGTGAGTAAATCTAAAGGTAAGAATCCGTCAGAGAGCGATGTGTTAAAGAACACTAATACATTGCAGAATAGAAAGCAGTGGGAAATAAAGTCAAGTTGTGGAGCTGAAGGTTTTGTATCTGCCCTCCATTTTATAGGACAATGGAGTAGAAATAGAAACCTTCATACATATAATTGAAGTCTGCAGATTAATAGCCTGAACATCCACAAGAACTCTAGATGAGGTGAGTTTCTATAATCTGCATCTATAAGTACAGCCTTTAAGAAAGTGACAGCATCTGTTTCCTACAAGCAACTTCCATAATAGTTAAAAATGCAGCCAAGTTATAATATTATTTTACTATATTATTGCTGTATTTAACAGTAGAACACAGGCTCGGATTGGGGTACAGGTGAATCCCCCGTGCACAAGTGGCACATAACACAGTAGACTTACTGCAGTACATACATATATTCAATGTATAGCACCTCAACCAGCCTATGTTCATATAAAAAACTTGATAGATTATTAAAGACACGATCAGAGCTGAGATGACTTCTAGGCATAGAGGAAAGCTAGCCAGTATCCTCTTTTCCCCAGGACCTACCTTCTCAAAGTTGCTGCAGAGACCTCCATATTCAATCATCTGGTAGCATATTGCTGCTGTGTGAGCAGGTAATATTTGAATGTGTCTGAACGGTAGTCTCCCAAAATAAATTTTACTGGTGGGCCCAAGGCAACCCAGTCCGACAATGGTAGGGCATGAGGATTCCATAGAGAGCAATCCACTGATTAGAATACCCTTTTGCAGTGATGGCCAGTTCGCATTGTTCGCCCGCGAACACATGCGGGCTGCCATCTTTTTTCACAAGTCCGGCGAGGCACAGGTAAACCCTTACCTGTGCCTGTGCCGTGAGTCGGTCTGAAAACAAATGTCCGAGAACAGCCCGATGAAGGCCCCCGGTGGCTGTTCTCGTAACTGCCTGCTCCCGCTGACCACACTTGTTTTCAGACCGGCTTGCGCACAGGCACAGGTAAGGGCTTACTTGTGCCTCGCTGGACTTGTGAAAAAAGATGGCAGCCCGCATATGTTCGCGGGCGAAAATTGCGAACTGGCCATCACTGCCCTTTTGTGCTGTAAAGAGCTGCTACCACTCCAGAAGACTCAGCAGAACCATGTATACAGCAACTTTCTTTGGCAGGTGTTTTAGCTGCCAATACCACAATCACCTTATTACTAGTACGCCCTCCCTTAGAGAAGTTATTTTCCATATGGAAATGAATAAGATGGCTTACAGTATGCTTTCTGAATAACCTTGTAAGCAATAGGTATTTAATTTCTACTACATTTTGGTTTCAGAATATGTAGAAAAAAGGCATAGGCATACTATATAAAATACTAATTTTTATGTTTCTCAAATTTAAGTTAGGTTTTCATAAATATAGTTATTGTTGTATAAAATATGCATAGAATCACTAGTACTCTGTCCTGAGACCAGAAATCTGAAAATCTCTGGTTACTAGGCATGTCAGCTGTCAAACTCAGGTCACTTTCCTAGCAACCATTTAACGCCCTATTAGACCAAACAATATTAAGGCCAATTATCGGCAACAATAGTTCAAAGGAACTGACCAGCCTGCAATGTATGAGAATACATGCGTGCTGCAGAATACAAACAGGGCAACATTTTTTTATATAAAACAATTGCAAATATGCCTTTTTATATGTAACACAGGCAATAAAATAGAAAAAAAAATTACCTAAAGGTGGCTAAAGCTTTTCAATGTAAAGTTCCAATGTAGATCTGTTCATTTTAAGTGTTATTCTGGAGAACTATTCACACTAGAGATTAGCGAATTTCTTGAAATTTGTTTTGAGTCCTATTCGTCAAATTTTTGAAAAAAATTCAATTTGTGTATGAATCGGTTTACCATGAATAGAAGTTGTTCCCATGGCCCTACAAATTGGTATAAAACACAATTTTTTCTCTCCAACTTCTCCCTTCCCTAAACTCTTGAATGCTATGATAGCAATAGCAAATAATGTCAGACTGATACTGACATACATAGCTATGGGTAAACATATATTTGATGTTGTTAACAAAGTGGCTGGTTGTCAAAAAAAAATGCTTCAATGTGGAATCTGCCTCTTGACACAACAAAGTATCTCTTTTTGCACAAGGATTAAAAAATTATTAATTAGCGGGGCAGATTGACTGTCTGTATTTATACATGTACAAGTGTTAATTGTCAGTTTGTCCAAAAAGTATGCATTAAAGTGGGCAGAATGCCGGCCAGTATTTATACATGCATAAGTGTTAATTGTCAGAAGAAAGAGTTGTTTGTTCTGAATGAGCCTAGAAAAATTCCCCCTTTTAATTGGGAGCAGCAGCAGTACACTGTAAATAAGGAAAGGGGAGGGTAATAGTGGCATTTGGTCGCAACAGTAGTGGCAGCAGTTGCAGCACAGCATGGAACAGACAACACAATAGATGTGTGTACTAGCAGTGGTGCTGACTGTGTAGTGATGATGGTAGTGGCAGTAGACGATTCAGAGCATCGAATAGAAGCTGTGGAGGTGGTTGCTACAGCAGCCAAAAGCTATGGAACATGATGGTAGACAGGCTGACAGTGGCAATGGGGGATTATGATGGCAGCATAAGCAACCATACAGTGCAGAACATGATTGTAGGCAAGCAGACAGCAGTGGTAGAATGATGGGGCACCATCAGCAAGGGGAAATCTATTCATCGGCCTCAGCCAGAGGATTGTGAATATCCTTATGGATCTATGCCTCATTTATTTTAACAAAGCTGATGATTTGGACACTGATGGAGAACAACTTTGTCCTTTTGGGTGTTATAACGGCCACTGCCATGCTGATAACCCTTTCTGAGATGACACTGGAGTCTGGGCAAGAGAACAGATAGAGCATATTGGGCCATTTCTGGCCACTGTTCCAGTCTGTCTGCCCAGAAGTTCAAATTTGGGTGAAGGCACAGAAGTGCACCACATTTTTGTAATGAAGAGACCATTTTTACTTATGCCTGCCTGACTAGAAGTTCACCAAGCGACACAGGCCAGAAAAATGACATTTGGGTGAAGGCGCAGAAGTGAGCCACATTTGCGGACCAACAAGACAATTTTTGCTCATGTCTGCCTGGCCAAAAGTTCAAGTGATGGTATGTGGGAAAAAACAGCCCAGAAATATTACATTTTGGTAAAGGCTCAGAAGTGCACCACAATTCCCACAATTAGTTTGTTCAGCAGTAACTGCATCACTATCATCTTGGCCAGATGAGAGTTCAGCTTGCACACAATCTAATGACTGGTCGAAAATAGTTTTCTCATGGCCACACATTCCATTAAGAATATCTCACGATGGAGCTGAGGACAAGGAGGAGGGGGAGTCTGAGCAGAAGAAGAAGAAGCATCTTATGATGATGACAAGGATACTGTACTGATTGCTCTGATTCAAAATGCTAGCCAGTTCTATTCTCATACAGCTTTTGGTGATGCCAGTTCATGTGCTGCAATAAAGCCCTGGTACCTACTGTATGTTTGTGTTTGAATGGCCCTGGCTTGCTATAATCCTGTAGAACTTGCACATGGCTGTGGTTTTGTGTTCCTGCCTTGTGAAGAAAAAATGCCATAAAGGAGTTTCAGCTGGAGGTATATTTGGTACAGACAGATTATTGAAGAATGTTTTTAGTTTAATTTAAAGACAGAAGTTCAATTAAATGTCCCAAATTCCCCCTCTTCCACAAACACACTGCACACTGTTATTAACAATTTACAATTGGTAATAAAGCAATTTTTGCAGTGAAATATATTTGAACTACATGATCTGATGCAGTAACCGGCCCTTCATTAAAACTTGGGTGTAATAATGAAATATTTTTTCAGTGATGGTAAATGTCTTTTGAACTAATAAAATACATTTTATCCTTACTGATGTGAAATAAGATTTTTTTTTGCTGTATCCACCTCTTATCTTGAACCAATGTACAACACATTCAGTAACACAGCAATGATAATGGTGTTATGACTGCCTTACAATATTATTATTGCAGTAAGATTATTGAAGCTTTTTTCAAAGAATAACACGTTCACTAAAACTTGGGTCTTAGTTACAACGCAATATTTTTGTAGCAATAAATGATAAACATCTTTTCAACTAGATGCTGTGATGCAATATGCCTTCACTAACACAGCTTTAGTTTGCATTGCTGCTGTATCAACCCCTTATCTTGTAGAAAAGTATAATGTGTTCAGTAACATGGCTATAACAAACTAAGATGCAAATTTTTATCGCAAATATTGTCACTTTGAGAATTCGTGAATATCTAGAATATAGTGCTATATCTTCGTAATCGCGAATATTCTAGATTTTTTCATCCGTACCCATGATCCCTCACTGCCTCTTGCTTGTGGGCCAATGAGAAGACTGCAATATTTTTGACTTTAGGAGTAGTGTTGATCGCAAATTTTCATATTTGCAAATATTTATTGGGAGTTATTATCGCAAATTTTCCAATTGCCGATTTTCGCAATCAAGAAAATAATGACTGAAGATCACAAATTCTCGAATTTGCGAATATATGATGAATGTTCGCCCAAATATTTGCAAAATATCGCAAATTCGAATTTTGCCCCTGCAGCTCATGACTGATAACAATCAGTAAATAGAAACTGGTTTCTAGGAAAAATAATGGTCAAATCCTCAGTGCTTGTAAGAATAAAATCTGTATGGAAGTGTAGAAAGAAATGTTTGATTTTTTTTTCATAAAAAAGAGCCTGTTTTTACAGAATATGCAATGTTGAACTAGTTTCCAGAAGTTTTGCTGACAGTAGCCTGGTAGCAAAAACACCTGAAAGTGACCAGTTCTTACTCCCTATCCCTGATTACACTCCTTAATGTACCCCGAATTCCCAAATATAGCTCCTGTTCTCGCCCTATAATTTTTTTTATTATGATGTTCTGCATGTTCTACACAGACATATCTTCCTCCCTCGTGGTTTTGCCTGCCTACATGGACAGTAAAATGGTGCTGAGCACTGTTTTACAATATGCATTCGAAACAAATCAAAAATCTTCTGATTCGTTTTGCAAACAAATTTTGGTGAAATTTGATATCTGATTAGTTTACAATCGATTCACTCATCTTTAGTTTACATACACCCATTAAAACTGTAACTAGACTACCTGAAGAGATGAATAATATCAAGTAATGAGTCCCTGACCAAAAGTTTTCAAAGCTTTCATGGAATTTTTTTTAACACTAGTACCTTAGTAAGTAGTACACCTGCTGTAGATGTTATTGCTTTTTTTTTTTTTTTAAATAGTCCCCTCCGTTGCGGTGCTATGCAACCCTGTGTGTTCTGGTGTACAATATGCTGGTTAATACCATCGGTACAGGGAGGAGAAGACCTCCGCTCTCCTCAGTGGGTGTCACCCTGGCTGTGATGTGTCCAATTTCAGTGGGCGTCAGAACATGCAATGGAGGGAACTATTTTGTGGCAGGTGGGCTACTTACTATGGTACTAGTTAAAAATAATTCAATGAAGGGTCGTCTTTAATTTAATATAATTTTTTTTAATCATACCTATGTATATTGTATATGTCAATTTTCAGGTAAATTAATGAAATAATGGGTATTGTTTGCTTCAGGGAAATGAAATATGTATAATATCTACATAACACATAAACCTAATTCATCTTCATTCTGAGGAGATTGTATTAATACAGATGCTGGATAGTAACTTATTGCCTTCAATTTTACTAAATTCTAATTAAAGTATCTTTAATGCTAAGCAAGTGCTACTTGAAAAACATACCAACCTCTTTTGTCCCTGTGGAAAATGACTTAATTACATCAGTCCAGCTCAGAATTCAGATGTTTTCTAATGAGAGAGATAGATAGGCTGTTTGCTGTAGGAAACAGCTCCATGAGGATTCTTTGTCTGACAGTAATCTTTAGAATAATAAAAAGAAATCAAATAAACTTGAATTTCCATAGGAATGTACAAGAAATATTACTTATAACATATACTTATGAGGAGACAGTTACTAATGTTATCAGCTGCAAAATGCTCACTTACTTCAGTTTAAATTAAATCACTCGGTCTATAATGAATACTTCAAGATTTGCAAGAAGCTTTCACTACAGAAACCTATTCTCTAAAGACTGAAACTTGAGTTGAAAAATAATTTAACTGCTTTGGAAAGAACACATAAAAAAAACTGGTAGTGATATTCAGGGTTTAAGAAACTGGAGTCTCAGCACTGAACTATTAAACAAAACAACACAACAAACATTGGTATACAGTAAGTCTGTAGAGCATCAAAAAACTTATATATCGCTTGCAGTTGGCAATATAATACTGTTTGAACCATCTCTCATAAATTTTGAAAGTGACATAAACTTGAAGGTCTCTGTGAAGCCATATTTTATTTTGCCAATGCATCTAGGATAGAAAAAAAGCAAATTGGCAAACACCCGTAATTAAAAAATCACATACTATTTTGCATAGCAATGTATTTCATAGGTCACAGACTGAAAATATACCCTGGGCAATTGATGAATATAACAATTGTAACAAGATTGAAGTTGACTTCTTATTTGTCCAGTTACTTATTCAGGGCTGAAGTTGGTTTCTTATTTGTCAGTTTATTAGTCACATCATTGCTGATTTTTGAACAGAACTTTTTGCTAATAATAAAAAAGTTGCACTGAGCTGTTCTGAAGTAAAGTCAGTTAAAAGCTGCATGAAGACAGGCTGGCACACAAATGGACATGAAAATGTGTCCAAAAGAGTGTGATTTATAAGGTTAAATGAACTTAGACCACTGATCTTACACTGCCATACAGAAGGTGATGCCACATATTGTATGCAGTTGAGTTCTGCCTAGCCCAAACAACTTCTTAGCACAAGAACTGGCTTCCAAGTGGGCAGACAGATACTTTTTTCTGATTTGTATAAGTAACTGGTTTTGGGCACTGATGTAGCAAAGTCAACATACAGAGGGAAGTGCCCTGCAATATATATATAGTTGAATTCTGTCTGGCCAGAACAGGTTTTGGGCACAAGAGTTGGCACCAAATTGGACATATTGTTGCCAGTTCTTGTGCCCAGAACCTGTTTGGACCATGCTGAACTCATATGAAAATGGTGCATGGCACCACCCTCTGTGTGTTGGCAGTGCGGGACCAGTGGCCCAAATTCACTTAACACTTAGAAAAACCAGTTACTTATTCATATTTTGGAAAAGTGTCCATCTGCCCACTTGGATGCCAGTTCTTGTGCCAAGAACCTGTTTGGGCCAGGCTGAACTGAACAGCATATGATGTGGGGTAGCACCCTTTGTATATTGTTGGTGTGAGATCAGAGGCCTGAATTCATTCATCCCTTTAAAAACACCAGTCATTTATTCAAATCAGTAAAAAGTGTCTGGCAGCCCAATTTGACGCCAGTTCTTGTGCCAAGAACCCGTTAGAGTCAGGCTGAACCAAACTGCATATGGTGTCGGGTAACACCCACTTTACGTTGGCTAGATCAGTAGCCCAAATTCATTAAACCTTTAAAAAACACCAGTTACTTGTCTGTCTGCCCATTTGATGTCAGTTCTTGTGCTAAGAACCTGCTCTGTCCAGGCTGAACTCAACTGCATACAGAGCAGGGTACTACCCTCTGTATTGTTGCATGTGATATCAGTGGACCAAATTCAATTAACCCTTTAAATCATTTCACTGAGATTGATAATATAGAACACAAACCAAGAAAAAGAAGTCACTGGGAATGTCAGACTATTTAGAATAGAGATGAGTGAACCAGTAGAGATTTGTTTCAGGTCTGATTTGCCAAATTCTTGAAATTGTTTGGTTTGGACCCGAATTGATTTGGGCCGAACTAAAGTTGCTCCAATTAACATGAAAGTTTGTATATAACCCCCTGTAACCTCCTAGGATTCATATTTTTTTTTTAGGAAAACTTGTTATCTCTTTTTATTTTGTATTTATTTTTTTCCCCACCCCAAGCTCTTGAACACAATGAAAGCAATAGTAATTGATGTCTTACACTGACATACATAGCTATAGGTGAACGCACATTTAATGGCTGGCTGCATGGCATTATGGATGATCTTGCATTTCCGGGCTTGCCTCCTTTACACTTACAGTATTTTCACTTTGTAACACATAGAAACATAGAAACATAGAATGTGTCGGCAGATAAGAACCATTTGGCCCATCTAGTCTGCCCAATATACTGAATACTATGGATAGCCCCCGGCCCTATCTTATATGAAGGATGGCCTTATGCCTATCCCATGCATGCTTAAACCCCTTCACTGTATTTGCAGCTACCACTTCTGCAGGAAGGCTATTCCATGCACCCACTACTCTCTCAGTAAAGTAATACTTCCTTATATTACTTTTAAACCTTTGCCCCTCTAATTTAAAACTGTGTCCTCTTGTGGTAGTTTTTCTTCTTTTAAATATGCTCTCTTCCTTTACCGAGTTGATTCCCTTTATGTATTTAAAAGTTTCTATCATATCCCCTCTGTCTCTTCTTTCTTCCAAGCTATACATATTAAGGTCCTTTAACCTTTCCTGGTAAGTTTTATCCTGCAATCCATGTACTAGTTTAGTAGCTCTTCTCTGAACTCTCTCTAGAGTATCTATATCCTTCTGGAGATATGGCCTCCAGTACTGCGCACAATACTCCAAGTGAGGTCTCACCAGTGTTCTGTACAGCGGCATAAGCACTTCACTCTTTCTACTGCTTATACCTCTCCCTATACATCCAAGCATTCTGCTGGCATTTCGTGCTGCTCTATTACATTGTCTTCCCACCTTTAAGTCTTCTGAAATAATTACTCCTAAATCCCTTTCCTCAGATACTGAGGTCAGGACTGTGTCAAATATTCTATATTCTGCCCTTGGGTTTTTACGCCCCAGGTGCATTATCTTGCACTTATCCACATTAAATTTCAGTTTCCAGAGTTCTGACCATTCTTCTAGTTTTCCTAAATCCTTTTCCATTTGGCGTTTCCCTCCAGGAACATCAACCCTGTTACATATCTTTGTGTCATCAGCAAAAAGACAAACCTTACCAGCGAGGCCTTGCAATATCACTTATGAAGATATTAAACAAAATCGGTCCCAGTACAGATCCCTGTGGAACCCCACTGGTAACATTACCTTGTTTTGAATGTTCTCCATTGACTACAACCCTCTGTTGTCTGTCACTCAGCCACTGCCTAATCCACTCAACAATATGGGAGTCCATGCTCAATGACTGCAGTTTATTGATAAGTCTTCTATGTGGGACAGTGTCAAAAGCCTTACTAAAATCTAGATATGCGATGTCTACTGCACCTCCACCGTCTATTATTTTATTCACCCAGTCAAAAAAATCTATAAGATTTGTTTGACATGATCTCCCTGAAGTAAACCCATGTTGTTTTTCATCTTGCAATCCATGGGATTTTAGATGTTCCACAATCCTATCCTTTAATAGGGTTTCCATTAATTTGCCTACTATTGATGTCAGACTCACTGGTCTATAGTTGCTCGATTCCTCCCTACTACCTTTCTTGTGAATGGGCACGACATTTGCCAATTTCCAATCTTCCGGGACGACTCCTGTTACTAATGATTGGTTAAATAAATCTGTTAACGGTTTTGCCAGCTCACCACTAAGCTCTTTTAATAATTTTGGGTGTATCTCATCAGGCCCCTGTGACTTATCTGTCTTCACCTTAGACAGCAAACTTAGAACATCTTCCTCTGTAAAGATACATGCATCAAACGATTTAATAGTCATTCTTTCTAGTGGAGGTCCTTCTCCTTTTTCTTTTGTAAAAACTGAACAGAAGTATTCATTAAGGCAGTCGGCTAGCCCTTTATTCTCTTCTACATACCTTCCGTCCTTTGTTTTTAATTTAGTTATTCCTTGTTTTAATTTCCTTTTTTCATTTATATATCTGAAGAATGTCTTATCCCCTTTTTTCATAGACTGAGCTAGTTTTTCTTCTGCCTGCGCTTTAGAAGTTCTTATAACTTGCTTGGCCTCTCTCTGCCTAATCTTGTAGATTTCCTTATCTTCATTGCTCTGGTTTTTTTTATAATTACAAAATGCTAGCTTTTTATTTTTAATGATTTGGGCCACTTCTGCTGAGTACCACATTGGTCTCCTCCTTTTTTTGCTTTTACTGACGAGTCTAATGCAATTTTCTGTTGCCTTCAATAATGCACCTTTTAAGTAGTCCCATTTCTCCTGGACTCCATGTAATCCGTTCCAGTCTGATAAGGACTCATTTATGACTAATTTCATTTTTGAAAAGTCTGTTTTTCTAAAATCTAAAACTTTTGTTTTTGTGTGGTGGGACTCTTTCACAGTTCTTATATTAAACCACACTGACTGGTGATCACTAGATCCCAAGTTTTCGCCTACAATGACATCATATACCGAATCCCCGTTTGTGAATACCAAATCCAAAATGGCCTCCCTCCGGGTTGGCTCCTCAACCACTTGTTGTAGAGATAACCCCAGTAGGGAATTTAGAACATGTAGCTTCAATTTTAGGAAATTGTTACCATAAAGCTCAAGGAAATTTAGATTCATTGCGAACCAAAGTTTCTGTAAACTTCAAACTGGATTCTGCTTTGAATGTTTTACTTTAGTCAACACTAGTAAAACTGTAAGTTTTGGAATTGTTGTTCATACAGGAACACCAAGAATTCTAAAAAAAAATAAATAAACAAATGAAAATCTCAAATATCATATTATTTTTCAATTAAAACTTTAATACTCAAATACTAGATTATGTTGAAACAATAAACATCAGAGCAGTACTGTATATCTCAATTTTAAATGATCAGGCTGTTTCCTACTGCCTTTAATGCAGAAGTGGGAAAACCTGCCTCCTTGTGGATTTATATTTTAATGTTAATTTTCATGATTTTTCTAAGGAAATACTTATTAATCAATCAAGAATGGATATCTGATATTTGGCCACTGCTATTGACCACAACTTCTTAACCCCACCCTGCACTGATTATATCAAGCTGAGTTCCTTCAAAAATAACAAGACAATACTGTTTGCACTTTGCTTGGGAAGAGGGAGGGGTGCCACTTTTGAGAGATGTATCTCACGCTACAATGCAGCTAGAGCCACATTTTGTCTTGATTAAAAGCCAATAATATTTCATAAAAACTCTTTTTATATATGAATATGTGCATATAGAAAGACAGATAGATATGTGGTTTGATTGTGAAAGTACTATAATGTAATAAAACTATATAAATTTTGTGTCATCATAATTGTACTAACCCACAGAATAAAGGTATCAAAGCTACCACACAGTGAACTACATAAAAATGAATCCGAGGAAGCAATTATGAAATTGGTGTACTTTTTTTTCCACTGAAAATTATCTATCGTGTGCTTTCCGCATCTCTATGTCCGTACTGCAAAAGATAGAACATGTCATATTTTTGGGCGCAAATGCAGACCACGAACCAATTGAAGTCAATGGGTGCCTAAAAACTGTGGACATTACACGGATAGTATCCATGTTTTGCAGATCCATATTTTGCAGACCACCAAATTCATATGGTTATGTGAATGTACCTCATGCACAAGACCATGTCTGTATTGCGGTCTGCAAACCACAGATCTACAAAATACAGACACCTTCCATGCGCAATCTGCATTTTTCTTACTTCCATTACTAGAAATGGCTATTCTTGTCTGCAGTATGAACAAGAATAGAACATGTTCTACAATTTACAAAAAGGATACACACATATACGGACAGCACACAGATGACATCCACATGCTGTCCACTTTTTTGCGGAAGCATTGAAATTCATTGCTTTTTGTGCAATCCACAAAAAATGCATATGTGACATGGATGCAAAATACGGTAGTGTGCATGAGGCTTTAGGCTTTGATTTTGTCATAACCCCTTAATGACCAGGCCTAAAAAGGCCTTACTGACCAGCAACATTTTTAAGCTTTTTTACACTATGCATTTCTGTCTGTTTTATGTCGGAGAAATTCTAGAATTTTTGGGCATTGTTCTGAAATGCATATAAATGGCAACATAATTTATATAATATTTTTGGTGTAGAAATTTTGAAAAAAACAATTTTTGGTGTGTTTTTTATTAGTTTTTCATGTTCTTGTTTCACACTAAATAATCTGATAATTAAATTATTTTGTTTATTATGGACATTTTTTTTAAGGTAATGAGTGCACAGCAAGTTGTTAATAAATAATGATGATATTTCTGGGGGGGGTTTTCAATTTTTTTGTTTATTATTTATAAATGTTATATTATTTATAAAAATAAAAAAATCTAACTCCCTTCATGGGATTATTCTTTTATAACTTTACTTACACATTTATAATGTATTAGCTAACACAGTTTACACTGTTTCACTATGAAGCAGGCTGCTGTTAGGATAACACTATTGGGCCCTAAATAAAGGTTTACTGCACGGACAGGCCTGAGGACTTCAAAGATCACTGTGGATCACTCCTCTGCTCTCTGTTGGGGTTTGTCACAAACCTGGTGACTCGATTGGAGGGGAAGTCCCCATTGATCATGCTGTAGTGTGATTAATGGTTAACAGCTAAGGTTGGAACTTCCTCTGACCCTGTCAATAAAGCCCAGGATACACTAACTAGAAAACCAGCTTAAATCCACAAGAGCAAAGGACCATATAGGTCCAAACAAGAATACATTTGTGAAGTGTACACAGATCCTCAGGCCTTGAATGCAGGAACTACTGTAGCTGGATGTTTAGGCTGGTGTATATGTTGCACGCTCATTGTAGCTGTGACACCACCGCTTTGCATTTTTTGCCAAGCTTTTCCATAATTGTGGTTAAAAATGCAGCTTGTTGACCAAAAATGCAACACTGATGCAGCTGAGATGTTGGCGCAACATGTAAAACCTGCCCTATAGCAGATCTTGATTAACACATTAGAAACAGCATTGCAGCAGAACTCAGAACCAGGGAAGAGTGTCTATTATTTTGCTGGTGTGGCTGGGAAGTTTGGGATATACAGTAGAAATAATGTGGGGTAAGTGGGAACAAGTCTGTGGAGGAAGAAGTGAATAACAGCACAGTTAATGATAAAGAAGGTACCTGCTTTAGCTAGAGCATTAGCCAAATGGACCTATATTTCCCTTTTAAGAGTTTCCTGTCCTGTGAAAACAATGCAATCATGCCTATTACTTTGAGTGAATGCTGGCAAGTACTTCAAAAAGCTGATGACTCCAGATTACTTGAAATCTGAATAGAGGATGTCCAAACCAGACACCTGCTTTATTTTATTTTCTATTTGCATTGCAGATACATTTTTATCTGTTGATAATAACATTTTCTTTATACTGCTTATATTGAATATTTCATTTGCTATACAAACTTGTCTTCCTGCCTAGATTTCTCACTTATCCCAACTTGCAATATTTTTTTTTTATTTCTATTCGAAATTAGAGTTGCTTTAGGCTTTTTTCATTAATGTGTTTCTTGCTTGAGTTGCCATTTTCCGTGCTTTTGAAGTTTTATGGAGCCCAGGATTTAAAAAAAAAAAAAAAAAAAACCTGTTTATTCTCTCCCCCTTCCATTCATACTTTTAATATTTTGCACCATAGGCATATTCTGTGGAGGTGGTGTTTGTTGACTTTTGGTATAAGTTTTTTTTTTTTTTCAAAAATATTTTTAACCCAGTTACTGGATCCAAGACATATGATCAGAGCACCAAAAAAAAATTCTAAAACCCAGATATAGTTAAACATGTCATGATTATTAGAAGAAAAAACGGCATATTTTCAATGAATTAAAAACTGATTTTTAAACTATGCTGTCACAAGTTAAAGCTTAGACTGCAATTGGGGGTGGAGCCTGACTGCGCACTGAGATGGCTGTATTTTGCTGAGCTCCTGCTGCTGGGGCCCTAAATTACCAGTTATAGTGCCTTACAACCTGCGATATTATGTTGAAAATAGGCAAAGATCGATCCAAATAAGTACCAGACACGCTGAAAGTGAAGAAACATCAGGCAGACATGGATAAATTCTTAAAGCGGAGATCCGGGGCCTCAAGGTGGTGGCGAGCGCGCACCAGCACAAGGACGAGACGCTGGAGGACTCTGACATGGAGAGCGTACCTGACACGGTGACTACTGATGGAGAACAAGACACAGCACAAGTCTCCAGGTCCTTCCTTAAACAGACCATTCGACAAGGCTTGGCCCCAGTGATGAAGGAACTGGCATCAATAAAAACCGAGGTATACCACATCGGTCACAGGGTAGAGGCTCTGGTAGCGGGCCAAGGCCGCCATAATACAACACAGTTCTGCTGTACAACAACAGTTAGCTGCTAAGACAGAGTCTTTGAATTCGGCATTTCTTGTAGTAGAAGATCAGAAGAACCTAAGTCGGAGGAAAAATGTCCACATTAAGGGACTACCGGAGACGGTCACCTCAAATCTCCTGGACTCTGCTGCACATGCCATATACACTGAGCTATTGGACACGGACTGGGCTGCTAAGATTATTATTGAAAGAATACACAGATCTCTCTGGCCCCTGCCTAAGTCTGGAGAGCCCCCTAGAGATGTTATATGTGGCTTACTTAGCTACCAAAACACAGTAGCCATCTTGAACGCAGCTAGAGAATACAAATCATTGCAATATAAGCAAACTGACATTTCTTTATTTCAGGATATTGCAACCTCTACCCTGGCTAAAAGAAGGGCCCTCCACCCTCTGATGGATGTACTCAAGAATCATAAGATCATATACAAATGGCTGTTGTCACAGTGCGGTTCACGGTGCCGTTTTCTGTGTAGGATGGCTGCATGCACCCTTGCGTACTGGCTGCAGGCTGAAATCTGTGCAGGCTGGTTTCTAGGAGCTGCGTGCTGGCTGCGTGGTCTGTTGTGAACCATCTGTGTATGTTTTCTCTCCCCGTCTCTGCGGTGTCACGGGAGGTTGTTTCCCTGTGATGCTTCTGATTGTCTGTGGTACCGGGTTGGTTGTGAACCGCACTGTAACAGCTGTTCCCGTTCGGGCTTACATTTGTGGCCAATGGCAAGAGATGTAGCATTCGTACTCCCTCTGACCTGCCACAGGCGTGGCAGGCGCTCAACACCCTGCCGCTAGACATACCATCGTGGCTGCCTATCTGCGCAACAATAATTCACAATAAGTGGGTAGCTTAGTAAAACTTAACATTTAATAGTATCAAATAAAATAATAGGCCCTTTTTAGATTTAAAAAATATTGCATTGAATACAACTAGATAACTGTATATGTATCAACAACTGCAGTGTAATCACAAGAGAGGAAGGGACCCAAATGCAGGGATAGCGGTAATAATAGAGTGAGGGGAAACGATTAGACAGAAAGACACAATGCTGGGTCACAAGCCCTAAGTGTCCCTATGTCTATCTCCTTCCCTCCTAACTCACTTTCTGACCCTGGAGTCACCCTTCCTAAATGTAGACTGCCCAGCTTCGTCCGACAGATGAGAATAGGTCCGGTCACTCCTAACCCACTACTAGTCGAAAAAGCAAAAAAAAAAAGAACTGACAGAAAATAAGGTTAACAGCGCAGTGTCTCTACCTGGCTTGTTCAGGCCTTGATGGTTCAACACTACAAACACTCAACAAGCTAGGGACCTAGTGCTGTCCCTTATAATAAAACATGTCCCGACGCGTTTCATTGGTGATTATCAAATCCTCAGGGGACTAAACTATGTACTTGTGACCACAGAGTATCAGGTCACTGTTCAAAATCAAGTGTATAAGGTAAACACAAGTCAGTTGTGATCCAGGCTGATACAGCATAATCAGCCCAAATCATTGTGACCACAAGGTATCAGGTCACCAGTCAGATCAAGTGTATCAGATAAACACAAGTTGATTATAATTCAAGCTAATACGATATAATCAGCCCAAATCTAATTACATTCAATACTCAAAATTCATAAGGTGTTCACTCCCATTCATTGAATAAGCCATCATGACCAAATGTTGCCAAAGGATGTTATCAGCTGTTCAATGAAGTGTGCACCAAGCGCTCAACAGCGGTAGTACAAGGGCACAGAGTCACCGTTTGTTATTACTTATCTGTTCAATGTTAGATGATCATTGTGCACAGACAGATGATGCGGATGTCTCTCCTTGGCGTCCTGCGACACTCTATTATTACCGCTATCCCTGCATTTGGGTCCCCTCCTCTCTTGTGATTACACTGTAGTTGTTGATACATATGCAGTTATCTAGTTGTATTCAATGCAACATTTTTTAAATCTAAAAAGGGCCTATTATTTTATTTGATACTATTAAACGTTAAGTTTTACTAATGTTGAAATGAATATTATATATATTTTTTCATCTGAACCCATTAGAGATAGTAAATGTAATGGGTTCAGATGAAAAAATAAATAAATGACTATTTGTATTATGACTATAGAGCTATATTCTACATGTTCGACAATTCTACGAAGCCAACCCAATAGGAACGTTTCTTAACTCCCTTACGCGATTCGATTAACGCGCATATTTAATTGCCGATATTTCGCATGAGATAAACTATATTAAATAATGAAGGATTTTCTAATTCAGTACTGACTAAGATATTGTTGCCTTCTCACATTGGCCCACAAGTAATGGTCCATTATGGGCCTGCTTTTTGCTTGTGGGCCAATGTGAGAAGGCTAAAATATCTTAGTCAATACTGAATTTGAATATTCTTTATTATTTAGTATAGTTTATCTTATGCAAAATATCGGCAATTAAATATGCGTTAATTGTCAAATATGTAGAATATATCGCTATATTCATAAATATTACAACTATAATTTGCGAATATTACACGTATAATTTACGAATATAGCGATATATTCTACATATTCGACAATTCTACCAAGTCAACACAATAGGAAAGTTGTTTAACACCCTTACGCGATTCAATTAATGCTCATATTTAATTGACGTTTTTTTAAATAAAATAAACTACCGTATACTAAATAATGAAGAATATTCTAATTCAGTACTGACAAAGATATTTTAGCCTTCTCACATTGGCCCACAAGCAAAAAGCAGGCCGCTAATGGACCATTATTTATGGGCCAATGTGAGAAGGCAAAAATATCTTAGTCAGTACTGAATTTGAATATTCTTCATTATTTAATATAGTTTATCTTATGCGAAATATCGGCAATTAAATATGCGCGTTAATCGAATCACGTAAGGGCGTTAAGCAACTTTCCTATTGGGTTGGCTTGGTAGAATTATCGAACATGTAAAATATAGCGCTATAGTCATAATACGAATATTCGTTTATTTATTTATTTTCATCTGAACCCATTACATTTACTATCACTAATGGGTTCAGAAAAAAAAAATATTAATATTCGTTTCAAAGAATTAATATCAATATATTCTAAATATTCGCAAATTATTAAAGTGCAGATATTCACGCGAAAAATTCGCTATTCTACCATTACTTGTGGGCCAATGTGAGAAGGCTAAAATATCTTAGTCTTTACTAGATTAGAATATTCTTCATTATTTAATATAGTTTACCTCATGCGAAAAATGCGCATGCGCATACGAATATTTCAATGATGATTTTTCGCAATAGAATAGCATTGTACGAATATAACGAATTCTCGAATTAGCGAATATATCACAAATATTTTGCAAAATATTTGTGAAATATCGCAAATTCAAATATGGCACTTGCCGCTTATCACTAAAATCCATCACTAGACACGTCAACAGGCACCTCGGCTATGTCCCAGATAAATCTTAAAAGGGCGTATAGAGCACTACATAGTGCATAATTGATAGATGTATGAAGGATGACACACGTGACCACCAAAGATTACACGTATAATTCTGCAATTCACAACTCTTACCAGAGGCTAGATTACATATTTTGCTCTGCTAACCACATACAAATAGTACAAGGCGCTGATATAGGGCCTACAGTATATCTGTAACTGATCATGCCCTGGTAACGACCACCCTTCGCCTTGCTGACTTACCACCCAGAGAATGGCAATGGCGTCTCATTGAGATGCTGTTGGAACTCAAAAAACACCATTAAATCCCTAGGGCAGAAGTTAGCCCACTTTTTTTAGATCAATGTGCAGTCTTGTGGTCTCTCTCCTAAATATTCTGTGTGATGTCTCACCGCCCACAGGCCATTTGCTGTTCAGATGCCAGTACTGTGTATTTCTATACTCAGCGCTGGTATCCTCAAGACAAAAGCCACTTGTTATTCCAACACCAGTACCTTAAAGGGTGATATAAACAGTGCTCACTGCATTAAACGTAATAAAAAATACTTTATTGCACTTACAAACTAGATGTCTTGGTTTTTCACATAAAACACATTACCCGACCTGGGATTTGCTTGGCTTCATCAGGAGCGTGCCGATATTCATTACTGGTCTGCGTTCCTTTTAAACCTCCTTTTTTTAACATGTCATATCCTCATATGAGACACCCTAATTATGCCTTAATAAAATATCAAAATTCATAAAATCAAATCAATATCAGTAAAAATACTAATTCAAAGTCCGTTTGGTATTAGGATAGCTGCATCTCATCTCAAATGTGGTGAACACCGTATATCCTTTCTTCCCACTATCTACCTGACATTGTGGTTTCTAGTAAGCGGTAATTGCTTCTGGTCTTTATTTTCCATATTGAAAACCTACCCTATCCCATAATTATAGTCTAAAATATGGTATACAGTCTCACTGTCATGAATCATGAATCAGGGGCGTGACTAAGCAGCTACCTGGTTTTTGCTAGAGCCTCTGGTGGTGAGGATAGACTTGGGCCATTAGGGTAGCTGCCAGGTACCACTCCAGGGCAGTCCCAGAGCCGGTAGCAGCTGGTCCGGGCGAACCAGGTGGTACCTGCGAAGGTACCGACAGTATAGACGTAGTTAAACAGGCAGGGTCGTTACCAGGAGACAGGACTGGTGGACGAGGCAGAGATGTAGTCGAGACAAGCAATGGGTCAGGGCAGGTAGTGCAGGAACAAAGTCAGACAATCCGGGTCGGCAACAGGAGGAGCGATGCAAGCAAGCAGGGATCAAACGAAGAGTGTAGTCTAGCAACCAGGCACGTAGACAGGAACACAAGTCGTAGCAAGCTCAATTGCACAGGATAGGACCTTGACTCGAAGGCGCTTGGGTAGAGGGCTGAGCCACTTAAATACCTCCAGGAGAGCCAGGGTAGGTCAATGGAATCACCTGACACAACACAGCCCCGCCCAAGGAGTGATGCGTACAGCAGCTGAGCACAAGCAGCGTTCAAGTTGACTGGAAGCTGCGGAGCAGAATCTCTTGAGCAGCAGCAGAGACAGGGAAGCACAGATCATGACCACAGGTGAGCACAACGCCCGGAACCGTGGCGGCGAGCAGGGGTACAGCGTTGCACCGAGGACGCTGTTACACTCACTTAACTACTTTCACATATCTCCAGTACCAGTGCAGTACCGTACCTACAGTATAATCGGATGAAGGATTTTTTATATTAATACATCGACACCGCTTTCACATCCCAATCTATGTTTATACCTGTTTGCATTTTGTATATCCACTCAGCTTCCTTCTTAATAATATGTTCAACTGGGTCTCCTCCCCGCCATCTGTTCCGTACAAGCTCGACACCAATAAATTTGAGACCTGCAGGGTTCTGCTGGTGGGCTGACACACTGTGGGCTTCTAACCATTTCTTTAAATTTCTGATGTATTCCCCAATCCTAACTTTTAACTTTCTTAAAGTCCTGCCCACATATTGTAGATAACAAGAGCACTCAAGTACAAATATAACACCTACATTTTCAAATGAAATATGACCATTTATTTTAAAGTCTTTATCTCCTACATTATTTCTAATCAACTCTTTTTTATGAAATCTCTTTTCTTCCTTTGGTCAATAACCGCACCATGTGAATGCCCCATATGGTAAATCAACCTCTTTACGTAAACAGCTATGTTCTGTTTTGTCCTTAATGGTAGGTGTGATTTCTTAAATATAAAAGCTGGATTGGCAGGGAGTATTTGACCTACTACAGGATCATTATGTAATGTTTTCCAATTTCTTCAAATTATAGTCTTTAACTGTGGGCACAGTGTTGAGTACTGAGTAGAGAAAGTGATTTTATACTTATCCAACTCTCTCGTACTGTTCTTATTCATCATATCATCATCTTTGCCCTCTTGTTCTCCATCTCCATATGTTAGTGCTACCTTTTCCCAATCTTTGATTAGTGCACATTCTTCATAACCTTTCTCTCTAAATTGTTGCTGAATCACCCCGCTCTCTTCATAATCGCTCAATCTTGAGCAATTTATTTTAATTCTTTGGAATTGTCCTCTGGGTATATTATCTACCCACGGTCTATAATGGCATCTGTTTTTATCTATATACCCATTTCGATCCGTGGGTTTAAAATATGTTCTAGTTTAGATTTTCCCTTTCTCTGCTATAATTTCAAGATCTAAGCAACAAACTGATTTTTTACCAGTGTTAACCGTAAATTTTAACTTTCAATTATTATTATTTATGAATAAAATGAAACGTCCCAGATCTTCCTCTCCTCCCTTCCAGAAATTCAAATATCTATCTATTCCATACTAACAAGCTCCTATCTTCCTCTTTTTGGTGTAGCATCTCATCAATATGAAGATGCTTCTAATATGCCATAAACAAATTGGCGAAACTCGGTGCGAATTTCGCACCCATCGCCTTCCCAACCTTCTGTAAATTAAAGTTATCTTTAAACTAAAAATAGTTGTGTCCTAAACAGAACTCAATAGACTTTAGGATAAAGTTCTTTTGTTCATCCATCATCTCAGCATCTTCCAGATAAAGCCGCACTGCCCGTAAACCTACTTCCTTAAGGATAAATATATATAAAGAGGAAACATCTGCAGTAGCCATGATCGTGTCCTCATTGAAGGTGTCATTCTCCTTCAATATTTCCAATACATGGCTATGGTCTTGTAAAAAGGACGGGGTCTCTTTTACATATTTTTGCAGATAGATATCCACATATTATGAAAATCTGCTAGTGACTGATTCAATGTCAGACACTATAGGTCTCCCTGGGGGATTTTTTTGGTCTTTATGGACCTTCGGAAGAAAATATATAACTGGAGTGTTTAGATGTGGATTGTTGAGATAATTATATTCTTTTTTATTCAATATTTTCTTTTCTAAACCTTCCTTAAGTAATTTTATAAGCTTATTTTTGCAGCTACCTACAGGGTTACCCTTGAGTTTTTCATAGGTAGACCCATCTTCTAAAAATTTTAACATCTCCCTTTAATAATGACATTATCTCCCCTTTTTGTCTACCGAAAGTTCTCTACTTCTCAACTGTACTTCTTAAATAATCTACCCACTGTGCCCCTGCAAGCACATGGAACTTTTTCTTCTGTAACATTAAAGGAACTCTCCAGGACCATAAAATTCCTCCCATTAGCTAAAAGCCCAGGCCTGGATGGGCTACCATCTGGCTATTACAAAAAATTTCTCCCGTGCCTACTGCCACATATGCTTAAATGGTGCAATTCACTTCTAGAAGGGTCTCCTCTCCCAGACCAGTCACTAATGGCTCAGATTACTCTCATTCTGAAAGAGGGCAAGGACCCAGGGAGCTGTGGAAGATACCGCCCTATTTCGCTTTTAAATCTAGATTAAATTTGAGCGAAACTGCTGGCAAAGCACCTTTTTTTGGACAGCAGTGACCTTTGTCTTGTCCATCCATGACTCTGTTTGGAGCAAAAGAGCACTGTACACCAACACAAAAATATCACCTCAAATGTGAAGCAATATAAAAATATCTGTGACATCCAGTTAAATTTCCTGCGCTACATCTCCTGTATAACGTTTGCGTATCCGAAATATCAGTGATATTCAGTCAAATTTTTTTGCTGCTGGTGGCAGCGACATTACCTGCGCTATATTTCCAGTATAATGTTTGCCCATCCTAAATATTGGTGAAATTAATTCAGTGTCATTTTTTTATTAGCCGGTGGTGACAGCGACATTACCAGCACCAAATCTCCTGTATAACGTGTGCGCATTCTCAATATCAGTGACATTTATTCAGTGTCATTTTTTATTAGGCGGTGGTGGCTGCAACATTACTTGCGCTATACATCCTGTTTAACGTGTGCGCATCCTAAATATCAGTGACATTCATTCAGTGTTATTTTTTATTAGGAGGTGGTGGCAGCGACATTACTTGCACTATAACGCCTGTATAACATGTGCACATTCTAAATATCAGTGACATTCATTCCATGTAATTTTTTATTAGGCGGTGGTGGCAGTGACATTACTTGCGCTATACCTCCTGTATAACGTGTGCACATCCTAAATATCAGTGACATTCATTCCGTGTAATTTTTTATTAGGCGGTGGTGGCAGCAACATTACTTGCACTATAACTCCTGTATAATGTGTGCACATCCTAAATATCAGTGACATTCATTCAGTTAAATTTTTTATTAGGTGGTGGAGGCAGCGACATTACTTGCGCTATAACTCCTGTATACCGTGTGCGCACTTCCTAAATATCAGTGACATTCATTCAGTGTAATTTTTTATTAGGCGGTGGTTGCAGCGACATTACTTGCGCTATACCGCCTGTATAACATGTGCGCATCCTAAATATCAGTGACATTCATTCCGTGTAATTTTATTATTAGGCGGTTGTGGCAGCGACATTACTTGCACTATAACTCATGTATAATGTGTGCACATTCTAAATATCAGTGACATTCATTCAGTGTAATTTTTTATTAGGCGGTGGTGGCAGCGACATTACTTGCGCTATACCTCCTGTATAACGTGTGCACATCCTAAATATCAGTGACATTCATTCAGTTACATTTTTTACTAGGCGGTGGTGGCAGAAACCTTACTTGCGCTATGACTCCTGTATACCGTGTGCGCGCATCCTAAATATCAGTGACCGTGACATTCAGTCAGCGTAATTTTTTATTTGGCGGTGGTGGCAGCCAGATTACTTGCGCTATACTTCCTGTATAATGTGTGTGCATCCTAAATATCAGTGACATTTATTCAGTGTAATTTTTTATTAGGCGGTGGTTGCAGCGACATTACTTGCGCTATACCTCCTGTATAACGTGTGCGCATCCTAAATATCAGTGACATTCATTCAGCGTAATTTTTTATTTGGCGGTGGTGGCAGCCACATTACTTGTGCTGTACTTCCTGTATAACGTGTGCGCATCCTAAATATCAGTGACATTTATTCAGTGTAAGTTTTTATTAGGCAGTGGTGGCAGCGACATTAATTGCGCTATACCTCCTGTATAACGTGTGCACATCCTAAATATCAGTAACATTCATTCAGTTACATTTTTTATTATGCGGTGGTGGCAGTGACAATGCAAGCGCTTTTGGCCAGGGACGCTACATTTCCCTGACGGCACACTGGTTGAACTTTGTGGAGGCCAGGAGCGAGTCGTACCCTGGGATGGCACAGGTGCTACCGACACGAGGATTGCGGGCCCTACTTCCATTAGGGTTTCCACCGCCACCTACATTAGTGGCTGCAACCCCCCCTTCTCCTCCTCCACCTCCACTTCCACCTCTGAATTATCATTTTGCAGCACCAGTCAGATATCTGTCAGTAGCTGGAAGCAGTGTAGCACTGCAGTGGGGAAGCGGCAACAGGCTGTGCTGAAAATTATTTGCTTAGGTGACAAATAGCACACCGTCGGAGAGCTGTGGCATGGGATAAAGGGACCAGACTGAACTGTGGATCTCGTCCACAAGATTTTTTAAATGGTCAGCTTGGCAGCAGGCCCTCGTCCACACAATTTTTTAAATGGTCAGCTCGGCAGCAATCCCTCGTCCACAAGATTTTTTAAATGGTCAGCTCGGCAGCAGGCCCTCATCCACAAACATTTTTTAAATGCTCAACTCGGCAGCAGGCACTCATCCACAACATTTTTTACATGTTCAGCTCGGCAGCAGGCCCTCGCCCTCAAAATTTTTTAGATGGTCACCTCGGTAGCAGGCCCTTATCCACAAATTTTTTTAAATGCTCAGCTCGGCCGCAGGCACTCATCCACAACATTTTTTACATGGTCAGCTCGGCAGCAGGTCCTCGCCCTCAAAAATTTTTAGATGGTCAGCTCGGCAGCAGGCCCTCATCCACACAATTTTTAACATGGTCAGCTCGGCAGCAGGCCCTCGTCCACAAAATTTTTTACATGGTTAGCTAAGCAGCAGGCCCTCGCCCACAATTTATTTTAGATGGTCAGATCAGCAGCAGGCCCTCGCCCCAAATGTTTTACAGGGTCAACAGCAGGCCCTTGCTCCTAATGTTTTTGAGGGTCACCAGCAGGCCATCAATCATCATTTTTTACGGGTGTGTATGATGCCCTCCTTTATGTGTAATAAAGGGTGTATTGGAGTGCCGCTTCCTTGTAATTTTTGGCAGCCCTTTCACTTAGTGCATAGGCTTTATGAGTGAAGAAGTCCCACTACCTGAACAATTGTACCACGATGTGAATGAGGCCATCCTTTATGTGATATACAGGTTGTATCGGAGTGCCTCTTCCTTGTAATTTTTTCAGCACTTGCACTTTATATGCAATTAAATATAAAGGAAAGAATGTTTCCTAACAATTTTTCCTCTAAAATCGATTTTATCTTTGGTTTTGTGCGTATTATTGTCAGTCTGTAAAAGTGGCATACTACTCGGACAACATCATTCCCAGCAGCGACCTGGGAGTCCAAGATGCATCCAGACATCCTTCACAAACCATTTCAGTGGTGTTTCCATCAATTTCTGACATTTTCCAGTGAACCAGACACTAGTGATGAGCGGCAGGGGTCATATTCAAATTTGCGATATATAGTGCTATATATTCGTTTTTCGAATATTCGGCATTTCATGCATGTCAAGCAACTTAAGAAGGGAGGAATCATGAGTTTAGATGGAAAAAAATGACGAATATTCTAAAAAAAACTAATATATAGCACTATATCGAATATAGTGCTATATATTAGTTTTTTTGAATATTCATAATTTTTTTCCATCTGAAGTCCTGATTCCTCCCTTTTTAAGTTGCTTAACATGCATGAAATGCCGAATATTCAAAAAAACAAATATATAGCACTATATTCAAAATATTCGCAAATTTTCAAAGTTGCGATATTCGCAATAAATATTCGTAATTTGAATATTCACGCTCAACACTACCAGACATCCTCCCCTCTTTAGAGCAGGGGGTGCCTGGTTTAATGCTCGGGTTCTCCTATTGACTTCCATTGTGCTCGGGTGAGAACCCGAGCATCCCAAGGTGTTCTACTTGAGCACCCGAGCACTTTGGTGCTTGATCAACACTACAGGAGAATGAAACAGCAGAATCCATGACCTTTGACTGAAGAAATGTTCGATGATTCAACAGGGTAATGACCCAAATCACACAAGTAAATCAAGTAAAGAATGAATAAAAATAAGACTTGTGTTTTGAAATGGACAAGTCCTGACTTTACCCTTATCTAGACATTGGTTCATAACCTGAAGACCCTGCAGAAATATGGATAATCAGAAACTTGTTTGCAGGAGGGAATGGTCTTGTGCAAAGTGTATGTGCAGCTACAGGAAACATTTAATGGAGGAGATTGCTGTTAAAAGGGGAGATACGGGCTATTAAATCCATTGGTTCAATTAGTTTTTCTCCCTTTCTTGTGGATGCTTTCTTATTGTGCACAATAAAATACATGATTGACATAACTGTTTGTGTGTTATTACTTTAGTTAGATAATGATTGTTTGTGTATAACTGTGACTTCAATAACAATCAAACTACATTTTATTAGAATGCATCCATGGAATTCTAATTATATTTTCAGTGCATGTCATAAACTAATACATATTTATGCCTTATTTTGATGTAATCAAGTTTTTATATGGTTTAACACTAATTAATACTTGCCGTATAGGAAGCTATGCCCTTATTTTTATAACTCACACATAAAGGAAATCCATAAGCACATTTGTTGATGCAAAGTTGCTGACAGACATAGGTGGAGGAGAGGAAGTAACTCATACCTCTGTCACTTCTGCAGTTATTTCTGTTGAAAGCGTATAGGGGCGTATTTCAGTACAACAAGAAAAATATATACGCACTGCACTGTTGCAGTTATTTCTGGTGAAAGCATACAGGGGCGTATTACAGTAAAAAAAGAAAAATATATACGCATTTCACTGGTGCACTTATTTGTGGCAAAAGCATTCAGTGGCCTATTTCAGTACAGAAAGAAAAATATATACGCACTTCACTGGTGCATTTATTTCTGCTGAAAGCTTTTACTGGCCTATTTCAGTACAAAACGAAAAATATATTCTCAGTTCACGTCGGCGGCGGTTATATGTGTTGAAAGCGTTTAGTGGGCTATTTCAGTACAAAAAGAAAAATACATTCTCAGTTCACGTCGGTAGTGGTTATATGTGTTGAAAGCGTTTAGTGGCCTAATTCAGTACAAACAGAAAAATACATTCTCAGCTCACGTTGGCGGTTATATGTGTTGAAAACATGGCTGGGATTCAGCCTGGTGGCAGAAGTGGGAGGTCGGGAACCAAACGTGCCCGTGGTAGAGCACCTGCTTCTCAGCAGCCTACCTACCCGTGAAATAGTGGTGCAGGGGTTCACGGAAGTAGTGGCGGTAGCAGTTAGTCAGTGCGGCAGTTATATGTGGTAAAATCTTTATTGAGGTATTTCGGTCTAAAAACTAAATCTATTCAGCGGTCAGCTCTGTGGTTTCATGCGGTTAAATCTCCATGATGTCTCCATGATAAATCTGCAGCGTGGGGGCCCACACACTTTCAAAATAATCCTTCAGCGGAGCGAATAGATTCCGGATGACCCGGACGCTCCATGAGCTGCTGTCGGGAGCAGCGGTTCATTTCTGAGACGTCCGTATAGTGCGGGGGGAATCCAAAGACCCTTTCCATTTCCGTGCTCCATTATATGTGGTAAAATCTTTATTGAAGTATTTTGGTGGAAAAATACATTTTATTCAGTGTTTAGCGCTGCACTTATATGCGTTAAAATCTTTTGTGAATTATTTTGGTGGAAAAACAAATTTCATTCAGCGTTCAGCGCTGCAGTTATATGTGGTAAAATCTTTTGTGACTTATTTCGGTGGAAAAAAAACGATTGTATTCAGCGTTAAGGGCAGTACTTACTGTATATGCGGTCAAATCTTTTGTGAATTATTTCGGTGGAAAAACAAATTTCATTTAGCGTTAGGCACTGCAGTTATATGTGGTGAAATCTTTTGTGAATTATTTTAGTGGAAAAACTAATTTCCATCTCCTCCATTAAAGGGGTTGTCCGAGTTATGAAAAAAAATAATATAGCACTGAAAATCTGATATATAACTGAGCTAAGCAAGTTTTATGCAAAAAAAAATATATATATTTCCTCATTTCCCTTGTTCTTTTCTGGCCCTTTGTTTACATTAAATAAAAACAATCTCTGCCCCTCCCCCTTCTCTGCTAAGGGAGTGGATACAAGAGCTGCCCTGAGTGCTGGGAGAATCAACAGCAACTTGTAAGTGTAGGACTACAAGTACCACTTGTATAATGACACTGCTAATACACACAGGATCTTCCCCCTACCTTCTTGTGCAATGCTCTCTCTAGTATGTCAACTCCAGTGCCCAGCATTGTCTCCTCACTGCCTGCAGAGCTGTGCAGCTGAAGGGGTTAAGAATCCTAGCAGAGAGTAGACGGCAGTGAAGGGGGGGCGTGGCCAGCACAGTGACGTCTCGTGTACAGGCTTGTAAATGACCTTTATCAGAGCAGGGAGAGAAGCGGACATCACAGGTCATGTGACCCTCAGTGAAATCTGATAAACCAGCCACTGGAGATAAAGTGAGTTAATTGGAAAGCTGTTACATTTGCCTAGTTAGGAACATAGAAAGAACAAAACAATAACTCGGATAACCCCTTTAACTACCTCCTCTCTTCATTCTCATCCTTAACAAACATACTGACTTGACACCCCCCCTCCAGCTACGGTATAAGTGGCGCCGGCGCCAGCACCACCTAGGGGCGAATTAAGGTAAATGACACTGTCAGCCTGTTAAAGGGAATTACAGCATGACACCACAATACATTTGATATGACATTTAGCAACAGTTTGAATCAGGCGTGGATAAGCCAGGATTTCCACACGCCAATGCCTGATGCATCAGACTAATTCATCCATGGTGCCACACCAACAATTTGACAAAAGAGACCGGTTTCTTCTGGCTACCTGCCTCAGCTACTATTCTGATGCTGTTACCCTCCTGATGCCACACATCTGATGCCAAGTGCTCCTTCTGTCACCCTCCATCTTCAGCAGGTACTGGTATTGCCACCAACCTCCACAGTATGTCACCTTGCCACTCTGTGGCCTCCTGATACTGCCGCCACCTCCAGACTCTGTCATTGTGCCGCTCTGTGGTCTCCTCATGCTGCTGCCATCTCCAGACTCTGTCATTCTGCAACTCTGTGGCCTCTTCCTGATGCTGCTGCTGCTGCCGCCGTCTCCAGACTCAGTCATTGTGCCACTCTGTGGCCTACTGATGCTGTTGCTGTTGCCACCACCTCCAGACCCTGTCATTGTGCCACTCGGTGGCCTCCTCATACTGCTTTCAACTCCAGACCCTGTCATTGGGCCACTCTGTGGTCTCCTCATGCTGCTTTCACCTCACCACTATGTCATAGGTCTACTCTGTGGACTTCTCATGCTGTGCCCACCCTCCCCACTTCATGACTGGTTCACTATATTGGCTTTCGGCCTGGCTGACATCATCATATGATCTGTCAGAAGGAAGGAAAAATGAGACGCACAACGGATCCTGTCTGTGTAGCAGCTTTAAGGCCTGCATGGTCCCATCAGGATTGGCTTATGATCTGGTAGCCAAAAGCAGGAGTGGGTAGAAAACACAGAAGACATGCAAATATTCCATTCACGTGTCATCTTTGTTTTAGATCCACTCCGTTTTTTTTTTTGCCTTTAGCAATACTGATGGATTATTGAGCAAATGCTAACCGAGTGAAGGCGTATGCTCCACAGACAGGATCTGTTTTTTTTCTGGGTAATTGTTCTGACGGATCAGAGAATGGGGAAAATGAATCAGTGACGTCAACACAAACTTACTGCTGACACCCTCTCCACTCTGTCGAGGGGCTCTACTTGTATAAGTGTTTAATAGAACAGGTTCTGTAGACATCTATGTGGAATGAGCTGATGACGGTGTAAAAGGACTGCGCTTCATCTGGACACTAACATCGACCTGTAAGGCTGAGTTGATACTTGAGTTATTTGGTCAGTTTTGGCCCCGGGACCACCCAAATAAGTGAAATATGCAGTGATTCTAAGAGCAACGCCTCTCGTCATCTGCAGGTCATACGAACTCACAGTATTATTTCACTACCAAAGCAGACTCCCTATGCGTGTTACTGCAAGGCACAGTGTTCTACACCACTATAAAGGGTATCAGCAGCCAGAAAATAGCCGTTTACAGCGATTTACAGCGATTCGCCGCAAATAAATTCGGATCGAAGCCAATTTTTCCGAAAAATTCAGCAAACCGGCCGAATCAAATTTTTGAAAACTTCGCTCATCTCTAGCCTGAAGTTTAAAAAAAATAACTATTAATAATCAGAAGTGCACAGGGAGCACTTCTTCTGGTGGAAGTGCTTCAGGCTCAATGTTTGAGCTACACTATAACTCTTCCCCTCTGTTGTGAGTGATGGCTGCAGCAGACTTCTTGTCATCGCAGTCTGAGGGCCCAACCCCAGTGATTTGTGACAGAGGTATGTATTAGTTCCTGTCCCCTGAACCTACCTACTGTATTTCTGTTAGTAGTTTTGCATCAGTAAAACTGCTGGCAGATTATCTTTAAAACTTCTAGTTACATATTTATTATCACTGTGCAAAAAGGAAAATAGTTCAAGAGGGGGCTATTTTTTCCTGCTTATGGTCAGACACATTTCCAGTTTTTTAGTACATGTGATTACTAGTGGTGGCATTTTTTTGTCTTAATTTATTTTACATTGTGCCACCTTGCTGATTTCTCCTGTAACTGAGCCTTACATATTTGTCACAGTAAGGGCTCATTCAGACGGCCGTATAAATGGGTCCGCATCCGTTCCGCAGATTGCGGATCCGCAAAGCACTACTGTGTCTAAATGGGCCCTAAGGGTACATTCACAGCACCGTTTAGTTAGATTTTTGCGGGAAGAAACATAGCATAGTACAGTATCAAAAAACATTTGCCAGATCTCATGACTACCTTGCCTATATTTTAATGTGTGAAATTGATATGCTATGTGGATTTGGAAATCTGCAGTATGTCAATTGTTGCTATTTTTTTGTGTGGATTTCACCCATTTCAATGGAAGAGTGAGATCTGCGGAAAATCTGCATCAAATCTATACTAAAACTGCATAAAAATGAACAAAAAATACATACATGATAAATATTCCGGATTTATATGTGTTTTTTATATTGTTTCAGTGCGGATTTCCTGCAAATTTTCTGCACATAAATCTGCACCGTATGCAGCCACCCTAAAAACTAAACAGTATCAAGGGGAAGAAAGAAAGAAAAGAAAATAAAAATGTTTTTATGCTGGTTATTTTTCCCAACAGTCGAAAAGCCTTATATTGTTTCAGTTTCACATTAAAATGTGTTGAGTGTCGGTTGATAAATGAATCATGAAAATAGGTGAACTAAATGTCATTGTCATTGTTTAGTTACACAATATACAGGGAAACTGATTTCATCTTCGGCAGCCATTTGAGTTCTATTCATTCATCAACAATGTCCCCTGTCCAAGGCTATGATATTGATCTCAGTATGTATTCTTGTACTGTCACTTTTATTACAATTTGCCAATATAAATTTGTGAATATTTCATTTTATTTTATAAAATCTTCACCTCGGGAAGTGTCGTCCCGATTAATTCATTAGCCCTTGATAATAGGATTACAAGTCTATGACATGACATTTGTAAGTGACATTTAGTGGATTTTTGGACATCCATAAAGATTTACATTCCTACTGTAGTTAGTGACAACTTGAAGAGATACCCTGGCTTCCTGTAATTCTCATAAATAAAGCAGGTAACTTTTACATTTTGTAAGTGATAATTAATAAAAAAGATTAGGCGGTTTTATATCAATAGTTGTATGCTGAGCCTCAAAGGAAAATACTCATTTAGTGGAAATCAGAATGAATAGGTAGTGCCTATCATCATTCTATGTATTGTGTTAGATTAGTGATCAAGGACTGAGATAAATAATAACGCAAAAGTAGTATATTGAACTAATTATGTGGGAACCTTGATGCTAAAAGTGGAAAAAAGGTTTTGTTACACACATAATTATATGTCTTTCAGTAGAAGCTGGTCTAGGAATGTTTCCTAGAGCTAATCTTTAATTAAATACTGTACATAAATATAATAAGATAGAGAGTAGGTGAGTGCCCGCAGATAATCC
This sequence comes from Bufo bufo, assembly GCF_905171765.1. Taxonomy (NCBI): domain Eukaryota; kingdom Metazoa; phylum Chordata; class Amphibia; order Anura; family Bufonidae; genus Bufo; species Bufo bufo. The sequence continues at coordinate 460,031,802 of NC_053389.1, read as the reverse complement.
ATGGTAAAGGACACATAGTAAAAGAAAAACAGTGTACATATGAAATAGTATCTGAGCATCATGCATTTATATATAAGCAATGAATAATCCAGAGGCGTAGATACAGGGGAAGCAGGGAAAGCGGCAGCTTTGGGGCCCAAACTCAAAAGGGGCATACTAAGGCCTCCTGCACACGAACTTATTTTTTTGCGGTCCGCAAAAACGGGTCCCGTTTTTCCGTGATCCGTGACCGTTTTTTCGTCCGTGGGTCTTCCTTGATTTTTGGAGGATCCACGGACATGAAAAAAAAGTCGTTTTGGTGTCCGCCTGGCCGTGCGGAGCCAAACGGATCCGTCCTGAATTACAATGCAAGTCAATGGGGACGGATCCGTTTGACGTTGACACAATATGGTGCCATTTCAAACGGATCCGTCCCTATTGACTTTCAATGTAAAGTCTGGAGTCCCTTTTATACCATCGGATCGGAGTTTTCTCCAATCCGATGGTATATTTTAACTTGAAGCGTCCCCATCACCATGGGAACGCCTCTATGTTAGAATATACTGTCGGATATGAGTTAGATCGTGAAACCTCATTTCCGACAGTATATTCTAACACAGAGGCGTTCCCATGGTGATGGGGACGCTTCTAGTTAGAATATACTACAAACTGTGTACATGACTGCCCCCTGCTGCCTAGCAGCATCCGATCTCTTACAGGGGCCGTGATCAGCACAATTAACCCCTCAGGTGCCGCACCTGAAGGGGTTAATTGTACTATCATATCCCCCTGTAAGAGATCAGGGCTGCCAGGCAGCAGGGGGCAGACCCCCCCCTCCCCAGTTTGAATATCATTGGTGCGGCCCCCCCCTTCCTCCCTCTATTGTAATAATTCGTTGGTGGCACAGTGTGCGCCCCCCCCCCCCTTCCTCCCTCTATTGTAATAATTCGTTGGTGGCACAGTGTGCGCCCCCCCCCTTCTTCCCTCTATTGTAATAAATCATTGGTGGCACAGTGTGCGCCCCCCATCGGCCCCCCCTCCCTCTATAGCATTAACAACATTGGTGGCCAGTGTGCGGCCTCCCATCTAACCCCCGACCCCCCCCCCCCCGATCATTGGTGGCAGCGGGTTACTAGCAATAGTACAATAGTAAAAGATTCATACTTACCTGGGAGCTGCGATGTCTGTGTCCGGCGGGGAGCTCGTCCTACTGGAAAGTGACAGTTCATTTAGCAATGCGCCGCACAGACCTGTCACTTACCAGTAGGTGGAGCTCCCGGCTGGACACGAACATCGCAGCAGCCACCAGCAGGTAAGTATGAATCTTCTACTATTGTACTATTGCTAAGTAACCATGGCAACCAGGACTGTAGTAGCGTCCTGGTTGCCATGGTTACCGATCGGAGCCCCAGCGATTAAACTGGGACTCCGATCGGAACTCCGTTGCCACCAATGATGGGGGTGGGGAGATGGGAGGCCGCACACTGGCCACCAATGTTGTTAATGCTATAGAGGGAGGGGGGCCGATGGGGGGCGCACACTGTGCCACCAACAAATTATTACAATAGAGGGAGGGAGGGGGGGGCGCACACTGTGCCACCAACGAATAATTACAATAGAGGGACGGGGGGGCCGCACTGGCCACCAACCTATTATTACAATAGAGGGGGGGGGGCCGCACTGGCCACCAATGATATTCAAACTGGGGAGGGGGGGAGGGTCTGCCCCCTGCTGCCTGGCAGCCCTGATCTCTTACAGGGGGATATGATAGTACAATTAACCCCTTCAGGTGCCGCACCTGAAGGGGTTAATTGTGCTGATCACGGCCCCCTGTAAGAAATCGGGTGCTGCCAGGCAGCAGGGGGCAGACCCTCCCCCCCTCCCCAGTTTGAATATCATTGGTGGCCAGTGCGGCCCCCCCCCCTCTATTGTAATAATAGGTTGGTGGCCAGTGCGGCCCCCCCGTCCCTCTATTGTAATTATTCGTTGGTGGCACAGTGTGCGCCCCCCCCCCTCCCTCCCTCTATTGTAATAATTTGTTGGTGGCACAGTGTGCGCCCCCCATCGGCCCCCCTCCCTCTATAGCATTAACAACATTGGTGGCCAGTGTGCGGCCTCCCATCTCCCCACCCCCATCATTGGTGGCAACGGAGTTCCGATCGGAGTCCCAGTTTAATCGCTGGGGCTCCGATCGGTAACCATGGCAACCAGGACGCTACTACAGTCCTGGTTGCCATGGTTACTTAGCAATAGTACAATAGATCCTCTGTGTTAGAATATACTGTCAGTTCTAAGTTTTCACGAAGGGAAAACTCAGCTATGAAAAAGCTTTTATACAGACGGATCTTCGGATCCGTCTGTATAAAAAGTAACCTACGGCCACGGATCACGGACACGGATGCCAATCTTGTGTGCATCCGTGTTCTTTCACGGACCCATTGACTTGAATGGGTCCGTGAACCGTTGGCCGTGAAAAAAATAGGACAGGTCATATTTTTTTCACGGCCAAGAAACACGGATCTCGGATGCGGCTGCAAAACGGTGCATTTCCCGTTTTTTCCACGGACCCATTGAAAGTCAATGGGTCCGTGAAAAAAACGGAAAACAGCACAACGGCCACGGGTGCACACAACGGTCGTGTGCAGGAGGCCTAAGGAGAAGGACTAAAAGATTTTATTGTCAGGGCCCACTCAACAAAATTTTAAAGTGAGATTATATATAGAGACACTGGAGGAATGAGCAGCTGCTGGGCCTCATCCAGGAGAGCAATCTTGACTAGCCACAGGAGTCGGGGTTGCACAGGAGGAGGGTGTAGCAAAGAAGTTGTTGATAGGGGGAGGCCAATTCAAAAATTTGCCATGAGGCCTAGTCATTTATAGTTATGCCACTAGGATAATCATTTGTTAATTATGTAAAGGCAGTGCTGCTTGACTGAAAGGAGGACACAGACAGAGAGACAAAGGGAAATTTTTAGATGTCACGTTAAAAAACATCTATTTCCTGGCTAAAGTGAGCCTGTATAGTGGTGTACAACACTGTGCCTCGCAGTAACATGCATAGGGAGTCTGTTGTGGTAGTGAAACAATACTATGAGTCAGTATGACATGCAGATGACAGGCGTCGCTTTTAGAATCATTGCACCCTTCACATATTTGGGCAGTTCCGGTGCCAAAACTGACCAAATAACTCAAGTGTGAACTCAGTCTTACAGGTAGATGTTAGCGTCAAGAAGAAGCGCACTCCTTTTACACACTCGTCAGCTGATTCCACACAGACGTCTACAGAACCTGTTCAATTAAACGCTTATACAAGTAGAGGCCCCCCTGACAGAGTGGAGAGGGTGTCAGCAGTAAGTTTGTGTTGACATCACTGATTATATTGCCCATCCTCTGATCTGTCAGAACAATAACCCCCCCCCCCAAAAAAAAATCCTGTCTGTTATGCATTCACCTTCACTCGGTCAGTATTTTGTCAGTAATCCATCAGTATTAGTAAAAAAAAAAAATGAAAAAAAAAACTGCCAAAAAAAACCAGGAGTGGATCTAAAACAGAGATGACATGTGAATGGAATATTTGCATGTCTTCTGTGTTTTCTACCTACTCCTGCTTTTGGCTCCCAAATCATAAGCCAATTTTGATGGGACCATACAGGCCTTAAAGCTGCTACACAGACAGGATCTGTTGTGCGTCTAATTTTTCCTTACTTCTGACAGATTAGAAGACGTGTCAAATAAATGATGTCAACCAGGCCAAAAAGGCAAAATAGTAGCCCAGTCATGAAGTGGGGAGGGTGGGAACAGCATGAGAAGTCCATAGAGGGGCCCAATGACATAGTGAGGAGGTGGCAGCAGCATGAGGAGACCACAGAGTGGTGAAGTGGCAGCAGCATGAGGAGACCACAGAGTGGTGATGGAGCAGCAGCATGAGGAGTGGCTCAGAGACATAGTGTTGAGGAGGCATCAGCATGAGGAGACCACAGAGTAGTGATGTGGCAGCAGCATGAGGAGACCACAGAGTGATGAAGTGGCAGCAGCATGAGGAGTGGCTCAGAGACATAGTGTTGAGGAGGCATCAGCATGAGGAGACCACAGAGTAGTGATGTGGCAGCAGCATGAGGAGATCACAGAGTGGCTCAGAGACATATTGTTGAGGTGGCAGCAGCATGAGGAGACCACCTAGTAGTGATGTGGCAGCAGCATGAGGAGACTACAGAGTGGTGATGTGGCAGTAGCATAAGGAGTCCACAGAGTGGTGATGTAGCAGCAGCATGAGGAGACCACAGAGTGGTGAAGTGGCAGCAGCATTAGGAGACGACAGAGTTGTGAAGTGGCAGCAGCATGAGGAGTGGCTCAGAGACATAGTGTTGAGGAGGCATCAGCATGAGGAGACCACAGAGTAGTGATGTGGCCGCAGCATGAGTAGACTACAGAGTGGTGAGGTGGCAGCAGCATGAGGAGACCACAGAGTGGTGAAGTGGCAGCAGCATGAGGAGACCACAGAGTGGCTCAGAGACATAGTGTTGATGTGGCAGCAGCATGAGGAGACCACAGAGTGGTGAAGTGGTAGCAGCATAAGGAGACCACAGAGTGGCCCAGTGACAGAGTGGGTAGGTGGGGGCAATACCAGTACCAGCTTAAGATGGTGGCTGACAGAAGGAGCACCTGGCAGCAGGTATAGCATCAGGCGGGTGGCAGCATCAGAAAGGTAGCCAGAAGAAACAGGTCTCTTTTGTCAAAGTGTAGGTGGGGCACCATGGATGATCTAGTCTGATGCATCAGGCATTGATGTTTGAAAATCCTGGCTGATCCACACCTATTTCATTTTCGCAAAGGTCAGTTTCTCTACGTTTTGGGTGGACAGGTGAGTTCTCCTTGGGGTAACTATGGCCCCTGCCGCACTCCCGCTCTGATGCCACACTGCTGGCTGGGCAAGAAAGTTTGTTGAGGGCAAACTTGGCCAGTTGCGGCCACAAATCGGGTTTGCTGCCCAGTAGTCCAGGGGATCTTCGATGTGGGGTGGTAGGGTGCACTCCAAGTATGCCACCACTTGCTGGTTCAGGTTCTGCTCTATGTCTACCTGCTGCTGCTGGTGCGTATTTTCTTCTATAGGAAGGTGCAGAAAACTGCTCATTTGCTGCTGATGGAGCTGGTACTGCTCCTGCCCCCCCTCCCCCAGCAGCACTGGTAGTGGAACGTGAGCACAGAGGGGCCCCCCAGTAAGACCTGGGTTAGGATGGGCGATGGCGCACATAGGTAGAGGCCAACTAACTACTTAGGATTAGAGTTGAGCGGACACCTGGATGTTCGGGTTCGGCAGGTTCGGCCGAACTTTAAAAAAAAGTTCAGGTTCGGGACCCGAACTTGACCCCGAACCCGAACCCCATAGAAGTCAATGGGGACCCAAACTTTTGGCCACTAAAATGGCTCTAAAATAGCCCTGGAAACAGCTAGAGGGCTGAAAAAGGTAGCAAAATGTGCTTAAGCGCATGGCAAATGTGGATAGGTAAATGAATAAAAAAAACATAAAAGACCTTCAAAAAATAAAAATTAGGAATTATGTAGGAGGAAGAGATTGAGGAGGCGGTGAATGGGTGGATCTGGCCGTGTAGGCTCATGTGGCAGTCTAGGTGGAAGCGGCGGCGAAGGAGGAATAGGCAGCATTTTTTCATAGGGGTATCCCCCAAAATATTGGGACATATAAAAAAGGAATAAGTGCACTTGAGTACAAGGATGGATGGTTGAGGCTGTTAGAACTGTCTATTCTGCACAAGGTACAGACAAGTCCTGAGGGATCCAAGCCTGGTTAATTTTAATGAACGTGAGCTTGTCCACGTTGGCTGTGGACAGGCGGCTGCATCTGTCTGTAATGACGCCTCCTGCCGTGCAAAATACACGTTCAGAGAGTACACTGGCTGCAGGGGAGGACAGCACCTCCAAGGCATACAGGGCAAGCTCTGGCCATGTGGACAATTTGGAGACCCAGATGTTGAATGGGGCAGAACCATCAGTCAGTACGTGTACATGTAGGCGTGTGCACAGGTACTGTTCCACCATGTTGTTCAAATGCTGCCTCCTGCTAACACGCTCCATATCAGCAGTTGGGGCCGGTTGTTGCGGCGAGGTGACAAAGCTTTTCCACATGTCGGCCATGCTAACCCTGCCTTCTGAGGTACTGGTGCTGACACAGCTGCGTTGGCGACCTCTTCCTCCTCCCCTGCCTTCGCCTTGTGCTTCCACTTGTCCCCCGGCGTCAGTCGGGAATGCTCTCAGGAGCGCGTCTACCAGCGTGCGCCTGTAGTCGCGCATGTTCCGATCACGCTCCAGTGAGGGAATTAAGGATGGCACATTGTCTTTGTAACAGGAATCCAGCAGGGTGGCCACCCAGTAGTCAGCACACGTTAAAATGTGGGCAACTCTGCTGTCGTTGCGCAGGCACTGCAGCATGTAGTAGTCGCTTATTTATGTGTGCCAGGCTGCCCAGAGGTAAGGACAAGCTTTCCTCTGTGGGAGGCGTATAATCTGCGTCCTCCGTATCCCCCCAGCCACGCACCAGTGATGGGCTCGAGCTGCGTTGGATGCCACCCCGCTGTGAACATGTTTCATCCCCATCCTCCTCCTCCTCCAGTAGTGGGCCCTGGCTGGCCAAATTTGTACCTGGCCTCTTCTGTTGCAAAAATCCTCTTTCTGAGCCACTTCTAAAAGACTGGCTTGAAAGTGTTAGAGATGACCCCTCTTCCTCCTCCTCATTCTGGGCCACATCCTTTTCCATCATCGCCCTAAGTGTTTTCTCAAGGAGACATAGAAGTGGTATTGTAACGCTGATAACGGCATCATCGCCACTGGCCATGTTGGTGGAGTAATCGAAACAGCACAACAGGGCACACAGGTCTCGCATTGAGGCCCAGTCATTGGTGGTGAAGTGGTGCTGTTCCGCAGCGCTGCAGCTGAAACTCCACTATGGCCTGCTGTTGCTCGCACAGTCTCTCCAGCATGTGCAAGGTGGAGTTCCACCTGGTGGGCACGTTGCATATGAGGCGTTGAGCGGGAAGGCTGAAGTTACGCTGTAGAGCAGACAGCCGAGCGGCGGCAGGATGAGAACGCCGGAAGCGCGCACAGATGGCCCGCACTTTATGCAGCAGCTCTGACATGTCGGTGTAGTTGTGAATGAATTTCTGGACCACCAAATTCAGCACATGCACCAGGCAAGGGATGTGCATCAAACCGGCTAGTCCCAGAGCTGCAACGAGATTTCGCCCATTATCGCACACCACTAGGCCGGGCTTGAGGCTCACAGGCAGCAACCACTCGTCGGTCTGTTGTTCTATACCCTGCCACAACTCCTGCGCGGTGTGGGATTTGTCCCCCAAACACATCAGTTTCAGAACGGCCTGCTGACGTTTACCCCTGGCTGTGCTGAAGTTGGTGGTGAAGGTCTGTCGCTGACCGGATGAGGAGGTGGTAGAAGAGGAGGAGGAAGCCGAGTAGGAAGAGGAGGCAACAGGAGGCAAAGAATGATGCCCTGTGATGCTTGGCGGCGGAAGGACGTGCGCCAAACAGCTCTCCGCCTGGGGCCCAGCCGCCACTACATTTACCCAGTGTGCAGTTAGGGAGATATATCGTCCCTGGCTATGCTTACTGGTCCACGTATCTGTGGTTAGGTGGACCTTGCCACAGATGGCGTTGCACAGTGCACACTTGATTTTATCCGATACTTGGTTGTGCAGGGATGGCACGCTCTCCTGGAGAAGTAGTGGCGGCTGGGAACGACGTACTGTGGGACAGCAAGCGACATGAGCTGTTTAAAGCAGTCCGTCTCCACCAGCATGAATGACAGCATTTCAAAGTCCAGTAGTTTAGAAATGCTGGCATTCAGGGCCAGGGATCGAGGATGGCTAGGTGGGAATTTACGTTTTATCTCAAAGGTTTATGAGATGGAGAGCTCAACGCTTCCGTGTGACATGGTGGAGATGCTTGGTGACGGAGGTGGTGTTGTTGGTGGCATATCCCCTGTTTGCTGAGCTGAGCTAACGTTCCTCCAGAGGCGGAGGAAGAGGCCGAGGCAGCAGCAGAAGAGGGAGCAGGAGGGGCATGAGCCCTTTCTTGGTTTTTAAGGTGCTTACTCCACTGCAGCCCGTGTCTCGCATGTAGATGCCTGGTCATGCAGTTTGTGCTAAGGTTCAGAACGTTAATGCCTCGCTTCAGGCTCTGATGGCACAGCGTGCAAACCACTCGGGTCTTGTCGTCAGCACATTGTGTAAAGAAGTGCCATGCTAGGGAACTCCTTGAAGCTGCCTTTGGGGTGCTCGGTCCCTGGTGACGGTGGCCAGTAGAAGGTGAACTGTTTTGGCGACGGCTTCTCTGCTTTTGCACCCTGCTCCCTCTTTTGCTACGCTGTTGGCTTGGTCTCACCACTGCCTCTTCCTCCGAACTCTGAAAGTCAGTGGCACGACCTTCATTCCATGTTGAGTCTAGGACCTCATCGTCCCCTGCATCGTCTTCCACCCAGTCTTCCTCCCTGACCTCCTTTTCGGTCTGCACACTGCAGAAAGACGCAGCAGTTGGCACCTGTGTTTTGTTATCATAAGATAAGATAAGATGCCTTTATTGTCACTGTACAATACAATGTAATACAATGTACAATACAATTAAATGTTGTTTGGAGCGATCCTAGATGCCATGGACAGAGGAACAAGAACTGACATTTAAACTAAAGCATTACACTAGAAAAAAAACAAAAAACATTGCACTAGAAAGCATTACTATTCCCAGTTCACAGCATATATATATATATATATATATATATATAGCAAGAGCAAAGTAGGAAGTGCTTATGAGTATAAATACACACCGATTCAGACTCCACTGCAGACAAGAGATCATCATGGGGTCATGAATGCAGCAGTCACTTTCAGTCTGTGGTAGTTTCTATCCTAGGAAGGGGCAATAGTCTCTGAGCATTTAAGAGACTGATTGCTTTGGGGTAAAAGCTGTTCTTCAGAGACGTGCTGAGGTGGTATTCCCATGTCCTCATCAGGAAACATAAGTGGTTGTGCATTCTATGTCTTCCACTCCTGGGGAAGGGCTAGGTGGATGCCCTTGGGAAACCCTGCTAGCAGAGTCTTCAAACAGCATAAGAGACTGCTGCATGACTTGAGGCTCAGACAGGTTCACCGATATGCACGGGGGTGATGTGACAGACTGATGGGCATGGGTTTCAGGCGCCACCTGTGCTCTTTCTGCAGAAGACTGGGTGGGAGATAATGTGAACGTGCTGGATCCACTGTCAGCCACCCAATTGACTAGCGCCTGTACTTGCTCAGGCCTTACCATCCTTAGAACGGCATTAGGCTCGACCAAATATCGCTGTGGATTCTGGCGGCTACTGGGACCTGAGGTAGTAGGTTCAGTAGGACATGTAGCTGTGGCAGAATGGCCACTTCCTCTCCCTGCACCAGAGGCTCCACCAACACCACCACCACGACCATGACCGCGTCCCTTATTAGATGTTTGCCTCATAGTTAGCGTTCACCATACAAAGTAAAAAGTGGTTAAGTCTGTTAAAAATAATTAACCGCCAATAAAAACTCTGATGTAGGGTTTTGTCACAGCCTATGGTGTACGCTGTGACACTGTTGCCACACTTGTGGTTGCCCGCGGCAACGTGTTGCTGTTAGAGCATGCGGTTGCGGTGTCTCGGCCTTCTGGGTGATTGCCGTGACATGGTTGCCACGCATGCTGTTGCCGGCGGCAACGTGTAGCTTCCTATGCTTGTGTGTGCACTTCCCCTTTTAGCGGCTACCTTCCCTTGTCTGGTGTTGGAAGGGTTAACTCCCTTCCTAGTGTTTTGTTAACACTGGGTTTATGTGTATGTGGGTGTGGCTGCTTGGGCTATTTAGCCTCTGCTGGATGCCTGAAGCTGAGGGGTACTCCAGCCATGGTGTATGCTGGAGTTATCCTCCTGGTCTTCATATTCCATCTGTCCAGTGAGGGCCACCCTTATGGTCATTGATGTTCTTATGGTGTCTCATGTTTTTTGCAGCTATGGATGTCCTGGGTTTCTGTGTGGTTTGTGGTGTGTGCTGTGTCCTTTTAATGCTGGTGTGGACACCAGCACTTGTGCACGGGTTCCAGTCAGTGTGTCTGTGGCAGGTAAGTGTGTTATAGTCTCACTTACCTGCCATCTCTATAGCTGTATGTGTTCCCCTCTCCTTGCAGCCTGGCCTCAGATAGAGACTCCTGTTCCTCCATTACTGGGATGAACAGGTCGTCTCTTCCCTGCTCCATGGTGAGGGATTACCAGGGCGACTTAGGGTCTTTAGGTATACTGAGTATGAGTCGTCCTACCATCGGGGTCCGCTCATACGGTGAGGAGTCAGGGAGAGGATTAGGGATGTTGTAGGAGGTGACCTGCTCCCTTATCACTCTTTTCTGGCCAGGCTGATCCCCTTTACCCTTTGACACCGCACGGTGGGGGGTTTCCCCCACTCCCCGCCGTGACAGGTATTGCACTAAATTTTTATTTTTTTAACTCTATATGACAGCCGTATTTCTGGCCTAAATGTGACACTCACTTATGGACGTCTAATCCCAGATGTGCAGTATATCAGAGGGTTTTTTCACCCCAGTAACCAAAAAGCCGTATTTCTGGCCTAAACGTGACACTCACTTATGCACGTCTAATCCCAGATGTGCAGTATATCAGAGGGTTTTTTCACCCCAGTAAGCAAAAAGACGTATTTCTGGCCTAAATGTGACACTCACTTATGCATGTCTAATCCCAGATGTGCAGTATATCAGAGGGTTATTTCACCCCAGTAAGCAAAAAGCTGTATTTCTGGCCTAAATGTGACACTCACTTATGAATGTCTAATCCTAGATGTGCACTATATGAAACAGATGGGTTTTTTTCACCCCAGTAAGCAAAAAGCTGTATTTCTGGCCTAAATGTGACACTCACTTATGCACGTCTAATCCCAGATGTGCACTATATGAAACAGATGTTTTTTTTTCCACCCCAGTATGCCCCAATATGAGAAAGCTGTATTTCTGGCCTAAATTTCACACTCACTTATGCACGTCTATTCCCAGATGTGCACTATATGAAACAGATGTGTTTTTTTCACCCCAGTAAGCAAAAAGCTGTATTTCTGGCCTTATTATGACACTCAATTATGCACGTCTAATCCTAGATGTGCACTATATGAAAAAAATGTTTTTTTTAACCCCAGTAAGCAAAAAGCTGTATTTCTGGACTTGTAGACATGCAGATATCCTGTGCTGGTGCACTATCGTTGCATACAATGGCTGCCAATTATGTATTGATATTGACAAACTGAAGTAAAAAAAGTTTGTTTTCAGTAGTAGTTGGCTCAGGGCAGGCTTAAAAAAATTGTGCACTGCACCCACAAAACACATTTGCTGTAGATCGCTGAGTAAAAAAGCAGTTCTTCATAAGATTTTTCCCTGATCTCTCCCTTACAGCAGCTGCAGCCTCGCTCTACACTAATCCGAGCAGAGTGATGGGCGGCGATACGTGACTCCAGCTTAAATAGAGGCTGGGTCACATGCTGCAGTTGGCCAATCACAGCCATGCCAATAGTAGGCATGGCTGTGATGGCCTTTTGGGGCAAGTAGTATGACGCTTGTAGATTGGCTGCTGTGCAGCCTTTCAAAAAGCTCCAAGAAAGCGTGTAAATGTTCGAGGTTCGGGTCCGGGGGCCGAAAAACCTTTAGTTCGGTACGAACCCGATCTTTACAGTTCGGGTTCGCTCAACTCTACCTAGGATGTCTCGATAGTAGTTCAGTTTGTCCACCCTCTCAGCGGGTGTGAAAAAGCACCCAATTTTGGACCGGTAGTGAGGGTCTAACATGGTGGAGAGCTTGTAGTCATCTCTCTGGCAAATGGTGACAATTCAGCTGTCACTACGCAAGCAGGTGAGCATGCATCAGGCCATTTGCTCAAGTGACTCGGAGGGACTCCCTGCTTCCATCTCCACTGGATACTGCCATGGTGTGTCTGGGTAGAGATGCCCTTGCGGTTCCCCCAGTGGTCGGCTCGCAGTGAAATTTGCGCGTTCACGATTCGCTGAACATGAAAACATATGGCGATATTCGCGCCCGCCATATTCTTTTACATTGTGAATAACTTTGACCCATGACACACCCATCAGGTGGTACAGGACAGCCAATTGAGACGTTTCAGCACATTGACATACCCCCTACCTTATAAATAATCTTGATCTGGGAGCCATTTTACATTCAGTCTTTTGCCAGTGTAGGGAGAGGTTGCTGTGTGGAGCAGGGACAGACTGTTAGGGACACGAATCGCTAGCTAATAGGCCCACAAAAGTCCTTTAATGGACTGGTATAGGTGTGCTAACGATAGGTGTGACATACTGAGGGGTGAAATATACTTATAATATACTTTCTAACATAGAAAGTAAATTATAGTGCAATTGTATTATGCAGCAGTTGTGTGCGGTTCAGCCACACAGAAGGCCAAAAGCTATTGAAACAAATAATTTCTACCGGTGTGATTTACCAGTTGCCCCCCCAAAAAACTGATTGAAGCAGAGGTGTTATGTACCAATAATATACGTTCTATACAGTGCATTTAGGTAGTGCAGCATTTGTCTGCGGTTTTGCTGCGTCACAGCATCTACACAGCGTTAAAAACACTATTTGAAGAAATAATTTCTACCGGTGTGATTTACCAGTTGCCCCCCAAAAAAACTATTGAAGCAGGGATTTTATATACCAATAATATACGTTCTATATAGTGCATTTAGGTAGTGCAGCATTTGTCTGCGGTTTAGCTGCATTACCGCATCTACACAGAGTGACAAACACTATTTGAAGAAATAATTTCTACTGGTGTGATTTACCAGTTGCCCCCCCCCCCCCCCCCCCCCCACCCATAAAAAACACTGATTGAAGCAGGGATTTTATATACCAATAATTTGTCTGCGGTTTTGCTGCAATACCACATCTACACAGAGTGAAAAACACTATTTGAAGAAATAATTTCTACTAGTGTGATTTACCAGTTGCTCCCCAAAAAAACTGATTCAAGCAGGGATTTTATATACGTTCTATATAGTGCATTTAGGTAGTGCAGCATTTAGGTTTTGCTGCATCACCGCATCTACACAGAATGACAAACACTATTGGAACCAATAATTTCTAGTGGTGTAATTAACCAGTTGCCCCCCAAAAAAACTGATTGAAGCAGGGATGTTATATACCATTTTACCAATAATATACTTTCTATATAGTGCATTTAGGTAGTGCAGCAATTGTCTGCGGTTTTGCTGCGTTACCGCAGCTAAACAGAGTGAAAAACACTATTAGAACCAATAATGTCTACTGGTGTGATTTACCAGTTGCCCCCCAAAAAAACTGATTGAGGCAGGGGTGTGATATAACTTCTTCCACAAATAATGCTCTTCTATAGGGACTTTTGTCACAGGGTCATTTTGAAAATGACAGGCAGAGGAAGAGGCAGGCCATTCCGCAGGGGTGGTAGGGGTCGGGCAGGTGCCCAAGTCCGGAGCCTAAGTGGGAAGTCGCAGAAGGTGCGTGCAATTACGTCAAAGGACGCACCAGACTTGGTTGAGTGGCTCACTCAGCTTTCCACTTCTGCACCCTCCTCATCCTCTCTATCTGCACACTCTTCTCTCTCTGCTGTGTCCAACCCCATAGACACCACCACCACCACCACAACCATATCCCCTCCGCTCAATTTAGAGGAATTATTTTCCCATACATTCCAAGACCTAACCGATGCGAATCCATTCTTGGCATCGGATCAGGAAGAGGCGGTATCAACGATCGCCACCCAGCAGTCTGACAACAGTACCCAGATCAGCCCAAGGAGGATGGTCCCCGCTGTTGCTGCCTACTTCAAGATCTCTAATGTCAGTGGTGGTCAAGGTGACGAATCCGATGATGACGTGTCGATGGACGTCACGTGGGTGCCCACAAGAGAGGAAGAGGAGGGGAGTTCAGAGGAAGAGACGGAGGAGCAGATAGGGAGGAGAAGCAGGCAGAACTTACAGTGCACAGGAGGCAAAAAGCAGACTGCTAATGTATCTGTAATGAAACATTCAGCATGCACGGTCACATCTGGCTCTCCCAGGACGCCGGCACATGGCTCGGCAGTGTGGGCTTTTTTTAATGTGTCCGCTGCTGACGATAGTGCTGCCATCTGCAGCATGTGCTGTCAATGCTTAAGTCACGGTAAGCCCAACACTCACCTAGGGACGACCGCCTTAAGATGGCACCTGGCCTCCCATCACTGAGCCCAGTGGGAGCAACACCGTCAGAACCCACAAAGCCACACTCCTGGTGCTCACCATCCTGCCTCTTCTCCTTCTCCTCTCTCCTCCCAGTTATCCTCCACTCCACCATGCTGTCGTCGCGTTCATCTGGCAAAAGGCAAGCTTCCTTACCCAAATGTTCGAGCGAAAAAAGATGATGACGCCGTATAACCCTCCTACCCAATGGCTGACCGCTGGCTTGTCAGAACTGCTAGCCCGCCAACTACTGCCATATAAACTGTTGGACTCTGAGGCCTTTAAAAAATTTGTGGCCATTGGAACACAGCAATGGAAGGTTCCCGCAAAGAAATATTTCTCCCAGATAGGCATTCCAGAGCTATAAGGCCACGTTCAGCGGCAAGTGAATGTATCTCTGGCACACAGTGTCGGTGCCAAGATACATCTGACCACAGACACGTGGTCTAGCAAACATTGGCAGGAAAGGTACATAACTTTTACTGCCCATTGGGTGAACCTTCTGATGGCCGTCAAGCATGCAACCCTTGGCATCCGTGTAGATTTGGTGTTACAGCCATGGATTGCATGCAGGCCTGCCTCTTCTTTTCCTCCTCCTACTCCACCCTTTCTCTCCTCCTCGGCTGACTCCTCTTTTTCCACTGCTACCATCTCTTCTGCTCCACCCCCCAAGATCCCCAGAACCTATTCGACGTGCCAGGCGAGACGTTGCCATGCTGTGCTGCGTCTGTTGTGCCTGGAAGCCAAGAGCCACACTGGTCCTGCACTCCTTTCAGCTTTGCGGTCACAGGCAGATCAGTGGCTAACCCTGCTCAATTTGACAGTTGGTAAAGTGGTGTGCGACAACGGTGCCAATCTGCTTAGCACACTGAAACAGGGCAAAATGACACGTCCTGAACTTAGTCGTGCAGCGATTCGTTGCCAAATACCCCGGGGTCCAGGACATCTTTCGGCATGCCAGGAAAATCTCTGGCCATTTTAGAAGATCTTACACGGCCATGGCTCGCCTTGCTGACATTCAGCAGCGACACCACCTGCCCGTCAGACTTCTGATTTGTGACTGCCCGACGCGATGGAACTCCACCTTGTATATGCTTGATAGGCTGCTCCAGCAGAAACGTGCAGATAATGACTATCTGTACGAACTATGCAGCAGGATAGGTTCTGGGAAGCTTGTTTTTTTTTTTTCACCCACCCTGCCAGTGGCTGCTCATGCGTGACGCATGCAGACTTCTGCGGCCATTTGATAAGATCACCAAACTGGTCAGTCACAGAAAGGGCGCCATCAGTGACATCGTACCTTATGCCTTCTTTATGGAGCGTGCATTGCATTGTGTCATTGCTCAAGCCGGTCGAGGAGCAGGAGCAGGAAGATGAGGAAGTTGCAATGCTGGATGAATTCCCAGGGGGAACTACTCCATCTGAGACAAGTCAACAACAGATGTCTGAATAGGAGTCAGAGGAGGATGGTGCCGCGGTGGAGGAGGAGCAAGAAGAGCATGCTTTAAACATTTCTGGGATCCCTTGTGTTGTCCTTGGATGGGGGGAGGAGAACGAGGACGACATTATCCTGGATGATGAGCAGGAGCCAGGCCACTCCAACTCTTCCAGTTTAGTGCAAATGGGGGCCTTCATGCTCCAGTGTTTGATGAGGGACCCCCGTATAAAAAGCATAAAGGGCAAGGACCAGTACTGGGTGGCAACGTACTTAGACCCCCGGTACAAACACAAAAAGGCGGAAATATTACCACCATCAGAGAGGGCTGTCAGAATGCAGCACTTCCAGGCCTTGCTTCGAGAAATGCTGCATTCTGCTTTTGCGGGCACTTGCAGAGGAATTTCCACTCACAGAGAAACAGTTGCTGGTACCAATCCAACAACGCATGTAAGAAGAGGGCGGTTTTGAAGATGTGTTGGTCACTTCGGATATGAGATCATTCTTGCAGCCAACCTATCGACAGCCGTCCTCCGGATCCAGCATCAGGGAACGCCTAGACCAACAGGTGTCCGACTACATCGGGTTATAGGCCGATGTGGATGCTCTGAGAAGCGATGAACCCCTGGACTACTGGGTGTGCAGACTTGACCTGTGGCCAGAGCTGGCACAATTTGTCATGGAACTGTTGGCTTGCCCCTCGTCCAGTGTCCTGTCCGAAAGGACGTTCAGCGCAGCAGGGGGGATTGTGACCGATAAGCGCACTCACCTAGCTTACAACAGTGTGGACTACCTCACATTTCTAAAATGATGGCATGGATCTCGGGGGAATTCAGGTTTGCAGTCACCATGTCTCCTGTCCCCTGTCCCCAGATTTAGCAGGATTTAGCCTTCTGTTGCAAGACATGAATCAGTAGAATGACGTTGTTCATCCCATAGTCCTGGCGACTGACAAATAAAGTAGCCTCCTCAAAGGCCCTGAGCGAACGGCAGGTGTCAAGCATGAGCTGCCACTGGCTGACATCGAAATTACACAGGGTACTACTCCTGTCCGCTTGGATCATCAAGAAATCGTCGATAGCCTTTCTCTGTTCATATAGTCAGTCCAACATATGGAGGGTGGAATTCCAACGGGTGGAAACGTTGCATATCAGCCTATGTTGGGGAATGCTATTCTGCAGCAGCCGCTCAAGGAGGGTATGCTTTGCGGTGTACGAGTGGCTGAAATGCATGCATGAAATTCGATTTCTTAATGAAGGACAAGGAGCAGTTCCTCCCCTGTGTGACTCCATTCACCCAGGCAAACTAGGTGCAAAACAGTGTGACACCGCCGTGCCCTGCACATGTAGTATGCTGGTGGGGCACTCTGAATTTTCCCTGCAGTAGAGGCTGAGGACACGGTGGAGGATGAGGAGGCAGAGGTGGACATTGTCGTAGGACCAACGGTGTGAGAAAGTGGACGCAGAAGCTGAGTCACCTGGCCAAGTTGCTGGTGTGGCTGGACAGGAACCACATTTTCTCAGTGGGCCATAAAGGACATATAATGTCCTTGACCGTAGTTACAGCTCCGCACGTTGGCGCTCCCGTGCTATTTGGCAGACACCGACAGGCTCAAGGACTGGTCCACCTTCTGTTCTACATATGTGTGCAGGGCTGGTACTACCTTTTTGGCAAAGAAATGATGGCTTGGGACTCTCCACCTCGGCTCGGCACAAGCCATCAGGAGGGACTGCAGCACTAGCAACTTGGCCAGGAGCACGTTCAGCTTCTGCGTCGTTGGATGAGTGCACTCTTACTGTTGTCTCTTGGCAATCGCTTCGGTGATCGTTTGCTGATGGAATGACTGACATGAGTCAGAGGACGAGAAGCAGGATCATCAGGACCAGCAGATGATGGGAAAGACAGACAGCTCCCTTCGGCTGAGGTGGTGGAGCCTTGATTGCATGAAATTGGGTGTATGCTACTGGGTGATGCAGTGGTTGCTGCTGGCAGGCTAGACCACCACATCGGAGTTACAGTTCTCCCAGGCTACTTTATGGTGATGCTGCATGTGTTGACACAGGGCCGTGGTGCCAACATTGGCATCCTGGCCACGCTTCACCTTCTGCCCACAAATCCGGCAAATGGCCATGTTCACCTCCTCTGGTGGCCTAACAGAAATTTGCCACAGCGCTGAGTATGGCATTTTCCCACCAACACTCTGTGCTGACTGCCTGCTACTGCTGCCTCGTGAACCCCTGCTTTCCGGAAGGCTCCTGCGAAGTGGGTGGTCTACCCCGGGCACGTTTGACTCCCGACCTCACACTGCAGCCACCCTGATTACTCACAGGCACACTGCCACCCTGCTGGCTCAACCACTGCCTCACACGCAAGCTGCCACCCTCTTCTCATGATCATGATGATGAAGCCCCTTCTTCACCCGGCTTCCAAGTGCGATCAGCTACCTCATCATGATTATCTGCTACTGTCTGCACGTCACTGATGTCGCCCTCAGGGCCAGGAGCCTGACCTCTCACAACACCTGCTCCCACACCACTCTCCTCATCACTACTTTCCCACCTCTCCTCCAGATCTTGGCTGGGCAGTAGCTGCTGACTCTCCTCTAGTTGCTCGTCCTAGCTGAAAAGTGGAGCTGAGCCTACAGCATATAATACTTCTTGCGCTAAGGGAACTGAAAATAACAGAGGAAGGTTCAGGACAGATAGGGGCACAGGGCTTTGTCCCTGGCTATGACAACTAAGCGTCATGTCAGAGGAACCCACCGACTGGCTGGGGATGTCTGATGTCACTTGCAACGAACTCGAAGACCAAGTCAACCATTCAAGCACCACTGGGTTGCTGGCTACTCCTGCTGCCACCCTCCCTTCTTCTGTTGCCTGCAACAGAAACATTTATGACATATATTTTTTCCTTTTTTTCCCTATTTCTACACCCAAAAAAAAAGTATATAACAATCACAAATCCCCTTAGATTGGGTGATAGGACGTACATATATTTTCTTTTTCTACATCATGTAAATGGCTGTAGTACAATGTAACTTCACCTCTGAATGCCAATTATGATTTTCTCCTTTTATTTTCCTATTTCTACATCACAAAAAAAAAAAAAAAAAATCACAATTGACCGCAGAACGGGTGATGGGACGTACGTATATTTTATTTTTCTATACCACGTAAATGGCTGTAGTACAATGTAACTTTACCGTAAATGGCTGTAGTACAATGTAACTTCATCTCTGAATGCCAATATATATTTTCTCCTTTTATTTTCCTATTTCTACATCACAAAAAAAATATATAACAATCACAATTGACCGCAGAACGGGTGATGGGACGTACGTATATTTTCTTTTTCTATACCACGTAAATGGCTGTAGTACAATGTAACTTTACCGCCTAACGGCACTTATGACATGTATATATATATATATATATATTTTTTCCCTATTAATGTACCCCCCAAAATAAGTAAAACAATGTAAAATCAAAGCAGAACGGCTAATAGGACGTACAGTGTGTAGACACATGTCTCACAGTATTGTTTCACTACCACAGCAGACTCCCTATGCGTGTTACTGCAAGGCACAGTGTTCTACACCACTATAAAGGCTCTCTGCAGCCAGGAAATAGCCGTTTTTTAACGCAATTCGCCACTAATAGATTCAGATCAAACCAAATATTTTTAGGAAAATTCGGCGAACCGACCAAATCAAATTTTTTAGACATTCGCTCATCTCTAGTAATGACATACATTGGTATTTCTAAATGCCAATAAATACAGTGCCTTGAAAAAGTATTTATATCCTTTTTCCACATTTTTTCATGTTACACCCATAAAATTAATTGTATTTTATTATGATTTGGTGCTCATTTAGACTACCGAAGTGTTCTGCGGTTCGCAAATTGTGGATCGGCAAAACATAAATAGCGGCCCGTGTGCCTTCCACCGCCCTTGGCCGGCACTATGATAGAAAATGCCTATTCTTGTCTGCAATTGCGGTCAAGAATAGGACATGCTTTATCTTTTTTGCTGGACCACGGAACTACGAATTCAGACAGGACGTGGTGTGCTGTCCGCATCAATTGTGGCCCTATTGAAATAAATGGGTCCGCACCCGTTCCGCAAAATTGTGGAACGGATGCGGATCCATTCATACGATCGTCTGAATAAGCCCTTAGAAAATAATACGTTTTTCAAAAATGTAAAAATAATGATAATAATTATAATAATCTAATATATAAAGCTGAGTGTATGTAAGTATGTATGTGTGTATGTCCGCTAAAAGAATCCGCACCGTCGCATTTACAATCACAAAATTTTGCACAGCCGGGAACTCAGGAAATATCATAGACTATGTTTCTAGTGGAAAATTTTTACCCTGCGCTTTCGAATTATATGCCCAAAAAATACGTTCAGTAACCTAACCGCCAAACTACAGGAGCCATTGTCTTTATATGTTGGAGGACCACACTGCTTTTAAGCTCTCCGAAAACCTCCCTCCTGGTTTAAGGCCATATATGCTCAAAACATAGGAAAAATATCAATCCTCACACAAATCGCCCTTCTCCTTAGTCAGTAACTCTGTGGAAACCAAAGAGGGTTGCATAAATAGTGAAGCACCATTAACCAGGGTCAGTTGATATAAAATTTATTATACTCACAAAATTAGTAGAATATAAAACATATCATAAAACTCAGTAGCTCTCGTATTCCTATAGAGATTATGAATGAGAATTCATTTACTTTATTTGTATTATATTTGTTAAACTGAAACTTTTGGTTCCTCTTATGTTTTCCTCTACTTAAGTTTTCCTATAATAGCGGCTGCATGTGTTATGTGAAAATAAGAGGAGATAAGCCCGGGATCGCAAATTCACTCATAATGCTGTGCAGCCAGCCATCCCCCTGTGATGTCACAGCTAGGCAGAGCCCAATAAAACACTGATCCCTCGCAGTCACCTGCATTTCTTGTTACCTGAGCATAGGGAGAGATGTGACAAGACATTCACTCACTAGGGGCAGTGTAGTTGAAGCTGACAGTACAAACTGTTAACAGAGAGTGCAGGGAGAGTGCAGGGAGAATCGAGGGAGAGCATAGGAGACTGCTGAACTGCAGACTCTGCTACAATTTATCGCAGTGTACATAAATGTGCAGTGCACCAATATTCTTCATAGCTAAAATCATCCTAGCTAATCCATACTATTATCTGTAGAATTACTGGGTGTAATACATCGCCCTATACATAAGTGTTCAGTGGACCAAAAATCCTCCTAGCTAATCCATTCTGTTTGCTGTAGCGTTATTGAACATCAGTAATACAGGCAGGTATAATACATCTCCTTGTACATAAATGTGAAGTGGACCAAAGATCATCCTAGCTAATCTGTTCTGTTATCGATTCAGTTATTATACACTATAGCCAACAGACAGTTGCCTGGGTCCTACAAAGGAATGGGCAGTGGCACAAATGATGCTATGGCTGACATAAGTCGCAGCAGAAGAAGGGGTGGTGATAGTAGCAGCTGCCAAAACAGGTCAGACGTTACATTGTCATTCAGCGGCAATGTTTTGGCCAGCAATCCAGCTGTACTGGAATGATTGACTCGCTCTTCACAATTATCTTAAGTTACAAAAGATATAGCCAGGAATCGGTGAGTTCCTCTGACAACACACTTAGTTGGCATGGCCCTGGAACTGCCTTTATGGCCTCACCTGTCCTGAACTTGCCCCTTGCTTTTGCTGCTCCATCTGTTAGCCAAGTAATCTTTGCCGCCAGCTCTCCTCTGCTTTTCAGTGACAATGACCTTTGTGAGGGCAGTCAGCAGTTACAGGCCAGCACAGACTCGGAGGAGAGGTCCACTGTGGACTACTTTAGGTGTGCAACTACCGATGACGACAGACAGGTGGGAGCGCATGTTGAGAGAGCTCAGGAGAGGGTGACACATAGATTTCTATTATGACAGAATGCAATACGGAATGCCTCTTATAGACTTCCATGGTGCTTGCCATCATAGAATTCTGTTATGGTCCATGGTAGTGGAATCTATAAAGGGATTCTTAGATAACCCAAACCCGAACCTTGTACGCTGAACTTGAAAAGACAAGTTCGTGCAACAGTAATTTTAGAGAAAAAATTAATTTTGTGTAAGGCATGGAACAGCACCACATTTACCACAATTAAGTGGAACGGTAGCATCTACACCGCCAGCAACTTGACCAGGTAGGAGTTCAACTTGCACAAAAGCTAATTGTTGGTGGTAAATAGTTTTCTCATGGCAGCAGATTGCATTATGCATGTCTCATGATGGAACAGAGGATAAAGAAGGGGAGGAGGAGTCTGAGAAGGAGAAGAAGCTGAGGATGATGACAAAGATAATGTACTGCTTGGGAATGCAGTCTGGCTGCCACAAAGAAGGCGGGTAGAAGGAGGACAGACTTGATCAGATTCAGAATCCTGGCCAGTTCTTTTTTCCTGGCCCAGTAAAGTTTATTTGAGTTACATGGTATATTGCAGTAATAGAATGTATTAATTAAGCTGTGTATAACTGCAATTTTTGGTGCGGATCCGTCATGGATGTTCACAAACGCATCCGTTCAGATAATACAACCGCATGAATGACAGCAAGCTAGAAATTTGAAAAGAAATAAACTAGCCAGTAATTTGGAAAATTATAAGTAACTTTTCTTTATACAAATAATAAGCTATTTGCTAAAATTGGAATACTGCTTTAATTGAAAAAAAAATAAACTGATGAATTTACCATATTATTACGGGAAATTCAAAACTGCAAAAAAAAAAAAAAAAAAAACACAATTACCAAATTGTGGTTTTAATAAAAATATGAATGCAATTACACCTATACATGTTCCATATACTACAATATGTTCAGAGGTTTTCTTTTTATAAAAAAAAAATCTACATTTTTATTCCATGTATTTGCTATAATGTATTTCAGAGCTGTGGAAAATCTATTGAGAAGGCTCGAGGTTTCATATATATCAAGAAACACCTTTACGAGCTTCTTCCAGTATAATTGATTATTTGCACAGAGCCATGTATCTATGAAGTTCAGAATACCCCAGGGAAATAATGTAAAATAGATTAGGAGATTAAATGTGAGAAAATTGGTTTTTACTAGCCACATTATTAATCTCTTTCTAAAATGAGTTTTTCATCAAAGTTTGCCATTGAGCTCTTCAGCTACAGTGTCTTGATCAATAAAGCAATTAATTCAAGTAAAAATAAATCTAGAGGGAAATTGTAAAGACCTTCAGTATTTTTTCTGCAATATAAACTGTTTTAAACTGTCTTTTTTAAAGTACCATAAGACAAGAAAATTGATTAATGTTATGTCATAGATGTAACATGTCTTTTAGAAAACAGCTTGGACAGTTTGCATCTCCCCCAGGATAAACTGAATGAGAATCCCTTATACTCAGAAAAAATAAAATATTCCCAATTTAAAACAAATATACAGTCTCTAGTTTCAACATTATTGAAATTATTTAGTAAGACGCTTAGTTGCTGAAAGGCATAACATTTATATCAGCATTATGTCTCTAGTTTTAGTATCAGAGCAAATTGAAAACTATGATTCCTTGTCCCATAGTATCACATTGTGACATCTTTTATGAGTACTGTATATTGGTATATGGAAGGTTTGTACATAATGGATTTCATGGTTGCATTAACAACAAATTTAATTCTGCAACATTAAAAATACATTTTAATATCTGAAATAAAAACTTTCTTAAACTCAAACAAATCCAAATTTGTAATAAAACATGTCCGTTTAGAGAGTAGTTTAAAATAAGGTGGCCAATATACAGGGCCAGATCAAGGTTAGCGAAGGACTAAAATTTGGTGAGAACCCATTTCTTACCTCTACAAACCAGACCCCACTTTTCCTACTATCACTTCCACATGTAGGAGAAGTGGCTTTGCATGTATGTTTGTCTCTTCAAAAATACTTAAAATGAGAGCCATAGGAGAGTGTCTCTAACTGTTTTGCGTTGTATAGGATTGCCAAACCACTATCACGGGACCCTGAGAGGTAAGAGTCCCAGAGATGATCGGTGTACAGTATATAATACTCTTATAAATAATGACTTGGAGCTAGAAAAGTAGAGTTTTCATAGCTAATTTTTGAAGGGTTCCTCCATTTTACATTGTGAAGCATTCTAAATTTTGCTAGAGGCCTTTTCTCATTATAGGTTCCCAGGTCATAAATACCTGCTTAAGTGATCATTGAATTTAATAGATAAATAGAAAAAAAGGTGAAAAGTCCCAAGAAGCAGTAACAATGTTGCTACAATATATTGTGAATATGCGTGATAGAGGTCTGTTCAATCTTTAAAACATGTGCAATATCATGTTTTACTGGTTATATACAGTAACAGTCAGTGGCGTACATAGAGAAGTAAAGGTCCCATAGCAAGGATCAAACCAGGCCTTCACACACAGGACAGAAGGGTTTCTGCCTAAACCATTTTTAATGACAATTGGTCCATTTTCCCACTGCTTCATTTGTTAAAAGTTGTTCTTTTAGAGGTTAGAATCCTGAACAAGTTTTCAGCTCCAGTAGAAGAGGAGATAATCTCAACTAAGACTGGGCCCCACCTTGCCATGGGCCCCATAGCAGTTGCATGGTCTGTCGCTATGGCAGTTACACCCCTGGTACCAGTATACAAGTACCCTCCTAGAAATCTTATGAAGCACATTGCATTCCTCCAGCCATAAATACACTAAATAGTGAAATTTTTTTCTGTAATAACTAATGTTTCCACAGTAACATTACAAGTATAGGGCTCTCACTATCATTATGCTACTGTAAGATGCTAGCAATGAAAGGTTAATGTGCAAGTGCACTGTTGTGTGTGAAATGTGCTGGCCATGAAACGTGCTTGGCCATGATAAAGAGATATAAATTGCTTTGTGCTGTCATCATAGGTAGCCTGTGACAGCAAAATTATGCTTTGGGACTGAGGAGTCATAGTTCTTAATTTAAGAGGTCAATAGGCAGTTCATATGTGCACGTAGTTATGGTGCCACCTAGTTACCAATTTTGTTTTTGCTATTGGATAATATGTGTTATGTGCACATTGCCAATTTGGTCATATGATCTAATAATCCAGGTCCTCAAATGAAAGGGAGAGCATGTACCTCTGAGATGATAAATAGCAAATGCCCTGCACATCTCATGTAATTAGTATGTAGGCAATATGTGTGTTCTGGAAAGAAGCTGCTATTGGAGAAAGATCCAGCTATACTCCTGTATTTTTGTCAGCTAGCAAGTGAAGGTGTGAAGTAACAGTCAAGACCACATACCACCTGAGCAGAACAGTAAAGAGGGATAGCTTGAAACAGGGGTTTAACCTGTTTAAAACCCAGGTCAGGGCCACAAAGACCAGCCTGCCACAGTGATACTGTGTTTACCGAGAGAAAGTGCAAAGTTTTTTTCAGAATGAGCATTAGTGGTACCTGAACGGATGCCACTGCAGAAATTGTGGTGTGCTCTATGAGGGGTACTACCATTGCCTGTAAAGAGGAAAAGCCATCCTCATTGTTGCCAAACTCAATGAAGTTAGGTGAAACACCTGTGGACAGAGTAAGCTGCTGCCACTTAGACAGTGCATTTACTAATTCTATAACCTTTGACTAAGAATGTGCACTTATTAAGAAACTATAACCAACAAACTTTTTTCCTTAAGTGTGATCAGAAAAAGCCATTTCTCCTGTTATATCTATGTTTGCTTCCTTCTGCCAACCTTTAGCAGGGAGCCATAAATTTCACTCATGGGACAAAATGATCCTTAGTAAGGGCTTGACTACCTCTTTCATGCTATATGTCAGACGGCCGTGGGATTTTAAGGTATGAATGAATTCAGATTAGTTTTTTTTTCCTAGCACTTTATCTGATTCACTTAAATTGCCCAATTATTTGTATACTTTTAATAAAATGTGTGGGCATTTTACAACAACACAAACATGTATGTAATTATTTCAGTTTCTATGGCTATCCAGTTTTGGAAAAATCACTTACTATACTATCGATAATCTGTAAGGTATTAATACAGTTTATATTATAAACACCAAATAAATGTCTAATACAAATACAGAATTTTTTTCACTCAAAGTCAATCAGTGTTGGATTAGGGTGCCTAGGGCCCACCAGTAAAATTAAGTCTGGGAGCCCACTATACAGTGACTTTACATGCAAACACTACTTGTTCACATGTAGAAATCACAAGGCGACCACGGCAATCTGTCTAAGTATGGTAGATTTAGGGTGCACGTCTAGGTACGTTCCTGACTCCACCTCTTGGAACTGGTAGATAATAGAGTAATTTTAGACAGCACTCCAATATTAGATTAATGCTTTTTTATTTTTTGCCGGACATAGAGGTCCTTTTTGGGACTGAATTAAAGCAACGTTTCGGGCAAATTATATGCCCTTCATCAGGCTAGTTGCGTGAGCGGATTCGCTCACTACTTGTTCACATAGCAGTAGGCAGCAGTAAGAGGCTCAAGATGATTGATTCTGGGGGTCCTTGCAAATTCTTCAAAAAAACAGGTCCCTGGGGCAAAAGGATACTAAGTGGCCTGCCTCAATACCTACAACAGGGCTGGCCAACCTGTGGCTCTCCATCTGTTGTAAAACTACAACTCCCACCATGCCCTGCTATAGGCTTATAGCTGTAGGCAAACTGGGAATGCTGGGAGTTGTAGTTTTGCAACAGCTAGAGAGCCGCAGGTTGGCCATCCCTGACCTACAACAATCTCTGCCACCTGATGCATCTATAATAATTAACAGGGTAGTTTCTTAAATAATCAACTCAGTTTTCTATATAGGTATAAGCTGGTTGAGATGCTGTGATGGGGGACTGAGGGTCCACCTTTATCAGGGCCCCCCCAGGGGACTCACCTGTTCCCATGTAGGCTAGTTTGAGCCTGAGGACAATTAAGTACTTGTGAATTTAGTACTTACAATTTATTCCACTAATTACAGCAGCATGGCAGGAAAGATGGAGGATGTTTGGAAACAATCCGTATTTGCCTACAAGCTGCATGGAATCAATAGGGATTTTTAATTCTCTGTGGCTTCTCTGCTATATTATTAGATCACTTTTGCCTATAAGCACTTTTGGAGGAATAGGTTTAATAGAAAATTGTTTTACGTCTAATTTCCTAATATGCATGAGTATCCTTATTCTTGGTTCCCCAAAGGAGAACATGTCCTTTTCACTAATAAGTAAGACTTAATCAAAATAATAAAATGAGAGGTAAGTTCATCCGAAATAAGAGGCTTCTAAAATATATATATTTCTAATTTTACTATTTATCCTAAGGAATTGAAAAATGTATTCATAAATGCCCCTGCCGAAGCTATTGCTTTATGGTAAATAGTAATACTAAGATGACCAATGAGAGCCAATTACTGTACCTGTTTTTATTCAAGAAGGCCTCGATAACTTTGCCCTTATCCACAGCAGTAAAGGATACACACTATGAATAGTGATGAGCGGCAGGGGCAATATTTGAAATGCGACATTTTGCAAATATTTTGCAGAATATTAGTCGAATATTCGCAAATTCGAATATTCGTTATATTCAACTTTTTTTTTTTACTCGAAAATCGGCAAGGTAATGATCGCGTAATATGCGAATATTATGCGATCAAGACAGACGTGGGTCAAAAACTAATATACAGCACTATAAAATATAGTGCTATATATTTGTTTTTTTAGAATATTCGTCATTTTTTTCCATCTGAAGTCATGATTCCTCCCTGCTTAAGTTGCTTGTGGGCCAATGACTCATTGGCCCACAAGCAAAAAGCAGGGAGGAATCATGTGTTCAAATGGAAAAAATGACAAATATTCGAAAAACAAATATATAGCACTATATTTTAAATATTTGCGAATTCTCGAAGTTGCGATATTTTAGCTAAAAATTTGCTTTTCGAATATTTGCGTTCAACACTCACTATGAACACTAGCTATTGCCATTATGTGCAGGATAGAAAAGGTTTTTCTCCATGATGCTACTGGCCGTCCTCTCTGGCTTCCAATAAATATATTAACATGAAGAACGGTAGCAGCAAGCTGTGGAAAACAAATGATCAAACAGTGAACACAGTTTTTCAATACATTTGACTACAAAGTATACTAAATATCTGTGAATAAAGGCATTAAAACCTTTCCTGTGCCTGTAATAAAAAAGTTATGATAAGGCTTGTTTCATCCATAGGGAGCTATAATTATAATTATTTCCTGCATGCAGAAAAGCTATCTCATAGAAATCAGTATCCACAAATGTCACAGGGGTCCATAGAAACATTCATTAATCATCCAAGCGTGATATTCTTGTGTTATGTTACAGAATATAGGATTCATCGCAACTGTATTAGTTACATTAATTTCCTAAAACTAGATAAGGAAATAATTTTAAGAACATTGTATATGTTCCCTTTCTCCCTATAATACCTACATTGTAGATTACTACTGTATGATTAGTATGGATCCAGAATAGAGCAGTAGTAAATAGTACTAAATAGAGTAGATTAAAACTTATCATTAAACAGAAATACAAAAATCAGCCAAATCAAGCCATGGCATCCAATCCGCTGATTCCTGAGTAGTTTTATTGCTATTTAGGCCTCATGCACACGACCGTTGTGTGCATCCGTGGCCGTTGTGTCGTTTTCCGTTTTTTTTCGCGGACCCATTGACTTTCAATGGGTCCGTCGAAAAATCGGAAAATGCACCGTTTTGCAGCCGAGACCGTGATCCGTGTATCCTGTCCGTCAAAAAAATATGACCTGTCCTATTTTTTTGACGGACAACGGTTCACGGACCCATTCAAGTCAATGGGTCCATGAAAGAACACGGATGCACACAAGATTGGCATCCGTGTCCGTGATCCGTGGCCGTAGGTTACTTTCATACAGACGGATCCGAAGATCCGTCTGCATAAAAGCTTTTTCAGAGCTGAGTTTTCACTTCGTGAAAACTCAGATCCGACAGTATATTCTAACACAGAGGCATTCCCATGGTGATGGGGACGCTTCAGGTTAGAATATACTAAAAGAACTGTGTACATGACTGCCCCCTGCTGCCTGGCAGGTGCTGCCAGGCAGCAGGGGGCAGACCCACCCCCCCCCTGTTTTTAACTCATTGGTGGCCAGTGCGGCCGGCCCCCCCTCCCCCCCTGTAGTTAACTCTTTGTTGTCCAGTGCGGCCGGCCCCCCTCCCTCCCCTGTAGTTAACTCATTGGTGGCCAGTGGGCCCCCCTCCCTCCCCTGTAGTTAACTCTTTGTTGTCCAGTGCGGCCGCCCCCCCCCCTCCCTCCCCTGTAGTTAACTCTTTGTTGTCCAGTGCGGCCGGCCCCCCCCTCCCCTGTAGTTAACTCGTTGGTGGCAAGTGGGCCCTCCACCCTCCCTCCCCCTCCTAATTAAAATCTCCCCCACCCTATCATTGGTGGCAGCGGAGAGTACTGATCGGAGTCCCAGTTTAATCGCTGGGGCTTCGATCGGTAACCATAGCAACCAGGACGCTACTGCAGTCCCGGTTGCCATGGTTACTTAGCAATTTGTAGAAGCATTATACTTACCTGCGAGCTGCGATGTCTGTGTCCGGCCGGGAGCTCCTCCTACTGGTAAGTGACAGATCATTAAGCAATGCGCCGCACAGACCTGTCACTTACCGGTAGGAGGAGCTCCCGGCCGGACACAGACATCGCAGCTCGCAGGTAAGTATAATGCTTCTACAAATTGCTAAGTAACCATGGCAACCGGGACTGCAGTAGCGTCCTGGTTGCCATGGTTACCGATCGGAGCCCCAGCGATTAAACTGGGACTCCGATCGGTACTCTCCGCTGCCACCAATGATAGGGGGGGAGATTTTAATTAGGAGGGGGAGGGAGGGGGAAGGGCCCACTTGCCACCAACGAGTTAACTACAGGGGAGGGAGGGGGGGCCGGCCGCACTGGACAACAAAGAGTTAACTACAGGGGAGGGAGGGGGCCCACTGGCCACCAATAAGTTAACTACAGGGGAGGGAGGGGGGCCGGCCGCACTGGACAACAAAGAGTTAACTACAGGGGGAGGGGGGGCCGGCCGCACTGGACAACAAAAAGGTTAACTACAGGGGGGGAGGGGGGGGCCGGCCACACTGGCCACCAATGAGTTAAAAACAGGGGGGGTGGGTCTGCCCCCTGCTGCCTGGCAGCACCTGCCAGGCAGCAGGGGGCAGTCATGTACACAGTTCTTTTAGTATATTCTAACCTGAAGCGTCCCCATCACCATGGGAACGCCTCTGTGTTAGAATATACTGTCGGATTTGAGTTTCACGATCTAACTCATATCCGACAGTATATTCTAACATAGAGGCGTTCCCATGGTGATGGGGACGCTTCAAGTTAAAATATACCATCGGATTGGAGAAAACTCAGATCTGATGGTATAAAAGGGACTCCTGACTTTACATTGAAAGTCAATGGGGGACGGATCCGTTTGCAATTGCACCATATTGTGTCAACGTCAAACGGATCCATCACCATTGACTTGCATTGTAATTCAGGACGAATCCGTTTGGCTCCGCACGGCCTGGCGGACACCAAAACGACTTTTTTTTCATGTCCGTGGATCCTCCAAAAATCAAGGAAGACCCACGGACGAAAAAACGGTCACGGATCACGGACCTACGGACCCCGTTTTTGCGGACCGTAAAAGAAAACTGTTGTGTGCATGAGGCCTTAGATGGATAATTTATCACATATTATTACTTATGCTGCTAGAGTGCTAATATGGAGATTGAAATGATATGTATCATGTATTTTTTTCAAGTTTCATTGACCTCTATAAGGAAGTCAACATGGCTGTATTCTTCCCAAATAATTCAATGGCTCATAGATGTTCTATAAATTGTTTAAAAAAAAGTCTATTTTCTTTATTGGACACCCTACCATTCTCTTTATATAAGGCTCTGTTCACATCAGCACTGCAGCTTTTTTTAAAAACTGAAGCTGTGACACTGTACCGGAGCCCTAGCACTGTACATGTGGTGCTCAGTGGGCCACACTGACTAATACTTATCCATCGAGGTGTATGTCTTTGTGATGGACTAAAATTTAATATTTTCTATCAAGTGAGACATAATCTGCAATGGAAGCTGCGGAACCTTTGATGCATAAATGAACACATTATGCTCCCTAATATATATTTATTTCCTTGACATCATTCCTATCCCTTGTCAAGGGCATAACTGTAGGGGGTGCAGAGGTAGCAGAAGGGGCCCCAAAATCCCATCTGCCATGGATGAAGGTACCAGTATTATAGAAAGTATATGGTAGGTGAGGGCCCTTTTGCAGATTCTGCACTGGGGCCCATGATCTTCAAATAATAACCATTATTATTCCGCAGCGCTTTACAATTCAGAGGGTTCATGTACAAACAGTAATAAATAACATAGCAAAAGACAAGTCCATAATTAGAACAAGAGGAATGAAGGCCCTGCTCACAAGAGCTTACAGTCTATGAATTACACCTCTAACTGTTGCCTTGACGCACTGGGGTCCGGGGTTTGTATATGACGAAGAAAAACATATGT
The DNA here is from genome assembly GCF_905171765.1 of Bufo bufo. Lineage (NCBI taxonomy): Eukaryota > Metazoa > Chordata > Amphibia > Anura > Bufonidae > Bufo > Bufo bufo. The sequence goes on along the minus strand of NC_053389.1, from coordinate 460,000,485 downwards.
TTGTGTGGTGGTTTAAAAAAAAAAACTAAACATACTGGTTCATTTGGAATTTAGATTGTGAGGCCCTATGGGTATAGGTACCAATTAGTGATGATTGAATTATTGAAAAGTTTGATTCGGCTGCTTCGTTGAATTTTACAAAAAAAATCATTTTATGGCAAATTACTTTGTTAAAAAGCACATTTCTTTATAAGTAGTGGGTGCAATGGAAGGGAGCGCGATTGCACCACTCCCCATAATTATACCCCCCAGACGCTGTGTTCAGTGTAAAAGAAAAATCATACTTACCTGATCCGTTTGCTCACGAGTCACGCCAGGGCAGCCGCTGCCATCTTGCTTGAAGATCTGGCGCAAAATCTCGCACGGCCGGTGATGACCTCATCTCACCAGCCGGCGTGATAACGTCATTCGTCATTCGTCTTTCCTACTTTGTGGACTTCAGTTCGCTCAACACTAATACCAATGAAAGTGATGACAATCTAGAGAGCTGCAGAATATGATAGTGCTATATAAATGAGTAAACTAAATAAATAGCAATTGAATGGTAGAGGGTAGAAATGCATCACTGTGACGAGACCAGGGAGCAGAACGGGTGAAACTTCTATTTACTGTATGTATGGTTTGGCCGATGTCTGAAATTTGTAGTTCCCTGTTCACAATTCAAAAATCTAACATACCCATCATCTAATCATTTTCTCACACTTCTTTATCATATGTGTATTTTGCAATGCTATGCTCCACCTCACATGCCTTGGTGGGAGTGCTGCACTTTTAGCAAAACTGCTGCTACTGTAGGTATCTAACTTGGGTTTTAAAATGCTATTACTTACAGTATATTGGTCTCAGGAGTCTTTAAATACTCCCTTTCTAAACTTAGATATATGGCAACTTCTTTTAACCCATTAATGTTCAGTGATATACTGAGCAGTCACTATTACTATTATGACACTGAGCAGAAGTAAACGTTCAGTGCTGTAATAGTTTATCATGGCGATAATGTAGGCCCAGGAGCTGTTCCCATGCCATTACTTGTGGTGACAGTTGTATAATACAGCAAGTGACTCAACTCTAATGTGCCAGGATCAGATATAACTCCGATCCCAGCAGCTTAACCTCTCAAATGTTGCAGTCAATAGTAACAGCAGCATCTAAGCGTTGAGACAGAGGGAGGTAGTGACACACAGATAAGGTCAATGTGGCCTGACCTTCTCTGTGTGTCACTACCTAGCTCCCTTTGTCTACGTATTAGAGACCAGGCTGTGCCTTAACAGTGATGAGTGAAAGTTCCCTGACAAACATATGATGATACAGATGAAACAGATCCGCAAAAAATACAAATCTGTGTGCATTCCGTATTTTGTGGAACAGAGCAGCTGGCCCCTAATAGAACAGTACTATCCTTGTCCGTAATGCGGACAATAATAGGACATGTTTTTGTTTTTTTTCAGAACAGAAATACGGACAAACGGAAACAGAATGCACACGGAGTAACTTCAGTAACTTTAGCAAAAAAAAAAAACAGAACGGACACGGAAAGAAAATATGTTTATGTGCAAAAGCCCTTAAGGTAATTTGGCCTTGTAGAGACAACGACCAAGAAGTGGGGTCATCCCTTTCAAGGCAATTACTCCACTTTTAGGCAGGGAAATTCATTGACCATAGGGAGAGATCCAGTCCCTGGTACTTGCCTCAATTATACAGAGATGACACATTGTATATTGACAAAATGCCCTCAGATACCACATGATGTCTACATCCCGGAACATTCTAAAAGAGAGTTGACTGGTCGTAGAGTGATCTTCCGGTTGTGAGTTACCTGGTCACATTTCTTTTATTCATTGGATCCATTGATACATGCTATTTTTGATACAGGACAATACTGTAAATAAACATTTTAATGTTTTTATTTCTTTTTTTATTAGATCAGGCATGAAAGTATTACCTTTGTTATAGAAAATAATTGGATTGCAGATTATTTACAGTTGATGTTGATTATTGTGGTTTAGATTTTTTCATCATATTTTTCTTTAGGCCTTTAATATTACATAAAAAATCATGTTTTATTATGGTTGGAATAATGTGGCAGTAATAGAGTAAGAAAAATGTGGACACAGGTATTAGTATTTTGCAGATCCGATGTTTGCAGACTGAAACACAGATATGGCCATGTACTGTACATGAAGCCTTAAAGAGGACCTGTCACCACTCATGACATGCCTGTTTTAATAGCTACATGCATTCCCAGTGTAATAACAATTCTAGAGCATCTATTCTTATGTCTGTATGTTGAGCCATTATTTTATTATTCCTGTTAGAATTTATGAATGAATTGCTAGCAGTCTGTAGTAAGGGTACAGAGGGGTGTTAGCCAGTTGGAGGTGTGTATCTGCACATTCTGACAATCACAGCACTGATTGAATAGAGTCAGACTGTGCAGGTACACCCCCCAACTGGTTAACACCCCTCTGTACCTATACTGCTGACTGCTAGCAATTAGTAATGGGGAGTGCATGAAGCTATTAAAACAGGCATGTCAGAAGTAGTAAAAGGTCCTCTTTAAGATGGATCATGCTTGCTTGTGTCTGATGACATGACTAGATTAAGAGTCAGACTTTTACATAGCTTGAGTATTCTGCCCTCTAGTGTTTAGACTTCTCTTTGTCATTTGTACAGCATGCATGTTTCAGTCGCTTAGATGAAGTCTAACAATTAATGAACACTATATACAGCTAGGATAGAGATACTTACAGAATACAAATAGCATTATTTTTAACTGCTTAATGTTTTTTAATCTTATGATGTTGCTTACTGATTGATAAATGCAGGTCATGATTCAAGCTCTTGGGCTCTAGCCGACCATGATCAGCTCTATAATGTGGCTAGAAAAGCTATAACTGGGATGGTTAGCAAGTATGCAACAGCAGTATCCACACACACTTTTTTTTTTCTTTCAAGTCATTACAATGGAAAAATTGTTCATAAATGTTTTATATTTTCTCACTGAGACTGCAATATTTCGTTATGGAACAAACTCTTTAAGCAGCAAATTAATTTTAATGTTGATAAATATAATATTATATAAATTATATAATTAAAATTATATTTGGTTATACTGAAGGAGTTGGGGGCATTGGTGAACACTAAGTAAGGGTGCATAACTAGGTGCAGAACAGCGTGATACCGCCGTGCCCTGCACATTTGCTATGCTGGTGGGGCACTGTGAATTGTGCCTGCAGTGGAGGCTGAGGACACAGTGGAGGATGAGGAGGCAGAGGCGGACATTGTCGCAGGACCAACTTTGTGAGAAAATGGAGGCAGAAGCGGCTTCTCCTGGCGAAGTTGCTGGTGTTGCTGTGCAGGAACCACATTCACCCAGTGGGCCATAAAGGACATGTATTGTCCCTGACCGTAGTTACAGATCCACATGCCGTGCACTTTGGCAGACACCGACAGGCTCAAGGAGTGGCCCACCTTCTGTTGTACATACGTGTGCAGGGCTGGTACTGCCTTTTTGGCAAAAAAAATGATGGCTTGGGATTCTCCACCTCGGCTTGGCACAAGCCATCAGTTCTCTGAAAGGTGCAGAGTCCACCACTTGGAAAGTGAGGGACTGCAGCACTAGCAACTTGGCCAGGAGCACATACAGCTTCTGCGCCGTTGGATGAGTGCACGCACACATTCTGTTGTCTCTTGGCAATCGCTTCGGTGATCGATTTCTGACAGAATGACTGATGAGGAGTAGGAGGAGGAGCAGGAGCATCAGTAACAGAAGATGATGGGAAAGACAGACAGCTTCCTGCGGCTGAGGTGGTGGAGCCTTAACTGCCTGAAATAGGGTGCGTGCCACTGGGTGACGAAGCGGTTGCTGCGGCAGGCTGGACCACCACATCGGAGCCACGGTTCTCCCAGGCCACTTTATGGTGACGCTGCTTATGTTGACACAGAGCCGTGGTGTCAACATAGGCACCCTGGCCACGCTTCACCTTCTGCCCACAGATTCTACAAATGGCCATGTTCACCTTCTCCGGGGGCTTAACAAAAAACTGCCACACCTCCGAGTAGGTGATTTTACCTCTTCGTGCTGCACCTGCACGAACCCCTGCACTACTACTTTCCAGGCAGGTAGGATCCTGTGAAGTGGGTGGTCTACCCTGGGCATGTTGGGCTCCCGACCTCCCACTGCTGCCACCCTGCTGACTCCCGGCCACTCCAGCAACTTGCTGGCTCCGACGCTGCCTCACAGACAAGCTGCCACCATCTTCTCCTGATGATGATGAAGCCCCTAATTCACCCAGCTGCCAAGTGCGATCAGCTACATCATCATCATCGAATACTGTCTGCACGTTACTGATGTCCTCCTCCTGACCGCTCTCAACACCAGCTCCCATGCCATTCTCCTCATCACTACTTGCCCACCTACCGGAGGAAGCTGCGGAGGTCTCCTCCAAATCTTGGCTGGCCTGTAGCTGCTGACTGTCCTCTAGTAGCTTGTCCTCGCTGTATAGTGGAGCTGAGCACACAGCATATAATACTTCTCTGACTGAGGACACAGAAAAAGAGGCAGGTTAAAGTCAAGTGAGGGCACAGGGCCTGCTCCCAGGCCATGCCAACTAAGGGTTGTGTCTGACAAACCCACCGACTCTTGGCTAGGGGTGTCTGATGTCACATGGGATGAATAACGGCTGGGTTGCTGGTCAAGACACGACCGCTAGATGACACAGGGAGCTCAGGCCTCTCGCTGCGACTCCAGCTGCCATGCCCCCTTATTCTGCTGCGACCTGTGCCTACGCCAGAAACATTTAGGCCTGTGCCACTCCCCTGTGCAGGGCCTGGCACTTCTCTGTCTGACATACTGTTAGATGAAATAAATAAATAAAAAGGAAATTAAAACACCCCAAAAAAGTCTGTAATTTTCTCACTTCACCACACAACGGCTAAAAAGCCCTTTTTTTACCAGTAATACCAGCCGAAGTAGGCTTTAGAACATGCTGAATGGCAAATAGGCCCTTACTATTTTCCACTTATACACCCCACAAAAGGATTTAGAACATATAACTGCACCGCAGAACGGCAAATAGGCCCTTACTTTTTTCCACTTATACACGCCACAAAAAGCTTTAAAACATATTACTGCACCGCAGAACGGCAAATGAAATATATTTTTTTGCCACTAATAAACGCCAAAAAGGGCTTTAGAAAATATAACTGCACCTCTGAACGGCAAATATATATATATTTTGCCACTAATACACGCCAAAAAGGGCTGTAATTTTCTCACTTCACCACACAATGGCAAATATTTTTTTTTGTGCCACTAATACACGCCAAAAAGGGCATTAGAACATATAACTGCACAGCTGAACGGCAAATATATATATTTTTTGCCACTAATACATGCCAAAAAAGGGCTGTAAGTTTCTCACTTTACCACACAACGGCTAATAGGCCCTTTTTTTCACACTAATACAAGCCAAAAAATGCTTTAAAACATATAACTGCACCGCACAAGGGCAAATAAGAAGTAGAAATATTTCCTTGTAATAAACCCTGTTAATGGCTGTATCAAACAGCAATCGCACCCAATAACAAGGACGGTTTGCTGGAATTACAGAGCTGTATAATGGCAATTTGGATCCCCCCAGTGCAGCAAGGATTGTTCCTATTACCCAAGCTGTAAATTCCCCTACTGAACCCTGTTCTGCTTCAATACAGTGAAATGATTCCTCCCTATCCTTTCCCTGAACTTCTATACAGCCCAAAAAAAGTTTGAAAGTCTTTTCTACCACTATGTCTAGCGCCTGCTGATGTTTCTCCCTGCACTAAGTACACTGGAAAATGGCTAAATCCAAGATGGCTGAGGCTATTTATAGGGCTGGGACATCACAGGGCTGGCTGGCTGCTGATTGGCTGCATGCATGGCATTGTGGGTGATGCTTTGTTCCCAGAGTTTCTTGCTCCATGTCCTAACATGTGCAGTAGCCATTTTAGGAAAAAATGCAACTTAGTTACTAAGAAGCGCGAGGAAATTCGGATTCGGTGCGAATCAAATATTTCCTTAAATTCAGATCGAATTCCACTGCCTCAACTTCGATTTGCTCATCTCTACTTATAGCAGTGATCCATATTTGTTGACATCTGGTGCATAACCGATTATTTTTCATTACCTGATGAACCCAGCAGGGGGATACACGTCGGGAGGGGGGTAGGATGTACTAGGGTGAATCAGGGGTAGGATCATGAACAGAGTGCATCCACCATTAGGGTGCTTCTCTGTGTTGAGGGTCCCTATAGGGAAAGATATCTCATCCTGACTGCAGGTTTCTCCACTACCCATTGATTTGTTCTGATAGTTATTGTTTGCATTTGCATTGGGTCTAAGGTATTTTCCACGTTGATGGTTTTTATAGGTATGTATTAAAAGTTAAGTTTTAAGAGTTTCATGCCCTCTTTGCTCAGGTTGTCTGGTTTTCTCCTCTTGATGACCTATCTTCATCAATATCAAATCGGCCTGTGTCTGACTCCTGGCAGTATTCCCGCCAGCTGTTTGAAGGGAAAGCAGAACTCGTTTACCTACTTAACATTGCAGTGAAGGAGCAGTGTAATTACAGCTGCTTATCCTACTCCAGTGGATGTAATGGTGGAGCTATAATTACACTGCTCCTCAGCTGCAGTGTCGACATCGAGCAGGTAAGCAGTAAAGAGAATGGAGAGCATGAAGGAGCATTACATTTTCTTCAAACAGCTGAATGGCGGGGACGGGGTGAGTCATAGCCTTGCCCATCTGATATTGATGACCCATCTTGAGGATAGATCATAAATATGAGAAAACTAGACAAACCCTTTAATGATTAGATATTTTACTAGCATAACAGGTGAAACAGCCAATTAACTCACTAAATATGTATTTTCCATGTCTTTCATTAGGAAATATATGCATTTATTCATACAACGACTGAATTTAAATATCTGGATAAAATGAGATGTTTTCGAAAACGCTCAGCATTACCAGTCCTTGGGGTTCTAATCTTTTGCCTGCTGTTCATGAACTTGTACATTGAGGATGAGTATGTTGTGGTAAGAAGAGGTGCAATTATTGATGTTTTGATCTGTGTAAATGCTATTAGTTTGAACATGCTTGCAATTCAGATTTCAAAGCCTTCCTCTGGATCAACTTGCAGGATGACAGGCCGAACTGGATGGACATAAGTCTTTTTTCAGGCTTATGTACTATGTTACTATGTTACTATTTTGGGTAAAAGATTATGTCTATCTTTGCAATCAATTATATTTTCTCTAATGTATCTTAGATAAAAGATAAAGCAACTTTGAAAATAGTCTTGATTAAAGGGTTTACCACTTTTAACAATCTTTACTTGTTAGAAATGTGCCTGACCAATTAGCTGATCCCAAAGTGCTCCCTTGGTGGGATCTTGAGCAATTAACTGTAATCTGTGGGGAGGCAAACTAGGCGTTTACATTTCCCTACAGTGTTATCATAGAGGATATTGATCGGTTGACACACTGTGACATATCTGCATGCATAGACTTGCATTAAGATAACTCTGCTCACGGCTATTAAATCACCTAGATGCTTCTGTCAATAATGACTGCAGCATCTAAGCAGTTAGATAGAGGAAGGGTATTCCTCTGTCCCTATAAATCCCACCCAAGGGGTGCTATTTCATTGGGAAGTTATTGCAGCTGGAAGCCTAACAAAGGCCCCCAGGCCTGCCAATATATTATGCCTATTAGACTGTTATTGTTACCATCATAGACTATAATGCTCTGGTATACAAAGTATGCCAATGCATTACAAAAGCAGTCAAAGTATTTCATTGTGATATTCCTTAGTGGGACGAAAAAGAATAATGATTAAAGGTTAATACAATTTATTTCCATCAAAAGTGGTTTTATTTTGTAAAAGTTATTTAAAAAAAAAAAACACATATGCACATATATGGTATGGCCACATCACAACCTGTATAATAAAAATAATATGTTATTTAAACTGCTTGGTAAAAAATAAATAAATAAAATAACAAAAGATTAGTTTTTTCCCACCCCCTCCGCAAAAAAAAAGACACACATATTGTTTCACAAAAAATGTATAAGTCATGGCTCTTGAAATGAGACGACACCAAGATTACCGGTATTATTTTTTTGCATGAGACATACTATTATTGCGCAAAAGTAATAATAAAAAAAAAGAAACAAAATGTAAAAATTTTATACAGTTCTGACCCACAGAATAAAAGTAACATGCTGGTTATGCTGCACATTGAATGCTGTAAACTTAAAGGGCAAAAAACTATGGTTGAATAGCTTTTTTCCCAATACTGCCCCCAATAAAAGTTCCTGAAAGTTAATTAATAAGTTATATGTATTCTAAATTTCTGTCATTAAAAATTTAAAAAACAAGCCCCCATACGGCTCCATCATCAGAAAAATTCAAATGTTATAGCTCTTGGAATGTAGTGACAAAAAAATGAGTTTTTTTTTTTTAAACATGAAGTGCGAGTAATATGCAAAAGTAGTAAAACATAAAAAAGCTATACATATTTGGTATTGCTGTAATCGCACGGACCTGTAGAATAAAAGTGACACATTAGTTATGCTGCACTATGAATGGCACAATTTTTTTCACGTCCTCCTAAAAAGAGGTAATGAAAGTTAATGAATAAGTTATATAGTATGTACCGCAAAACAGTACCACTGAAAAATACAACTGATGCCACGAACCACTGCCATTAATCTCTGACCTCATCCTGATGAGCCAGATCAATAGTACCCGGAAAATGCATAGGGGTGGGAGCATGAGCTTGTAGGGCACATCAGCCACTGTAGGGATTGGTTTCTGTAACGGATCTAGGTGCCACCCTTATCAGAGCGAGTGCTCCGCGCACTGTTCAGTATAGGGATTAGCTTCATATGTATCCCTAGCTAGCATGTAAGGTGAGACAGGAGCATCTTGTAGCCATGCCATTTCCTCCAGATCTGGCAGCAGAATTTGTTGTGTGAACATGGATTTCTACAATAAATATGGTGAACAGTAGCTGGATTGTGCAATCTCTATCTATATCTAGCTTCTTATAATGAATCAAAAAATTTAATGATTTAATAGTGAAATGTCATATTTCTTTGTGAGATAACAGCTTCAATTGTAATTGTAAATGTGTGAATTTACTAGAGTATTTGTGCATTGTATAAACCATTTTGTTTAGACTGCACTACTTCTAATATCCTTTCTTTCTCATGTTGATGTAGGAAGAAGATAAAAGACTTAGATATGTTTCTACTCACCCATTAAACTCAGATTCATATGGCAATACAGTCAGGGAGTTCTCTAACTTCTCGACATCCATAAATGTTACCTATCAGATATTAGCTGGCATACCAATAGCAAGAAAACGTAAGTAATAGTTCTGACCAGGATTTGACTGATTCAAGTGCATTTTATGCTTAAAGGGATATTCCAGTATAAAAGGAAATATGTCGGCTTACAATGGAATAATAAAAAAATGGAAACTAGCTAATACTCACCTTGTCAATCCCCCAGTGCTGCTTTTCTGACAGTGCTCAGTACCATGATATGACAAGTAGATCAGCCGGCACTCCGTAGTTTTAGCGAGCGGTGCACGTGTCCAGGGTCGGCATCCCACACGTATCCATATAAAGAAGACCGGCACTCACTGATATCAATGCAATTTTTTTCTTTGATGTATCACATCCTCCGTGTGATACAATAAAGATACAATAAAGAAAAAATCTCATTTATATCAGAGAATGCCGGTCTTCTTTATATACAGTTGCAAGAAAAAGTATGTGAACCCTTTGGAATGATATGGATTTCTGCACAAATTGGTCATAAAATGTGATCTGATCTTCATCTAAGTCACAACAATAGACAATCACAGTCTGCTTAAACTAATAACACACAAAGAATTAAATGTTACCATGTTTTTATTGAACAGACCATGTAAACATTCACAGTGCAGGTGGAAAAAGTATGTGAACCCTTGGATTTAATAACTGGTTGAACCTCCTTTGGCAGCAATAACTTCAACCAATCGTTTCCTGTAGTTGCAGATCAGACGTGCACAACCGTCAGGAGTAATTCTTGACCATTCCTCTTTACAGAACTGTTTCAGTTCAGCAATATTCTTGGGATGTCTGGTGTGAATGGCTTTCTTGAGGTCATGCCACAGCATCTCAATCGGGTTGAGGTCAGGACTCTGACTGGGCCACTCCAGAAGGCGTATTTTCTTCTGTTTAAGCCATTCTGTTGTTGATTTACTTCTATGCTTTGGGTCGTTGTCCTGTTGCAGCACCCATTTTCTGTTGAGCTTCAGCTGGTAGACAGATGGCCTTAACTTCTCCTGCAAAATGTCTTGATAAACTTGGAAATTCATTTTTCCTTTGATGATAGCAATCCGTCCAGGCCCTGACTCAGCAAAGCAGACCCAACCATGATGCCCCCACCACCATACTTCACAGTTGGGATGAGGTTTTGATGTTGGTGTGCTGTGCCTCTTTTTCTCCACACATAGTGTCGTGTGTTTCTTCCAAACAACTCAACTTTGGTTTCATCTGTCCACAGAATATTTTGCCAGTACTGCTGTGGAACATCCAGGTGCTCTTGTGCAAACTGTAAACGTGCAGCAATGTTTTTTTTTGGACAGCAGTGGCTTCCTCTGTGGTATCCTCCCATGAAATCCATTCTTGTTTAGTGTTTTACGTATCGTAGATTCGCTAACAGGGATGTTAGCATATGCCAGAGACTTTTATAAGTCTTTAGCTGACACTCTAGGATTCTTCTTTGCCTCATTGAGCAGTCTGCGCTGTGCTCTTGCAGTCATCTTTACAGGACGGCCACTCCTAGAGAGAGTAGCAGCAGTGCTGAACTTTCTCCATTTATAGACAATTTGTCTTACCGTAGACTGATGAACAGCAAGACTTTTGGAGATACTTTTATAACCCTTTCCAGCTTTATGCAAGTCAACAATTCTTAATCATAGGTCTTCTGAGAGCTCTTTTGTGCGAGGCATCATTCACATCAGGCAATGCTTCTTGTGAAAAGCAAACCCAGAACTGGTGTGTGTTTTTTATAGGGCAGGGCAGCTGTAACCAACACCTCCAATCTCATCTCATTGATTGGACTCCAGTTGGCTGACACCTCACTCCAATTAGCTCTTGGAGATGTCATTAGTCTAGGGGTTCACATACTTTTTCCACCTGCACTGTGAATGTTTACATGGTGTGTTCAATAAAAACATAGTAACATTTAATTCTTTGTGTGTTATTAGTTTAAGCAGACTGTGATTGTCTATTGTTGTGACTTAGATGAAGATCAGATCACATTTTATGACCAATTTGTGCAGAAATCCATATCATTCCAAAGGGTTCACATACTTTTTCTTGCAACTGTAGTGCCCAGCACCATGTCTCGACAAAACAGGAATGGCTTGGAATGCCACTCGGGCTAGCGGGCCATTGCTGCTGTCTGTGAATGGCTTAATGGCATTCCTGCCGTGTTGAGACCCATGGACTAGCAGCACTACAGGATCAGTGAAGTGAGTAAAAGCTAGTTTGGTTTATTTAATAATTTCATACCCACTAGACAAATTTGTTTTCTACTTAAATACTTCTACAAGAAATCTGTAGTGCTACAATGTAAAATGTAGGTGTTGTCAACTGTTTGTTTTACGCAATTGCTTTGCTGGGATTCTGGTCCTGCCCACATGCCCATTTGACACCCTTTGCTCCAACTTTTGCTCCAAGTTGCCACATTTTGTGGTGATCCACATAGCCTGCTAATGTCTCATCCAGATAACTAATACGGATAAAAGTCAGAATATCTGTCTATCAAACTGTAAATCAATTTTTATGGGAACGACAGGATCTTCTTCAGGTTCCTTTACAGTATACACATGTATCAGAAAAAAACAGAGAGCCCTTCACATGGTTTCCAAAGGAATGGCTCATCCTGGCACAGGTACAAAGTAGTACAAGACATGTAGTTCCTCACTGTATTGCAGAAAGGCATCACTAGACAGTCAACTAGTGCATGCACTTCAGTAATACGTCTGTTTGACCAGTTAAATGCCCATGCTTATTGGCTGGATCTTCAAGTTAATCACATGTATAGTATATTAATTTGCCAGTGTCTGGTACATTTTATGTCAAATGTGGTTTCAATTTACAATTACAATTACAATTTCCATTCCAAGCACAAGTGTAAAAAAAATGTAATGATAGTCATCATTGCATTGTTTTAAAAGCACATGCTGTATTTATATTACTCAATTTCAAAAGGACAAATGCCTATTCAACCAAGTAACAAGGCAGGTCTAATCAGGGATTTTCTCAAATATCGCTTAAAAAAAAATAAAAAAAATTTAAAGACGAGTTGTCACTTTGTGACTTGTCACATTATTTCCCCTCTATTTTGAGTTATTACATATGGTTATTACATAACTACCAGGTCTATTGAGGTCTGTGTTTTCACACCTGTATATTGGCTTGTTAATAATTCCAACTACAGTAGAGTATGTCCTCATGCACATGACAGAGCATCTGCATGGAATCTGTATGGAAACACATAGATATGGACCTATAGGTACTTCTTGTGACATTTTATGGTGCTTCCATATAGTATAGTATTATGTATATATTTCCACTAAGAGAAATTACAATATAGCTTCCAGTGGAAGATACTGCCCACTCCCCCATTGAATCTATGTAGATTTGGACATCAAGAACCCCTATATTCCTTAATACGATACTGGAGGCATACAGACGTACGGTATGCCAGTATGATCCCATAGACTTGCGTGGTTGCTGAATTATGGTTCCATACAAGTGAGAAGTTTGAAGGAACATTGGATAACCACTGGAGTGTAGGTTTTAAATCTGACATTTGCATTGAGTTGGCAAATTCAACTCATGTTTGCGTGGATTCCAGTTTCCTCTCACACAGTCCAAAAGCAACTAAAAGTCTGGTGATATAATGCCTGACAACCATATTCTTTTCAAATATAAAGAAACACATTCCAGATTACTCAAGGCTGAAAGGCCAATGAAATGAAGGCAAAGGAGTTGCAAAGAGGCTCAGCAGGACTTGAACAGTGTCAGCATAATGCAGCAAAATTTTAAAAATAAATGTATGCTGAAAACCTATTTTTGTGCTTGTATTCTTTAGGAAATGTTCATGAAGAATACCATGAATGTTTCCATAGAGGTAATGGTCCTAAGAATATAAAGAGTGTTTTTTACTTGAATACCGTTTCACTATATTGAAATGTGGCATTAAATAAACTGAAAAGTTACATTAAAAAAAAAACATATTATTTTGTACATGTATAGGACACTTTATAGAACAATTCCTCTTTGACCAATGTCCTGAAAGATACCAATACAAGAAAAATATATATCCTACACACAATCAATTGTAATTAAACAATATTGAAATCTAGTGGCTGCCAGATCTGATTACAGCAACACTAATTGTCCTCTTATGTAGGTAAGTACTAGATTATTAAATTAAAGCACTGCTTTATATCATATTCAAGAGTGTAAATCCTTAGAACAGGACCTCAGCTATCCAAAGCATTTCTACAAGTGAGGTATAGTGCTTTACTTTGTTATATATATAAAAAAAAAAAGAACAATATGAATACTCATTATCCTTTCTTTTTGCATAGGTTTTCTAACAATTGGCCTATCATCTGTGAAAAGGAAAAAAGGAAATTATTTGCTTGAAACTATCAAGTCTGTATTTGAACAGTCAAGCTATGAAGAACTGAAGGAGATAGCTGTAGTTGTTCATTTAGCAGATTTTGACCTAGCCTGGTGTGAAAGCATTGTACAAGATATATCAAGAAAATTCTCACATCATATTATTGCAGGAAGACTGGCAATTATTCATACTCCTGTACAGTACTATCCTGTATTAGAAGGCTTGAAAAGAAATTATAATGATCCTGATGCCCGGGTGAAATTTAGATCTAAACAAAATGTTGACTATGCTTTCCTACTAAATTTTTGTGCTAATCTGTCAGATTATTATTTAATGCTTGAAGATGATGTTAGATGTGCCAAGAATTTCTTGACAACAATTAAAAAGGTAATAAATTCCAGGAAAGGATCAAATTGGGTAACCTTGGAGTTTTCAAAACTAGGATATATCGGCAAATTATATAATACCCATGATCTACCACGACTGGCTCATTTTCTACTTATGTTCTACCAGGAAATGCCTTGTGATTGGCTGCTGATACATTTTAGAGGCCTGTTAGCCCAAAAAGAAGCAATTCGATTTAAGCCATCTATTTTTCAGCATATGGGATATTATTCTTCCTACAAAGGTGCTGAGAACAAACTGAAAGATGATGACTTTGAAGAAGATTCACTTGATATACCTGATAACCCATCGGCAATTCTCAGCACAAATATGAACACATTTGAAAATTATGAAGTTAATAGGGCTTATAGTAGTGCTGAAGAATATTTCTGGGCCAAGCCTACTTCTAGCGGAGACTTTTATCACATTGTCTTTGAGAAACCTATAAAAATAAGCAAAATCAAAGTCAGCACAGGAACAGAAGATCGCCAAAATGATGTTCTACACCATGGTACCCTGGAGGTTGGAGAAAGATTGGTTGGGACTAAGAAGAACAAAAAATGTACAACTTATCTTAGGTTAGGTGATTTCATAAATGGGAACTTTGAAATGGACAATATAGACCGCAAAGTTCTTTTTAATATTGACTGCATTCGAATTTTAGTGACTAAGAATCAAAATGAATGGCTAATTATTAAAAGCATAAGTGTCTGGACTACTGAGACACTGAGCCAATGAAACATACGTACCGTATTTGTTGCCTTCCTCATGGAAGAAATACATTTCAGTTGAATGCCAACTGGTCTATTTCACTTATGGACTATTTTTTTTTGCTAATATGTGAAATGCAAATGGCAAATTAAATGTGAAAAGGCTATTTATATTTTACTATTTCTGTCAGGCAATATTTAAGTCAATTGGGTGTTTTTGAATGTCTTCTATTTTATATCAAACAGAAGCATAATTTTCCCATAAGTTAAAGGTAATTTTTGTAGGCTATTTATTTTAAGATTTTATGTGTTAAATCTATGGGAAAGTCACTGAGGACATGCATAATCTGTGTTGCATTTATGTTTGTTTTGTCTTTGTGGTACGGTATTTTACTACCTCTATTTTCTTTCTATATTGAACCCATTTTTTACCATAATCTTTAAAGTTTAATGCACAAGACAAACGTAATTAAACACTGTGATTGAACACTGTGGATGAAATCTTTTTATTTTATGCATTACTCCCAGTTGTTACAATGAAACCCATTAAACTCTGGTTTAAATGCTTATGTGTGTTATTTATTATAATGACTTGGCAATGAATGTTAATTTTTAACATGCCATATATCTAGATACAAGCAATAATTTTGGGCGTAAGTTATGAATGTGCTCTTCATAGGTTAATTTGTAATTTTCATAGGCTCTTGATAGGCTATTTGAATTTTGTAATAAATATTAGATATAATAATTTATTACTAAAGCTAGTGGAGGGACAAAGAATCTTGGAAGATAGTAATAACCAGCATGCAGCAGAGTTGCTTTGGTCCATGGTAGGTACATATTCTAGCTCAACTCAATTTCGCACACCTATATCAGTTTTGTGCCTGGACTCTAGAAGGTAAGTTTTCTAATTCTGATTTCCTGTATATGGTTCCTTAGGCCTCTTTCAGACGGGCGTTTCGGGAAAATGTGCGGGTGCGTTACGGGAACACCCGCGATTTTTCCGCGCGAGTGCAAAACATTGTAATGCGTTTTGCACTCACGTGAGAAAAATCACGCATGTTTGGTACCCAAACCCGAACTTCTTCACAGAAGTTCGGGCTTGGGATCGGTGTTCTGTAGATTGTATTATTTTCCCTTATAACATGGTTATAAGGGAAAATAATAGCATTCTGAATACAGAATGCAAAGTAAAATAGCGCTGGAGGGGTTAAAAAAAAAGAAAAAATAATTTAACTCACCTTAATCCACTTGATCGCGGAGGCCGGCATCTCCTTCTGTCTCCTTTGCTGAACAGGACCTGTGGTGACGTCACTCCGGTCATCACATGATCCATCACATGATCTTTTACCATGGTGATGGATCATGTGATGGATCATGTGATGACCAGAGTGACGTCATTACAGGTCATTTTCCTGTAATGAATGCTCACCACAGGTCCTGTTCAGAAGGAGATGCTGGCCTCCGCGATCAAGTGGATTAAGGTAAGTTAAATTATTATTATTATTTTTTTAACCCCTCCAGCGCTATTTTACTATGCATTCTGTATTCAGAATGCTATTATTTTACCTTATAACCATGTTATAAGGGAAAATAATAATGATCGGGTCTCCATCCCGATCGTCTCCTAGCAACCGTGCGTGAAAATCGCACCGCATCTGCACTTGCTTGCGGATGCTTGCGATTTTCACGCAACCCCATTCACTTCTATGGTGTTTGCGTTACGTGAAAAACGCAGAATATAGAGCATGCTGCGATTCTCACGCAACGCACAAGTGATGCGTGAAAATCACCGCTCATGTGAACAGCCCCATAGAAATGAATGGGTCGGTATTCAGTGCGGGTGCTATGCATTCAACTCACGCATGGCATCCGCGCGGAATACTCGCCCGTGTGAAAGGGGCCTTACTCTTCAGCCTACAGTTCTGTATCCAGTTGCATGTTTTGAAGACCTTGTATTGTTTTGTTTTGTTTTGATGTCCCCTCTGGTTCTGTATTTCTGATTCTCATGTTACCTTACACTTGAAAATAATTTCTGCACTGACATGTTTGCTACATAAAACTTCAGTTCTCTTATTTATTTACTTTACCTAATATAGAAAAGTACTCAGGGAGGTATATCAGTCTGCATTTAAAATGGGAGTAAAGGGTGAAGACAAGGAGTTGCTAAAACACCATTCCAGTTTAGCACTAAGCCCAATCATATTACAACCTAGATGGTTCACTAGCTTATGACATGTTTGCTGGGTTGTGGATAATATCACAGAAAAACATCCATAAGTAAAACTTAACCTTAATAGCACTCACAAATATAGGTGATAGCAAACAAAAAAAAAGTTTATAGGGCCACAGTAAAAAAAACAAACATGTAAGCGGTTCTAAAGGGGGCAAAATATGAAAAGGAAGCTAAAAATAATAATGTTACATCCTGATGCTGAGGCACCATACTTTGTCCCCTGAAGAACCAGTTATCTAGCTGAAGAGAAGGATCAGAAAATTTGCAATCAACACTACTCCTAAAGTCAAAGATACTGCAGCCTTCTCATTGGCCCACGAGCTAGAAGCAGGGAGAGATCATGTGTACTGATTAAAAAAAGAATCTCGAATATTCGAAATTATGAATATATATCACTATATTCTAAATATTCATGAATTTTCGAAGTACTTATATTCGCGATAAAAATTAGCAATTTGAATATTCGTAATCAACACTAGTCACTAAGCCACTATATGATCTCCTCATGCTGCTGTCACCTCACCACTCTGTGGTCTCCTTTTGCTGCTTTCAACTTAACACTACGACACTGGGCTTCTCTATTGTCTCCTCATGCTGCTGCCACTTCACCACTATGTCACTGGGCCACTGTGGTCTGCTCTTGCTTCTACCAAATCACCACTGTGTGGTCTCCTAATGATGCTGCCACCTCACCATTTTGTCACTGGGACACTCTGTGGTCTCCTCATGCTGCTGCCATCTCACCACTATTTCACTGTGCCACTCTGTGGTCTCCTCATGCTGCTGCCACCTTAACACTAGGTCACTAGGCCACTGTGTGGTCTCCTCATGCTGCTGCCACCTCACCACTCTGTGGTCTTCTTATGCTGCTTTCAACTCAACACTACGTCACTGGGCTACTCTATTGTCTCCTCATGCTACTGCAACTTCAACACTATGTCACTGGGCCCCTTTGGTCTCCTAATGCTGCTACCACATCACCACTCTGTGGTCTACTCATGATGCTGCCACCTTACCACTATTTCACTGGGCCACACTGTGGTCTCCTCATGCAGCTCCCACCTCAACACTATTACACTGGACCATAGTGTGGTCTCCTCCTGCTGCTGCCACCTCAGCATTATGTCACTGTCCACTCTGTGGACTCCTCAGGCTGCTTCAACATCAACACTTTTTCATTTGGCCAGAGTGTGGTCTCCTTATGCTGCTGCCACAACACCAGTCTGTGGTCTCCTCATTCTGCTGCCATCTTAACACTATATCACTGGGCCCACTGTGTGGTCTCCTCATGCTGCTGCCAACCTCACCACTCTGTCGTCTGCTCATGCTGATGCTACCTCAACACTATGTCATTGGGCCACTGTGTGGTTTCCTTATGCTGCTGCCACCTCACCACTATTTCACTGGGCCACTCTGTGGTCTCATCATGGTGCTGCCACCATAACACTAGGTCACTATGCCACTGTGTGGTCTCCTCGTGCTGCTGCCACATAATTACTCTGTGGTCTCCTCATGCTACTGCCACCTTACCACTTTGTCACTGGGCCACTCTGTGGTCTCCTCATGCTGCTGCTATCTCATCACTATTTCACTGGGCCACTCTGTGCTCTTCTTATGCTGCTGCAACCTTAACACTAGGTTACTGGGACACTGTGTGGTCTCCCCATGCTGCTGCCACCTCACCACTTTGTCGTCTTCTTATGCTGCTTTCACCTCAACACTACGTCACTGGGCTACTCTATTGTCTCCTCATGCTGCTTCCACCTAACCACTAGGTCACTGGGCCACTTTGGTCTCCTCATTCTGCTACCAAATCCCCACTCTGTGGTCTCCTCATGATGCTGCCACCTCACCATTATGTCACTATGCCAGAGTGTGGCTCCAACTGCCGCTGCCACCTCAGCACTATGTCACTGGGCCACTCTGTGGTCTCCTCATGCTGCTCCCACCTCAACACTATTACACTGGGCCATAGTGTGATCTCCTCCTGCTACTGCCACCTTAGCACTATGTCACTGGACCACTCTGTGGTCTCCTCAGGCTGCCTCCACATCAACACTTTTTCATTGGTCCACTGTGTGGTTTCCTTATGCTGCTGCCACAACACCACTCTGTGGTCAACTCATTCTGCCGCCATCTTAACATTATGTCACTGGGCCACTGTGAGGTGTCCTCATGCTGCTGCCAAACTCACCACTCAATGGTCTCTTTATGCTGATGCTACCTCAACACTATGTCTGTGGTTTTATTATGCTGCTGCCACCTCACCACTATTTCACTGGTCCACTCTGTGGTCTCTTCATGCTGCTGCTGTGGTCTCCTCATGATGATGCTATCTCAACACTATGTCACTGGGCCACTCTGTGGTTTCCTTATGCTGCTGCCACCTCACCACTATGTCACCGGGCCACTGTGGTCTCCTCATGCTGCTACAACATCACCACTGTGTGTTCTCCTCATGATGCTGCCACCTCACCACTATGTCACTGGGACACTCTGTGGTCTCCTGATGCTGCTGCCACCTCACCACTCTGTGGTCTCCTTATGCTGCTTTCACCTCAACACTACGGCACTGGGCTATTCTATTGTCTCCTCATGTTGCTTCCACCTCACCACTATGTCACTGGGCCACTTTGGTCTCCTCATGCTGCTACCACATCACTACTCAATGATATTTTCATGATGCTGCAACCTCATCACTATTTCACAGGGCCAGAGTATAGTCTCCTTATGCTGATGCCACAACACCAGTCTGTGGTCTCCTCATTCTGCTGCCTTCTTAACACTATTTCACTGGGCCACTGTGTGGTCTCCTCATGCTGCTGCCAACCTCACCACTCTGTGGTCTCCTCATGCTGATGCTACCTCCACACTTTGTCATTGGGCCACTCTATTGTTTCCTTATGCTGCTGCCACCTCACCACTATTTCACTGGGCCTCTCTGTGGTCTCATCATGCTGCTGCCACCTTAACACTAGGTCACTAGGCCACTGTGTAGATTCTTCATGCTGATGCCACCTCGCCACTCTGTGGTCTCCTTATGCTGCTTTCACCTCAACACTATGTCACTGTGCCACTGTAGTCTCCTCATGCTGCTACCACATCATCACTTTGTGGTCTCCTCATGATGCTGCCACCTCACCACTATGTCACTTTGCCGTTCTGTGTTCTCCCCATGCTGCTGCCATCTCACCACTATTTCACTGGGCCACTCTGTGGTCTCCTCATGCTGCTGCCACCTTAACACTAGGTCACTAGGCCACTGTAGTCTCCTCATGCTGCTGCCACCTCACCACTCTGTGGTCTCCTTATGCTGCTTTCACCTTAACGCTTCGTCACTGGGCCACTTTGGTCTTCTCATGCTGCTACCACATCACCACTCTGTGGTCTCATCATGATGCTGCCACCTCACCACTATTTCACTGGGCCAGAGTGTGGTCTCCTCCTGATGCTGCCACCTCAGCACTATGTCACTGGGCCACTCTGTGGTCTCATCATGCTGCTTTCACATCAACACTACGTCACTGGGCTTCTCTATTGTCTCCTCATGCTGCTGCCACTTCACCACTATGTCACTGGGCCACTGTGGTCTCCTCATGCTGCTACAACATCACCACTCTGTGGTCTCCTCATGATGCTGCCACCTCACCACTATGTCACTGGGACACTCTGTGATCTCCTCATGCTGCTGCCATCTCACCACTATTTCACTGTGTCACACTGTGGTCTCCTCATGCTGCTGCCACCTTAACACTAGGTCACTAGGCCACTGTTTGGTCTCCTTATGCAGCTGCCACCTCACCACTCTGTGCTCTCCTTATGCTAATTTCATCCTAACACTATGGCACTGGGCTACTCTATTGTCTCCTCATGTTGCTTCCACCTCATCACTATGTCACTGGGCTACTTTGGTCTCCTCATGCTGCTACCACATCACCACTCCGTGGTCTCCTCATGATGCTGCAACCTCACCACTATTTCACTGGGCCAGAGTGTGGTCTCCTTATGTTGCTGCCAAAACACCACTCTGTGGTCTCCTCATTCTGCTGCCATCTTACAACTATCGTATGTCACTGGGACACTGTTTGGTCTCCTCATGCTACTGCTAACCTCCCTACTCTGTGGTCTACTTATGCTGATGCTACCTCAACACTATGTCATTGGGCCACTCTGTGTTTTCCTTATGCTACTGCCACCTCACCACTATTTTACTGGGCCACTCTTTGGTCTCATCATGCGGCTGCCACCTTAACACTAGGTCACTAGGCCACTGTGTGGTCTCCTCATGCTGCTGCCACCTCACCACTCTGTGTTCTCCTTATGCTGCTTTCACCTCAACACTACGTCACTGGGCTTCTCTATTGTCTCCTCATGCTGCTGCCACCGCACCACTGTGTGACTGGGCCACTGTGGTATCCTCATGCTGCTACCACATCACCACTTTGTGGTCTCCTCATGATGGTGCCATCTTACCCCTATTTCACTGGGCCACTCTGTGGTCTCCTCATGCTGCTGCCATCTCACCCCTATTTCACTGAGCCACTCTGTGGTCTCCTCATGCCGCTGCCACCTTAACCCAAGTGACTAGGGCACTGTGAGGTCTCCCCATGCTGCTGCCACCTCAGAACTCTGTTGTCTTTTTATGCTGCTTTCACCTCAACACTACGTCACTGGGCTACTCTATGGTCTCCTTATGATGCTGCCACCTCACCACTATGTCACTGGGTCACTCTGTGGTCTCCTCATGCTCCTTCCACCTCAACACTATTTCACTGGCCCAGAATGTGGTCTCCTCCTGCTGCTGCCACCTCAGCACTATGTCACTGGGCCACTCTGTGGACTCTTTTTCATTGTGCCACTATGTGGTTTCCTTATGCTGCTGCCACAGCATCACTCTGTGGTCTCCTCATTCTGCTGCCATCTTAACACTATGTCACTGGGCCAGTATGCGGTCTCGTTAGGCTGCTGCCAACCTCACCACTCAGTGGTCTCCTCATGATGATGCTACCTCAACACTATGTCACTGTGCCACTCTGTGGTTTCCTTATGCTGCTGCCACCTCACCACTATTTCACTGGGCCACTTTGTGGTCTCTTCATGATGCTGCCACCTTATCACTAGGTCACTAAGCCACTGTGTGGTCTCCTCATGCTGCTGTCACCTCACCACTCTGTGTCTCCTTATGCTGCTTTCACCCCAACACTATGTCACTGGGATTTTCTATTGTCTCCTAATGCTGCTGCCACCTCACCACTATGTCACTGGGTCTCTATGGTCTCCTCATGCTTCTACCACATCACTAGTGTGGTCCCCTGATGATGCTGCCACCTCACGACTATGTCACTGGGACACTCTGTGGTCTCCTCATCATGCTGCCTTCTCACCACTATTTCACTGGGCCACACTGTGGTCTCCTCATGCTGCTGCCAATTTAACACTAGGCCACTGTGTGGCCTCCTCATGCTGCTGCCACCTCACCACTCTGTGGTATCCTTATGCTGCTTTCACCTCAACACTACGTTACTGGGCTTCTCTATTGTCTCCTCATGCTGCTGTCACCTCACCACTATGTCACTGGGCCACTGTGGTCTCCTCATGCTGCTACCATACCACCACTCTGTGGTCTCCTCATGATACTGCCACCTCACCACTATGTCACCAGGACACTCTATGGTCTCCTCATGCTGCTGCAATCTCACCACTATTTCAGTGGGCCACTCTTTGGTTTCCTCATGCTGCTGCCACCTCAACACTATTTCACTGGGCCAGAGTGTGGTCTCTTCTTCCTGCTGCCACCTCATCACTATGTCACTGGGCCACTCTGTGGTCTCCTCAGGCTGATTTCACATCAACACTATTTCACTGGGCCACTGTGTGGTCTCCTCCTGCTGCTGCTGCCTACCTCACCACTCTGTGGTCTCCTCATGCTGATGCTACCTCAACACTATGTCACTTGTCCACTCTGTGGTTTCCCTATACTGCTGCCACCTCACCACTATTTCACTGAACCACTCTGTGGTCTCATTATGCTGCATTATTTGCAGATTTACAGTGCTGGAGGTGTGGCACTCCTAGCGAGTTGTGCACTCCTGATAAGCCTGTCTGCCCCATAGGCTGATTTTAATTAGTTTCAGTATAAAGCTGTGGCCTGCTCTTACTACATTCATTGGAAGCTGTCTAGCACAAGGAAAGGTATGGAGTGGGCTCGGCATGCATGTTGGTACCTCCATCCCTTGTATGTAATGGAGGCCATTTTGGCACCAAAAATGTAAAAGGCAGAGTGGACCAAGCATGCATGTGGATCTAACACTTCCTGAACTTTATGGCAGCCATTATGGCTCATAACAGGTAGTATTTAGTGTTAGGATCCATCTTACAGAGATCGCCTAGACGTTCGGCAGACGGGCTCAAATGGTTTTGCACAAAATGTATTTGCCAAGCATCTCACTTTATAAATAAGCGTAGCATTAGCACTATAATATTTTTTGTGACTATGGCATTATTGTACTTTATCTGGTTAGCAGGGTGCTGCTGCATTCCCCCTTTTTTTTGTCTGTTTTAAGCCATGGCAGCTTGCATCTGCACATTGGGAGGTGCTGACTAACCCCCCTTTTCTTTGCAGATTTACAGCGCTGGAGGTGTGGCACTCCTAGCGAGTCGTGCACTCCTGATAAGCCTGTCTGCCTCATAAGCTGATTTTAATTAATTTCAGTATAAAGCTGTGGCCTGCTCTCACTACATTCATTGGAAGCTGTCTAGCACAAGGAAAGGTATGGAGTGGGCTCGGCTTGCATGTTGGTACCTGCATCCCTTGTAAGTAATGGAGGCCATTTTGGCACCAAAAATGGTCAAAGGCAGAGTGGACCCAGCATGCATGTGGAACCAACACTTCCTGAACTTTATGGCGGCCATTATGGCGCATAACAGGTAGTATTTAGTGTTAGGACCCATCTTACAGAGATCGCCTAGACGTCCGGCTCAAATGGTTTTGTACAAAATGCATTTGCCAAGCATCTCACTTTATAAATAAGCGTAGCATTAGCACTATAATATTCCAGTCATTCTGCTGCTATCTTAACACTATGCCACCGAGCCACTGTGTGGTCTCATTCATGCTGCTGCCAACCTCACCACTCTGTGGTCTCCTCATGCTGATGATACCTCAACACTATGTCAATGGGCCACTCTGTGGTTTCCTTTTGCTGCTGCCATCTCACCACTATTTCACTGGGCCATTCTGTGGTCTCATCATGCTGCTGCCACCGTAACACTAGGTTAATAGGCCACTGTGTGGTCTCCTCATGCTGCTGCCACCTCACCACTCTGTGGTATTCTTATGCTGCTTTCACCTCAACACTACGTCACTGGGCTACTCTATTGTCTCCTCATGCTGCTCCCACCTCAACACTATTTCACTGGACCAGAGTGTGATCTCCTCCTGCCGCTGCTACCTTAGCACTATGTCACTGGGCCACTCTGTGGTCTCCTCAGGCTCCTTCCACATCAACACTTTTTCACTGGGCCACTCTTTCTGCTGCCATCTTAACACTATGTCACTGGGCCACTGTGAGGTCTCATCATGCTGCTGCCAACCTCACCACTCAATGGTCTCCTCATTCTGATGCTACCTCAACACTATGGCTTACAGCAGTGCCGCCTCATACCTCTTTGTATATTTGCTACCTCAACACTATGTCACTGGGCCACTCTGTGGTTTCCTTATGCTGCTGCCACCTTACCACAATTTCACTGGGCCACTCTGTGGTCTCATCATGCTGCTGCTACCTCATCACTCTGTGGTCTCCTTATGCTGCTTTCACCTCAACACTACGTCATTGGGCTTATCTATTGTCTCCTCATGCTGATGTCACCTCACCACTATGTCACTGGGCCACTTTGGTCTCCTCATGCTGCTACCAAATCACCACTCTGTGGTCTCCTCATGATGCTGCCACCTCACCACTATGTCACTAGGACACTCTGTGATCTCCTCATGCTGCTGCCATCTCACCACTTTTTCAATTGGCTATTCTATTGTCTCCTCTTGCTGCTTCCACATCACCACTATGTCACTGGGCCACTTTGGTCTCCTCATGCTGCTAACAGATCACCACTCTGTGGTCTACTCCTGCTGCTGCCACCTCATCACTATTTCACTGGGCCAGAGTGTGGTCTGCTCAAGCTGCTGCCACCTCACCACTCTGTGGTAAACACTACGTCACTGGGCTACTCTGTGGTTTCCTTATGCTGCTGCCACCTCACCACTATTTCACTGGGCCACTCTATGGTGTCATCATGCTGCTGCCACCTTAACACTAGGTCACTAGGCCACTGTGTGGCCTCCTCATGCTGCTGCCACCTCACCACTCTGTCATCTCCTTTTTCTGCTTTCACCTCAACACTACGTCACTGGGCTTCTTTATTGTCTCCTCATGATGCTGCGACCTCAACACTATGTCATTGGGCCACTATGGTCTCCTCATGCTGCTACCATATCCCCACTTTGTGGTCTCCTCATGATGCTGCCACCTCACCACTATGTCACTTGTTCACTCTGTGGTCTCCTCATGCTGCTGCCATCTCACCACTATTTCAATGGGCCACTCTGTTGTCTCTTCATGCTGCTGCCACCTTAGCACTAGGTCACTAGGCCACTGTGTGGTCTCCTCATGCTGATGCCACCTCACCACTCTGTGGTCTCCTTATGCTGCTTTCACCTCACACTACGTCACTGGGCTACTCTAGTGTCTCCTCATGCTGCTGCCACCTCATCACTATGTCACTGGGCCACTGTGAGGTCTCATCATGCTGCTGCCAACCTCACCACTCAATGGTCTCCTCATTCTGATGCTACCTCAACACTATGGCTTACAGCAGTGCCGCCTCATACCTCTTTGTATATTTGCTACCTCAACACTATGTCACTGGGCCACTCTGTGGTTTCCTTATGCTGCTGCCACCTTACCACAATTTCACTGGGCCACTCTGTGGTCTCATCATGCTGCTGCTACCTCATCACTCTGTGGTCTCCTTATGCTGCTTTCACCTCAACACTACGTCATTGGGCTTATCTATTGTCTCCTCATGCTGATGTCACCTCACCACTATGTCACTGGGCCACTTTGGTCTCCTCATGCTGCTACTAAATCACCACTCTGTGGTCTCCTCATGATGCTGCCACCTCACCACTATGTCACTAGGACACTCTGTGATCTCCTCATGCTGCTGTCATCTCACCACTTTTTCAATTGGCTATTCTATTGTCTCCTCTTGCTGCTTCCACATCACCACTATGTCACTGGGCCACTTTGGTCTCCTCATGCTGCTAACAGATCACCACTCTGTGGTCTACTCCTGCTGCTGCCACCTCATCACTATTTCACTGGGCCAGAGTGTGGTCTGCTCAAGCTGCTGCCACCTCACCACTCTGTGGTAAACACTATGTCACTGGGCTACTCTGTGGTTTCCTTATGCTGCTGCCACCTCACCACTATTTCACTGGGCCACTCTGTGGTGTCATCATGCTGCTGCCACCTTAACACTAGGTCACTAGGCCACTGTGTGGCCTCCTCATGCTGCTTCCACCTCACCACTCTGTCATCTCCTTTTTCTGCTTTCACCTCAACACTACGTCACTGGGCTTCTCTATTGTCTCCTCATGATGCTGCGACCTCAACACTATGTCATTGGGCCACTATGGTCTCCTCATGCTGCTACCATATCCCCACTTTGTGGTCTCCTCATGATGCTGCCACCTCACCACTATGTCACTTGTTCACTCTGTGGTCTCCTCATGCTGCTGCCATCTCACCACTATTTCAATGGGCCACTCTGTTGTCTCTTCATGCTGCTGCCACCTTAGCACTAGGTCACTAGGCCACTGTGTGGTCTCCTCATGCTGATGCCACCTCACCACTCTGTGGTCTACTTATGCTGCTTTCACCTCACACTACGTCACTGGGCTACTCTAGTGTCTCCTCATGCTGCTGCCACCTCATCACTATGTCACTGGGCCACTCTGTGGTCTCCTCATGCTTCTGCCACCTCAACACTATTTCACTGGGCCAGAGTGTGGTCTCCTAATGCTGCTGCCACCTCACCACTTTGTAGTCTCCTCATGCTGATGCTACCTCAACACTATTTTACTGGGCCACTCTGAGGTTTCCTTTAGCTGATGCCACCTCAACAATATGTCACTGGGCCACTCTGTGGTCTCCTCATGCTGCTGCCACCACCTTACCTATATTTCGCTGGGCCAATCTGTGCTCTCCTCATGCTGCTGCCACCACAACACTTTGTCACTGGTCCACTGTGTGGTCTCCTAATGCTGCTGCCACCTCACCATTATGTGGTCTCCTTATGCTGCTGCCACCTCAATACTAAGTCACTGGACTACTCTATTGTCTCCTAATGCTGCTGCCACCTCACCACTATGTCATTTGGCAACTCTGTGGTCTCCTCACACTGCTACCACATCACCACTGTGTGGTCTCCTGATGCAGCTGCCACCTCACCTCTACGTCACTGGGCCACTCTGTGGATTGCTCATGCTGCTGCCATCTCAATACTTTATCTCTGGACCACTCTGTGGTCTCCTCATGCTGCTGTCACCTCAGAACTCTGTGGTCTTCTTATGCTACTGCCACCTCAACACTATGTCACTGGGCCACTCTGTGGTCTCTTCATTCTGCTGCCACCTCAACACTATGTCACTGGGCCACTGTGTGGTCTCCTCATGCTGCTATCACATCACCACTGTGTGGTCTCCTCGTGATGCTGCCACCTCACCACTATGTCACTGGGCCACTCTGTGGTCTCCTCATGCTGAGCACTGTCCCACTAGGAAGCTGGTTAGTGACTATAGTCATAGTAAGTCTATATATATCTATAGATCATGAGAAGGGAATACAGGCTGTAGCTGACCTATTACGCACAGGTTATTATTTAGAGATCCAACAGGAATTATTTTTACAAATTTTGCATTCAGTCCTCTTTGAGAACTACTTTATGTTTGAGGATACCTAATATTTACAGCAACGGGCGACCGCGATGGGTTTGAATGTGGCCCCGCCCTATGCTAATGCCTTTAAATCTTCCTTTGAGGAAACATTAATTTATAATACTGAGGTCTACCGGGAACATATCCTGGTGTGGAAAAGATTTATAGACAACATTTTTTGCATATGGGCTGGGCCACACGAATCCCTAGTCTCCTTCTTTGTTCATTTAAACTCTGTTTGCACTGGTTTAAAGTTTACAATGTCCTCTGATAAATGGTTGGTGAATTTTCTACATACCACAGTGATAAAAGATGACAATGGTTGTCTCTCCACAGACCTATTTAGGAAAGTAAAGGACAGGAATAGTATATTGCACTATACCAGTGCCCACCCATTCCCTCTTAAAAGAGCAATTCCTAAATCTCAATTCCAGAGAATCCAACATATTGTTTCTAAACCTGTCAAAAGGAACCTGAGACTGGGTGAAATGACAGAAAGATTTATTGAAAGGGGTTATCCCAGACAGATTCTGGACAGGGCCAAAGCAGAACTCACTGCACAAGCCTATTCCCCCATAAATAAGGAGCAAAGGAGGATAGCATTTATTCCTAAATTCCATCCACACAATTTCATGTTTGACAAATTGATCCGACAACACTGGCATATACTAACTAAATCTTATCCCGGGGTTGAGGAGTTCAAAAATCCCCCGCTGATATGCAATAAAAAGAACCCCAACTTGAGGGACAGTTTAGTATGTGCTGACAGGTAGCAAGAAAG
The DNA here is from genome assembly GCF_905171765.1 of Bufo bufo. Lineage (NCBI taxonomy): Eukaryota > Metazoa > Chordata > Amphibia > Anura > Bufonidae > Bufo > Bufo bufo. The sequence goes on along the minus strand of NC_053389.1, from coordinate 459,971,640 downwards.
GGACATTAAAACAAAGCAGAAAATAGCAGAAAAACGGCTCCAGAAAGCAATATTCGTCCTCTTTAGAAACTTTTCCTTTATTTCAACATTTTTCAACAGCAGACAGTCACTTCATATGAAGTGTTTGTTTACGCGTTTCAGACAATACGTCCTTATTCGTAACATTGTATCACGGTGGAGAGCATGATTTAAATGTTAAACTTACCCCTCCTCCCTAGAGGAGGCAAGGGGAAGAAATGTTTCATTGGTCACTCCATCATGATAACACCTGTTACTTATTTACATACTAAGTTTCATGTGCCTTTCACACTGGGATTTCATCCTACGCCCTATTAACTCTTGCCAATCCTACATCTCTGGAAAACACCAGGAGGGCTTGACATACGCATTCCAGTACATGGCCAGGAAAGGAAAAACGCACAGTGTAAACGGCCACATGTTACATTAAGTTAAAATCACAGATAGTAACAAACCACTTGTGGTCTATATCCACGCTATGTTTAAAGAGGACTTTTCACTAGAATAAAAAAATCTAAACTAACTATACAGACATGGAGAGCGGTGCCCAGGGATCCCCCTGCACTTACTATTATCCCTGGGCGCCGCTCCGTTCGCCCGGTATAGCCTCCGGTATCTTGATATGTTAGGCTCCACCCAGTGGAACCTGCCGGGGTCTCCTTCTCCCAGGCTGTAGCGCTGGCGAATCACAGCGCTCAGCTCATAGCCTGAGAGTTTTTTTTTTCTCTCAGGCTATGAGCTGAGCGCTGCGATTGGCCAGCGCTACAGCATGGGAGAAGGAGACACCGGCAGGTTCCACTGGGTGGAGCCTAACATATGAAGATACCGGAGCCTATACCGGGGGAACGGAGCGGCGCCCAGGGATAATAGTAAGTGCAGGGGGATCCCTAGGCGCCGCTCTCCATGTCTGTATAGTTAGTTTAGATTTTTTATTCTAGTGAAAGGTTCTCTTTAACTACATTGGGATTTATGATAAATACTTATGTACTGGATCTCTAGCAAGAATTGCATTTATTGATATATATACATTAGCTCTTTCTTCAGGTTCAGGCCCGCAGGAACCCTTGTGTTTAACCTGAAAATCCAGTATGCTTCACGGAGGAGAAGTTTTTTGCGGTGATCTCCTCCCCGTATGGGTGCACTCACTTTTTCCACCCCATAGGCACAAAAGGATCTGGTTCGGCGGGCATGAACCTGGACAAAGTGTCTGGCCACATTTGAAATATTTACGGCAGCAGGGTTTGCGATATAGTTAAGATGTTCCAATACTCAATTCTTTTGTTTTCGTGTGGTACTCCCTACATACATGAGGTCACACTCAGTACATACAATCACATAAACCACACCCTTGGTATTAACTTTTTATAATAAAAGTAAGGGAGTGGTCAGAGTTATCAAAATTCTTCTTAGGGACAACATAGCTGCATGTCTTACATGGGCTACCACCACATTTGGTGAAGCCAATGTACCTTAGCCAATTACTTCCCTCATTTCTAGCAACTGTTCTTGAGGAGAAAAGAGACGGCGACAGGGAATTTGACAGGGTCGAAGCCCTCCTTGGAACCACATGACATCCAGACTTCAATGCGTCATACATAATCTGGTCGTCATACAGAATTGGTAAACACTTTGTTGAATTGTTTGCTGTATGTTAGAACCAAGGTGGGCATCTCACCGTGCTTTAGACTTCCCCGTCTCTGCCCTCCCTTTATGCAGTCCTTCTTATGTTTGTCACTATTGCCACCTCCAAACAGCATATTAAATCTTGTTCTTTGCATTGCTATATTTTTGCCTCTGCAGAGCATCCAATCTGGATAATTTCTGCTTTTCAATCTGCTGTCTATCAACATACACTCCTCCTTAAATGCAGATGTAGAGCTACAATGTCTCATGGCACGGATGTATTCTCCCACAGGGATTGCTTTGATGACATGTAATGGGTGGTGACTTTTTACATTAAGGATGGAGTTACCAGGTGTGTCTTTCCTAAAGGTTCATGTACTCACTACCTCACCCGGATGGCCTCTCAATGTTAGATCCAAAAAATTGATGTCTGCGCATTCCATGTTACACGTAAACCGCAAATTGTATTCATTATTGTTGAGGTAGCTCTGGAGGTCCGGGACGGCAGACACATCGCCCACCCATATAAGGAGCAGGTCATCGATGTATCTGCCGTACCAGACCAATCCAGAGCTAAAGGGATTATTTGGGCTATAGATATATTTCTCCTCCCAATAGGCCATTGTTAAATTAGCCAATGAGGGCTAGAATTTCGCCCCCATTGACACCCCACGTATCTGGAGATAGTAACCATCATCAAACATGAAGTAGTTGTGAACCAATAAGAATTCTGTGACCTCACACACATAATCAATAAAGATGTCACTATGTCTTGTGTAATTATGTAGATGGAACTCCATAGCCAGCAAAGCAACCCTACTAATGGCATGGCTGTGATTGGCCAGTGCAGCATGTGACCCAGCCTCTATATAAGCTGGATTCACGTAACGCTGCACGTCACTCTGCTCTTACTAGTGTAGGGATAGGCAGTGTCGGACTAAGGTACCTAGGGCCCACCAGTAAAATTTATTTTGGGGGCCCACCGTACGATACATTCAAATATAATAAATAATCTAACAAGTTTTTTATATGAACATAGGCTGGTTAAGGTGCTGTACATTGAATATATGTATGGAGTGCAGGAAAATCTAATGTGTTATGTGCCACTTGTGCAGGGGGTGGGAGACTAGGGGCCCACCTTGCTCAGGGGCCCACCGGGGGATTCCCCTGTAACCCTGTGGGCCAGTCCGAGCCTGGGGATAGGATGATGCTGCTGTGACGGAGAGAATAGGAGAGAATCTGTTATCAGAAGTGCTTGTTAACTCTGCGATCTACAGCGATTTTGTTTTGTGGGTGCAGTGCACAATTTTTTTACCCTGCCCTGAGCCCAGTAACACAGAAAAATAACTTTTATCCGTCTGTTAGTTAGGTGGGCATCGGCGGCCATTTTGTGCAAGTTCAGTGCACCAGCACTGCATATGTGCATTTGTGACAGTCCAATACAAGGTTTAAATATTGCAGTTATATTCAGGGTTTAAAAAAACACCCATTTTTTGCAAGATAATACATTTTGGGTCCTTTGCTAAATTTGTGACAGTCAAATACAAACTTTAAATACTGCAGTTATATTCTAGGTTTAAAAAAAAACACCCATTTTTGCAAGACCCTACATCTGGGGCTTTTGCTGCATTTGTCACAGTGAAATACAAACTTTAAATACTGCAATTATATTCTGGGTTAAAAAACACCCATTTTTTGCAAGATACTACATTTGGGGCCTTTACTGCACTTGTGACAGTTAAATACAAGCTTTAAATACTGCAATTATATTCTGGGTTTAAAAAACACCCAATTTTTTGCAAGATAATACATTTTGGATCCTTTGCTGAATTTGTGACAGTCAAATACAAACTAAATACTGCAATTATATTCTGAGTTTTAAAAAAAACACAATTTTTTTGCAAGACACTACATTTGGGGCCTTTGCTGCATTTGTGACTGTCAAATACAAACTTTAAATACTGCAGTTCTTTTGGGTCCTTTGCTGCATTTTTGACAGTCCAATACAAGCGTTATTGTCACGGCCTATGGTGTACGCCGTGGCACTGTTGCCACGCTTTCTGTTGCTGTTGGCAACGTGTTGCTGTTTTGGCATGTTGTGGCAATGTTACGGGTTTTGGTGTGTGCGCCGGGACTTACTTGCCACGCATGCTATTTCCTGCGGCAACCTGTTGCCTTTTGCTTGTGTGTGCAATTCCCCTTTAGTTGCTACTTCCTTGTGTTTGGTTCACTTGGGGCTAATGTGTTTTCTTGGTGTGGGTGTGGTCACTTTGGGCTATTTAGCTTCTGCTTGATGCCTGTAGCTCTGTGTTCCTCCAGGCTTGGTGTGTGCTGGTGGTTCACTGCTCCTGGCCTTACCATCTGTCCAGTGAGGGCCACCCTTGTGGTCAAGGTCTTTCCAGTTTCTCCTTCCCATCCTACCTTTTGTTGATTGGTGTGGGTTTTGTCCTGGGTGTAATTTATGTCTAGTGTGTTGTGACTGTCTGGTCTGTTTATGTTGTTTCCAGGATGTCTGCTACATATTCCCCTGTTGTATGTTGTACCTCCGTGAGGGGGCTGGTTTCCCGAAGGGGTGAACCATAAGCCTGTATGCAGTGCCTTCTGGGGCTGCCATGCACCTTGCTGCATGGGGGTCCAGGCACAGTGGAAACCCAAGGCGAAGGCAGAGGAGGAGAAAGAGGTCGCCAACGCAGCTGGGGCACCGCCAGCACCTCAGAAGGCAGGATTAGCATGGCCGAAATGTGGAAAAGTTTTATCAGCACGCCACAACAACCAGCACCACCAGCTGATATGGAACGTCTTAGCAGGAGGCAGCATTTCAGAAACATGGTGGAGCAGTATGTGTGCACACGCCTACACGTACAGAATGATGTTTCTGCCCCCTTTAACTTCTGGGTCTCCAAATTGGGCACATGGCCTAAGCTTGCCGTTTACGCCTTGGAGGTGCTGGCCTGCCTTGCAGCCAGTGTATTGTCTGAATGTGTGTATAGCACAGCAGGGGGCGTTATCACAGACAAGCGCAGCCAATGTGGACAAGCTCACTTTCATTAAAATGAACCAGGCATGGATTCCACAGGACTTGTCCGCACCTTGTGCAGAATAGACATGTATACTGGGCTTACCCAGCCATTGTTATAATCCAGCGCAATTGCTCATTGTTGTATTTTTGATATTTCCCACTCTTTTGGGGTGTACCCTAATTTAAACAAAAAATAAATAAAAATGTTAACCAAAAACCAGTGTTGGCTATCTCATACTCCTCCACCGCCGCTTCCACCTACACCGCTATGTCCAGCGCCTCCTCAACCTCCTACTCCATATGGACTTCCACCTCATAGATTAAGATTATTATTTTTAATTTTTACGTATTTTATTTTAAGTAATTTCACTAATTTGTTTGATATATTGTTGGGTTATATATCCCAAATTTTTGGCTGTGATATACCCCTGCTCTACCTAGTAGACAGGGAAATACATTTCACTAATTTGTCTGTTACATTGTCGTGTTAAATTCCCAAATTTTTGGCTGTGATATACCCCTGCTCTACCTAGTAGACAGGGAAATACATTTCACTAATTTGTCTGTTACATTGTCGGGTGAAATTCATTAATTTTTGGCGGTGATATACCCCTGCTTTACCTAGTAGACAGGGAAATACATTTAACTAATTTGTCTGTTACATTGTCTGGCGAAATTCACCAATTCTTGGCTGTGATATACCCCTGCTCTACCTAGTAGACAGGGAAATACATTTAACTAATTTGTCTGTTACATTGTTGGGTGAAATTCACCAATTTTTGGCTGTGATATAACCCTGCTCTACCTAGTGGACAGGGAAATACATTTCACTAATTTGTCTGTTACATTGTCGGGTAAAATTCCCAAATTTTTGGCTGTGATATACCCCTGCTCTACATAGTGAAAAGGGAAATACATTTCATTAATTTGTCTGTTACATTGTTGGGTGACATTCACCAATTTTTGGCTGTGATATACCCCTGCTCTACCTAGCGGACAAGGAAACAAAAAGTAAATAAAAATGTTAACCAAAAACCAGTGTTGGCTATCTCATACTCCTCCACCGCCGCTTCCACCTACACCGCTATGTCCACCGCCTCCTCAACCTCCTACTTCATATGGACCTCCACCTCATAGATTAAGATTATTATTTTATCCTACTCATCGTCCTCCTTTGCCAATTCAGCCCCCACAGGACTCAAATTGCCGTGAGATGTAGACTCCACGTCTCCTGTCCCCTGGCAAGCCAGATTTATCCTCATCTGCTCCAGGACATGCAGGAGTGGAATGACATTATTTATGGTCCTAGCAACTGACAAATAAAGTGGCCTTCTCACAAAGGGCCTGAGCAAATGCCAGGTATCACGCATGAGTTGCCATTGGCTAACATCGAAGTTACATAGGGGCATACCCCTGTCTGCCTACATCATCAAGAAATCATTCACAGCCTTCCTTGGCTTATATAGTCGGTACAACATGTAGAGGGGGGAGTTCCAGTGTGTGGAAATGTTGCATATGAGGCAATTTTGGGGAATACTATTGTGCCTTTGCAGCTCAAGGAGGGCGTGTTTTGAATTGTACGAGTGACATTGTCCATTTTCAAGAAGTTTTGCAGTTGGGTGGAAGACTCAGAAAACAAAGGGCCACTCCTTACACCTGGAGAAACAAAGATTCAGTCATAAGAGGCGACAAGCATTCTATACAGTAAGGGTTGTGAATTTTTGGAATACCCTGCTGCAGGAGCTGGTCACAGCAAATACAGTAGATGGCTTTAAAAAAGGTTTAGATGACTTTTTAATTAAAAAAAAAAACATTGAGATGTATGACAATGCATAAAAGTCACACACCCTTTCCCTTTGGCCCAACCCCATTTTAAAGGAAGATGGACATTGATCCAGGGATTTGTTCTGTGGATCAATATAGCAAGATTATAGGTTAGATTTGTTGAGAGACTGCATTGCCGTCATCTGGCCAAGTTGCTGGTGGGCAGGAACCACATTTATCCAGTGGGCCAGAAAGGACATATATTGTCCTTGACCATAGTTACATATCCACACATCAGCGCTACTGTGAACTATACCAGACACCAAAAGGCTCTAGCACTGGCCCACCTTCTGCTCAACATACATGTGCAGGGCTGTTACAGCTTTTTTAGAGAAGTAATGATGTCTTGGGAATCTCCACCTTGGTTCGGCACAAGCCATTAGTTCTCTGAAATGGGCATAGACAACCACATGGAAAGGGAGGGACTGTAGTACCAGCAACTTGGCCAGGAGCGCGTTCAGCTTCTACACTGCTGGATGAGTGCATGCATACTGTTGTCTTTTTGCAATCGCCCCGGTGATTGATTGCTGACGAAATGCGTGACGAGCAGTAGGAGGAGGAGGAGCATCAGTACTAGTAGATGATGATAAGGAAACACAGCTCCCTCATGCTGAGGTGGTGGAGCCTTGACTGCTGGAAAAGGGTGATGGACAGGCTGCATCAGGCTGCACCACTACATTAGTGCCACGGTGTTCCAAGGCCACTTTATAGTGACGCTCCATGTGTTGACACAGGGCAGTGGTGACAACATTGGCACCCTGGCCACGCTTCACCTTCTTCCCACATATCCCACAGCCACTCTAAAGTCTGTATCTATTAAACAAAGGAGACACCCCAATAACAGTTAAATTACACTACTTATTCACACATGAGAATCAAGGTGTAATAGAATAGCGTATCTATTAAACAAGGGAGACACCACAATACAGTTAAATTAGACAGCTTATTCACCTCAATTTGAAAAACAATGAATAATAGAATTGATTATCTATTAACCAAGGTGGACACTGTTTGATAGCTCTGTGCAGAGCCCCTCATGCACCACGTCACGGTGTCTCAACACGCATGGGGTCCTACCACTAACCTGCCCGTGGTGTGTGAACAGGGTCTGAACAGTGCAATTAACTCACAGCCAGGCTCTCACATGCCTCCATAGTGGTATCACAAATGCATTGTGAGGTAAAATAAAGCTGTGAGCCGCACCCACAACAAACCATGTGACACAGAAGCTACCAGGTGCAAAAGAATGTTACCAACAAAATTAACTGGCACATTTCATACACATAAGGACAAAAACTCACTGAAAAAAGTGGCCTAAACGGGTGAAAATGCTCCAAACCCAGACACTGTAGAGTGTCTATAACCGGGTGAGAAATTCCTCCGCATGTGATCCGCAGATAACGGCAATCCCCAGCAAAAAATGCGTACAATGGAGGATGCTTCTGTGTCACATGGTCTGTTGTGGGTGCGGCTCACAGCTTTATTTTACCTCACAATGCATTTGTGGTAGGAGCTAATCGAGGAACAGAGTAGGCATGCCTATGTACTGCCCTGAACCAACTGGCTGGAGTGTGCCCGGTGCCAGTGACGAGGTAAGGCATAGATAAGTGGGCCACCCAGGAGGAGTGAATGAAAAAGGGGATGGGAGGGAGGGGCAAGAAACAGGCGCCCTTCTGCTTGAACTGGGGGGTTTAAATAGGGGAGGGCGCTCCACCCACAATTTCAGGCTGCACGCAGCCTTAATTATTTGTGGTAGGAGCTAATCGAGGAACAGAGTAGGCATGCCTATGTACTGCCCTGAACCAACTGGCTGGAGTGTGCCCGGTGCCAGTGACGAGGTAAGGCCTAGATAAGTGGGCAAAGAGAACCGGCTCGGAGTAGGGTGCAATGTATTTATTGGAGCATCATGGAACCCAAAAATCCCAAAGAACGAAAGGCTCTGACAATCTCAACTCGCGGATTGTGAATGTACCTTGCGTAGCAGGACGACCGCTAACGACCCCCCTTGCGGGTGACGTGTGCCGGTACCTGATGACTGGATGCTGCGGAAGCGGCCCCTACGCGAGAGGAGTGCCCGGATACCGTGCTAGGGTTGAACCCCAACCCTGCCGTCAGGGTGCGGACATTGGAGACAAACTGGGCCGAAGAAGGGGGGGCCTACCGTTGATTGGGAGCAACGGGTTGTCTAACGCGGGAAACTGAAGTGAGGCCAGAAGCTCTTGGAGCGCCTTGACGGGACACCGACAGTTGGCCGTAGGGAAGAACTCTACCTCGGTGGGAGGACCAGCCTGATTGGACTTGGTGGCTGAGATGGACCGTATGAAGTGGACCGAATGCCAGGCGAGATGTCGCCTGAGCAGGGTCGCTCGGTTGACTGTGCCGCAGGTGAACTCCACGGGTCTAAGAACCCATAGAACCCTAGGTACATGGCTGCTTTGGTGATGATGCTTGCCGAGTGCCCAGAAGGGAGACCGTCTAGGGCTACGGACAATCTGCGGAAAGCTCGCCTGACACTGGTTGGCTACGCACCTGGACCGCCGCGCTAACTCTGAGGGTGGCTTTGATGGCCTGATACAAAAATGGATTTGGCAGAGGGGTCGCCGAGCATCCGATGGTGTTGAATGCCGGCCAAATACAGCTTGATGGTGTTAATTGACAGGTGACGGTGCGTGTGGCAACGGGCTATGAAAGCCACTGGATATTGCTGGAAAAACCCTGAGCGTTCCAGGCAAATATATTGGATCCTGAGCGATTCAGGCAACTGCGTACAACCTGTGGGACAAAGACCTGAGCGATTCAGGCAAACGCGAACCACCTGTGGGAAAAAGACCTGAGCGATTCAGGGAATATGTAACCTGAGTGAAACAAGAAAACACACAACCTGGAAATACCGCCAATCTGAAGACAGGAAAACAAAACCTGAGTGATTCCGGAAAATACGTAACCTGGGTGAATCAGGAAAACATACCACCTGGAGATACCGGCAACCTGAAAGACAGGAAAATACAAAACCTGAGCGATTCAGGGAAATACCTAAACCTGAGCGATCCAGGAATACCTGACCTGAGTGATTCAGGGAAACGTAAAAACCTGAGTGACTTGGGCACATACATAACCCGAGCGACCCAGAAAACATGAACCCGGGCGATTCTGGAAACATAAAACCCGAGGAACTCAGGTGAATACATGAATCCGAGCGACCCAGGGAAAAGCATGGACCCAAGCGATCCAGGGAACACGTAAAAACCCGCGCAACTCCGGGAATTAGACCTGGGTGAATGGGCAAAAAACGTGAATTCTGAGCTAATCCGGGAAATACATGAACCTGAGAATCAGAAGGAAACAGAAATGAACACGGTATAGAAAGGATCGCAACCTAACCGAATCAACGGACAGTGCTGCCAACTCTCCGGCGATACTGAAGACCTAGGAATGGTGGCTTGTGATGAATGAAGGAAGGCTCTGAGCTGCGGAGAAGCGTCACGCCGCCACTCGGCTGGAACTTACTTGAAACCTGGCACCGTGGAGTGACCGGGCATGGAGGAGCCCTGCGATATAACGGAGGATGGATCGACATTCCGGTGGCCTGAGGCCCTGCTTACAGGACAAATAAGCTTGCGTCGGTACGAGACCCGGAGAGAGGTGCGATCTGGTGGCACTGGAAAGAGGCGATGGAGAACCGGGATGCAGCCTGGGCGTCATGGCCAACTGCTGGGTGACCCTGGACAGCCAGAATCAGAGCCCGAAGTCGCTCCGCATGCAACAAACCTGCGGAAACAGAAATCCAGACACACCAGGAACCAGCCGGACACTGCTGAACAAATCCCAGAGCGTTACAGGCTGATGCATGGAACCTGCGTCACTCGGGCGATGCACTGACTCCCGAGCGGTTCAGGCGACATGGAATCCTAAGCAACGCAGGCAATTATATGCACCTTCATGAAGATGACGGACACCTGGGAGGGTCGGGCAGTACCTTGAATCTGGTTGGACCTGGCCACTACTTACTCCCTGGACCAGGGAAAAACAGAAGCCTGAGCGAATCAGGCCAACCTGGCATGCGTGAATCAGGGGAATACATAACCAGACTGTTCAGGAAATATGCAACCTGGGAACAACCGACCTGGAAGAGGAAGGAAAACAAACCCGAATCAGGGAGGACATGGCACCTGAGTGATTTCAGGGAAATACATGACACCTGAGCGATTCAGGGGATACATGACACCTGAGCGAATCAGGGAGCACACCACACCTGAGCGATTCAGGGAACACGCAAGACCCGAGCGATTCAGGGAACACGCAAGACCTGAGCGATTCAGGGAACCTCACCCCTAAGTGACTAAGGGCGGTATAACACCAGAGCGATTCAGGGACCTGACCCCTGAGTCACTTAGGGAAGAAATGACACATGCGATTTTGGGAACATGACACCTGTGAATTGGAGAAAACATAACCCTGAGTGATTCCGGGAAGACATGACACATGCGGTTATTGGGTAAAATGACACCTGCAATTTGGAGAAAAACACGACGCCTGAGCGAATCAGGGAAGACAAAACCTGAATAATTCAGGGAAGACATGACACCTGTGACTCCGGGAACATGACCCCTGCGATCTGAGGAAAAACATGACACCTGAGCGATTCAGGGAAGACATTACCCCTGAGCGATTCAGGGAAGACATTACCCTAGCGATTCAGGGAAGACATTACCCTAGCGATTCAGGGAAGACATTACCCTAGCGATTCAGGGAAGACATTACCCTAGCGATTCCGGGAAGACATTACACTAGCGATTCCGGGAAGACATTACACTAGCGATTCCGGGAAGACATTACACTAGCGATTCCGGGAAGACATTACACTAGCGATTCAGGGAAGACATTACACTAGCGATTCCGGGAAGACATTACACTAGCGATTCCGGGAAGACATTACACTAGCGATTCCGGGAAGACATTACACTGGCGATTCAGGGAAGACATTACCCCCGAGCGATTCCGGGAAGACATTTACACTTGAGCGATTCAGGGAGGACATTACACCTAAGTGACTTTTAGGGAAGACATTACACCTGAGTGACTTTTTAAGGAAGACATTACACCTGAGTGACTTTTAGGGAAGACATTACACCTGAGCGATTCAGGGAAGACATTACTTTGAGCAAATCAGGGAAGACATTACACCTGAGTGATCTTTAGGGAAGACATTACACCTGAGCGATTCAGGGAACATATGACACCAGGTGGTTACAGGAACGACCTAACATCTGAGCGGATCGGGGAACAAATGACACCTAAGCGGTATCAGGAATGACGTAACCTGAGCGATTCAGTGAAGACGGGACCCTGGGTGATTTAAGGGCAGCCGTAACGCCTGAGAGGTTCAGGAACCTGACCCCTGAATACCACAGCCCCCACAGCCACCCAGGGGGTGAATATTAACAACGTAATAGTGTTTATTTTTTATTTTTTTTTAATTTCAGCAGTGCGGGGTTAAAAGAGGCAGCAGGCCAACAGCCAGGCAGCCAATCGGCGACTCGCCCGCACGGAGAAGCGGGGCACCCCGCAGACAGGCGGCTGTGCTGCTGGTCCTGCCGCTCGGACCCCTGCACTGAGCAACATAGGCAGGAAGACGGCATGAACGCCACGGTGCTAACCTTCCCTTGCAGCCACCACCCAGACCTGGCCAACAGATTACTTAAATTACTGTGTTGCACTCAAGGTCCTGACTTGTTTTGCTTGCAGGTGTCTGCAAGGTGTCGCCGGATAGCGCCTAGCACCACAGCCCCACCATTCATACCTGCGGCGCCGTCCCCGCCTGCCCCCCTCTCTCCCAAGCCGCGCCGTACCAACTTGCGGCGCGTGCGCCGGAGGGCCCGGAAGCTGGACGGGGGAGGCGTCTGGGTGATGCATGCTCCGGTAGCAGTCGTGAGGCCGGGAGCCGGCGTGGAGCTTCCGGTCGGGCTGTGAATCGGGGGAACACGAGGTGCCCGTGGCAGGCGCGTCTGCCCGGCCCGCAGAGCGGTGAAACTCGCGGGAGGCGATGCGGCTGGCTGCACGAACCGAGATGAGGACTGGAGACACGTCTGAAGATGCGACCGGAAGTGACGTCAGGCGCAGGTGATGCTAGGCAAAGAAACGGGCGCCCTTCTGCTTGAACTGGGGGGTTTAAATAGGGGAGGTCGCTCCACCCACAATTTCAGGCTGCACGCAGCCTTAATTATTTGTGATACCACTATGGAGACATGTGAGAGTCTGGCTGTGAGTTGGTTTCTAGCACTGTTCAGACCTTGTTCACACACCACGGGCAGTTTAGTGGTAGGACCCCATGCATGCTGAGACACCGTGACGTGGTGCATGAGGGGCTCCGATATATTCCTGACTGGAAGATATTGGCAAAGTTCTCAGCTTTTAACATCGGCCTGAGGAATTAGCTAGTATTGTCAGTTGCGTATCATTTTGGTGCATTTTTTGCAGTGAATTGTGTAACCCAATATACCCTATAAAGATTGTTCTATTTGTATGAAAAATAATTAACTTATATGTACACTTACTCTCCTAAACAATCTTGTTTAGCCTCTACATCATCCCAAGCCACCAAGAAGAGTGTTATGACTGCAGAGCAGTTTCCTTAGTGTGTGACCCAATTTCAAGTGTTTCCTTTTTAATGGGAACAATCTTAAAGAAAAGAACACAAATGCAATAGCACTCTGCAACCAGCACTCTGCCCTGCCTCCATGCTGGATGTTGAATGAGGCATTGGTGTACATTTTGGCCAAAGCGCAATAAGCCACTCACCACGTCAAGGTCGCCTCTATGAGTGGTCCCTAATAGGGATGAGCGAACCCGAACTGTATAGTTCGGGTTCGTACCGAATTTTGGGGTGTCCGTGACACGGACCCGAACATTTTCGTAAAAGTCCGGGTTCGGGTTTGGTGTTCGGCGCTTTCTTGGCGCTTTTTGAAAGGCTGCAAAGCAGCCAATCAACAAGCGTCATACTACTTGCCCCAAGAGGCCATCACAGCCTTGCCTACTATTGGCATGGCTGTGATTGGCCAGTGCAGCATGTGACCCAGCCTCTATATAAGCTTGGGTCACGTAGCGCTGCACGTCACTCTGCTGATACAAGCGTAGAGGTTGCAGCTGCGACGTTAGGGCGAGATTAGGCAGATTAACTCCTCCAAAAGACTTCATTCAGTGATCGATCTCCTGCTGTGGATCATTGAAGTGCTGATATTGAATTGCTCACTTTATTTAGGCTGCCCAGAGCGTTTTTATATCACTTTTTTCTGGGGTGATCGGCGGCCATTTTGTGGCTTGTGGTGCGCCAGCACAAGCTACCACCAAGTGCATTTAACCATCAATAGTGTGGTTATTTTTTGCTATATCCTACATCAGGTGCAGGCTGAGCCTGTGTCACCCAAGTGCATTTAACCATCAATAGTGTGGTTATTTTTTGGCCATATACTACATCAGGTGCAGGCTGAGCCTGTGTCACCCAAGTGCATTTAACCATCAATAGTGTGGTTATTTTTTGCTATATCCTACATCAGGGTCAAGCTTTCATCAAGTGCATTTAACCATCAATAGTGTGGTTATTTTTTGGCCATATACTACATCAGGTGCAGGCTGAGCCTGTGTCACCCAAGTGCATTTAACCATCAATAGTGTGGTTATTTTTTGGCCATATACTACATCAGGGGCAAGTTGAGCCTGTCACCCAGCGTTTAAAAAATAGGCCTGACATTTATATTCCTCCAAATCATTACTGTTTTAGCTGGTCAAGTTATTTATAGTGACCGTAAAAGCACAGTTTTTGTTCTGGGTTGAAAAACTATTCCCAAATTTGCCATTCTCAAAATTAGTAGTTTCTGCTATATCAGGCCTACTTTAAATCTATCCCTAAAAGGGTATATTAGATTCAAGGTGCTGATAGGGTCATTCTGAAAAACTTAACACACATGCTACAGTGCAGATACAAGTCTAATTCTGTGATTAAACGTATACCTGTCACACAGCGCCTAAAAAATAGGCCTCACATTTATATTCAGCTAAATCTGTCATTACTGGTGTGCCTGTATTAGTGTAATACGGTACCTAAATAGATAGCCAGACAGTGTTAGGTGTCTGTAAAAAAAGGCCTGAATTTTAATTCAATACATTGGCCCGAATAATATTTTTCTTATTGTGGTGAACGGGAACAATGAGGAAAACATCTAGTAAGGGCGTGGACATGGTCGTGGTGGTGTTAGTGGACCCTCTGGTGCTGGGAGAGGACGTGGCCGTTCTGCCACAGCCACACGTCCTAGTGTACCAACTACCTCAGGTCCCAGTAGCCGCCAGAATTTACAGGGATATTTGGTGGGGCCCAATGCCGTTCTAAGGATGGTAAGGCCTGAGCAGGTACAGGCATTAGTCAATTGGGTGGCCGACAGTGCATCCAGCACGTTCACATTATCTCCCACCCAGTCTTCTGCAGAAAGCGCACAGATGGCGCATGAAAACCAAGCCCATCAGTCTGTCACATCACCCCCATGCATATCAGGGAAACTGTCTGAGCCTCAAGTTATGCAGCAGTCTCTTATGCTGTTTGAAGAATCTGCTGGCAGGGTTTCCCAAGGGCATCCACCTAGCCCTTCCCCAGGGGTGGAAGAGATAGAATGCACTAACGCACAACCACTTATGTTTCCTGATGATGAGGACATGGGAATACCACCTCAGCACGTCTCTGATGATGACGAAACACAGGTGCCAACTGCTGCGTCTTTCTGCAGTGTGCAGACTGAACAGGAGGTCAGGGATCAAGACTGGGTGGAAGACGATGCAGGGGACGATGAGGTCCTAGACCCCACATGGAATGAAGGTCGTGCCAGTGACTTTCACAGTTCGGAGGAAGAGGCAGTGGTGAGACCGAGCCAACAGCGTAGCAAAAGAGGGAGCAGTGGGCAAAAGGAGAACACCCGCCGCCAAGAGACTCCGCCTGCTACTGACCACCGCCATCTGACACCGAGCACCCCAAAGGCAGCTTCAAGGAGTTCCCTGGCATGGCACTTCTTCAAACAATGTGCTGACGACAAGACCCGAGTGGTTTGCACGCTGTGCCATCAGAGCCTCAAGCGAGGCATTAACGTTCTGAACCTTAGCACAACCTGCATGACCAGGCACCTGCATGCAAAGCATGAACTGCAGTGGAGTAAACACCTTAAAAACAAGGAAGTCACTCAGGCTCCCCCTGCAACATCTTCTGCTGCCGCCTCGGCCTCTTCTGCAGCTGCCGCCGCCTCGGCCTCTTCCTCCGCCTCTGGAGGAACGTTGGCACCTGCCGCCCAGCAAACATGGGATGTACCACCAACACCACCACCTGCATCACCAAGCATCTCAACCATGTCACACGGCAGCGTTCAGCTCTCCATCTCACAAACATTTGAGAGAAAGCGTAAATTCCCACCTAGCCACCCTCGATCCCTGGCCCTCAATGCCAGCATTTCTAAACTACTGGCCTATGAAATGCTGTCATTCAGGCTGGTGGACACAGACAGCTTCAAACAGCTCATGTCGCTAGCTGTCCCACAGTATGTTGTTCCCAGCCGGCACTACTTCTCCAAGAGAGCCGTGCCTTCCCTGCACAACCAAGTATCCGATAAAATCAAGTGTGCACTGCGCAACGCCATCTGTGGCAAGGTCCACCTAACCACAGATACGTGGACCAGTAAGCATGGCCAGGGACGCTATATCTCCCTAACTGCACACTGGGTAAATGTAGTGGCGGCTGGGCCCCAGGCGGAGAGCTGTTTGGCGCACGTCCTTCCGCCGCTAAGGATCGCAGGGCAACATTCTTTGCCTCCTGTATCCTCCTCTTCCTACTCAGCTTCCTCCTCCTCTTCTTCCACCTGCTCATCCAGTCAGCCACACACCTTCACCACCAACTTCAGCACAGCCCGGGGTAAACGTCAGCAGGCCGTTCTGAAACTCATATGTTTGGGGGACAGGCCCCACAACGCACAGGAGTTGTGGCGGGGTATACAACAACAGACCGACGAGTGGTTGCTGCCGGTGAGCCTCAAGCCTGGCCTGGTGGTGTGCGATAATGGGCGAAATCTCGTTGCAGCTCTGGGACTAGCCGGTTTGACGCACATCCCTTGCCTGGCGCATGTGCTGAATTTGGTGGTGCAGAAGTTCATTCACAACTACCCCGACATGTCAGAGCTGCTGCATAAAGTGCGGGCCGTCTGTTCGCGCTTCCGGCGTTCACACCCTGCCGCTGCTCGCCTGTCTGCGCTACAGCATAACTTCGGCCTTCCCGCTCACCGCCTCATATGCGACGTGCCCACCAGGTGGAACTCCACCTTGCACATGCTGGACAGACTGTGCGAGCAGCAGCAGGCCATAGTGGAGTTTCAGCTGCAGCACGCACGGGTCAGTTGCACTGCGGAACAGCATCACTTCACCACCAATGACTGGGCCTCCATGCGAGACCTGTGTGCCCTGTTGCGCTGTTTCGAGTACTCCACCAACATGGCCAGTGGCGATGACGCCATTATCAGCGTTACAATACCACTTCTATGTCTCCTTGAGAAAACACTTAGGGCGATGATGGAAGAGGAGGAGGCCCAGGAGGAAGAGGAGGAAGAGGGGTAATTTTTAGCACTTTCAGGCCAGTCTCTTCGAAGTGACTCAGAGGGAGGTTTTTTGCAACAGCAGAGGCCAGGTACAAATGTGGCCAGACAGGGCCCACTACTGGAGGACAAGGAGGACGAGGATGAGGAAGAGGTGGAGGTGGAGGTGGAGCAGGATGAGGATGAAGCAGGTTCACAGCGGGCTGGCACCCAACGCAGCTCGGACCCATCACTGGTGCGTGGCTGGGGGGAAACACAGGACGATGACTATACGCCTCCCACAGAGGACAGCTTGTCCTTACCTCTGAGCTGCCTGGCACACATGAGCGACTACATGCTGCAGTGCCTGCGCAACGACAGCAGAGCTGCCCACATTTTAACATGTGCGGACTACTGGGTTGCCACCCTGCTGGATCCCCGGTACAAAGATAATGTGCCCACCTTACTTCCTACACTGGAGCGTGATAGGAAGATGCGCGAGTACAAGCGCACGTTGGTAGACGCGCTACTGAGAGCATTCCCAAATGTCACAGGGGAACCAGTGGAAGCCCAAGGCGAAGGCAGAGGAGGAGCAAGAGGTCACCAACGCAGCTGTGTCACGGCCAGCTCCTCTGAGGGCAGGGTTAGCATGGCAGAGATGTGGAAAAATTTTGTCACCACGCCACAGCTAACTGCACCACCACCTGATACGGAACGTGTTAGCAGGAGGCAACATTTCACTAACATGGTGGAACAGTACCTGTGCACACCCCTCCACGTACTGACTGATGGTTCGGCCCCATTCAACTTCTGGGTCTCCAAATTGTCCACGTGGCCAGAGCTAGCCTTTTATGCCTTGGAGGTGCTGGCCTGCCCGGCGGCCAGCGTTTTGTCTGAACGTGTATTCAGCACGGCAGGGGGCGTCATTACAGACAAACGCAGCCGCCTGTCTACAGCCAATGTGGACAAGCTGACGTTCATAAAAATGAACCAGGCATGGATCCCACAGGACCTGTCCATCCCTTGTGCAGATTAGACATTAAATACCTCCCCTTAACAATATATTATTGTACTCCAGGGCACTTCCTCATTCAATCCTATTTTTATTTTCATTTTACCATTATATTGCGGGGCAACCCAAAGTTGAATGAACCTCTCCTCTGTCTGGGTGCCGGGGCCTAAATATGTGACAGTGGCCTGTTCCAGTGGTGGGTGACGTGAAGCCTGATTCTCTGCTATGACATGAAGACTGATTCTGTGCTGACATGAAGCCAGATTCTCTGTTACGGGACCTCTCTCCTCTGCCTGGGTCTAAATATGTGACAGTGGCCTGTTCCAGTGGTGGGTGACGTGAAGCCTGATTCTCTGCTATGACATGAAGACTGATTCTGTGCTGACTTGAAGCCAGATTCTCTGTTACGGGACCTCTCTTCTCTGCCTGGGTGCCTGGGCCTAAATATGTGACAGTGGCCTGTTCCAGTGGTAGGTGACGTGAAGCCTGATTCTCTGCTATGACATGAAGACTGATTCTGTGCTGACATGAAGCCAGATTCTCTGTTACGGGACCTCTCTCCTCTGCCTGGGCCTAAATATGTGACAGTGGCCTATTCCAGTGGTGGGTGACGTGAAGCCTGATTCTGTGCTATGACATGAAGACTGATTCTGTGCTGACATGAAGCCAGATTCTCTGTTACGGGACCTCTCTCCTCTGTCTGGGTGCCGGGGTCTAAATATGTGACAGTGGCCTGTTCCAGTGGTGGGTGACGTGAAGCCTGATTCTCTGCTATGGCATGAAGAGACTGATTCTCTGCTATGGCATGAAGAGACTGATTCTCTGCTGATGTGAAGCCAGATTCTCTGCTATGGGACCTCTGTCCAATTGATATTGATTAATTTTTTTTATTTTTTTAAATTCATTTCCCTATCCACATTTGTTTGCAGGGGATTTACCTACATGTTGCTGCCTTTTGCAGCCCTCTAGCTCTTTCCTGGGCTGTTTTACAGCCTTTTTAGTGCCGAAAAGTTTGGGTCCCCATTGACTTCAATAGGGTTCGGGACGAAGTTCGGGTCGGGTTCGGATCCCGAACCCGAACATTTCCGGGAAGTTCGGCCGAACTTCTCGAACCCGAACATCCAGGTGTTCGCTCAACTCTAGTCCCTAACACTAGTTCCTACCTGTTTATGGGCCATGACAGCCACACAAAGTCCAGGGAGCGCAGGTACAGCATGAACGCCAGGCACACTCTGCTTTTAACCCCGTCCGGTGCCGTTACAGCTTTCATCGGATCCAGGGATGCAAGTACCAACATGCATGCTGAGCCCACTAAATACTTCTCCTGGAGCCAAATGATTACTGGTAGGTGCTATATAAGCAGACTCAGTTTTATACTGACTTTAAAACCAGCCTCCAGGGCAGACTAGCTGGTCAGGTGTGCATGACTGCATGGAGATCGCCACACCTCCAATATATACTACTAAGAAAAAATGTGGGGGATTTAGTCAGCACAACCCTATATTCAGGTGCACATCGCTATGGCGAAATACATATACAAAGAAAATAACACAAATGCAATAGCACTCTGCAACCAGCACTCCGCCCTGCCTCCATGCTGGATGTTGAATGAGGCATTGGTGTACATTTTGGCCAAAGCGTAATAAGCCACTCACCACGTCAAGGTCGCCTCTATGAGTGGTCCCTAACACTAGTTCCTACCTGTTTATGGGCCATGACAGCCACACAAAGTCCATGGAGTGCAGGTACAGCATGAACGCCTTGCACACTCTGCTTTTAACCCCGTCCGGTGCCGTTACAGCTTTCATCGGATCCAGGGATGCAAGTACCAACATGCATGCCGAGCCCACTATATACTTCTCCTGGAGCCAAATGGCTACTGGTAGGCCCTGTAGAAGAAGACCCAAAATTAATAAAACCCTTTAGAATATTGTGTGGTTTTCATGTGCCATTGCTTTATTTGAATACAATCCATATTTAATATATCTTTTGAAAGTAGTTATATTCACTCATATTTATAATTAAATATTAACCAGAATATTAATCTATTAATCAAGGAACCATTTCAATGTACGTTTCCAAAACCTATTCATTAGTCAAATCAAATCCATTTTCTAGTTCATGGAATAGTATTTAGTTTGCAAATTCACACTGAAAAGAATAAAATTGATTCTGCATATCTTTGCTGACAAATGTCTATTGATGTTACATCCTTACTGTATGTCTTGCATACTTTATTGAACATTTTTATAGCATTGCTGCCTAAGGCTGGCTCCACATCATGTTTTTACCATCCGTTTAATGTATAAAAGAAACGCATACCTTAAATGGATGCCTCAGACTGATGCATACAGTTGCATCCGTTCACCATAGAGTTCCACAGTAAAAAAATAAATAAAAAGTATTCTTTTTTTTTACCGGACTGTGCAGGATACAAGAGTGTGGTGTGCTACGTTTTTGTATTCTTTTTTTTTGTAACATATACGTAAAACGGAGACATAAGACTTGATGTAAACCCACCCTAACAGCAAGACAAACATATTTTATGGAAAAACATAATATTTCTGACTAGAGATGAGCGAACAAAGTTGACGAATTGTAATTCTATCCGAATTTAAGGAAAAATTCAATTTGCACTGAAGTAGAATTACCTAAATCTTCACGGTAACAAATCACATTTTTTCCTAAAATGACTGCTGCACATGTTAGAACATGGGGCTAAGAACTCTGGGTATGAGGGATCACCCACAATGCCATGCATGCAGCCAATAAGCAGCCAGCCAGCCCCTGTGATGTCACAGATCAATAAATAGCCTCAGCCATCTTGGTTTCTGCCATTTTCCAGTGTACCTAGTGCAGGAAGAGACGTGACAGGTGCTAGAAACAGTGTTAGGAAATACTTAATTCTGCAAAAAAAAAACATTTACAAGCTCAGGGAAATATCATTTAAAACATAAGTAAAAAGATAGGGAGGGCATTATCCACACTATAAGGAGAGAGCAGGGTCCAATAGGGGAGTGTAAAGCATGGGTAATAGGAGCAATTCTAATACACCTTGCTACACTAATTGGGGATCCGAATTGCTGTTATACTTCTGCTTTTAGGTTTGCGCTAAATGATAGATCAGTAATTCCAGCAAACCTTGCTTATTATTGGGGTGCAAGTGCTGTGTGATACAACCAGTTTTGGGGTGTATTAATAGGAAAAATAAGTATGTTTTATTAGCCGTTCTGCTGAGAACTGACATTGTTATACAGACATTGTTGGGGTGTATTAATAGAAAAAATAAGTGTGTGTTATTAGCCATTCTGCGGTGAACTTACACTGTTACACAGCCATTCGTGGGGCCTATTAATAGGAAAAATAAGTATGTGTTATTAATAGGGTTGAGCGAACCCGAACTGTAAAGTTCGGGTTCGTACCGAACTTTAGGATTATTTTACCCCGAACCCGAACATTTTAGTAAAATTTCGGGTTCGGTGTTCGGCGATTTCTCTGCGCTTTTTGTATGGCTGCAGAGCAGCCAATCAACAAGCGTTTAACTCTGTGCCCTTAGAAGCCATCACAGCCATGCCTACTAATGGCATGGCTGTGATTGGCCAGTGCAGCATGTGACCCAGGCTCTATATAAGCTTGAGTCTCGTAGCGCTGCACGTCACTCTGCTGTTACAAGTGTAGGGAGAGGATGCTGCTGGACTGGTGATTTCAGGGAGAGAATAGGAGACAATATAACTCAGCTATCTACATACAATTAGTTGTGTGGGTGCAGGGCACAATCTTTTTACCCTGCCCTGAGCCCATTGACCGAAAAAAACAACAACTTTTATCCGTCTGTTAGTTAGGTTGGCGGTCGCGGTGGCCATTTTATGCAAGCTCAGTGCACCAGCACTGCATCTGAGCTTTTGTGACATTCTAATCCAAGCTTGAAAAACTGCATTAATAATCTGGTTGTAAAAAATCACCCTTTATTGGCAATATACAACATCTAGTGCATTTGCAGGATTAGTCAGTGTGCAATTTTAGCTAGAAATACAGCCATAATTTTCAGGATTTTTTAAAACACTATTTTTGTGCAAAATACACTATTTTACATCCCCAGCTGCATCTGGACATGTGAAATTCAAACGTTATATATAGTGATGGACGAACATCTGCCGGGACGGTTCGCGAACGCGATCGCGCAAACCCGATCAAATGTTCGCGAACTGCAAGTTCGCGGCGGGTCCCATTCATTTTAATGGCAGGCGAACCTGAAAAACCTTCAGCTCATATTTGCAGCCAAGAAATAATTACTAGAAGTGCACAAATAGTCCCACAACATGCACAGTGACATACCAGATGTATTATTCGTATTTGCGATCTCCATTCATTTTTTTTTAATGCAAAATATCGGCAATATAATTTTCGCGTACGTGCAAATGCACTATACAGTACCCAAATGGACTATAAAAAAAGTACAGTAAGTTTTTATAATAGCAATTTGCATATACTCCAGAATGTTATTAAGAGTGATCAGATGAATTGCATAGTCCTTCTTTGCCATGAAAATTAACTTAATCCCAAAAAAAACTTTATACTGCATTTCATTGCTGTCATTAAAGGACCTGCTGAGATTATTTCAGTAATCGTCTTGTTAACTCAGGTGAGAATGTTGACAAGCACAAGGCCGGAGATCATTATTTCAGGCTGATTAGGTTAAAATGGCAGACTTGACATGTTAAAAGGAGGGTGATGCGTGAAATCATTGTTCTTCCATTGTTAACTATCATCATTGCGTTGCATAAAAATGGCTTCACAGGCAAGGATATTGTGGCTACTAAGATTGCACCTCAATCAACAATTTATAGGATCATCAAGAACTTCAAGGAAAGAGGTTCAATTCTCGTTAAGAAGGCTTCAGGGCGTCCAAGAAAGTTCAGCAAGCACCAGGATCGTCTCCTAAAGAGGATTCAGCTGCGGGATCGGAGTGCCATGAGTGCAGAGCTTGCTCAGGAATGGCAGCAGGCAGGTGTGAGTGCATCTGCACGCACAGTGAGACAAAGACTTTTGGAAGATGGCCTGGTGTCAAGAAAGGCAGCAAAGAAGCCACTTCTCTCCAAAAAAAACACCAGGGACAGATTGATCTTCTGCAGAAAGTATGGTGAATGGATTGCTGAGGACTGGGGCAAAGTCATATTCTCCGATGAAGCCTCTTTCCGATTGTTTGGGGCATCTGGAAAAAGGCTTGTCCGGAGAAGAAAAGGTGAGCGCTACCATCAGTCCTGTGTCATGCCAACAGTAAAGCATCCTGGGATCATTCTTGTGTGGGGTTGCTTCTCATCCAAGGGAGTGGGCTCACTCACAATTTTGCCCAAAAACACAAACATGAATAAAGAATGGTACCAAAACACCCTCCGCAGCAACTTCTTCCAACAATCCAACAACAGTTTGGTGAAGAACAATGCATTTTCCAGCACGATGGAGCACCGTGCCATAAGGCAAAAGTGATAACTAAGTGGCTCAGGGACCAAAACGTTGACATTTTGGGTCCATGGCCTGGAAACTCCCCAGATCTTAATCCCATTAAGAACTTGTGGTCAATCCTCAAGAGGCGGGTGGACAAACAAAAACCCACTAATTCTGACAAACTCCAAGAAGTGATTATGAAAGAATGGGTTGTTATCAGTCAGGAATTGGCCCAGAAGTTGATTGAGAGCATGCCCAGTCGAATTGCAGAGGTCCTGAAAAAGAAGGGCCAACACTGCGAATACTGACTCTTTGCATAAATGTCATGTAATTGTCGATAAAAGCCTTTGAAACGTATGAAGTGCGTGTAATTATATTTCACTACATCACAGAAACAACTGAAACAAAGATCTAAAGGCAGTTTAGCAGCAAACTTTGTGAAAACTAATATTTTTGTCATTCTCAAAACTTTTGGCCACGAGTGTATATTGGTATATAACACCCCTCTTTAATCAGTTTTTTTGGGGGACGACTGGTATATCACACCAGTAGAATTTTTTTTTTTCTAATGCCTGTCCCTCTTTATACCTGCAGTATCGCAGCAGAACCGCACATAACTGCCGCACAATACAAATGCACTATAATATACTTTCTAACATAGAAAGTAAATTATAACATTGTACAAGGAAGGCAATCCATTAGAATATACATGAAGATAAAACGTAACCTTTAATAATTTTACTATGAGGGTCCATTTACACGTCCGTAAGTGTTTTGCGGATCCGCAAAACACGGACATCGGCAATGTGCATTCAGCAATTTGTGGACCGCACATTGCCGGCACTATAATAGAAAATGCCTAATCTTGTCTGCAATTGCAGACAAGAATAGGACATGTTCTATTTTTTTGAGGAAACGGATGCGGAAGTGTGGATCCGCAAATGCAGATGTGGATCCACAAATGCAGATGCGGACAGCACATTCCGGACCCATTGAAAATTAATGGGTCTGCACCCGTTCCACAAAATTGAGGAACGGATGCGGACCCATTTTGCGGACGTGTAAATGGAAAAGATATCCCTCAAAATGAAAATAAATAAAATTATTAAAGTTAAGCAAAAAGCATAGATGTGGTAGGCAATAACAAGTGCTTGGCGGCACTAAATCAGGTGCTCGGCGGCACCAAATCAGAAACTATATGTCGTACCACAATCCGGGGGGTTCCAGTGCACATCGATGAATCCAGGAGGGAAAGCAAAAAAAAACATCCATCCCTGGGCTAGATGATGATGTGGTATTGAAGGACAGGGTGGGCAAAGAACTGTCCCTGATATTGCCCTACAGGGGGGGTGCTATTCTGGCCCTGAAAGCCTAAACACAGACCACCCGCCGTGATAAGAGCGACCCCATCCGGAACTTTACCCTATATAAAAATGGCCCTAGTAAGCCCCTAGCCCCTAGGCCCCTGACTTCCAGGTGATCACTATATAGATCTATGTGTTTTTGACTCATTATAAAAGTATATTATAAGTATATCGCACCCCTCTGTGTATCACAGATATCGATAGCACACCTATACTAGTGCTTAAAATGACTTTTGTGGCCCTATTAGCTAGCGTTTGGTATCTCTAACAGCCTGTCCCTGCTCCACACAGCAACCTCTTCCTACACTGGCAAAACACTGAATGTAAAATGGCGGCCAGATCAGGTTTATTTATAAGGTAGGGGGTACGTCCATGTGCTGAAATGTCTCAATTGGCTGTCCTGTACCACCTGATGGATGTGTCATGGGTCAAAGTTCTTCACAATGTAAAAGAATATGGCGGGCGCAAATTTCTCCATATGTTCGCATGTTCGGCGAATCGCGAACACGCAAAGTTCGCCGAGAAACGAACGCCGGGCGAAGCGCAAGGCCATCTCTAGTTATATACAGCTTTCATATTCTGTTAAAAAATATACACTTTTTTGGCAATATACAACATCTGGATTAGCCAGTGTGCAATTTAAGCTAGAAATACAGCCATAATTTTCTGGGTTTTTAAAAACACACAATTTTTTTGCCAAAATCCACTATTTTACAGCAAGTGTGAAATTCAAGTTTAATATATACAGCTTTCATATTCTGTTAGTAAAAAAAACACACTTTTTGGCAATACACAACATCTGGATTAGTCAGTGTGCAATTTAAGCTAGAAATACAGCCATAATTTTCTGGGATTTTAAAAACACCCTTTTTTTTTCAAAATCCACTATTTTACAGCAAGTGTGAAATTCAAGTTTAATATATACAGCTTTCATATTCTGTTAGTAAAAAACATACTTTTTGTGCAATATACAACATCTGGATTAGTCAGTGTGCAATATAAGCTAGAAATACACCCATAATTTTCTGGGTTTTTAAAAACACACTTTTTGGCCAAAATAAAATTTACAGCCCTTGCAGCATCAGCACATTTGAAATTCAAGGTTTATATACTACTGTCACATTCAGCTTTTAAACAAACACCCGTTAGGGCAAAAAAAGTTTATTTGGCAGCCTTTGCTGCATATGTCATGGCGAGATAGACCCTTTATATATTTGGGTTATATTAAGATATTTGAAATACCGCCATTTTGTGCACAAATCTTTAATTGCGGACTAGCGTGGGTCAGGGCATGTGAGATACACCCTTTAAATACAGGGGTTCTATACAGGTATTTGAAATACAGCCATTTAGTGCACAAATCTTTAATTGTGGCCTAGTTTGGTTCAAGGCGTGTGAGATACACCTGTATATACAGGGCTTATATTCTTCTATTAATAAAACACCCTTTTTTGGGCAAAATGCACAATTGTTGCGCCCTTGCAGCATCAAGACGTTTGAAATTCCAGGGTTATATACTGCTGTCATATTCCTTTATTAAACAAACACCCGTTTAGGCAAAAAAAGTTCATTTGGCAGCCTTTACTGCAGATGTCATTGTGAGTAGAGATGTCGCGAACATAAAATTTTCCGTTCACGAACGGAGAACGCAAACTTCCGCGAATGTTCGCGAACAGGCTAACCGGGCGAACCGCCATAGACTTCAATAGACAGGCGAATTTTAAAACCCACAGGGACTCTTTCTGGCCACAATAGTGATGGAAAAGTTGTTTCAAGGGGACTAACACCTGGACTGTGGCATGCCGGAGGGGGATCCCATGGAAAATTACGTAGTTGACGTTGTAGTTGAGTGTGGTAAGTTGAATTCGCAATGCAATTAATATAACCTGCATTAATCGCATTGCGAATTCAACTTAGAGCTAAGTTCCTAATGGTTGTATTGCTAGAATTGACGAATATAACGAATATAGCACTATATTCTCAATCTTCGTTATATTCTAGCAATACACTGCGTGCAGAATTATTAGGCAAATGAGTATTTTGACCACATCATCCTCTTTATGCATGTTGTCTTACTCCAAGCTGTATAGGCTCGAAAGCCTACTACCAATTAAGCATATTAGGTGATGTGCATCTCTGTAATGAGAAGGGGTGTGGTCTAATGACATCAACACCCTATATCAGGTGTGCATAATTATTAGGCAACTTCCTTTCCTCCAGTCCGACTCAGACGCCAGCAAGGTGGAGGTGGAGTACTGGTTTGGGCTGGTATCATCAAAGATGAGCTTATGGGGCCTTTTCGGGTTGAGGATGGAGTCAAGCTCAACTCACAGTCCTACTGCCAGTTTCTGGAAGACACCTTCTTCAAGCAGTGGTACAGGAAGAAGTCTGCATCCTTCAAGAAAAACATGATTTTCATGCAGGACAATGCTCCATCACACGCGTCCAAGTACTCCACAGCGTGGCTGGCAAGAAAGGGTATAAAAGACGAAAATCTAATGACATGGCCTCCTTGTTGACCTGATCTGAACCCCATTGAGAACCTGTGGTCCATCATCAAATGTGAGATTTACAAGGAGGGAAAACAGTACACCTCTCTGAACAGTGTCTGGGAGGCTGTGGTTGCTGCTGCACGCAATGTTGATGGTGAACAGATCAAAACACTGACAGAATCCATGGATGGCAGGCTTTTGAGTGTCCTTGCAAAGAAAGGTGGCTATATTGGTCACTAATTTGTTTTTGTTTTGTTTTTGAATGTCAGAAATGTATATTTGTGAATGTTGAGATGTTATATTGGTATCACTGGTAAAAATAAATAATTGAAATGGGTATATATTTGTTTTTTGTTAAGTTGCCTAATAATTATGCACAGTAATAGTCACCTGCACACACAGATATCCCCCTAAAATAGCTAAAACTAAAAACAAACTAAAAACTACTTCCAAAAATATTCAGCTTTGATATTAATGAGTTTTTTGGGTTCATTGAGAACATGGTTGTTGTTCAATAATAAAATTAATCCTCAAAAATACAACTTGCCTAATAATTCTGCACTCCCTGTACAACCATTAGGAACCCAGCTCTAAGTTGAATTTGCAATGCGATTAATATAACCTGTATTAGGCTGAGTTCACACGAGCGTGTCCGGATAAGGTCCGGATGCATTGCGGCAAACCCGCGCGAGTAGGTACCCAATTGCAGTCAGTTTTGACTGCGATTGCTTTTAGTTGTTCAGTTTTTATCGCGCGGGTGCAATGCGTTTTGCACGCGCGTGATAAAAAACAGACTGTGGTACCCAGACCCAAACTTCTTCACAGAAGTTCAGGTTTGGGTTCGGTGTTGTATACACTGCATGCAGAATTATTAGGCAAATGAGTATTTTGACCACATCATCCTCTTTATGCATGTTGTCTTACTCCAAGCTGTATAGGCTCGAAAGCCTACTACCAATTAAGCATATTAGGTGATGTGCATCTCTGTAATGAGAAGGGGTGTGGTCTAATGACATCAACACCCTATATTAGGTGTGCATAATTATTAGGCAACTTCCTTTCCTTTGGCAAAATGGGTCAAAAGAAGGACTTGACAGGCTCAGAAAAATCAAAAATAGTGAGATATCTTGCAGAGGGATGCAGCACTCTTAAAATTGCAAAGCTTCTGAAGCGTGATCATCGAACAATCAAGCGTTTCATTCAAAATAGTCAACAGGGTCGCAAGAAGCGTGTGGAAAAACCAAGGCGCAAAATAACTGCCCATGAACTGAGAAAAGTCAAGCGTGCAGCTGCCAAGATGCCACTTGCCACCAGTTTGGCCATATTTCAGAGCTGCAACATCACTGGAGTGCCCAAAAGCACAAGGTGTGCAATACTCAGAGACATGGCCAAGGTAAGAAAGGCTGAAAGACGACCACCACTGAACAAGACACACAAGCTGAAACGTCAAGACTGGGCCAAGAAATATCTCAAGACTGATTTTTCTAAGGTTTTATGGACTGATGAAATGAGAGTGAGTCTTGATGGGCCAGATGGATGGGCCCGTGGCTGGATTGGTAAAGGGCAGAGAGCTCCAGTCCGACTCAGACGCCAGCAAGGTGGAGGTGGAGTACTGGTTTGGGCTGGTATCATCAAAGATGAGCTTGTGGGGCCTTTTTGGGTTGAGGATGGAGTCAAGCTCAACTCCCAGTCCTACTGCCAGTTTCTGGAAGACACCTTCTTCAAGCAGTGGTACAGGAAGAAGTCTGCATCCTTCAAGAAAAACATGATTTTCATGCAGGACAATGCTCCATCACACGCGTCCAAGTACTCCACAGCGTGGCTGGCAAGAAAGGGTATAAAAGAAGAAAATCTAATGACATGGCCTCCTTGTTCACCTGATCTGAACCCCATTGAGAACCTGTGGTCCATCATCAAATGTGAGATTTACAAGGAGGGAAAACAGTACACCTCTCTGAACAGTGTCTGGGAGGCTGTGGTTGCTGCTGCACGCAATGTTGATGGTGAACAGATCAAAACACTGACAGAATCCATGGATGGCAGGCTTTTCAGTGTCCTTGCAAAGAAAGGTGGCTATATTGGTCACTGATTTGTTTTTGTTTTGTTTTTGAATGTCAGAAATGTATATTTGCGAATGTTGAGATGTTATATTGGTTTCACTGGTAAAAATAAATAATTGAAATGGGTATATATTTGTTTTTTGTTAAAGTTGCCTAATAATTATGCACAGTAATAGTCACCTGCACACACAGATATCCCCCTAAAATAGCTAAAACTAAAAACAAACTAAAAACTAATTCCAAAAATATTCAGCTTTGATATTAATGAGTTTTTTGGGTTCATTGAGAACATGGTTGTTGTTCAATAATAAAATTTATCCTCAAAAATACAACTTGCCTAATAATTCTGCACTCCCTGTAGATGTTATTATTTTCCCTTATAACATGGTTATAAGGGAAAATAATGGCATTCTTTAATACAGAATGCTTAGTAGGTGGTCAATTGAGGGTTAAAAAATAAAAAATAATTAACTCACATTCTCCTCTTGATTGCGTAGCTGCCGGTCTCTTCTTACTTCTTTAATCATGAGCTGCCGGCTAAAGGACCTGTGGTGACGTCAGATCACATGGTCCAATCACAATCACACTCTATTCTACTATTAATTGAACACCCATTTAGGGCAAGATCCTAAATTCAAAAAATATGAGGAGAGCGTCAAATAAGGGACATGGCCCAGGTCGTGGTGCAGCTGGTGGAGCTCCTGTTGCAGGGAGAGGACGTAGTCGATCTCTGCCAGCTACACGCACAAGTGAAACCCCTTGCTCAATTGCGAGTAGGCGACAGAACCTGCAGCGGTATTTGGTCGGGCCTAATGCAGCTCTACGAATGGTGAGGCCTGAACAAGTACAGGTGATAGTAGATTGGGTTGCTGACAGTGCCTCCAGTTCCTTCACATTGTCTCCTACCCAGTGTTCGCTTAAAGATCAGAGTTGGCACCTGCAGCCCATGTCCATCAATCTTTCACCTCACCCCCTTGCAAATCAGCCAAGCAGTCTGAGCCCCAAGTCATGCAGCAGTATTTTGTCCTGCCCTGCCCTAGAAGTGGAAGAGATTGAGTGCACCGATGCCCAACCACTTATCTTTCAAGATGAGTACATGGGAGGACCATTGCAGCACGTCTCGGATGATGACGAAACACAGGTGCAGACTACTGGGGCTTTTGAAAGTGTGCAGACCGACAAGGAGGACAGGGGTGAAGACTGGGTGGAAGATGATGTGGAGGATGATGTGGTCCTCGACCCCACATGGAATCAAGGTCATGCGAGTGACCTATGTAGTTCGGAGGAAGAGGCGGTGGTCGCACAGAGCCACAAGCACATCAGAAGAGGGAGCAGGGTGCAAAAGCGGAGCGGCCGTCCTCTAGACAGTACGCCTGCTACTGCCCACCGCAGCAAGGGACCGAGCACACCAAAGCCAGCTCCAAGGAGTTCCCTGGCGTGGCAGTCCTTCAGACAATGTGCTGACGACAAGACACGAGTGGTTTGCACGCTGTGCAATCAGAGCCTGAAGTGAGACATAAACGTTCTCAACCTGAGCACAACCTGCATGACCAGGCATTTAAGTGCTAAGCATAAGCTGCAGTGGAGTAGACACCTCAAAAACAAAGAAAGGTCTCTGGCTCCTCCTGCTTCCTCTTCTGCTGCAGTCGCGTCCTCTTCATCCACCTCTGGAGTGACAGTGCCATCTGCCACCACGCAAACAGAGGATCTGCCAGCAACACCAACACCTGGGTTACCAAGTATCTCCACAATGTCCCACGGAAGCGTTCAGCTCTCCATCTCCCAAATACTGGAGAGGAAGAGGAAGTATCCCCCTACCGACCAGCGATCCCTAGCCCTGAATGCCAGCATTTCTAAATAACTGGCCTTTGAAATGCTGTAATTCCATCTGGTGGAGACGGATAGTTTTAAAGGCCTTATGGCGGTGGCTGTCCCACAGTACTTCGTGCCCAGCCGCCACTACTTTTCCAAGCGAGCCATCCCTTCCCTGCACAACCAAGTAGGGGACAAAATCAGGTGTGCACTGCGCAACGCCATCTGTGGCAAGGTGCACCTCACTATGGATACGTGGACCAGTAAGCACGGTCAGGGACTTTATATCTCCATAACAGCACACTGGGTAAATGCAGTGGCGGCTGGGCCTGAGGCAGATAGTAGTTTGGCGCATGTCCTTCCACCACCGAGGATTGCAGGGCGCTTCAGTTTGCCTCCTGTTGCTTCCTCCTCCTACTCCGCTTCCTCATCCTCTACAGACTCCTCATCCGGTCAGCGTAACACCTTCACCACCAACTTCAGCACAGCCAGGGGTAAACGACAGCAGGCAGTTTTAAAACTTATCTGTTTGGGGGACAAACCCCACACCGCGCAGGAGCTGTGGACGTGCCAGTGAGCCTCAAGCCTGGCCTGGTGGTGTGCGAAAATAGGTGAAATTTCGTAGCAGCTCTGGGACTAGCGGCTTTGACGCACATCCCTTGCCTGGTGCATTTGCTGAATTTGTAGTGCAGAGATTCCTTAAAAATTACCCCGATATGTCAGAGCTGCTGCATAAAGTGCGGGCCATCTGTGCGCGCTTTCGGCGCTGCAGTGTAACTTCGGCCTTCCCTCTCACCGCCTCATATGCGACATGCCCACAAGGTGGAACTCCACCTTGCACATGCTGGCCAGACTGTGCGAGCAACAGCAGGCGATAGTGGAGTTTCAGCTGCAGCACGCACGGGTGAGTCGCTCTGCAGAACAGCACCACTTCACCACCAATGACTGGGCCTCCATGCGAGACCTGTGTTCCTTGTTGCGCTGTTTCTAGTACTCCACCAACATGGCCAGTGCCGATAACGCCATTCTCAGCGTAACTATCCCACTTCTATGCCTCCTTGAAAAAACGCTGCTGGCGATGATGGAAGAGGATGTGGCACAGGAGGAGGAGGAGGAAGAGGGATCATTTCGTAGGATTTCCGGCCAGTAATTCACAAGTGGCTCCGAGGGTGGGTTCCTGCACCCACAAACGCCAGGTACACAATTGTCCAGCCAGGGCACTTTTCTGGAGGATGAGAAGGTGGAGGATGAGGAGGAGGAGATGGAGGAGGAAGAACCATGTTCACAGCAGGGTGGCACCCAGACCAGCTCATAGCCATCACTGGTGCATGGCTGGGGGGATACAGAGGACACAGACGATACACCTCCCACAGAGGACAGCTTTTCATTGCCTCTGGGCAGTCTGGCACACATGAGTGATTACATGCTGCAGTGTCTCCGCAACGACCACGAGTTGCACACATTCTAACTTGTGCTGATTACTGGGTGGCCACGCTGCTGGATCCCCGTTACAAGGACAACGTACCGTCATTAATTCCCTCACTGGAGCGTGTTCGTAAGAAGCGCGAGCACAATCGCACGCTGGTAGACGCGCTGCTGGTGGCATTGCCACCTGACAGCGGGGGCACAGTGGAAGCACAAGGCGAAGGCAGAGGACAAGGAAGAGGTCGCCAACGCAGCTGGGGCACTGCCAGCATCTCAGAAGGCAGGGTTAGCATGGCCGAAATGTGGAAAAGCTTTGTCAGCACGCCAAAACAACCAGCACCACCAGCTGATATGGAACGTCTTAGCATGAGGCTATGTGTGCACACGCCTACACGTACTGAATGATGGGTCTTCCCCCTTCAACTTCTCCAAATTGGGCACATGGCCTGAGCTTTCCCTTTATGCCTTGGAGGTGCTGGCCTGCCCTGCAGACAGTGTATTATCTGAACGTGTGTTTAGCACAGCAGGGGGCATCATCGTAGACAAGCGCAGCCGCCTGTCCACAGCCAATGTGGACAAGCTCATGATTATTAAAATGAACCAGGCATGGATCCCACAGGACTTGTCTGTATCTTGTGCAGAATAGACATGTACTGTATACGGCACTAACTAGTCATTGTTATACTGCAGCGCAATTGCTCATTTTTGTATTTTGGATATTTCACACTCTTTTGGAGTGTACCCTAATTTAAAAAAATTTAATTAAAACAAAAAACCTGTGTTGGCTACCTCGTCCTTCTCCACCGCTGCTTCCACCTACACTGCTATGTCCACCGCCTCCTCAAACTCCTACATAATTTTTTTTTTTTATCTGTAGGTTTTTTATTTTATGTCATTTTACTACTTTGTCAGTTACATTTTCTGGTGAAATTCATAAATTTTTGGGTGTGATGTACCACTGCGATACCTAGTATAACCGGTAAAAAAAGAAAAAGGGTCATTTACATTTTCTGGTGAAATTCACCAATTTTTGGGTGTGATATACCACTGCTATACCTATTTGACCGGTAAAAAAATAAATAAAGTTGTCAGTTACATTTTCAGTTGAAATTCAACATTTTTTGGGTGTGAAGAACCACTGCTATACCTAGTAGACAGGGTAAAAAAAAAATATTGTCAGTTACATTTTCAGTTGAAATTCAAAAATTTTTGGGTGTGAAGTACCACTGCTATACCTAGTAGACCGGGGGGAAAAAAATTGTCAATTACATGTTCTGGTGAAATGCACCAATTTTTGGGTGTGATGTACCACTGCTATACCTATTAGACCGGTAAAAAAATTATAATAATTTGTCAGTTAAATTTTCTGGTGAAATTCACCAATTTTTGGGTGTGAAGTACCACTGCTATACCTAATAGACAGGTTAAAAATAAAATAAATTCTCAGTTACATTTTCTGGTGAAATTCACAATTTTTTGGGTGTGATGTACCACTGCTATACCGAGTAGACAGGTAAAAAAAAATAAAAAATAATTGTCTGTTAAATTTTTGGGTGAAATTCACAAATTTTTGCGTGTAATATACCCCTCCTCTACCTAGTTGACAGCTTAATAAATTTCTATAACTTTTCTTTTACATTTTCGGGAGAAAATAAAATATTTTTTTCTGTCATAGACCCCTGATCTACCAAGTAGACAGGTTAATAAATTTCTGAAATTTTTCTGTTACATTCTTCGGTTGACATTATACAATTTTAGACATGAATAAACCCCTGCTCTGCATAGGTGACAGGGAATACAATTTAAGAAATTCTTCTTTAATTGATGCGCGCCACATCCTTTCATTCAATACTTAAACTTTAACAAGTTGTACCACATTTGCGCTTCAATAATTTGTCCCACATTTCCACTTTACTCTTTTGGCCAACATTTGTGCTTCAATACTTTGTCCCACATTTCCGCTTTACTCTTTTGGTCCACATTTGGGCTTCTGCAATTAGTCCCACATTTGCGCCTCAATAACTTTTCCCATATTTCCGCTTTACTCTTTTGGCCCACATTTGGGCTTCTGTAATTTGTCCCACATTTGCGCCTCAATAACTTTTCCCATATTTCCGCTTTAATCTCTTGGTTCACATTTGGGCTTCTGTAATTTGTCCCACATTTGCGCTTTAACAGCTTTTCCGACATTTCCGCTTGATCACAATTTTTTTAAATAAATTTATCTCCCTTAAATTTAGTCTCTTTTTCTCACGCTCCCTCTCCGGCATGGAACCCTGATTCGCCGATAACCATGATCAACATGGTAGGCTCAGAAAAGAACATTGAAAGTTGATAGAGAAGATATCCAAATGGATGGTGGATGTCACTGGGGCACCTCTACATAGGTGACAGGAACATAAATTTTAAAAAATCGTAAATTACATTGTCAGGTGACATTTTTCAAATTTTGCCAGATAGAAACCCCTGCTCTGCATAGTTGACAGGGAATAAAATGTAATAAATTCTTCATTAATTGATGCGTGCCACATCCTTTCATTCAATTCCTAAACTTTAAAAAGTTGTCCCACTTTTACGCTTTAATAGTTTGTCCCATAATTCCGCTCTATAATTTTAAATTTGAAAAAATTAATCCTCCCTTGGATGTGGTCTCTCTTTCTTATGCTCCCTCTGATCACCATGGTAGGCTCATAAAAGAACATCGAAAGTTGATAGAGCAGATATCAAATTGGATCGTGAACATCACGGGGACGTGAGACATGGTGGAGCAGTAAGTGTGCACACGCCTACACGAACTGACTGACAGGGATCAGCCCCTGCAACTTCTGGGTCTCCAAATTGGGCACATGGCCTGAACTTGCCCTTTAGGCCTTGGAGGTGCTGGCCTGCCCTGCAGCCTGTTGATTGTCTGAACGTGTGTTTAGCACGACTGGAAGGGGTTATCAATGGTTATATTTCCCAATGTTTTGGGGTGTACCCAAATTAAAAAAAATTAAAATAAATTAAAAACCAAAAAGCAGTGTAGGCTACTTCCTCCTCCTACACCGCCACATCCACCGCCTCCTCAACCTCCTACTCCAAATGGACCTCGTCCTCCTAGATCAAGATTATTATTTTTTTATTTTTACGCATTTTATGTTATTTATAGTCATTTCCCTATCCATATATGTTTTGCAGAGCACTTGCCATGCTCTTAACCACATTTTGATGCCATTTGCAGCCCTCTAGCCCTTTCCATCACATTTTTACAGCCATTTTAGTGCTCAAAAGTTCTGGTCCCCATTGACTTCAATGGGGTTCGGGTTCGGGTTCGGGGTCAAGTTCGGGTCAAGTATGGGTCCCGAACTCAAACTTTTTTCTGAAGTTCGGCCGAACCCGAACATCCAGGTGTCCGCTCAACTCTAGT
This sequence comes from Bufo bufo, assembly GCF_905171765.1. NCBI lineage: Eukaryota > Metazoa > Chordata > Amphibia > Anura > Bufonidae > Bufo > Bufo bufo. The sequence goes on along the minus strand of NC_053389.1, from coordinate 459,935,545 downwards.
TATTAACTGTTTTCTGCTAAATTAACATTGTCATTTAGACAATTTTGGGGTGTATAAATAGGAAAAATAAATACGTGTTATTAGCCGTTCTGCTGTGAATTTACATTGTCATACAGACAATTTTTTTTTTTTAATAGGGATAATAAGTACGTATTATTAGCCGTTCTGTGGTGAACAGTGTGGAGATTCGCTCTGGTAGTTAGGACCAGCGGTTGCAGTATAGAGGCAAAGTACACAGTTCTTGAATCAAACAGCGGTGTTTATTCACACATTGATGTATAACAAAATGCAGATAAGGTGTATCACAAAATGCAGGTGGCTTGGTGTTTGTTCATACACAAGGAAAGTCCATAAACAATAAAGGTCACCTTTTCTCCTGGGTGTTAATCCACATCCTGTTAGCAGTTCAGCCTCATCAAGTCTATAGGCGGCCTGTTCGCCTTTAGAGGGGCCCGAGTCCTCCAGCCCAGCTCAAACCTCAAATCCCAGCACAACCCTCAGTTCCCAGCACACAGACTCCTGAGCTCCACTGTCAGAGGGAGGTAAATCCACACCACCTGGCAGTGCTGGCTGGTTTTTATGCCTGGCAAAACCCGGCCTGGAACATGGGGAGTAGTCACCCACCCAGTACTTTGACTACTCCCAGTAAGAGCATTCCCGAATAAGCTATGACAGCCATGCTAAATCTCAAGGTGTCAATTAGCAATAGTTTCTGCTGACACATAAAATACCGGCTCTTACTTTACTGAGGCCAGGAACGTCAATGACACATACCTTCCATCCACGATAATTCCAGGTACCTTCTTGCATACCCCCTTTGTTCAACCCTGAGGGGGTGAACACCTGCTATACATTATACCCGGGACAGGGCATCCGCATTTCGCTGCAACCGGCCTGCTCTGTGTTCCAAGAGAACATAAAGTTCTGTAAGGACAGGAACCACCTGTTGACTCTGGCATTTCTCTCTTTGGCCTGGCACATCCACTTGAGATAGGAGTGTTCAGTTACCAGGCGGAACTTTCTCCCCAACAAATAGTAGCAGAGAGACTCGAGTGCCCACTTGATTGCCAGGCACTCTCTCTCCACTATACTATACCTGGTTTCGGCTGGGGCAAGCTTGCGGCTTAAAAAGTCAATGGGATGCTCCTCCCCGTTGACTTTCTGAGAGAGTACAGCACTGAGGCCTACTTCAGAGGCATCTGTCTGTACCACAAACTCCCTATTGAAGTCGGGCGTCACCAAAACTGGTGACACAAACAGGGCCGACTTCAAAGTGGAAAAACCATCTTCCACCTGCTCATCCCAGCGAACCATCACTGATTTTTGTCCCTTTAAGAGCTCTGTCAAGGGCGGGGCTTTAGTGGCAAAGTGGGGAACAAATCTCATGTAATAGCCTATCAATCCTAGGAACGACTTTAGTGGTGTCAGGTCGGGGCCAATTTCTTATCGCCTCTATTTTGTTTACTTGGGGTTTGATCACTCCACGCCCAATTACATACCCCAGGTATTTTGTCTCCTCTAACCCTATCATGCATTTTTTAGGCTTTGTGGTTAGTCCAGCTTTTCGAAGGGAGTCTACTACAGCCTGCACTTTGGGCAGGTGACTATCCCAGTCGGAACTGTGGATGACAATATCGTCCAGGTAAGCCGAATCATACCGACGATGTGGTCTCAGCACAATGTCCATTAGCCATTGGAAAGTGGCGGGGGCGCTATGCAGACCACAGGGTAACACCTTATGCTGGTACAAAGAGACAGCCTCCATTAAGGATACCTGCCAGTACCGTTTGGTGAGGTCCAAAACAGAAAAATACCGGGATTGTCCTAACCTCTTGATCAACTCATCTACCCGGGGCATGGGATACACGTCAAACTTAGATACCTCATTTAATTTTCAAAAATCGTTACAAGACCGCAACGTCCTGTCCGGTTTTGGTATCAGTACTATAGGTCTGGCCCACTTACTTCTAGACTCCTCGATGACGTCTAGTTGAAGCATTAGTTGTACTTCCTCAGAGATGGCCTGTCGCTGAGCCTCAGGTAACTGGTATGGTTTCAACCGGATTTTGGCCTGAGGCTCAGTGACAATGTCATGCTGTATTATGGAAGTGCGTCCAGGGAGGTGTGAGAACACATCTGTGTTCCTGCTGGCGAACTACCTGGCCTCCTGAGTCTGTTTAGAGGAGAGGCTGTCAGCAATCGTCACTGTGGCAACCGTTTCCCTTACATCAGACTTAGGGGCCGGAACCTCTCCCCTAGAAAACTCTGCCGTGGACTGTAATCAGTACTGTTCTCCCTATCCTTCCACGGTTTAAGTAAATTCACATGGTACACCTGTTCCGGCTTCACCCGCCCTGGCTGGTGTACCTTGTAGTTTACTTCTCCAACCTTTTCGAGTACAAACGGATTCCAAAAAAGTTGGGACACTAAACAAATTGTGAATAAAAACTGAATGCAATGATGTGGAGATGGCAAATGTCAATATTTTATTTTTAATAGAACGTAGATGACAGATCAAACGTTTAATCCGAGTAAATGTATCATTTTAAAGGAAAAATACGTTGATTCCAATTTTCACGGTGTCAACAAATCCCCAAAAAGTTGGGACAAGTAGCAATAAGAGGCTGGAAAAAGTAAATTTGAGCATAACGAAGAGCTGGAAGACCAATTAACACTAATTAGGTCAACTGGCAACATGATTGGGTATAAAAAGAGCTTCTCAGAGTGGCAGTGTCTCTCAGAAGCCAAGATGGGTAGAGGATCACCAATTCCCACAATGTTGCGCAGAAAGATAGTGGAGCAATATCAGAAAGGTGTTACCCAGCGAAAAATTGCAAAGACTTTGCATCTATCATCATCAACTGTGCATAACATCATCCGAAGATTCAGAGAATCTGGAACAATCTCTGTGTGTAAGGGTCAAGGCTGTAAAACCATACTGGATGCCCGTGATCTCCGGGCCCTTAAACGACACTGCACCACAAACAGGAATGCTACCATAAAGGAAATCACAGAATGGACTCAGGAATACTTCCAGAAACCATTGTCAGTGAACACAATCCACCGTGCCATCCGCCGTTGCCAGCTGAAACTCTACAGTGCAAAGAAGAAGCCATTTCTAAGCAAGATCCACAAGCTCAGGCGTTTTCACTGGGCCAGGGATCATTTAAAATGGAGTGTGGCAAAATGGAAGACTGTTCTGTGGTCAGACGAGTCACGATTCGAAGTTCTTTTTGGAAATCTGGGACGCCATGTCATCCGGACCAAAGAGGACAAGGACAACCCAAGTTGTTAACAACGCTCAGTTCAGAAGCCTGCATCTCTGATGGTATGGGGTTGCATGAGTGCGTGTGGCATGGGCAGCTTGCATGTCTGGAAAGGCACCATCAATGCAGAAAAATATATTCAGGTTCTAGAACAACATATGCTCCAATCCAGACGTCATCTCTTTCAGGGAAGACCCTGCATTTTTCAACAAGATAATGCCAGACCACAATCTGCATCAATCACAACATCATGGCTGCGTAGGAGAAGGATCCGGGTACTGAAATGGCCAGTCTGAAGTCCAGATCTTTCACCCATAGAGAACATTTGGCGCATCATAAAGAGGAAGGTGCAACAAAGAAGGCCCAAGACGATTGAACAGTTAGAGGCCTGTATTAGCCAAGAATGGGAGAGCATTCCTATTTCTAAACTTGAGAAACTGGTCTCCTCGGTCCTCAGACATCTGTTGAGTGTTGTAAGAAGAAGGGGAGATGCCACACAGTGGTGAAAATGGCCTTGTCCCAACTTTTTGGGGATTTGTTGACACCATGAAATTCTGATTCAACATATTTTTCCCTTAAAATGGTACATTTTCTCAGTTTAAACTTTTGTTTCGTGATTTATGTTCTATTCTGAATAAAATATTAGAAGTTGGCACCTCCACATCATTGCATTCAGTTTTTATTCACGATTTGTATAGTATAGCAACCACTGAGGAAGGAGTCAAGTTAACTCCGAAACGCGTCTGGTAGGACAATTCCATGAGACCAAAGATGTACTGAAGCGCTTCAAGTCAACCAGGAACAACGGGATTGGTAATCGAAATTTGGAAAGAAAAAAATCCAAAAATTTTTTTTAAAAATCATCAGCCGCAGTAACATCTGACCTGCCTGCTTGAATGAGCATCTGAGCAGGAACTGAAGTCTACAAAATCACTGTGACGGCATTTCTACAAGCGATTACCGTGGATCCCTGACTTTAACTCCTGGAGGATATACCGCAGCCTGTATAACGCATCACACGTGGGACGCCACGTGAAATTGCAACACAGCCGGCACTAACCTACAGAATCGTAAGTAACTATAGTGCCGAACGAGTGTATACACAGGCAGAGCTACCTGTTGCATTGTCAATCCACAGCAAAAGAAAGTGGAGTGAATGGCACTCTGATTATACTGCTTTCAATTTGTGAACTTCGGTATATAAACTTGAATATACCAATTGTACTGGACACTATCAGTAGTAACGAACTTGACCATCAGGATATCCATCCCATAGGATCATACATGTGTTTTTATATTTTTAGCGATACCCATTTTTGAGAATTATAAGTCTATATAGCATATTGTTTAATAATAATTTTATAGGTATTCTTTTATAGTTTTTTGTTGTATCAATTTGGTACTATACTTCATATAAATAAAATATATTATTGTATATCATACTCTCCTGTGTGACCTCAAGTGTAGGTGTGCCCTACTACACTTTCTATTCATTTAATTTCTTTGAAGATTGGGTGTAATCTTCCTGCAGGTGCACCCACTCCATTTTTTGCCTAGGAGGTGAGCCTTCTCTAAGCATATTCTCACGATTTGTATAGTGTCCCAACTTTTTTGGAATCCGGTTTGTACCTCGTAGGGTCCCAGCCACCTAGCCAGTAACTTACTGTCCACTGTCGGTACCAGAACCAAAACCCAATCTCCCGGGTGATCCGGACCCGAGCCTGCGGATTATACACTCAACTTTGAGCTCTCTGAGCCGCCTCCATATGTTCCTTTATCAGCGGCAACACAGTTTCCATACGTTCCTGCAACTGGGTGACGTGTTCAACAACACTTTTATATGGTGTAGGTTGTTGCTCCCACGCCTCTTTGGCTATGTCAAACAGACCACGTGGATGTCTGCCATATAGTGGTTCGAAGGGTGAGAACCAAGTAGAGGCCTGGGGCACTTGACGCACCGCGAACATAAGATAGCTACTACTCGTTTTAACATGCGTTTCTTCGGGTCCGCACGATTATTCACTAATTCCTCCTCTCTCAAAGATCTTCCAGTTATGCAAGCACTAGTGGGATGCCGTATACTCTAAATATTCCTCTTTCCACTACAGCTCCTGTAGGAAAAGAGCACCAATAGTGTAGCACAGTATATGCTTCTCACCTGCACATTTCCATATTATACTTACAGGGGCAGGTTGAAATCAGGCACCTCAGACAAGAGTAAACACAACAAATCATCCGATGTTCTTATTCCTTTGTAGTTCTATATAAGATAAAAGCTCCAATAGTGAAGAGCCGCTATTCAGTACATAAAACCTTTTTTAATAATACTCACAAATGTAGGTGGACACAAGCGATTATAACAAATAGCAGCCTATTGCTCCTGCCAACATGGGTTTCGCTCCAAAGCTTCATCAGGGGCGTAACCTAAAATCCCACATCCCGTCTTTAAATACCCCTCCCTTCCCCCATTTCAATCTGAAACACTAAAAACCAGTAATACTTTTCATAATTCTTCCTCTCCTTAAAACCACCTATCCACATTAATATCTTATCTATAAACCGCAATTTCTTTAGATGTTTCATTCATCCACGGATATTCTTTTATTCGCACCCCTCCAGGTCACATGTTCTATTTCATTCATCTCCATATACTAGGTTTTTACACCAGTCAGGGTCACATGTCCTGTTCTAACCTATCCTATACCAGCCGGCACACACACCCTCTCCCATTTACTCTAACATCCATTCTTCAGAGGTCAAACTCTCTTCTTAGCCTTAAGTGAAGTAGTTCATACCTAGCTGCAAGGTATGTATTTGCAGAGTCCTCCCTGGTGTAGGGGAACTGTGCTTCCATGATGTCTCCACTCAATCTACAAGGCAGGCCGCGAGATCGAACTCCACATTGAGCCCCTTTGGTTGAAGTGTATCTAATTCATCTAAATCCAGTTAACTTCGCATCGATCTACCTTTGCAACCAAATTCCCTCTGTGGCGAAACCGACCTCGCCACTGGGTTTTGGAGAGGACTGGCTGCTGGCCTCTTGCCCCAGGATTATGGGCCATATACTAACTTTTAAACCCCTGAACCGATTCAAGTGAATTTTGGATAGGTTTGTCCCCAAGTTATACTGTTTGAATTGATGTAAGTTATATGTATGGCCAATGTAAACTCACAAAGTTGTAACAATTTATAATAAGTGTAACTTGTCAGCTTGGGAGGAAAATGCTGGGTGTGTTTCTATTGTGCCATTGTCCCATTGTGTGTTTAAATGGTGATGTCTGTTCTGTTGTCCTCACATGTGTATTGGCGATCTCCCTTTGTCCTCAGAGATAATTGGATTGCTCCTCAGGTTGTCTCTGGGACAGAGAGGAGGAGACCATGATGCATTGTGGGGATATGTTGTCCTATGTCACAGTCTTCATTCTGGTCCTCTGGGGGCGTGAACGATTGGTTGCTGTAGTTACATTGTATGTGTTGTAAATTACTGATTGGTTGTATTTCAAACCCCTGTGGGCAGTACTATGTTTGTGGTTTATGAATAAAAGAGGCTGTACGTGAAGTACAGTCAGACCACTGCTTGACCCTCAACACGGAGCCTTGTCTCGTTATTGGGGGGATCCGCTGTATGCTGTTAGCGATTGATTGCCAGGAGTGGAAGCTGATTCCTGTTCGTCTGCTAGCAGCTATTCGTGAGGTTCCAGTTTGAAGTGCTACTTTGTATCCAGTTCGGGAGTTTGGTGTATCCTGCAGTAGCTGTGCCTGTCTCTCAGAAAGGGGCTTATCGCCTAAACGGATTTTAACCCCTTGTCTGCGGAAACGGTCCGTTACACCCTCCTCTCCAATTACTTTTTACTACTTCCACCCTCGTAAACGTTAACCCTTTCGGGCTCTTCTGATGTTTGTTTTTGCATTGCAGGGACACCTCAATGTGATTCTAAACCCTTCTTTATATTTCTGATGTGCTCCTTCACCCGAACTTTGAGCTTCCTGGTTGTTCGGCCCACATACTGGAGGCCACACGGGCATGTAGACCACCCCTAAGGTTTCACAGGTAATCTCTCCCTTCACCTTAAAATCCTTGTTCCTTGCATTCGAATGTACTATTTGCAGATACCTCTCTTTTTTTATTCTATTTTTACATGGGGGACAAAAACCGCACCATGTGAACTTCTCCTGACCTTTCTCCTTACCTTACAATGGGATAGCGCTATGGACTAAGTGATTGCGAAAATTGGGGACTTTTCTGAAGATAACATCTGGACGATCTGGTATTTCCTTCACTAACACAGGGTAGTTTTTAAGTACTCCACAGTTTGTTTTATTGCGTTCTTCACCAATCCAGCCTGTACAGTATATTGAGTAATAAAAAAGCATCTAAAATCCTTCTTTTTAATCCCCTCTTTTTTTTCTTTATAGCTTCCTATCTCTATTTCTTGGCTACACATATGAAGATCTTCCCTCTTATAGCCTTTTTCAACAAACCTATCTTGTAACACCTTACTCTGTTCTCCGAAGGTAATTACATCTGTGCAATTTTGATGAATTCTTTTTATCTGACCTTTTGGGATATTTCTCAACCAGGGCTTGTGATGGCAACTTTTTATATCTATGTACCCATTTACATCTGTTTCTTTGAAAAACGTTTTAGTCTTCAATCTTCCATCCTCTATGAATATAGTTAAATCCAGAAAATGTATTGCCTTATCACTTATACTGCTAGTAAATTTTAGATTCCAATCATTTATATTGAGGTTACAGATAAGCATTTTACAGACCCTCTTTACTCCCCTCCCACACTTGCAGACAGTCATCAATATATCATCGCCATACTTTTAAAATCCCCCACTGTGTACATTTGGAGAGGATCGGGTCAATGTACCTTATTTACCATGCTGTCATGAAGATATTTGCGAAACTGGGGGCGAATTTCGCCCCCATCGCTGTCCCGATCCTCTGCAAAAAAAAAATCTCTATTAAACCAAAAATAAATGTGAGTCAAACAATATTCGATGCATTCCTTAATAAAATTCCCTTATAGTGTAGACATATGTGGATCCCCCTCTAATTCTTCCTTGACTGCACTCAAACCCAAATCTTTGGGAATGATAGTATATAAAGAGGTGACGTCGGCTGTCGCCAACCAAACATTGTCAACACATGGTCCCAACTCCTTTATTAACTGAATAGTGTTCCCTGTATCTTTTAAATAAAACAGTGCCTACTGTTGAAAAAAAAATCAATATATTCAGTTACTCTGCTAGTGAGGGAGTTGATACCGGAGACAATAGGTCTCCCCGGAGGGTCTGTCAAGCTTTTGTGTATTTTGGGTAAATGATAGATGACAGGCGTCACTGGCGATTTAATATCAAGATATTGATACTCTTTTTTATTTAATACTCCCTCTTTAAGGCCCTTTTGTATCAGTACATCTAAGTCTGCTTTATACTTCTGGACTGGATTACTCTTTAATAGAAGATAGGTGTCCCTGTCCCCCAATAGTCTCTTTAATTCAGCCTCATATTCAGTTTTATCCATTAACACCACCCCTCCTCCCCTATCCACCGGTTTTATTACCAGGTTTTGATTTTTTTCAAGATTATCAAGTGCCGATTTTTCTTCCCTTGTTAAATTGTATGTCCTTGGTTTTGCATCTATACTTTCTATTTCTCTTAATACTCCTCTCTTAAATGATTCAATGCACTTGTTATTTTTGTTTTTCGCACAAAACTTTGATTTTTCATGTAAATGAGTGTGAATTATGTAATTACTTAGTCCTGCGTTTTTTAGTGCCGGGGTTTGGTTATTCACAAAATATTTAGCCAAATTAAGTTTTCTAATATATCTATGGACATCCAAGAAGGCCTCAAATTTATTCAAACCCTTCATAGGGGCAAATTTCAGACCTCTCCCTAATACCCTTACTTCCTCTTCTGAGAGAATGTGACTACTTAGTTTGAATATACCTGTCTGTCCTCTTTGCTTTTTTTGGCATTCAGGCCTATTTTTAACTCCTCCCCTTTTCCCTCTATATGTCCCTGTTTCTGTGGCGTTCCCTTATTAGTATATCTTCTCCCTTTCTTTTTATCTTTTCGTTTCTCTGTATCCCTTTTATTCCTTGGTGGGGAAAATTCTGTTTTTCGGGGGCTACCTCTCTTTGAGTGTGTTGCTGTACTTCCTTGTCTCTCCTATCCTGATCTCCTCCATATTCCCTATATCACCTCTGCTGGTATTCCCTACCTCCTCTGTATTGTCCATATCTTGGTGGGCCCTGTTGGTGCGTGTTCACATTCCCGTATTGTTGACGATACTGTGAAAAATGCGGTCTCCATCCAAAATGTGGAAAAGAATCCCTATTCTGTTGGTAAAAACCTTCCTGTCTAAAACCACCATTGGGTCTAACATCGTGCGATAATGCCCCCCATAAGGCTTCGTCTTGGGTCCATATCTTTGCCCTTGATAATACTCTTTTGGCGGTACTAAGTTACTTTCATTCCTCTGTGTCATGCACTGGTCTGTGAATCTGGTTTCCAGCATCATCCCTACGGGCTCCTGTGCTTGCATTACATTCCTCTAGTTCCACATTATTAATTTTTTCATTTTTCCCTTTCCATTTGTAAGCCCTATTATTATCAAAGTCATCACATACTTTAATATATGTTTTCTGCTTTTTACTTTTCACCTCCATTTCGATTTTTCCAAGTTTGTTTTACACCTGACACTTAGATCTATATACTCTTTTTTACCTTTAAATTGTTCTAATAGTCGTTGCAATCTCTCTATGCTCTTCAGTTTGTTTTTCCATATACCTATAATAAATCTCACCACTCGAAGACCGCAATCATTCATCAGGCGTTCCCAATCTTTAAAATCATCCGCTTCAACAGAATTTAGTGGCAAGTGTCATCTTAGACCTTCTGGGATTTTGTCTTCTGATAGGTATTTTTCCAGGGACAATATATCCCATGAAGTTTTTTTAATTTACAAAACCAGATCTCTTTTTAATTCCTTGAACATATCCTCCAACTCGTTCTAACTATATTCATAGAGGATGTAAAATTGAAGACTAAAAGGTTTTTCAAAGAAACAGATGTAAATGGGTACATAGATATAAAAAGTTGCCATCACAAGCCCTGGTTGAGAAATATCCCAAAAGGCCAGATAAAAAGAATTCATCGAAATTGCACAGATGTACAGTAATTACTTTCACAGAACAGAGTAAGGTGTTACAAGATAGGTTTGTTGAAAAAGGCTATAAGAGGTAAGATCTTTGTATGTGTAGCCAAGAAATAGAGATAGGAGGCTATAAAGAAAAAAAAGAGGGGATTAAAAAGAAGGATTTTAGATACTCTTTTATTACTCAATATACTGTACAGGCTGGATTGGTGAAGAACGCAATGAAAAAAAAACTGGGGAGTACTTAAAAACAACCCTGTTTTAGGCAAGGAAATACCGGATCGTCCAGATGTTATCTTCAGAAATGCCCCCAATTTTCGCAATCACTTGGTCCATAGCGCTATCCCATTGTAAGGTAAGGAGAAAGGTCAGGAGAAGTTCACATGGTGCGGTTTTTGTCCCCCATGAAAAAATAGAATAAAAAAGAGAGGTATGTGCAAATAGTACATTCGAATGCAAGGAACAAGGATTTTAAGGTGAAGGGAGAGATTACCTGTGAAACCTTAGGGGTGGTCTACATGGTATTGGAGCTTTTATGTTATATAGAACTACTAAGGAGTAAGACCATCGGAGGATTTGTGGTGTTTACTGTGTCTGAGGTGCCTGATTTCCACCTGCCCCTGTGAGTATAATAGGGAAAGGTGCAGGTGAGAAGCATATACTGTGCTACACTATTGGTGCGCTTTTCCTACAGGAGCTGTAGTGAAAAGAGGAATATTTGGAGTATACAGCATCCCACTAGTGCTTGCATAACTGGAAGATCTTTGAGAGAGGAGGAAGTAGTGAATAATCGCGCTGACCCGAAAAAACGCATGCTGATATTGTGAATTGAGCCCACTTTACTCCTGGTACCCGCAGCGGTAAAACCATTGTGAAACCACAGTTTGGAATTTTTGTGACTTTTCATTGAGACTGTGAGACTTCCATTTACATGTGGTGCAAAGGATATTTTCGTTTTTAGAGCTAGTCTTATGCGCCATGTAGAATCAGTTTTTTCTGTGAAAGTTAATAATAAAAAGAGAACGAGTAGGAGGATATGTTCAAGGAATTAGAAAGAGATCTGATTAAGGAAAATAGAACTTCTTGGGCTATACTGTATTGTCTTTGGAAAAATATCAGAAGTAGAGTTGAGCGGACACCTGGATGTTCGGGTTCGACGGGTTCGGCCGAACTTCGGAAAAAATTCAGAGTTCGGCACCCGAACTTGACCCCAAATCCAAAACCCAATGAAGTCAATGGGGACCCGAACTTTTGAGCACTAAAATGGGTGTAAAAATGGGATAGAAAGGGCTAGAGGGCTGCAAATGGCGCCAAAATGTGGTTACGAGCATGGCAAGTGCTCTGCAAACAAATGTGGATAGGGAAATGACTTTAAATAACATAAAATACGTAAAAATAAAAAATAATAATGTTGATCTAGGAGGACCAGGTCCATATGGAGTAGGAGGTTTAGGAGGTGGTGGATGTGGCGGTGTAGGTGGAAGTGGCGGTGGAGGAGGAGGAGGTAGCCTACACTGCTTTTTGGTTTAAAATTTATTTATATTTTTTAAAATTAGGGTACCCCCCAAAACATTGGGAACTATAACCCTCCAGTCGTGCTAAACACACGTTCAGACAATACACCGGCTGCAGTGCAGGCCAGCACCTCCAAGGCGTAAAGGGCAAGCTCAGGCCATGTGCCCAATTTGGAGACCCAGAAGTTGCAGGGGCTGACCCCTGTCAGTCAGTTCGTGTAGGCGTGTGCACACTTACTGCCCCACCATGTCGCACGTCCCTGCTGTTCACCATACAATTTGATATCTGCTCTATCAGCTTTCGATGTTCTTTTATGCGCCTACCATGGTGATCACGGGTGGCGGGGAATCAGGGTTCCAGGCCAGAGAGGGAGCGTGAGAAAGAGAGACCACATCCAAGGGAGATTTCATTTTTCCAAATTGAAAATTAGAGTTGAAATATGGGAGAAATTATTAAAGCATAAAAGTGTGACAACTTTTCAAAGTTTAAGCATTGAATGAAAGCATGTGGTGAGCATTAATTACTGAATAATTTATTACATTTTATTCCCTGTCACCTATGCATAGCAGGTATTTATTCACATCTAAAATTGTATAATGTCAACCCAAGAATGTAACAGAAAAATTATTGAAATTTATTAAGCTGTCAACTACGTTAGAGGAGGGGTATATTACACCCAAAAATTGGTGAATTTCACCAGAATATATAATTGACCATTTTTTTTTTAACCTGTCTACTAGGTATAGCAGTGGTACTATACACCCAAAAATTTCTTTATTTCGCCAGAAAATGTAACTGACAATCTTTTATTTTTTTTTACCAGTCCACTAGGTATAGCAGTGGTACTATACACCCAAAAATTGGTTAATTTCACCCGAAAAAGTAAATGCCAATTTTTTTTTTCTTTAACCTGTCTACTAGGTATAGCAGTGGTACTATACACCCAATTTTTTTTTTATTTCGTCAGAAAATGTAACTGCAAATTTTTTTTAATTTTTTTTTACCGGCCTACTAGGTATAGCAGTGGTACTATATTTGTGTATTTCGCCAGAAAATGTAACTGACAATTTTTTTTTTTACCTGTCTACTAGGTATAGCAGTGGTACTATACACCCAAATGTAACTGCCAATTTTTTTTTTTTTTTTTTTTTTTTTTTACCGGCCTACTAGGTATAGCAGTGGTACTATAACACCCAAAAATTGGCTAATTTCACCCGAAAAAGTAAATGACAATTTTTTTTTTTGTTTAACCTGTCTACTAGGTATAGCAGTGGTACTATAAACCTAAAAATTTGTGTATTTCGCCAGAAAATGTAACTGACAATTTTTTTTTTTTACCGGTCTACTAGGTATAGCAGTGGTACTATACACCCAAAAATTTGTGAATTTCACCAGAATATATAACTTATAATTTATTTATTTTTTTGGTCTACTAGGTATCGGAGTGGTACATCACACCCAAAAATTGGTGAATTTCACCAAAATATATAACTGACAATTTTTTTTTTTTAACCTGTCTACTAGGTATAGCAGTGGTACTATACACCCAAAAATTTCTTTATTTCGCCAGAAAATGTAACTGACATTTTTTTATTTATTTTTACCGGTCTACTAGGTATAGCAGTGGTACTATACACCCAAAAATTGGTGAATTTCACCCGAAAATGTAAATGACAAAGTAGTAAAATGAGATAAAATAAAACACGTACAAAAAAAAAAAAAATTGATTTATGAGGTGGAGTTCCATATGGAGTAGGAGTTTGAGGAGGCGGTGGACGTAGTGGAGTAGGTGGAAGCGGCGGTGGAGGAGGACGAGATAGCCAACACAGGTTTTTGGTTTTAATTTAATTTAGTAAAATAAGGTACACTCCAAAAGAGTGTGAAATATCCAAAATACAAAAATGAGCAATTGCGCTGCAGTTTAACAATGGCTGCTTAGTGCCGGTATACATGTCTCTTCTGCACAAGGTACGGACAAGTCCTGAGGGAACCATGCATGGTTAATTTTAATGAAGGTGAGCTTGTCCAGAATGGCTGTGGACAGGTGGCTGTGCTTGTCTGTGATGACGCCCCCTGCCGTGCTAAACACACGTTCAGATAATACACTGGCTGCAGGGCAGGCCAGCACCTCCAAGGCGTAAAGGGCAAGCTCAGGCCATGTGCTCAATTTGGAGACCCAGAAGTTGAAGGGGGCAGACCCGTCATTCAGTACGTGTAGGCGTGTGCACACATACTGCTCTACCATGTTGGTGAAATGCTGCCTCCTGCTAAGACGTTCCATATCAGCTGGTGGTGCTGGTTGTTGTGGCGTGCTGACAAAGCTTTTCCACATTTCGGCCATGCTAACCCTGCCTTCTGAGGTGCTGACAGTGCCCCAGCTGTGTTGGCGACCTCTTCCTCGTCCTCTGCCTTCACCTTGTGCTTCCACTGTGCCCCCGCTGTCAGGTGGAAATGCCACCAGCAGTGCGTCTACCAGCGTGCGCTTCTACTCGCGCATCTTACGATCACGATACAGTGAGGGAATTAAGGACGGTACGTTGTCCTTGTAACGGGGATCCAGCAGCGTGGCCACCCAGTAATCAGCACAAGTTAGAATGTGGGCAACTCGGCGGTCGTTGCGGAGACACTGCAGCATGTAATCGCTCATGTGTGCCAGGCTGCCCAGAGGCAATGAAAAGCTGTCCTCTGTGGGAGGTGTATCGTCTGTGTCCTCTGTGTCCCCCCATCCACGCACCAGTGATGGCCATGATCTGGTCTGGGTGCCACCTTGCTGTGAACATGGTTCTTCCTCCTCCATCTTCTCCTCCTCATCCTCCACCTCCTCATCCTCCAGAACTGTGCCCTGGCTGGACAATTGTGTACCTTGGGTTTGTGGGTGAGGAACCCACCCTCGGAGGCACTTGGGAATAACTGGCCGGAAACTCTATGAAATGATCCTTCTTCCTCCTCCTCCTCCTGTGCCACATCCTCTTCCATCATCGCCAGAAGCGTTTTTTCAAGGAGGCATAGAAGTGGGATAGTAATGCTGAGAAGGGCCTTATCGGCACTGGCCATGTTGGTGGAGTACTCGAAACAGCACAACAAGGAACACAGGTCTTGCATGAAGGCCCAGTCATTGGTGGTGAAGTGGTGCTGTTCCGCCGAGCGACTCACCCGTGCGTGCTGCAGCTGAAACTCCACTATCACCTGCTGCTGCTCGCACAGCATGTGCAAGGTGGAGTTCCACCTTGTGGGCATGTCACATATGAGGCAGTGAGCGGGAAGGCCGAAGTTACGCTGCAGCGCTGACAGGCGAGCAGCAGCAGGGTGAGAACGCCGAAAGCGCGCACAGACGGCCCACACTTTATGCAGCAGCTCTGACATATCAGGGTAATTTTTTAAGGAATCTCTGCACCACCAAATTCAGCACATGCGCCAGGCAAGGGATATGCGTCAAACCGGCTAATCCCAGAGCTGCTACGAGATTTCTCCCATTATCGCACACCACCAGGCCGGGCTTGAGGCTGACTGGCACAAACCACTCCTCGGTCTGTTGTTCAAGGCCCGTCCACAGCTCCTGCGCGGTGTGGGGTTTGTCCCCCAAACAGATAAGTTTTAAAACTGCTTGCTGTCGTTTACCCCTGGCTGTGCTGAAGTTGGTGGTGAAGTTGTTACGCTGACCGGATGAGGAGCTGGTACAGGATGAGGAAGCAGAGTAGGAGGAGGAAGCAACAGGAGGCAAACTGAAGCGCCCTGCAATCCTCGGTGGTGGAAGGACATGCGCCAAACTGCTATCCGCCTAAGGCCCAGCCGCCACTGCATTTACTTTAGTGTGCTGTTATGGAGATATAATGGCCCTGACCGTGCTTACTGGTCCTCGTATCCGTAGTCAGGTGCACCTTGCCACAGATGGCGTTGCGCAGTGCACACCTGATTTTGTCCCCTACTTGGTTGTGAAGGGAAGGGATGGCTCACCTTGAAAAGTAGTGGCGGCTGGGCACGAAGTACTGTCGGACAGCCACCGCCATAAGGCCTTTAAAACTATCCGTCTCCACCAGACGGAATGACAGCATTTCAAAGGCCAGTAATTTAGAAATGCTGGCATTCAGGGCTAGGGATCGTGGGTGGGTAGAGGGTACTTCCTCTTCCTCTCCAGCGTTTTGGATATGGAGAGCTGAACGCTTTCTTGCGACATTGTGGAGATGCTTGGTGACCCAGGTGTTGGTTTTGCTGGCAGATCCTCTGTTTGCGGGGTGCCAGGTGGCACTGTCACTCCAGAGGTGGATGAAGAGGACGCGACTGCAGCAGAAGAGGAAGCAGGAGGAGCCAGAGACCTTTCTTGTTTTTTGAGGTGTCTACTCCACTGCAGCTCGTTCTTTGCACTTAAATGCCTGGTCATGCAGGTTGTGCTCAGGTTGAGAACGTTTATGCCTCGCTTAAGGCTCTGATTGCACAGCGTGCAAACCACTCATATCTTGTCATCAGCACATTGTCTGAAGAACTGTCACACCAGAGAACTCCTTGGAGCTGGCTTTGGTGTGCTCGGTCCCTTGCTGTGGTGGGCAGTAGCAGGCGTACTGTCTAGAGGACGGCTGCTCTGCTTTTGCACCCTGCTCCCTCTTCTGATGTGCTGGTGGCTCTGTGCGACCACCGTCTCTTCCTCCGAACTACATGGGTCACTAGCATGACCTTGATTCCATGTGGGGTCGAGGACCTCATCGTCCTCCACATCATCTTCCACCCAGTCTTCCCCCCTGCCTTCCTTGTCAGTCTGCACACTTTCGAAAGCCCCAGCAGTTGGCACCTGTGTTTCGTCATCATTTGAGACGTGCTGCGATGGTCCTCCCATGTACTCGTCTTGAAAGATAAGTGGTTGGGCATCGGTGCACTCAATCTCTTCCACTTC
Organism: Bufo bufo; assembly: GCF_905171765.1. Classification (NCBI taxonomy): domain Eukaryota; kingdom Metazoa; phylum Chordata; class Amphibia; order Anura; family Bufonidae; genus Bufo; species Bufo bufo. The sequence goes on along the minus strand of NC_053389.1, from coordinate 459,918,706 downwards.
TGGGGCAGGGCTAGGTGGATGACCCTGGGAACTCTGCTAACAGAGTCATTAAAAAGCAGAAGAGACTGCTGCATGACTTGCGGCTCAAACTGCTTGGCTGATTTGCAAGGGGGTGAGGTGAAAGACTGACGGACATCGGCTGCAGGTGCCAACTGTGGTCTTTCAGCAGGAGACTGGGTGGGAGACAATGTGAAGGAACTGGATCCACTGTCAGCAACCCAATCTACTATCGTCTGTACTTGTTCAGGCCTCACTATTCATATAGCACCATTAGGCTCGACCAAATACAGCTGCAGGTTTTGTCACCTACTCGCACCAGAGGAAGGGGTTTCACTTGTGCGTGTAGCTGGTACAGATCGACCACATCCTCTCCCTGCAACAGGAGCTCCACCAGCAGCACAACGACCTGGGCCACGTCCCTTATTTGAAGCTCTCCTCATATATTCAAATTTAGGATCTTGCCCTAAATGGGTGTTTAATTAATAGTAGAATAGTATGTAAAGGGTGTATCTCTCACGGTCTGAACCAGTGTAGGCCTAAATTAAAGATTTTTTTGCCAAAATGGCTGTATTTCAAATGCCTGAATCAAACCCCTGTATGTTAAGGGTGTATCTCACATGGCCTCACCCACTGTAGGCCTGAATTATAGATTTCTTTACCCAAAATGGCTGTATTTCAAATGCCTGAATCAAACCCCTGTATGTAGAGGGTGTTTCTCACACGGCCTGAACCAGTGTAGGCCTGAATTAAAGATTTCTTTGCACAAAATGGGTGTATTTTAAATGGCTGTATTTCAAAAGCCTGAATCAAACCCCTGTATGTAGAGGGTGTATCTCTATTATTTTAGAAATAATGAATTCCTCCTGACCCTCAACCTCCACAGGTGGAGGAGGTTTTTAACCGGAACCACTGGTGACACATATTTCTTAAGTAACAACTTATGGAACACATCATGTATACGGAGGGAGTCGGGTAGTTTAAGTCTAAAAGATACTGGGTTAATAAGCTCAATAATATTGTATGGTCCAATGAAACGCGGCGAGAATTTCTTAGAACATTGTTTCAAAGCAAGATTTTTAGTCGAAAACCACACCTTATCGCCGAGTACAAAATTTACCCTCTTGAAACGTCTCTTATTGGCATGTTTACAGTGGGTTTCCTGGGCCTTTTCCAGGTTCGATTGAACCTGTGCTCAGACTGTGCACAGTCTAGAGGTAAAAGAATCTGCCTGTGGGTTGAGTGAGGATACAGAGGGATTAGAACTAAAGCAAGGATGTAAACCACTGTTACAAAAAAAAGGAGACACCCCGTGGAAGAATTAACCCGATTGTTGAGGCGAATTCTGCCAACGGGAGGAATCTCACCCATAGGAGTTGATTATGCGATACATAGCACCTTAGAAAAAGCTCCACTGCCTGATTTAACCATTCCGTCTGCCCATTGGTCTGTGGATGGAAAGCAGACGAAAAGGACAAAGAGATGTCGCATCTTCTACACAAAGCCCTCTAAAAGCTAGAAACAAACTGAACGCCTCTATCAGAGACGATATTCTCAGGGACACCATGCAGACGTACCACATGTTCAATGAAGAAGGATGCTAAGGTCTTTGCATCAGGGAGCTTACTTAAGGGAACAAAGTGCACCATCTTGCTAAAACGGTCAACCACTACCCACACCACTGACTTCCCCTCAGACAGGGGTAGATCAGAAATAAAATCCATGGAGATGTGAGACCATGGCTTACAGGGAATGGGTAATGGTTGTAGTTCACCAGCGGGATGTGTTCTTGGGGTCTTAGACCGGGCACAAACATCGCAAGCTAAAACATAAGACCGTACATCTTTAGACAAAGTGGGCAACCAGAAAGACCTCAGCTGCAATTCCTAAGTGGCAGAAATTCCTGGTTGACCACAGAGCACGGAGTCATGACATTCACCCAATAATTGAACTCGAAAGCATTCAGGAACAAACAACTTATCTGCCGGTGTTTGTGGAGGAGCAAGTTGCTGAGCCTGTTGAATCTCAGAGGAAAGATCCACAGAAACTGCTGCCACAAAGCCGGCAAGATGGGTTCCGGGGGGGTATCAGGAGGTTGGAAGGCATTAAAACTCCGGGACAAGGCATCTGCCTTAACATTTTTACTTCCTGGTCTGAAAGTAACAGAAAAGTTAAAACGAGTAAAAAACAGGGCCCATCTATCTTGTCTAGGAATAAGGGCTTTGGCCGCCTCAAGAAACACTAAGTTCTTATGATCAGTGAGAACAGTAATACGGTGTCTAGCCCCTTCTAAAAAATGCCTCCACTCCTCAAATGCCCATTTAATGGCCAGTAACTCGCGGTTTCCAATACCGTAATTTCTCTCCGAAGGAGAGAACTTGCGAGAGAAGAAGGCGCATGGCCTTAAATTAGTGAGGTTAGATGACCGTTGTGAAAGGACGGCCCCCACACCATCCTTTGAGGCATCAACCTCCACCACAAAAGGTTCTTCGGTATCAGGCTGAACCAAGACTGGAGCCATTTGGAAACAATTTTTTAGGGTATCAAAGGCTCGACAGGCCTCCAACGACCAGTTAACCAGACCCGAACCTTTTTTAGTTAGATCCGTGAGGGGTTTGGCAATAACAGAAAAATTCTTTATGAATTTACGGTAAAAATTGGCGAATCCTAAAAAACTTTGGAGTGCCTTTAAGGAGGATTGTCTTACCCAGTTTTGGATAGCCTGAACCTTACTGGGATCCATTTTAAATTAATGAGGAGTAAAAATATAGCCAAGATAGGGGATCTCTTGAACTCCAAATACACATTTCTCTAATTTAACAGACAAATGGTTCTCCCTGAGGATTTTAAGAACCAGTCTGATGTGAGACACATGAGAATCCCAGTCAGGTGAAAAGACAAGAATATCATCGAGATAAACAATCATAACTTTGCCAATAAGTTCTCTAAAAATATCATTCATGAAATTCTGAAACACAGCTGGGGCATTGCAAAGACCGAATTGCATAACTAGATACTCAAAGTGTCCCTCTGGAGTATTAAAAGCAGTTTTCCACTCATCTCCCTCCTTAATACGAACTAGGTTATAAGCTCCTCTCAAATCAAATTTAAGAAACCAAGAAGCACCCAAAATCTGGTTAAACAAATCAGGAATCAATGGGATGGAATACTGATTCCTAATAGTAATTTTATTCAAATTTCTGTAGTCAATGCAGGGCCTGAGACCACCGTGTTTCTTTTTAACGAAAATGAATCCTGCTCCCAGGGGAGAGGTGGAGGGCCTAATATGTCCCTTCTTGAGACTCTCCTGGATGTAGTCTTTCATGGACTTGCGCTCAGGACCGGACAGATTATAAATCCGTCCTTTAGGAAATTTGGACTCAGGTATCAAGTCAATAACACAGTCATAAGACCTATGGGGAGGAAGAGTATCTGTCTCAGTGGTGGAAAAAACATCTGAATATTCAGCAATAAAATGAGGAATATCTGATGAGACCCCAGCTTGAACTACGGTTAAGCAAGAATTACAGTTAGGCCCCATCTCTCTAAGGCCTCATGCACACGACCGTTGTGTGCATCCGTGGCCGTTGTTCCGTTTTCCGTGATTTTCTGCGGACCCATTGACTTTCAATGGGTCCGTTGAAAAAACTCAGAAAATGCATCCGCGGCCGTGATCCGTGTTTCCTGTCCGTCAAAAAAATATGACCTGTCCTATTTTTTGGACGGACAACGGTTCATGGACCCATTCAAGTCAATGGGTCCGTGAAAAAACACGGATGCACACAAGATTGGCATTCGCGTCCGTGATCCGTGGCCATTGGCAACTTTCACACAGACGGATCGCAGATCCGTCTGCATAAAAGCTTTTTCAGATATGAGTTTTCACTTCGTGAAAACTCATATCCGACAGTATATTCTAACACAGAGGCGTTCCCATAGTGATGGGGACGCTTCAAGTTAGAATATACTGAGAACTGTGTACATGACTGCCCCCTGGTGTCTGGCAGCACCCGAGTTTTTACAGGGGGCTGTGATCCGCACAATTAACCCCTCAGGTGCCGCACCTAAAGGGTTAATTGTGCGTATCATAGCCCCCTGTAAGAGATCAGGTGCTGCCAGGCAGGAGAGGGCAGACCCCCTCCCTCCCCAATATTATATTCATTGGTGGCCAGTGCGGCCTCCCCTCTCTCCCCCCCCAGTTAAAATCACGTTCCGAATCCCCCATCATTGGTGGCCAGTGCGGCCTCACCTCTCCCCCCCCAAGTTAAAATCACGTTCCGAATCCACCATCATTGGTGGCCAGTGCGGCCTCACCTCTCCCCCCCCTAGTTAAAATCACGTTCCGAATCCCCCATCATTGGTGGCCAGTGCGGTTACACTGGCCACGGAACGTGATTTTAACTGGGGGGGGAGAGGTGAGGCCGCACTGGCCACCAATGATGGGGGATTCGGAACGTGATTTTAATTAGGGGGGGGAGAGGGGAGGCCGCACTGGCCACCAATGAATGTAATACAGGGGAGGGAGGGGGGGGGTCTTCCCCCTCCTGCCTGGCAGCACCTGATCTCTTACAGGGGGCTATGATACGCACAATTAACCCCTGTAAGAGGGGGGTTAATTGTGCGGATCACAGCCCCCCTGTAAGAGATCGGGTGCTGCCAGGCAGCAGGGGGGCAGTCATGTACACAGTTCGTAGGATATTCTAACTTGAAGCGTCCCCATCACTATGGGAACGCCTCTGTGTTAGAATATAGTGTCGGATATGAGTTTCACGATCTAACTCAAATCCGATGGTATATTCTAACATAGAGGCGTTCCGATGGTGATGGGGATGCTTCAAGGTAAAATATACCATCGGATTGGAGAAAACTCTGATCCTATGTATATTAACTCCTGACTTTACATTGAAAGTCAATGGGGGACGGATCCGTTTGCAATTGCACCATATTGTGTCAACGTCAAACGGATCCATCCACATTGACTTGCATTGTAAGTCAGGACGGATCCGTTTGGCTCCGCGCGGCCAGGCGGACACCAAAACGACTTTTTTTTCATGTCCGTGGATTCTCCAAAAATCAAGGAAGACCCATGGACGAAAAAACGATCACGGATCACGGACCAACGGAACCCCGTTTTGCGGACCGTGAAAAAATGCTGTCGTGTGCATGAGGCCTAACTCGCCCGAACTCCAGTTAATGACCGGATTGTGTTGCTAAAGCCAAGGCCTACCAAGGACTACCTGAACTGGAAGATTCTCTAAAACAAAGAAGGGACATTTCTCAAAGTGGCAGATCCTTACAGATAGGGTAATCTCCGGAGTACGGAGTTTTACTGTGCCCCCTAGCAGGGGGGTAGAATCAATAGCGACAACCTGTATCGGGGTGGGTAATTCTAGTATAGGAATTCCCATATGATCAACGAATTTGTAATCAATAAAACTAAAAGCTGACCCTGAATCCACAAAGGCATTTCCTGACCCCTTTAAGACCACAAAGGTAATAGAAACCGGCAGCAAATGTTTACTTCTTACCACCTCTGGGAGTATCTTGTCCTTGAATCCCTCAGACTTGGATGATTTTCCAGAAGGCGGCGCTTTAGGACACTGACGGATCCAGTGTTCGGGATCCCCACAATAAAAGCAAGAGCCGCGACAACTACGTAGTTCTCTTTGCGTCATCCCGAGTTGCATGGGCTCGTCCGAGTGGGCCTCCATCCTGGGTTCAAGGGGGGAGTCTCAGGTTGAAGAAGGGTATGAGGAGAAAACAAATGCTCCCGCTGTCTCTCTCTGATCCGTCTATCTAGTCTGATATCTAGCGTCATGGTCTCCTCTAAAGAGTCAGGACAGGGATAACAAACCAACATATCCTTTAACTTTTCAGTCAAGCAGTGTTAAGACAAGGGGAATCTGGTGGTAAAGAAAAGGCCCATTCCAGGGGGCCCCTTTGAAGCAAGGAAATGATAATACCAACCCTCTGTGGGTCAGGGTAATAAAGTTTACAGCTTTCCTTGAAAGCTAAAAAAACTTCGGCGGTCACCCGAAAACCGATCGGGCAATTTAATGTGAGGTTCCACCTGAAAGGTGGCGGGAGCAAGAATAGGGGGAGTTTGGACGTCTCCTGAACTTGTAATCTAGCCACAAGTTCCTGTACTATTTGAGCAAGACCCTGCACATGTTCGGTGAGGCTCTGTATAGGGTCCATGCTGAGTTTTGGACCTGTGATTCTGTCACGGGTAGAGTCACGGGAATCAAGATAGAGCGGAGGTGCACCCCCTGAGCTGCCACCCGGTCCCCTGTCCCTGCCTAATTGCACCACCCGCCCTAGGTGACGGAGCTTAACTGGGCGACAGTCCCTAACCTACTAAGTGCAAGCAGAGAGAAAGAGACAGCAGGGAAGAGGACAGCCACTGAGAAGTTACAATAAGCGGACAAGAGGTAGAACAAAAACGGAAGGCGAGGCGGGTCAACTAGCCGAGGTCAGTCCAGGAGGTCACGTCAGAACAAGGGAAGAGGCAAAGACAAATCTGTAAACAAGCCGAGGTCAAAATCCAAGAGGTAGCGTCAAGGTACAGGGAGCAGGCAGAAGAGGAGTCAAGAGGCGCCCTGGGAACGAGACCAAACACAGATCCTTGCTTCCGAAGCTAAGCAGCAGGTCTGCGGCTGATGGGAGACCGAGTGCACTTTCGGCGCCCCATTGCAATGGCTGAATAAAATCGCTGTATGTAGAGGGTGTATTTCACATGGCTTAAATCAGTGTAGGCCTGAATTAAAGATTTCTTTGCCCAAAATGGCTGTATTTCAAATGCCTGAATTAAACCCTTGTATGTAGAGGGTGTATCTCACATGGTCTGAACCAGTGTAGGCCTGAATTTAATATTTCTTTGCCCAAAATGGCTGTATTTCAAATGGCTGTATTTCAAATGCCTAAATCAAACCCCTGTATGTAGAGGGTGTATCTCACAGGGCTTGAACCAGTGTAGCACTAAATTAAAGATTTCTTTGCACAAAATGGCTGTATTTCAAATGGCTGTATTTCAAATGCCTGAATCAAACCCCTGTATGTAGAGGGTGTATCTCACACAGTCTGTACCAGTGTAGGCCTAAATTAAAGATTTATTTGCACAAAATGGCTGTATTTCAAATGCCTGAATCATACCCCTGTATGTAGAGGGTGTATCTCACACGGTCTGAACCAGTGTAGGCCTGAATTTAATATTTCTTTGCCCAAAATGGCTGTATTTCAAATGGCTGTATTTCAAATGCCTGAATCAAACCCCTGTATGTAGAGGGTGTATCTCACACGGTCTGAACCAGTGTAGGACTGAATTAAATATTTCTATGCCCAAAATTGCTGTATTTCAAATGGCTGTATTTCAAATGCCTCAATCAAACCCCTGTATGTAGAGGGTGTATCCCACAGGGCCTGAACCAGTATAGGCCTGAATTAAATATGTCTTTGCCCAAAATGGCTGTATTTCAAATGGCTGTATTTCAAATGTCTGAATCAAACCCCTGTATGTAGAGGGTGTATCTTACACGGCCTGAACCAGTGTAGGCTTCAATTAAAGATTTCTTTGCACAAAATGGCTGTATTTCAAATGCCTGAATCATACCCCTGTATGTAGAGGGTGTATCTTACACGGCCTGAACCAGTGTAGGCCTGAATTAAAGATTTCTTTGCACAAAATGGCTGTATTTCAAATGGCTGTATTGTAAAAGCCTGAATTAAAAACCCTGTATGGAGAGGGTGTATCTCACAGGGCCTGAACCAGTATATGCCTGAATTAAATATTTCTTTGCCCAAAATGGCTGTATTTCAAATGGCTGTATTTCAAATACCTGAATCAAACCCCTGTATGTAAAGGGTGTATCTCACAGGGCCATAACCAGTATAGGCCTGAATTAAATATGTCTTTGCCCAAAATGGCTGTATTTCAAATGGCTGTATTTCAAATGCCTGAATCAAACCCCTGTATGTAGAGGGTGAATCTCACACGGCCTGAACCAGTGTAGGCCTGAAGTAAATATTTCTTTGCCCAAAATGGCTGTATTTCAAATGGCTGTATTTCAAATGCCTGAATCAAACCCCTGTATGTGGAGGGTGAATCTCACACGGCCTGAACCAGTATAGGCCTGAATTAAATATTTCTTTGCCCAAAATGGCTGTATTTCAAATGGCTGTATTTCAAATGCCTGAATCAAACCCCTGTATGTAGAGGGTGTATCTGACACGGCCTAAACCAGTGTAGGCCTGAATTCAATATTGGTGCACCAAATGGCGGTATTTCAAATGCTTGAATCAAACCCCTGTAAGTAGAGGGTGCATCTCACATGGCTTGAATCAGTGTAGGCCTGAATTAAAGATTTATTTGTCAAAAATGGCTGTATTTCAAATGCCTGAATCAATCCTCTGTATGTAGAGGGTGTATCTCACATGGTCTGAACCAATGTAGACCTGAATTAAATATTTATTTTCCCAAAATGGCTGTTTTTCAAATGCCTGAATCAAACCCCTGTATGTAGAGGGTGTATCTCACAGGGCCTGAACCAGTGTAGGACTAAATTAAAGATTTCTTTGCCTAAAAGGGCTGTATTTCAAATACCTAAATTAAACCCCTGTATGTAGAGGGTGTATCTGCCACCGCCTAAACCAGTGTAGGCCTGAATTCAATATTGGTGCACCAAATGGCGGTATTTCAAATGCTTGAATCAAACCCCTGTATATAGAGGGTGCATCTCACATGGCTTGAATCAGTGTAGGCCTGAATTAAAGATTTCTTTGCCCAAAATGGCTGTATTTCAAATGCCTGAATCAAACTCCTGTATGTAGAGGGTGTATCTCAAAGGGCATGAACCAGTGTAGGCCTAAATTAAAGATTTCTTTGCTTAAAATGGCTGTATTTCAAATACCTAAATCAAACCCCTGTATGTAGAGGGTGTATCTCACACGGTCTGAACCAGTGTAGGCCTGAATTAAATATTTCTTTTGCCAAAATGGCTGTATTTCAAATGGCTGTATTTCAAATGCCTGAATCAAACCCATGTATGTAGAGGGTGTATCTCAGACGGTCTGAACCAGTGTAGGCCTGAATTAAATACAAACCGGATTCCAAAAAAGTTGGGACACTAAACAAATTGTGAATAAAAACTGAATGCAATGATGTGGAGATGGCAAATGTCAATATTTTATTTGTAATAGAACGTAGATGACAGATCAAACGTTTAATCTGAGTAAATGTATCATTTTAAAGGAAAAATACGTTGATTCAAAATTTTACGGTGTCAACAAATCCCCAAAAAGTTGGGACAAGTAGCAATAAGAGGCTGGAAAAAGTAAATTTGAGCATAACGAAGAGCTGGAAGAACAAATAACACTAATTAGGTCAATTGGCAACATGATTGGGTATAAAAAGAGCTTCTCAGAGTGGCAGTGTCTCTCAGAAGCCAAGATGGGTAGAGGATCACCAATTCCCACAATGTTGCGCAAAAAGCTAGTGGAGCAATATCAGAAAGGTGTTACCCAGCGAAAAATTGCAAAGACTTTGCATCTATCATCATCAACTGTGCATAACATCATCCGAAGATTCAGAGAATCTGGAACAATCTCTGTGCGTAAGGGTCAAGCCGTAAAAACCATATGGAAGCCCGTGATCTCCGGGCCGTTAAACGACACTGCACCACAAACAGGAATGCTACTGTAAAGGAAATCACAGAATGGGCTCAGGAATACTTCCAGAAACCATTGTCAGTGAACACAATCCACCGTGCCATCCGCTGTTGCCAGCTGAAACTCTACAGTGCAAAGAAGAAGCCATTTCTAAGCAAGATCCACAAGCTCAGGCGTTTTCACTGGGCCAGGGATCATTTAAAATGGAGTGTGGCAAAATGGAAGACTGTTCTGTGGTCAGACGAGTCACGATTCGAAGTTCTTTTTGGATATCTGGGACGCCATGTCATCCGGACCAAAGAGGACAAGGACAATCCAAGTTGTTATCAACGCTCAGTTCAGAAGCCTGCATCTCTGATGGTATGGGATTGCATGAGTGCATGTGGCATGGGCAGCTTGCATGTCTGGAAAGGCACCATCAATGCAGAAAAATATTTAGGTTCTAGAACAACATATGCTCCCATCCAGACGTCATATCTTTTTCAGGGAAGACCCTGTATTTTTCAACAAGATAATGCCAGACCACATTCTGCATCAATCACAACATCATGGCTGCGTAGGAGAAGGATCCGGGTACTGAAATGGCCACTCTGCAGTCCAGATCTTTCACCTATAGAGAACATTTGGCGCATCATAAAGAGGAAGGTGCAACAAAGAAGGCCCAAGACGATTGAACAGTTAGAGGCCTGTATTAGACAAGAATGGGAGAGCATTCCTATTTCTAAACTTGAGAAACTGGTCTCCTCGGTCCCCAGACGTCTGTTGAGTGTTGTAAGAAGAAGGGGAGATGCCACACAGTGGTGAAAATGGCCTTGTCCCAACTTTTTGGGGATTTGTTGACACCATGAAATTCTGATTCAACATATTTTTCCCTTAAAATGGTACATTTTCTCAGTTGAAACTTGTGTTCCGTGATTTATGTTCTATTCTGAATAAAATATTAGAAGTTGGCACCTCCACATCATTGCATTCAGTTTTTATTCACGATTTGTATAGTGTCCCAACTTTTTTGGAATACGGTTTGTATTTATTTGACCAAAATGGCTGTATTTCAAATGCCTGAATCAAACCCCTGTATGTAGAGGGTATATCTCACAGGGCCTGAACTAGTGTAGGCCTAAATGAAAGTTTTCTTTGCCCAAAAAGGCTGTATTTCAAATGGCTGTATTTCAAATGCCTGAATAAAACCCCTGTATGTAGAGGGTGTTTCTCACAGGGCCTGAACCAGTGTAGGCCTAAATTAAAGATTTCTTTGCCCAAAATGCCTGTATTTCAAATGATTGTATTTCAAATACCTGAATCAAACCTCTGTATGTAGAGGGTGTATCTCACACGGTCTGAACCAGTGTAGGCCTGAATTAAATATTTTTTTGGCCAAAATGGCTGTATTTCAAATGGATGTATTTCAAATGCCTGAATCAAACCCCTGTATGTAGAGGGTATATCTCACAGGGCCTGAACCAGTGTAGGCTAAAATTAAAGATTTCTTTGCCCAAAATGGCTGTATTTAAAATAGCTGTATTTCAAATGCCTGAATCAAACCCCTGTATATAAAGGGTGTATCTAACAGGTGAGACTTTTGCCATTATATTCCTGTCAGGAACACATCGGAGCCCCTCATGCACCACGTCACGGTCTCTCAGCATGGCAAGGGGTCCTACCACTACGCTAACTATGGTCTGAACACGGTCTGAAGGTGATGCAATCCAGCTCACAGCCAAGCTTCCACACAACTGCATATCAAGACAACTAATGCAATGTGAATAAAGCAAGACTGTAAGCCACACTCATATCAGACCATGTGATGGAGGTTACCAGGTGCAAAAGAATGTTTAAATGCCAGGTAAAGGCACATTCAATACATATAAAACAAAATCACCGAAATATAGTGGCAAATATGGGGGAACTGCTCAAACCCCAAACACTGTAACGTGTTTCTCATTGGGGGAGCAGTCCTACCGCATGTGGACCGCAGAAAACGACCATCCCCAGCAAAAAAATGCGTACAATGGAGGATGCCGGCGTGGTCCACATGCACCACAAAGGCATCCTACACAAAACAGAGCATTGTGCGGATGAAAATATAATTATATAAATCACAGAAAAAAATGCACCAAACGGATATGCCACTGACTATACTAGCTAGTCATACATGATGGGCTCCGATGTGTTCCTGACAGGAATATATTGGCAAAAGTCTCAGCTTTTAATATCTGCTTGTATGACTAGCCAGTATAGTCAGTGGCATATCCGTTTGGTGCATTTTTTTCTGTGATTTATATAATTATATTTTCATATGCACAATGATCCGCTTTGTGTAGGATGCCTTTGTGGTGCATGTGGACCGCGCCAGCATCCTCCGTTGTACGCATTATTTGCTGGGGATGGTCGTTTGCTGCGGTCCACATGCGGTGGGACTGCTCCCCCAATGAGAAACACGCTACAGTGTTTGGGGTTTGAGCAGTTCCCCCATATTTGCCACTATATTTCTGTGATTTTGTTTTATATGTATTGAATGTGCCTTTACCTGGCATTTAAACATCTTTTGCACCTGGTAACCTCCATCACACGGTCTGATATGGGTGTGGCTTACAGTCTTGCTTTATTCACATTGCATTAGTTGTCTTGCTATGCGGTTGTGTGGAAACTTGGCTGTGAGCTGGATTGCATCACCTTCAGACCGTGTTCCCACCATAGTTAGCATAGTGGTAGGACCCTTGCCATGCTGAGAGACCGTGAAGTGGTGCATGATGGGCTCCGATGTGTTCCTGACAGGAATATATTGGCAAAAGTCTCAGCTTTTAATATCTGCTTGTATGACTAGCTAGTATAGTCAGTGGCATATCCGTTTGGTGCATTTTTTTCTGTGATTTATATAATTATATTTTCATCGCACAATGCTCCGTTTTGTGTAGGATGCCTTTGTGGTGCATGTGGACCGCGCCGGCATCCTCCATTGTACGAATTTTTTGCTGGGGATGGTCGTCTGCTGCGGTCCACATGCGATGGGACTGCTCCCCCAATGAGAAACACGCTACAGTGTTTGGGTTTGAGCAGTTCCCCCATATTTGCCACTATATTTCTGTGATTTTGTATCTAACAGGGCCTGAACCAATATAGGCCTCAATTAAATATCTCTTTGCCCAAAATGGCTGTATTTCAAATGCCTGAATCCAATCCCTGTATGTAGAGGGTGTATCTCACAGGGTCTGAACCAGTGTAGGCCTGAATTCAATATTGGTGCACCAAATGGCGGTATTTCAAATGCTTGAATCAAACCCCTGTATGTAGAGGGTGTATCTCACATGGCTTGAATCAGTGTAGGCCTGAATTAAAGATTTCTTTGCCCAAAATTGTTGTATTTCAAATGCCTGAATCAAACCCCTGTATTTAGAGGGTGTATCTCACATGGTTTGAACCAGTGTAGGCCTGAATAAAATAAAAAAAATTCCCCCAAAATGGCTGTATTTCAAATGCCTGAATCAAACCCCTGTATGTAGAGGGTGTATCTCACAGGGCCTGAACCAGTGTAGGCCTAAATTTAAGATTTCTTTGCCCAAAATGGCTGTATTTCAAATACATCAATCAAACCCCTCTATGTAGAGAGTGTATCTCACACGGTCTGAACCAGTGTAGGCCTGAATTAAATATTTCTTTGGCCAAAATGGCTTTATTTAAAATGGCTGTATTTCAAATGCCTGAATCAAACCCTTGTATGTAGAGGGTGTATCTCAGACGGTTTGAACCAGTGTAGACCTGAATTATAGATTTCTTTGACCAAAATGGCTGTATTTCAAATGCCTGAATCAAACTACTGTATATAGAGGGTGTATCTCACATGGCCTGAACAGTGTAGGCCTGAATTAAAGATTTCTTTGCCCAAAATGGCTGTATTTCAAATGCCTGAATCAAACCCCTGTATGTAAAGGGTATATCTCACAGGGCCTGAACCAGTGTAGGCCTAAATAAAATATTTCTTTGCCCAAAATGCCTGTATTTCAAATGGCTGTATTTCAAATACCTGAATCAAACCTCTGTATGTAGAGGGTGTATCTCACACGGTCTGAACCAGTGTAGGCCTGAATTAAATATTTATTTGGCCAAAATGGCTGTATTTCAAATGCCTGAATCAAACCCCTGTATATAGAGGGTGTATCTCACACGGTCTGAATCAGTGTAGGCCTGAATTAAAGATTTCTTTGACCAAAATGGCTGTATTTCAAATGCCTGAATCAAACCCCTCTATGTAGAGGGTGTATCTCACATGGCCTGAACCAGTGTAGGCCTGAATTCAATATTGGTGTACCAATTGACGGTATTTAAAGTCTCTGAATCTAACCCAAATGTATTAAGGGTGTATCTCACAATGACATCTGCATCAAAGGCTGCCAACTAATTTATTTTTTGCCCAAACGAGTGTTTGTTTAACAACTGAATTTGACAGCAGTATATAAGTCTGTAATTTCACACGTGCTGATGCTGCAAGGCCTGAAAATTGTGTTTTTTGTCAAAAAAGTGTGTTTTTAAAACCCCCAGAAAATGATGGGTGTATTTCTACCTTAAATTGCACACTTACAGATGTTGTAGATTGCCCAAAAAGTTTTTTTTTTTTTTTAAACAGAATATGAAAGCTGTATATATTAAACTTGAATTTAACACTTGCAGATCAGGAAAATACGTTTTTTTGACAAAAAAGTGTGTTTTTAAAACCCCAGAAAATGATGGGTGTATTTCTAGCTTAAATTGTACATTGACTAATCCAGATGTTGTAGATTGCCAAAAAAGTGTTTTTTTGGTAACAGAATATGAAAGCTGTATATATTAAACTTTAATTTAACACTTGCAGATCAGGAAAATACAGTTTTTTGGCAAAAAAGTGTGTTTTTAAAACCACATAAAATGATGGGTGTATTTCTAGCTTAAATTGCACACTGACTAATCCAGATGTTGAAAACTGCCCAAAAAAATGGTGATTTGCAATGTCCCAAAAGCTCAGATGCAGTGCTGGTGCACTGAGCTTGCATAAAATGGCCGCCGCTGCCGCCCACCTAACTAACAGAATTATACAAGTTATTTTTTTTGGTCAATGGGCTTAGGGCAGGGTAAAACGATTGTGCCCTGCCCCCACACAACTATTTCTATGTAGATCGCTGAGTTAGATTCTCTCCTATTCTCCCCCTGAAATCACAAGTCCAGCAGCATCCTCTCCCTACACTTGTAACAGCAGAGTGATGTGCAGCGCTACGTGACTAGAGATGTCCCGAACTATTCGTCGGCGAACAGTTCCCGGCGAACATAGCTTGTTCGCGTTCGCCGCGGCGGGCGAACATATGCGATGTTCGGTCCGCCCCTTATTCGTCATCATTGTGTAAACTTTGACCCTGTACCTCACAGTCAGCAGACACATTCCAGTCAATCAGCATCATACCCTCCCACCCAGACCCTCCCACCTGCTGGACAGCATCCATTTTAGATTCATTCGGAAGCTGCATTCTTAGTGAGAGAAGGGACAGTGTAGCTGCTGCTGATTTAATAGGGAAATCGATAGCTAGGCTAGTGTATTCAGTGTCCACTACAGTCCTGAAAGACTCATCTGATCTCTGCTGTAAGGACAGCACCCCAAAAAGTCCTTTTTAGGGCTAGAACATCAGTCTGCTTTTAATACAATTTTTTCCTGTGTCATTTAATTGCAGTTTCCTGTCAGCATGTGTGTCACCAGCGCAACTCATATCTGGTGTAACAGTAGATTACATTTAAAGAAAAACAACAATTTTGACTGTGAATAAATAGCAGTCAGTTGCACACACGTGTTTGTGTGTTTAAGGCGCAGCTGCAAGTGCATAGTGTCACCAGCGCTACTCATATCTGGTGTCACAGTAGCTTGCACGCATAGTACAACTAAACTAATCTAAAAAAAAATGACAGGCAGAGGTAGGCCACCCCGCAGGGGCCGTCGTGGTCGTAGTGCTGTGATTCCCTTTGGCCCTAGAATAATGCCCAGTGTTCAGAGGCCACGTACCCTGAACTCGAAAAGTTCTGAGGACATAGTTGACTGGCTAACACAGGACACCCAATCTTCTACAGTTTCCGCTCGGAACCTTGACGCACCATCCTCCTCCAACTCAGCTTCGGGCACCTCTCAAGTTACCACTTGCCCACCTGCCGCCACCACCAACACTAGCACCACAGCCGCTTCACTTGATCTGTCAGAGGAGTTATTTACACATCAGTTGGAAGAAATGAGTGATGCGCAACCATTATTGCCAGAGGATGTAGATAACAGGGATATGTCTCAGTCAGGCAGCATTACACACATGGACGTACGGTGTGATGATGATGATGTTGTACCCGCTGCTGCTTCCTTTGCTGAGTTGTCAGATACAAGTGAAGCGGTTGATGAAGACGATGTGTCCGTGGATGTCACGTGGGTGCCCGCTCGAAGAGAAGAAGAACAGGGGTAAAGTTCAGATGGGGAGACAGAGAGGAGGAGGAGACGAGTTGGAAGCAGGGGAAGGTCGTCGCAAGGAGCTAGTGGCACAGTCAGACAGCATGCATCGCCACCCGGGGTCAGCCAGACAGCACGCCAATCAACGCATGCTGTTGCCACCACCAGAATGCCGTCATTGCAGAGCTCAGCAGTGTGGCATTTTTTTTTTTGTGTCTGCCTCTGACAACAGAGATGCCATTTGCAACCTGTGCCAAAAGAAACTGAGTCGTGGGAAGTCCAACACCCACCTAGGTACAACTGCTTTGCGAAGGCACATGATCGCACATCACAAATGCCTATGGGATCAACACATGAGTACAAGCAGCACACAAACTCAAAGCCTCCATCCTCCTCCTGGTCCAGCATCTTCAGCCACGTCAACCACTGCTGTCCTCCTTGCCCCCTCTCAACCATCCGCCAATCCGTCTCTCACCTTGAGCAGTTCCTGCTCATCTGCCCAAAGTCAGGTGTCTGTCAAGGACATGTTTGAGCGTAAGAAGCCAATGTCACAAAGTCACCCCCTTGCCCGGCGTCTGACAGCTGGCTTGTCGGAGCTCTTAGCCCGCCAGCTTTTACCATACAAGCTGGTGGAGTCTGAGGCCTTCCAAAAATTTGTAGCTATTGGGACACCACAGTGGAAGGTACCCGGCCGAAATTTCTTTGCACAAAAGGCAATCCCCAACCTGTACTCGATTGTGCAAAAGGAAGTAATGGCATGTCTGGCACACAATGTTGGGACAAGGGTCCATCTGACCACTGATACCTGGTCTGCAAAGCACGGTCAGGGCAGGTATATGACCTACACTGCTCATTGGGTAAATCTGCTGACAGCTGCCAAGCATGGAATGCGTGACTCTGCAGATGAGTTGGTGACCACCACGACTTGCAGGCAGGCCTGCTGCCACCTCCTCTACTCCTCCTACTCCATCCTCTTCCATAACCTCCTCGGCTGAGTCCTCTTCTGCTGCTGCGTCTTGCTCCACATCAACGGCACCCCCTAGCTCCCCAGGGGCTATTCCACATCCCGGATACGACAGTGTCACGCCGTCTTGGGGTTGACTTGCCTGAAAGCAGAGAGTCACACCGGACCAGCACTCCTGAACGCACAGGTGGATCAGTGACTGACCCCGCACCAACTGGAGATCGGCAATGTGACAACGGAAGCAATTTGTTGGCGGCATTGAATTTGGGCAAGTTGACACATGTGCCGTGCATGGCACATGTGTGTAATCTGATCGTACAATGCTTTGTGCATAAGTACCCAGGCTTACAGGACATCCTCAAGCAGGCCAGGAAGGTGTGTGGCCATTTCAGGCGTTCCTACATGGCCATGGCACACTATTCAGATATCCAGCGGCGAAACAACATGCCAGTGAGGCGCTTGATTTGCGACAGCCCGACACGTTGGAATTCAACACTCCTAATGTTCGACCGCCTGCTCCAACAAGAAAAAGCCGTCAATGAGTATTTGTATGACCGGGGTGCTAGGACAGCCTCTGCGGAGCTGGGAATTTTTTTGCCACGTTACTGGACGCTCATGCGCAATGCCTGTAGGCTCATGCGTCCTTTTGAGGAGGTGACAAACCTAGTCAGTCACACCGAAGGCACCATCAGTGACATCATCCCATTTGTTTTCTTCCTGGAGTGTGCCCTGCGAAGAGTGCTGGATCAGGCCGTAGATGAGCGTGAAGAGGAAGAGGAAGAGTTGTGGTCACCATCACCACCAGAAACAGCCTTATCAGCATCGCTTGCTGGACCTGCGGCAATGCTGGAAGAGGACTGTGAGGAAGAGGAGTCAGAGGAGGAATGTGGCTTTGAGGAGGAGGAGGAAGACCAACCACAGCAGGCATCCTAGGGTGCTCGTTGTCACCTATCTGGTACCCGTGGTGTTGTACGTGGCTGGGGGGAAGAACATACCTTCAGTGAGATCACTGAGGACGAGACATGAGTAGCTCGGCATCCAACCTTGTGCAAATGGGGTCTTTTATGCTGTCGTGCCTGTTGAGGGACCCTCGTATCAAAAGGCTGAAGGAGAACGACCTGTACTGGGTGGCCACGCTACTAGACCCCCGGTATAAGCAGAAAGTGCCTGAAATGTTACCTAATTACCGCAAGTCGGAAAGGATGCAGCAGTTCCAAAATAAATTAAAAAGTATGCTTTACACAGCGTATAAGGGTGATGTCACAGCACAACGGGAATCTAACAGGGGAAGAGGTGAATGTAATCCTCCTCCTACCACGACCACGCCGGCAAGGACAGGACGCTTTACAGACGTGTTGTTGATGGAGGACATGCGGACCTTTTTAAGTCCTCTGCATTGCCACAGCACTTCGGGGTCCACCCTCAGAGAACGACTCGACCGTCAGGTAGCAGACTACCTCGCCTTAACTGCAGATATCGACACTCTGAGGAGCGATGAACCCCTTGACTACTGGGTGTGCAGACTTGACCTGTGGCCTGAGCTATCCCAATTTGCAATAGAACTTCTGGCCTGCCCCACTTCAAGTGTCCTGTCAGAAAGGACCTTCAGTGCAGCAGGAGGTATTGTCACTGAGAAGAGAAGTCGCCTAGGTCAAAAAAGTCTAGATTACCTCACCTTTATTAAGATGAATGAGGCATGGATCCCGAAGGGACTGACAGTGTATAAACTTTAAATACATGTGGGTGCGCCGATTTGGCGCCAAAAAGAACGGTGGGTGGGGTTACCGGAAGTAACATCATCCTTTGGTGACCCAAGTTATAAGGTGTTAGTGGATTATAATTAATTGGTAGGACATAGTATACATACATACATATCTGTGGAGCTGTTGTCCAACTATCGGCCCAGACTAAACAGTCGGATAATTCTATGGTTATATGGTCGCTTTCCACAGACAACAGCTCCACAGATATGTATGTATGTATGTATACTATATCCCACCAATTAATTATAATATACTAACACCTTATAACTTGGGTCACCAAAGGATGATGTCACTTCCGGTAACCCCAGCCACCGTTCTTTTTTGGCGCCAAATCGGCGCACCCACATGTATTTAAAGTTCATACATCATGTTCATTTTGGGTATTGTGACCCCCGAAATGCGTTGAGCCGCATATTTTAACATTAAAGAGGATTGATTGCGCCCTTCTGGACTCGTCTGCTGATTTACCAACCAGGCTGTACACCCAGGGCGTATACATCGACCTCTAACAATCTACACGCGATCCCAGCTAGGGGGGTGACTTGCCCCAGGTGTCTTGAGTTTATCCTGGTGGCGACCCCCCAGTGAAGTGAGTGGATTATTATTAATAATATTGTTGTTATTATCAACATTATTATTTTATCACTCTTAATATATTGAATTTCTTTTAATATATTTTATTTCTTGTACATCTTTATTTTATTGTTGCATCATTTGGTATCTCATTTATTATTTTTTAACCAACCCACCACCGTGTCCCACCCACTAGTCCCTAGCGCCTGTGGATGGTGCCACTCTATAATTTCACCTATATTATTTCTATCTTTACCTTTTACCTTATACTTTGTCATATGTGAGATTGGCGCTCAATTTCCTACATTTTTAAAGTGACTGGTGTGACACCCGGGGTGGGTGACCTCCCTTCGCTTCCCACCCGTTACTGATCTATTATTACACTTCCACACTATGTCACCTTGCCACTCTGTGGCCTGCTGCAGAAAGTGAGGGCCATCTGTGCGCGCTTTCAGAGTTCTGACCCTGCTGCTGCTCGCCTGTCTGCACTGCAGCGTAACTTCGGCCTTCCCGCTGACCGCCTCATATACGTATTGCCCACAAGGTGGAACTCCACCTTGCACATGCTGGAGAGACTGTGCGAGCAGCAGGTGATAGTGCAGCATGCACGGGTGAGTCGCTCTGCAGAACAGCACCACTTCACCACCAACAAGTGTGCCTCCATGCAGGACCTGTGTGCCATGTGTCGCTGTTTCGAGTACTCCACCAATATAGCCAGTGTTGATGTCACAGTCCTCAGTGTTACTATCCCACTTCTATGTCTTCTTGAAAAAACGCTTCGGGCGATGCTGGAAGAGGATGTGGCACAGGAGGAAGAGGAGGAGGAAGAGGGATAATTTCCACAGTTATCAGGCCAGTCATTCACAAGTGGCTCGGATGGTGGGTTCCTGCACCAACAGAGGCCAGGTACACAACTGTCTAGACAGTGCACAGTTCTGGAGGATGATGAGAAGGAGGAACCATGTTCACAGCAGGGTGGCACCCAAAGGAACTTATGGTCATCAATGGAGCGTGGATTGTCAGATGCAGAGGACACAGACGATACACCTCCCACAGAGGACAGCTTGTCGTTGCCTCTGGGCAGCCTGACACACATGAGCAACTACATGCTGCAGTGCCTGCAGAAACGACCACTGAGTTGCCAACATTCTAAACAGTGCTGATTACTGGGTGGTCACCCTGCTTGATCCCCGCTACAAGCACAATGTATTGTCCTTAATTACGTCACTGGAGCGTAATCGGAAGATGCGCAAGTACAAGCGCACGCTGGTAGATGCTCTGCTGATGGCATTCCCACCTGACAGCGGGGGCTCAGTGGAAGCACAATACAAAGGCAGAGAAAAAGGAAGAGTTCGCTAATGCAGCTGGGGCACAACCAGCACCTGAGAAGGGAGGGTTAGCATGGCCGAAATGTGATAAGGGTTTGTCAGCACGCCACAACAACCAGCACCACCAGCTAATACGGAACGTCTTAGCAGGAGGCAGCATTTCAGCAACATGGTGGAACAGTAGGTGTGTACATGCCTACACGTACTGACTGATGGGTCTGCCCCCTTCAACTTCTGGGTCTCCAAATTGGGCACATGGCCTGAGCTTGCCCTTTACGCCTTGGAGGTGCTGGCTGTATTGTCCGAACGTGTGTTTAGTACGGCAGGAGGGGTAATCAAGCGCAGCCGCCTGTCCACAGTCAACGTGGACAAGCTCAAGTTTATTAAAATTAACCAGGCATGGATCCCACAGGACTTGTCCGTATCTTGTGCTGAGTAGAAAAGTAGACCGGCCGCACCCAGCCATTGTTATACTCCAGGGCACTTTCTGTTTGCATTCTATTTCACAATGTTTTAGGGTCTTGCTTAATTTATAAAAAATAAATAAATGGTATCTAAAAAAACGAAACAAAAAAAAACTGTGTTGGCTACCTCCTCCTCCACCGCCACTTACACCTACACCGTCCACCCCCTCCTCAACCTCCTACTCCACTTTGACCTATGTCTCCTAGTTCAAGATTATTATTCTATATTTTTTTAAGTCATTTCCCTTATATATTTTTAATTTTTATTTTTTTTAAGTGATTTCCCTATCCACATTTTTTTGCAGGGCAACTGTCCTGCTCTTACCCCCATTTTGCTTCCTTTTGCAGCTCTCTAGCCCTTACTACTATTTTACAGACATTTTAGTGCACCAAAGTTCAGGTCCCCATTGACTTCAATGGGGTTTGCGTTCGAGTTCGGGTCAAGTTCGGGTCACGAACCCGAACTTTGACCCGAAGTTCGGCCGAACCCGGTGAACCCAATCATCCACGGGTCTGCTCATCCCTACTTATGAATAAAACAATGTAAACACCCCAAAATCAGACGTATTAAAAAAAAAAATTCGCCTCAATTACGGAATCTAAGCCTAATGGAATTCCATATCTATAAAACATGGTGTAAAACCAAATACATGAAAATATAGAGTGCTATTCCACCCCAATTATAAAATCAAAGCCTAATGGATTTACTTATCTATAACACAAGGTGTAAAACCAAATACATGAAAAAACAGAGCACTATTTCACCGCAATTACAGAATCAAGGCCAAATGGAATTACTTACGTATCTATAAGACAAGGTGTAAAACCAAATAGGTAAGAAAACAGAGAGCTATTTCACCGCAATTACAGAATCAAGGCCAAATTAAAGTATTTATCTATAATACAAGGTGTAAAACCAAATACGTGAAAAAATATTTAGAGTGCTACTTCACCCCAAGTACAGAATCAAGGTGTTACAGAATTCTATATTTATTAAAAAAATATATAGTCCACAATAGCAGTAGTATTAGACTTCTTTTTAACCCCAATTAGAGAATCAAGGTGTTCCAGGATTACATATGTATAAAACAATGTGGACATCACAATAGCAGTAGTATTAGACAGCTTTTTCACCCCAATTAGTGCATCAAGGTGTAATAGTATTGCTTATCTATTAACCAAGGGGGCACTGTTCTCTTAGCCCCTGTACTCTCCCTATAGTGTGGATAATGTCTCCCTATGATCTCTCTATTATCTCCCTATATTGTCCCTGTGCTGTCCCCGAACTGTTCCAAACTAGGATTTTACAAATAAAGGGTTTCTTAATCACTGTCCCTTGCGCCTGTCACATCTCCCCCTGTTACTAAGTTCACAGTAAAATGGTGGAGACTGGACAGTATGAGGCTTTTTATAGGGCTGTGACATTACAGAGGCTGGCTATCTGCTGATTGGCTGGCTGTGCTACATTATGGGTGATCCCTCATTTGCAGGTTTCTTGCTTTCACTTTGCAACCTGTGCAGCAGCCATTTTAGAAAAACATCTGAATCATTACCATGAATCGCCAAGAAATTCGGATTTGTGAGGAATCAAATTTTTCCTAAAATTTTAATAAAATTCACTTCATCAACTTTGATTCGCTCAACACTAAACAGCGTGTATAAAAACATACCTTGCCATTTCATGTATTATGCTTTTACATATTCCAAAGCTTTCAAAAAATCTCCCTTGTTGAGAACAGAGGGTGGTTAAACACACATGGTGATATGGGATTAAAACAAAAAACAAAACAGTGGCTTGTTGAAGGACTAAGTGTCCAAAAACTTATGGCGGGGTCAGATTGCCTATCCATACAACATGCAAGGGTGTTAATTGTCAGAAGAAAGAGTAGCTCATTCTGAACCAGCCTAGAAAAATTCTCCCTTTTAGTTGGGAGAGGCAGCAGAGCAGTGTGGATGTGGAAAGGGTAGGGTATTAAATATGTGTACCCACAACAATAGCAGAAGCAGAAGCAACATAGCATAGATGGAACATACTTGGCAGTAGATTGTCTGTCTATGAGTAGTAGTAGTTGTAGTAGTAGTAGAAGTGGTGGATGAGTAACGTTAATAGTGGTGGCAGTAGGGCATTAGCAGCAAGTCGTATCAGCTGTGATGGTGGTGGCAGCAGCAGTCATATGGTACATGTTGGAAGGCAGGCAGCAGCAGTGGCATGACAGCAGTGACATGATGGATTCAGCCACAGCTGTACAGAACATGATGCTATGCAGGCAAGCAGACAGCAACAGTGGCACAATGGGGTACCGTCAGCAAGGCCAGATCTATTCATAGGCTCAGCCGGAAGAGTGTCAAAATCTTTCCGAATCCAGGCTTGGTCCATTTTGACAAAAGTAATGTTTTGGACACTGACAAAGAAGAACTTGGTTCGTTTGGGTGTCACCACACCCCTTGCAGCACTGAAAACAATCTCCAAGATGACACTGGAGGCTGGACAAGAAAGAAGACAGAGAGCATTTAGTGCCAGTTTCTAGTCACCCTGCCCTGAAGTCCATGGGGTCAGGAAACAGGGTATGTGCTGGAGACAGGCTAGTGTGTAGATAGGCCTGAACCTGGGCAATAAGGCCTGGTGCAGGAAGTGAAAAAAACAGAGCCATCATGTTAAGGAGACTGGACTGGCTGCGGCTATTGCTGCTGAGGATTCTGCTGCTTGTGGCAGTGGGAGGCGGTTGCCTCTGCCAGGGGTGGAGACAGTGCCTCCCTTTCAGACACATTGGCAGCAGGTGTCTGCTGGCCGAAGCTGTGGCAAGCTGCGTTTACAGTGTTCCTGGTAATAAAGTAATGTAGACTCCCTTTCGAGGGAAGAAAACATTCCCCCATTTTACGTTTATATCAAGGCTCTAAAAAAAACATGGCTATCCAGTAATCATAAGTCTGCTTTATTTCAATGATACGCCTGTCAGTGTGCAAGCAAGCGAGCATACAGGTTGCCATTCTGGCCAGCATGCCCGAGATGCCAGTCATATCCAGCTCCACCCCCCACTGAGACTATTTGATGTTGTCACTGTCATCATTAGAGTTGAGCAGACACCTGGATGTTCGGGTTAGATGGGTTGGGCCAAACTTAACAAAAAAGTTCGAGTTTGGGACCCGAACTTGACCCCAAACCCGAACCCCATTGAAGTCAATGGGGACCCAAACTTTTGAGCACTAAAATGGCTGTAAAGATGTCATGGAAAGGGCTAGAGGGCTGCAAATGGCATCAAAATGTGGTAAAGAGCATGGCAAGTGCTCTGCAAACAAAAAGGGATAGGGAAATGACTTTAAATAACATAAAATACATAAAATTAAAAAATAATAATCTTGATCTAGGAGGACGAGGTCCATATGGAGTAGGAGGTTGTGGAGGCGGTGGATGTGGCGGTGTAGGTGGAAGCGGCAGTGGAGGAGGAGGAGGTAGCCTACACTGCTTTTTGGTTTTAAATTTTTTATATATTTTTTTAAATTAGGGTACACCCCAAAACATTGGGAAATATAACCTGTGATAACCCCCTCCAGTTGCGCTAAACACATGTTCAGACAATACACTTGCTGCAGGGCAGGCCAGCACCTCCAAGGCGTAAAGTGCAAGATCAGGCCATGTGTCCAATTTAGAGACCCATGAGTCCCACGATCCATTTGGATATCTTCTCTATCAACTTTCGATGTTCTTTTCTGAGCCTACCACGTTAATCACGGTTATCGGCGAATCAGGGTTCCACTCAGGAGAGGGAGCGTGAGAATAAGAGACCACATCCAAGGGAGATTAATGGATGAAATTTAATTGTGATCGAGCGGAAATTTGGGAAAATGTATTAAAGCAGAAGAATTGAAGGAAAGGAGGGGACGCACGGCAATTACCCACTCCCGACTTGGGGAGGTAGTGACGATAAATAACAATACAGGACTCTTAAGATGCCCTGTTATTGGAATGATTAATAAAACATTACAGGGAATGTCACTGGGGTATTTTGGATTTGGAAACATTAGACAGAAGAGGTCCTGCTGCCGCTTTGTTGACTCTAGATAACTTCTGCCTGATCGCATGTCACTGTGACGTCCACAATCCATTTGGATATCTTTTCTATTAACTTTCAATGTTATTTTCTGAGCCTACCATGTTGATCACGCTTATCGGCGAATCAGTGTTCCACGCCGGAGAGGGAGCGTGAGAAAGAGACCACATCGAAGGGAGATTATTTTTTTTTAATTAAATATGATCGAGCGGAAAAGTGGGACAAATTATTGAAGCGGAAATGTGGGACAAGTTATTAAAGTTTAAGCATTGAATGAAATGAGGGGGCACGCATCAATTAAAGAAGAATTTTTGAAATTTAATTCCCTGCCACCTATGCAGAGCAGGGGTTTTGTATACGGCAAAATTGGTAAAATGTCACCTTGTAACAGACGATTTTTTGAAATTTAGGTTTTTATCACCTATGCAGAGCAGGGGTTTAATCACGGCAAAAATGGTCAAATGTCACCCAAGAATGTAACAGACAAATAAGTGAATTTTTTTTACCTGTCTACTAGGTATAGCATTGGTATATCACACCCAAAAATTGGTGAATTTCACACGAAAATGTAACAGACAAATTAGTGAAATATTTTAAACTGTGTACTAGGTACAGCCGGGGTATATCACACCCAAAAATTTGTGAATTTCACCCGAATATGTAACAGACAAATTAGTGAATTTTTTTTACCTGTCTACTAGGTAGAGCAGTGGTATATCACACCCAAAAATTTGTGAATTTCACCCGAAAATGTAATTAGTGAAATGAAGTAAAATAAAATATGTACAAAAAAACAAACAAAAACAAAACTTGATTTATGAAGTGGAGGTCCATATGGAGTAGGAGTTTGAGGAGGCGGTGTACGTAGTGGTGTAGGTGGAAGCAGCTGTGGAGGAAGACGACGTAGCCAACACTGGTTTTTGGTTTTAATTTTTATTTATTTTATTTTATTTTTTAATTAGGGTACACTCCAAAAGAGTGTTAAATATCCAAAATACAAGAATTAGCAATTGCGCTGTAGCGTAACAATGGCTGGTTAGGGCCGGTATACATGTCTATTCTGCACAAGGTACGGACAAGTCCTGTGGGATCCATGCCTGGTTCATTTTAATGAAAGTGAGCTTGTCTACATTGGCTGTGGACAGGCGGCTGCGCTTGTCTGTCATAACGCCCCCTGCCATGCTAAACACACGTTCAGATAATACACTGGCTGCAAGGCAGGCCAGCACCTCCAAGGCATAAAGGGCAAGCTCAGGCCATGTGCCCAATTTGGAGAACCAGAAGTTAAAGGGGGCAGACCCATCATTCAGTACGTGTAGGTGTGTGCACACATACTGCTCCACCATGTTGGTGAAATGCTGCCTCCTACTAAGACGTTCCATATCAGCTGGTGGTGCTGGTTGTTGTGGCGTGCTGACAAAGCTTTTCCACATTTCGGCCATGCTAACCCTGCCTTCTGATGTGCTGGCGGTGCCCCAGCTGCGTTGGCGACCTCTTCCTCCTCCTCTGAATTCACCTTATGCTTCCACTTTGCCCCTGCTTTCAGTTGGGAATGCCACCAACAGCGCGTCTACCAGCGTGCGCTTGTACTCGCACATCTTACGATCATGCTCCAGTGAGGGAATTAAGGATGGTACGTTGTCCTTGTAACGGGGATCCAGCAGCGTGGTCACCCAGTAATCAGCACAAGTTAGATTGTGGGCAACTCGGCGGTCGTTGCGGAGACACTGCAGCATGTAATCGCTCATCTGTGCCAGGCGGGCCAGAGGCAACGAAAAGCTGTCCTCTGTGGGAGGTGTATCGTCTGTGTCCTCTGTATCCCCCAGCCACGCACCAGTGATGGCCATGAGCTGGTCTGGGCGCCACCCTGCTGCAAACATGCTTCCTCCTCCTCCATCTCCTCATCCTCCAGAACTGTGCCCTGGCTGGACAATTGTGTACCTGGCGTTTGTGGGTGCAGGAACCCACCCTCGGAGTCACTTGTGAATGACTGTCCGGAAACCCTATGAGATGATCCCTCTTCCTCCTCCTCCTCCTCCTGTGCCACATCCTCTTCCATCATCGCCAGCAAAGTTTTTTCAGGGAGGCATAGAAGTGGGATAGTAACGCTGAGAACGACGTTATCGGCACTGGCCATGTTGGTGGAGTACTCGAAACAGCGCAACAAGGAACACAGGTCTCGCATGGAGGCCCAGTATTTGGTGGTGAAGAGGTGCTGTTCCGCAGAGCGACTCACCCGTGTGTGCTGCAGCTGAAACTCCACTATTGCCTGCTGCTGCTCGCACAGTCTGGCCAGCATGTGCAAGGTGGAGTTCCACCATGTAGGCATGTCGCATATGAGGCGGTGAGCGGGAAGGCAAAAATTATGCTGCAGCGCTTACAGACGAGCAGCAGCAGGGTGAGAACGCCGAAAGCACGCACAGACGGCCAGCACTTTATGCAGCAGCTCTGATATATCTGGGTAATTTTTAAGGAATCTCTGCACCACCAAATTCAGCACATGCGCCAGGCAAGGGATGTGCATCAAACCGGCTAGTCCCAGAGCTGCTACGAGATTTCGCCCATTATCGCACACCACCAGGCCGGGCTTGAGGTGTGCGGTTTGTCCTCCAAACAGATACATTTTAAAACTGCCTGCTGTCGTTCACCCCTGGCTGTGCTAAAGTTGGTGGTGAAGGTGTTACACTGACTGCATGAGGAGGCGGTAGAGGATGAGGAAGCAGAGTAGGAGGAGGAAGCAACAGGAGGTAAACTGAAGCGCCCTGCAATCCTCGGTGGTGGAAGGACATGCGCCAAACTGCTAATCGCCTCAGGCCCAGCCGCCACTGCATTTATCCAGTGTGCTGTTATGGAGATATAACGTCCCTGACCATGCTTACTGGTCCACGTATCCGTAGTGAGGTGCACCTTGCCACAGATGGCGTTGCGCAGTGCACACCTGATTTTGTCCCCCACTTGGTTGTGCAGGGAAGAGATGGCATGCCTGGAAAAGTAGTGGCGGCTGGGCATGTGAGACAGCCACCGCCATAAGGCTTTTAAAGTTTTTCGTCTCCACCAGACAAAATGACAGCATTTCAAAGGTCATTAATTCAGGGCTAGGGATCGTGGGTGGGTAGGGGTGTACTTCCTCTTCCGCTCCAGTGTTTAGGAGATGGAGAGCTGAACGCTTCCGTGGGACATTGTGGAGATGCTTGGTGACCCAGGTGGTGGTGTTGCTGGCATATCCTCTGTTTGCGGGGTGACAGGTGGCACTGTCACTCCAGAGGTGGGTGAAGAGGCCGAGATTGCAGCAGAAGAGGAAGCAGGAGGAGCCAGAGACCTTTCTTGTTTTTTGAGGTGTCTACTCCACTGCAGCGCGTGCTTAGCAATTAAATGCCTGGTTATGCAGGTTGTGCTCAGGTTGAGAACGTTTATGCCTCGCTTCAGGCTCTGATTGCACAGCATGCAAACCACTCATGTCTTGTCGTCAGCACATTGTCTGAAGAACTGCCACGTCAGGGAACTCCTTGGAACTAGCTTTGGTGTGCTCGGTCCCTTGCTGCGGTGGGCAGTAGCAGGC
This sequence comes from Bufo bufo, assembly GCF_905171765.1. NCBI lineage: Eukaryota > Metazoa > Chordata > Amphibia > Anura > Bufonidae > Bufo > Bufo bufo. Next base: position 459,889,901 of record NC_053389.1, on the reverse strand, counting down.
GTACTGTCTAGAGGACGGCCGCTCCGCTTTTGCACCCTGCTCCCTCTTCTGCTGTGCTGGTGACTCTGTGCGACCACCGCCTCTTACTCCATGACCTTGATTCACTCGCATGACCTTGATTCCATATGGGGTCGAGGACCTCATCGTCCTCCACCCAGTCTTCACGCCTGCTCTCCTTGTCGGTCTGCACACTTTCGAAAGCACCAGCAGTTGGCACCTGTGTTTCGTCATCATCCGAGACGTGCTGTGATGGTCCTCCCATGTACTCATCATGAAACATAAAAGGTTGGGCATCGGTGCACTCAATCTCTTCCACTTCTGGGGCAGGGATAGGTGGATGGCCATCATCAAAAAGCAGAAGAGACTGCTGCATGACTTGGATCTCAGACTGCTTATCTGATTTGCAAGGGGTTGAGCCCACTGTGGAAAATCTGGATTCCTGGTTGGCCAACAAAATCAGGAATTGCAGGCTCAAAATTCTCTGGGGTACACCAGACAAGTTCACCGGCAGGGGGCTCAGGTGGACTGATCTGGTGGGCCGGAAAGCTGCTCGTACTAGCGTGGGCCACAGGGACCCTGGCATGGAAGTCCCCTTGATCCGCCTGGCGGCGTCTCTGCCGCCTTGGGGGGTCATCATCATCACTAGATGATGAGGAGGACGCGGATGACAACAGGAAAGTGGGGTTATCCTCGTCCTCACTGGGGCGGGCCATAGGGGAGTGTGTGTGCATGTGTGTGTGCGTACGTGTAAATCTTTATTCATTGTGCATGTGTGTGGGGGCACGGGTGTTTGCGAACTTTGCCCTACAGCTAAAAAATAATTTAATAAAGAAAAACTAACAATTTTGTGTAAAAAAAGAAAAAAAACGTTACAAATGCGCTGTGGGGTGGGTGGGCAATGCGCTAACAGTGGCCGGTTGCAAAGAGTGCCAACCACAGTCAGCGCATGCAAAAAAAAATAATAACTTGCGCCCAAAAAATAATAAGTGTGTGGGGGAGGGGGGCAAGCTGCAGAACCCCTGGGGGGGTCTAGGGTCACACAGATAAGTGCTGTGGACCCCAGACACCTGATCAGGGTGCTAAAAGTGCTCAAGAAAAAAAAATAAAAAACGTATCCCCCCTATCTATCCCTCACTATCCCTGCCTAAATCCGCCTATCCCTACCTGTCCCTACAGACTACAGTGCCTGATGGCACAAAAAACTCACTTTTCCAGGGCAGCACAGCCGGAGCTCCTCTCTCTGCCGCTCCACGAACCAGTATGAGCGGGGAGAGGAGCTCCGGCAATTCAAATTTGCCGCACCGCCCCCCCAGCCTCCCTGCCAGCCAATCAGATGCGATCCTGAGAGGTGGCGTGACTGCCACCTCTCAGGATCTAAGGACGGTGATTGGTGGTGCATTATCACACCACCGATCACCGTCCTTTCCGGGTCATCAGAGACCCGAATAACCCGGAAACGCAGCAAACCGCAGGTCTGAATTCACCTGCGGTTTGCTGCGATCGTCGACACGGTGGGGGGTGTTGTGCATTTTCATACGTATACAATATTATCTAATGACGTTATAATCAAAATGAATGCTCATCTCATTGCCTTTAAGAATAAGATTCAGCCTGAACCAAAGTTTTGTTATGTGGCTGAAAAAGCCGAGATGAGTTCATGGCAAGTTCAGTCTATATAAAAAAATAAAAATAATTGGGAACATAAATGAACATTGTATTTAAAAAGTTAGTGCTAAAGATATGAGACCATCTGGTAAGGAGTATGCCAACTCCCTAAAAACATGTCTGTCTAGAGGGGACATGGTTACTTGATAAGGACTCATGTCCTTGGAGCACACCTGCTGTATGAGCTTCAATTTATATATTCATAATTATATATATATATATCTCTGCATGGTATTTTTAGTTTACAACATATGTTAATCAATAATTCACATAAGGTGTTATCTATGTGTAACAATGTATCGATTTATATATATGTTATACCATGTATTTACCATTTAGAAGAAACAACTACAGAAACAAGTAAGTTTAAGTTAATTGGATTTCAAAACGATAGTTATTCATGGGAGTACATAAGTGAAATCTACATGTTCCGATGCCCAGCATCAAAGCCGCTACATAAAATTTTCATCAAGTCAACCCATATTTCAAAAGATAAGAGAAGACAGTCAATTCCAACTAGTCCAGGATATAGGTAATTAAAAGTGTAAGGAAAAGACCTTCCTCAGTGATTTATGGTAGATAGGTCAAAAAGTTCATGTGAAAGTATTATTAGATATTTAATTTTAATGCTTAAAAAGTTGTTATATTCACCTACAGTACCGCAGTGCCATCTGGAGGCAGATGGGCAACATTATATTATTTCATTATTTGTTCGATTCCATATTAGGAATTGATGTGACATCATGATGTTATTAGCATGCGAATACACCCACCCTACCTGATTGGGAATCCCTAATCTAAAGAGGATGATTCTTAGATAAGGGGGGGAATAATTACTCGTGTGCGGAGTAGCATGGGGAAGAAGAAGAGAAAAAAAAAAGGAAGCTAGAGAAAAGATCCATTGATCCATCCATTCATTCAATCAAAAAGAAAACTTTACCAGAAGAAACTTGGATTACTCTTTTTGGATTACTAGGAAAGTTCCTCAGAACTGGTCCCATCTGAACTCTGTCTACCTTTGACCCGGTAACGTATATTTTGCCTACTACTCATGATATTAATAAGATATTTCTCTCGGTATATAGTCAAGAGTTCCCATATTGTGGGAATATATAGTGTTAGGTGCCTCCATAATGCTGATTATTCTCTTAGCAAAGATGCATATTGTTAATGGAAGATCTGACATTATTTGAAAAGAGGACCAAATCCTTGGGAAGTTATTTTCCTTAGTCTGTTTGCCGAGCTGAATATTTTATCATATTAATATCATATATTTTTGATTGGTCATAGGAAAACAGAGTCAAGGGATAACAGTTATTTTCCTGTAAATCCGTGTTTTTATTGTTATAGCCTGTTTGATAACAGAAGATCCTAAGTTTCTCTTGGTATATGAGTCCGTTTGTTAAAAGTATGACACAGGTGGTCATGTATCAATAAATCATACTGTGCTGATCAGATAGGGGTGTGTGAACACCACCGTGTGGTACATTTCGGATGTTACGTTGTAACTTCATCATTTGTTTTGCAGTTGTATTGTTTTTATATTCTTTGTTTTTATAATAAACGATTATATATTTTGCATATACAATTGTTCCTTTGTTTCACTGCTTGCACAAATCAAATTAAGATACTTGATAAAAGAACTTAGAGGCGTTTTTATGTCCGCCTGAAGGATAATATATTTTTACTTTTTTTTTTTTTATCCTCTCTTTTATATGAAAATTCTTTTCATATAGAACTATATGACAGGGGGTCACAGGACCCTCCTGGGCATTGTCCTACGGTGCCTGCTGAATGATTTGAGCAGGCACCGTGTTCCGATCACTGCCCGCCCTGCGGCAATATGAGTGATCGGAACTACACATGCAGTACCGGTACGTCATATGTCCCCAAGAGGTTAAAACCCAGAAAATTATAGCTGTATTTCTAGCTAAAATTGCACACTGACTAATGCGCCAGAGGCCCAAGATGAAGGTTATTTTCAAAAATGGGTGTTTTTTTTTAACCCAGATTATTATTGTAGTATTTGAAGCTTGGATTTGAATGTCACAAAAGCACATATTGTCACGGCGGACGTGCACAGTATAACAGATAATACACCAACCAGGCTCTGGACGAGAGACAGGGGAAGGGTCACCTCCTAGTTTATCCCTGACCTCTTTCCCTGCACTGCTCAGCCCACAGACAAACCTTGAAGGTAGGTTTGCTGTGTCCTTTAGCCTGTACTGACAGAACCCTGAACTCCCTGAGATGGTGAAGTGGGGAGAAAGGAGCAGCCTGCTCGCACATAACCTGGATGGGATAGATGACATAAACAGCCAAACAAGAAATGACACTTATCTGCTGAGAGCAGGAACTGACAGCCAACCTTCCCTCCAAACTTCCCAGACCAAAATGAACAGTATAATCCGCTCAGAGCACTTAGCTGGAGACCATTTAAACTAATGACTCCACCCAGTGCACCTGATGCGAGGCGCATCCAGCACGGCATCAAAACAAAAACTAAACTCGTGCTGCAATCCTGGCTGACCTCCGCACATCGTCAGAGTGGGGCATGACAGTACCCCCCTTTCTACGGGTGACCTCCGGACACCCTGGACCAACCTTATCCGGATGGGACCTATGAAAGGCCCACACCAGTCGGCTGGCGTTGACATCTGACGCCGGAACCCACATCCTCTCCTCAGGACCGTATCCCCTCCAGTGCACCAGGTACTGGAGGGAACCCCGCAGAACTCTCGAGTTGAGAATCCTGGAGATCTCGAACTCCAAGTTTCCCTCGACTAGAACAGGAGGAGGAGGCAATGGCAATGGTACCACCGGTTTAACATATTTTTTTAGTAAAGACTTGTGGAAGACATCATGGATCCTCCAAGTCTGCGTCAGATCCAGTCGAAACGCCACAGGATTGATCACCGCAGAAATTTTATACGGACCAACAAATCTTGGACCCAGTTTCCAAGATGGCACTCTCAACTTGATATTCCTAGTGGACAACCACACCAGATCACCCACACACAGGTCCGGACCAGTCACACATCTCCTGTCAGCCATTCGTTTATCCCTTTCACCCATCCTCTCCAAACTCCCTTGAATCCCCCGCCAGATAGAAGATAAGGCAGAAGAGAATCTCTCCTCCTCTGGCATCCCGGAGGAACCAGACCCACAAAAGGTACCAAACTGAGGATGGAAACCGTATGCGCCAAAAAATGGCGACTTACCCGTGGACTCCTGCCTACGGTTATTCAATGCAAATTCTGCTAAGGACAAGAATGAGGACCAGTCCTCCTGATTCTCAGCCACAAAGCACCTCAAGTAGGTCTCCAGGTTTTGATTGGTACGCTCCGTCTGACCATTCGACTGTGGATGAAAAGCCGACGAGAAAGAAAGTTGAATGCCAAGTCGAGAGCAGAACGCCCTCCAAAACCTGGAGACAAACTGTGTGCCCCTATCAGAGACAACATCCGAAGGAATACCGTGCAATTTCACAATATTATCCACAAAAATCTGCGCAAGAGTCTTAGCGTTAGGCAGACTTGTTAGTGGTATAAAGTGAGCCATTTTACTGAAACGATCGACTACCACCAAAATCACTGTTCTCCCGGAGGAACTCGGTAGGTCCGTAATAAAGTCCATGGACAAATGCGTCCAAGAACGAGATGGAATAGACAATGGAAGAAGTGAACCAGGCGATTGAGTATGAGCAACCTTAGACCGAGCACAGGTTTCACAAGCTGTCACGTAATTCTCAATACTCTTATGCAACCCTGGCCACCAGAACCTCCGGGACACCAGATCACAGGTGGACTTACCACCAGGATGTCCAGCGAGAACAGTATCGTGATGTTCCTTGAACACCTTGTATCGTAGGCCCTCAGGAACAAACAACCTCCCTGGGGACACGAACCAGGAGCCCCCTCCTGAGCTCCCAACACCTCCATCTCCAATTCAGGGTACAGAGCGGAGACCACCACTCCATCCGCCAAAATCGGCGCTGGATCTTCTGAATCACCTCCCCCAGGCAAGCTGCGAGACAAGGCATCTGCCTTGACGTTCTTGACCCCTGGGCGAAAGGTAACCACGAAATTGAACCTGGTAAAAAACAATGACCATCTGGCCTGTCTAGGGTTCAGACGCTTGGCAGATTGCAGGTAAGCCAAATTCTTATGGTCTGTATACACAGTAACGGGGTGAGAAGCCCCCTCTAACCAGTGACGCCATTCTTCAAAGGCCAACTTGATCGCCAACAACTCCCTATCTCCAACATCATAATTCCTCTCGGCGACCGAGAGCTTCCTGGAGAAGAAGGCACACGGGACCCACTTGCCAGGAGAAGGACCCTGCGAAAGCACCGCCCCAACCCCCACCTCTGATGCATCAACCTCGACCACGAATGGCTGAGATACATCCGGCTGCACCAGAATGGGAGCAGACGCAAAACGCTCCTTAATAGCCGAAAAGGCCTGCAGTGCCTCATCCGACCAGACAGAGACATCAGCGCCCTTCTTGGTCATATCAGTAAGAGGTTTGACTAGCGGGGAATAATTCAAAATAAATTTTCTATAATAATTCGTAAACCCCAAAAATCACATCAAAGCTTTCTGATTCTCCGGTCGGTCCCACTCCAGAACCGCCCGGACCTTTTCGGGGTCCATACGAAAACCAGAATCAGAAAGCATGTATCCCAAGAATGGAAGCTCTTGCACCACAAACAAACATTTCTCCAATTTGGCGTATAACCTATTCTCCTGAAGGATCGTCAACCCCTGTCTCACATGATCCTGATGGGTCTTCAGATCAGGAGAATAAATTAAAATGTCATCTAGGTAGACTACTACGAACCTCCCCACCAAATGATGAAAAATATCATTGACGAATCGCTGAAATACCGCTGGCGCATTTGTCAACCCAAAAGGCATTATCAGGTTCTCAAAATGACCCTCGTGCGTATTGAAGGCCGTTTTCCACTCATCCCCCTCCTTGATCCTGATCAGATTGTATGCTCCTCTCAAATCCAACTTGGAGAACACCTTGGCTCCAACAATCTGATCAAAAAGATCAGAGATCAAAGGCAGGGGATATGGATCCCGGACTGTAATACGAATAAGCTCCCGGAAATCCAAACACGGTCTCAGTGATCCATCTTTCTTCTTCACGAAGAACAAACCTACAGCCACTGGAGACTTAGATGGTCTAATATGACCCTTTGCCAAACTCTCGGCGACATACTTTCGCATGACCTCTCTCTCGGGTTGAGAGAGGTTGTAGAGCCAAGACTTAGGCAACTTAGCCCCCGGAATGAGATTCACAGGACAATCATAGTCACGATGAGGGGGCAATTCCTGAGCCCCACCCTCCGAAAAAACGTCCGAAAAATCTGAGAGATACTGAGGCAAGGCCGTAACGGACACTTCAGAAATAGATGTGACAAGACAATGATTTGTCTCGCCTGCCAGTCTATAATTGGGTTATGTCTAGACAACCATGGCAACCCCAAAACTATTGGAGCTGGCAAATCCTTCATGACCAAACAGGAAATAATCTCAGCATGTGAATCACCCACCCTTAAATGAATACTATGAACAACGTGAGTAAGGCTCCCTTGAGAAAGAGGGGAAGAATCAATAGCAAAAACACGAATCTCGTTCTCTAACGTGCAAATACTTAGTCCCAAACCCTCAAGAAACAGAAAGTCAATTAAATTTACCCCAGCACCACAATCAAGAAAAACTTCAACAAACACATTTCTAGACTCTAGCGCCACCATAGCTGAAAGGAGAAAACGGGAACTGCAGAGAACTTGCATACCAGTCTGCTCCACCAAACCATTCATACTACCAAGTGTGAGGGGAGTTTTCTTTTTCTTTTTCTTTTTTCTTTATCACTTCCCCCTGTGGTTCAAAATACGAACAAGAAAAAACAAAATGACCCCTCTTCCCACAATAGAAACATAAATTGTGCACTTTTCGAAAGTCTCTACTATCCGAATGGAAAGATATCTGACCTAACTGCATGGGTTCCTCCCCTACCCCAGAATAACAAGCAATATCACCCTGGGCAGCTGGTGAAACAAAACCACACGCGGGAGAAACCCTTACACCTCTCTCTGATACGTCTATCCAAACGTATCGCCAAAGACATTGCGTTTTCCAAAGTATCTGGGTATTCATGAAAAGCCAGAGCATCTTTCAACCTTTCAGATAACCCCTGACAAAACTGGCTACGTAACGCGGGGTTGTTCCACCCCGACTCAGTAGCCCACCTCCTAAACTCTGTGCAGTAAACCTCAGCAGTATGTTTACCCTGTAGTAAGTTCCGTAATTTTGACTCTGCCATCGAAACTCGATCTGGGTCATCGTAAATCAATCCCAGGGCTTTAAAAAATTCCTCCACCGACTGGAGAGCCAGAGAACCAGGCGGCAGGGAAAAAGCCCAGGATTGCGCGTCCCCTTTCAGCAAAGACATGATGATACCCACCCTCTGATCCTCATTACCTGATGAAAATGGGCACAATCGAAAGTACAAATTACATGACTCTTTGAAACGGAAAAAATCATCAGTACCCCCTGCAAATTTCTCAGGAAGAGCAACTTTAGGCTCCCCAACAATTTGATCACAAAAATATATAGGAACGGAAATTTTACATCTAACTAATATATGAAATTATCTGCCTGAAGAGACGTATGAGGAAAAAATAATAAAATAGTTTATTAAATATAAATATTAAACGGGAAACTGAATATCACGTCTGTGACTGTCAGGCTTCCAGACTTGAAAACAGTGATGTAGGAGGGGGATTAGATCCTTACCACTGTAAAGGAGTCCGGACTAAAAATCCCATCCAGCTAGCACATCGGTGCTAATATAAGCTGGCAGGGGATCAAAACACGGCTCAAGGGGTTAAACCAGGTGCAGGTGTGTTTATTGTGAATCTACTTGGCTAGGTGATATGAGCTAGCTGGCGAGTGACTAAAACCCCTAAGGGTAAGACACCCACCAAGGTGTATGTGGGTGCTCACTCAGCTGTCTCAGTCCACCTAATAAGCCTGAGGTATAATATAGATCACAGACCCCGTATACTCGAGTCAGCAGTAGCGCTGCTCAATCAGAGTAACACCCTGCCTGGAGAGCCGTGTAAGAAAACCAGAGGATCACTGGCTCAACGCGTTTCGCTATGGCCATATGAGCCACAATTCATCAGGAGCGAAGCGAGAATCTCTGTTATAATGAAGTGTGCCTGTACGGCAGAATCACCTCACACTGTTGTGTGTAGAGGTATTCGGCGCGGCCGTTTGAACGCCGAAAAGATATCGAGTAAACCCCGCCTACAAAGGGGGCGTGTGAAAGCGCTCGGTCAAATCAAAGAAAGGCGCGTCATCTGACATGCACCCCCGATCCGCCCAGCGCCCTCATCACATCACACACCTCCATACTAGCATAACAAATGCCCATGTGAATAGGGGGAATCGAAAGTCGCGGCCAAGAATGTGTCACTTACACGTCTGGCACTAAAGTTGGCTAAATCGAGAGACCGCAAGTTGGTGACATCACGGTAAGTATATACTGTATACATATGCAAAAAAGCGAGAAAAAAACGTATCCAGCAGGCATGAATAGACGAAAGATAGCAGACATAGTGACATGAATCAAGAAGCAAGCCCCGCCTCCCTAAATCCAATATATACATATGGAGGGCATCAAGAAGATACAAGGGGCAAGATAAGCAAACTGGACCGAAAATCCATTGCATATGGTCAAAATTATTTGAACCATATAAATGCACGCAAAGGACACAGCTGAAAGTATCCATATTGTGGTCCCTGAGGCTCAAATGAAGCATGAATATGAAATTGCCTCATTTAACCCACTAGGGTGCATAGTTTGTAATCTAAAAATCCACATTGCTTCTTTTTGGAGCAGTAGAGTATCTATATCTCCACCGCGTATGGATTTTTTGGGCATCACAATGCCCTGAACCCTCAGCACATCCGGATTCCCAGCATGTACATCCCGTACATGGCGAGACACCGTAGTGTCTCTCGAGTTCCGGATGTCTGATAGATGTTCTCCTATCCTCCGCCTCAATTCACGCTTTGTCTTTCCCACGTACTGCAGGCCACAATTACAGGTAATAAGATATATTAGACCCACTGAGGTACATCTAATAAAAGACCGAATCTCATATCTTATTCCACTAGTGGTACTGATAAACGAGTCTCCCTTAGTGATAAATTTGCATATAATGCATGAACCACAAGGGAAATTGCCTTTGGCAGAACTTTTAAGCCAAGTTACAGTAGTGGGCCGAGTGTAGAGGCTATGCACCAATCGGTCACGTAGATTGGAACCACGTCTGTACGTGACCAATGGGCGATCAGATAGTGACGATCCAATGTCCGGGTCCGATTGTAAAATGGACCAGTGGTTCTGGAGTATTTCCCGAACTTGTCGGTGGGCCTTATCGAAATTAGCCAGGATGCGTGGTGTCAAATCCACATTCTCCCTATTTCTAGGGGTCAATAACTGGCTACGGTTGGTGTTCATGGCATGCTGGTATGCCTTTTTCAGGGTATATTTTGGGTATCCCCTGTCAGTAAACCTGTGTTTCAGGTCCAAGGCTGCGGCCTTGAACTCCCCAAGCTCCGAACAATTTCTCCTAGCCCTGAGGTACTGTCCCTTAGGGATACCTCTTCTCAGGGCCAGGGGATGTCCGCTCTCCCAATGTAGGAGACTATTGGTCGCAGTTTCTTTCCTAAACAACTTCGTGGTAATGCGTCTATCAGCGCCTATTGAGATACTGAGGTCCAGAAAAGTAATCTGGGACTCCTGTATCTCCGATGTAAAAAAGAGGCCAATGACGTTAGTGTTAAGGTTCTCCACAAATTCAAGAAAACTCTCTCTGGTACCATTCCACAAGATCAAAATATCATCCAGATAAAATTTTCCGTTCGCGAACGGCGAACGCGAATTTCCTCAAATGTTTGCGAACGGGCGAACCGCCATAGACTTCAATAAGCAGGCAAATTTTAAAACCCACAGGGACTCTTTCTGGCCACAATAGTGATGGAAAAGTTGTTTCAAGGGGACTGACACCTGGACTGTGGCATGCCGGAGGGGGATCCATGACAAAACTCCTATGGAAAATTACGTAGTTGACGCAGAGTCGGGTTTTAATCCATAAAGGGCATAAATCACCTAACATCCAGTGTGTGTATACGATCAGGTATGATGTTGTATCAATCAGGTAGTGTAAGGGTTACGCACACTTCACAGTGACAGACCAAACTCTGACAGACCAAACTCCCCAATTAAAGCACCACAAACAACCGCAAACAGTCCATTTGCACAACCGCAAACTCCCCATTTGCACAAGGTTGGATACCAAGCTAGCCATGTCCCGTTCCTTGTCCTCACTGATGTCATTGAAGGTCTCTTCCTCCACCCAGCCACGTACAACACCAAGGGTCCCCGAAAGGTGACAACAAGCCCCCTGGGACGCCTGCTGTGGTTGGTCTTCCACCTCCTCAAAGCCACCTTCCTCCTCTGACTCCTCTTCTTCAGACTCCTCTCTCTGCGTTGCCGCAGGTCCAGCAATCGACGACGACAAGGCTGCTTCTGGTGGTGACCACAACTCTTTCTCTTCATGCTCATCTACGGCCTGATCCAGCACTCTTCGCAGGGCACGCTCCAGAAAAAATGCATATGGGATGAGGTCGATGATGTTGCCTTGGGTTTGACTGACCAGGTTTGTCACCTCCGCAAAAGGACGCATGAGCCTACAGCCATTGTGTATGAGCGTTTAGTAACACGGCCCAAAAATACCAAGCTCCGCAGAGGCTGTCCTCTTTTTTTTAAAATTAAAAAAATCTGTTCTTACCAGTTAAATCCATGTTTTGTCCCCTATCAGGGGCCAGTGTATGGAATAGATTTTAGGAACCGGGAGATGGAAAAAGATGGTTGGTCGGGCTTCTTACTCCCAATTTGGGGCACTGCGCGAGCGCCGTGCAATGTACTGTGCCACCCTATATGAGTGGTGTATTAAGTAGTACTATTCCTATCAGTTTAATCCCTGTTACGTCCCCTATCAGGGGCCGGTGTATGGAATAGATTTTAGGAACCGGGAGATGGAAAAAGATGCTTGGTCGGTCCTCTTACTTCCAATTTGGGGCACAGCGCGTGTGCCGTGCAATGTACTGTGCAAGGGGTTCATCGCTCCTCAGAGTGTCGATATCTGCAGTTAAGGCGAGGTAGTGTGCTACCTGTCGGTCGAGTCGTTCTCTGAGAGTGGACCCCGAAGGGCTGTGGCGATGCGTAGGACTTAAAAAGCTCTGCATGTCCTCCATCAACAACACGTCTGTAAAGCGTCCTGTCCTTGCCGGCGTGGTCGTGGTAGGACGAGGATTACTTTCACCTCTTCCCCTGTTAGATTCCCGTTGTGCTGTGACATCACCCTTATACGCTGTGTAAAGCATACTTTTTAACTTGTTTTGGAACTGCTGCATCCTTTCCGACTTCCGGTAATTCGGTAACATTTCAGGCACTTTCTGCTTATACCGGGGGTCTAGTAGCGTGGCCACCCAGTACAGGTCGTTCTCCTTCAGCCTTTTTATACGAGGGTCCCTCAACAGGCATGACAGCATGAAAGACCCCATTTGCACAAGGTTGGATGCCGAGCTACTCATGTCCCGTTCCTCATCCTCACTGATCTCATTGAAGGTCTGTTCTTCCCCCCAGCTACGTACAACACCACGGGTACCATATAGGTGACAACGAGCACCCTGGGATGCCTGCTGTGGTTGGTCTTCCTCCTCCTCAAAGCCACATTCCTCCTCTGACTCCTCTTCCTCAGACTCCTCTTCCAGCGTTGCCGCAGGTCCAGCAAGCGATGCTGATAAGGCTGTTTCTGGTGGTGATGGTGAGTCGTGACCACAACTCTTCCTCTTCCTCTTCACGCTCATCTACGGTCTGATCCAGCACTCTTCGCAGGGCACGCTCAAGGAAGAAAACAAATGGGATGATGTCACTGATGGTGCCTTCGGTGCGACTGACTAGGTTTGTCACCTCCTCAAAAGGACGCATGAGCCTACAGGCATTGCGCATGAGCGTCCAGTAACGTGGCAAAAAAATACCCAGCTCCGCAGAGGCTGTCCTAGCACCCCGGTCATACAAATACTCGTTGACGGCTATTTCTTGTTGGAGCAGGCGGTCGTACATTAGGAGTGTTTAATTCCAACGTGTCGGGCTGTCGCAAATCAAGCGCCTCACTGGTATGTTGTTTCGCCGCTGAATATCGGAAAAGTGCGCCATGGCTGTGTAGGAACGCCTGAAATGGCCAGACACCTTCCTGGCCTGCTTGAGGACGTCCTGGAAGCCTGGGTACTTATGCACAAAGCGTTGTACGATCAGATTCAACACATGTGCCATGCACGGCACATGTGTCAACTTGCCCAAATTCAATGCCGCCAACAAATTGCTTCCGTTGTCACACACCAGTTTGCCGATCTCCAGTTGGTGCGGGGTCAGCCACTGATCCACCTGTGCGTTCAGGGCGGACAGGAGTGTTGGTCCGGTGTGACTCTCTGCTTTCAGGCAAGTCAACCCCAAGACGGCGTGACACTGTCGTATCCGGGATGTGGAATAGCCCCTGGGGAGCTGGGGGGGTGCAGTTGATGTGGAGAAAGATGCAGCAGCAGAAGAGGACTCAGCCGAGGAGGTTATGGAAGAGGATGGAGTAGGAGGAGTAGAGGAGGTGGCAGCAGGCCTGCCTGCAAGTCGTGGCGGTGTCACCAACTCCTCTGCAGAGCCACGCATTCCATGCTTGGCAGCCGTCAGCAGGTTTACCCAATGCGCAGTGTACGTGATATACCTGCCCTGACCGTGCTTTGCAGACCAGGTATCAGTGGTCAGATGGACCCTTGCTCCAACATTGTGTGCCAGACATGCCATGACTTCCTTTTCCACAATAGAGTATAGGTTGGGGATTGCCTTTTGTGAAAAACAAATTCGGCCGGGTACCTTCCACTGTGGTGTCCCAATAGCTACAAATTTTTTGAAGGCCTCAGACTCCACAAGCTTGTATGCCAAAAGCTGGCGGGCTAAGAGTTCCAACAAGCCAGCTGTCAGACGCCGAGCAAGGGGGTGACTCTGTGACATTGGCTTCTTATGCTTAAACATTTCCTTGACAGACACCTGACTGTGGGCAGATAAGCAGGAACTGCTGAAGGTATGAGGCAGAGTGGCGGGTGGTTGAGAGGGGGCAAGGAGGACAGCAGTGGTTGACGTGGCTGAAGATGCTGGACCAGGAGGAGGATGGTGGCTTTGAGTTTGTGTGCTGCTTGTACTCATCATGTGTTGATCCCATAGGCGTTTGTGATGTGAGATCATGTGCCTTCGCAAAGCAGTTGTACCTAGGTGGGTTTTGGACTTCCCACGACTCAGTTTCTATTGGCACAGGTTGCAAATGGCATCGCTGTTATCAGAGGCAGACACACAAAAAAAATGCCACACTGCTGAGCTTTGCAATGACGGCATTCTGGTGGTGGCGACAGCATGTGTTGATTGGCGTGCTGTCTGGCTGACCCTGGGTGCCGATACATGCTGTCTGACTGTGCCACTAGCTCCTTGCGACGACCTCCCCCTGCTTCCAACTCGTCCCCTCCTCCTCTCTGCCTCCCCATCTGAACTTTTCCCCTGTTCTTCTTCTCTTTGAGCGGGCATCCACGGACACATTGTCTTCATCAACCGCTTCACTTGTATCTGACAACTCAGCAAAGGAAGCAGCAGCGGGTACAACATCATCATCATCACACCGTACGTCCATGTGTGTAATGCTGCCTGACTGAGACATATCCCTGTTATCTACATCCTCTGGCAATAATGGTTGCACATCACTCATTTCTTCCAACTAAGATGGATGCTGTCCTTGCTTTTTTATAGGAGGTGGGAGGGTCTGGGAGGGACGGTATGCTGATTGTCTGGAATGTGTCTGCTGACTGTGAGGTACAGGGTCAAAATTTGCTCAATGATGACGTATAGGGGGCGGACCGAACATCGCATATGTTCGCCCGCCGCAGCGAACGCGAACAAGCGGCGTTCACCGGGAACTGTTCGCCGGCGAATAGTTCGGGACATCTCTAGTGTCAACTCTCGCCCAGACCGATCGTCTCCAACACTTGTCACATGTGATAGGAAGGAGGGGAGCAATGCTGTGACTGCTGCTGATGGGTATAGGAGCGTGTCAATGGAGGAGGAGGTGAAGGAGGTAACATAGTAACATAGTAACATAGTACATAAGGCCGAAAAAAGACATTTGTCCATCCAGTTCGGCCTGTTATCCTGCAAGTTGATCCAGAGGAAGGCAAAAAACCCTGTGAGGTAGAAGCCAATTTTAGGTGGATAAGGACTTGATGTGGGAGCCAGTCTGACGCAATGGTGGTGGTGGTGGGGGGAGGTCAAAAGGACCTGGCCTTGTTGCTGGGGTGCTACCTCCTCTCTGCCACAAAAAACATTGACCCAGTGGGCCATGGGAGACATGTACTGTCTCGGCCCATAACAGCAGCTGTTCTAGGTGTCCACCTTGGTGTGTACCTTGTTGCACAGTGGCAATTGCAGGGAGCGGCCCACATTCTCTAGCCTGTGAATGCAAACTTTATTAAATGGTCCGGCAGTGACTGTACCAACAGCAACTTAGCCAAGTGTTTAGTCAACTGGTAGAGAAGCTAATTGAGAATAATTTTTTCATTGCCAATCATTACATTGTAGATATATCACTAAGGAGCAGAGAACAAGGAGAAGGAGTCTTAGCAGGAGAGGAAGAAGCTGACGATGATGAAAATAATACTGCATTGCTTGGGGATATGGCTGCCACAAAGAAGACCAGGAGAAGGAGGGCAGGCATGTTCTGATTGGGAATACTGGCCAGTTTTATTTTCCAGAAAGATTCCATGATGCCACCTCATGTGCTGCAATAGAGCACTGATACCTATGTATGTGCTTGAACGCTTACGGCTTATTTTAATTTTGCAGATTTTGCACATGGCTGTGGTTTTGTATGCCCTCCATGTGGAGAAAAAAAACAACCATATGGGAGTTGCTCACACAGAGTATTTCACTTGTTTTCTCTGACATTCAAAACTCTACCCTCTGTATAGTAAAACATATGTTGCACACTTTTATTGGTATTGTTTTCGCTACAAAAAAAACCCCTTGAACTATCTGGAGATGCCCTGACACAGATTTTGTACTAGTATTTCACATGTTTTCACTCAGAGTTTTAAAACGGTACCCTCTGACACAGATTTCAGACGAGTATCTCACTTGTTTTCTCTGAGATTATAAACTTCACCTTCTGTATTGTAAAACACATTGCTATTTTTTGCAAAAAAAAGAAACCCTTGAACTGTCTGGAGATGCTCTGATGAAGATTTTGGGCTAGTATTTAACTTGCTTTCTCTGAAATTCAACATATGTACTACCCTCTGTATTATAAAACATACGTTGCACACTTTTGTGCCATTGCTATTTTTGCCAAACAAAAAACCCTTGAACTGTCAAGAATTGCCCTAGCAAGGGTTTTAATCTAGTATTTTGTATTTTTTCACTGAGATGTAAAACGCTACCCTATGTTTTGCAAAACACGCGATGCACACTTGTATGGCTATTTTTTGCAAAAAAAAAACTTGCAATGTCTGGAGATGCCCGGACATAAATTTCAGACTGGTATTTCACATATAGTCACTTCTTATAGTCTTCTTATATAGTTCAACGGTACACATTAAATAGCCCATGATAATCATCACAATAATGTACCATATAGTTTGTTCTGTTGTTCTTAAAGATACACCCCAGCTATTATTATGGACATTTAATGGTTAAACACCAGCAATATTCTACCAGTGTTATATCATTCTTGCCAGCTCACATCCATGCAATTAGAACATTTTTTTTATTATGGGGCAAATGTGTTATGTGATCTCATTCTGACCACCAGTCTTCTGTTCTGTACATAGGAGGTCAGTCTCACATGTATAGCTGACAGAAGTATGTTAATACACTAAAGGTTAAAGCTAACTAGTAATTATTTAACAGGATTTAAATAAAAATTTAAAATAAATGGTAACACAATTATAATATATACAATATTATATATAATAATATTTTTTTTATAAAAGTAATGAATAGATTTTTATGAAACTTTATGGTGTGTAAATGTAATATACAGTACATAAATGCATAAAGTGCTGAAATAAATAGAAACAACATTTTACAAAGATTAAGTAAATTTTAGCGCTTCACATTGTGAATTTATGAAGACTTAACAGTGATTCATCATATAACTGCAGGAAAATGAAATTATCATATTTGATTAGTATAGAGAAAGAGAATTTAAATTGTAAATTCTTTCTCAAAATTTGGGAACTTTCAAGTTGACTCACTAAATGTATTACCAATAAATAACCACTAGATGGTGGCATTTAACTATTCATAGTATATAAGGTTACTCAGCTGCTAGGCAGTGTAGTTTTCTTCCTAATCATGTAAATGGTGAAGAAATATTTAACCATCCTCAAGTGTTTTCCATTTGATTTTAGAGAAGACAAGAGACTGTCAATTTGTTGTCCTTAGTTAATTATTTAGCCAGATGCAACTAAGGCTACTTTCACACTCGCGTTTTGGCTTTCCGTTTCTGAGATCAGTCATGGGCTCTCACAAGTGGTCAAAAACAGATCAGTTTTGCCCTAATGCATTCTGAATAGAAAAGGATCCGCTCAGAATGCATCAGTTTGCCTCTGTTCTGTCTCCATTCCGCTCTTGAGGCGAACACCAAAATGCTGCCTGCAGCATCTTTCTGTCCGCTTGACAAAACTGAGCCAAACTGATCCGTCCTGGCACACAATGTAAGTCAATGGGGACGGATCCATTTTCTCTGACACATTCTGGCACAAAATAAAACGGATCCGTCTCCCATTGACTTTCAATGGAGTTTATGACGGATCCATCTTGGCTATTTTACAGATAATACAAACTGATCTGTTCATGACAGATGCATGCGGTTGTATTATTGTAAAGGATCAGTTTTTGCAGATCCATGACGGATCCACCCAAACCGCGAGTGTGAAAGTAGCCTATAATGTGTTAGCAAAATTTATACCTCTGTTGGTGCATCCACTTTTTTGCTGGTGAGATATAGATAAATCCATTTTTTCTTATAAGACCCTCAGAGCACTGTACAGTTTGAGGATTCAGTTGCCCCAGTTGCTGAACTCACACCCTGACACACTGCTGCAAGGTCAGGAAAATAACCATGAGCTAATTCACCTTTGCACATTATGGACTATAAACATATGAATTTAATTTTGTTTAACCACTTCACATCCGACCATAGGATATAAACGTCCAATGGGTGGATGTTTAACTCTGAATGGATGTTCTGGAACGTCCATTCAGAGATTGCAGCTGCCCGCTAATCGTGCAGCTGCAGAGTGGGTTGGCCGCTGTCAGTGACAGCAGTGCAACCCAGAAAGAAGGCAGGGACAGTTCCCAGGTGTCCCTGTCTTCTAGATTGCTGTGTATACAGAGCAGGAAGCGCTATGCGCTTCCTGTTCCGGCCCGGTGGTCATGTGACCGCCGGAGTCGGGAGAGTGCAGGAGCTGTCAGGTCTATCATAGACCACGATCAGCCCTGCACTGAAGCTGTACAGCACAGTATACCACTGTACAGCCTTTCTGGGGGGTGTATTTCCCCTTTAACTGAGGCTACTATCTCAGCCCCAGTTACAGGAGAAATCAATAATGAAAAAATAAATAAAAATGAAGTCAAATGTCCCCCAGAGGTCTTGTATGACCTTATGGGGGACACAAAGTGTAAAATAAAATAAAAAAAAATTAAAAAAAATAAAGTGTTCACATGTAAAAATAGTTAATGGAAACCAAATGTATACACACAGAGCAAAGATTTCAGTGTTCCCTATGCACTAGCCCGACTGAATACGTCCCTAATCAGAAGGGTATTGCCCCCGCTTGAAAGTAGCAATTACCAAAATAATACTATGACTTTAATAATTTTGCAGCTACGGAAAATAAGGGTGTTGTAATATACGGCCACTTTGTCTGGCAAGAGAAAACACGTATTATCACTCTAACTAATTATGCTATCACCCCAATAATGTGGTTTATTGTGACATTTTCTGACATTATAGACCTGTCCCTCTCATGCTGCATATAATGCAGTGGGTAGCCTTTTCAAGGCACCTGTACTGCGCATGAAAGACAAACCACAAGGGTGAACTATCTGGCCAGCCCAGATGGCCATCTGAGCACCCAGGTAATGTATATATATCCCCCACTCATGTGATGTCAAACCCGGAGCGGTGTATCCATAGTGGAGGTTTTAAACTATCGACTACATCCTCCACTCAGTATTTGCGCAACTGCAGTATGTACAGCACTATTGTCTTACAGATTCTAAGTCTGCGCGCATGCGCAGTTCCATCATCTGAGCGCAGTAACTTTCTCATAGATTCTAAGTCTGCGCGCATGCGCAGTTCCATCACCTGGGCCCGGACACTCTAAGTGTCTGCGCAGAAGCCTGAAGGATAGGACGTCATTGCTGACGTGTCCAGTGGGCGACTCTGGCGGCGCACTCGTGATGATGGCGGCACGTCATAGATGGTGAGTCCAGCAGAAGTCTCTGATTAGCGCATCGTGCCTTTTTGGGTGGGGAGTGCCCTCAGACATAATTGGCCGGCTGCCCTTTGATGTAACTTTTGACAGGTTGCCGAGCCTGTCAATCCAAACATAACGTATTTAGTCCACCCACTGCATAGGGTCACTCAATGCTGCCCATTGACCCCTGAAGAAGACAGTGATCTGGCGAAAAACATATCGGGGGGCAGTCTTAGTTTTTAAACTCAGCACGTCATTCCACTGAAAACTAGTTCTTAGTAGTCCGGCTTGCCTACTGTCCACTGTTAGGTTCACCTAGCCTATAGGCACGGCATCAAAACCGTGCTGTACACTAGGTTGCAGAGACTGCTGCCTTTAGAACATTTGCAAGCCTTTAAGCTTATCTGTTGACTCCAAGTGTGGCTCTTATAGTGGGTTCATGTACCACGGCTCCCACATTGACAATCTTATCTATCAATAGCACAGCAAACAGTTGTAATGGCTGTACTTTAGTCACACCTGATGAGTCAAAGAGCTGATTGCCCACAGTTACGTGGTTGGTTTGACAACCTTACTCAACTGGTAGCAGCACTGCAAGCATAGTGAGGGCAGCAAACTGCCTATATAGTGAGAAGGGTGAGAGTTAGTGCACATGCTCTCCCCCCCAAATCACTGAACATTTTCTGTTTATCAGTGGAGTGGTGACTGGATTTTTAACCATTTTTGTTATTTTGGTTTGGTAGTTATAATTAAATAAGTGTATCATGTTCACATACAACTTTTAACTCAAATACTAATAAAAGCGAAGTATTAATTCACACCTGAGGCAAGATAGGTCTAACGCCTGTTCAGGCATTTGTAAATAAAGTATTTAAAATAAACCTTACCCAGGTTTTGTCCCAATTACATAATTGATATTAGGTATCGCCGTGTCCGTAAGAACCTGCTGTATAAAAATATTACATTACCTAACACCTCAGGTGAACACTGTAAAAAAAAAGTGTGTCAAAAAGGCATTTTTTTGTCACCTTACATCACAAAAAGTGTAATACCAAGCGATCAAAAATTCATATGCATACTAAAATAGTACTAATAAAACCGTCATCTTATACCGAAAAACATGAGCCCCTACATAAGACAATCGCCCAAAAAACAAACAAAAAAATATGGCTTTACGAATGTGGAGACACATTTATTTTTTTTATTTTTTCAAAAATGCTTTATTTAAACTGAAACAAACAAACAAAAAAAGTAGTCATATTTGGTATTGTTGCGTTCGTAACAACCTGCTCTATAAAAATAGCACATAATGTCAATTGTCAGATGAACATTGTAAATAACTAAAAATAAAAACGGTGCCAAAACAGCTATTTTTTGTTACCTTGCCTCACAAAAGTGTAATATAGAACAACCAAAATCATATGTACCCTAAAATAGTACCAACAAAACTGCCACCTTATCCCGTAGTTTCCAAAATGGGGTCACTTTTTTGGAGTTTCTACCCTAGGGGTGCATCAGGGGGTCTTGAAAATCTGCCTTCCAAAAACCATATGGCGTTCCTTTCCTTCTGCGCCCTGCCGTGTGGCCATACAGCAGTTTACGACCACATATGGGGTGTTTCTGTAAACTAAAGAATCAGGGAAATAAAATCAGTTTTGAATACCTTCAGGGGTGTATTTTCCAAATTGGGTCACTTTTTTGGAGTTTCTACTCTAGTAGTGCATCGGGGGGTCTTCAAATGGGACATGGTGTCAAAAAAACAGTCCAGCAAAATCTGCCTTCCAAAAACCATATGGCGTTCCTTTCCTTCTGCGGCCTGCAGTGTGTCCATACAGCAGTTTACAACCACATATGGGGCTTTTCTGTAAACTACAGAATCAGGGCAGTAAATATTTAGTTTGGTTTGGTTGTTAACCCTTGCTTTGTTAGCAGAAAAAAAATTATAAAAATGGAAAATTTCTAAGCCTTCTAACGTCCCCAAAAAATGAAATGACAATCTCAAAATGATCCAAACATGAAGTAGACATATGGGGAATGTAAAGTAATAACAATTTTTGGAAGTATTAATATCTATTATAAAAGTAGAGAAATTGAAATTTGGAAATTTTTCCATATTTTTGGTAAATTTGGTATTTTTTATAATTAAAAATGATTTTTTTTTTTTACTCAATATTACCACTGTCATGAAGTACAATATGTTAAGAGAAAACATTCTCAGAATGGCTTGGATAAGTAAAAGCGTTTTAAAGTTTTTACCACATAAAGTGACACAGATTTGCAAAAAATGGCTCTGTCAGGAAGGGGGCCCTGATGTGAAGTAGTTAATAAAAAAAAAACACTACTCCGCCAAAAAATGGAAAATATTTGGATGATAAACAGAAAGCTCATATTATAGAACACAAAAAAGCTGCAATACGTAAAAAGAAACATGTCGTAAAAAAAAGTTGTGTATATCACATGTTCATATAGAAATGTGTGTGAATGGCATTTAACCCCTTAAATGACAATTTTTATAGTGACCATGACCATAACACTACACTAGCCATCTCTCCATTCATATCGGCCACAAGATGAGGTCAGGACCCTATAGTGAGATCCACACCTATCTGTGTAGACCCAGCGGGTCATTTATTAAGAATGGCATTTGTAGTTGACTCTGCACATTTCAGAGAACTGACCGTTTGTGAACACCCAAGGTGGAGAGTCCCAAGCCAACATTAATAAAAAATAAAAAGAACTGTACCAGCCCTGCACATGTACATTCAGCAGAAGGTGGTCCAGTCCTTGGGCTTCTCAGTGTCTCATAGAGTTCATGTCAACGTTGATGTACGGAGTTCAAACTATGGTCAAGCATAATATATGTCATTCACAGCCTACTGAGTAAATGTGGTTCCGGCCACATACAATATTGTAGCAACTTGGCCAAGTGATAGCAATGCCACCTCCGTGTTGTAATACTGGGATTTCTGTGCCAATGTCCTCTTCCTCCACCATCTTTTCCTCACCATCCCTTCTAAGCACAGTTCACAGTGGTCCTGCATTATGCCACCTATGCAAAGCTAGATGTTGTCACACGGTACTGAACCTGGTCAGCCTTGGTGAACTGAGCCACACTGGGGAGGAACTGCTTCGTGTCATCAATAAAGAAATCTAACACTGACTGTCTCCTCGCCAAATGAAGGTAGGAACCATGGTTATTGATAACGGGAAGAATATTTTGTCTGTGCTGCGTCAAGAAGGGCTGACACAAACACCCTGCATGCCACACATCTTCAGTCTTCAATGCTTCCTCAAGTCTTCCACTGAACTACAAGAGCTGTTAAAAATGTCTAGGAAACTGTACATGAACTTCAGCCACCATTACCATACAAAACGCACTATCTTTGAGTTGCAAAGGCAAAATGATCGCCTGATATGCAACGTTTCCAACCATTGGAACTCGAAGCTCCATGTGTTGGACCACCTGTACTACCAGAGGAAGGTGGTCAACGATTTCTTAATGCTGCAGTGTTGAGCCAATCGAAGTCCACAAAGATAAATTTGATTTGTCGCAAAGTTGAATTTCCTAGTTATTCATGGTAGCATATCAATTTAACCTGAAATAGTGTAAAAAAAACCTAAAAAATTCATACTTGCTTGATCCATTTGCTCGTGACGAGCTGGCTGCCACCATCTTGCTTAGAGATCTTGCAAGAAATCCCATGCAACCAACGTGATGACTTTATTACAGGCTGTGCAATATTTCAGGCGGCAGCCGACCCCCTGTGAACAAATGGATCAGGTAAATATGATTTATTTTATTTTATTTTACACTGTTATTTTTATCAGATGCCCCAATCATGTATGAACGCAGCATCTGAGGGGTACAATGACGGGGAGCAGCGCAATCGCTGCTCCCTGTCATTGAACCCACTACTTACAAATAAATGTGCTTTGTGACAAAGTAATTTGTCACAAAGCAAATTATTTTGTAAATTTTTTTTGAATAATTTACTCATCTCTACTGCAGACAGACAGGTTTACCCAGTGGTGTACCTTCCACGTTAGCTAGTGGCAGCTCATGCGTGACACGTGCCGTTTGCTCAGGCCCTTTGAGGAGGCCACTTTATTTGTCAGTCGGCAGAACTACGCGATGAATGATGTAATTCCACTCCTTCATATCCTGGAGGTGATGCTGAGAAATCTGATTGGCCAGGGACAGAAGACATGGCGCCAACATCTCCTGAGCCCTGAGGAGGCCACCTGAGCCCTGAGGAGGATGAAATGGCAGAGGAGGAGGATGAGGAGGATATAAATGCCCAGGAATTTTATACATAACTAGGTAATTTATCTACCAAAGCGACAGGAGAGGAGCAGGAAGAGCATGAGGACTTGGAGGACGACAATGAAGACGATGCAGATGACCCCGACAGATCGTGGCAGTATGCATTGGAGATGGAGGCATGGAGGCCCTCCAATTCCCATGTGCAAATGGACAGATACAGAGAGATGACTACTAGCTATCCACATTGTTACACCTTCGCTACCGGTCAAAAATAGGGGCATTTTTTTGACCTTCTGAGAGAGATGCCAAAATGGACTACTATAGAGACATGCTGTGTAGTCGGTTGGCAGCAACCTACGATCATAATCACCTGTATTCACAACTGATCGGGGGAACCCTCTGTGCTGACACTCCACTGACATGACTGATGGGGGGTGCAGCAGCATAAGAAACAACTTAAGTCTGGAGTCTCTTATGAGTAGTTTTCTTCAGCAGCCTACTGAACAAGCCACCAAGCAGCAGCAGTGAGACATCCAACAGAAGCTCAAACAGCAGGCGGTGACATATTTGGACTGTACCCTGTCACCCATGATCCAAGATCCCCTGGGCATGCAAACTTGAAGTATGGCCACAAGTATACAGTTTTCCATTGGTATGCTTTTCTGCTTGGCCAGTAGTGTGGAATCAGAGAGGGTGTTCAGTGTGGCGTGGGGCAGCCACTAGGGCATAGTTACCCCTAAGAGAACTCACCTTTCCTCCCAAAATGTTGACAGTTAACCTAAAAATGAATCAAGTGTGAATCAACCAGGATTTCCAAACACCGGTGGCTGATGCAACAGAATAGAGATACTGTAGTGCGCTGCCACACCAGAATATTCAGCAAAATGGACCATTGTTTCTGGCCATGTGCTTCTGCCACCATTCTTAGGCTACTTTCACACTAGCGTTCGGAGCGGATCCGTCTGATGTTTCATCAGACGGATCCGCTCCGATAATGCAGACGTTCGCATCCGTTCAGAACGGATGCGTCTGCATTAAAACTTAGAAAATTTTCTAAGTGTGAAAGTTATCTGAGCGGATCCGTTCAGACTTTACATTGAAAGTCAATGGGGAACGGATCTGCTTGAAGATTGAGCCATATTGTGTCATCTTCAAGCGGATCCGTCCCCATTGACTTCCATTGTAAGTGTGGACGGATCCGCTCGCCTCCGCACGGCCAGGCGGACACCCGAACGCTGCAAGCAGCGTTCAGGTGTCCGCTCACTGAGCGGAGCGGAGCGGAGGCTGAGCGCTGGCAGGCGGATGCATTCTCAGTGGATCCGCATCCATTGAGAATGCATTGGGGCCAGACGGATGCGTTCGGGGCCGCTCGTGAGCCCCTTCAAACGGTGCGCACGAGCGGACACCCGAACGCTAGTGTGAAAGTAGCCTTACACTGAATGAATGTCACTGATATTTAGGATGCGCACACGTTAAACAGGAGGTATAACGCAAGTAGTGTCGCTGTCACCACCGCCTAATAAAAAATTACATTGAATGAATGTCACTGATATTTAGGATGCGCACACGTTAAACAGGAGGTATAGAGCAAGTAATGTCGCTGTCACCACTGCCTAATAAAAAAATACACTGAATGAATGTCACTGATATTTAGGATGTGCACACATTAAACAGGAGGTATAGCGTAAGTAATGTCGCTGTCACCAGCGGCTAATAAAAAATTACACTGAATTAATGTCAGTGATATTTAGGTAGCACAAATTTTATACAGGAGGTATAGCGCATGTAATGTCGCTGTCACCACCGCCTAATAAAAAATTACACTGAATGTCACTGATATTTAGGATGCATAAACGTATACAGGAGGTATAGCGCAAGTAATTTCGCTGTCACCACCGGCTAATAAAAAATTAGACTGAATTACCTGTAATGTCACTGATATTTAGGATGCACAAACGTTATATAGGGGGTATAGCGCAAGTAATGTCGCTGTCAC
Organism: Bufo bufo; assembly: GCF_905171765.1. Taxonomy (NCBI): domain Eukaryota; kingdom Metazoa; phylum Chordata; class Amphibia; order Anura; family Bufonidae; genus Bufo; species Bufo bufo. The sequence goes on along the minus strand of NC_053389.1, from coordinate 459,864,313 downwards.
TAGCGGCTAATAAAGAATTACACTGAATTACCTGTAATGTCACTGATATTTAGGATGGGCAAACTTTACACAGGAGATGTAGCGCAGATAATGTCGCTGTCAACAGCTGCGAAAAAATTACACTGAATATCACTGATACAGTTACAAGAAAAAGTATGTGAACCCTTTGGAATGATATGGATTTCTGCACAAATTGGTCATAAAATGTGATCTGATCTTCATCTAAGTCACAACAATAGACAATCACAAATAACCTACATAGAAAATGCCAGACCGCTGGTACTAAATTAATCTTTATTACAGAATTACATTAGACAACATACATGATTAAAAGAATCAGTGCAGGAGATAAAAAGCAACATCACTGGAGGAGACATACAATGAACGGAGTCCCTATCCTTAAACATGATATTCAGAAGAGATGGTTATGCAAACATGAAAACATACATAGTGGGGAAAAAGGGACATTTACCCATACAAAGTCTCCTCCAGGATGGCGCCAACCCCAACGCGCGTTTCGGCGTACCTTCGTCTGGGGGTAGCGTCATCACTGGAGGACATGGTTTAAATACAAATGACGGCCAATCAACATACCGGTAATCATCAATTCATACATCACCGGACTGCGCCGGATTTTTTGTCAGATGGACTTCCTGGATGCCGGCATCTAGAGGAGCACGTGACCACCCGGAAACATGTGATCCGCTTCTGGTCACGTGATCTGAATGACGTCACATGAGCGCGCACTAACTAGTCGCAGCTCAGTAACGTCATCCAACCTTACTATATGATTCGGATCCATCATATTGGTATATCCCTGTATTCGACAGGCCCAACGGACGTACATACGCAATCAAAGTATATCAGACAGAGCATACATTATTCATTTGATGTGGACATACAGGTTGGTATAAAAAAGGTTTATACATAGATTTCCCCACATATACACATGTCATATGTCAAATTAAGCCACAAACAGTATCAATAGACCAATGAGTAAAAAACACCCTATCTCTCATTATTATAATAACAGATATTAAATCTATCATTTCGGGCTCATACCCATCCATTACCTCTGTTGAAGATATACTATACAAAGTGATAATAGGAAAGTGCAAAGTGCATGGACTATTTAAAAATATATATATACTAATCCATAAAAACATCTATATATGTATATATGTGTAACACAGTGTATATACCACTGATGAGTAATATATCAGGTGGACAAATATCTATATAGGAAAAAACATATTATGTGAAATACATTATATATTATATATACGTGTACCTTCACTGTTAAAACAGTGATTGTGAAAAAAGTGCAAAGTGCCTAATGATAAACGTATCAACTCAGATACGTGTACAGATTCAAATGGTGTCCTGTGGACCACTGATACCTTAGGAAGGAATAGGAAAGGGATGGGGGGGGGGGGGGAGAAAAGGAAAAAGAGGGGAGTGGAGGGCGAAGAATGGGGGAGAGGAAAAAAGGGGGGGGGAGGGGAGGGGGGGGAAGGGGAGGGGGGGGGGGAAAGAGGGGAGGGGGGGGAAGGGAGAGGAGAGGAAAGGGAGGGAAAGGGGAGGGAGACCAATTAACTGGAGTAAAATCCTTCAACCATATGAATGTTGGTTGTACCCTACCAACTTACTCTGCTATCTATGATATACAATTATAGTATTCCATCATTTGCTTCGATATCGGTCACCACATCACATTCCCCGAAGTGTCTGAAAAAAGAGACAAAACGGGAAATGCAAGGCGGGGACACGACACAAAGCCAATGCTGCACTACATCAGTCTGCTAGATGATTGCATAGTCCGTCCATACATTGGTTACCGCATCGCACTCCCCAGCACACACGGTAACATGTGAACTGGGGAATGCAAGGCGGGAACACTAAATCCACTCAGCGACGACCCTAGAAGATCAGGGGCAACAAAGTGATTAAAACAAAGTTAAAAAGCCTAACTTAAACCCCTTTTGGGTGTGGAGACCCATGTGAACCATCGTGCCTAAAGAAAAGTGGAGAAGCCAGTGGATTCATTCAAACCACCCGGGTACAGTGTATTCAATTTCCAAATCCACTTGCACTCGAGCTGTCCCAATCTTTTAGTGATATTACCTTCTCTAATGTTTTTCATGACACAGTCAATTGCCCGTACCTTCAAATGCACGGGATTACAGTCGTGATATGTCTTAAAATGTCTTGCAACTGGTTTTAGATTACTCAGATCTTCTTCCTCTTTTGCTGCCATTATATCTCTGACATGTTCTCGTACTCTCACCTTCAATTCTCTCGTGGTTAAACCCACATAAATTTTCGGGCAAGAACATTTAGCATAATACACGACTGCCGTACTCGTGCATGTGAGGCATTGTGTGATTTTAAAGGTTTTAGTATTGGCCGTGTCATTGAAGGAGGTAGCCCTCTCCATATTTGGGCATGCTATACATTTCCCACATGGGACAAAACCCCACTTCGGCTTCCCCAGTCCTGGGAACAAAGGTTGTTTTTGTTTTACATACAAGCTGCGTACAAGATGGTCTCTCAAATTCTTTGAACGTCTCGCCGTTATCATAGGATATGGTGCTATAAATTTTGTCAAGATGGGATCGGTTAGTAAGATCGGCCATGATTTTCCCAAAATGTCCTTCATCTCTCTCCACCTTCCATGATATCCTGTGATGTATCGTGTCTTATTATCCTTGCTCTTTTGGACTTCAGAAAAGAGTAAGTCCTGCCTGGAGCATGATTTTGCTCTCCTATAGGCCTTCTTAATTGCACGTTGGCTATATCCACGACTTGAGAATCTTTCTTTGAGTATTTTGGCCTGTTGCTCGAAAATTTCTTCCGTCGAACAAATTCTTCCGTCGAACTGGCAGGAGAAAATGAATCAGGAGAAAAAGAATCGCAGAGAATTGTGGAGATTCCATCTTCCATTAAATGTAAGTCCAAAAAATTCCCCCCTCTATCGTTATGTCCAGCAGTAGACCTGTTTGTTAAGCTTGTCTCCCGACAATTTGAGAACATGTCAATGTTTGCCCCAAAGGATAATCTGTCAAGGGCTCAACGGCTCAGTCTGAAGAACCTTGGCAGATTACAAGATGTCGTGTTTAAACCATCCGACAAAGGTGGTAACATTGTGGTATGGCCTCATGATCTGTATGAACAGGAGGCCTATAGACAATTGAGAGAGGAAGCATGTTATAAGAAGCTCACGTTCAATCCCCTACAGGCATTTGAAAAAAACCTGAGTGCAATTTTAGGGAAGGCAGTAGATAACCATACAATATCTAAGGCATTATATGATGCCCTGGTTGTAAAGGAACCGGTGGTCCCCACCCTATATCTACTGCCTAAAATTCATAAGAATCCGAAAGTTCCATCTGGGAGGCCAATTATTTCAGGCCGGGGCAGTTTTACAGAGAAAATAGGTCGATACCTAGATTCTCAATTGAAAGATATAGTGGCTAGTCTGCCATCCCATATCAAAGATACGACCGACTTCCTACGGAAAGTCGATGGTATCTACTTAGGGGATGATACACTTATGGTGACGTGCGACGTTGAATCGCTGTATACAAGCATAAGACACACGGATGGCATACAAGCGGTGGATTTTTTCCTTTTACAAGAAAATCTGGAGGCCAACCATAGAGTGTTTCTTCTGGAGCTTCTCTCTTTTGTTCTGACGCACAACTTCTTCTCCTTTGGAGGGTCCTTCTACCTGCAGCTCCAGGGAACTGCGATGGGGGCGCCTTGTGCGCCCTCTTACGCAAATTTGTTCCTGGGGCTGTGGGAGAGGGACCTTTTCCTGTCAGATCGATACATGTCGATGGACCGCGCCATTTTTTGGGCGCGGTACATCGACGATGTATTTATGATCTGGCAGGGAAGTACCAAGGAGTTGGAGGAATTTTTTATAGCATTAAATAAGAACGCTAAGAACATCAAATTAACGTATAAGTACAGTAAGGAACATATCGAGTTCCTGGATGTGCATTTAGAGAGAGGCACAGATGGAAGCATAGTGACGAATGTTTTTAGAAAACCTACAGCAGTAAACTCATACTTACATGCTTCCTCATCACATCCTCCACAGATGATCAATTCAATTCCAATTGGACAATACCTACGGGCTCGGAGAATTTGTTCGACGGAAGAAATTTTCGAGCAACAGGCCAAAATACTCAAAGAAAGATTCTCAAGTCGTGGATATAGCCAACGTGCAATTAAGAAGGCCTATAGGAGAGCAAAATCATGCTCCAGGCAGGACTTACTCTTTTCTGAAGTCCAAAAGAGCAAGGATAATAAGACACGATACATCACAGGATATCATGGAAGGTGGAGAGAGATGAAGGACATTTTGGGAAAATCATGGCCGATCTTACTAACCGATCCCATCTTGACAAAATTTATAGCACCATATCCTATGATAACGGCGAGACGTTCAAAGAATTTGAGAGACCATCTTGTACGCAGCTTGTATGTAAAACAAAAACAACCTTTGTTCCCAGGACTGGGGAAGCCGAAGTGGGGTTTTGTCCCATGTGGGAAATGTATAGCATGCCCAAATATGGAGAGGGCTACCTCCTTCAATGACACGGCCAATACTAAAACCTTTAAAATCACACAATGCCTCACATGCACGAGTACGGCAGTCGTGTATTATGCTAAATGTTCTTGCCCGAAAATTTATGTGGGTTTAACCACGAGAGAATTGAAGGTGAGAGTACGAGAACATGTCAGAGATATAATGGCAGCAAAAGAGGAAGAAGATCTGAGTAATCTAAAACCAGTTGCAAGACATTTTAAGACATATCACGACTGTAATCCCGTGCATTTGAAGGTACGGGCAATTGACTGTGTCATGAAAAACATTAGAGGAGGTAATATCACTAAAAGATTGGGACAGCTCGAGTGCAAGTGGATTTGGAAATTGAATACACTGTACCCGGGTGGTTTGAATGAATCCACTGGCTTCTCCACTTTTCTATAGGCACGATGGTTCACATGGGTCTCCACACCCAAAAGGGGTTTAAGTTAGGCTTTTTAACTTTGTTTTAATCACTTTGTTGCCCCTGATCTTCTAGGGTCGTCGCTGAGTGGATTTAGTGTTCCCGCCTTGCATTCCCCAGTTCACATGTTACCGTGTGTGCTGGGGAGTGCGATGCGGTAACCAATGTATGGACGGACTATGCAATCATCTAGCAGACTGATGTAGTGCAGCATTGGCTTTGTGTCGTGTCCCCGCCTTGCATTTCCCGTTTTGTCTCTTTTTTCAGACACTTCGGGGAATGTGATGTGGTGACCGATATCGAAGCAAATGATGGAATACTATAATTGTATATCATAGATAGCACAGTAAGTTGGTAGGGTACAACCAACATTCATATGGTTGAAGGATTTTACTCCAGTTAATTGGTCTCCCTCCCCTTTCCCTCCCTTTCCTCTCCTCTCCCTTCCCCCCCCTCCCCTCTTTCCCCCCCCCCCCTCCCCTTCCCCCCCCCCCTCCCCTTCCCCCCCCTCCCCTCCCCCCCCCCTTTTTTCCTCTCCCCCATTCTTCGCCCTCCACTCCCCTCTTTTTCCTTTTCTCCCCCCCCCCCCCATCCCTTTCCTATTCCTTCCTAAGGTATCAGTGGTCCACAGGACACCATTTGAATCTGTACACGTATCTGAGTTGATACGTTTATCATTAGGCACTTTGCACTTTTTTCACAATCACTGTTTTAACAGTGAAGGTACACGTATATATAATATATAATGTATTTCACATAATATGTTTTTTCCTATATAGATATTTGTCCACCTGATATATTACTCATCAGTGGTATATACACTGTGTTACACATATATACATATATAGATGTTTTTATGGATTAGTATATATATATTTTTAAATAGTCCATGCACTTTGCACTTTCCTATTATCACTTTGTATAGTATATCTTCAACAGAGGTAATGGATGGGTATGAGCCCGAAATGATAGATTTAATATCTGTTATTATAATAATGAGAGATAGGGTGTTTTTTACTCATTGGTCTATTGATACTGTTTGTGGCTTAATTTGACATATGACATGTGTATATGTGGGGAAATCTATGTATAAACCTTTTTTATACCAACCTGTATGTCCACATCAAATGAATAATGTATGCTCTGTCTGATATACTTTGATTGCGTATGTACGTCCGTTGGGCCTGTCGAATACAGGGATATACCAATATGATGGATCCGAATCATATAGTAAGGTTGGATGACGTTACTGAGCTGCGACTAGTTAGTGCGCGCTCATGTGACGTCATTCAGATCACGTGACCAGAAGCGGATCACATGTTTCCGGGTGGTCACGTGTTCCTCTAGATGCCGGCATCCAGGAAGTCCATCTGACAAAAAATCCGGCGCAGTCCGGTGATGTATGAATTGATGATTACCGGTATGTTGATTGGCCGTCATTTGTATTTAAACCATGTCCTCCAGTGATGACGCTACCCCCAGACGAAGGTACGCCGAAACGCGCGTTGGGGTTGGCGCCATCCTGGAGGAGACTTTGTATGGGTAAATGTCCCTTTTTCCCCACTATGTATGTTTTCATGTTTGCATAACCATCTCTTCTGAATATCATGTTTAAGGATAGGGACTCCGTTCATTGTATGTCTCCTCCAGTTATGTTGCTTTTTATCTCCTGCACTGATTCTTTTAATCATGTATGTTGTCTAATGTAATTCTGTAATAAAGATTAATTTAGTACCAGCGGTCTGGCATTTTCTATGTAGGTTATTTATATATATATATTTATTGCCATAGGCTTGGGCATTACTTGAATGTTGATTCAACTAACGGTCGAGGTATTTTTTCGGTTAGTGTAATAGACAATCACAGTCTGCTTAAACTAATAACACACAAAGAATTAAATGTTACCATGTTTTTATTGAACACACCATGTAAACATTTACAGTGCAGGTGGAAAAAGTATGTGAACCCTTGTATTTAATAACTGGTTGAACCTCCTTTGGCAGCAATAACTTCAACCAAACGTTTCCTGTAGTTGCAGATCAGACATGCACAACGGTCAGGAGTAATTCTTGACCATTCCTCTTTACAGAACTGTTTCAGTTCAGCAATATTCTTGGGATGTCTGGTGTGAATGGCTTTCTTGAGGTCATGCCACATCATCTCAATCGGGTTGAGGTCAGGACTCTGACTGGGCCACTCCAGAAGGTGTATTTTCTTCTGTTTAAGCCATTCTGTTGTTGATGTATTTCTATGCTTTGGGTCGTTGTCCTGTTGCAACACCCATCTTCTGTTGAGCTTCAGCTGGTGGACAGATGGCCTTAAGTTCTCCTGCTAAATGTCTTGATAAACTTGGGAATTCATTTTTCCTTCGACGATAGCAATCCGTCCAGGCCCTGACGCAGCAAAGCAGCCCCAAACCATGATGCCCCCACCACCATACTTCACAGTTGGGATGAGGTTTTGATGTTGGTGTGCTGTGCCTCTTTTTCTCCACACATAGTGTTGTGTTTTTCTTCCAAACAACTCAACTTTGGTTTCATCTGTCCACAGAATATTTTGCCAGTACTGCTGTGGAACATCCAGGTGCTCTTGTGCAAACTGTAAACGTGCAGAAATGTTTTTTTTTTTTACAGCAGTGGCTTCCTCTGTGCTATCCTACCATGAAATCCATTCTTGTTTAGTGTTTTACGTATCGTAGATTCACTAACAGGGATGTTAGCATATGCCAGAGACTTTTGTAAGTCTTTAGCTGACACTCTAGGATTCTTCTTCACCTCATTGAGCAGTCTGCGCTGTGCTCTTGCAGTCATCTTTACAGGAGGGCCACTGCTAGGGAGAGTAGCAGTATTGCTGAACTTTCTCCATTTATAGACAATTTGTCCTCCCGTGGACTGATGAACAGCAAGGCTTTTGGAGATACTTTTATAACCCCTTCCAGCTTTATGCAAGTCAACAATTCTTAATCATTGGTCTTCTGAGAGCTATTTTGTGCGAGGCATCATTCCCATCAGGCAATGCTTCTTGTGAAAAGCAAACCCAGAACTGGTGTGTGTTTTATATAGGGCAGGGCAGCTGTAACCAACACCTCTAATCTTATCTCATTGAGTGGACGCCAGTTGGCTGACACCTCACTCCAATTAGCTCTTGGAGATGTCATTAGTCTAGGGGTTCACATACTTTTTCCACCTGCACTGTGAATGTTTACATGGTGTTTTCAATAAAAACATGGTAACATTTAATTATTTGTGTGTTATTAGTTTAAGCAGACTGTGATTGTCTATTGTTGTGACTTAGATAAAGATCAGATCACATTTTATGACCAATTTGTGCAGAAATCCATATCATTCCAAAGGGTTCACATACTTTTTCTTGCAACTGTATTTCAGATGCGCTAACGTTATACTGGAGATGTAGCGCATGTACTGTCGCTGCCATTAGCAGCAAAAAAAATTGACTGAATGTCACTGATATTTCAGATATGCAAATGTTATACAGGAGATGTAGCGCAGGTAATGTAACTGTCCACAACGGACATCATCTACGGAAAAAGTACACTGGATGTCACAGATATTTTTAGGCTGCGCACACGTTAGACGTGAGATGTAGCACAGCTAATGTCGGAGATGTAGCACAGATAATGTTGCTGTCTGCAGCGACCTAACAATTGCAAGCTATTTAGCGCAAAAAATATATATTGCTGCCAGATACAACTATAGTCCTTAAAAGGACTTTTGGGTCTATAACAAGTTTTAGTAATTTAGTGCAGGTTGCACTAAAAATATATATTGCTGCCACACACAATAGTCCTTAAAAGGGTATATAACAAGTATAAAAACTAAAATATTGCTATTTCAATCCCAACGCTATCTCTCCCTTCTGCTCTCCAGCTCTCCCTGACTAATACTGAGCCGAACACGTGTCATTGGGTGCTAAATCGCACCCGATGACGCGTTCCGGCCAGCCAATCACTGTACTGCCAGCAGCCAACATGGCTACAGCATGACAGTGAATGGCAGTACTTACCTACACGTTTATTGCCTGCTACGCAGCCAACAAACGTGCGGGGAGGAGACTCGAGCATTGCGCTCGAGCACAGTATTCGGCCGAGCATGCTCACCCAACACTAATAGCCACCACTACGGGGAGCTACTATATATGTATTTATATTGCTGCTTTTGAGAGCCATGGAAACTGTATAAATATGTATATTGGGAATCTAGCATTCAAGACGTTTACTTACAGATTAGCAATAGACAGGGACAAGGTGAAACTTCTATCGTAGCAGCTGCTATGGGGCCCACAGTGGCAGGTAAAGGCCTAGGCTTCTCCTGCCAGACTATATATATATATATATATATATATATATATATATATATGTGTATATATATATATATATATATATACAGTACAGACCAAAAGTTTGGACACACCTTCTCATTCAAAGAGTTTTCTTTATTTTCATGACTATGAAAATTGTAGATTCACACTGAAGGTATCAAAACTATGAATTAACACATGTGGAATTATATACATAACAAACAAGTGTGAAACAACTGAAAAGATGTCATATTCTAGGTTCTTCAAAGTAGCCACCTTTTGCTTTGATTACTGCTTTGCACACTCTTGGCATTCTCTTGATGAGCTTCAAGAGGTAGTCCCCTGAAATGGTTTTCACTTCACAGGTGTGCCCTGTCAGATTTAATAAGTGGGATTTCTTGCCTTATAAATGCGGTTGGGACCATCAGTTGCGTTGAGGAGAAGTCAGGTGGATACACAGCTGATAGTCCTACTAAATAGACTGTTAGAATTTGTATTATAGCAAGAAAAAAACAGCTAAGTAAAGAAAAACGAGTGGCCATCATTACTTTAAGAAATGAAGGTCAGTCAGTCAGCCGAAAAATTGGGAAAACTTTGAAAGTAAGGGCTATTTGACCATGAAGGAGAGTGATGGGGTGCTGCGCCAGATGATCTGGCCTCCACAGTCACCGGACCTGAACCCAATCGAGATGGTTTTGGGTGAGCTGGACCGCAGAGTGAAGGCAAAAGGGCCAACAAGTGCTAAGTATCTCTGGGAACTCCTTCAAGACTGTTGGAAGACCATTTCAGGGGACTACCTCTTGAAGCTCATCAAGAGAATGCAAAGAGTGTGCAAAGCAGTAATCAAAGCAAAAGGTGGCTACTTTGAAGAACCTAGAATATGACATATTTTCAGTTGTTTCACACTTGTTTGTTATGTATATAATTCCACATGTGTTAATCCATAGATTTGATGCCTTCATAGTCATGAAAATAAAGAAAACTCTTTGAATGAGAAGGTGTGTCCAAACTTTTGGTCTGTACCGTATATATATATATTGGTATATACAATGGAATGCAAATGTTTGGGCACCCCTGGTCAAAATTACTGTTACTGTGAACAGTTAAGCAAGTTGAAGATGAAAGGATTGTTAAAGATGACACATTCTCTTTGTATTTTAAGCAAAAGCTATCTCTTTATTTTCATTATTTACATCTTAAAACTAAAGGGGAAGATGCAAAACTTTGGACACCCTGCATGGTTAGTACCTGGTAGCACTCTATTTGGCAAGTATCATGGCTTGAAAACACAGCCAAGATTTTAGTTTTTTCCTTGGAAAAGTCTTTTCGTTCTGTGAGATTTCTTGGACGTCTTGCATGCACTATTTTTTTTTTTTTAGGTCTATCCACAGATTTTCAACAATGATTTTCAGGATCACTATTCAGGATCACGATTAAATGGTCACCCAGATTTTAACGTCGCCTACCACTCTGTTACTTTGAGCCACAGGGTTACTCTTAATCTTTCCCCTTTAGCTATCTGCACATCTAAGTGATGATAGCAGCCAGCCTGCCACCACTTGTCATAATAGGAAAAAGAGGCCTTAAACTAGGTAACTTACCATTACCCACTCAAACTCAATATGCTCATTAGCATTCACAGGGTTAATACACAAATATACGCAACACTTCTAATGTTGAGGAATTGTTTAGAAAACAAGAAGGCCAAAGTTATCCCTGCCTTCGGAAAAGTGCAACATTATTGTTTAGGAGAAAGAAGATGAGATTGTCGATTGGATGGCTCACTTCTCCTATCAGTCAAACCAAAATGGCATGGAGGTGACTTTTGATTCTGACACCATGCCTTGGAGCCAGGGTTAGAGTTGAGCGGACACCTGGATATTCGGGTTCGGCAGGTTCGGCCGAACTTGAAAAAAAAGTTCGGGTTCGGGACCCGAACTTGACCCCGAACCCCATTGAAGTCAATGGGGACCCAAACTTTTGGGCACTAAAATGGCTCTAAAATTGTCCTGGAAGGGGCTAGAGGGCTGCAAAAAGCATCAAAGTGTGCTTAAGAGCATGGCAACTGTTCTGCAAACAAATGTGGAAAGGGAAATGACTTAAAATAACATAAAATACAGAAAAATTTAAAATAACCTCTGGATCTAGGAGTAGGAGGTTGAGGAGGCGGTGGATGAGTGGATGTGGCGGTGTAGGTTGACGTGGCAGTGTAGGTGGAAGCGGCGGTGAAGGAGGAATAGGTAGCCAACACTGATTTGTGTTATTATATTTTTTTTTAATTGGGGACATATAACAAAATAAAACTAAGAATAAGTGCACTTGAGTACAAGAATGGATGGTTGAGGCTGGTATAAATGTCTATTCTGCACAAGGTACGGACAAATCCTGTGGGATCCATGCCTGGTTCATTTTAATAAACGTAAGCTTGTCCACATTGACTGTGGCCTATGATAATGCTCTCTGCCGTGCTAAACACACGTTCACACTATACACTGGCTGCAGGGCAGGTCAGCACCTCCAAGGCTGACAAAGTTTTTCCACATTTGAACCATCCTAACCCTGCCTTCTCAGGTGCTGGCCGTGCCCCAGCTGCATTGGCGACCTCTTCCTCCTCCTCTGCCTTCGCCTTGTGCTTCCACTGTGCCCCTGCTGTCAGGGCGGAATGCTATCATCAGCGTGCGCTTGTAGTCACGCATCTTCCGATCAGTAACAGATGTTTTCACTAAATTTAGTTCCCTGTCAGTAATGCAGAGCAGGGGTTCATTCACGGCAAAAGTGGGTTCTTGTCACCCAGCAATAGAACAGAGGATTTTCAGAGATTCAGGCCCCTATCACCCAGGCACAGCAGGGGTTATTTCACGGCAAAAAGGGGTACATGTCACCCAGCAATACAACAGAGGATTTTAAGAGATTTAGGCCCCTGTCACCCAGGCACAGCAGGGGTTCATTCATGGCAAAAGGGGGTTCATGTCACCCAGCAATATAACAGAGGATTTTGAGAGATTTAGGCCCCTGTCACCCAGGCACAGCAGGGGTTCATTCACGGCAAAAGGGGGTTCATGTCACTGAGCAATACAACAGAGGATTTTGAGATATTTAGGCCCCTGTCACCCAGGCACAGCAGGGGTTCATTCACGGCAAAAGGGGGTTCATGTCATCCAGCAATAGAACAGAGGATTTTGAGAGATTTAGGCCCCTGTCACCCAGGCACTTTTTAAAAATTTAAATGGCTCTAAAATAGTCCTTTAAAAGGCTAGAGGGATGTAAAAGGCAGTAAAATGTGCTTAAGAGCATGGCAACTGCTCTGCAAACAAATGTGGATAGGGAAATAACTTAAAATGAAATAAAATAACTAAAAATTACAAATTATTAGCCTGCAATTTAGAGAAGGAGGTGGATATGGAGTCGGAGGTTGAGGAGGCGGTGAATGTGGTGTTGTAGGTGGAGGCAGCAATGGAGGAGGAGGAGGTAGCCAACAATGTTTTTTTTTTTTTTGGGGTAGGTAGCCCCCAAAATATTGGGTCAAATAAAAAAAAAGAAAACAAAGAATCATTGCACTTGACTTGAGTACAAGAATGTATGTTTGATGGTGGTATAAATGTATTTTCTGCACAAGGTACAGACAAGTCTTTTGGGATCCAAGCCTGGTTCATTTTAATGAACGTGAGCTTGTCCACGTTGGCTGTGGACAGGCGGCGGCATCTGTCTGTAATGACGCCTCCTGCCGTGCTAAATACACGTTCAGAGAGTACACTGGCTGCAGGGCAGGCCAGCACCTCCAGGGCATATAGGGCAAGCTCTGGCCATGTGGACAATTTAGAGACCTAGAAGTTGAATGGGGCAGAACCATCAGTCAGTACGTGTAGTTGTGTGCACAGGTATTGTTCCACCATGTTGTTCAAATGCTGCCTCCTGCTAACACGCTCCATATCAGCAGTTGGGGCCGGTTGTTGCGGCGAGGTGACAAAGCTTTTCCATATGTCGGCCATGCTAACCCTGCCTTCTGAGGTGCTGGCGCTGACACAGCTGCATTGGCGACCTCCTCCTCCTCCCCTGCCTTTGCCTTGTGCTTCCACTTGTCCCCCGGTGTCAGTCGGGAATGAGCGCGTCTACCAGCGTGCGCCTGTAGTCGCGCATCTTCCGATCACGCTCCAGTGAGGGAATTAAGGACGGCACATTGTCTTTGTAACGGGGATCCAACAGGGTGGCCACCCAGTAATCAGCACACGTTAAAATGTGGGCAACTCTGCAGTAGTTGCGCAGGCACTGCAGCATGTAGTCGCTCATGTGTGCCAGGCTGCCCAGAGGTAAGGACAAGCTGTCCTCTGTGGGAGGCGTATCGTCTGCATCCTCCGTATCCTCCCAGCCACGCACCAGTAATGGGCCCGAGTTGCATTGGATGCCACCCCGCTGGGAACATGCTTCATCCCCATCCTCCTCCTCATCCTCCCCCACCTCCTCGTCCTCCAGTAGTGGGCCCTGGCTGGCCAAATTTGTACCTGGCCTCTGCTGTTGCAAAAATCCTCTTTCTGAGCCACTTCTAAAAGACTAACCTGAAAGTGTTAGAGATGACCCCTCTTCCTCCTCCTCGTCCTGGGCCAAATCCTCTCTTCCATCATCGCCCTAAGTGTTTTCTTAAGGAGACATAGAAGTGGTATTGTAACGCTGATAACGGCGTCATCGCCACTGGCCATTTTGGTGGAGAACTCGAAACAGTGCAACAGGGCACACAAGTCTCGCATGGAGGCCCAGTAATTGGTGGTTAAGTGGTGCTGTTCCGCAGTGCGACTCACCCGTGCTTGCTGCAGCTGAAACTCCACTATGGCCTGCTGCTGCTCGCACAGTCTCTCCAGCATGTTCCACCTGGTGGGTACGTCGCATATGGGGCGGTGGGCGGGAAGGCCGAAGTTACTCTGCAGCTCTGACAGGCGAGCAGCAGCAGGGTGAGAGCGCCGAAAGCGCGCACAGACGGCCCGAACTTTATGCAGCAGCTCAGACATGTCGGGGTAGTTGTGAATGAATTTCTGCACCACCAAATTCAGCACATGCACCAGGCAAGGGATGTGCGTCAAACCGGCTAGTCCCAGAGCTGCAAAGAGATTTCGCCCATTATCGCACACCACCAGGCCGGGCTTGAGGTCCACTGGCAGCAACCACTCGTCGGTCTGTTGTTCTATACCCCGCCACAACTCCTGCGCAGTGTGGGGCCTGTCCCCCAAACACATCAGTTTCAGAATGGCCTGCTGACGTTTACCCCTGGCTGTGCTGAAGTTGGTGGTGAAGGTCTGTCGCTGACCGGATGAGGAGGTGGAAGAAGAGGAGGAGGAAGCCGAGTAGGAAGAGGAGGCAACAGGAGGCAAAGAATGATGCCCTGCGATCCTTGGCGGCGGAAGGACGTGCGCCAAACAGCTCTCCGCCTGGGGCCCAGCCGCCACTACATTTACCCACTGTGCAGTTAGGGAGATATAGCGTCCCTGGCCGTGCTTACTGGTCCACGTATCTGTGGTTAGGTGGACCTTGCCACAGATGGCGTTGCGCAGTGCACACTTGATTTTATCCGATACTTGGTTGTGCAGGGAGGGCACGGCTCTCCTGGAGAAGTAGTGGCAGCTGGGAACGACGTACTGTGGGACAGCAAGCGACATGAGCTGTTTGAAGCTGTCTGTCTCCACCAGCCTGATTAACTATATATGACAGCGGTATTTGTGGCCTAAATGTGACACTCACTTATGCACGTCTTATCCCAGATGTGCAGTATATAAGAGGCTTTTTTCACCCCAGTAACCAAAAAGGCGTATTTCTGGCCTAAATGTGACACTTATGCACGTATAATCAGAGATGTGCAGTATATCAGAGGGTTTTTATCACCCTAACCAAAAAGCTCTATTTCTGTCCTAAGGGCTGTTTCACACGAGCAGATGCCGTGCGTGACATCCACTGCGTGAATGACAGCCAATACCCGATGCGGACAGCAGAAGCACGGAGCATTAACATGACTGATAATGCTCCGTGCCTCTCTGTGATCTCTTTACTACGAAATCACGATGACAACTTTATCTCACTGTGATTTCGTAGTAAAGAGATCACAGAGAGGCACGGAGCATTATCAGTCATGTTAATGCTCCGTGCTTCTGCTGTCCGCATCGGGTCTTGGCTGTCATTCACGCAGCGGATGTCACGCACGGCATCCGCTCGTGTGAAACAGCCCTAAATGTGACAGTGACTTATGCACGTGTAATCACAGATGTGCAGTATATCAGAGGGTTTTTTCACCCCAGTAAGAAAAAAGCTGTATTTCTGGCCTTAATGTGACAATCACTTATTCACGTGTAATCAGAGATGTGCAGTATATCAGAGGGTTTTTTCACCCCAGTATGCCAAAGCCGGATTTCTGGCCTTAATGTGACAATCACTTATGCACGTGTAATCACAGATGTGCAGTATATCAGAGGGTTTTTTCACCCCGTAAGAAAAAAGCTGTATTTCTGTCCTAAATGTGACAGTGACTTATGCACGTGTAATCATAGATGTGCAGTATACAGTGGGGGAAATAATTATTTGACCCCTCACTGATTTTGTAAGTTTGTCCAATGACAAAGAAATGAAAAGTCTCAGAACAGTATCATTTCAATGGTAGGTTTATTGTAACAGTGGCAGATAGCACATCAAAAGGAAAATCGAAAAAATAACTTTAAATAAAAGATAGCAACTGATTTGCATTTCATTGAGTGAAATAAGTATTTGAACCCTCTAACAAAAAAAGACTTAATACTTGGTGGAAAAACCCTTGTTTGCAAGCACAGAGGTCAAACGTTTCTTGTAATTGATGACCAAGTTTGCGCACATTTTAGGAGGAATGTTGGTCCACTCCTCTTTGCAGATCATCTCTAAATCCCTAAGGTTTCGAGGCTGTCTCTGTGCAACTCTGAGCTTGAGCTCCCTCCATAGGTTTTCGATTGGATTAAGGTCCGGAGACTGACTAGGCCACTCCATGACCTTAATGTGCTTCTTCTTGAGCCACTCCTTTGTTGCCTTTGCTGTATGTTTTGGGTCATTGTCGTGCTGGAACACCCATCCACGACCCATTTTCAGTTTCCTGGCAGAGGGAAGGAGGTTGTCGCTCAGGATTTCACGATACATGGCTCCGTCCATTTTCCCGTTTATGCGAATAAGTTGTCCTGTGCCCTTAGCAGAAAAACACCCCCAAAGCAAAATGTTTCCACCCCCATGCTTGACGGTGGGGACGGTGTTTTGGGGGTCATAGGCAGCATTTTTCTTCCTCCAAACTCAGCGAGTTGAGTTAATGCCAAAGAGCTCTATTTTGGTCTCATCAGACCACAGCACCTTCTCCCAGTCACTCTCTGAATCATTCAGGTGTTCATTGGCAAACTTCAGACGGGCCTGCACATGTGCCTTCCTGAGCAGGGGGACCTTGCGAGCCCTGCAGGATTTTAATCCATTGCGGTGTAATGTGTTTCCAATGGTTTTCTTGGTGACTGTGGTCCCTGCTAATTTGAGGTCATTAACTAACTCTTCCCGTGTAGTTCTAGGATGCTTTTTCACCTTTCTCAGAACCATTGACACCCCACGAGGTGAGATCTTGCGTGGAGCCCCAGAGCGAGGTCGATTGATGGTCATTTTGTGCTCCTTCCATTTTCGAACAATCGCACCAACAGTTGTCACCTTCTCTCCCAGCTTCTTGCTAATGGTTTTGTAGCCCATTCCAGCCTTGTGCAGGTCTACAATTTTGTCTCTGACATCCTTGGACAGCTCTTTGGTCTTTCCCATGTTGGAGAGTTTGGAGTCTGCTTGATTGATTGATTCTGTGGACAGGTGTCTTTTATACAGGTGACTAGTTAAGACAGGTGTCCTTAATGAGGGTGACTAATTGAGTAGAAGTGTCTAACCACTCTGTGGGAGCCAGAACTCTTAATGGTTGGTAGGGGTTCAAATACTTATTTCACTCAATGAAATGCAAATCAGTTGCTATCTTTTATTTAAAGTTATTTTTTCGATTTTCCTTTTGATGTGCTATCTGCCACTGTTACAATAAACCTACCATTGAAATGATACTGTTCTGAGACTTTTCATTTCTTTGTCATTGGACAAACTTACAAAATCAGTGAGGGGTCAAATAATTATTTCCCCCACTGTATCAGAGGGTTTTTTCACCCTAACTAGAGTTGAGCGAACACCTGGATGTTCGGGTTCGAGAAGTTCGGCCGAACTTCCCGGAAATGTTCGGGTTCGGGATCCGAACCCGAACCGAACTTCGTCCCGAACCCGAACCCCATTGAAGTCAATGGGGACCCAAACTTTTGGGCACTAAAAAGGCTGTAAAACAGCCCAGGAAAGAGCTAGAGGGCTGCAAAAGGCAGCAACATGTAGGTAAATCCCCTGCAAACAAAAGTGGATAGGGAAATGAATTAAAATAAAAATCAAAAAAAATAAAAATGACCCAATATCAATTGGACAGAGGTCCCATAGCAGAGAATCTGGCTTCACGTCAGCAGAGAATCAGTCTCTTCATGCCATAGCAAAGAATCTGGCTTCATATCAGCAGAGAATCAGTCTCTTCATGCCATAGCAGAGAATCTGGCTTCATGTCACCCACCACTGGAACAGGCCACTGTCACATATTTATGCCCCGGCACCCAGACAGAGGAGAGAGGTCCCGTAACAGAGAATCTGGCCTTATGTCAGCACAGAATCTGTCTTCATGTCATAGCAGAGAATCAGGCTTCACGTCATTCACCACTGGAACAGGCCACTGTCACACATTTAGGCCCAGGCACCCAGGCAGAAAAGAGAGGTCCCGTAACAGAGAATCTGGCCTTATGTCAGCACAGAATCTGTCTTCATGTCATAGCAGAGAATCAGGCTTCCCATCACCCACCACTGGAACAGGCCACTGTCACACATTTAGGACCAGGCACCCAGGCAGAGGAGAGAGGTCCCGTAACAGAGAATCTGGCCTTATGTCAGCGCAGAATCAGTCTTCATGTCATAGCAGAGAATCAGGCTTCACGTCACCCACCACTGGAACAGGCCACTGTCACACATTTAGGCCCAGGCACCCAGGCAGAAGAGAGAGATCCCGTAACAGAGAATCTGGCCTTATGTCAGCACAGAATCTGTCTTCATGTCATAGCAGAGAATCAGGCTTCACGTCACCCACCACTGGAACAGGCCACTGTCACACATTTAGGCCCAGGCACCCAGGCAGAGGAGAGAGGTCCCGTAACAGAGAATCTGGCCTTATGTCAGCACAGAATCTGTCTTCATGTCATAGCAGAGAATCAGGCTTCACGTCACCCACCACTGGAACAGGCCACTGTCGCACATTTAGGCCCAGGCACCCAGGCAGAGGAGAGAGGTCCCGTAACAGAGAATCTGGCCTTATGTCAGCGCAGAACCAGTCTTCATGTCATAGCAGAGAATCAGGCTTCACGTCACCCACCACTGGAACAGGCCACTGTCACACATTTAGGCCTAGGCACCCAGGCAGAGGAGAGAGGTCCCGTAACAGAGAATCTAGCCTTATGTCAGCGCAGAATCAGTCTTCATGTCATAGCAGAGAATCAGGCTTCATGTCACCCACCACTGGAACAGGCCACTGTCACACATTTAGGCCCAGGCACCCAGGCAGAGGAGAGAGGTCCCGTAACAGAGAATCTGGCCTTATGTCAGCACAGAATCTGTCTTCATGTCATATCAGAGAATCAGGCTTCACGTCACCCACCACTGGAACAGGCCACTGTCACACATTTAGGCCCAGGCACCCAGGCAGAGGAGAGAGGTCCCGTAACAGAGAATCTGGCCTTATGTCAGCGCAGAATCAGTCTTCATGTCATAGCAGAGAATCAGGCTTCACGTCACCCACCACTGGAACAGGCCACTGTCACACATTTAGGCCCAGGCACCCAGACAGAGGAGAGAGGTCCCGTAACAGAGAATCTGGCCTTATGTCAGCGCAGAATCAGTCTTCATGTCATAGCAGAGAATCAGGCTTCACGTCACCCACCACTGGAACAGGCCACTGTCACACATTTAGGCCCAGGCACCCAGGCAGAGGAGAGAGGTCCCGTAACAGAGAATCTGGCCTTATGTCAGCACAGAATCTGTCTTCATGTCATAGCAGAGAATCAGGCTTCACGTCACCCACCACTGGAACAGGCAACTGTCACACATTTAGGCCCAGGCACCCAGGCAGAGGAGAGAGGTCCCGTAACAGAGAATCTGGCCTTATGTCAGCGCAGAATCAGTCTTCATGTCATAGCAGAGAATCAGGCTTCACGTCACCCACCACTGGAACAGGCCACTGTCACACATTTAGGCCCAGGCACCCAGGCAGAGGAGAGAGGTCCCGTAACAGAGAATCTGGCCTTATGTCAGCATAGAATCAGTCTTCATGTCATAGCAGAGAATCAGGCTTCACGTCACCCACCACTGGAACAGGCCACTGTCACACATTTAGGCCCCGGCACCCAGACAGAGGAGAGGTTCATTCAACTTTGGGTTGCCCCGCAATATAATGGTAAAATGAAATTAAAAATAGTATTGAATGAGGAAGTGCCCTGGAGTAGAATAATATATTGTTAAGGGGAGGTATTAATATCTAATCTGCACAAGGGATGGACAGGTCCTGTGGGATCCATGCCTGGTTCATTTTTATGAACGTCAGCTTGTCCACATTGGCTGTAGACAGGCGGCTGCGTTTGTCTGTAATGACGCCCCCTGCCGTGCTGAATACACGTTCAGACAAAATGCTGGCCGCCGGGCAGGCCAGCACCTCCAAGGCATAAAAGGCTAGCTCTGGCCACGTGGACAATTTGGAGACCCAAAAGTTGAATGGGGCCGAACCATCAGTCAGTACGTGGAGGGGTGTGCACAGGTACTGTTCCACCATGTTAGTGAAATGTTGCCTCCTGCTAACACGTTCCGTATCAGGTGGTGGTGCAGTTAGCTGTGGCGTGTTGACAAAACTTTTCCACATCTCTGCCATGCTAACCCTGCCCTCAGAGGAGCTGGCCGTGACACAGCTGCGTTGGTGACCTCTTGCTCCTCCTCTGCCTTCGCCTTGGGCTTCCACTGGTTCCCCTGTGACATTTGGGAATGCTCTCAGTAGCGCGTCTACCAACGTGCGCTTGTACTCGCGCATCTTCCTATCACGCTTCAGTGTAGGAAGTAAGGTGGGCACATTGTCTTTGTAACGGGGATCCAGCAGGGTGGCAACCCAGTAGTCCGCACACGTTAAAATGTGGGCAACACTGCTGTCGTTGCGCAGGCACTGCAGCATGTAGTCGCTCATGTGTGCCAGGCTGCCCAGAGGTAAGGACAAGCTGTCCTCTGTGGGAGGCGTTTCGTCATCGTCCTGTGTTTCCCCCCAGCCACGCACCAGTGATGGACCCGAGCTGCTTTGGGTGCCACCCCGCTGTGAACATGCTTCATCCTCATCCTCCTCCACCTCCTCCTCATCCTCGTCCTCCTCGTCCTCCAGTAGTGGGCCCTGTCTGGCCACATTTGTACCTGGCCTCTGGTGTTGCAAAAAACCTCCCTCTGAGTCACTTCGAAGAGACTGGCCTGAAAGTGCTAAAAATGACCCCTCTTCCTCCTCTTCCTCCTGGGCCACCTCCTCTTCCATCATCGCCCTAAGTGTTTTCTCAAGGAGACATAGAAGTGGTATTGTAACGCTGATAACAGCGTCATCGCCACTGGCCATGTTGGTGGAGTACTCGAAACAGCGCAACAGGGCACACAGGTCTCGCATGGAGGCCCAGTCATTGGTGGTGAAGTGGGGCTGATCCGCAGTGCGACTGACCCGTGCCTGCTGCAGCTGAAACTCCACTATGGCCTGCTGCTGCTCGCACAGTCTGTCCAGCATATGCAAGGTGGAGTTCCACCTGGTGGGTACGTCGCATATGAGGTGGTGAGCGGGAAGGCCGAAGTTACGCTGTAGCGCAGACAGGCGAGCAGCGGCAGGGTGTGAAAGCCAGAAGCGCGAACAGACGGCCCGCACTTTATGCAGCAGCTCTGACATGTCGGGGTAGTTGCGAATGAACTTCTGCACCACCAAATTCAGCACATGCGCCAGGCAAGGGATGTGCGTCAAACCGGCTAGTCCCAGAGCTGCAACGAGATTTCGCCCATTATCGCACACCACCAGGCCGGGCTTGAGGTTCACCGGCAGCAACCACTCGTCGGTCTGTTGTTCTATACCCCGCCACAACTCCTGTGCGGTGTGGGGCCTGTCCCCCAAACATATGAGTTTCAGAACAGCCTGCTGACGTTTACCCCGGGCTGTGCTGAAGTTGGTGGTGAAGGTGTGTGGCTGACTGGATGAGCAGGTGGAAGAAGAGGAGGAGGAAGCTGAGTAGGAGGAGGAGGAGACAGGAGGCAAAGAATGTTGCCCTGCGATACTTGGCGGCGGAAGGACGTGCGCCAAACAGCTCTCCGCCTGGGGCCCAGCCGCCACTACATTTACCCAGTGTGCAGTTAGGGAGATATAGCATCCCTGGCCGTGCTTACTGGTCCACGTATCTGTGGTTAGGTGGACCTTGCCACAGATGGCGTTGCGCAGTGCACACTTGATTTTATCGGACACTTGGTTGTGCAGGGAAGGCACGGCTCTCTTGGAGAAGTAGTGCCGGCTGGGAACAACATACTGTGGGACAGCAAGCGACATGAGCTGTTTGAAGCTGTGTGTGTCCACCAGCCTAAATGACAGCATTTCATAGGCCAGTAGTTTAGAAATGCTGGCATTCAGGGCCAGGGATCGAGGGTGGCTAGGTGGGAATTTACGCTTTCTCTCAAATGTTTGTGAGATGGAGAGCTGAACGCTGCCGTGTGACATGGTTGAGATGCTTGGTGACGCAGGTGGTGGTGTTGGTGGTACATCCCATGTTTGCTGGGCGGCAGGTGCCAACGTTCCTCCAGAGGCGGAGGAAGAGGCCGAGGCGGCGGCAGCAGCAGCAGCAGAAGAGGCCGAGGCGGCGGCAGCAGCAGAAGAGGCCGAGGCGGCAGCAGCAGAAGAGGTAGCAGGGGGAGCCTGAGTGACTTCCTTGTTTTTAAGGTGTTTACTCCACTGCAGTTCATGCTTTGCATGCAGGTGCCTGGTCATGCAGGTTGTGCTAAGGTTCAGAACGTTAATGCCTCGCTTCAGGCTCTGATGGCACAGCGTGCAAACCACTCGGGTCTTGTCGTCAGCACATTGTTTGAAGAAGTGCCATGCCAGGGAACTCTTTGAAGCTGCCTTTGGGGTGCTCGGTCCCAGATGGCGGCGGTCAGTAGCAGGCGGAGTCTCTTGGCGGCGGGTGTTCTGATTTTGCCCACTGCTCCCTCTTTTGCTACGCTGTTGGCTCGGTCTCACCACTGCCTCTTCCTCCGAACTGTGAAAGTCAGTGGCACGACCTTCATTCCATGTGGGGTCTAGGACCTCATCGTCCCCTGCATCGTCTTCCACCCAGTCTTGATCCCTGACCTCCTGTTCAGTCTGCACACTGCAGAAAGACGCAACAGTTGGCACCTGTGTTTCGTCATCATCAAAGACGTGCTGAGGTGGTATTCCCATGTCCTCATCATCAGGAAAAATAAGTGGTTGTGCGTTAGTGCATTCTATCTCTTCCACCCCTGGGGAAGGGCTAGGTGGATGCCCTTGGGAAACCCTGGCAGCAGAGTCTTCAAACAGCATAAGAGACTGCTGCATATCTTGAAGCTCAGACAGTTTCCCTGATATGCATGGGAGTGATGTGACAGACCGATGGGCTTGGTTTTCATGCGCCATCTGTGCGCTTTCTGCAGAAGACTGGGTGGGAGATAATGTGAACGTGCTGGATCCACTGTCGGCCACCCAATTGACTAATGCCTGTACCTGCTCAGGCCTTACCATCCTTAGAACGGCATTGGGCCCCACCAAATATCGCTGTAAATTCTGCTGGCTACTGGGACCTGAGGTAGTTGGTTCACTAGGACGTGTGGCTGTGGCAGAACGGCCACGTCCTCTCCCAGCACCAGAGGATCCACTAACACGACCATGTCCACGTCCGCGTCCCTTATTAGATGTTTTCCTCATTGTTCCCGTTCACCACAATTTTGAGAATGGCAAATTTGGGAATAGTTTTTCAACCCAGAACAAAAAGTGTGCTTTTACGGTTACTACAAATAACTTGACCAGCTAAAACAGTACAGATTTGGTTGAATAGAAATGTCAGGCCTGTTTTTTTTTTGCGCTGTGTGACAGGTATAGGTTTAATCACAGAATTAGACTTCTATCTGCACGGTAGCGTGTGTCTTAGGTTTTTCTGAATGACACTATCAGCACCTTCAATGTAAGATATCCTTTTTGGGATAGATTTCAAGTAGGCCTCATATACCAGAAACTAGTTATTTTGAGAATGGCAAATTTGGGAATAGTTTTTCAACCCTTAACAAAAAGTGTGCTTTTTTCGGTCACTACAAATAACTTGACCAGCTAAAACAGTACAGATTTGGTTGAATAGAAATGTCAGGCCTGTTTTTTTTTGCGCTGTGTGACAGGTATAGGTTTAATCACAGAATCAGACTTCTATCTGCACGGTAGCGTGTGTCTTAGGTTTTTCTGAATGACACTATCAGCACCTTCAATGTAAGATATACTTTTTGGGATAGATTTCAAGTAGGCCTCATATACCAGAAACTAGTTATTTTGAGAATGGCAAATTAGGGAATAGTTTTTTAACCCAGAACAAAAAGTGTGCTTTTACGGTCACTACAAATAACTTGACCAGCTAAAACAGTACAGATTTTGTTGAATAGAAATGTCAGGCCTGTTTTTTTTTTTGCGCTGTGTGACAGGTATAGGTTTAATCACAGAATTAGACTTCTATCTGCACGGTAGCGTGTGTCTTAGGTTTTTATGAATGACACTATCAGCACCTTTAATGTAAGATATCCTTTTTGGGATAGATTTCAAGTAGGCCTCATATACCAGAAACTAGTTATTTTGAGAATGGCAAATTTGGGAATAGTTTTTCAACCCAGAACAAAAAGTGTGCTTTTACGGTCACTACAAATAACTTGACCAGCTAAAACAGTACAGATTTGGTTGAATATAAATGTCAGGTCTATTTTTTAGGCGCTGGGTGACAGGCTCAACTTGCCCCTGATGTAGTATATGGCCAAAAAATAACCACACTATTGATGGTTAAATGCACTTGGGTGACACAGGCTCAGCCTGCACCAGATGTAGTATATGGCCAAAAAATAACCAGACTGTTGATGGTTAAATGCACTTCGGTGACACAGGCTCAGCCTGCAGCTGATGTAGTATATGGCCAAAAAATAACCAGACTGTTGATGGTTAAATGCACTTCGGTGACACAGGCTCAGCCTGCAGCTGATGTATAATATAGCACAAAATAACCACACTATTGATGGTTAAATACACTTGGTGATAGCTTGTGCTGGCGCACCACAAGTCACAAAATGGCCGCCGATCACCCCAGAAAAAAGTGATCTAAAAACGCTCTGGGCAGCCTCAAAAAAGTGAGCAAGTCGATATTAGCACTTCAATGATCCACAGCTGCAGATCGATCACAGAATGAAGTCTTTTGGAGGAGTTAATCTGCCTAATCTTCGCCTAACGTCGCAGCTGCAACCCCTCCCTATGCTTGAATCAGCAGAGTGACGTGCAGCGCTACGTGACCCAAGCTTATATAGAGGCTGGGTCACAAGCTGCACTGGCCAATCACAGCCATGCCAATAGTAGGCAAGGCTGTGATGGCCTCTTGGGGCAAGTAGTATGACGCTTGTTGATTGGCTGCTTTGCAGCCTTTCAAAAAGCGCCAAGAAAGCGCCGAACACCGAACCCGGACTTTTACGGGTTCGGGTTCGCTCATCCCTAACCCTAACCAAAAAGCTGTATTTCTGTCCTAAATGTGACAGTGACTTATGCACGTGTAATCACAGATGTGCAGTATATCAGGTTTTTTTTTTCACCCCAGTAAGAAAAAAGCTGTATTTCTGTCCTAAATGTGACAGTGACTTATGCACGTGTAATCACAGATGTGCAGTATATTTGAGGCTTTTTTCACCCTAACCAAAAAGCTGTATTTCTGTCATAAATGTGACATTGACTTATGCATGTGTAATCACAGATGTGCAGTATGTAACCAAAAAGCTGTATTTCTGTCCTAAATGTGACAGTGACTTATGCACGTGTAATCACAGATGTGCAGTATGTTGCAGGCTTTTTTCACCCCAGTAACCAAAAAAGCTGTATTTCTGTCCTAAATGTGACAGTGACTTATGCACGTGTAATCACAGATGTGCAGTATATTAGAGGCTTTTTTCACCCTAACCAAAAAGCTGTATTTCTGTCCTAAATGTGACAGTCACTTATGCTTGTCTAATCCTAGATGTGCAGTATATTAGAGGCTTTTTTCACCCCAGTATGCCAAAGCTGTATTTCTGGACTTGCAGATAGCCTATGCTGGTGCACTATCGTTGCATAAAATGGCTGCCGATCAGGTATTGATATTGATGAAATGAAGAAAAAAAAGTTCGTTTTCAGCAGTAGTTTGCTCAGGGCAGACTTAAAAAAATTGTGCACTGCACCCACAAAACACTTTTTCTGTAGATCGCTGAGTACATAAACCAGTTCTTAATAAGATCGCTTCCTGATCTCTCCTCTCACAGCAGCTGCAGCCTCTCCCTACACTAATCCGAGCAGAGTGTCGGGTGACGCTAAGTGACTCCAGCTTAAATAGAGGCTGGGTCACATGCTGCAGTTGGCCAATCACAGCCATGCCAACAGTAGGCATGGCTGTGATGGCCTTTTGGGGCAAGTAGTATGACGCTTGTTGATTGGCTGCTTTGCAGCCTTTCAAAAAGCGCCATAAAAATCGCCGAACACCGAACCCGAACCCGAACTTTTACGTCAATGTTCGGGTGCCGAAAAACCTAAAGTTCGGTACGAACCCGAACTTTACAGTTCGGGTTCGCTCAACTCTAGCCAGGGTTCAAAGCATTCCTGCTGCTCCTCCTGCCTGGAGCCCCAGAGAAGGCTTTCAGTGGAGTCCTCTCAGTCTTCACTGCCCCTTCCTAGTGGGTGCCTTCCTATTTCCTATATTAGGTGGTAAGAAAGGCCAACTATGCCCTATCGCAGATAGTCAAGAGAGTCTCTCTGTTGATGATTTGTGTGAGAGCATTCAGCATTTGCAATGCCCTGAGGATGAGGTTGAGGAGGAGGCTGCAGACCCCATGCATAGCTGTGTTGGTGATGGTAGTAGTGGCATCTTTGGCCACAGTATTGGTGCTGGGAGCAGCAAGAGGGGCAGTAAGGGCAAATGCAGAGCAAGAGAGGGGGTCCAAAAAACCCACCATGATATCTCACATGTCTGATAAAAGCAGCAGGAAGAGTGATCTCCAATGTAAATTGTTTGCTGGACAGGACCTGGGAGCCAGATAGGGGTGCTGAGGAGCAGGTAACATCAGAGGAGGATGGTGTCGCAGCCACAGCAATAAAGAACAGCCAGGGCCACATCTGTTTCAAGACCTGATGATGCCACTGACACTGTGGGTTAAGCCAAAATTTTTCCACAGCTAAGCCAAGCTCAGCCGCCTCAAGCTCTGCGCATATATCTCCTATCTGGTAGATTTTCTCCATGCAGCCAGAAGACAGAAGCATTGCCCTGTGCAAGCCGTGCAAGAGCAAAATAAGATGTGGGCAAACGAACACAAACATAGGCACCACAGCTCTATTGAACCACTTGAAGCAGCATGACCCCATCCCATGGGCA
Source organism: Bufo bufo (assembly GCF_905171765.1). Lineage (NCBI taxonomy): Eukaryota > Metazoa > Chordata > Amphibia > Anura > Bufonidae > Bufo > Bufo bufo. Next base: position 459,837,198 of record NC_053389.1, on the reverse strand, counting down.
AGCAAAGAAGGGGGCCAGCTACTACAACAGGGGTGACTTCCTTCTCCAAGTCAGCCTTGCAGCACCAAGGCTGCATTCACAGACAGCCTCGCTAAAAGATACAGTACCTAGCCAGCATTATTTCTCCCAAAAAGCCATCCCTGCCTTGTATGCTCACATGGTAGACAACATGGGCCCCTTCATGTGATTCCCTCAAATTCATGCCATGATTGACATAAGCCGCTTTAATGGGCAGGGACAGTATATATGTCTCACGGCCCCCTAGGTCAATGTTGCTTGCGGCAGTGGCAAGGCAGCACCCCGGCAATCAGACCAGGTCTTTTTGACCCCCTTCCCCCTCACTTGTGTCATCCTGGCTCCCACACCAAGAACTTATCCACCTCCTTCGTCTACTCCACCATGGATGCTCCCTGACCACAACAGCAACAGGGCACAGTGTTGCTTGCACTAACTATCCTTCCTATCACATGTGGCAAGTCAAACTTTTCCACACCATGTTGGAGCCCATTGTCCTGGGTGACAGTAGCCACACCGGCGATCAGTTGCTAAAGTACATTAAGCAGCAAAGAGATAAGCAGGTGTTACCCCACCGAATCCAACTTGGCAAGGTGATCAACAATAATGGGCACAACATTCCTGAATTTGGGCAAAATAACACTTGCTCCCTGCATGGCACACGTCATCAACCTTGTTATGCAACTGGCTTTCTCAAGGTGCTTGCAAAGTCCAGAAGACTGTGCAAGCATTTCAGCCATTCTTACATGGCTAGGAACACTCTTGGACTTGCAGTGACAGAACAACATGCCTCTAAACCTCTTAATCTGCGACAAGCCAGCTCGATGGAATTCAACATTGCATCTGTATGAGCAGGGAGAAGCTGTGAGCCATTTTGTCATGCACCTGATCGCCTCAGCGACAGGGAGTAGGTCAGGGAGTGGCAGCTCATCCAAAATGCCTGTTGGGTGCTGAAGCCCTTCGAAGAGGCCACAAAGTTTGTCACCAGGGACAACTCCAGCATGAATGATGTCATCCCCCTCAGATTTATCTTAGAACAAACACTGATGCTCATGCAGCAGGGAAGGACGGTGAAAGAACAGCTAAAGCATCTTGCTGTCTAGCCCTGTAGCTGTTGCGGACCCAGGGAACTGCGTTAATAACCTTAGGTTTAGCCCTAAGTCAAACTGGTTAGTTGGCACAGTGGCTCCACATCCACCGTCCTTTACATGATGCCAACATAAATTGGGCATATGGTTAGTGTTAATTAAAAAATTGCCCATTTTTCCAAAATGTCAGTAAATTTAAAAAAAAAAATTTTTATAAAGAAGGGTAAAATATTAACTCAAATTTTCCACTATCATGAAGTAAAATATATATAAAAAAAAAAAAACAGTCTCAGAATCATTTGGATAAGTAAAAGCATTCTAATGTTATTACTAGGGATGAGCGAACCCGAACTGTTTCGTAAAAGTCCGGGTTCGGGTTCGGTGGTCGGCGCTTTCTTGCCGCTTTTTGAAAGGCTGCAAAGCAGCCAATCAACAAGCGTCATACTACTTGCCCCAAGAGGCCATCACAGCCATGCCTACTATTGGCATGGTTGTGATTGGCCAGTGCAGCATTTGACCCAGCCTCTATTTAAGCTGGAGTCACGTAGCGCCGCGCGTCACTCTGCTCTGATCAGTGTAGGGATAGGATGCAGCTGCTGCTGTTAGGGCGAGATTAGGCAGGGATTTATTTACTGAAGTGATCGATATACAGCTGTGTATCATACAACCTGTGCTATTCAATTGCTCACTGTTTTAAGGCTGCCCAGAGCGTTTTTCAGTCACTTTTTTCTGGGGTGATCGGCGGCCATTTTGTGTCTTGTGGTGCGCCAGCACAAGCTGCCACCAAGTCCATTTTTAACCATCAATAGTGTGTTTTTTTTTTTTTTTACTATATCCTACATCAGGGGCTTGGCTGTGCTTGCTATTTTATTGAGGGGTAAAATACAATTGCCAAAATAGTAGTACCCTAAATCTGGTGTTTCAGCTGTGGCTAGCCAATTGTAATACTGTCTGCTGTCTGCCGAAGAACAGTTTTTGTTCTGGGTTGAATACAATTCCCAACTTAGCAATTCCCTAAATTAGTGGTTTATGCTCTATCAGGCCAAGGTTAAATCTATCCATAAAAGGGTATATTAGATTGAAGGTGCGGATAGGGTCATCCTCAATAACTTCACACGCTACCGTGCATTTCCAAGTCTAATTCTGTCCGTAAAAGGGATACCTGTCATCCAGCGCCTAAATACTAGGCCTACAATTTATATTCAGCTAAATCTGTCATTACTGCTGTGCCTGTATTAGTGTAATACGGTACCTAAATAGATAGCCAGATAGTGTTAGGTGCCTGTAAAAAAAGGCCTGAATTTGAATTCAATACATTGGGCCAAATAATTTTTTTCTTATTGTGGTGAACGGTAACAATGAGGAAAACATCTAGTAAGGGACGCGGACATGGTCGTGGTGGTGTTAGTGGACCCTCTGGTGCTGGGAGAGGACGTGGGCGTTCTGCCACAGCCACACGTCCTAGTGAACCAACTACCTCAGGTCCCAGTGGCAGCCAGAATTTACAGCGATATTTGGTGGGGCCCAATGCCGTTCTAAGGATGGTAAGGCCTGAGCAGGTACAGGCATTAGTCAATTGAGGGGCCGACAGTGGATCCAGCACGTTCACATTATCTCCCACCCAGTCTTCTGCAAAAAGCGCACAGATGGCGCATGAAAACCAAGCCCATCAGTCTGTCACATAACCCCCATGCATATCAGGGAAACTGTCTGAGCCTCAAGTTATGCAGCAGTCTCTTATGCTGTTTGAAGACTCTGCTGGCAGGGTTTCCCAAGGGCATCCACCTAGCCCTTCCCCAGCGGTGGAAGACATATAATGCACTGACACACAACCACTTATGTTTCCTGATGATGAGAACATGGGAATACCACCTCAGCACGCCTCTGATGATGACGAAACACAGGTTCCAACTGCTGCGTCTTTCTGCAGTGTGCAGACTGAACAGGAGGTCAATTGATTAGGAACAAATGGGCAGCACTGTGCTTCCTTCAGGGTCCAGGTGCACGGTCAATAGGTTGAATCCCCAGGTACTTATGATAGAAAGACCAGCACTCCTGCCGTACTCTGTCCTTTGACAGATTCAACTTTGTTTGGACTAGTTGCGTAGCAATATGATGTAATGATCATGTGACTAGCCATGTGACTGGGTTTCGACCCGAGTCGCGTGACCGCTTGCATGATTAGGAGGCGGTTTAATTCAAGTGTATCTGAATGGTATAGTATGGAAAATGTCTATTTCTGATTTGTAATCGATTACGGATTACTCAGATATCTAGTAGCTTATGGACCCAGATACATACCTTTCCGCACTCTGTGTTTAGATAGATTCAACTTGGTTTGGGCTGGTTGCGTAGCAATATGACGCTATAGTCGCGTGACTGGTCACATGGCTGGGGGCGGATTCGTCCGGTCCCGGTCATGTGACAACTTACGTGACTAGGAGGCGGGTTATTTGAATTGTATTTAAATGGTGCATTGCATATGTGGAATTGAGCTGTTATCACCTGTAACTTGACAAAGACACAGACTGGTGTAGAAACGCGCGTCACATATGGGTGACGAATAAAGAAATCCTTTTTCATTATTGGAATTACGGAGTGCTGGTCTTTCTATCATATGAACAGGAGGTCAGGGAGGAAGACTGGGTGGAAGACGATGCAGGGGACAATGAGGTCCTAGACCCCACATGGAATGAAGGTCGTGCCACTGACTTTCAGAATTCGGAGGAAAAGGCAGTGGTGAGACCGAGCCAACAGCGTAGCAAAAGAGGGAGCAGTGGGCAAAAGCAGAACACCCGCCGCCAAGAGAGTCCGTCTGCTACTGGCCACCGCCATCTGGGACCGAGCACCCCAAAGGCAGCTTCAAGGAGTTCCCTGGCGTGGAAGTTCTTCAAACAATGTGCTGACGACAAGACCCGAGTGGTTTGCACGCTGTGCCATCAGAGCCTGAAGCGAGGCATTAACGTTCTGAACCTTAGCACAACCTGCATGACCAGGCACCTGCATGCAAAGCATGAACTACAGTGGAGTAAACACCTTAAAAACAAGGAACTTACTCAGGCTCCCCCTGCTACCTCTTTCTGCTGCTGCCGCCGCCTCGGCCTCTTCCTCCGCCTCTGGAGGAACGTTGGCACCTGCCGCCCAGCAAACAGAGGATGTACCACCAACACCACCACCTCCGTCACCAAGCATCTCAACCATGTCACACGGCAGCGTTCAGCTCTCCATCTCACAAACATTTGAGAGAAAGCGTAAATTCCCACCTAGCCACCCTTGATCCCTGGCCCTAAATGCCAGCATTTATAAACTACTGGCCTATGAAATGCTGTCATTCAGGCTGGTGGACACAGACAGCTTCAAACAGCTCATGTCGCTTGCTGTCCCACAGTATGTTGTTCCCAGCCGCGACTACTTCTCCAAGAGAGCCGTGCCTTCCCTGCACAATCAAGTATCCGATAAAATCAAGTGTGCACTGCGCAACGCCATCTGTGGCAAGGTCCACCTAACCACAGATAAGTGGACCAGTAAGCACGGCCAGGGACGCTATATCTCCCTAACTGTACACTGGGTAAATGTAATGGCGGCTGGGCCCTAGGCGAAGAGCTGTTTGGCGCACGTCCTTCCGCCGCCAAGGATCGCAGGGCAACATTCTTTGCCTCCTGTTGCCTCTTCCTCCTACTCGGCTTACTCCTCCTCTTCTTCCACCTGCTCATCCAGTCAGCCACACACCTTCACCACCAACTTCAGCACAGCCCGGGGTAAACGTCAGCAGGCCATTCTGAAACTCATATGTTTGGGGGACAGGCCCCACACCGCACAGGAGTTGTGGCGGGGTATAGAACAACAGACCGACGAGTGGTTGCTGCCGGTGAGCCTCAAGCCCGGCCTGGTGGTGTGCGATAATGGGCGAAATCTCGTTGCAGCTCTGGGACTAGCTGGTTTGACGCACATCCCTTGCCTGGCGCATGTGCTGAATTTGGTGGTGCAGAAGTTCATTCACAACTACCCCGACATGTCAGAGCTGCTGCATAAAGTGCGGGCCGTCTGTGCGCGCTTCCGGCGTTCACATCCTGCCGCTGCTCGCCTGTCTGCGCTACAGCGTACATTCAGCCTTCCCGCTCACCGCCTCATATGCGACGTGCCCACCAGGTGGAACTACACCTTGCACATGCTAGACAGACTGTGCGAGCAGCAGAAGGCCATAGTGGAGTTTCAGCTGCAGCACGCACGGGTCAGTCGCACTGCGGAACAGCACCACTTCACCACCAATGACTGGGCCTCCATGCGAGACCTGTGTGCCCTGTTGCGCTGTTTCGAGTACTCCACCAACATGGCCAGTGGCGATGACGCCGTTATCAGCGTTACAATACCACTGCTATGTCTCCTTGAGAAAACACTTAGGGCGATGATGGAAGAGGAGGTGGCCCAGGAGGAGGAAGAGGGGTAATTTTTAGCACTTTCAGGCCAGTCTCTTCAAAGTGACTCAGAGGGAGGTTTTTTGCAACACCAGAGGCCAGGTACAAATGTGGCCAGACAGGGCCCACTACTGGAGGACGAGGAGGACGAGGATGAGGAAGAGGTGGAGGAGGATGAGGATGAAGCATGTTCACAGCGGGGTGGCACCCAACGCAGCTCGGGCCCATCACTGGTGCGTGGCTGGGGGGAAACGCAGGACGATGACGATACGCCTCCCACAGAGGACAGCTTGTCCTTACCTCTGGGCAGCCTGGCACACATGAGCGACTACATGCTGCAGTGCCTGCGCAACGACAGCAGAGTTGCCCACATTTTAACGTGTGCGGACTACTGGGTTGCCACCCTGCTGGATTCCCGTTACAAAGACAATGTGCCCACCTTACTTCCTGCACTGGAGCGTGATAGGAAGATGCGCGAGTACAAGTGCACGTTGGTAGACGCGCTACTGAGAGAATTCCCAAATGTCACAGGGGAACAAGTGGAAGCCCAAGGCGAAGGCAGAGGAGGAGCAAGAGGTCCCAAACGCAGCTGTGTCATGGCCAGCTCCTCTGAGGGCAGGGTTAGCATGGCAGAGATGTGGAAAAGTTTTGTCACTATGCCACAGATAACTGCACCACCACCTGATACGGAACGTGTTAGCAGGAGGCAACATTTCACTAACATGGTGGAACAGTACCTGTGCACACCCCTCCACGTACTGACTGATGGTTCAGCCCCATTCAACTTCTGGGTCTCCAAATTGTCCATGTGGCCAGAGCTAGCCTTTTATGCCTTGGAGGTGCTGGCCTGCCCGTCGACCAGCGTTTTGTCTGAATGTGTATTCAGCACGGCAGGGGGCGTCATTACAGACAAACGCAGCCGCCTGTCTACAGCCAATGTGGACAAGCTGACGTTCATAAAAATGAACCAAGCATGGATCCCACAGGACTTGTCCATCCCTTGTGCAGATTAGACATTTATAACTACAAACCGGATTCCAAAAAAGTTGGGACACTAAACAAATTGTGAATAAAAACTGAATGCAATGATGTGGAGATGGCAAATGTCAATATTTTATTTGTAATAGAACGTAGATGACAGATCAAACGTTTAATCCGAGTAAATGTATCATTTTAAAGGAAAAATACGTTGATTCCAATTTTCACGGTGTCAACAAATCCCCAAAAAGTTGGGACAAGTAGCAATAAGAGGCTGGAAAAAGTAAATTTGAGCATAACGAAGAGCTGGAAGACTAATTAACACTAATTAGGTCAATTGGCAACATGATTGGGTATAAAAAGAGCTTCTCAGAGTGGCAGTGTCTCTCACTCACTCAATTCCCACAATGTTGCGCAGAAAGATAGTGGAGCAATATTAGAAAGGTGTTACCCAGCGAAAAATTGCAAAGACTTTGCATCTATCATCATCAACTGTGCATAAAATCATCTGAAGATTCAGAGAATCTGGAACAATCTCTGTGCGTAAGGGTCAAGGCCGTAAAACCATACTGGATGCCCGTGATCTCCGGGCCCTTAAACGACACTGCACCACAAACAGGAATGCTACTGTAAAGGAAATCACAGAATGGGCTCAGGAATACTTCCAGAAACCATTGTCAGTGAACACAATCCACCGTGCCATCTGCCGTTGCCAGCTGGAACTCTACAGTGCAAAGAAGAAGCCATTTCTAAGCAAGATCCACAAGCTCAGGCGTTTTCACTGGGCCAGGGATCATTTAAAATGGAGTGTGGCAAAATGGAAGACTGTTCTGTGGTCAGACGAGTCACGATTCGAAGTTCTTTTTGGAAAACTGGGACGCCATGTAATCCGGACCAAAGAGGACAAGGACAACCCAAGTTGTTATCAACGCTCAGTTCAGAAGCCTGCATCTCTGATGGTATGGGGTTGCATGAGTGCGTGTGGCATGGGCAGCTTGCATGTCTGGAAAGGCACCATCAATGCAGAAAAATATATTCAGGTTCTAGAACAACATATGCTCCCATCCAGACGTCATCTCTTTCAGGGAAGACCCTGCATTTTTCAACAAGATAATGCCAGACCACATTCTGCATCAATCACAACATCATGGCTGCGTAGGAGAAGGATCCGGGTACTGAAATGGCCACTCTGCAGTCCAGATCTTTCACCTATAGAGAACATTTGGCGCATCATAAAGAGGAAGGTGCAACAAAGAAGGCCCAAGACGATTGAACAGTTAGAGGCCTGTATTAGACAAGAATGGGAGAGCATTCCTATTTCTAAACTTGAGAAACTGGTCTCCTCGGTCCCCAGACGTCTGTTGAGTGTTGTAAGCAGAAGGGGAGATGCCACACAGTGGTGAAAATGGCCTTGTCCCAACTTTTTGGGGATTTGTTGACACCATGAAATTCTGATTCAACATATTTTTCCCTTAAAATGGTACATTTTCTCAGTTTAAACTTTTGTTCCGTGATTTATGTTCTATTCTGAATAAAATATTATAAGTTGGCACCTCCACATCATTGCATTCAGTTTTTATTCACGATTTGTATAGTGTCCCAACTTTTTTGGAATCCGGTTTGTACCTCCCCTTAACCATATATTATTGTACTCCAGGGCACTTCCTCATTCAATCCTTTTTTTATTTTCATTTTACCATTATATTGCGGGGCAACCCAAAGTTGAATGAACCTCTCCTCTGTCTGAGTGGCGGGGCCTAAAAATATCTGACAGTGGCCTGTTCCAGTGGTGCGTGACGTGAAGCCTGATTCTCTGCTATGACATGAAGTCTGATTCTCTGCTATGACTTGAAGCCTGATTCTCTGCTATGACATGAAGCATGATTCTCTGCTATGGGACCTCTCTCCTCTGTCTGGGTGCCTGGGCCTAAATATCTGACAATGGCCTGTTCCAGTGGTGGGTGACGTGAAGCCTGATTCTCTGCTATGACTTGAAGCCTGATTCTCTGCTATGACTTGAAGCCTGATTCTCTGCTATGACATGAAGCATGATTCTCTGCTATGGGACCTCTCTCCTCTGTCTGGGTGCCAGGGCCTAAATATCTGACAATGGCCTGTTCCAGTGGTGGGTGACGTGAAGCCTGATTCTCTGCTATGACATGAAGCCTGATTCTCTGCCATGAGACCTCTCTCCAATTGATATTAGTTAATTTTAATTTATTTTATTTTTATTTTAATTCATTTCCCTATCTGCATTTGTTTGCATGGGATTCACCTACATTTTGCTGCCTTTTGCAGCCCTCTAGCCCTTTCCTGGGCTATTTTACAGCCTTTTTAGTGCCGAAAAGTTCGGGTCCCCATTGACTTCAATGGGGTTCGGGTTCGGGTTAGGGGCGAAGTTCGGGTCGAGTTCGGATCCCGAACCCGAACATTTCCGGGAAGTTCGGCCGAACTTCTCGAACCCGAACATCCAGGTGTTCGCTCAACTCTAGTTATTACCAAATAAAGTGACACCTGTCAGACTTGCAAAATTAGACTGTGGCGCAAAGGTGGAAACTGGCTGTGTATGGAAGGGGTAAATGTACAGCAAAGAACCTTGTATGCTGTTTTTATTCTTGTTAATCATATGCTTATGGGAAATAATAACATAAATAATCAGTAAAAAATGTTTTTGTGTATTTCTGATTTTATTACCATTGTAGATGAGAAACATGTTTTAAAGTAGTAATATGATTTTTTATATCACTTTTAGTATGCATTTTCCTCAGAATGCTCAGTAACAGTCCAATACTGTGACCATCAAGAACCAATATTGCTTCAGATTCAGTTTTTGAATGAACATAATGCAGATAAAGGGTATTTATTTTTCAAAATTTAAAAGTTCAAATGATTTTATGTATATAAAAATCACATTTAACAAACAACATGAATAAAACACATTTACTTTATATTAATGACAATTATATTTCAATTTATTTATGGCACAAATATAACTTTAATTTTAAGTAAAATAACCATAAATCACATTTACTTATAAATTAAGCACATCTTAGCGAGTCATATTGAATTTGTCAGTAATAAGAACCCCTTTTCAGTATGTAGGGTCTCCTGGCTTTGCTTACAATGGACTGTCTTTTGAAAATATAAGGGGTTTTCCTCTTTACAATATCTTCATTTTCACTGTTTGAACTGCTGGGTTCAAGGTAATCCCGTTGAAGCATCTGAAAGAAAACAAAAAGTTGCAGAGATTTCATTAAACTGACAATTCAAAAATATAGTTTGCCTGATACCTTATACTGCCAAAATGGGGATGTCAGTAAGTATAATATCCTAAAACAACAAATTTTATAATTGGAGAGGTAGTGAGTTCATTGTTATTTGTAATTGAGAACACAATGGCTATATTGACAGTAGAAATTGTAGACCGTAAAATGGAAAAAGACAATTTATTAACAGTTTCTTCCCTTTTAAGGATAGTTAGTTGTATATTTCCATGGGAGCATTGTCTGAAGTCTTAACAGATCTTAGTTGATCCTGCTTCTTCCAATCAGGTGATGCCTATGTCAAATCATATAGCTATGGCATGCATTCTGCTGATGAGATCCAAAAAACTAAAACATATCTATCCACATTGTGTATAATGTTTGATTATAAACTCCCCCTTATGTGGATGCAATAGGTAAGGTGATCTTAATGAGTGAATATTTAAAACAATGGTAAAGACTTCCTATTACAAATAAACCAGAATTCTTGCTCAGATTGAAACATGATTTGCCTTATACAAAATTAATAAAGGGTTATAAACACTTTTTGTGCCTTTTGGACAGGGATGAATGACTTGGAAAATGGGTATGGCTTGACTGGAAAAGATCATGGCTTTTAACAGCAACAATATGTGCCAAATTGCATCTGAATATTGTCTTGAAATTCTGGTGCAAAACTGGGGGATTAATAGGCCAAAACATTCAGGTCTTGGGCCCAGGAAGTTATATTCAGGGCCCAAAATGTGATATTCTACATTTAAAGAGGTTAAACAATATCGGTCACAAAATACACATAGATTTACGTTCACATATAGTGATCCTATGTGAAAAGAGTACCTTAAAATAACCTACCCACTCAGTGTACATCAACATACACGAACCAAAGATAAACTGAGACTAAACAGGTTTTTGTAGCAAAATATAGATATACTTTATTGAATAATTGTCATAAAATATTAGATGTGATACATCGGATGTCAAAGTGGACTACACCTGAGGGGACATAACACAATAGACCAGTAGGTGGAGGACAATAAAAAACAACCACAATTGGCTGAAATACACACTAGGTACACTGATGTATACAAAAATCACACAAATATCCAAGTCATATCAAAGTGCAAGTGCATATCTCTGTAAACATGAAGGAAATAACCATCAATACCCTAGAATTGGGCCGTAAGCAGAGATGTATACATACATATAAGTTAGTCACTTAAATGGCTGTGTCCACTGTTAGTGAACACAAACTCTATAAAAAAGGGATCGCAGCAAGTAAATGTAACAAGTAATCCCTCTATCAGATGCTATATGTGATAGAGGGATTACTTGTTGCATTTACTTGTTGCGATCCCGTTTTTCTATCTAAAAAAACACTTCTAGGCTCCTAGGGCTCAGATTTTTTGTTAAATTGTCTTTCCAATTTTTTGCTTTCTCCTCCTACCTTCCATTTAAGCTCTTGAATGCAATGACAGCAGTAGCAAATAATGTCAGAGTGACACTGACATACATATCTCTGGGTAAAAGTGTTTGACAGGGCTCACAAACAGTGTGTTTAAAAAAACACAGCAACGTTGCATGTGTTATGCTTTTTCGTATTATTCAGGGCAGATGGCATATAAACACAGAGTGTTATGGGAAAAAATAGTGTCGCTTGTTGGGACCAAGCATCTTTGCTCCTGTTCATAAACACACAGGTTAATGTCAGAAGAAAGAGTGGCTCAATCTGCACAAGTGTCTAAAAATTATGTGTTAACAGTGGCAGAATGCCTGCCCGTATTTATATATGCACAAGTGTTAATTGTCAAAAGAAACAATGGATTGTTCTTAACCACTTACCGTCACACTAACGCCGAAAGGCGTCATCTCTGCGGCGCTCCCAGGTCACACTAACGCCGATTGGCGTCATCTCGCGTGACCCGAGATTTCCTGTGAACGCGCGCACACAGGCGCGCGCGAACACAGGAACGGAAGGTAAGAGAGTGGATCTCCAGCCTGCCAGTGGCGATCGTTCGCTGGCAGGCTGGAGATGTGATTTTTTTAACCCCTAACAGGTATATTAGACGCTGTTTTGATAACAGCGTCTAATATACCTGCTACCTGGTCCTCTGGTGGTCCCCTTTGTTTGGATCGACCACCAGAGGACACAGGTAGCTCAGTAATATGTTGCACCAAGCACCACCCTACACTACACCCCCCCTGTCACTTATTAACCCCTTATTCACCCTTGATCACCCCTGATCACCCCATATAGACTCCCTGATCACCCCCCTGTAATTGATTACCCCCCTGTCATTGATCACCCCCCTGTAAAGCTCCATTCAGATGTCCGCATGATTTTTACGGATCCACTGATAGATGGATCGGATCCACAAAACGCATACGGACGTCTGAATGGAGCCTTACAGGGGCGTGATCAATGACTGTGGTGATCACCCCATATAGACTCCCTGATCACCCCCCTGTCATTGATTACCCCCCTGTCATTGATCACCCCCCTGTAAAGCTCCATTCAGACGTCCGCATGATTTTTACGGATCCACTGATAGATGGATCGGATCCGCAAAACACATACAGGCGTCTCCCTGGAGCCTTCCAGGGGGGGTGATCACCCCATATAGACTCCCTGATCACCCCCCTGTCATTGATCACCCCCCCTGTCATTGATCACCCCCCCTGTCAGGCTGCATTCAGATGTCCGTATGATTTTTACGGATCCACGGATACATGGATCGGATCCGCAAAACACATACGGACATCTGAATGGAGCCTTATAGGGGGGTGATCAATGACAGGGGGGTGATCACCCCATATAGACTCCCTGATCACCCCCCTGTCATTGATCACCCCCTTGTCATTGATCACCCCTCTGTAAGGCTCCATTCAGACATTTTTTTGGCCCAAGTTAGCGGAAATTATTATTTTTTTATTACAGTCCCATATTCCACTAACTTGTGTCAAAAAATTAAATCTCACATGAACTCACCATACCCTTCACGGAATCCAAATGCGTAAAATTTTTTAGACATTTATATTCCAGACTTCTTCTCACGCTTTAGGGCCCCTAGAATGCCAGGGCAGTATAAATACCCCACATGTGACCCCATTTCGGAAAGAAGACACCCCCAGGTATTCCGTGAGGGGCATATTGAGTCCATGAAAGATTGAAATTTTTATCCCAAGTTAGCGGAAAGGGAGACTTTGTGAGAAAAAAATAAATAAAATCAACTTGTGCCAAAAAATTTTTTTTTCGATGAACTCGCCATGCCCCTCATTGAATACCTTGGGGTGTCTTCTTTCCAAAATGGGGTCACATGTGGGGTATTTATACTGCCCTGGCATTTTAGGGGCCCTAAAGCGTGAGAAGAAGTCTGGGATCCAAATGTCTAAAAATGCCCTCATAAAAGGAATGTGGGCCCCTTTGCGCATCTAGGCTGCAAAAAAGTGTCACACATCTGGTATCGCCGTACTCAGGAGAAGTTGGGCAATGTGTTTTGGGGTGTCATTTTACATATACCCATGCTGGGTGAGATAAATATCTTGGTCAAATGCCAACTTTGTATAAAAAAATGGGAAAAGTTGTCTTTTGCCAAGATATTTCTCTCACCCAGCATGGGTATATGTAAAATGACACCCCAAAACACATTCCCCAACTTCTCCTGAATACGGCGATACCACATGTGTGACACTTTTTTGCAGCCTAGGTGGGCAAAGGGGCCCACATTCCAAAGAGCACCTTTCGGATTTCACAGGTCAATTACCTACTTACCACACATTAGGGCCCCTGGAAAATGCCAGGGCAGTATATCTACCCCACAAGTGACCCCATTTTGGAAAGAAGACACCCCAAGGTATTCCGTGAGGGGCATGGCAAGTTCCTAGAATTTTTTATTTTTTGTCACAAGTTAGTGGAAAATGATGATTTTTTTTTTTGTTTTTTTTTCATACAAAGTCTCATATTCCACTAACTTGTGACAAAAAATAAAAACTTCCATGAACTCACTATGCCCATCAGCGAATACCTTGGGGTCTCTTCTTTCCATGAACACACATTCCCCAACTTCTCCTGAATACAGAGATACCAGATGTGTGACACTTTTTTGCAGCCTAGGTGGGCAAAGGGGCCCATATTCCAAAGAGCAGCTTTCGGATTTCACTGGTCATTTTTTACAGAATTTGATTTCAATTTCCTTACCACACATTTGGGCCCCTAGAATGCCAGGGCAGTATAACTACCCCACAAGTGACCCCATTTTGGAAAGAAGAGACCCCAAGGTATTTCGTGATGGGCATAGTGAGTTCATAGAACTTTTTATTTTTTGTCACAAGTTAGTGGAATATGAGACTTTGTAAGAAAAAAAAAAAAAAACATCATTTTCCGCTAACTTGTGACAAAAAATAAAAAGTTCTATGAACTCACTATGCCCATCAGCGAATACCTTAGGGTGTCTACTTTCCGAAATGGGGTCATTTGTGGGGTGTTTGTACTGTCTGGGCATTGTAGAACCTCAGGAAACATGACAGGTGCTCAGAAAGTCAGAGCTGCTTCAAAAAGCGTAAATTCACATTTTTGTACCATAGTTTGTAAACGCTATAACTTTTACCCAAACCATTTTTTTTTTACCCAAACATATTTTTTTTATCAAAGACATGTAGAACAATAAATTTAGAGCAAAATTTATATATGGATGTTGTTTTTTTTGCAAAATTTTACAACTGAAAGTGAAAAATGTCATTTTTTTGCAAAAAAATCGTTAAATTTCGATTAATAAAAAAAAAATGTAAAAATGTCAGCAGCAATGAAATACCACCAAATGAAAGCTCTATTAGTGAGAAGAAAAGGAGGTAAAATTCATTTGGGTGGTAAGTTGCATGACCGAGCAATAAACCGTTAAAGTTGTGAAGTGCCGATTTGGAAAAAAGGGCCTGGTCACTAGGGGGGTATAAACCTGTGGTCCTTAAGTGGTTAAAGAATAACTAAACTTTTATAACAAATTTTATTATGATGTCCCTAATGCCCCAATAAAACTTTTTCCAATATACTTTAGTAATTAATTTAGTATTTTTCTCAGTCTTTTCCCTACCTAAAGCACACTGTTCACTGTGCGCTTAAGCTCAGTTCTCTGTACACAGCTGACTGCTCAGTACGGAGTGTGAAATTTATGAATAGAGCCGCAGCAGCGCTGTGAGTAAGGGCAGGTGTTAGAATTACTAACTCCTAGCAAAGCACGTGGGTACCCTGTACCCATGTACTATGCCAGGATTTGCTGAGTGGAGCCGGCTCCTATTTCTTCCTGCTCTGCAAAGCTAAGAGCTGACATGCAGTTCTCTTAGCTTAGCGGATCAGGCAGAAGCAGGAGTCCGCTCCCCTAAATCTGTACCCATGTACTATGCCAGAAGGTAGTAATCCTCCGGGGAGCACAGGCAGGAGCATCAATGTACGCTCCTGCCCATACTCACAGCGATGCTGCGGTCTTATTCATACATTTCACAGTCCATACTCCATACACCACTGAGCAGTCAGGAGTGTACAGAGTACTGAGTTTTAAGCGCACAGTGAATGGCATCAGTAGCAGCACAGCATGGAACAGACATAGCAGTAGATGTGTGTGCAGCTGTTTAGGGATGGTAGTAGTAGTGTTTATGCAAATTCGTTTTTACATGACAAAACTGTACAGTACAGAAAGCTTATTGAATATTATGTTAGGACAATCAGAAAACTTTTTGTCACCCTAATGATATTGATCTAGGTGCGCAGGTCCACCCAAGCCATCCAACAGATGTGAAGCAACTTTGAGACTTACTGGCTCTCAGTCAGATGAGAGCTGGTTTGGAATGTCTAATAGTGCACAAGGCTGCCATTGTAAGGTATGCTGACTGTTATCTGTCTCATGGATAGATTGTTGGCTTCCACATACCTGACTTTTGGCATATAGTCTTTGTGTGGTTGTCTATTGTATGTCATAGATAATAGGAGTCCTAGATGCATCCAGCCATCCTCTTAATGCTGTTGCCAAACCATTTTGATGGGGTTTCCATCAATTTCTAATCTTTTTCTGTGAACCAGACACCCTCTTCTCTTCTGAGCAGGGGGTGCCTGGGGTTCTCCCATTGACTTCCATTATGCTCGGGTGCTTGGTAGAGCACTCGAGCATACATGTGTGTTCGGCACGAGCACACAAGCACTTTGGTGCTTGATCAACACTAGTAACAGTGTTCCTCCTGCTCCTCCTCCTTTCAGCCCCAGAGAAGCAATTCAATGGAGTCCTCTCAGTCTTTACTGACCTTTCCTAGTGGGGTGCCTTCTTTGTTTCATAAGAAGTGGCAAGAAAACCCCACCACACTCTACAGCAGATAGTCAAGAGAGTCTCCCTATTGATGAATTGTGTGAGAGCAACAATTGTACTGCCATGAGAAGGAGGTGGCGGAGGCTTCAGACTCCAGGCATAG
Source organism: Bufo bufo (assembly GCF_905171765.1). NCBI lineage: Eukaryota > Metazoa > Chordata > Amphibia > Anura > Bufonidae > Bufo > Bufo bufo. The sequence continues at coordinate 459,820,989 of NC_053389.1, read as the reverse complement.
AGGTGTTGGTGGTGGTAGTAGTGGCACCCATAACCGTGGTATTGGGACAGTGACAGTGGCAGTTGGGGCAAAGCAGAGGAGGGGGAAAATAACCCACAATGATATCCCACAGTTTGATAGAAGCGGAAGGAAGGGTGAGGACTCCAATGATTCTGTTCTGACAGGACCTAGGAACTGGATCAAGGTGCTGGAGAGGAGGCAATATCAAAGGTGGATGGTGATGGCGACAGCAATAAAGAGCAGAGGCCACACACCTTCCAAAAAACAGCCATTGCCACGTCTGCTCCTGCATCTAGTGATGCTGCTGATGCTGTGGGTGGGTTAGGTCCAAAATGAGCTAGAGCAAAGCTGAGCCTGGCTGCCTCTAGCTGATGAACGAGTATATTTCTCTGGCATTTATTCTCCATTCTGCTAGAAGACGAAGGCATTCCTTGTGCAAGCTGTGCAAGAGCAAAATACGATGCAGGCAGGCAAACACAAACATACAGATGCAGCCAAGCTTTAACTTGATGGTTAACGTGTTAAGTAAAAAATGGAACAAAAAAGTTAATAAACTCTTTCAATATACTTCAATGGCCTTTGGCACAAGATGGCACGAGATCACACTATGACGTGTTATCAGAGTTATCAGAGTCAATTTAAGCTGTAATAGATCTGTAGACATCACAGCTGCACTGAACCACATGAAGCTGCATCACCCCATCCCGTGGACAAATAGAGGTGGCAGCCAGCTACCACAACAGGTGTTCTCTCTTTCTCCTGATCCCCCATGCAGCAGCCAGGTGGCATCCATGGTCAGTATGGTGTCTTGCACATTGTCATCATCCCTTTCCACTTCTCCTGCTCAGGCTTCTCCTCCGCTCCATAACCAGTCATTGATAATGGAATGTGTGTTCAGGAAAAAAACTCTACGCCAAGCAATCCGAATTGCTTTCCACCTGGCCAAGCTGCTGGTGGTGCAGTTGCTGCTGTACCATTTTGAGTCTACTGCCTTTAGGTAGCTATTGGCTTGTGCTTAGCCTCACTGGAAGACTCTTAGAAGGTATTTTTTCTCCAAAAAGCCATCCCTGCCTTGTACTCTCATGTGGCGGACAGCAGGGGCCACTCCCTGCGATTCTCATTGGGCGGCAAGGTTCATGCCAAGGTGGACACCAGGAGCAGCTCTTAGGGGCAGGGACAGTACATGGCACACTGACTCAGAGGTCCTTTTGAATCCTCCACAATTGTATTGGCATGGCTCCCACACCAGGCGCTTATCCGTCTCCTTCAACCCTCCATGCACGCTGTCCAGCAGAGCACAGGGTCACTCACACTACCCCTCCATCCTATCACATGTGTCAAGTCAGGTGTCGCCACTCTGTGATGCAACTGATCGATCTCAGTGAGATTAGCCACAGTGGCGAGCAGTTGCTAGAGTGCATCAAGTAGCAAATATCCCGCTGGCTGTCACCCTGCTGACTCAAATTGGGCAAGGCGGTCAGTGACAATGGGTGCAACATGGCCACCCTGAACCTGGGGGAGATAAGTGGTGCAATGCTTTTTAAATAAGTACACTGGTTTGTGGAAAGTGCTGGTGTAGTGTCCCACTACGTAAGGGTGGGCACTACTCAAGGGTCAATTGGGTCACGTTGTTCTCCACCTCCTGTGGAACATGGTTATGGTATTTTACATTGCATTGTAATGTGTATTTTCATATTATCTCCTGTGTACCAGGCCTGTTAGGGGTGTAGTTCCTCCTCCTAGGCAGTAGAGGGAGCTAGGGAACCCCCTAGTATATATAGTCAGGTCCAGTCCAGAGAGAAAGGAGAGTGTGGTCAGAAGCCAAGTGAGCACTTTAGCCAGAGGTTAGCTGAAGAGCAGCTTCTGACATGAAGCTAGATAGCCCAGGTTCCTAGCTTGCACCCAGGATAAGAAGTTGCCTCCTGAAGATATCTAGCACCTTGAAAAGTACAGTGCAGAGCCACTTTTATCCAGCTAAGTAGAAAGCTGAAGGGCAGAAGGATATTTACAGCAAGAGGATTTACACCAGAGGAAGGTTTCCTACCCAAGGATAAAGCCAGCTATAGGGCATACGGGCCTTGGAGAAAGCCAGACAGGATCTGAGGAAAATACAGCCTGATCTGTAAGTGTTATTCCCTCTGAGTATCTTGCAAAGACTTTGCCTGCCACTTATGTGAAGCCTGCCTGTGACCAACATTGTACATGTGGAACTAACTGAAACCTGTAAATAGTTGAACTGTTCAGTAAAAAGAAGTTCTGGTTCACTGCAACTTTGTGTACCTCAATTATTCCTACAACAAATCGGTGTGCCACCGTTACCGGCACTGGCGTCGCGAACTATAAGGGATCTTGCCACCGGCACATTAAACTTCCAACACCCAGGGCACCTCACCTACCACCTGGCCTGGTCCCTATACACAGAGAGTGCCCCAGAGGATTCATGTGCCAGCCTCTCCATCACTGCTGTACGCCTGCCCAGGGTAAATAAAAACTGTGAGTACCAAGAACAACCCTCTGTTTGTTATCTACTCCTGTGACATCACATTCGCTCACCCTGCAGGACTGGCGCGCTGCATATTTTGGCGTCACGAACAGGATGCAAAATATTCCTACGCCATAGTGGAATCTGAACTGTGTGCCATAATTGCCTATTAAGTGATAAATGCCCTATCCGTTTATTAAAAAATTGATGGGCCAAAGAACTGTGGACAATCGCGGTGTGAAAAACTGTATATTGTGGACTGTTTGCTGCTTTCTGAGTCACCGCTTGCTGTCAGTGAATTGACAGCCTTATGCTTAAAGATGGCCACCTAAGCTGACTGGAATTATTGCTGCGCCATCGCTGTATTTTGTTGGCGGGAAGAATTTGGCGCCTTCTGCTGAAAGAGCGGGAAGGACTGTATGTTCGCGCCACCGCCTTATCATCTAATTTGCATGTCTGCCAAGATGGACTCCGCCTCCCCCATGTTGGAGTACCTAGGGGGGCGGCCTCCCGGAGCAGTGGGAGGTCTTGTGTGAAGTACTGAGAGGGATCAAGCATGTTGGAGAGTGAGGATTTCTCTAACCGAATGGCTTCACCTACAGTCAAGACTACAGAGCCTGCAATTATCGAGGAGGGAGAAGCACCACCCGCCTATACTCCGGGACCGGAAAGGCCACCTTGCTTCCCTCCGTGGTCGCAGCCCGAAGCCGTGCCCTGGCTCGCGGGGTGGATTTTCCCAGCCTAGTGTGCAATGGCCCTTGCTGATGGCCAAGATACGCGCCGCGGCAATACGAAAGACTACCGAGAAAAAATCTACTTCAAGGAGCTCGCGAAGACAGTGTACGAGCATCATGCGAATACTCAGCCCCGTCTGGAGAGAAGGATGGGAGTGGTGGTAACGTTTGATAAAAGCCGGGGTTTCGGGTTCATCAAGGACTTCTCCATAGGCCGAGACCTTTTTGTGAATCGGAGGTCTGTAAAACGCAGTCACTTACCCGAACATTTGCATAACCTCCGCAAAGGAGAAGAAGTGGAATTTACCCCCGACGAGGGCCTGAGGGGTCCTTATGCCACGGCAATAACCTGTCCCAAGCCGGGACCAGAGGATTGGGAAGAGCTTGAAGAGCCCACCAGTCCAGAATGCGAGCCAGAGAGTCAGGCGGAGCCTGCTCGCAATACTTACCAGGAGAAGGGTTCCTTCACCGGCCCCAATATCTTCTGGCAGCTTACTGTGCTAGAGAAACGGGTTAGTCCCTATCCCTCACCTGAGTTGCCCCGCAGGGAGAAGACACAAGTGGAGATAGAAAACATGCAGAAATTCCACGAGACCCTTGATGTCCTGCGGCGAGGAAAAAGTCATGACTCCGCACCTGCCCCTGCTGCGACAGTACCGGATCCCTGCAGCGGAGCATCGCATGAGGCTCTGGAGGACCAGATCGCCAGGCTAGAAATCCATCTTGATGGCCTGCGTCAACTTGCTGCGTCCAGAGTGGCACCAATACCACCGGACAATAGCGATTCGTCCAAGAACTCTGATGTCCCCGGGCCTGCAGTGAAAGATCATGTCGCCACCAGCTCGGCGACCACCATCCCTGTGCCCGAGAAAGTTTGTTACACCAGGAGTCGGGTCCGTCGCATAAAGCCGGCAACACCCAGACCTATGGAGCCTCCTGCATCGTTAACCCCCAGGCTTGCGGAGCCTGTGCAATTGACAGGCCCATTTGTTCTTCAGTTGCCTGTTAATGCTATTTTGTGGGCCCAGCCAAGCGTGGATTCCCATTCCAGGCCAAGACTCAGAGCGGAACCAGGATGCACCACGTCGGACGATCAGTATGAACTGGACACATACCTGTGAGTAGGCCTGCTAGGCCATGATTGCTGAGGGACCCTTCCAGTAAATTTAACTGTTTCAGGACAGGAGTCCTATGTTTTGGCCCCATGAGCTGCTGTCAGTTACCCACGGCCCAATGGTAGTTGAAAAGCCACTGAGAATACCAATAGCTCTTCTGCCATACTGTTTACCAGGACATCCTGCCTGCTTTAAGTGCTAATCCAATTTGTGCCTGTTGTTTTTGCACCTTACCCTTTTTAACCCCCTTTTCAGGTTGAATAGGGATATTACAGCACTACTTTTATCTACCGGGACTTGCCAGGGGAAAGTATCCCTGAGGTGTAGAGTTCTGTGCTGTGACTTTTTATATGCAATTTTAATTCAAGAACTGTGCCCAGAGATGACCACAATGCATGTGGGCCTCTGAGATGCTGTTTTATGAGACTATCATATTTTATTATTATGGACTATCCTGGTTATTCCTGATACACTGTACCAGGTCAGTGCCCCTGTTCCCTGTATTATCCTGCGTGAAGAGAACGACGCCCCTTTTCACCGCACTTGTTCCTTTGCCAGCGGAGCTACCTGATATTTTCCTTGCAAATGTAGTGATTGTTGTATATGTCTGCTTTGCATTTTTGTCTTTCAGGTCACAGTGTCCAGCTAGGCGGGCCCTCTATGTTGCGCCGAGGTCGGGAAACCTCAAAGTAGCGGTGTATGTAGTGTCCCACTACGTAAGGGTGGGCACTACTCAAGGGTCAATTGGGTCATGTTGTTCTCCACCTCCTGTGGAAAATGGTTATGGTATTTTACATTGCATTGTAATGTGTATTTTCATATTATCTCCTGTGTACCAGGCCTGTTAGGGGTGTAGTTCCTCCTCCTAGGCAGTAGAGGGAGCTAGGGAACCCCCTAGTATATATAGTCAGGTACAGTCCAGAGAGAAAGGAGAGTGTGGTCAGAAGCCAAGTGAGCACTTTAGCCAGAGGTTAGCTGAAGAGCAGCTTCTGACATGCAGCTAGATAGCCCAAGTTCCTAGCTTGCACCCAGGAGAAGAAGTTGCCTCCTGAAGATATCTAGCACCTTGAAAAGTACAGTGCAGAGCCACTTTTATCCAGCTAAGTAGAAAGCTGAAGGGCAGAAGGATATTTACAGCAAGAGGATTTACACCAGAGGAAGGTTTCCCTACCCAAGGATAAAGCCAGCTATAGGGCATACGGGCCTTGGAGAAAGCCAGACAGGATCTAAGGAAAATACAGCCTGATCTGTAAGTGTTATTCCCTCTGAGTATCTTGCAAAGACTTTGCCTGCCACTTATGTGAAGCCTGCCTGTGACCAACATTGTACATGTGGAACTAACTGAAACCTGTAAATAGTTGAACTGTTCAGTAAAAAGAAGTTTTGGTTCACTGCAACTTTGTGTACCTCAATTATTCCTACAACAAATCGGTGTGCCACCATTACCGGCACTGGCGTCATGAACTATAAGGGATCTTTCCACCGGCACATTAAACTTCCAACACCCAGGGCACCTCACCTACCACCTGACCTGGTCCCTATACACAGAGAGTGCCCCAGAGGATTCATGTGCCAGCCTCTCCATCACTGCTGTACGCCTGCCCAGGGTAAATAAAAACTGTGAGTACCAAGAGAAACCCTAGGTTTGTTAACTACCCCTGTGACCTCACATTCGCTCACCCTGCAGGACTGGCGTACTGCACCGGCAAAGTCCAGGAGACAGTCCAAGCACTTCAGCCACTCTTAAGTAACGTTCATTTGGACCTGCAGAGACAGAACATCCTGCCGCTTCACCACTTAAACCGCAGCAGGGGACCACAGCGGAAGAAAAACAGCTGATGAATCTTGCAATCCCACATATAGCTGTTGGGGACACACAAAGGGATTTTGCCATGGAGAAGGAGGATGAGGAGCTTCCACTGCAAGAGAAGGAGAAGGAGCAAGTGGATAGTGATGAGGATGGCACAGGCCACGACACCCATTCATCTAAGTGGAGGACGGAGCCGAAAATTACTGGCTGTTCAGGCACGCTGGCCAGAAATAGGACCTGTTTTCTCGCTTGCGTACGCAGTGACAGGTGTATCGTTGCTGGCAAGTGGTGATACCAAACGGACCAAAGTGCCCTCCACCAGTATACAAAACATTTATTTTGTCAAAATGAGCCAAGCCTGGATTCAGGAGGATTTTCACACTCCTCTGGCTGAGGTCATTCAGTAGATGTGACCTTGCTGGCGGCACCCCATGTTGCCACTATTGCTGCCAGCCTGCCACCATCATGCCACTGCTGCGACCTGCCGACCATTATCTTCCATAATGGTGCTGCTGCCTAAATCATGCTGCTGCCTGCCAACATGCACCATATGGCTGTTGCTGTCTCAGCTGCTGTTGCTCCACACTGCTAATCCCCTACTGCCACCACCATTAACATAGAGTGCCTTGCAAAAGTATTCACCCCCTTGACTTTTTTTGTGTTTTGGTGTCTCACAACCTGAAATTAACATTGATTGTTTGAGGATTTGCATAATTTAATTTACAGAACATGCCCACAACTTTGAAGATGTCTTTTTTTTTTATTGTGAAGCAAACAACAAATAGGAAAAAGTCAATGTGCATAACTATTCACGTCCCTAAAGTCAATACTTTGTATAGCCACCTTTTGTGGCAATCACAGCTCCAAGTCGCTTTGGATAAGTCTGTATGAGCTTGCAACATCTTACCATTGGTATTTTTGCCCATTCCTTCTTGCAAAACTGTTCCAGCTCCTTCAAGTTGGATGGTTTGCGCTTGTGAACAGCAATCTTTAAGTCTGACCACAGATTTCCTATTGGATTGAGATCTGGGCTTTGACTAAGCCATTCCAAGACATTTACATGTTTCTCTTTAAAACACTCAAGTGCTGCTGCAGTGTGTTTGGGGTCATTGTTCTGCTGGAAGGTGAACCTCCATCCTAGCCTCAAATCATGCACAAAGTGATTCAGGTTTTGGTCAAGAATATTCCTGTATTTAGCACCATCCATCTTTCCCTAAACTCTGACCAGTTTCCCAGTCCCGACTGCTGAAAAACATCCCCACAGCATGATGCTGCCACCACCATGTTTCACTGTAGGGATGGTGTTCTTTGGGTGATGTGATGTGTTGGGTTTGTGCCAGACCTAGCGCTTTCTTTGATTGCCGAAAAGTAACATTTTAGTCTCATCAGACCAGAGCACCGTCCTCCATATATTTTGGGAGTCTCCCACATGCCTTTTCACAAACTCACAATGTGCCTTTTAGTTTTTTGCTGAAAGTAATGGCTTTCTTCTGGCCACTCTGCCATAAAGCCCAACTCTATGGAGCGTACGGTTTATTGTTGTCCTATGTATAGATACTCCAGTCGCTGCTGTGGAACTCTTCAGCTCCTCCAGGGTTACCTTAGGTCTCTGTGCTGCCTCTCTGATTAATGTCCTCTTTTTCCGGTCCATGACTTTTGGTGGGCGGCCATCTCTTGGCAGGTTTGCTGTTGTGCCATGTTCTTTCCATTTGGTTATGACAGATTTGATGGTGCTCCTGGGGATCATCAAAGATTTGGATATTTTTTTATAACCTGACCCTGACTTCTACTTCTCAACAACATTGTCCCTTACTTGTTTGGAGAGTTCCTTGGTCTTCATGGCAGTGTTTGGTTAGTGATGCCTCTTGCTTAGTTGTTGCAGCCTCTGGGGCCTTTCAAAAAAGGTGTGTATATGTAATGCAGATCATGTGATACTTAGATTGCACACAGGTGGAGATCATTTCACTAATTATGTGACTTGGTTGCACCAGAGCTTTTTATGGGCTTCCTAACATTGACATATGCATATGCCAATTTTCTGTTTTCTATTTCTAAACAATATTTTTATTTATATATTTTTCTAATTTCACTTCACCAACTTAGACTATTGTGTTCTGATCCATCACATAGAATTCAGATTAACAAAACATTGAACTTAAGGCTGTAATGTAACAAAATACGAAAAAGTTAAGGGGTGAATACTTTTGCAAGCTACTGTAAAGCATGTTCCCCTACTACCACTACTACTATTACTACTACTACCCATATACAGCTGTTTTACTGCCTTGTATCTTCCATGCTATGCTCCTTCTTCTGCCACTACTATTGCCACAACTACTGCCACAAAACATTGTGGGTGAGGGTCTGCTAGTGAGCCTCTAAAACATTAGGAGCGAGGGCAGCCTAATAAGCATGTTGATATGATGGAGGAGGAGGACGAGAAAAGGGAGATAGAATAATTTACCCTTTTTTAGCGGTGGATGGGGTGCATGGGAATACAGTGTATTCAATACACCATAAAAGCCACATTTAGAGTGCCTTTATGTTCAGCTACTTTCCTCTGGTGAAGTAGAGAAGTCAGGGGCAATACAGGCCTTGTTCATTTTTATAAGAGTCAACCGGTCAGCATTTTCAGTTCTGCAGCCAGTGTTGTCAACTGGAAATTTTTGGAGCAATTTTACCACAAGGACCTTCTGGTATTGCACCATTTTGCTCGTCCTCTCCACCACAGAAATGACAGATGAGAAATTCTCTTTGAAGCGGGGGTCGGGAAGGGTGAACAACCAGTAATCGGTGTTGGCCAAAATGCATACAACGCGAGGGTCACGGAAAAGGCAGCCTAACATAAAATCAGCCATGTGTGCCAGAGTCCCAACAGACAATACTTATCTGTCCTCATCAGGAGGATGACTCAATCTCCTCATCCTCTTCCTCTACTTCTACCCATCCACACTAAACAGATGGAATAAAACTTTCATTGGTACTACCCTTTGTAGCAGAGGCAACCGTCTCCTGCTCATTCTCATCCAGCTCCTCATCATCCAATTCGTGCTGAGAAGATGAACTAAGGGTGCTCTGGCTATCACCCTGTGTACATTCTTCCCTCATTTCCACCTCTTGTACATGCAAAGTGTCTGCCTTAATTGTGAGCAGCGAGCGTTTGAGTAGACACAGAAGTGGGATGGTTACGCTAATAATAGATGCATCGCCGATCACCATCTGTGTTGATTCCTCAAAGTTGCATAAAACCTCACAGAGGTCAGACATCAATGCCCACTAGTCGCTTGTGAAGAGCGGAAGTTGACTGGAAAGGCGATGACCATGTTGCAGCTGGTATTCCACTACTGCCCTCTGCTGCTCACAAAGCCTGGCCAACATGTGGAATGTGGAGTTCCAGCGCGTGCTCACGTCGCACAACAGTTGGTGAGCTAGCAATTGCAAGCGGTGCTGCAGCATTGTCAGACCGGCGAAAGCTGTCGATGACTTGCAGAAATGGGTACACATGTGGTGCACCTTCACCAGTAGCTCAGGCAAATTGGGGTAGGTTAGAAACTGCTGAACCACTAGGGTGAACACATGGGCTAGGCATGTTATGTGTGCGAGCTTGCCGAGCTCCAAAGCCGCCACCAATTTACGGCCATTAAAACTCCCAACCATGCCTGGTTGTAGGTTTATTGGCGAGAGCCACAGCTCAGTCTGGTCTCTTATCCCCTGCAACACCTATGCCGTGGTGTGCTGTTTGTCCCCTAAGCATATCAGCTTCAGCACAGCCTGTTTACGCTTCCCGACTGCATTGCTACACTTCATCCAGCTACCGGCTGATGGCTGACTGGTGCTGCATGCGGATTATTCGGAGGTGGAAGTGGGGGAGGAGGAGGAGGAGAAGGTGGGGTGGCAGCCACTATCGTAGGTGGCGGTGGAAATCCTGATGGAATTGTGGCCCGCAATCCTTGGCATCAGTAGCACCTGTGCCATCCCAGGGTACGACTCGCTCCCAGCCTCCGCAACGTTCACCCAGTGTGCCGTCAGGGAAATGTAGCGTCCCTGGCCAAACACCAGACTAAAGCCAAACTAGGCTAATAACCACACTTGTCCCAGATAATAAAACTTAACTTTTACTAACCATATTTAAAAATCCTACAGATGGTTGAATGTGGCTTCATTAGGAGTAACTGATAGAATTGAGTGAACTTTATAAAGACTAACTCCACGTCTGCAGCAGGCTGAAAATCAATGGGTGCAAAGAATGGATATCTCATCTACCATGCTGCCAATAGAGGGGTTAGCCGTCCTAATGACACATGCCGCCGTCATCTGGGTGGGTGTATTCCAAGAATAAAGCTGCGCTCCCGATACCTGCGCCTGGACTTACCTTCTCCAGATGCCCGTTGTTGAACTGCGACTGCGCAGGAACCTTATGATGCCACCCGAGCCTCTGTTCTCAGTGCGCCTGGGTTAACACTTAGTCTGGAAGCGCACCGCTCCATCTAATGCGGCTGCGCGCAGACTTAGTCTCATGGCACAGTAAATATTGGGTGCAGCCCCACCGTCCCTAAGGACTGCGACTGCGTCAGGACAAGCACTTAGCTATATGAAGCATCTCCCCTATCACTTCATCTAAGGATCTCTGCCAGGTCCTTCTTGTCTATTGTAGTTATATTAAGGTATTACATCTGCAATTGAGCTTATGTTATTACTGTAATTACACATCAACACTGTGTCCTTAATTAACAGATCATCCTTAGTGTATCAGAGCTTGATATTTATAGTATAGAGGATATATTCACTATAGTGCCCTTAGCTCAAGGGAAAGTATCCATCACTGTGGGAGTGTATCTGATCCCCTATACAGCTATGTTAAATGAGGTTCATGATCATACGGTTTCTAATATCTACCGCCAAAAGTGGTATCTACCACCAAATATACTCATTACAAAGCATACTTACTGTAACTAATATGCTATAGGCGGTCAAATTGGGTAGATTACACCAGCGTCTTATACTGCAGATAATTATTCTAGAATAGAAGAAAACGTAAAGCCTTCATTAAGGCCTTTTGGGCTGAGACTATCAAGGCGGTATATCCACCTAGTCTCCTCTTGGAGAAGGACTCTATCCAGATCTCCCCTGCGTGCACCTAATGTCTTTTTACATAGGCCCCAGAATTTCAAACAACTCGGATCTCCCCCATGAAAGGTCTAACATGCCTGGGTATCGTAGTATCAGACTTAGTATTAATACTACTAATGTGTTGGCAGATCCATCGTCGAAATTCTTGTGATGTCTTACCAACATACAGCTTTAAACAAGGGCACTGAGCCACATATATTATACCCATTGTTTGGCAGTTTATGAATTGCCTGATCTCATACTTTCTATCATCCACAAGATTGAGAAAGTCTTTGATTTTTTTGATGTACGGACAGAAACTGCACCTCCCACACGGGTAACTACCCACTACGTTAGATCTCAGCCACATAGTTTTAGGGGGATCTTTGCTATAAAGGCTCTGCACTAGATGATCTTTGAGTTTTTTTCCCCCTCCGGTATGTGATGCTAGGTTTGGTCAATAGCACCTCCCTAAGGTCATTATCAGTTTGTAGGATGTGCCAATGCTTCTGCAGGATTTGATACATTCTGCAATGTTGTATATCAAAGGTGCCAGTGCACAGGAGTGCCATTTTCCTCTCACTTAATAGGTCAGAACGGTGGGTGCTCTTTGCCTTTTAAAAAAAGATAACCTCTTTGATGAAATCTTTTATACAGAGTATCACATTCCAGAAGGAACGCAGGGTCATCTGAGCAATTACGACGTGCCCTTATATACTGCCCAGTAGGTATTCCTCTTCTGAGGGGTAGAGGGTGATGGTTCTTCCAATGTAGCAGATTATTTGTAGATGTCGGTTTTCGGTAAACTTCAGTACTGATGCGGCCACCAGAGTCAATGGAGATAGTGTGTTGGTTTATCTCAGCGATAAATTTCATACCTATGACATTGTCATTAACCCTTTCATGACCAAAGGTCATTGATGCCCCAGTGTCCAGGTCAAAATTTACAAATCTGACATGCGTCACTTTATGTGGTAATAGCTTTGGAACACTTTTATTTATCCAAGCCATTCTGAGATTGTCTTCTCGTGACACATTGTACTTCATGACAGTTATAAATTTGAGTCAATATATTTCACCTTTATTTATGAAAAAATCCCAAATTTACAAAAAAAAAAAAAGTCTCAATTTTCAAAATTTCAATTTCTCTGCTTCTAAAACAGAAAGTGATACCTCATAAAATATTTATTACTTAACATTCCCCATATGTATACTTTATGTTGGCATCATTTTAGAAATGTCATTTTATTTTTTAGGACGCTACAAGGCTTAGATATTTAGAAGCAATTCTTAAAATTTTTAAGAAAATTTCCAAAACCCACTTTTTAAGGACCACTTCAGGTCTGAAATCACTTTGTGGGGCTTACATGGTGGATACCCCCCATAAATGACCCCATTGTAGAATCTACACCCCTCAAGTTACTCAAAACTGATTTTACAAACTTTGTTAACCCTTTAGGTGTTCCACAAGAATTAAAGGAAAATGGAGATGAAAATTCTAAATTTCACTTTTTTGGCAGATTTTCCATTTTATTACATTTTTTTCTTTAACACATTGAGGGTTAACAGCCAAGCAAAACTCAATATTTATTACCCTGATTCTGCGGTTTACAGAAACACCCTACATGTGGTCGTAAACTGATGTAAGGGCACACGGCAGGGCGCAGAAGGAAAGGAGCGCCGTATGGTTTTTGGAAGGCAGATTTTGCTGGACTGGTTTTTAGATGCCATGTCCCATTTGAATCCCCCCTGATGCACCCTTACAGTAAAAATTCCCAAAAAGTGACCCTATTTTGGAAACTACAGGATAAGGTGCCAGTTTTATTGGTACTATTTTGGGGTACATATGATTTTTAATTGCTCTATATTACGTTTTTTGTGAGGCAAGGTAACAAAAAAATGGCTGTTTTGTCACCGTTTTGTTATTTTTAATATTTTACAAGATTTATCTGACAGGGTAGATCATGTGCTATTTTAATAGAGCAGGTTGTTACGGACACAGTGATATCAAATATGTCTATTTTGTTTGTTTTTTTGTTTCATTTTACATAATAAAGCATTTTTGAAAAATAAATTACGTTTTTGTGTCCATATTCTGAACGCCATATATTTTTTATTTTTCTGCCGATCGTCTTGTGCAGAGGATCGTTTTTTGCAGAAAGAGTTGAGGTTTTTATTGGTACAATTTTTGGGTACATAAGATTTTTTGATCATTCATTATTACACTTTATGGGGCAAGGTGACCAAAAAATTGGCTGTCTTGGAACAGTTTTTATTTATTTATTTTTACAGCGTTCATCTGATGGGTTAGGTCATGTGACCTTTTAATAGAGCAGATTGTTACAGACGTGGCAATACCCAATATGTATACTTTTTCTTATTTATTTAAGTTTTACACAATAATAGCATTTCTGAAACGCCAAAAATTATGTTTTAGTGTCTCCATAGTCTGAGAGCCATAGCTTTTTTATTTTTTGGGCGATTGTCTTACATAGGGTATCATTTTTTGCGGGATGAGGTGACGGTTTGATTGGTACTATTTTGGGATGTATACGCCTTTTTTATCGCTTGGTGTTGCACTTTTTGTGATGTAAGGTGACAAAAATGGCTTTTTTTTACACTGTATTTATTTTTTAATGTGTTTATTGGACGGGGTCGATCATGTGATATATTTATAGAGACGGTCGTTACGGATGCGGTGATACCTTTATATGTGTTTTTTTGGGTTTTTTATAGGAAAAGGCAATTTATTCTTTTAATTTACTTATTTATTTATTTTAACTTTTATTATTTTCACTTTTTTTTTAATCAAGTCCCTCTTGGATCTTGGATCTTGAAGATCCAGTGGGGCTGATGGTTGTACTATACTTTGCAATGCTCTTGCATTGCAAAGTATAATACTACTAGATTTCCTGTAGGTGGCAACACCGGACGCCTTTGCAAAGCGTCCGGTTGCCATGGCAACCATCGGGCGCTGCAGCCCCGATGGTGGAGAGAGGGAGCCCCCTAACTCTATTAACCCCATGGATGCCGCTACCGTGGCATCTTAGGGGTTACAGCAGAGTGTCATCATAGAGCTGACACTCGCTGCTGATGGCGGCAGCTCAGGAATGGAGCCGCCGCCATCAAACACAGCAGGGGGACCGCATCGGGGGCAGGGGGCACAAATGGGGCATGGCTGGAAACGGTGAGTACGGCCAGCATGGAGGGGGCACAAATGGGGGCAGGATAGATGTATTGGGGCGGGGAGGGGGCAGGGCACGATACATGGATGAGGGGGCGGGGACGAACCGCATCAGGGGCAGGCAGAGGCAGGGCTCACGGTGGTGGTGGTGGGGGGAGTTGGAGGCGCACAGGAAGGGGGCACAGATCAGGGCACCAGGACACATTATACTGTGGGGTGCTGTATACTACAGGGTGCTATACTGCATACTGTGGGGTGCTGTATACTATAGGGTGCTATACTGCATACTGTGGGGTGCTGTATACTATAGGGTGCTATACTGAATACTGTGGGGTGCTATATTCAATAGGGTGCTATACTGCATACTGTGGGGTGCTGGGGTGCACTGCAACGCTAGGGTGAGCCGAGCCCCGGGATCCTTCCTGAACCACAGAGCGGTGCCCACTTCCAGCCCTGTGCCCAGCTGCACAGAGCACTGATCCTGAGCCTGCTGGAGTCTTCAGAACTGTAAGTATTTACAGTAATTCACTGTATTCTACAAGGTGTGTGGATTTTTTTGTGTGTGTTGTGGTGAAGGGCGCGATTGCATGCTTCGGTATGGGAAGGCGGGATCCAGAGGGCCCAAGTAAATTCTTGCCCAGGGTCCAATCAATAGTAAAGATGGCCCTGGGAGCATATGTTCTTCAGCCTTTTTAGGGGTGTGTTAGTGGAAATAAACGAAGCTTATTGTTGTGTGGTGAAGTGAGAAAATTCCAGCCTTTTTTGGGGTATATTAATTTCCTTTTTATTTATTTAGTTGATCTAACAGTATGTCAGACAAAGAAGTGCCAGGCCCTGCACAGGGGAGTGGCAGAGGCCTAAATGTTTCAGGCGCAGGCACAGGTCGCAGCAGAGTAAGGGGGCGTGGCAGCAGGAGTCGCAGTGAGAGGCCTGAGCTCCCGGTGTTAGCTAGAGGTTGTGTCTTGACCAGCAACCCAGCGGTTCTTAAATGGTTGACTCGGTCATCCACTTCGTCCCAAGTGATATCAGACACCCCCAGCCAAGAGTCGGTGAGTTTGTCAGACACAACCCTTAGTTAGCATGGCCCGGGAGCAGGCCCTGTGCCCTCACCTGTCCCAAACCTTCCTCTGTTCTTTTCTGTTCCCTCAGCCAGAGAAGTATTATATGCTGTGGCCTCAGCTCCACTATATAGCGAGGACGAGCTACTAGAGGACAGTCAGCAACTACTGGCCAGCCAACATGTAGGGGAGACATCCGCCGCTTCCTCTGTTAGGCGGGCAAGTAGTGATGAGGAGAGTGGAGTGGGAGCGGGTGATGCAAGCGGTCAGGGTCCTGACCCAGAGACTGTTGAGGAGGACATCAGTGACATGCAGACAGTACTCAATTTTGATGCAGCTGATCGCACTTGGGAGCTGGGTGAATTTGGGGCTTCATCATCATCGGGAGAAGAGGGTAGCAGCTTGCCCATGAGGCAGCGGCAGAGCCAGCAAGTCGCTAGCGTGGCCGGGAGTCAGCAGGGTGGCAGCAGTGGGAGGTCAGGAGCCAAACGTGACCAGGGTAGACCACCCACTTCGCAGGAGCCTACCTGCCCAGAAAGTAGTAGTGCAGGGGTTCACGTAGGCAGCGGCGGTAGCAGTCAGTCAGTGCGGAGTATTGGGGATAAAATCACCTACTCGCGGTGTGGAAGTTTTTTGTTAAGCTGCCGGAGGAGGTAAACATGGCCATTTGCCGAATCTGTGGGAAGAAGGTGAAGCGTGGCACACAGACCTGCGTCAACATATCCAGCATCACCATTAATTGGCCTGAGAGAACCATGGCTCCAATGTGGTGGTCCAGTCTTCCGCAGCAACTGCTGCAGCAACCGCTGCATCACCCAGTGGCACGCACCCGATTTAAGGCAGTCAAGGCTCCACCACCTCAGCCGAAGAAAGCTGTCTGTCCTTCCCATCATCTACCGGTCCTGATGCTCCTGCTCTTCACCCTCCTACTACTCATTAATCATTCCATCAGCAATCGATCACCGAAGCAATTGCCAAGAGACAACACTATGAGTGCATTCATCCAACGGCGCAGAAGCTAAACCTGCTCCTGGCAAAGTTGCTGGTGCTACAGTTCCTCCCTTTCCAAGTGGTGGACTCTGCACCCTTTAGAGGACTGATGGCTTGTGCCGAGCCGAGGTGGAGAGTCCCAAACCATCATTTCCTTGCCAAAAAAGCAGTACCAGCCCTGCAAAAATATGTAGAACAGAAGGTGAAACAGTTCTTGAGCCTGTCGGTGTCTGCCAAAGTGTGGAGCTGTAACTACAGTCAAGGACAATATATGTCCTTCATGGCCCACTGGGTAAATGTGGTTCCTGCCCAGCCAAACCAGCAACTTGGCCAGGTGACGCCGCTTCCACCTCCACGTTCTGACATTGTTGGTCCTGCGCCAATGTCTGCCTCTGCCTCCTCATCCTCTACCGTGTCCTCAGCCTCCACTGTAGGGACAATTGACAGGGCCCCACCAGCACACCACATGTGCAGGGAACGATGGTGTTGCGCTGTTCTGCACCTAGCTTACCTGGGCGAACTGAGTCACACAGGGGAGGAACTGCTCCGCATCCTTCATAAAATTTTTTAATCCTGGCTTTCTCCGCTACAAATCAAAATCGGAACCATGGTGACCGACAACGGACAGAACATGTGTCAGCGTTGCTTCAAGGAGGGATAAGCTATGCACTGTGCATAGAGCGCGTGTTCAATCTGGTTGTCAAGTGTTTCCTGAAGTCTTCCATGCATCTGCAAGACATCCTAAAAATGGCCAGGAAACCTTGAATGCACTTAAGCCACTCGTACACCGCCAAGCTCACCCTCCTTGAGCTGCAGTGGCAGAACGGCATCCCCAACTTAGGCTGATATGTAACGTTTCCACCCGTTGGAATTCCACCTTCCATATGTTGGACTGACTGTACGAACAGAGAAAGGCATAAATGATTTATTGATGATACAGGTGGACAGAGGTACTCCCCATTGTAACTTTGATGTTAGCCAGTGGCAGCTCAGCCGTTTGCTTGTACCCTTTTAGAAGATCACTTTATTTGTCAGTCGCCAGGACTACGGGATGAACAACGACATTACACTGATTCATGTCCTGGAAAAGATGCTGGTAAATCTGTCTGGTCAGGGGACTGGAGACGGGGCACCTACATCTCCCGGCCACATGAGCCCTGTGGGGGTTGAACTGGAGGAGGAGGACATTGGAGCACAAGCAATGTATAGCAAAATGGGTGGTTTTTCTACATAGGTGACAGGAGAGGAGGAGCAGGAGCAGCCGGAGGAGCAAGAGGGAGATGAGGGAGATGAGGAAGATGAGGCAGATGACCCAGGCACACCGTGGCAGTATGCAGTAGAGATGGAGGCAGGGAGTCCCTCCGAGTCACTTGCGCAAATGGCCCGATGTATGCTTAGTTGCTTGCGTAGTGACAGCCGAATTGTCACCATTCGGCAGAGGGATGACTACTGACCACCTTGTTAGACCCTCTCTACCGGTCCAAAATGGGGGCCATTTTTTACACCCACTGAGAGGGAGGACAAACTGAATTACTATCGAGACATCCTATGTAGTAAGTTGGCCACTGCCTATCTGCGCCATTGTCAGTCCTCTCACAGGTCTGACCAGGGGGGCTCTCTGCACTTTCCATGTTCCACTGACATGGCTGCTGTGGAGGGGTGGGAGGGTAGGAGCAGTACCAGCTCCATGACCAGCAACTTAAGTCTAGAGTCGGTGACTAGCATCTTTCTTCACCCGCCTAGTAAAGAAACTACTCACCAGCAATAGTACCTAGATATGGAGCAGAACCTGAACCAGCAGGTGGTGGCATACTTGGACAGCACTCTGCCACCCCATATTGAAGATTCGCTGGACTACTGGGCAGCCAAACTGGATATGTAGCCGCAACTTGCCCTAGTTTTCCCTGGAAAATCAGTCCTGCCCGGCCAGTAGTGTGGCATCAGAGCCGTTGTTTAGTGCGGCGGGGGCCATAGTTACCCCAAGGAGAACTCGCCTGTCCAAAATGTGGAGAGACTGACCTTTGTTAAGATGAATCAGGCGTGGATCAGCCAGGATTTCCAGCTACCAACGCCTGATGCATCAGATGGGTCATCCAGGGCCGTCTTTAACAGCTGCTGCCCCGGGTCCAGTTGCTCCTGGGGGGCCCAAGGCAGCTGCCTTTTGAGCCCCGTTGGCCACTGGTGATGTGGGGGGGCGGCAGCAGGGCACAGGGATATACGCGCTTCCATTTTGGAAGTGCTCATCTCCATAGTCTTCTGTATCACCGTCCTCAGGACAGCGATACAGATGGAAGTGCTGCAGCGGGGCAGTGGAGGGAGAGGCGTCTCCCTTCCCCGTTCCTCTGATAGGCTGCAGGCACTAGGCCTGCAGCCTATCAGAGGCCGATGCAGGTGGCGCAACGCCTGAGCCATACAGTGCGGGACACAGGCCGGAAGAGGCCTGCATCGCATCGCTGCCAGCCTGATGGAGGTAAGTATAAGTGTTTATTTTTTTTATATGGTACTACTACTAGCACATGATCGGGGGGCATCTCTTGGGGCACCTGTTACTGGCACATGATTGTGGGGCATCTATGGGCTCACCTGTTACTGGCACATGATTGGGGGCATCTATGGGGCACTTGTTACTGGCACATGTTTGGGGGCATCTATGGGGGCACCTGTTACTGGCACATGATTGGGGGAATCTATGGGGGCACTTGTTACTGGCACAATATTTGGGGGCATCTATAGGGTCACTTGTTACTGGCACATTATTGGGGGGCATCTATAGGGGCACCTCTTACTGGCACATTATTGGGGGCACTGTGGGGGCATCTATGGGGCACTTCTTACTGGCACATTATTGGTTCCACTTTTTACTGGCACATTATTGGGGGCACTGTGGGGGCATCTATGGGGGAACTTCTTACTGGCCACAAAGAAGGGGTATTATATATGGGGAAGGGGAGAGAGAAGTACTATGGGCTCATCTATGGGGGGCACTAAGAAGGGGTATTTTATACTTGCAAATTATGGGGGACACTGAGGGCATCTACTGGAGAACTATATATGATGTATTTTATACTGGTACATTATGGGGGGCACTAGGAAGAAGGGGGTAGAGGAGAACTGTGGAGCATTTACTGGGGGCACTACATAGGGGTATTTTATACTGGCACATTATAGGGGCACTATGGGGGAATTAGCTCAACTGGGGGCATTAAAAGGGGGTATTTTTTGCACTGGCACTTTAAAAGGATATTATGTTATTACTACTGGGGGTCTATGGGGAAAATTATTACTAGTATGGGCACTATGGGAGCATTATTACTTCTGGAGCACAGTGGGGACATAGTGGGGGCACTGTAGGAGCACTATTACTACCATGTGTGCTCTAGCAGAGAATTATTCCTATTGGTGGGACTTTTGGGAGCACTATTACTGTGATCTAAATATCAAATGGCCTCACAGTACATGTCAACGTTTACTATTTTAGCAAGCTAATTGATGGTCCATCTGGACTAAATACGTCTTTGGATCATGTACTGTTTTTATTAGTTAAAACTTTACTTTTATTTGTTATTTTTTAAATAGATTATTTCACTATATATACATACATAGACACTACTTTGACAATTTAAAACTATCAGTGGTGCGGGCTGCTCTGTCTAATTATTCACATTCATCACCTATAGTAACCTACAACAGTTTTTTTGCCACCATTATTTTTGTCACAGCTGTTGACCGGCTGCTATTTATTGCCACTGTTGTTT
This sequence comes from Bufo bufo, assembly GCF_905171765.1. Classification (NCBI taxonomy): domain Eukaryota; kingdom Metazoa; phylum Chordata; class Amphibia; order Anura; family Bufonidae; genus Bufo; species Bufo bufo. Next base: position 459,800,752 of record NC_053389.1, on the reverse strand, counting down.
CTAACTTGTTATTACTGTTGGCTAAATTTCTTATCGCCTATATACTCATGCAGTTGCTGCTAATAAAATAGCTGTTTTTAACGGGATTCACCGCAAATAAATTTGGATAGAATTGAATCTTTTCGGAAAATTCAGCGAACCGGCCGAATCGAATTTTTTAGAAATTTGCTTATCTCTACTAGACGCTTTACAGGCTACGGCAGCGCTAAAGACAGCCCATTAGTGCCAGTGACATAATCAGGCTCACTTCTGGGCAGAAGTCTCTGGAGAGCCCAGTATGTCACCAGATCTCCATAAAAAGCCTTTGCCCTGCGCCATTCAGCGCAGGGCAAAGGAGAGTATCTGAGCATGCTCTGATGCTCATATTGGGGTTAAATGTTGGGTTAAAAATGTTGGTATGTCCAGGTTCAGCCAAAGGAAGAGGATACATTTCATGGGTAGAAGGAAGAATGAATTCAATGAAATTCCAGCAAATTCTGAAATAAAACATAACACCAACTGTAAAATTGAATTTGAAAAGAGGATGGCTTCTACAAATGGATAATGGTCCTAAACACACCTCAAAATCCACAATAGGCTACCTCAAAAGATGCAAGCGGAAGGTTTTACCATGGCCCTCACAGTCCCCTGATCTGAGCATCATTGAAAATCTGTGGATAGACCTCAAAAGAGCAGTGCATGCAAAGAAGAATGGATGAAAATCCCTTGAACAAGTACTTAAAGAATTTTGGCTGGCTACAAAAAGCATTTACAAGCTGTGATACTTGTCAAAAAGAGTGCTACTAGGTACTAACCATGCAGAGTGCCCACAGTTTTTCATCAGGCCCTTTTCTTTCCTTGTTATTTTAAAAATATAAAAGATGAAAATAAAATTATTTTTGCTTAATACAAAGGGAAGGTATCAACTTTCACTTTATGCCTTTTGTAGATTGTTTATAGTAACATTAATTTTGACATGGGGTGCTCAAACGTTTGCACTTTTGAATGCTACTGTGTGTATATATACACAGTATATGAAGGCCTTTGAAATTCATCGGCTTTTAATGGCCATCTTCAACAGTCATAAAAAAACTAATGCAAAACGGCCATTAAACACAGACAGACAGAAAATGTATGAACAAATGATTGAAAAATGGCAATGAAAAACTGACAGTGTGTTCATTTTTAACGGCTGTGCCACCCCAACACTGCCGTGCACATGTGCATATGCTTCTGGAAATAAAGAACTATCTGTAATAAAATATAAAATACGATAGGAGTTGGATCAATATCTCTTCCATATATAGCATTTGCTATAGCACCCCTACATAGTGGTCTGTAATTTCTTTTGTCTTCAAACGAAGCCACTTACCATGCTTTTACCCTTCTTCAAGAATCCTCCTTCACCATCTTTCATATATTCTATTTCTTAAACCACTGTGCTCAATTTCTGTCATTTTAAATAGAGTGCCATCCACTCTCATAATGCTCAAGAAGCATATTTACCAAAAGGAACAATAATTCAATATTTCTAAATAGAAAGCAAATACCAAGCGGTATGACATGGATACACAGTCGGCTGTTTTCTATTTGAACATAAGAATGATCACACTACATATCGTTATCCCTTCTAACATTTGAATGCTAATTTCTTGAAAAATAGGATGTTTCAGCTTGAAACCTGACAAACTTAGTAGCTGAAGGTCATGTCACACAACTCACAAGCATTGCATAATCAAGGAGTTCCTGCTTTTCGCCTAAAGACAAGGATGACCTATGGAGAAATCAGAGCACACAAACCCCAGTGTTGCAGTGTTTTGTGAATGAATTCACTCATTTTAACCTTTTCATTAGGGTCCATTCACACGTCCGTAGGTATTTTGCATTCCGCAAATTGCGGATCCGCAAAACACTGACAGCGGAAATGTGCATTTCTCAATTTGCGGACCGCACATCGCCGGCACTTTAATAGAAAATGCCTTTTCTTGTCCGCAATTGAGGACAAGAATAGGACATGTTCTATTTTGCGGATCCGGAAAATTTGCTATGCGAACAGCACATAGCATCCGTTCCGGCCCATTGAAAGTGAATGGGTCCGCAAAATCTGGTACGGGTGTGAATGGGCCCTTAAAGGCTATGGGCATCTTAAACATGATGAAACATATGTTTTTATATAGTTATGGTTTATTTTTGGTTAAAAAAAAGTTTTAGGCTTCATTCCTTTCCAGACTCTCTGATATTTCGTTTGCAACCTGCTCCTAGTTTCCAACTTATATTGTGTGGATGTTCCCCCAACCCACACAAAAAAAAACAAAAAAACAGAGGTCTTTGTGTGAAGGATGATGCCATTTTTACATGCTCTAATGTAACAGCACAACTTCATTTCTGTTCTGATTTCCCCTACAACAGGTCATGATGGATCTCCTGTCCATTGTGTGGACAGACACTGATGCTGTGAAATGTGAGTCTTCTCCTCCTACAGTGTACAGTGAATTCTCCCTCCCTTCATACACAGATACACATTCTATGTGATTTATCTTTCCTCCCCCTGTGCTGTCATTCCTATCCATGTGTGTTTTGTCTTCCCTGAAACCTGGCTGCTTCCCCTATCTCCACTTTATTATCTGCCATGTACAACCTCATTCGGCTCCCTGCTTTTATCTCTAACTTGAGAGAAGAAAGGGGTAGAGAAGAGGGTCAACAGAGCCAGAAGAAGCGTGCTATTAAAACTATGTAAGATAGGATAGCTAGATATGTGAAGGAGTTTTACAATCTCTATGGTGGCAACATAATAATTAACTATTAATAAAGATTATTAGAAAATAGTTTAACTTTTCATTTAAGAAGAATATTAGCAATAAAAACGCCAGTGCTAGAGTTTCCGTAGCATAAACACTAATTAGTGTAAATTTCCATATGCCAATGACCTGAAATGCAGATGCTGAATTTACTTATTATATCATACCTCTGAATGTTGAAAAGTCATGCTTTGGCAAATTTTCTGAAGCTGAATTGCTGTCATCATTGCTTCCAAGTTGAAGGCATCCAATGATGTTGGGTATTGTTTTCTGACCATGAGGTCTTCTTCTGCAGTCTCCCCTACTTCCTCTGTCTGGGTGTTGAAATTGTTTACAAGTTTGCATACATTGAGAAGAGTCATTTTCCAGTATGGAAGCCTTGCCTTATTCACCTAAAGTGAAATATTTGGAAATTATTATGAGCACAAACAAACAAATAAATATATTTGTATACTCTTCTTACACATAGCATGTGACTCAAACAAATTTCTAAATCATTCAGCAATAATAGATTTTAGTGAATTTGTACTGCTTTCAGTATATTACTTAGATTTTCAGTAACACAAATTAATATATGAATATTCTCAGTGCATTTCAGCCATGAAATTCAGTCATGAATTTAATTATTATTTTTTTAATTGTAAGAAATATATTAGCTGATTTAGCACATTTTATTCATATGAAATGTCCACAAATAGTATGCTGTCCACTTGGTTTCCATACACACCTAGCTGCAGTGATGGAGTATGTAAACATATGCTTTACAAATGTAAAGATATTCAAGATAATAGGAGCAGTGTTACAATGACCAGCTCTATCCAAGGTTGACAGAGCTGTTTAGTTCCAGTGCCTATTTCCAGCACTGAAGCTAATACAGAATATCAATGAGGGTACTGGGAGTCATACCCCCTCCACTCCAATCCTCAGGATATGCCATCAATTTAAAATCCTTGAAAAATTCTTTAAAGTTTATTTTTTTTTCAGGTCTGGTCATTAAGTGGTTATATAGCATTTTAATGAAATGAACAGTAGTGCTGTCTTTAGTTTTGAGGAATTACCAGAATAACAATTATGAACTTATTTCTGCTGTAGGTGTCTCAAATCACTATTTGAAAGGGATGTTTATAGCCAATGCAAAATGTTATGGTTAGGAAGTTTTGCACAGACTAAGGCAAAGCATGTCACATCATATTTGGATATAGAGATAAGCAAACTGTGGAGACAAGAGGGTCATAGGTTGCTCTCATTTGCCGGCCTGGCTATCTTTATTAAGACCGCGCAGGGTAAGGGCTCATACCACTAAACACCGGTGCTCCTTTCCCTTGGGGGGAACACTACTCAGACAACAGAGGGCGAAGTTACAATGCCCTGGGAAGACTTTATTGGATAATCAACTGTGAGCAGCATATAGTACAGTCCCAGCAAGGGCACAGTAGCACCCAGATTTGGACGGGCACCCACAGAGGTGAGGTAGCAGCAAGCTTAGGTACCAGGTCGTGCACAGCAAGGCATGTGGTCAGATGACCCAATTGTCCAAACCTGGACTCTCTAACCAAACCTGTAGGCTTGAGGTTGTGCAGAAGAGCAGTTCTGAAGTCTACCAGCTGGAACCATAGTCCCTAGGCTGACGACCTGTAGAATAGCTGCTGATGACAGGGACAGATGCCTTTTTATTTCCCTCAGCCGCCATTTCAGTGCATTGGCCCCCATAGGATTGGTGGAAGATAATCGTGGCTGTTCCATCATTAGTTGTCATATTAATCCAACTGCATAATATCATTCTGATGATACAGCTTTTCAACTTCAGCTAGACAAGTTGAACGGCTTCTAATACACAGCAGGGGGGCTGATGCAATCCACAGGTGATATAATTAGCAGGTCCTTTCCAATACATCTGATGGCGTGTTAGTCAGACCAAAAGACAGCACATAGCTAGTTCAAGTTGCTGTGGAAGTCAGACAACTACAGGAAAGACACAAGATTTTTTTCATTTCAAGTTTGCCAATTTTTAAAAAAAATTTGGTGAGAGAGAGTGTACTGTATTGTAGACCAGGTGATGCCCCTACTATGCCAATTAGCCAAGTACATGTGAGCAGTATTGTAGTACAGGTGATGTACCTGGTACACAGAGTATGTGTGCATAGTATTGCAGGTCCCTCTAGGTTGTTGGGAAAGATATTCAAATAAGCTTTCCTAAACCAACACAACTGATGCAAAATAAGGGTTAATCATTTTAGAAAAAAGACGACTGTAGGGAGATCTAATTACTATGTATAAATATATCAGGGGTCAGTACAGAGATCTCTCCCATCATCTATTTATCCCCAGGACTGTGACGAGGGGACATCCTCTGCGTCTGGAGGAAAGAAGGTTTGTACACAAACATAGAAGAGGATTCTTTACGGTAAGAGCAGTGAGACTATGGAACTCTCTGCCTGAGGAGGTGGTGATGGTGAGTACAATAAAGGAATTCAAGAGGGGCCTGGATGTATTTCTGGAGCGTAATAATATTACAGGCTATAGCTACTAGAGAGGGGTCGTTGATCCAGGGAGTTATTCTGATTGCCTGATTGGAGTCGGGAAGGAATTTTTTATTCCTCTAAAGTGGGTAAAACAAATACCAACCCTAGACCATTAAACAAATGCATATCCCCAACCAGACCCCTGTAAACAGATGCAGACTCTAGAACAGACCCCCTAAACAAATGTAGACCCTAGAGTACACCCTAACCAGAACTCCTAAATAAATATATACTCTACATTACAGCAGCAGCTGCGAGCTGCGTTGCTTTACTCACCCTGCCTGGCACATCAGACCCACCTCCTGCCACCCCCCTCCAGTTAGGCCTGGCTGCCAGATACACTCTGATTCTTCAAGAAAAGTGAGGCCTGCTTACTGACAAAGCCTCATCACCTCTACTTGAAGGATGCATGTTCTCACTCCCTCTAGCTCTTAAATAGCAAGCCTGCGTTCACTCAATTTTTCACCAGCTAATGGCTGGCGGCCCTGGGGTCTTTCAAGTACCTTTCAGGGTACTTAGTGTTCTAAGATCCTGCAAGGGTATTCCATTATATTGTCTGCCTATGTATTGACCTCTGTCTGTTTATTATATTCTGACCCTCTGCTACCTGACCTGATATGTGCTTATTACCGGTCTCTATGCTGTCTGCCCTGACCTTGGACTCATTCCCATATTACACATACGTACTCCATGAGCCATGAACGGCCTGTCCCTGACTTCGATTTTGCCTGACCCCTTTGTGTCCTACACCTGTGTCTCTGATCCCTGTGAGTCAGCTGTTAACCACACAGAGTTACTCCATGAGGTAGCAGCCTAGTGACTCCCCTGCAGCAAAGCCCAGGTTCCTGTATAAGGGTGAATACCAGGGAATGCCAGAATAATGCCCTAAGCCAAATCTTTTGGTTAACACTTACCATAACACCCTATACCAGTTCTCCTAATATAGGCTCCTAAATTAATTTAGACCCAAGACCAGGCCACTAAATACAGACCCACTTTTGCAGTTCATGTATTGTTATGTGATTGACGCAGCACATTTATTTTAATTGCTTATACAATACCAACAGATTCCACAGTACTTTTACACTTTTACAGACATTATCATCACTTGGGCCCCTAGTGGAGCTCACAATATAAATTATGTCTTTATGTTTTTGGGAGAAAACCAACACAAACATGGTGAGAACATACAAACTTCATTCAGATGTTGTTCGTGGATGGAATTGTATTTATGACACAGGATAGATGGTAAAAGAATGATCGCTGGGGGGCCTAGAAATACTCTACAAGTGGACTAATCATTAGACTGGGGATCCACTGCACAACTTCAATAAGGAGAAGTTTGAATTGAGTGAAGGTCATACATTTTCCTTGCATCTTTCAGGGTCTATGGGACTAATCAAAAACAGCCAAGTTAATAGTTTGGCTGCTTTTCTCAGCCCTATAGAAATGAGAAAAAAAATTCCAAAAATCTGCTTCTTTATACCATTAAATTATTTACACATTTGGTGGTATGTGATAACTCTTTTCAAACAATGTTTTTCCAGCAGTTCAGTCTAAGAAACAATTGTTAATTATTACTGATATTTGTGCAGACTGACATATTTCTGGAAAAATACAATTTAGGTTCGATTCCATTTGGACCTGAAATTTTACCTGAATTGAAAGTGCTTCAATCTCCTTGAAAAGTTGTACATGACATCCTGGTCTCTCTCTTTGGGCTCATGCACAGGGCCGTTGTGCGGCCATTCCGTGCACTGGGGACCACAATTGTGGTCCCCAATGCATGGGCAACATCCGTGCAGCGGGCCGGACCCATTCAACTTGAATGAGTCTCTGGTCTGTCCGCACCACAAAAAAATATGAACAATGGAAAGAAACACCATGAAAGCACTTCGTAGTGATTCTGGTGTTCCGTGACTCCATTCCGCTTCTCCGTAATTGCGTACCCATTCAAGTCAATAGGTCCGCATCCATGATGCGTGGTGCACACGGGTGGTGGCCGTGGATTGCCGTTTGCGGGCCCCAATAAAGTCACGGTCGCCCGACGGCTGTGTGCATGAGGCCTTTCTCTTACACTGTCTCTCAGTCTCTATTGATCTCTCTCTCTCTTGAAAAATTATCCTAAATCAAATCACATGAATTTCTGTTTCTATAGAATCTTAAATTTTAGAAAAATTTGGGTTGAATTTGTATTTCATAGAATTGACTCAGATCTCTAGTGATGGCTTATGGTTGACAACACCATCTTCCGTATTTCAAGTGAACGATGGCCATTTTGGCACTGAATATTTGTTTTCAAGGGTCAATTTCAACAACAGGGAATTACTTACAGGATATTTCATTAAGGTATTGACAAAAAATTCTAGCAGTATTATTTTATGTAAATTGTATATATTTATTACACAGAAAGCTTTGAGTAAGGACAGAAAAGCTTTCTCCAGTTTACAAAAAGGAAGCATATAACTGATATACATAATTACTGAAATCTACAGCAACTCTGAAGAGGCATACCAGATGAGGCATATCATTTAGAATAAGGTCTTCACCTTATCATGGATTATATGGCGATCCAGCAGCGCAGGCCCCATCAAGAATAGTGCAGCAGGCGCTGGTCTTGATGAATCAGGGCCAATAACTTTGCACCAGACATTTAAGCCCTTCCTGCACCATGTCGTAAATATACAGCATGGGAAGCTGAACGTTAATGCACCATGCCGTATATTTATGGTGTGTTAACATGTAACATAGAACTGACAACCTTCTGTAATGGCCAAGATCAGTGTTGGCCATTTAACTAGGGACTGCAGCATCTAAGGAGTTTGCAAAGGTAGTGAGCTCTCCTCCATCTAGCCCCTGCAATGCAATCTCAGGGTCTGAATTATTGTTATGGCAGTCGGAGGCCTTACAGAGGCATTGAGCCTGCCATGTATGGAAACTTACCAGCCTGCCAGTATAATACACAGCAATAGGTCGCTATTGTAATGTATTGTAGCAGAGATTAAATTGTATGTTTAAGCCTCTAAGTGAGACATAAAACAAATTTGAAAAAAGTGGAAAAAAGAATTACAAAAAATCAAGTTAAAAAATTGCCCTTTTCCCCATATCCAATTGGTTAATTGGTTAAAAAATGAAAAAATAAAATAAACTACACATACTGCAATTGGTATCTCCATAACAACATGATCTATAAAAGGGATAATGTTATTTATCCCATGCAGTGAAAAAAATAAAATAAATGTTTTGCTCCCATTTTGCATGAGCTGAACTCAAAGATCTGAAACATTTTCTACATACACAAAAGACCCATTACTCAAATATTGTTCACAAATCTGTCTAAATCTGTGTTAGTGAGCACTTCTCCTTTGCCAAGATAATCCATCCCACCTCACGGGTGTGGCATATCAAGGTGCTGATTAGACAGCATGAATATTGGACAGATGTGCCTTAGACTGCCCACAATAAAAAGCCACTCTGAAATGTGCAGTTTGATCACACAGCACAATGCCACAGATGTCGCAACGTTTGAGGGAGCGTGCAATTGGCATGCTGACTGCAGGAATGTCTACCAGAGCTGTTGCCCGTGCAGCGTTTTGGCTTTCCGTTTTTGAGATCCATCATGAGCTCTCACAAGCAGTCCAAAACGGATCAGTTTTGCCTTAATGCATTCTGAATGGAAAAGGATCTGCTCAGAATGCATCAGTTTGCCTGCATTCAGTCACCATTCCGCTCTGGAAGAGGACACCAAAACGCTGCCTGCAGCATTTTTTTTGTCCGTCCTGGGATGTGGAGCGAGACAGATCCGTCCTGACACACAATGTAAGTCAATGGGGACATATCCGTTTTCTCTGACACAATAGAAAACGGATTCGTCCCCCTTTGACTTTCAATGGAGTTCATGACGGGTCGGTCTTGGCTATATAAGACATAGTACAACCGGATCCGTTCATGACAGATGCATGCGGTTGTATTATTGTAAAGGAATAGTTTTTTGCAGATCCATGACAGATCCGCAACAAACTCTGGTGTGAAAGTAGGCTTTGATTGCATATTACAGTTAACAGGCAATTTTATATTTTCTAATTTTATGTAACACCTGTGGGGTCAAAATGCTTACTGCACCACTATATTAATTCAGTGAGAGGTACAGTTTCCAAAATAGGGCCTTTTGGGTTGTTTCTTATGTTTTAGCACCTCAAGAGCTCTGCAAAACGGAAATGGTTCCTTAAAACATCCTAAAAAATTAAATCCACAAAGTGCTCTTTCAATTTTGAGTCCAGTACTTAGTTAAAGTAGCACTTTAGGGCTATATATGAAATTTTTTTTTTTAAAAACTGCAAAATTAGGATAATACATTTGGAGTATTAGTTCCATTTTATCAATGCTGTGTTACAAAAAATGAATGAAAATCTGCAAAAATATGTTAAATTCCACCTCCATTTTGCGTTAATTTCTGTAAAACACATAAAGAGTTAACAAGCTTCCTAAATGCCTTTTTGAATACTTTGAGAGATGCAGTTTTTAAAATGAGGTCATACAGTATATGAGGGGTTCTAATACATATGCCTCTGAAAGTTTCTTCAGAACTGAATTGGTCCCTAAAATATAGTGTTTGGAAATTTTCTTTAAAATTTGTATAGCGTTCCCCAAAAAATAAAAGTACTTTTCAAAAATGATGTAAGCATAACGTAGACATATGGTAAATATTAAAGGAGTTCTTCAAAAGATAATAAGACCTTCAAACATGGCAGTCCCACACCTGGTCCACACCGCTTAATTCAATCCATGTGACTCCCGCTCCAGCACATGACACAAGGGGAGCAGGTCACTGCTGTGGCCTGTGATTGGCTGTGGTGGTCACATATCCTCCCTTCGACGGATATTGACGCCTGCACAGAGGGGAGCGGAAGCACTGGGGTGGGAGCCACACAAACCGAATCCAGATTTTTTACTAAAAAAACACAAGACATATCAACCCAAAGTTGCCACTATCATAAAGTGCAAAATGTCATGAAAAACAATGTCAGAATCGCATGAAAATGTAGAAGCATTCCAAATAAATTCCCACATAAAGTGACACGTCAAATTTGAGAAAAAGGGGCTTTGTCCTTAAGACCAAAATAGTCTTCATCATCAGGGGGTTAAAGACAAGATACATACAATTACTGTATATTTAATTTTCTACTGTTTTCTGGTAATGAAAAATTCAGTTCTCATCATGGGTTTCTGAGGCACCTTTTTCCTTTTTAAAGGGTAAAACACTCCATTTACCAATGAAAGAATTTAGATGTTTTTAAATATTTGTCTCTTATCATCCCAATACCATTCATCCATTGTACAGGATTATTGTGCTTTTGTTAAAAGAAACACTGACAGTGAGCAGTTTACAGCTAGGCTGCAAAAGTATGTTCTATGGGCTGTGAATGTCAGATAAGTGTACAATGGAAGACGCTGAAGTTGAGAGATTGATAGGTACCTTGTCTGCTTGTACAGTGTCATTTGCATACCTGCATGGGTAAAAAGATAGGTGATAAATGTTTTTTTTGCCTTCTAATGCCATGATTTGAAACTCTTTTGTCGAATATCCTCTTTCATCTAATTGTAACAGACGTTCTCAGTATCTTCTCATTTTTAATCATAGTGTATAAAAATGCATTTTACTGCAGCTTAGTTAAGATGCAAAAAAATTATCTTAATCATTGCTATGAACTGGAAATGTGACTTGTAAATGGTTATCTTCTGACATTTCATTTATGTATATAGCCCATCATTCCCATCAGTATCTGTGCCTATTTGTGCTCACACTCTAAATTCCATATTAACCTATCAGTATGTGTTTGGTGTGTTGTAGTCAGCCAGAATACCCAGATAAAAATTAGCCCATGACCAGATCTGAATCTAGTACCCCAAAGTTGCAAAGTAGATATGCTAAGCACTGTACTGTACTACCAATATGATCCACTATACACACAGAGGTAAACATTGAATGTATGGCTAATACATATGGTTGTATTAAAAACGTGCATAAGATGTACATTTGGGGCCAAATCATGGGAACTCAGGAAAGCCTTTCCCAGTTAAAAGGCTTCTCTATTTTGCTTGAGCCATTAAAGTCAGAGTAATTTAGGACAAAAACATTGGGTGAGTCTTACAGGTTAATACTGAAAATGCAATGTTTTTGTACAGAAAATCTGTCTAGCCTATGAAATTTCAGAAGCCATTATAATACTACAATAAATTTCTAGGTGCTTACCTGCTATGACCTTCCTCTTTCAAAAACACCTTAGTTTTTTGGCCATATCTAGGTAGTATGAAATATGCTTTTCTTTTATTTTCCTACTCATTAGGAAATAGAAGAGACTTGACGATGAGAGGGCACTTACAGTGCCTGAATGGAATATGAGGGCAGATGAGAGGAGGGACAAGACCCAGGAAACTTGATGTTATAATCTAGCTTATAGGCTGAGAAGGAGACTAGGAGACCAAGGAAAGCAAAATTCCCTTGAAATATCAAGCCGGTCTTGAATGAGTAGATAGGTCTTTGTGGAATATAACTGGTCTTTAGAAGAACATATTGCATACCTAATACACATGTGGATTTTGGAAAAATTTTACATTTCCTTTTTATGTGGCATGGTTTAACCTGGATAACCCATTGCCATAAATTAATTTTGGAAAATGCTAAACAATTGTAATCATTGATTTTTTATAAATCTGACTTTGTCATGTGACTCTAACCATAGGAGGTGATGAGATTCATAACAAGCAACACCTATTAGTTCTTCTATACTCCTCATATCTTAACTCCTCATATCTCAACTCCTTTACTTAACATTGTATATTTAATGATTCAACTCGACTATGAAAGTTTTTATTTTACTGTCATATTTCTCTTTTCACATTGCCTTTATTATATAATTTTTTATCCTGACTTTTCCAGGGTTTCTATTGATGACCTATCCTCTAAAGACCTTAGTGATATAAATCTGCCTTATGACCTCATGAGAATAACTTGTTTTAGGCAGTGCACCCCAGATAACCAGACTCTCAAATTATTTCCTTTTGCTGAGATTTGCCTCATGAGCACTTACGATACTGCTTATGCTATAGGTCAGCAGTACTTCCTGACAATGAGGCATTAAAAAAGTTTTACAAGACTTTAATACTGATGACCTATCCTCTGGTGTCCCTAATGAGAAAGAACTCCTCGCAAGGCCTCTCAGAAAACCAGATGAATGTTTTATCTCAGACATTCAGTACTCTTTTTCTTTTGGAAAGAGAACTAGCTTACCCATCTCAATCTGAGAAACAATACAAGGGACATTCAGTACTCTTGTCCTTTTGGAAGAACCCCTGGCTTTCATGTCTCTTTTCCAGTGGAGTATTATGCATGAGTTGGTCTGATTTGCCCATAATGAATAACAATATTAAAAGAATTTGGGGCACATTTATTAAGACTGGCATTTTAGACACTGTTCTTAATAACGGCCCATAGCTGGTGGTGGCCTCTCCATAACTTTGGCGCATTCAGCGCCAGTTCTAAACGTAAAACAGCTTAAAACAGACGCCCACAATTTTAGACCTAGCATGAGTGGGGAGAAGTCGCCATCTGCGCCTGAAATACACCAAATTTAGGCATATTTCAGATTAGTAAATGACCCCCTTTTGGGGGGGGAAATTTTTGACAAATTTCAAATCTGTAGAACTGATTAGCCCATCTCTAGAATGAATGAATCGTGGCTGAGGAATAAAACACTTCAATACTGGCATAACAATCAGCTTCATTTGAGCACAATCAAGTTAAATGATCTTCCAATGTCCAGAAAATTGCATTTAGAAGAACTTCTGTGCTTTATATTGATGTATTTAAAACCATTGTTCATATATCATCTGTCAGTAGTATATTACCCATTATCTTCCAAAGAAAGCTATAATCATAAGTATCATCATGTGTGCCCATTATACCCAAAGAAAGTAAGAAGAGACAGCAGATCACTGCACATTATTACCACATCAGCACTCATCAGTTCAAAGCTGGCTGAATGTCAGACGGAGTACATAATACTATTACTGTATTTTCTAAGGCTATAGACATTGACATTGTTGTAGCTATTGTATTTTATTGGTTAAGTGTTGTAAATTCATAAAACACATAGCAATTTAATTTCTGGTACAGAACAAAAGTTGGGTTGTTTGAAATAAAATCTGTTCTTCAGATTGAATATTGAAAACTATCACAAAGTTCCATGTGTTTTAAAGGGAACCTGTCACGTTGAACATGGTGTCTGAGGGCATATGTTATCGAGCAGGAGGAGCTGAGCAGATTGATACCTAGCTTTATGGGAAAATATTCACTATAACTTGTGTTTTATTCATTTCAATCCCAACTCATTCTGGGCTTTGAAGTCCAAGAGGCAGTCCTATCAGTGATTGACAGCTATCTGTGTATACACAGCCATAGAGGGTAGGCTGTCAATCACTGATAGGACCGCCTCCTGGACTTCAAAGCCCAGAATCAGCAGGAATTTAAATGTATAAAATACAAGTTTTGCCAAATTATTTCACATAAAACTTTACATCAATCTTCTCAGCTCCTCCTGCTCTATAACAAGCTGCCTGCACATAAATTCGCATTTTCATGGTGGCAGGATCCCTTTACGAAAAGGTACCCCTGCTATAAATTATAAGAAGCCACTAAAGCTTATATTAGATGGCAGATAGTCCATAAGATCATAACTAACAAGCATTTGTATGAACACTCGTTAGCGATGATCTGGCAGTGTAATACTGCCGCTGATTACCTGTTCATTGGGTAATTGGAATCTTTCAGCAGGTTTAAAAATCATTGTTTGCCGACATCAGATCGTAGTCACGATTGGCTGCTGGCAAACAATGATTCAGCATGGGGACAAGCGATGGCATTAGCAATCACTCCTCCACCATACTGAGGAGGAGGTCGCAGCATGGAATAGCAGGTAGACGAGCAGGTAGATGTTGGGGAGGAACTCTTCGTTCCTGACAATTGCCTAGATGATCAATAATGTGTAATGTAAGTGGAGTATTTAACCAGGTAAACTCCAAGGGGACTTGTAATATATCTGTCCACCAAATCTTTGAAACTTGCTAATACTTTTAAAAGGTTTACAGGTGAGCTGTATATTATGCTTTTTTTTGCAGCAGGCCATACATATTACTGTAAAATACACAGTACGCTGCACAGAAATGCTGGTCTTAACACGTTTTTCGGTATTTAGATGCCGTGATCAATTAAACATGATATTTAAAGGCTGTAATGACCACTATTGGCATTATTGCCAGTTGAAAACATTAGTCGCGGACCGATGCCGTTTGAAGCAGCATGGCCCCGCGGCTATGGCACACCTTGCGCACGCGAGTGGGCGACATGTTTAATCCCTCAAGGACACGGCAATATTTCACCTTAAGGACCAGGCCATTTTTTGCAAATCTGACCAGTGTCAATTTATGTGGTGATAACTTTAAAACGCTTTGACTTATCCAGGCCATTCTGAGAATGTTTTTTTCGTCACATATTGTACTTCATGACACTGGTAAAATGGAGTAAAAAAATATCATTTTTATTTATAAAAAAATACCAAATTTATCAAAATTTTTGAAAAATTAGCAAATTTCCAAGTTTCAATTTCTCTATTTCTATAATACATAGTAATACCTCCAGAAATAGTTATTACTTTACATTACCCATATGTCTACTTCATGTTAGGATCATTTTGGGAATGACATTTTATTTTTTGGGGATGTTACAAGGCTTAGAAGTTTAGAAGCAAATCTTTATAAATTTTTCAGAAATTTTCAAAAACCCACTTTTTAAGGACCAGTTCAGGTCTGAAGTCACTTTGTGAGGCTTACATAATAGAAACCACCCAAAAATGACCCCATTCTAGAAACTACACACCTCAAGGTATTCAAAACTTATTTTTACAAACATCGTTAACCCTTTAAGTGTTCCACAAGAGTTAATGGCAAATGGAGATAAAATTTCAGAATTTAGATTTTATTGGCAAAGTTTCCATTTTAATCCATTTTTTCCAGTTACAAAGCAAGGGTTAACAGCCAAATAAAATGCTATATTTATTGCCCTGATTCTGTAGTTTGCAGAAACACCCCATATGTGGTCGTAAACTACTGTACGGGCACACGGTAGGGTGTAGAGGGAAAGGTGCGCTGTGTGGTTTTTGGAAGGCAGATTTTGCTGGACTTGTTTAATTACACCATGTCCCATTTGAAGCCCCCCTAATGCACCCCTAGAGTAGAAATTCCATAAAAGTGACCCCATCTAAGAAACTACACCCCTCAAGGTATTCAAAACTAATTTTACAAGCTTTGTTAACCATTTAGGTATTGCACAAGAGTTATTAGCAAATGAAGATGCAATTTGAGAATTTAAATTTTTGGGCAAATTTTCAATTTTAATCAATTTTTTCCAGTAACAAAGCAAGGATTAACAGCCAAACAAAATGCTATATTTATTTCCCTGATTCTGTAGTTTGAAGAAACACCCCATATGTGGCCATAAACTACTGTACGGGCACACAGTAGGGTGTACAGGGAAAGGAGTGCGGTGTGGTTTTTGGAAGCAGGTTTTGCTGGACTGGTTTATTTATACCATGTCCCATTTGAAGCCCCTCTGATGCACCCCTAGAGTAGAAACTCCATAAAAGTGATCCCATTTTGGAAACTACGGGATAAGGTGGCAGTTTTGTTGCGACTATTTTTAGGGTACATATGATTTTTGGTTTCTCTATATTACATTTTTGTGAGGCAAGGTTACCAAAAATAGAAATTCTGAAATTTCATCTCCATTTGCCATAAACTGTTGAGGAACACCTAAAGGGTTAATAAAGTTTGTAAAATCAGTTTTGAATACCTTGAGGGGTGTAGTTTCTTAGATGAGGTCGCTTTTATGGAGTTTCTACTCTATGGGTGCATCAGGGGGGCTTCAAATGGGACATGGTGCCAAAAAAAAGGCCATCAAAATCTGCCTTCCAGAAACCATAGAAACATAGAAACATAGAATGTGTCGGCAGATAAGAACCATTTGGCCCATCTAGTCTGCCCAATATACTGAATACTATGGATAGCCCCCGGCCCTTATCTTATATGAAGGATGGCCTTATGCCTATCCCATGCATGCTTAAACCCCTTCACTGTATTTGCAGCTACCATAGAGCGTTCCTTTCCTTCTGCGCCCTGCCGCAGTTTACGACCACATATGGGGTGTTCCTGTAAATTGCAGAATCAGGGTAATAAATATTATGTTTTGTTTGGCTGTTAACCCTTGCTTTGTTACTGTAAAAAAACTGAAATTTAAAATTGAAAATTTGCCAAAAAATTGCTGTTTTGGCACAGTTTTTATTTTATTTTTTGGACCGTGTTCATCTGAGGGTTAGGTCATGGGGTATTTTTATCTCTCTGATCAAGTCTACTTGATCGGCGATACCGAATATGTCAACTTTTTAAAAATGTATTTATGTTTTACACTATAATATCTTTTTATAAACAAAAAAAAAACATTTTAGTATCACCGTAATTTTTTTTTGTATTTAGCCTATTATCTTAGGTAGGGCCTCATTTTTTGCGGGATGAGAGGATGTTTTTTTTGGCACTATTTTGGGGGGCATATGCCTTTTTGATCGCTTGCTATTATAATTTTTGTGATGTAAGGTGACAAAAAAATACCTTTTTCTGCACAGTTTTTATTTTATTTTTTTGAGGGGTTAAGTCATGGGGTATTTTTATAGAGAATATTCTTACAGACGTGGAGATACCTAATATGTCTACTTTATTTTAGTTTTACAAAATAATATTTTAGAATTATTTTTTTTGTTTGTTTTAGTGTCTCAAGTCTGCGAACCATAGTTTTTTTCCGATTGTCAGTGGCTAAAATTGGGGAAGGGGATTATAAATGTAGTACTCAATGAAAGTGTGGTACTCCCTGAAACAACCATCAATGCAGAGGCCCGGATGATCGCGGTACGTGTCACACTGAGTGGTGGTGTCCTTCCGTATCCCCCTCCTGTGACACACTCTGCACTTTTTTTGGGTCCGTCCCTTCTTTCTAGTATGGGGGACCACACCTGGAAAGTGTTGGCCAGGGACGATATGGACGCCTGCCAGTTCCCGAGGTACCTGCCTTCTTTTTCCCAGTCAGAAAAGATCAGGACCTTGAGGACTGCCTCATAGAACTGAAGAATTTCCCTGTGTTGCCAGCGCTCTGAGACAGCACAAAAGAGTTGTACAAGGCAACCTGTACCAAGTAGACTGCAACTTTTTTGTACCATCCCCGGGTTTTGCGCATGGCATTATATGGCTTGAGGACTTGATCAGAGAGATCAACTCCTCCCATATACCGATTGTAGTCGACGATACAATCGGGCTTGAGGACCGTTGCCGCGGTACCTCGCACAAGGACAGGTGTGATGCCGTTACTCTTTTATCTGACCAGCAACAGGTTCCCACTGGTAAGGGCACGGGTCGCACCCCTGGGGATAGGTAACTGGAGGGGGTGGGTAGGGAGGCCGCGTTGATTTTTACGCACGATCCCACAAGCTGACGTGGATCTGGCGGCGAGGGACTGGAACAAGGGGATACTAATATAAAAGTTATCCACGTACAGGTGGTAACCCTTATCTAGCAGTGGGTGAATAAGCTCCCACACAAGTTTCCCGCTAACAACCAGAGTGGGGGGACATTCTGGGGGTTCAATACGGGAATCTCGCCCCTCGTACTCACAAAACTTGTAAGTGTACCCTGAGGTACTCTTACAAAGTTTGTACAGCTTTACGCCATACCTCGCCCGCTTAGAGGGAACATACTGGCAGAAAATGAGTCTCCCCTTGAAAGCAATGAGTGACTCATCAACCGCCACCTCCCTTCCAGGTACATAGGCCTGCACAAATTTGGCCCCAAAGTGATCGATGACCGGCCTGATTTTGTACAGGCGGTCATAGGCAGGATCACCTTGGTGGGTCCATGCTGCATTATCTGCATAATGCAGGCATTTCCGGATGGCCTCAAACCGGGTACGTGTCATGGCCGTACTGTAAAGTCGGGTCTGGTAGAGGACGTCCCCACTCCAGTAATGCCTGACACTAGTTTTTTTTACTAGGCCCATGTGCAGCACGAGGAACAAAAACCTCCTCATCTCGGCTGCACTGACCGAGAGCCCGGGTGTTGAGCAATGAACTGTTGGGCGAACAGGTTCGTTTGCTTCACCATCAGATTTACAAAGTGGTCACTGAAAAAAAGACTAAAATAGTCATATTCAGTAAAGCCCACTGTGGAAATCTGGATTCCTGGTTGACCAACAAAATCAGGAATCGCAGGCTCAAAATGATCTGTGGTACACCATGCAAGTTCACCGATAGGGGGCTCCGGTGGACTTATCTGGTGGGCTGGAAAACTAGTACAAGCCCCAGAGCTACTCGTACTAGTGTGGGCCACAGGGTCTCTGGCATGGCCGTCCCCTTGCTCCACCTGGCAGCGTCTCCGGAGCCTTGGGCGCTCATCATCATCGCTAGATGATGAGGAGGACACGGATGACAAAAGGAAAGTCATCCTTGTCCTCACTGGGGCTCTCGGACTCGGAGGAAAGCTGGGAGTATGCCTCCTCGGCCGAGAACATCCGGCGGGCCATAGGGGGATATATGTGTGTGCGTGTGCGTGCGTGTTAAACTTTATTTGGTGTGCGTGTGTGTGGGGGCACGGGTGTTCGCGTACTTACCCTAAACCTAACAGACAAAAAAATAAATTAAAAATAAATTAAAAAAAGGCCAAAAAATTTGAATAAAAAACAAAACAAAATTCAAACTCGATGATCAGCCGTCCGAAGTTGATCAGCGGTGGGGTTTGCGATGCGCTAACAGTGGCCGGACGCTAAGAGTGCCGGCCAGAGTCAGCGTGTGCAAAAAAAAAAATGCTTGCGCCCTAAAAAAAGTTGGGGGGGGGGGAAGGGGGGCAAGCTGCAGCACCCCTGGGGGGTCTAGGGTCACACAGCTGTGCTGTGGACCCCAGACACCCGATTTAGGGTGATGCAATCAAAAACTTTTCTTTTTTCCCGACTAACTTTCCCTCAATATCCCTGCCTAACCGAACCTGTCCCTAACATTTCCCTAAAAACTTTTTACTGTGGAGGGTCAGAATGGGGTGCTGGGGCACAGATGGGGGTGCTGGGGTGCTGGCTCTGGAGATCCGTGCAGCGCTCCTCTCTCCTCGGCTCCCGGACACAAAAGGAGGAGGAGAGGAGCGCTGGAATAATTTGAAGCGCCCGCCGCTGCAGCCAATCAGAGCTGTTCCTGAGAGGTGATGTGGTGAAGTAGTTGCTTATGGGAGAGAGCACATACCTTGAGGTACATTTTGTTACATTAAAGGAATGCTTCTTCTTACGTCTAATAGAGAGAACACAAGTTATATCTTCTTATAGACCAGTGGCTTGTTCTCCTAGAAGTGTGTGGCCCCTACAGGGCTTGTTACTACCAATACATCTACATTTTAGAACATGGTGTCATTTAGTTGAACAAAAAGATTTGCTAAATCAGGCAATACACACCTTTGATGAGTACATATTGCTGAGTACGTCTGCATCTAATACTTTCATCTCCTCTTCAGAATCTATGTTGGGATAAAGAAATACATTAATATTGATAGATAGATAGATAGATAGATAGATAGATAGATAGATAATAGATAGATGATAGATAGATAGATAGATAGATAGATAGATAGATAGATAGATAGATAATAGAAGTGTTTTGTCTTGATGAATACGTTGGTTCCTCGTGTCAGTCTACAGTATGAATACTTGATATGACGTGCTTACACATATATGAGTATTCTACATGAAGGTGTAAATGAGGTGAAACATAGTTGACATGTAACCTTCTCTTGTCACTGAAGGGGAATATCCATAAACTATTATTCATCTGTGACTGACAGAAAATGGGTTACATGTCCATTCTTTCTGTCTGTATGGCATCAGTATATCATCCGTTATCACATATGTAAAATAACAATGCCCATCCAATGTGTCCTAGCAGCCATCAGTGAAAAGCCGACTGCAGGCGGATGGCATCCATATGTTGTCAGTTTTTTTTTCCAAAAAGCCACTGACTTGAACAGGCAGATCTAGCATTAAAATCCAACTAAAATAGTGCCTACTGTTATGTTCTCTGCACAGACCTTTTCTCCATGATAAAAATCGGATATGCAAATTCGCCCACTGACTTGTATCAGTGTCCAGTCTACACACGGATCTCACACAGACATAAAAATTGCTATTCTGAATGAGACATTCATTTTCCGGGGAAACATTCATGTGAATGAAGGAACTAAAATATTCATCTTCATATGATATGTGTCATATTAGAATTCAACAACCATATATCGGAAAAGCACATTTAACTATATACAGCTTATTGTATAGCGGCTTGTACTGTCTTTCAAATGTATTGATAATGCTATACTGTTAACTATATGTAAGCAAAAAATCTGTAATCATTTTTCAGACGTCCATGTGTTTCCGTGTAGGTGTATGTGTGTTCTGTGTGTGCATAGGTATATTTGAATGTATACTGTATGTGTGTAATGTATGTTTGGTACTGGAGGGTTTTTATTGCAGTCACCGCAAATAAATCATTAACACTTATTTCTTCCATGGCTCTTTTAATTTGGCCACAATAATTCCAATTATTCATAGGAAACTATATTTGAACATTCTCCATTAGGCACAGTCCTATAGTATTATTACACTCTATTCACATAGAAAACCCAGGTCATTCTTCATTTCAGTCTCAATACGGTAGCAGCAAATGACTTTTTAGTTTGTAAGGATCGCCCAACAGGAAAGGTTAACAGTACCCTTTCAGAACACATTGGTTCTGTTCTACAAAATCCTCCTAGAAACCTAATTCACATTGCCCAACTTAATATAGATCTGTCAAACAATGTGCCTGACTGATTTCATAAATAGGCACGAAACACTGGATCCAGACTGAGCTGGCAATATTAACCATCTTTCTGCCAGAGGAGTAGCAAGAGCAGTTCTTGCTGGCATCAGTCATGTGAAAGCTGCATTAAGTATTTAGCAGGCAGATTCTTAACACTGCCTATTGAAGCACAAATGCTGATGTTTAACCATGTCATAGGGTGTTTTAGAGCATAATTATAGAATCTATTCTGTTCTTGCGAGTAGTAGTCATAGAATGATAACTACAATTTGCAGTCCCCTTAATAGGATTACATTATAGTGGGGGATTGGGTATGGTGTGCATTGGAATACTAGAGGACAAGGTCACACAAGCAACTGGGAATATTACTATTAAATCACCAGCTCTGTGACTGCAGAACAGCTATGCTGTGATGGGAATAAGCATTCTCTTATTACTTTGTTGTTTTGTTATTTAAATATTTCATTACCCCATAACATTGCAATCTCCAGGCACAAGACAGCATCATGACCTTGATATCAGACAACATTTTAAGGTCGAGTGATAGATGTACACTTTCCTCTAAGGTTGGTGGCACAAACTCTTTTGAAGGATAGGACTACTATTGAGAGACTGAGAGAAGATATCGTATGTGCCCACGATAAAATAATCAGTTCTTGCTTACTACAGATGTAGCAATCCTCGTCTTGATTCTTAATGGGGTAAATACACAATGGCAAGAAACTTTTAATTGACGTTTTTCCAATGGCTTTTTTTGCAATTCTATCACGGTGAGACGTGATATCACACTCAAGTTTATAACTTCTACATCTGTGCGTGAAAATGTATCAGGTTACATTTCATAAGTTGCTAATCAATATAATTGTACTTTGTAAACCAAAACAGCAATCAGATGAAAATTTCCCATTGAGGGCAATGCTTACACAGAATAGTTTTATCTATCAAATTATATTGCCACAAGCCACATGTTGTGTTGTCCATGATTTAAATATATAAGTTCTGAATGCAGTGAAATAGTTGTCTGAGGCCACTTCAGGTTGTGTAGTAGTTGTAACTTATCGGCATTTTCCTTTTTAGACTGCAGGCAAATATCTAACATTAACTTCTATCCCTGCCAATGATCTCTCCTGGGCGCAATGATTGGGAAAAGTGCTAAGCATATGTGATCAAAAATACTATATAAACCACTACAAACAATAGAAGTTTATTAACATTCACATAGAATACACAATAGAAATAGTAGACTAAGTATAAAAAAAATCTGGCTCAAGAATCAAAAAAGAAAGACAAAGTCTTATCTCCACTGTACAGTTATCAGCCTGCAGTTTTGTGTTGCATATAATCTTTAATTTACGTTTCAAAACATGAAATCAATAAGACAAATGTAAAGAAAAAAAAGATCATCTTTATAGACATATATAAGAACAGAATGACAAATGCACAACACAGTAAAAAGCAAGAGTAGCAAAGCAGTACATTACCTGTGCACATCCCACAGCAGCTGAAAGCAAGGAGCATCAGACACACCATCTGAATTCTCAGTCCAGTCATCATTGATGAGTTTAGGAACTTAAGTCCATTCAATATCAAAAATGCAGGTGATGCTCTTGATTCTTCTCTCTCTTCTGTGCTGACTAGACTGCTCTGTGTCTCTGAACCATAATGGGAATGCTGGACCCTCCCTGACTTTATAAGCAGTCAGATGATGTCACAAGTCTACAGGAGACCATTTGGAAGACATCCCCAACCCTCCTCTTCAGTTCTTGCTGCTTCATACATCATCCTCTAATTGCGAATAACATGACGCACATTGGTAATAGTAGAGTTTTCTGGTTGTGAACGTAAGTCAGTGACGTTTTGGGATTTCTCATCGAGGGCTCAAGTCGTGTTCTTTTAAGTTTTGTTTATGAGGCACAATTTATGGCAAATTGATTTTGCAGTAACCATTCACCACCTTATCAATGCAATCTAGAAGGCATCACATATGTGCCATATAAAGAGTTATCTTCTGATGCCGACTGTTTAGCTGTACGCATAAGAAAATGAAGTTGGTGTCATTGAGGCTGCACCCTCTCACAATCTGCTGAGAGACAATCTTTACATAACACCTGCTCTCAGCTCCGACTGTTTTAATACAAGAGAGTTAGTATGAAAAAGAATGAAAATGCAATTCTTTGGAATATTCTGTAAGCAATTCTTCTCTTAAGGTATGACCCACACGATCAGGTTTCTGCGTGCAGTTTTGGAAGTCAAAATCAGGAATTGAATTCACTCCTGGTTTTGGCTTTCAAATCTGCATCAAGAAACTTGACCATATGGCTGTACACTTACAGTAACCCAATACAGTTTTGCTTTAAAGTTTATTCCCATCATAGACAGATATGTTATATCCACGAGACATGTCATTAATGTCTGATAGGTGCAGGTATCAGCACACTTGCATGGCAGTTTCCATATCTGCCAAAGATATTAATGGAAAGAGCTGTCCACATGCATGGTCACCTCTCTATTCACCCCTGCTTGGATGTGGCAGCCAGTGACTGCATTACTAAGCATGACAGGGTTCAGGAAGTTTGTTCATTTTTCATAGGTTTTGCTTTAAACTACTCTCATTTACAGTACAGACCAAAAGTTTGGACACACCTCATTCAAAGAGTTTTCTTTATTTTCATGACTATGAAGGCATCAAAACTATGAATTAACACATGTGGAATTATATACATAACAATCAAGTGTGAAACAACTGAAAATATGTCATATTCTAGGTTCTTCAAAGTAGCCACCTTTTGCTTTGATTACTGCTTTGCACACTCTTGGCATTCTCTTGATGAGCTTCAAGAGGTAGTCCCCTGAAATGGTTTTCACTTCACAGGTGTGCCCTGTCAGGTTTAATAAGTGGGATTTCTTGCCTTATAAATGGGGTTGGGACCATCAGTTGCGTTGAGGAGAAGTCAGGTGGATACACAGCTGATAGTCCTACTGAATAGACTGTTAGAATTTGTATTATGGCAAGAAAAAAGCAGCTAAGTAAAGAAAAACGAGTGGCCATCATTACTTTAAGAAATGAAGGTCAGTCAGTCAGCCGAAAAATTGGGAAAACTTTGAAAGTAAGGGCTATTTGACCATGAAGCAGAGTGATGGGGTGCTGCGCCAGATGACCTGGCCTCCACAGTCACCGGACCTGAACCCAATCGAGATGGTTTGGGGTGAGCTGGACCGCAGAGTTAAGGCAAAAGGGCCAACAAGTGCTAAGCATCTCTGGGAACTCCTTCAAGACTGTTGGAAGACCATTTCAGGGGACTACCTCTTGAAGCTCATCAAGAGAATGCCAAGAGTGTGCAAAGCAGTAATCAAAGCAAAAGGTGGCTACTTTGAAGAACCTAGAATATGACATATTTTCTGTTGTTTCACACTTGTTTGTTATGTATATAATTCCACATGTGTTAATTCATAGTTTTGATGCCTTCATAGTCATGAAAATAAAGAAAACTCTTTGAATGAGAAGGTGTGTCCAAACTTTTGGTCTGTACTGTATATCCTTTATTAAGGGATATGGAAGAAGTAGAGAGAAGTCTCTCTATTAGCTCCAATAGGACAGCAAAGAACACCTCATTCATTGGAGGACATGGCTCTTACATATATCATATGGACACAAGTTTCGATTAGGCCATGAGAACTGGCTAATTGTGGATGCAGTCGGCAATCAACTTATAATCGGGGACCAATGGACCCTCCATATTGGTTGCTAATATTTGTGGTAGGACACAGAGCTTCCTCGTCTGTCTAGCTCCCATACTAAAGATTAGGAAGCAGAGTAAAGTTTTCTACCGTAGTTATAAACAGTTTACAGTCCACTAAGTGGCTTAGCATCAAAATTCTGCAACAAAATAAAAATAAAAAAGTGTATTTTTCGAAGTTTCTCACCGGGTCCGCATCTGTTCCGCAAATTCCATTTATTCTCTATGGGGCAGGAATGGATGCGGACAGCACACTGTGTGCTGTCCGCATCTAGCATTTAAGGAGTGCGGCCACGATCTTCCGGTCCGCAGCTCTGGAAAAAAAATAGAACATGTCCTATTCTTAGGAACATAGGAAGACAGGCACTCTATATGAGGTCACCAGCAGATATCAACAAAAGGCAAGGGATAGTGTGTATATGATAAAAACTATATTTATTTGGGTAGTAATAAAAACGTTATCAATATAGGTCACTCCCAATGTACGGGGAGAGGAGTGGGTGGTGTAAAATAGATGAATGGATAGATAAATGTGGGTGTCTCCACGCAGGATCCTCTGTGTGCAGTGGATGCTTAGTGCGGTTATGGATAGACGGGGCCGGCAGCGCGGTTGCAGATGGATGCGATGACCGCGAAGGGCTGCTGTTTGTGGATCGGTCTGTCGGTGCGAATGTTGCTGTCTTTTCCTCTGGTCAGAGGGCTGCTGACTGTGTCTGGCGTTCTTGCCACGTGCGGCAGTTTAGCACGCGCTTTAATTCCTGGTGTTGTCAATGGATGGAGGCAGCCTGATGGTGCAGGGGAGTTTGGAAGCACTTCCCAGGGCTTGGATAACCATACGCGTTTCGAAGGATTGCAGCCTTCTTCATCAAACCATGTCCTCCAAACCATGTCCTATTCTTGTCCGCAATTGCGGACAAGAATAGGCAGTTCTATGGGGTTGCCGGCCGGGTGTATTTTCAGATCCACAATACACTATGGACGTGCGAATGGACCTTAATTATGGAACTACACAGGTCAATAACTGACACTGCACTACATAAAGCTGAACATAAATGAACCAGCATGTAAGAAAAGCCATAGAATGTCGGTTAGTACTACATTTGTCTTGCAGAACTGGTATCCTTGGCCTGAATGTGACTAGGGACACATTCACATACAATAGTTGTCATTCATGTTCTTGCTCAAGCTTTCTCCAGGTACTTCAGTTTCTTTCGAGTATCCAAATATGTAGGCCAATTGGCTTCCTATAAAATTAGCTCATAAGTGATAGATAGAGATTACATTGTGAGCACCATTGGCTTTCAGGGACTGACTATAATGGCGATAATTGTTGCTATATAATCATGGAGGGATGAAAAGTTAAAAAAAGAAAGAATAAAAGATCTGATTAAATATGATATATATGATAGGAAAATGCATCATCATGGGAATAATTAATTCAGTGGTAGTTGTGGCACTAATAGGATTGGTAGTGGTTCACGATGGCTGTTCTAAATCCAACGCTCCCTGGAGCCATGCAGTGAATGGATGGGCGCAAGCCTTCTTCCCCTTGGGCACACCCTGGTATTGGAGCTCCTTAATGTTATATGTGTGAGATGGTGGAGTGCGAAGAAGTACAGGGCCAGCAATGAATGATAGTGTCAATCACCTGGCCTGTTTGGTTTTAATAATAAGTCTAGTCGTCAGGATGTCTTAATAATCTTCAAGGGGTTGTCCTATGTTAACGTTCATGGTATATCTCTAGGATGTGCCACAAATGTCAGATAGGTTCTTGTTCTACCTCTGGGACACTCTTATCTCCTTAACGAGGCCCTTGTAGTAAAAGGAGTGCAGCCGCTCATGCGCAGCTACCCTTCATTCTTCACTAAGTAAGTTCAGAAAATATAAAAAAATAGCTGAGTGCTGGCTCAGCTATTTCTGGCTGTCCCATAGTAGTGAATGGAGAGATCGCCATACTTGTGCAGCTTGTATAATGTCCCAGAGTGGCATTACCACATTTACACCTCACTACTGTCTTTATTGGTTAACCTCATGTCATCATGTGTATTTATTTCAGGTCCATATACTGTGCATTCCTATTTCTAATGCAACTGTTATGTTTACGTGTAATGTGCCTGGTTCACCAGCAGGTGGCAGCAAACTCTGCAGAGTTGCAGTTACATAGAATGGAGCTTTCCATTCCATTCTAACCCCTCCCCCCCCCGCTGTGGAGGAGTGGGCGAGTAGGAGCAGTCTAGCTTACGCCCAGCTAGGGGAAGGAAGCAAGTGCTGGGCAAGTCTCTGCTGGATGCCAAGCCAAGCCAAGCCAGAGAATCTTCAGCTCTGCTGAATATGGAGGCCGCAGTTTGAAGCCTCAGGAGCCAGGAGGAGATTTCCCTGGCCAAATTAAGAGACAGACTACAAAGAGAGAAGTTGCAGCATAAAAAACAAGCTGAGTTATAAAGACAAACTGCCAGCACAGCAGAGCCAGAAAGCAACAGATGTAGCAGAGTTGAGTTTGCCTGCCAGAGTTTTAATGCTAAAGCCTGCTGGGACCAAAATCAAGTTTGAAGATTGTTTTGGATGAAAGTTTATCAAAGTAAAGCTGCTATTCAACTTCATCACAAGGTCTGGACTCAATTATGTCTTTGATTCAGAGCCAACGCCTGGGATCCAGCTGTATCCAGGTAGGAACACTGTGACACACTCATGCTGCATAAAGGGACATTGTAGGCCACCCTATACCACTCGGCCATTCCTACACCTGTGTACTCGGTACGCGTCTGCCCTTATGGCCCAGGGGGCACTACTATAGGACTGCTGGAAATAGCTGAGGAAGTGTTAGTCCCATAGCAGAAAATGGAGAGGACACCACACATAAGAGGTGTGATTTCCATACTTATTGGGACTTCATTCTGGAGAGAGGGGCAGATCCCACAGACATTTGTGGTAAATCCTGATATGTCACAAATATTGAGATGGGAAAACCTCTTTAAAAATAATTAATAAACATAATGGATATTTATTACAAATAAATTAATAGTACAATTATTACAAAATAAATGTTAATCAACACGATGAAATGAAAGGTGGAATCTGATTGATTGCTATGGGTTATTGGGGCAGTTTCTCTTTGCAGCAGTTTTAATAAATCTTCCCCTATGTGCTTTTATACAGGCAATTCTCAGAAATTTAGAACTTGAAAAAAAAAAAAAACTCTATTTCCTATTATTTGCAAATAAACATAGGTAATTGTAACTTTTGTTCGATATCCTTTCCATATTTTGAAAGGGAATCATTGGATGTAGTAGGAAGCTTGAAGAATAAAGGACATCTGTTCCATCTGCATTTTTAATTTCTTTTTACATGCTTTCAAAGCAAAAAATAGAATTTGTGTAGTCTAAAGATGCAAAACAGTTTATGCTTCCTCTCAAGATTCATTTGTTATTTGATGTGTTTTCTTAGGATACCCTAGTTTCCTCTCACATTTCAATAACATACGTGGGTTAACTTTTCTTAGAAAAGAGAGGCCAATGACTGTTAATGTATGCAGTGCGGACAAATAAAGGTTATTAATAAATACTATGGGATACTGAAATGGTTTTAAGGTTGTATTAAATGCTATATTAAAGGTGACCACTAGAGGGCAATAAGAAAATTAATAACTTCAAATAGACCTGAACAGCTTCAGCACTTATCACATGCAATGACCATGAATGGAAAATGTGGTAATAAGATACTTCAGCTTGCATCCATTTGTCTGTTGTAATGATCACATCACTAAGAAAATGACATTTTATTCTGATGGCTTCAGTGTTATAAAAGAAGAATAAAGTGTTATGAAACAAAATAAGACACATTGTAGCTGGTAAATGATATCATTGAATTATGAAAGCAAAGTGTGTCAAAACATTTTATTAAATTAAATGAAATTGTACGCTGCCCAAATATTTGAATTTAATGATGAGCTGTGATATCTTTAAATTATATATGTTTAAGGGGTTGTCCGGGATGGGGGACATTGGTGTTATTGTTTAACAAGCACATAAATAATACATACATGACTGTCCTACCTTTGCCAGACTTTTCTGATGCCCCGTATTCATTGCACAAATTCTTGGCCGGAAGTGAGTATTTTCTCATATTCAGTGACGTACCGGGTGCCTTTCTGCCCAGCGAAGCCGCTTCTTCCGCTTCGCAGGGTGCCTGGTGACGTCACCATCAGCCACAGTGATTATGCAGAGCGCTCGGAGGGGCGGTAACTAGGCACCGGTCCGGTGACGTCACCGGGCATGGTGTTTTCTTCTCAATGAAGGAGGCAATATGTGCCGCAGGAAGTGGGATATGATTCGGGGGATGGAGTCATGGCGGAGATGATAGTCATCTGAAACCACGTGATGCCGCGCTACACTGGGACCCACAGGGCAGTGCGGCGGGAATTTAGGAAAACATAAACATAGATGTAAACAGTGCGTGGGGGACCATCGGAGCCCTATATAAATGGAGAAAATACCTAAAAACATATGGGGGGACTTTGATTCCGGACAACCCTATTAATGTTTCGAATGAAGAGAAAAGCCAGATATACTGCAGAAATTAGAATGCATATACAATATATAGAGATGGCCTTGCGGTTCGCCCGGTGGTCGTTTCGCTGTGAACTTTGCTCGTTTGCGATTCGCCGAACATGCGAAGATATGGCGTTATTCGCACACGCCATATTTTTTTGCATAGTACCAAACTTTGACCCATGAAACCTCCATCAAGTGGGACAGGACAGCCAATTGAGACGTTTCAGCACATGGACACACCCCTTACCCTATAAATAAACCCGATCTGGCCGCCATTTTACATTCAGTCTTTTGCCAGTGTAGAGAGAGGTTGCTATGTGGAGCAGGGACAGACTGTTAGAGATTATAGAGACACTAACCACTAGATAATAGGGCCACAAAAGTCCTTTTAAGGACTGGTATAGGTGTGCTATCGATACGTGTGACATGCTGAGGGGTGTAATATACTTATAATATACTTTCTTTCTTGCATTTGTATTGTGCAGCAGATGTGTGCGGTTCTGCTGCGATACTGCAGCTATACAGGGGGATAAACGCTATTGAAACAACTAATTGCAAATGGTGTGACATACCAGTTGCCCCGCAAAAAAATCTGATTGAGGCAGGGGTGTGATATACCTATAATATAATTTCTATATAGTGCATTTGTATAGTGCAGCATTTGTGTGCGGTTCTGTTTAGATACCACAGCTATACAGAGGGACAAATGTCATTGGAACAACTAATTGCAACTGGTGTGATATACCAGTTGCCCACCAAAAAATCTTATTGAGGCAGGGGTCCGATATACATAGAATATCATTTCTATATAGTGCATTTGTATAGTGCAGCATTTGATTGCAGTTCTACTGAGATACCGCAGTTATACAGAGGGACAAACGCCATTGGAACAACTAATTGCAACTGGTGTGATATACCAGTTGCCCCCAAAAAGATCTGATTGAGGCAGGGGTGTGATATACCTATAATATAATTTATATAAAGTGCATTTGAATAGTGCAGCATTTGTGTGCTGTTCTGCTGAGATACCACAGCTATACAGAGGGATAAACGACATTGGAACAACTAATTGCAACTGGTGTGATATACCAGTTGCCCCAAAAAATATCTGATCGATTAAGTGGTGTAATATACCTATAATATAATTTCTATATAGTGCATTTGTATTAGGCAGCATTTGTGTGCGGTTCTGCTGAGATACAGCAGCTATACAGAGGGACAAACATCATTGGAACAACGAATTGAAACTGGTGTGATATAACAGTTGCCACCAATAAAAACTGATTGAGGCAGGGGTGTGATATACCTATAATTTAATTTCTATATAGTGCATGTGCAGCATTTGTGTGTAGTTCTGCTGAGATACCGCAGCTATATAGAGGGACAAACGTCATTGGAACAACTAATTGCAACTGGTGTGATATACCACTTACCCCAAAAAAAAAATCTGATTGAGGCAGGGGTGTGATATACCTATAATATAATTTCTATATAGTGTATTTGTATTGTGCAGCATTTGTGTGTAGTTCTGCTGAGATACCGCAGCTATATAGAGGGACAAACGTCATTGGAACAACTAATTGCAACTGGTGTGATATACCAGTTGCCCCAAAAAATATCTGATCGATTAAGTGGTGTAATATACCTATAATATAATTTCTATATAGTGCATTTGTATTATGCAGCATTTGTGTGCGGTTCTGCTGAGATACAGCAGCTATACAGAGTGACAAACATCATTGGAACAACTAATTGAAACTGGTGTGATATAACAGTTGCCACCAATAAAATCTGATTGAGGCAGGGGTGTGATATCCCTATAATTTAATTTCTATATAGTGCATTTGTATTGTGCAGCATTTGCGTGTGGTTCTGCTCAGATACCGCAGCTATATAGAGGGACAAACGTCATTGGAACAACTAATTGCAACTGGTGTGATATACCACTTACCCCAAAAAATATCTGATTGAGGCAGGGGTGTGATATACCTATAATATAATTTCTATATAGTGCATTTGTATAGTGCAGCATTTGTGTGCATTACTGCTGAGATACCGCAGCTATGCAGAGGTACAAACGTCATTGATACAACTAATTGCAACTGGTGTGATATACCAGTTGCCCCAAAAAAGATCTGCTTGAGGCAGGGGTGTGATATACCTATAATATAATTTCTATATAGTGCATTTGAATAGTGCAGCAATTGTGTGTGGTTCTGCTGAGATACCGCAGCTATACAGAGGGACAAACGACATTGAAACAACTAATTGCAACTGGTGTGATATACCAGTTGCCCCAAAAAAAATCTGATCGATTAAGGGGTGTGATATATCTATAATATAATTTCTATATAGTGCATTTGAATAGTGCAGCAATTGTGTGCGGTTCTGCTGAGATACAGCAGCTATACAGAGGGACAAACATGTGTAATTGAAACTGGTGTGATATAACAGTTGCTGTCAAAAAAATCATTGTAACAACTAATTGAAACTGGTGTGATATAACAGTTGCCGCCCAAAAAATCTGATTGAGGCAGGGGTGTGATATACCTATAATATAATTTCTATATAGTGCATTTGTATAGTGCAGCATTTGTGTGAAGTTCTGCTGAGATACCGCAGCTGTACAGAGGGACAAACGTCATTGGAACAACTAATTGCAACTGGTGTGATAAACCTGTTGCCTCCAAAAAAATCAGATTTAGTCAGGGGTGCGATATACCTAGAATATAATTTCTATATAGTGCATTTGAATAGTGAAGCATTTGTGTGCGGTTCTGCTGAGATACCGCAGCTATATAGAGGGACAAATGTTATTGGAACAACTAATTGCAATTGGTGTGATATAACAGTTGCCCCTCAAAAAATCTGATTGAGGCAGGGGTGTGATATACCTATAATATAATTTCTATATAGTGCATTTGTATAGTGCAGCATTTGTGTGTAGTTCTGCTGAGATACCGCAGCTATATAGAGGGACAAATGTTATTGGAACAACTAATTGCAAATGGTGTGATATACCACTTACCCCCAAAAAAATCTGATTGAGGCAGGGGTGTGATATACCTATAATTTAGATTCTATATAGTGCACTTGTATAGTGCAGCATTTGTGTGTAGTTCTGCTGAGATACCGCAGCTATATAGAGGTACAAACGTCATTGGAACAACTAATTGCAAATGGTGTGATATACCACTTACCCACAAAAAAATCTGATTGAGGCAGGGGTGTGATATACCTATAATATAATTTCTATATAGTGCATTTGAATAGTGCAGCAATTGTGTGCGGTTCTGCTGAGATACCGCAGCAATACAGAGGGACAAATGACATTGAAACAACTGATTGCAACTGGTGTGATATACTAGTTGCCCCCCCAAAAAATTATTAAGGGGTTCTATATACCTGCTTACACAAATACTGTTCTTCTATATGGACTTTGTCACAGGGTCATTTTGAAAATGACAGGCAGAGGAAGAGGCAGGCCATTCCGCAGGGGTGGTAGTGGTCGGGCAGGAGCACCAGTCCGGAGTTTAAGTGGGAAGTTGGAGAAGGTGCGTGCGATTACGTCAAATGACGCACCAGAGCTCACTCAGCCTTTCGCTTCTGCACCCTCCTCATTCTCTGTATCTGCACCCTCCTCACTCTCTGCTGTGTGCACCCCCAAAGACACCACCAGCACATAAGATACCATAGTCAAAAATAGGGGGAACTAATAATTTTCACCACTGAAAAAAACGAAATAAGTATATATAAATAAGATTACAAAATACGAGAGTATTGCGGTATGCAGGGATACCTTTTTATTGTACTAACCTAATACTTAAAAGACAAGCTTTCAAGAGTTTTCCTTTCTTCCTTGGTATTGCTTCAGACCTGAGAAAGAGAGAAACACTCTCAAAAACTTTTCTTTATAGTTTAAAGCAGTTTCAGCAAACAACAGGGCTGTGTAAATAATCCCATATGTTAAACATGTCAATAAAGAAGACCAATGAACAGACGCTCACAGGCTTATTCACAAAAGGGTGAAGATTTTGGAGAAGGGAACAATCTAGGACAACATAACTGAATAGGAAGTGAGCTGAATTGGAGAATTTTTTTCAAATCAACTATGTTGTCCTATATTGTTCACTTCTCCTGACTTCTCCAAACTCTTCACCCTTTTGTGAAATAACCCTGTGGATGTTGTTGGTGTGTGCAACTAATACTACTTACCATGTAGCAATTTTACACAGCCGGCCACTTCCTACCTACTTAAAAGTTAAAATTAGACATTAAACGAAACTACATTTATAATAAAACAATTTACTTACCAAAGAAGCTATTTAGTTGTCTGCTGTGACGTCCTCTGCTTGCTTCCACGGATTCTTTTCCCTTCTTTCAGTCTCTGCTCTGCACTGTTATGGGAGATTTGTCGCTGACACACTGTTATGGGGGATCTGTGGATGACACACTGTTATGGGGGATCTGTGGATGACACACTGTTATGGGGGATCTGTGGATGACACTGTTATGGGGGATCTGTGGATGACACTGTAGCAATTGTCCCCCACTCTGCCCCCACCGTAGTAATCGTCCCTCACACTGCCCCCACAGTTGTAATTGTCCCTCAACTGCCCCCACAGTAGTAATTGTCCCCCACACTGCCCCCAACAGTAGTAATTGTCCCTCACACTGCCCCCACAGTAGTATTTGTCCCTACACTGCCCCCAACAGTAGTAATTGTCTCCCACACTACCTCCAACAGTAGTAATTGTCTCCCACACTGCCCCCAGTAGTAATTTTCCCCCACGCTGCCCCCACAGTAGAAATTGTCCCCCACACTGCCAGTGCCCCCACAGTAGTAATTGTCCCCCACACTGCTTCCCCCACAGTAATGTATTAATTGTCCCCCACACTGCCCCATGACTAGTTTGCTCCCCATGTAGAAATTTCCCCCCCCACTGTCCCTTCAGTAATATGATCCCCTTGTACCCTCCAGTAATATTCCCCAATTTAAGTTGGCACTTGGCAGTGGCACGCAAAAAATAAATAAAGCTAATATTGTACTTGGCCTACAGTATTAATTGTCCCCCGGCCACACTTCCACCATTTGCTCCGCATGTAGTAATTTGCCGCCCACTGTCCCTTCAGCAATATGATCCTCCTGTGCCCCCCAGTAATGTCCCCCAAAATTGGTACTTGGCAGTGGCACACAAAAAAATAAAGCTAAAACTTACCTTATGTCCCAGACTCCTGGCGCTCACTCGACTTGGTACTAGGCAGGCACGCACGTCCAGGCACAGGGGCGCAATGACGTCATCACGACCGCCTGCGCCGGGATTTTACTACCGCATAGGCTTCAGGTCTAGTTGGCCTGAAGCCTATAGCAGTGATCGGTGGGGCAGGGAACTATGCACTGACGTGCCCCGCCGTACTTTGTGGGCGCCTGGGCGGCCACCGTCCAGCGTTTTTTTTTAAAGGGGAATCAGTGGGGGGGCACCCGGGGGGGCAAATAATAACCTAGTGGGGGGCAATTGCCCCCCCTTGCCCCCCTGTAGTGACGCCTATGGCTGGAACTCCACCTTGTATATGCTTGATAGGCTTCTCCAGCAGAAACATGCCGTTAACGACTACCTCTACGAACTCTGCGGCAGGACAGGTTCTGGGGAGCTTGTTTTTTTTCACTGCGCCAGTGGCTGCTCATGTGCGACGCATGCAGACTTCTGCGGCCATTTGATGAGATCACTAAACTGCTCAGTCTCAGCCAGGGCACCATCAGTGACATCGTACCTTACGCCTTCTTTCTGGAGTGTGCATTGCGTCGTGTTATTGATCAAGCCGTCGAGGAGCAGGAAGATGATAAAGTCGCAATGCTGAATAAATTCACAGGGGAACGCTACTCCATCTGAGTCAAGTCAGCAGGAGTCTGAAGAGGAGTCAGAGGAGGATGGTGCCTGGGGGGAAGAGGAGGAGGAGCAAGAAGAGCAGGCTTTAAACTTGTCTGGTATCCCTGGTGTTGTCCGTGGATGGGGGGAGGAGACCGAGGACAACATTCTCCTGGGCGATGAGCAGGAGCCAGGCCTCTCCACTGCTTCCAAATGAGGGGTCTTCATGCTCCAGTGTTTGAAGAGGGACCCCCGTATAAAAAGCATAAATGGAAAGGACCAGTTCTGGGTGGCAACGTACTTAGACCCCCGGTACAAACACAAAATGGCAGACATGTTACCAGCATCACAGAGGGCTGTCAGAATGCAACATTTCCAGGCCTTGCTGCGAGTGATGCTGCATTCTGCTGTTGTGGGCACTGGCAGAGGAATTTACACCCACAGAGAAACAGTTGCGAGTACCAATCCTACAGTGCATGCAAGAAGAGGGCGGTTTGAAGATGGGTTGGTCACTTCGGATATGAGATCATTCTTGCAGCCAACACATCGCCCTACAGATCCAGCCTCAGAGAACGCCTAGATGTGGACGCTCTGAGATGCGAGGAACCCCTGGACTACTGGGTGTGCAGGCTTGACATGTGGCCAGAGCTGGCACAATTTGCCATGGAACTCTTGCCTTGCCCCTCATCAACTGTCCTGTCCGAAAGGACGTTCAGCTCAGCAGAGGTTATCGTGACCTATAAGCGCACTCACATAGCTCACGACTGTGGACTACCTCACATTTCTAAAAATTAATGAGGCATGGATCTCGGAGGAATTCAACACCTGTGATGACCACGTTTAATTGAATTTCCTCATGACAGCCCAGGAATATCCGCCACCACCCAGAACAAATAATGGTCCCTGTCTTAGGTAAATACAGCGGCATAAAAGGCCTTTTCTGTCCAATGAATGTCTAATGTTTGGAACCTCAGAGGAATTCAACACCTGTGACGACCACGTGTTATCGAATTTCAACTATTATCATTTGGTTTTTTTCTAGAGAGGAATTTTGTTAGCCATGTTTTTAATCCCATTTTATATTTTTTGATCTTTTAAACATATGTATTGTATATCTATTTGTACTGGCCTGCAGTAAAATTTATATCTAATGACCATCTAATATACCTCCAGCCACATTATCAATTGTGCTTTTCTGTACATTGAATGAATAATTTTTAGGGCCTGTAGTCCACTGGCCTGCTGTAAAATTTATATACATTGACCGTCTAATATACCTCCAGCCAGATAATTACTTGTTCTTTTCTGTCCGGTGAATGCCTAATGTTTGGGGCCTGTACTACACTGGCCTGCAGTAAAATTGATATTGAATGGCCATCTAATATACCTCCAGCCACATAATTACTTGATCAATTATGTACGTTGAATGAATAATTTTTGGGGCCTGTAATCTAACTGGCCAACAGTAAAATTGTTATATGGTGACTGCCTAATTTACCTCCAGCCACATTATCAATTTTTATTTTCTGTCCGGTGAATGCCTAATGTTTGGGGCCTGTACTACACTGGCCTGCAGTAAAATTGATATTGAATGGCCGTCTAATATACCTCCAGCCACTTAATCACTTGATCTTTTCTGTACGGTGAATGCATAATTTTTGGGGCTTCTATTCTAACTGGTCGACAGTAAAATTGTTATACGGTCACCGCCTAATGTACCTCCAGCCACATTATCAATTGTTCTTTTCTATACGGTGATTGAATAATTTTTGGGGCCTGTACTACACTGGCCTGCAGTAAAATTGATATCCATTGACCGTCTAATATACCTCCGGCCACATAATCACTTGATCATTTATGTACGTTGAATGCATAATTTTTGGGGCCTATAATCAACTGGCCAACAGTAAAATTGTCATACGGTGACCTCCCAATGTACCTCCAGCCACATTATCAATTGTTCTTTTCTGTCCGGTGAATGAATAATGTTTGGGGCCTGTACTAAACTGCCTGCAGTAAAATTGATATTGAATGACCTGTTCTAATATACCTCTAGCCACATAATTACTTGTTCTTTTCTGTCTGGTGAATACCTAATGTTTGGGACCTCGGAGGAATTCAATACCTGTTGATGATGACGATATGTTATCAAATTTCAACTGTTTTAATTCGGGTTTTTTTCAAGAGGGGGGATTTTGTTAGCCATGTTTTAATCAAATTTTATATTTTTTGTTCTTTTAAACATATGAATTTAACATCTCCAGTATTTGTACTGGCATGCAGTAAAATTGATATCCAATCACCGTCTAATATACCTCCAGCCACATAATCACTTGATATTTTCTGTCAGGTGAATGCGTAATTTTTGGGGCCTGTAATAAAAATCTTCTAGGCTCCAGCAGGCCACATTTTTGAGTTTTCAGTTTCCCTTTAAGACACATAAAAATGGTCCCTGATTAAAATACATATTTTTTGTTGGAATTTTTGTCATTGATCCTCCTCTGGTATGTCACTGTCCATGTTGTGGGATGATTTGTGCACTTTTTGTAAGTATTTGGTGGCTGCAATAATGACCTGAAAATTTTTCAGGTTCGTCTGCATTAAAGTGAATGGGGCCCGCCGAGAACTTGCGGTTCTCGAACATTTGATCGCACTTACGAATCGTCCCAGCCAATGTTCGTCCATCACTAATGATATACTTACTATAAAGCTAGAAAACACCTATGAAAGGTAACAAATCATAGGGCAACTTATGGTGCAGATAATCTGCTAAACATATTAAAGTATTGTAAGCATGCAGTGGGTGACATCATAGATGGTAGGTATGTGTCACTGAGGCTGCTACGCTCAGTGATGTAAATCCCGGACCCAAATTCCAGCTACCACCAACTCAGTGATCTACCACCACTGGTCACTACTTACCTCCGGGATTTACATCACTGAGCGTAGCAGCCTCAGTGACACATACCTACCATCTATGATGTCACCCACTGCATGCTTACAGTATATAGACCCTGAACAATAGAGTTTGTAATCTGGGGGGAACTACACAAAATGCAGTGCTGATTTATCCCAGTGGACCAGCCAGCAAACATGATCACAGTGGGGTAGTGTGTATAATTCTGCATGAACCGATCACATTCCAGACAAAACAAATATATACAGTACATTGTGATGCCAAAATGGGTTGTAAAGTTAAATGGCAATATAAATGAGGGAAGCTGTATTGGCCGAAGCATTCCAAAACATGGGTTCAGCATGGAAGAATTAAAGGGGTTGTCCAAGTTATATTTATTGATGACCTATCCTCAGGATAGCTCATCAATATCAGATCGGCTGGGGTCCGACACCCGGCACCCCCGCCGATCAGCTGTTTGAAGAGAAGGCGCGCGCAGGTGTAATTACACCTAACTGTCCCATTCATTTCAATGGGACAGATCGTTCCCATACACTTGTATAGGAGTGATCCGTACCAGTATCCCAGTCTAGGATGAAGGAAGGAAACAGTCGGACACAGGCATGATTTCAATAAGGCAGTTGGGTGGTTACAACTTTCATATGACAGGCAACAGGCTAAAGTGGTTACAGTCTTACAAGGGGTAACGGGCTTTGCAGTTTCAAAGTCACTCCACAAGGGTACACTTCTAGCACTACACGTAGGAATCTGCAACATCTCTCAGATCAGGCCCTCTCATCACAAGGCTCCTTACACTAGTTTTACCCTCATATTGACCTATTACTCAGGCCAGCTAGTGCCACATATTTCTAGTAGTTAATTAGCAGAATGCAGTGCAATTTAAAGGTGTGTATATATATATATATATATATACAGTTGCAAGAAAAAGTATGTGAACCCTTTGGAATGATATGGATTTCTGCACAAATTGGTCATAAAATGTGATCTGATCTTCATCTAAGTCACAACAATAGACAATCACAGTCTGCTTAAACTAATGACACACAAAGAATTAAATGTTACCATGTTTTTATTGAACACACCATGTAAATATTCACAGTGCAGGTGGAAAAAGTATGTGAACCCTTGGATTTAATAACTGGTTGAACCTCCTTTGGCAGCAGTAACTTCAACCAAACGTTTCCTGTAGTTGCAGATCAGACGTGCACAACGGTCAGGAGTAATTCTTGACCATTCCTCTTTACAGAACTGTTTCAGTCCAGCAATATTCTTGGGATGTCTGGTGTGAATCGCTTTCTTGAGGTCATGCCACAGCATCTCAATCGGGTTGAGGTCAGGACTCTGACTGGGCCACTCCAGAAGGCGTATTTTCTTCTGTTTAAGCCATTCTGTTGTTGATTTACTTCTATGCTTTGGGTCATTGTCCTGTTGCAACACCCATCTTCTGTTGAGCTTTAGCTGGTGGACAGATGGCCTTAAGTTCTCCTGCAAAATGTCTTGATAAATTTGGGAATTAATTTTTCCTTCAGTGATAGCAATCTGTCCAGGCCCTTATGCAGCAAAGCAGCCCCAAACCATGATGCCCCCACCACCATACTTCACAGTTGGGATGAAGTTTTGATGTTGGTGTGCTGTGCCTCTTTTTCTCCTCACATAGTTTTATGTGTTTCTTCCAAGCAACTCAACTTTGGTTTCGTCTGTCCACAGAATATTTTGCCAGTACTGCTGTGCAACATCCAGGTACTCTTGTGCAAGCTGTAAACATGCAGCATTGGTTTTTTTGGACAGCTTCCTCTGTGGTATCCTCCCATGAAATCCATTCTTGTTTAGTGTTTTACGTATCGTAGATTCGCTAACAGGGATGTTAGCATATGCCAGAGACTTTTGTAAGTCTTTAGCTGACACTCTAGGATTCTTCTTCACCTCATTGAGCAGTCTGTGCTGTGCTCTTGCAGTCATCTTTACAGGACGACCACTCCTAGGGAGAGTAGCAGCAGTGCTGAACTTTCTCCATTTATAGACAATTTGTCTTGCCGTGGACTGATGAACAGCAAGGCTTTTGGAGATACTTTTATAACCCTTTCCAGCTTAATGCAAGTCAACAATTCTTAATTGTAGGTCTTCTGAGAGCTCTTTTGTGCGAGGCATCATTCACATCAGGCAATGCTTCTTGTGAAAAGCAAACCCAGAACTGGTGTGTGTTTTTTATAGGGCAGGGCAGCTGTAACCAACACCTCCAATCTCATCTCATTGATTGGACTCCAGTTGGCTGACACCTCACTCCAATTAGCTCTTTGAGATGTCATTAGTCTAGGGGTTCACATACTTTTTACACCTGCAATGTGAATGTTTACATGGTGTGTTCAATAAAAACATGGTAACATTTAATTCTTTGTGTGTTATTAGTTTAAGCAGACTGTGATTGTCTATTGTTGTGACTTAGATGAAGATCAGATCACATTTTATGACCAATTTGTGCAGAAACCCATATAATTCCAAAGGGTTCACATACTTTTTCTTGCAACTGTATATATAATGTATATATATAGTACTCTTAGTGCCAAACGCCCTCACAAATGTCTATGAGGTAAGCACACAACTTTATCATGCCCATAATATACATGATGTTTTACCCACAATAGTGAACTTACACTTTTCTCTTTTCTCGCTGGGGCTCTTACAGGGGCTCTATCTGATTGGGGCGTCTGACTCCTGCACCCCCATCGCTCAGTTATTTGATGAAAAAGCAGCGCTAACTTCTCTGCTCTGTTTACCTGATTGCCGCACCAATTGCAGTGGGGAGAAGTGCAATTACAAGTATGGTGTCCCCATTCACGTCTATGGTACAGCTCCTTCCTATGCACTTGAACAGCTAGAGCCATCCCACAGAAGTGAATGGGACACTATACTTGTAATTATACCTGCTCACTACTGCAATTGCTGCGGCGACCAGGTGAACAGAGCAGAGAAGGCAGCACTGCTTTCTCTTCAAATAGCTGATCGAGGGGGGTGCCGGGAGTCAGACCCTTGCTGATCTGCTATTGATGAACTATCCTGAGGATAGTTCATCAATAGTAAAAAGTGGACAGCCTCTTTAAGCCCCTGTAAGATGCCAGCGAGAAAAAAGCAAAGTGTAAGTAAACTATTGTGGGTAAAACACCATGTATATTATGGCCATGATAAAGTTGTGTGCTGACTAGAGTTGAGCGGACACCCGGATGTTTGGGTTCAACGGGTTCGGCCGAACTTCACAAAAAAGTTTGAGTTCGGGACCCGAACTTGACCCCAAACCCGAACCCCATTGAAGTC
Organism: Bufo bufo; assembly: GCF_905171765.1. Taxonomy (NCBI): domain Eukaryota; kingdom Metazoa; phylum Chordata; class Amphibia; order Anura; family Bufonidae; genus Bufo; species Bufo bufo. Next base: position 459,759,090 of record NC_053389.1, on the reverse strand, counting down.
AATGGGGACCCGAACTTTTGAGCACTAAAATGGCTCTAAAAATGTAATGGAAAGGGCTAGAGGGCTGCAAATGTGGTTAAGAGCATGACAAGTGCTCTGCAAACAAATATCGACAGGGAAATGACTTTAAATAACATAAAATAAGTAAAAATAAAAAATAATAATCTTGATCTAGGAGGACGAGGTCCATATGGAGTAGGAGGTTGAGGAGGCAGTGGATGTGGCGGTGTAGGTGGAAGCGGCGGTGGAGGAGGAGGAGGTAGCCTACACTGGTTTTTGGTTTTAAATTTATTTATATTTTTTTAAATTAGGGTACACCCCAAAACATTGGGAAATATAACCTGTGATAACCCCCTCCAGTCGTGCTAAACACACGTTCAGACAATACACTGGCTGCAGGGCAGGCCAGCACCTCCAAAGCATAAAGGGCAAGCTCAGGCTATGTGCCCAATTTGGAGACCCAGAAGTTGAAGGGGGCAGACCCATCAATCAGTACGTGTAGGCGTGTGCACACATACTGCCCCACCATGTCACACGTCCCCGTGATGTTCACGATCCAATTGGATATCTGCTCTATCAACTTTTGATGTTCTTTTCGGCGCCTACCATGTTGATCACAGTTAGTGGCAAATCAGGGTTCCACGACGGCGAGGGAGCATGAGAAAGGGATAGCACATCCAAGGGAGATCAACGGATGAAATTTAATTGTGATCGAGCGGAAATGTGGGAGAAGCTATTAAAACGGAAGAATTGAAGGAAAGGAGGGGGCACGTGGAAATTATCTACTCCCAACTCGGGGAGGTAGTGACGATAAATAACAATACAGGACTCTTAAGATGCCCTGTTATTGGAATGATTATTAAAAAATTATAGGGAATGTCACTGGGGTATTTTTGATTTGGAAACGTTAGACAGGAGAGGCCCTGCTGCCGCTTTGTTGACGCTAGATAAGTTCTGCCTGATCGCACGTCCCCATGACGTCCATGATCCAATTGGATATCTTTTCTATCAAGTTTTTATGTTCTTTTCTGCACCTACCATGTTGATCACGGTTATCGGCGAATCAGGGTTCCACGCCGTAGAGGGGGCATGAGAAAGGGACACCGCATCCAAGGGAGGTCAATGGCTGCAATGTGATCTAACAGAAATATGGGAAAAGTTATTAAAGTGGAAGGATCAAAAAAAAAATGTGCCAATTAAAGACAAATTTTTGAAATTTAAGTCCCGGTCACCTATGCAGAGCAGGGGTTTTTCATCGGCAAAAATAGGTTAATGTCACCCACCAATGGAACAGACGATTTTGAAAAATTTCGGGCCCTGTCAACTATGTAGAGCAGGTGTTTATTCACGGCAAAACTGGGTTCATGTCACCCACCAATTGAACAGACGATTTTATAAAAATTAGGTTCCTGTCACCTATGCAGAGCAGGGGTTTGTTTACGGCAAAATTGGTAAAATTTCACCTGACAATGTAACAGACAATTTTTTGTAATATATGTCCCTGTCACCTATGCAGAGGTGCCCTCGTGACGTTCACCATCCATTTGGATATCTTCTCTATCAACTTTCGATGTTCTTTTCTGCGCCTACCATGTTGATCACGGTTATCTGGGAATCCAGGTTCCACACCGGAGAGGGAGCGTGAGAAAGGGAGACCACATTCAAGAGAGGTCAATCGCTGCAATGTGATCAAGCTGAAATGTGGGACAAGTTATTGAATCGCAAATGTGGGACAACTTGTTAAAGTTTAAGCATTGAATGAAAGGAGGTGGCGCGCATCAATTAAAGAAGAATTTTTGAAATGTAATTCCCTGTCATCTATGCAGAGCAGGGGTTTGTATACGGCAAAATTGGTAAAATGTCACCTGACAATGTAACAGATCTCCTCATATCTTCTCTATCAACTTTCAATGTTCTTTTCTGCGCCTACCATGTTGATCACGGTTATCGGCGAATCAGGGTTCCACAGCGGAGAGGGAGCGTGAGAAAGGGAGACCACATCCAAGGGAGGTTAAATGTTTCAAATTAAACATGATCGAGCGGAAAAGTGGGACAAATTATTGAATCGTAAATGTGGGATAACTTGTCACCTGTGCAGAGCAGGGGTTTGTATATGGCAAAATTGGTAAAATGTCACCTGACAATGTAACAGACGATTTTTTTAAATTAATGTCCCTATCACCTATGCAGAGCAGGGGTTTAATCACGGCAAAAATGGTCAAATGTCACCCAAGAATGTAACAGACAAATTAGTGAAATCTTTTTACCTGTCTACTAGGTACAGCAGAGGTATATCACACCCCAAAATTGGTGAATTTCACCCGAATATGTACCAGATAAATTAGTGAAATGTTTTTACTTGTCTACTAGGTATAGCAGGGGTATATCACACCCAAAAAATTGTTAATTTCCCCAATAAATGTAACAGACAAATTAGTGAAATGTTTTTACCTGTCTACTAGGTATAGCAGTTGAATATCACACCCAAAAATTGGTGAATTTCACCCGAATATGTAACAGGCAAATTAGTGAAATGTTTTTACCTGTCTACTAGGTAGAGCAGGGGTATATCACACCCAAAAATTGGTTAATTTCACCCGAATATGTAACAGACAAATTTGTGAAATGTTTTTACCTGTCTACTAGGTATAGCAGTGGTATAACAGACCCAAAAATTGGTGAATTTCACCCGAAAATGTAACAGACAAATTAGTGAAATGTTTTTACCTGGCTACTAGGTACAGTCGGGGTGCATCACGACCAAAAATTGGTGAAATCCACTCGAATATGTAACAGACAAATTAGTGAAATGTTTTTACCTGTCTACTAGGTACAGCAGGGGTATATTACACCCAAAAATTGGTGAATTTCACCCGAAAATGTAACAGACAAATTTGTGAAATTACATAAAATAAAATACGTACAAAAAAAACTAAGAAAAACTTGATTTATGAGGTGAAGGTCCATATGGAGTAGGAGTTTGAGGAGGTGGTGGACGTAGTGGTGTAGGTGGAAGCGGCGGTGGAGGAGGACGAGGTAGCCAACACAGTTTTTTTGTTTTAATTTTTTATTTATTAGGGTACACTCCAAAAGAGTGTGAAATATCCAAAATACAACAATGAGCAATTGCGCTGTAGTATATCAATGGCTGGTTAAGGTCGGTATACATGTCTATTCTGCACAAGGTACGGACAAGTCCTGTGGGATCCATGCCTGGTTCATTTTAATTAACGTGAGCTTGTACACATTAGCTGTGGAGAGGCGGCTGCGATTGTCTGTGAAGGCCAGCAACTCCAAGGCGTAAAGGGCAAGCTCAGGCCATGTGCTCAATTTGGAGACCCAGAAGTTGAAGGGGGCAGACCCGTCATTCAATACGTATAGGCGTCTGCACACATACTGCTCCACCATGTTGGTGAAATGCTGCCTCCTGCTAAGACGTTCCATATCAGCTGGTGGTGCTGGTTGTTGTGACGTGCTGAATAAGCTTTTCCATATTTTGGCCATGCTAACCCGTGCCTTCTGAGGTGCTGGTGGTGCCCCAGCTGCGTTGGTGACCTCTTCCTCCTCTTCTGCCTTCACCTTGTGCTTCCACTGTGCCCCCGCTGACAGGTGGGAATGCCACCAGCAGCGCGTCTACCAGCGCGCGCTTGTACTCGCACATCTTATGATCACGCTCCTGTGACAGAATTAAGGACTGTATGTTGTCCTTGTAACCATTAGTGTGGCCACCCAGTAATTAGCACAAGTTAGAATGTGGGCAACTCGGCGGTCGTTGCGGAGACACTGCAGCATGTAATCGCTCATGTGTGCCAGGCTGCCCAGAGGCAATGAAAAGCTGTCCGCTGTGGGAGGTGTATCGTCTGTGTCCTCTGTATCCCCCCAGACACGCACCAGTGATGGTCATGAGCTGGTTTGGGTGCCACCCTGCTGTGAACACGGTTCCTCCTCCTCCATCTCCTCCTCCTCATCCTCCACCTCGTCATCCTCCAGAACTGTGCCCTGGCTGGACAATTGTGTACCTGGCGTTTGTGTGTGCAGGAACCCACCCTCGGAGCCACTTGTGAATGACTGGCCGGAAAACCTACAAAATGATCCCTCTTCCTTCTCCTCCTCCTGGGCCACATCCTCTTCCATCATCGCCAGCAATTTTTTTTTAAGGAGGCATAGAAGTGGGATAGTAAAGCCGAGAACGGCGTCATCGGCACTGGCCATGCTGGTGGAGTACTCAAAACAGCGCAGCAAGGAACACAGGTCTCACATGGAGGCCCAGTCATTGGTGGTGAAGTGGTGCTGTTCCGCAGAGTGACTCACCCGTGCGTGCTGCAGCTGAAACTCCATCGCCTGCTGCTGCTCGCACAGTCTGGCCAGCATGTGCAAGGTGGAGTTCCACCTTGTGGGCACGTCGCATATGAGGCGGTGAGCGGGAAGGCCGAAGTTACGCTGCAGCACTGACAGGCAAGCAGCAGGGTGAGAGCGCCAAAAGCGCGCACAGACGGCCCGCACTTTATGCAGCAGCTCTGACATATCGGGGTAATTTTTAAGGAATCTCTGCACCACCAAATTCAGCACATGCGCCAGGCAAGGGATGTGCGTCAAACTGGCTAGTCCCAGAGCTGCTACGAGATTTCGCCCATTATCGCACACCACCAGGCTGTGCTTGAGACTGACTGGCACCAACCACTCATCGGTCTGTTGTTCAAGGCCCGTCCACAGCTCCTGCTCGGTGTGGGGTTTGTCCCCCAAACAGATAAGTTTTAAAACTGCCTGCTGTCGTTTACCCCTGGCTGTGCTAAAGTTGGTGGTGAAAGTGTTACGCTGACCGGATGAGAAGGCGGTAGAGGATGATCAAGCCGGGTAAGAGGTGGAAGCAATAGGAGACAAACTGAAGCGCCCTGCAATCCTCGGCGGTGGAATTACACGCGCCAAACTTCTATCCGCCTCAGGCCCAGCCACCACTGCATTTACCCAGTGTGCTGTTATGGAGATATAACGTCCCTGACCGTGCTTACTGGTCCACGTATCCGTAGTTAGTTGGACCTTGCCACAGATGGCGTTGTGCAGTGCACACCTGATTTTGTCCCCCACTTGGTTGACAGGTAAGGGATAGCACGCCTGGAAAAGTAGTGGCGGCTGGGTACGACGTACTGTGGGACAGCCACCGCCATAAGGCTTTTAAAACTCTCCGTCTCCACCAAACGGAATGACAGCATTTCAAAGGCAAGTAATTTTGAAATCACCAAATGGAGAAAAATAGAAAAGGCGGCACTCACCAGCGTAGATAAGACGATTCTTTATTGATGCAAAAAGACAAAATCTTCGGGCTAGAGCATGCGATGCGTAATTACACAGATGGAATCGGCCGCGACAGCCGTTTCGTGCTAACTTGCGCTTCGTCGGGCCAGTGACGCGATTGCGCTAAAACACGCGCATCTTATACACGTCACTGCGTCGGGTTGTCAACACAGTCAAGACGCTAACCTTCTTTGCACACCATCTATCATCTCCAACATCGCTGAATATAGTGATTTCTATGTAGCACAAGGAGAACAGGTTAGACAAATGCACTCAGGTCATTTCTATCATTGAGACCTAAGGGGCCTAAAGCATCGGCTTTCATTATCCACCTGGATTCTCTTTGCAGAAGTGCATGTTGCCTACATGGCACCTGCTCAATCCCAGCAAAGGAAATGCACTGAGGATTTCCACCATGCTCATTGCGAACATGCTCAATGAGCCTAGTACACCCCTTACCTGTCCTAAGGGAATTCAGATGCTCTCTAAACCTCTCAAACAAGGGGCGAATTGTTTTTCCTATATAGAAGGCTCCACAATGGCAGTTAATCAGATAGACAACGTAATTACTTCTGCAAGTGATAAACTGTGTAACCCGGTGTGAAACCCCACCGAAAGATAGGTATTTTCTTTGATTATTGTAGTTGTAGAAGGAGCAATTCCCACATTTAAAATTGCCCTCTGGTCTACTAGATGACAGCCAATTGCTAGTACCTTGGTTCCTAAATCTACTCCTTACAATTTTGTCTTTTATAGTGTGGCACTTTTTAAAGGCTATGAGTGGTCTGTTGTTTGCGAAATCCTCTAACCCTTCTTCATTTTTCAAAATGTCCCAGTTGTTACAAATCGCACGTTTAATAAGACCTGCAGCAGGACTGTATTTGAATGTTAAAACAAACCTTTACATTTCACTACGGGCATTTCTCTTTTTTCTATACAGTAACTCTTGTTGAGTGAAGGATCCTGCTTTCTTTCTAGCTGTGTCTACATTCCTCTCTTAAATAATCTACCTTTCAATTCCTCTGATTGTCTATTATACCCCTCCTCAGTGTTGTTTATGCGTTTTAGCTGTATGAATTGGCCGTAAGGTATAGACTTTTTGACACTGTCCGGGTGGAAACTTCTGTGATGCAACAGGGAGTTTATAGCAGTAGGCTTCCGGTGGACGCTAGTACGCATGCCATCGTCTCCAGCCTCTATATGTATATCCAGGAATTCAAGAGAATGACCCCCTAAATTGAGGGTAAATCTCATGTTCATGTTGTTGTTACTATTCAAGTAAGAAACAAAGTCCCTACACTGCATCTCAGTGCCAGACCATATCATGAATACATCATCGACGTATCTCAAGAACAACTGTATGTATTGCAAGTATGGGTTCGCCGTGGTGAAGACATGTCTGTCCTCAAATACAGTCAGGAACAAATTAAAACCACATTTACCCCCCTTGTCGGCTGGCTGGACAACGACATCTTCTAACTTGCCCAGCCACTTCAAGGGGGGGAAAAGTGCGTCTTATAGGGCGAAAAATACGGTGCGTTGTCTATCTGATTATCTGCCATTGCAGAGCCTTCTATATAGGGAAAACAATTTGCCCCTTGTTGGAGAGGTTTAGAGAGCATCTGAATTCTCTTAAGACAGGTAAGGGGTGTACTAGGCTCATTGAGCATGTTCGCAATGAGCATAGTGGAAATCCTCAGTGCATTTCCTTTGCTGGGATTGAGCAGGTGCCATGTAGGTCCTGAGGTGGGGACAGGCACGTGCACTCCTGCAAAGAGAATCCAGGTGGATAATGAAAGCCGATGCTTTAGGCCCCTTAGGTCTCAATGATAGAAATGACCTGAGTGCATTTGTCTAACCTGTTCTCCTTATGCTACATAGAAATCACTATATTCAGCGATGTCGGAGATCATAGGTGGTGTGCAAAGAAGGTTAGTGTCTTGGTTGCGTTGACAACCCGACGCAGTGACATGTATAAGATGCGTGTGTTAGCGCAATCGCGTCACTGGCCCGACGAAGCGCAAGTTAGCGCAAAACGGCCGTCCCCACCGATTCCATCTGTGTAATTACGCATCACCTGCTCCAGCCCGAAGATTTTATCTTTTTGCATCAATAAAGAATCGTCTTATCTACGCTGGTGAGTGCCGCCTTTTCTATTTTTCTCCATTTGGTGATATTACCTGCTGCTGCGTTCAAAGGGACAGGTAGTTGAGGACCGGGTACACATATATCTATTCTTTGACTTCCGGCATTGCCGCCCTACCCCTATTCTCTCCACCACTGAGTAATTTTGAAATGCTGGCATTTAGGGCCAGGGATCGCGGGTGGGTAGGGCATTACTTTCTCTTCTGCTTGAATGATTGGGAGATGGAGAGCTGAATGCTTCCGTGGGACATTGTGGAGCTGCTTGGTGACCCAGGTGGTGGTGTTGCTGGCAGATCCTCTGTTTGCGGGGTGGCAAGTGGCACTCTCACTCCAGAGGTGGATGAAGAGGGCGAAACTGCAGCAGAAGTGGAAGCAGGAGGAGCCAGAGACCTTTCTTGGTTTTTTAGGTGTCTACTCCACTGCAGCTCGTGCTTTGCACTTAGATGCCTGGTCTCCATATTCTGAGCCATAGTTTTTTTTTTTTTTGGGCGATTGGCTTAGGTAGTAGCTCATTTTTTGCGGGATGAGGTGACAGTTAGACTGGTTCTATTTTGGGGGGCATATGCATTTTTGATCACTCGGTGTTGCACTTTTTGTGATGTAAGGTGATAAAAATTGCTTCTTTTTACACCGTTTTTATTTTTATTTTTTATGGAATTTATCGGACAGGGTGGATCATGTGATATATATTTAGAGCCGGTCATTATAGATGTGGAGATACCTAATATGTGTGGGTTTGTTTGCTTTTTCTGTTTTTTATTATAAAATAAGGGGAAAGGGGCTTTTTTTTTCTTTTTTTACTTTATTAATTTTATTACTTTATTAATTTTATTAAAAACACTTTTTTAACTTTTTTTTTCTTTACTTTATTTCTGATGTTCACTTTTGGGGTTCTGATCCCCTCTGCAATGCATTACAATACATTTGTATTGTAATGCATTGCTTGTTCGTGTACTACAGTGAGTAGTACCCAAACAGGTTGCCTAAGAGGCCCAGCCTAAGGCTGGATCTCCTCAGCTCCCGAAGAAGGCAGGTCCCGATGCCGTGCAAGGCATTGGGCAGCCTCTGCATGGCATCGGGCTGCCTTCTGAGACATTGAGTCCCCGCCACAGCAGCACAAGGACTCGATGGCTCACTCAAACACAAATCCCTTCTATGCTGCGGTCAGATACGGGGGTATCACAGGCCCGGCGGTGATCGAAAATACACAGGGCATACAGGTACGCCCTGTGTCCTTAAGTACCAGGAGATCAGGTCGTGCGGTAAGCTCTGTGTCCGTAAGAGGTTAAATTGCACACTGACTAATGCTGCAAAGGTCACAGATGTAGGGTCTTGCCAAAAATGGGTGATTTTTTTAAACCCTGAATATAATTGCAGTAGTTCAAGCTTGACTGTCACAAATGCACATGTGCTATTGCACAGAACTTGCATAAAATGGCCACCTCGCACCTAACTAACAGATGGATAAAAGTTATTTTTCTGGGTCACTGGGCTCAGGGCAGGGTAAATAGATTGTGCACTGCACCCACAAAACAAAATCTTGGTAGATCGCTGAGTTAACAAGCACTTCTAATTAAAGATTCTCTCCTATTCTCTCCCTCACAGCAGCAGCATCCTCTCCCTACACTAGTAACAGCAGAGTGACGTGCAGCGCTACGTGACTCCAGCTGATATAGAGGCTGGGTCACATGCTGAACTGGCCAATCACAGCCATGCCATTAGTAGTCATGGCTGTGATGGCTTCTAAGGGCACAAGAGTTAAACGCTTGGTGATTGGCTGCTCTGCAGCCTTTCAAAAAGCGCCATTAAATAGCCGAACCCGAACCCAAACTTTTACTGTAATGTTCGGGTTCGTGTCCGGGGTCCAAAAATCCTAAAGTTCGGTACGAACTTTACAGTTCGGGTTCGCTCAACCCTAGTGCTGACCTCATAGGCAATTGTGAGGGCGTTTTGGCACTAGGACTACTGTATATCTACACCTTTAAATTGCACTGCATTATGCTAATTAACTGCTAGAAATATGTGGCACTAGCTGAGCTGAGTAATAGGTCAATGTGAGGGTAACACTGGAAGTGTCCCCATGTTGGCTGAGTGTTTCCATGAGGGGATAAACAGTGCAAAAGTGCAAGGAGCCTTGTTATGAGACTCATGTGTAGTAAAAAGAAGACAATCTCTTTAAAAGCATTTAACGTGGCATGAAGTACATTGTGCTGCCACGTGGCGTATCAAATATGAATTCAAATTACATGTTACTTTTAAGCATTGCGAGATTTAGCTTGAAATAAAAATAACATAACAAATGCATTACTGGCACACTTTTCAGCAATTTTCATGTTGCAGTCATAGCTTAACTTAAAGGGAACCTGTGAACAGAAAATGCCATTTGTTAGGACAGCTGCCCATAGCTGCCCTGCTCTCCCATGTCAGCACAGACAACACTCTACTCACCATACTGCTGCCTCCATGCTTCTGCCTAGTTCTCAGGCCTCTGTCCCCTTAGAGAGTGAGTGCGTTTATCTCCAGACTCTTAAAGGGCCAGTGCACACACTTCAAAATCATTCAACAGCCAGTGGCTAGCTGTGCCTGGGTATTTAAGGCATAAAAGTGCACAAAATGCATGAGATTTAAGGTTCCTGGTAACCAGCAAAGGTGTTTTGAGGTCTAGTGCTTCTGCAATTCTCCTGTGGTTTGCCAGCATTTATCCTGCGTTTGTTCGTGTCTGTGCTCCTGCCCTGTTTTGGCACTGCCTTTGTTATCCTTCACCTCCAATTTCAGTTATCTTTGTGTTTGAGTTAACCCTGTTTTTCTGCCTTGTATTGTCATTTTCTTTTCCTGCCCTTTCTGTAAGTCCGTCTGGTGTCTACCTTTATACTCTAGCAGTGTGCTGTCTGGATTTCTAAAACCAGAATTCTGACCTAAGTGACTGTTCAGGCTGCTCCAGCAGTTTTCCTGTGGTCTTGATGCGGTTTCTGAGCTTCTGGTGCTTGCATCAGAGTCCCTGTTCCTAGTGGGTCAGCTGCCAACTATACTGGGACTTCCAAGAGGTTGCAGTCAGTTTGCTCCCCTACAGTGAAGTCCAGAACCCTGTACCTGTACAGGGTTAAAGTGTTACTGTCATGTTTTCATTAAAATAAAATAAAAATTTTAGAATATGTTACTGCTGCTGCATTATGCCTAAAGCAATCTTTAGTTTCTTCACATACCACTGTTTTCCTTGAGTTTTTTCCATAGTTCCAGCTGTTTTAACCTCTACAATATGAGAATCTTCTCATGGTGGCTTCTCTGCTAGTTCTCTGAGGCCAAAACTTCCTACCCTCACTTCTCATACACACTATCTGTAGCCAGCAGCTTCCTACCAGCCAATCAGATTGGATTACTGAGAGACACGCCTCCTCACTCTGAAGCCTAATGCAGGCATACAATGCCCCACTCTCTTCTGTTTATACCAAAGTGAAGACAGACACGCCATAGCAACAGTCTTTTAAGGGACCAGTGGAAAGAGAAAGGGGACATTAAAGAAAGCTGTTATTATAAGGTAATTACAGATCTTTTGAAAATCATAGACAGACTAACTCGCCTACACGCCTAGCTCTATTAAACTAGCAAATAAAAAAAAATGACAGTTACACTTTAAAGGGTGAATACCAGGGGAGTACCTAAATTAGCCCAAAGTCAAACCAGTTAGTTGGCACAGTAGGTCCACACTCACTGATCTGTAACACCATTCCCAGTTCTACCAAGAGAGAATGTGTCCTTTGTATAAGGCACTGTTCCCCTGTTGTAGTGGTCATTTCACTTAAAGGGAATCTGTAACCAGGAAATGTAATGCTAAACAAGCCAAGCAAACCAAGGTACGATCCAAAGATAAGAAACAATAGCGGCACTCACCAATTGCAGTAATGTCACTTCTTTATTTCACTTGAAATAGGTTACACGGGCTGGGGCGGACATGAAGCATAAGAATACTGAGTGATCAGCTGGCGATGGCAGTTTCGCGCACTTGCGCTTTTTCTGGCCTCTGACCTCTTCGCGCTTACTATGCGCTCATTTAAATGCGTCAACGTTGCCTGGGCAACCACAGATGCTAAAACATCCTCATCCAGAACTAGAACGAGGAAGATAAGAACAATGTGTTCCCTGACACTAAAGGTGCATATATCGCGTGCATGAACCTCTAGCTGTTACAAAAAGACACTCAGATCGTTACGATCATTTAGTCCTAAAGGACCCATAGTGGCAGTGCGGATGATCCACTCCGCCTTCCTCTGAAGGAGGAGGCGGTGCCTGTCTCCACCTAGAGCTGGGACGGGAGCATGTTCAAGAGCTGCAAATTTTAAGCATTTGGTATTATGATCATGTCTATTACGGACATGATCTATAAGCCTGGGGCAACCTTTTCCTGACCTCACTGAGTTTATGTGCTCCCTGAATCTCTCATACATAGGGCGAATGGTCTTCCCTATGTAGAAAGACCCACAGGAGCACAACACCAGGTAAATCACATATTTGGTCCTGTATGTAGCAGATTGCTTGACTCTGTGCTTAATGCCTGCAAAAAATAGGTATTTGCCCTGGTAGATATATTGGCAAAAGGAACAGTCCCCACGTGTGTAGGCGTTCGGTAAGCCAATTTATGGTTTTATTTTCCTTGAGCCTACTTCTCACTAACTTATTCATTATTGTGTGGCACCTTTTAAAGGTGATAAGTGGTTTATTTTGTGTTAGATTTTGGAGACCCTCTTCATTCTTGAGGATGTCCCAGTTTTTGTATATCACCTGTCTGATAATATCCGCTAAGGGACTGTATTTGAAGGCAAATGCAAACCTGTTAGTGACCTGTCTTCTGGAATGCTTTTCTTCAATAATTCACCCTGTGTGAATTTGCCTGCTCTCTCTAAAGCTGCATCAAGTTCTGACTCCGGGTAACCTCTATATGAGAGTCTTTCTTTTAATTCCTGGGCCTGCTTCCTATACCCTGCTTCTGTGCTATTAATACTTTTAAGACGTATGAATTGTCCATAAGGGACCGCCTGTTTCACGCTACGTGGATGATAACTATCGTAATGGAGCAAAGAATTAGTGGCAGTGGTACTAGACATGATCATAATACCAAATGCTTAAAATTTGCAGCTCTTGAACATGTTCCCGTCCCAGCTCTAGGTGGAGACAGGCACCGCCTCCTCCTTCAGAGGGAGGCGGAGTGGATCTGCCGCTATGGGTCCTTTAGGACTAAATGATCGTAACGATCTGAGTGTCTTTTTGTAACAGCTAGAGGTTCATGCACGAGATATATGCACCTTTTAGTGTCAGGGAATACATTGTTCTTATCTTCCTGGTTCAAGTTCTGGATGAGGATGTTTTAGCGTCTGTGGTTGCCCAGGCAACGTGGACGGATTTAAATGAGCGCATAGTAAGCGCGATGAGGTCAGAGGCCAGAAGAAGCGCAAGTGCGCGAAACGGCCGTCGCCAGCTGATCACTCAGTATTCTTATGCTTCATGTCCGCCCCAGCCCGTGTAACCTATTTTTCAAGTGAAATAAAGAAGTGACGTTACTGCAATTGGTGAGTGCCGCTATTGTTTCTTATCTTTGGATCGTACCTTGGTTTGCTTGGATTCTTTTTCATCTAACAGCAGAGCACCACTGTGTATTGCTATAATTGGACTGGGTTTCACAGTATACCGCCCCACACCTGGATTAGGTTTACAGCAGTGCCGCCTCACACCCCTTCGTATTTTGTAATGCTAAACAAGGCACAGCTAAATGTAATAATACCTTTCAATTAGTGATCTGTTGCTTCATTCTGGAGAAAATGTACTTTAAAGGGTAACTGTCATATATTTTTTATTTGCTAGTTTATTAGAGCTAGGCATGTATACTTGAGTTAGTCTGTCAATGATTGTCAAAAGATCTGTAATAACCTTATAATAACAGCTTTCATTAATGTCCTCTGTCCCTTTCCACTGCACCCTTAAAAGACTGTTGCTATGTCTCATCTATCTCCGGCTAGGAAAACAGAGGGGCGGTCCTTTACACTGCATGCTTGATTAGGCTTCAGAGTGAGAAGGCGTGTCTCTCAGTAATACAATCTGATTGGCTGGCAGGGAGCTGCTGGCTACAGCAAGTGTGTATGGGAAGTGAGGGAAAGCAGTTTTGGCCTCAGAGAACCAGTAGCGGAGCCATCTTGAGAAGGTCCTCATATTGTAAATGTTTAAACAGCCATAACTAAGAGAAAAACTCAAGGAAAACAGTGGTATGTAATGAAACTAAAGATTGCTTTATGCATAATGCTGCTGCAGCAGTAACATATGCTAACATTGATTTTGTGATGGAAACATGACAGCTTCCCTTTAAATCCACATGCAAATTAGTAGTTAAGTGCACCGAGGGAGGGTCCAGGTCAGTCTGTGCATCCAGTTCTCCTCCTGCTTCCACTGCCAGCCTTTCCCTTTCCTTCTTGACTGACAGGATAAAATGAGAGGACTAGAGAGAAACCTGGCCTAGTCAATAAAGAAGGAGAGGGAAGTGATGGCAGGGGAAGTGAGAGGAGAAAACATGTGCAGATTGACTTGGGCTCCCCGATGGTGCATTTACCTTGTCATTTACATATTAAAAGTACTTTTACTACAGAATGAAACAACAGATCACTGAGTGAAAGGTGTCTTTACATTCAGTTGACCTAGCCCTACATGACATTGTGCCTGGTTTATCAGAGAACTTTATGGTGACCGATTCAGGGACACAGTGCTTTATGCAAAGGACACGTGCTTTCTTTGTAAAACGGAAAAGGGCATTTCCAATCATTTTAGAGGCAGGTTGGTAAAGAAAGACGTGATAAATATTGGAATGTGTATTAGTATGACATGCTCCATAGAAAGTAGAGACAAGAATTAATCAAAAGAAATATCACTCTGGTTTTCCTTGGCACTGCATGTGAGCGTGAGGTACAGGATTAAAGGTGCATCTTGCTTCTGATCAAAAAAAAATAAATGAATCAAAATTTTGGAGAAAAAAAGCAGTGTTTATTAAGTCTATGGTGTATAGTATAGCTACTGTACCTTTCTCATATATAAAAAAGAAGGGGGGGGAAGGTAATCAAGTCTTCAAAAAGCAAACCGCTTTGCCCATTTTGAACCTGGTGAATGGGTTCTTCTATCTCTACTTGTATAGAAGAATAAGCTTTTACAAGACAGGAATTGAATATAAAGATACTCTTATCATTTTAACCAACAATGTGTGGTGTCTGAATTTACAGCATGTTACGACTGTGAATTGATAGAGGGTGCATTATACTTGTGCTCTTCTGCTGATAAGTGGCAGTGACAATGCATTCACTTGCTAATCATCTTGGGAACATTGCACCATGATGCCTTGCAGTTGTTTAGAATTGCTGATGACAGTCTATTTTAAAACTAGGGGGGGGGGGGGGAGATTTATCAAACTGGTGTAAAGTAGAACTGGCTTAGTTGCCCATAGCAACCAATCAGATTCCACCTTTCATTTTCCAAAGGAGCTGTCAAAAATGAAAGGTGGAATCTGATTGGTTGCTATGGGCAACTAAGCCAGTTCTACTTTACACCAGTTTGATAAATGACCCCATAAGAGTTTACATTTAGTGTACCTAATGCCTCATTCACACATCAGTGTTTTGGTCAGTGATTTCCATCAGTGATTTTGAGCCAAAACCAGGCTCTAAACACAGAACAGTTGCAGATCTTTCCCTTGTACCTTATATCTGTGGAGGCTCCAATCCTGGTTTTGTCTTACAATCACTGACCAAAACACTGCCGTGTGAATGAGGCTTAAAGGGAATGTATCAGCAGAAAATGACCTGCTGTTTAAATCTTTTATTGATTTTATTGCTGTTTAAATCTTTTATGTTTAGAATATGTTTAAAACAAAAAAATCCTGCAGTTATCGCACTGGCCATTAGGCCTAATAATAGGCATTACTTCTTGGTCTGTACAGATCACTTTACTGCAGTTGTCTGCTAATCTATCATACTAATCCTGCCTGTAATGACTCCTCTGTGTACAGATAAGGCTACTTTCACACTTGCGTCCGGGGCTCCGCTTGTGAGCTCCGTTTGAAGGCTCTCACAAGCGGCCCCGAACTGATCCGTCCAGCCCTAATGCATTCTGAGTAGGTGCGGATCTGCTCAGAATGCATCAGTCTGGCACCGTTTGTCCTCCGTTCCGCTCAGCAGGCGGACACCCGAACGCAGCTTGCAGCGTTCAGGTGTCCGCCTGGCCGTACGGAGGCAAACAGATCCGTCCAGACTTACAATGTAAGTCAATGGGGACGGATCCGTTTGAAGTTAAAACAATATGGCTCAATCTTCAAACGGATCCGTCCCCCATTGACTTTCAATGTAAAGTCAAAACGGATCCGTTTGCATTATCATGAACAAAAAAAAATAAAAATTTTTTTTTTTTTTGTTCATGGTAATGCAAACGGATCCGTTCTGAACGGATCTAAGCGTTTGCATATAGGTGCGGATCCGTCTGTGCAGATACCAGACGGATCCGCACCTAAACGCAGGTGTGAAAGTAGCCTTAGACAGGATCCACCATTCACAATAGGTGATTGTCACAGCTTACATTGTACAATGACCCCTGCACAGGTCACAGAGCATGTCTAGAAGACTCTCCCATAGAAGTCAATGAGGTCCCCCCAGACCATTGTGTCTATGGACCATTGGCCTGCCATAAAGCAATTTTTTTAATGCAAAGAACAGCTCAGGCAAGATGGCCGCCCACATAATAATGTTCAGGAAATAGAATTAAAAGATCTACAACCAGAAAATAAAAACAGATAAAAAAAAGGACATGTTACTATTTAGTTTTAACTGACAGATAAAATTCACTGTTAAGGCAGTGGGGTACTGTGACAGTCACTGTTAAAGGGGGGCAGGCGCTGTGTAGGTCACTGTTAAGGGAGCAAGGTACTTAGGAAGTCACTGTTAAAGGGCAGGATGCTGTAGAGGTCACTGTGATTGAGAACACTGTGGATATATTTGAACCTCACACATAAACATTAAATGAGATACATGAAATATACCTGTGCAAAGCCAGGTCCTTTCACAGCAGGTGCCCCTTTAATAGTGACCTCCACAGTCCCACGCCCCTTTAACAGTGAGCTCCACAGCGGCCGCCAGTTTATTAGTGACCTCCACAGTACCTCATCTCCTTAACAGTGATTTCCACATTAAGCCGTCCCCTTAACAGTGACCTCCACAGAGCTCCATTCCCTTAAAATGTGAACTCGACAACACCCCACTGAGACCAGAATGAGCTATGGCTCTCGCCACTCAACCTAGAACTAGGCATGGTTGTGTCTGATAATTGCCGTAACTTGGTGGCGTCTTTGGAGCTTGGCAAGCTCACACACATACCATGCCTAGCCCACGTCTTAAACCTAATGGTTCAGCAGTTTCTCAAAAACTGCCACAATTTGCCTGAGCTACTGGTGAAGGTGCGCCGCATCTGTGCACATTTCCGCAAGTCATCGACAGCTTCAGCCGGTCTGTCAACGGTGTACTAGCGCTGGAAATTGACAGCTCACCGACTGTTGTGCGACATGAGCTCGCGCTAGAACTCCATGTTTCACATGTTGGCCAGGCTTTGTGAGCAGCAGTGGGCAGTAGTGGAATACCAGCTGAAACCTGGTCGTTTCCAGTCGGCTTCCGCTCTTCACAAGCGACTAGTGGGCATTAATACCTGACCTCTGTGAGGTTTTACTCAACTTTGAGGAATCAACACAGATGGTGAGCGGCTATAACGCTATTATCAGCGTAACCATCCCACTTCTGTGTCTACTCAAATGCTCGCTGCTCACAATTAAGGTGGAAGCTTTGCATGTGGAAAAGGTGGAAATGAGGGAAGAATGTACACAGGGTGATAGCCAGTCCACCCTCAGTTCGTCATCTCAGCGCAAATTGGACGATGAAGAGGAGGAGGAGGAGCAGGAGACGGTTGCCTCTGCTACAGAGGGTAGTACCCATTGAAGTTTAATTCCATCTGTTCAGCCTAGGTGGGCAGAAGAGGAGGAAGAGGATGAGGAGATTGAGAGTGATCCTACTGATGACGACAGCGATGTCATGTCTGTTGGTACTCTGGCACACATAGCTGACTTCATGTTAGGCTGCCTTTCCCGCGATCTGCGCGTTATACGCATTTTAGACAACACAGATTAATGGTTGTTCACCCTTTTTGACCCCCACTAGAAAGAGATCTTGTCATCTCTCATTCCTCTGGTGGAGAGGACAAACAAAATGGTGCAATACCAGAAGGTCCTTGTCTAAATATTGCTCAAAAATTTCCATCTGACAACGCTGGCGGCAGAGTCCATAGTTCCTTGGGCAACCGAGGAGGGGAGACAAGGGGAACACACAGCAGTTCCAACAGAGGCAGGGCAACCCTCTCCAAAGCCAAGGACAGTTTCATGACACCCTGCCAGCACCCTCACCCTGATGCATGGCCTACTATCACAAGGAGGGAAACATTTTGGAAGATGGTGGAGTACATAGGAGACCTTGTCAGCGTCCTCAGTGATCCCTCAGTGCCTTACAACTATTGGGTGTCCAAGCTGGACACGTGGCACGAACTGGCGCCCTATGCCTTGGAGGTGCTGGCCTGCCCTGCCGCCAGTGTTTTGTCTGAGCGGGTATTTAGCGCTGCTGGTGGCATTATAACAGATAAGCGTATCCATCTGTTAACTGAAAATGCTGACAGGTTGACTCTTATAAAAATTAACAAGGACTGCATTGACCCTGACTTCTCGACTCCACCAGAGGAAAGCTGATGAACATAAAGGCACTTTAAATGTGTTGTTTATAATGTACTAAATACACTGTATTCCCATGCACCCCTTCCACCACAAAAAAAGAGTATATGGTTGAATCTTCCTTTTCTCATCCTCCTCCTCCTCTTCCATCATATCAACATGCTTATTCATTGCATATAATACCCTCGCATATATGCCCTCGCATATAATGTTTTACAGGGTCAGCTCACCTGCAGGCCCCCACCTACAATCTTTCACAGGGTCAGCTCACCTGCAGGCCCACGCATATAATGTTTTACAGGGTCAGCTCACCTACAGGCCTCACCTACAATATTTTATACGGTCATCTCACCTGCAGGCCCTCACATATAATGTTTTACAGGGTTAGCTCACCTGCAGGCCCTCACCTACAACCTTTTAGAGGGTCAGCTCACCTGCAGACCCTCACCTACAATCTTTTACAGGGTCAGCTCACCTGCAGGCTCTCGCATATAATGTTTTACAGGGTCAGCTCACCTACAGGCCCTTGCATATAATGTTTTACAGGGTCAGCTCAACTGCAGGCCCTTGCATATAATGTTTTACAGGGTCAGCTCAAAATCACAGAATTGCAGTGGCCAATATGGGGGAACTGCTCAAACCCCAAACACTGTAGCGTGTTTCTCATTGGGGGAGCAGTCCCACCGCATGTGGACCGCAGCAAACGACCATCCCGAGCAATTAATGCGTACAAAGGAGGACGCCAGCGCGGTCCACATGCACCACAAAAGCATCCTACACAGACCAGAGCATTGTGCGGATGAAAATACAATTATATAAATCACTGAAAAAAATGCACCAAAAGGATATGCCACTGACTATACTAGCTGGTCATACAAGCAGATATTAAAAGCTGAGACTTTCGCCAATATATTCCTGTCAGGAAAATATCGGAGCCCATCATGCACCACGTCAACGTCACTCAGCATGGCACGGGGTCCTACCACTACGCTAACTGTGGTGTGAACACGGTCTGAAGGTGATGTAATCCAGCTCACAGCCCAGCTTGCACACAACCGCCTAGCAGGACAGCCAGTGCAATGTGAACAAAGCAAGACTGTAAGCCACACCCATATCAGACCGTGTGATGGAGGTTTCCAGGTGCAAAGGAGTGTCAGCTCACCTGCAGGCCCTCACCTACAATCTTTTATACGGTCAGCTCACCTGCAGGCCCTCACATATAATGTTTTACAGGGTCAGCTCATCTGCAGGCCCTCACCTACAACCTCTTAGAGGGTCAGCTCACCAGCAGGCCCTCAACCATAATTTTTTAGATGGTCAGATCAGCAGCAGACCCTCACCTCTAATGTTTTAGAGGGTCAGCTCAGGAGCAGGCCCTCAAACCTAATGTTTTAAATGGTCAGATCAGCAGGCCCTTGCTCTAATTGTTTTTGAGGGTCACCAGAAGGCCATCAATCATAATTTTTAAAGGGTGTGTATGATGCTCTCCTTTATGTGTAACAAAGGGTGTATTGGAGTGCCGATTCCTTGTAATTTTTGGCAGCCCTTTCACTTAGTGCATAGGCTTTATAAGTGTAGGAGTCCCACTACCTGAACAATTGTACCACAATGTGAATGAAGCCCTCCTTTATGTGATATACAGGTTGTATTGGAGTGCCTCTTGCTTGTAATTTTTGGAAGCTCTTGCACTTTATATATAAGTAAATATACAGGAAAGAATGTTTCCTAACAATTTTTTCGCTAAAATCAATTTTATCTTCGGTTTTGGGCATATTATTGTCAATCTGTAAAAGTGGCATACTACTCGGACAACATCATTCCCAGCAGCGACCTGGGAGTCCAAGATGCATCCAGGCATCCTCCCCATGCTGTTCCCGAACCATTTGGTTGGTGTTTCTATCAATTTATGACCTTTTCCTATGAACCAGGCACCCTCCCCTCTTCAGAGCAGGGAGTGCCTGGTTTAATGCTCGGGTTCTCCCATTGACTTCCATTGTGCTCGCATGCTCAGTAGAGCACCCGAGCATCCCAAGGTGTTCGGTCCGAGCACCCAAGCACTTTGGTGCTCGATCAACACTAATGGTTAGTGTTAGTCAGACTAGATCATCCATGGTGCCACACCAACACTTTGACAAAAGAGACCGTTTTTTTCTGGCTACCTGCTTCAGCTACTATTCTGATGCTGCAACCCGCCTTATGCCACACATCTGATGCTAAGTTCTCCGTCTTACACCCACCATCTTCAGCTGGTACTGGTATTGCCACCCACCTCCCACTGTGTTACCGGGTCACTCTGTGGTCTCCTGATGCTGCTGCCACCTCCACGCTATGTCACCTTGCCACTCTGTGGTCTCCTGATGCTGCTGTCACCTCCACACTATATCACCTTGCTACTCTGTGGTCTCCTGATGCTGCTGCCACCTCCACATTATGTCACCTTGCCACTCTGTGGTCTCCTGATGCTGATGCCACCTCCACACTATGTCACCTTGCCATTCTGTGGTCTCCTGATGCTGATGCCATCTCCACACTTTGTCACCTTGCCACTATGTGGTCTCCGGATGCTGCTGCCACCTCCACACTATGTCACCTTTCTACTCTGTGGTCTCCTGATGCTGTTGCCACCTCCACACTATGTCATCTTTCCACTCTGTGGTCTCTTGATGCTGCTGCTACCTCAACACTATATCCCCTTGCCACTCTGTGGCCTCCTGATGCTGCTGCTGCCACTTTTACACTCTGTCATTGTGCCACCCTATGGCCTCCTCCTGATGCTGCTGCTGCCACCTCCACACTGTCATTGTGCCACCCTGTGGCCTCTTCCTGATGATGTGCTGATGGCTCACTGGGTGAAAGTTGTGGAGACCGGGAGCGAGTCGCACCCTGGGATGGCACAGGTTCTACCGACGCCAAGGATTGCGGGCCCTACTTCCATCAGGATTTCCGCCACCACCTACATTAGTGGCTGCAACTCCTCTTCTCCTCCTCCTCCACTTCCACCTCTGAATTCTCATCTTACAGCACCAGTCAGCCATCAGTCAGTAGCTGAAAGAAGTGTAGCACTGCTATGGGGAAGCGGCAACATGCCGTGCTAAAACTTATTTGCTTAGGTGACAATGCCGCAGATCTGTGGTAGGGTATAAGGTACCAGACTGAGCTGTGGCTTTCACCACTCAACCTAGAACGAGGCATAGTTGTGTCTGATAATGGCTGTAAGTTTTCAACTTAGTGGTTCAGCAGTTTCTTAAAACCTACCACAATTTGCCTGTGCTACTGGTGAAGGTGCGCCGCGTGTGTGCACATTTCTGAAAGTCATCTACAGCTGCCGCCAGTCTGGCAACGCTGCAGCAGCGCTTGCAATTGCTCACTGACTGTTGTGCGACAAGAGCATGAGCTGGAACTCCACGTTCCATATGTTGGCTAGGCTTTGTGAGCAGCAGAGGGCAGTAGTGGAATACCAGCTGCAACATGATTGTCACCTTTCCAGTCAGCTTCTGCTCTTCACAAGCGACAAGTGGGCATGGATGTCTGTCCTCTGTGAGGTTTTAGGCAACTTTAAGAAATCAACACAGATGGTGACCGTCGATGCCGCTATTATCAGCATAACTATCCCATATCTGTGTTTACTCAAAAGCTCGCTGCTCACAATGAAGGAGTACGCTTTGCATGTGGAAGAGGTGGAAATGGGGGAAGACAGTACACAGGATGATAGCCAGACCACCCTCAGTTTGTCTTCTCAGCGCAAATTGGATGATGAGGAGGAGGAGCAGGAGTGGGTTGCCTCCGCTACAGAGGGTAGTACCCATAGCAGGTTTATTATATCTGTTCAGCGTGGATGGGCCAAAGAAGAGGAAGAGGATGAGGAGATTGAGAGTCAGCCTCCTGATGAGGACAGTGAAGCCTTGTCTATTGGGACTCTGGCACACATGGCGGACTTTATGTTATGCTGCCTTTCCCGTGAATCTCGCATTATACGCATTTTGGCCAAAGCCGATTACTGGTTGTTCATGCTTCTCGACCCCCGCTGCAAAGAGAACTTCTCATCTCTCATTCCTGTGGTGGAGAGGATTAGAAAGATGGTGCAATACAAGAAGGTCCTTGTGGAAAAATTTAAAAATTGCTCCAAAAATTTCCAGCTGACAACGCTGGCAGCAGAGAACGGCAACCGAGGAGGGGAGTCGAGGGGAATACACAGCAGTTCTAACAGAGGCAAGACAACACTCTCTAAGGCCTGGGACAGTTTCTTCACACCCTGTCACCAACCTCACCCTCATGCGTGGCCTAGTGTTACAAGGAGAGAAAAGTTTTGGAAGATGGTGAAGAAATATGTAGCAGACCATGTCAGCATCCTCAATGATCCCTCTGTGCCTTACAATTCTTGGGTGTCCAAGCTGGACTCGTGGCATGAACTGGCTCTCTACGCCTTGGAGGTGCTGGCCTGCCCTGCCGCCAGCGTTTTGTCAGAGCGGGTATTTAGTGCTGCTACTGGGCATAATAACAGATAAGCGCATCCGACTGTTAACTGAAAATGCTGACAGGTTGACTCATCAAAATGAACAAGGCCTGGATTCCCCCTGACTTCTCTACTCCACCAGAGGAAGGCGGCTGAACATAAAGGCACTTTAAATGTGGCTTTTATGGTGTATTGAATACACTGTATTACAATGCACCCATTCCACCACAAAAAAGGGTATATGGTTCAATCTTCCTTTTCTCGCCCTCCACCGCCTCCATCATATCAACATGCTTATTAGGCTGCCCTCGGTCCTGATGTTTTTGAGGGTCAGCTCAGCAGCAGACCCTCACCCCTAAAGTTTTAGAAGTTCACCAGCAGCCCCTCGCCCATAATGTTTTAGATGGTCAGCTCAGCAGCAGACCCTCACCCATAATTTTTTAGATGGTCAGATCAGCAGCAGATCCTCACCCCTAATGTTTTAGAGGGTAATCAGCAGGCCCTTGCTCCTAATGTTTTTGAGGGTCACCAGCAGGACATCAATTATAATTTTTCAAGGGTGTGTATGATGCCCTCCTTTATGTGTAATAAAGGGTGGATTGAAAGGCAGATTCCTTGTAATTTTTGGCAGACTTTTCACTTAGTGCATAGTCTTTATGAGCGTAGGAGTCCCACTACCTGAACAATTGTACCACAATGTGAATGAGGCCCTCCTTTATGTGATATACAGGTTGTATCGGAGTGCCTCTTCCTTGAAAATTTTGGCAGCACTTGCACTTTATATACAAGTAAATATACAGGAAAGAATGTTTCCTAACAATTTTTCTTTTAAAATCGATTTTATCTTCGGTTTTGTGCGTATTATTGTCAGCCCCAGAAGTTCCCAGTTCCCACTACTGTTCCCAGCAGTGACCTGGGAGTCTAAGATGCATCCAGATATCCTCCCTATGCTGATTCCGAACCATTTCGGTGGTGTTTCCATCCATTTCTGACCTTTTTCCTATGAACCAGATACCATCCCCTCTTCAGAGCAGGGGGTGCCTGGTTTAATGCTTGGGTTCTCCCATTGACTTCCATTGTGCTCGGGTGCTCTGCTGAGCACCTGAGCATCCCGAGGTGTTCTAATCCAGCACTTTGGTGCTCGATCAACACTAATTACTGACCAAATGCTGACCGAGTGAAGGCGGATGCTCCACAGACAGGATCCGTTTTTGCGGGGTTATTGTTTTGACGGATCAGAAGAAGGGCAAAATAATGAGTGATATCAACACATACTTACTGCTGACACCCTCTCCACTCTGTCAGGGGGGCTCTCTACTTGTATAAGCGTTTAATAGAATAGGTTCTGTAGATATCTATGTTGAATCAGCTGTCAACGGGGTAAAAGAAGTGCACTTCTTCTTGACGCTAACATTGACCTGTAAGGTTGAGTTCACACTTGAGTTATTTGGTCAGTTTTGGCCCAGTAACTGCCCAAATAAGTGAAGTGTGCAGTGATTCGAAGAGTGATGCTTGTCATGTGTGTGTCATACTGACTTACAGTATTGTTTCAGTACCACAGCAGACTTCTTATGTGTGTTACTGCAAGGCACAGTGTTCTATACCACTATAAAGGCTCTCTGCAGCCAGGAAATAGCCTTTTTTTTAACACGATTCGCCGTGAATAAATTCGGATCATACTGAATTTATTTGGCGAACCGGCCAAATAGAATTTTTGAGAAATTTGCTCATCTCTACTGGAAGCCATGTAGGAATGAAAATTATCTGAAAGGCATTCTAAGACTTTTTCCTTTTGTGGAAGGTTTCTTGAAGAAAATTCTCTATTTGAATATCAATTATGAAACTCTAAAATAGTTAGTTTCTATATACTTCTAGTTTTTGGTCTTAAGGAATGATTTGTAAGCTCATTTGTATGTTTAGAGAGGTGAGGACATAAGAACAGCCAACAAGAGCTACTATCCAAATTTTTTGTGGAAGCTGAAGTAAAAGGTCCTTCAACCCATGAAAGCAGTCTGCAGTCATTCCCAATGGAATTTCTGGCCTTTGATCAACTTGTGGATTGCCGGATACCATGTCTTGGATTGCCATACTGGGTATACAATCACCAATTTTTGGATCTTGTCCTCCTAAATTTTCAAGGTTAGTTTGAGATAGATGGGGTGGAAATGCATACAGGTTCCTCAATTCAGTCCAAGAAAAGGAGAATGCATCCATACTCCATGCGCCCACCATCTCCTCACTATGAATTTTGTAGCCTGAGCTGAGTTTTCTGATGCTAACAGGCCTATTTATCTGGTATCAACTGTTTAATTTATCTTATTGAATTGGTGTTGTTTGAGTGCTACAGTCGATTACATTTTTTCCCTGAACAAGGTGCCCACTAACTCATTTAAGTGCCCTCAAATCTAGATTGTGATCTATATCCCCATCTCCATATCTCTAGGGCTGCTTTGCAAATGTTCATTCATTTTGTACCCCCTATGTTGTTCACGTATGCTACTACCCATCTGTCCATCTGTAACTTGACTGAACAGGGGTGATGGGCAGTGGTGTATCTTGGTTTTGTGCTGCCCTAGGCGAGACTAAACTCGGGCACCCCCCTAATATAAATTTGACCCACCCCTTCCTGTCAAGGCCAAACCCATTTCTCTCTAAACCCCACCCCTTCCTGTCAAGGCCAAACCCCTTTCTCTCTAAACCCCACCCCTTCCTATGTGCCATCCACAGATCCCCCTCCCCTAAACAGTGCCATCCACGGATCCCCCTCCCCGAAACAGTGCCATCCACAGATCCCCCTCCCCGAAACAGTGCCATCCACAGATCCCCCTCCCCTAAACAGTGCCATCCACAGATCCCCCTCCCCTAAACAGTGCCATCCACAGATCCCCCTCCCCTAAATAGTGCCATCCACAGATCTCCCCCCTAAATAGTGCCATCAACAGATCCCCCTCCCCTAAATAGTGCCATCAACAGATCTCCCCCCTAAACGGTGCCATCCACAGATCCCCCTCCCCTAAACAGTGCCATCCACAGATCCCCCTCCCCTAAATAGTGCCATCCACAGATCCCCCTCCCCTAAATAGTGCCATCCACAGATCCCCCTCCCCTAAACAGTGCCATCCACAGATCCCCCTCCCCTAAATAGTGCCATCCACAGATCCCCCTCCTTAAACAGTGCCATCCACAGATCTCCCCCCTAAATAGTGCCATCCACAGATCCCCCTCCTTAAACAATGCAATCCACAGATCTCCCCCCTAAATAGTGCCATCCACAGATCCCCTTTCCCTAAATAGTGCAATCAACAGATCCCCCTCCCCTAAATAGTGCCATCAACAGATCCCCCTCCCCGACGCTCACAGGAGAACATTTATAAACGAATCATTAACTTTAACTTTAATCATTGCTAATCTCTTTACTGGATATCTTACTCTGTCTTGACTCTTAGCTCTGGTAAAACAGCAGGCAGTGCGGGCGGCGCTCACTCACTGACGTCACGCACCTGCTCCTCCCACTAGGCGGCGCAGGAGCGTGATCTGTTGATTGCACTATTTAGGGAAAGGGGATCTGTGGATGGCACTATTTAGGGGGGAGATCTGTGGATTGCATTGTTTAAGGAGGGGGATCTGTGGATGGCACTATTTAGGGGGGAGATCTGTGGATGGCACTGTTTAAGGAGGGGGATCTGTGGATGGCACTATTTAGGGGAGGGGGATCTGTGGATGGCACTGTTTAGGGGAGGGGGATCTGAGTCAAGACAGAGTAAGATATCCAGTAAAGAGATTAGCAATGATTAAAGTTAAAGTTAATGATTCGTTTATAAATGTTCTCCTGTGAGCGGCGTGGTCCTGTATATTCTAACCCCCAGGCAAGCGTCCCTGTCACCATGGGAACGCCTGGGGGTTAGAATATACCATCGGATTTGAGTTTTTACGATCTCACTGAGATTGTGAAAACACAGATCCGATGGTATATTCTAACACCCAGGCAAGCGTCCCCGTCACCATGGGAACGCCTGGGTGTTAGAATATACCATCGGATCTTCTGAGTATACCGGCGGCAACATATAAGACGGATGGGACAGGGGCAAACAAGGCATTTTGCCGCCCCATTGGCAAGTGCCGCCCTAGGCAAATGCCTTGTTTGCTTCGTGATAGATACGCCACTGGTGATGGGGAGATTATTTTTTGTAAACTCAGCTTCTCTGCTCTGAGTTCTAAAAGGTTGAAATGGAGATTTATCTCAAAAGCCTTCCTTTATCATTTCACTGCTGTCTGCTGTGAAAATGTTCACAGCAGTATGTGCGCTAAGAGCTTCCATTACTCATTTATAGTCGGTATTGTACCACTTTTATCTAGAATGACCCCCATTTCTTAGCTCTATTGTTTGTATATATAACGGTGTGAGGCCATTTCGTTTTTTGTAATTATGTTTGCTTCATGGATATGTGTGGCGAAACCAACCTCGCCACTGGGTTTTGGAGAGGACTGGCTGCTGGCCTCTTGCCCCTGGATTATGGGCCATATACTAAATTTTAAACCCCTGAACCTATTCAAGTGAATTTTGGATAGGTTTGTCCCCAAGTTATACTGTTTAAATTGATGTTAGATATATGTATGGCCAATGTAAACTCACAAAGTTGTAACAATTTATAATAAGTGTAACTTGTCAGCTTGGGAGGAAATGCTGGGTGTGTTCTATTGTGCCATTGTCCCATTGTGTGTTTAAAGGGTGATGTCTGTCCTTTTGTCTGAACATGTGTATTGGAGATTCCTCTTTGTCCTGAGAGATAATTGGATTACGCCTCGGGTGTCGCCAGGGCAGAGAGGAGGAAACCATGATGCATTGTGGGGATGTATTGTCTCTGTGTATCCTACAGTGCTGCATATCTGTCCTATGTCACAAGTCTTCATTCTGGTCCCCTAGGGGCGTGTACTTACATTGTATGTGTTGTAACATATTGATTGGCTGTATTTAAAACCCCTGTGGGCAGACCTGTATTTGAAACAACTGTAATAAAAACCAGGCTGGGTGTGCCAGCACCTCAGACCACTGCTTGACCCTCAACACGGAGTCTTGTCTCGTTATTGGGGGGATTCACTGTATGCTGTTAGAAGACCGATTGCCAGAAGTGTAAGCTGATTCCTGTTCGTCTGCTAGCAGCTATTCGTGAGGTTCCAGTTTGGAGTGCTACTTTGTATCCAGTTCGGGACATTGGTGTTCTGCAGTAGCTGTGCCTGTCTCTCAGAAAGGGGCATATCGCCTAAACGGATTTTAACTCCTTGTCTGCTGAAATGGTCCGTTACATTGGTGGCAGCAGTGGGATGACCCCCATGAGATAGAGCAAGACCTGGCTCACCTAGCAACCCTGGAGTAGGAACTGGAGCAGGACTACCGAGATCTCTTCCACTCCATTGAGAAGGCTCAGCAGGACGGTAAGGTGACAGACCCAGATCCAGACCCATTCAGCTGGGCAGATATTGTAGAGTGTTACTGGGAAGGACCCCAGGTGGCCGGTAGAGATGGGACCGAGGTCTCTCCACCGGTCCTGTAGGGAATTGGGAGCCCAGTCTCCATTCCCCAGCGGCCGAGTGATGTGACGGGAATTGGGATCCCAGTCTCCATTCCCCAGCGGCAGGCGGAGTTACAGGGGGAAGAGACAGTCGGTCCTGTCCCCCAGCGGCAGAGTGTACAGCAGGGAATAGAGAGCCCAGTCTCCTTTCCCCAGCAGCAGGACACTGTATTGGGAGCGGAGACGGTCGGTCGCCCTCCTCAGCGGCTGGAAGTATGTATGGGAGAGGAGCTCGTTACCCCCTCTCCCCAGCGGCAGCTTAACGCACCAGGGGGAGACAGTAAGCCCCACAACAGTGCAGATGGGACCGTGGTCTCTGCACTTACAGCACAGGGGGTAGAGACAGTCAGTCTCCCCCTCCAACAACTAGGCTCCAACCAGGCTTCTTCCGTGGTAGTGCTGGCACCAGGGCAGAGTACCGCTGATCCCTGCCCACAAAGCAACCTCCACTCCAAGCCCGGGAGCAACACAGAGACCGGGAGTACCAGCTTCCAACATAACCTTGGTGGACTCACTGGACAGAGACAGGCTACCAAATGCAACAGGTCCAGTATTGGGTTGTGGGTGGGCTGCCAGACTAACTCAGGTACCGACCGGCGTGAGGTCAGGTACCTGGTTAGTCTTCCCTGGGGGGGGGGGATGTGTGGCGAAACCAACCTCGCCACTGGGTTTTGGAGAGGACTGGCTGCTGGCCTCTTGCCCCTGGATTATGGGCCATATACTAAATTTTAAACCCCTGAACCTATTCAAGTGAATTTTGGATAGGTTTGTCCCCAAGTTATACTGTTTAAATTGATGTTAGATATATGTATGGCCAATGTAAACTCACAAAGTTGTAACAATTTATAATAAGTGTAACTTGTCAGCTTGAGAGGAAATGCTGGGTGTGTTTCTATTGTGCCATTGTCCCATTGTGTGTTTAAAGGGTGATGTCTGTCCTGTTGTCTGAACATGTGTATTGGAGATTCCTCTTTGTCCTGAGAGATACGTAATTGGATTACGCCTCGGGTGTCGCCAGGGCAGAGAGGAGGAAACCATGATGCATTGTGGGGATGTATTGTCTCTGTGTATCCTACAGTGCTGCATATCTGTCCTATGTCACAAGTCTTCATTCTGGTCCCCTAGGGGCGTGTACTTACATTGTATGTGTTGTAACATATTGATTGGCTGTATTTCAAACCCCTGTGGGCGGACCTGTATTTGAAACAACTGTAATAAAAACCAGGCTGGGTGTGCCAGCACCTCAGACCACTGCTTGACCCTCAACACGGAGCCTTGTCTCGTTATTGGGGGGATTCACTGTATGCTGTTAGAAGACCGATTGCCAGAAGTGTAAGCTGATTCCTGTTCGTCTGCTAGCAACTATTCGTGAGGTTCCAGTTTGGAGTGCTACTTTGTATCCAGTTCGGGACATTGGTGTTCTGCAGTAGCTGTGCCTGTCTCTCAGAAAGGGGCATATCGCCTAAACGGATTTTAACCCCTTGTCTGCTGAAACGGTCTGTTATAATATGCACCTGTGATTCTGAAGGTTCTAGTCTAAATTTTCTTGCAATATATTGAGGGTAGCACCTCTTTTAGACTGAACATGCCCATCTACCTGGGACTTCTGAGCAGAGTACATTTGTAGCTGTTTCCTACACTACCCTGAATATTGAAGGCTTATGTAAGTCCAAAGTGAGGCAGTATATTTAGTGATAGGGACCCATCTGCGGAAGCCACCTTGACGCCTGGTAGATGGGCCCGACACGTATGTTCGCTAAGAGCTTCCATTACTCATTTATAGTCGGTATTGTACCACTTTTATCTAGAATGACCCCCATTTCTTAGCTCTATTGTTTGTATATATAACGGTGTGCAGCCATTTAGTTTTTTGTAATTATGTTTGCTTCATGGATATGCACCTGTGATTCTGAAGGTTCTAGTCAAAGTTTTCTTGCAATATCTGAAGTTATGGTTATATCGAGTGTTGATCGAGCACCAAAGTGCTAGGGTGCTTGGGTGCTTGAGTAGAACACCTCTGGATGTTCGGGTGCTCTACCGAGCATCCGAGCACAATGGAAGTCAATGGGAGAACCCAAGCATTAAACCAGGCACCCCCTGCTCTGAAGAGGGGATGGTGTCTGGTTCATAGGAAAAGGTCAGAAATTGATGAAAACACCACTGAAATGGTTCGGGAACTGCATGGGGAGGATGTCTGTATGCATCTTGGACTCCCAGGCCACTGCTGGGAACAATATTGTCTGAGTAGTACGCCAATTTTACAAACTGACAATAATACGCACAAAACTGAAGATAAAATAAATTTTAGAGGAAAAAGTGTTAGGAAACATTCTTTGCTGTATATTTACTTGTATATAGTGCAAGCGCTGCCAAAAATTACAAGGAAGAGGCACTCCGATACAACCTGTATATCACATAAAGAAGTGCCTCATTCACATTGTGGTACAATTGTTCAGGTAGTGGGACTCCTACATTCATAAAGCCTATGCACTAAGAGAAAGGGCTGCCAAAAATTACTAAGAACTGGCACTCCAATACACCCTTTATTACACATAAAGGAGGGCATCATACACACCCTTGAAAAATTATGATTGAGGGCCTGCTGCTGAGCTGACCATCGAAAAAATTATGGTTGAGGGCCTGCTGCTGAGCTGACCATCTAAAAAATTATGGTTGAGGGCCTGCTTCTGAGCTGACCCTCTAAAATATTAGGAGCGAGGGCAGCCTAATAAGCATGTTGATATGATGGAGGAGGAGGAGGACGAGAAAAGGAAGATTGAACCATATACCCTTTTTTGTGGTGGAATGGGTGCATGGGAATGCAGTGTATTCAATACACCATAAAAGCCACATTTAAAGTATAACTGTCATTATTTTTTTTTTGAGTATTGGATTGTGGTGATTAATATTACCTTGGTGGCCCTATTTAAACTTTTCATTGTGTATTCAATTACCCCATAATTCCACATTTTTGTTCCCTGTACTGCCTACTTTTACCTGTGCTTAAAATAGGGTTGTTGATAGATGGAGCACACTTCGTGCAAGGTTACATTACTGACAGCCAGGGACTGTAAGCAAATGATTAAAGCCAGGTCCTCCCCAGCAGCTGATAACAGTGCCTGGGCTGTGTGCACTTTTCCCTGTCCCTGCGCTTGGCAGACGCTCCCTCACTCAGCAGAGCTGGACAATCCAGAGGGAGATCTGCCATCTGCTCAGTGTATAAATGAAAGCAACATGTGGTAAGAGGACCCCTTTGTGCTGCAGGAGATTAACCCTTTAGGGGGAGGGCTCTGGTTACTGACACTTTTGGGGGGCTATTGTTACTGGCTAGTGAGGGCAGGCGGGATTAGCCTCAGGGTGAGGGCAGTGGTGGCCATCTTAACTGAATAGTGAAATTGCAGTTTTATGCAGACTGGTTGCTAAGGGCTGAATCTTATTAATTATGGGGTAAGTCAGTCTAATAGTAACTGATTCTGGAATATCATGTTATTAGTAACTACATATATGAAATTGAAATTAGGGTCTAAATGTGACAGTTATCCTTTAAAGTGCCTTTATGTTTAGTCGCTTTCCTCTTGTGGAGTAGAGAAGGCAGGGGCAATCCAGGCCTTGTTTATTTTGATAAGTCAACCTGTCAGCATTTTCAGTTGACAGTGGGTTGGGCTTCTCTGTTATTATGCCCCCAGCAGCACTAAATACCTGCTCTGACAAAACGCTGGCAGCAGGGCAGGCCAGCACCTCTAAGGCGTAGAGCGCCAGTTCATGCCAGGTGTCCAGCTTGGACACCAAAGAGTTGTAAGGCACAGAGGGATTATTGAGGACGCTGACACGGTCTGCTACATACTCCTTCACCATCTTCCAAAACTTTTCTTTCCTTGTAAGGGTGAAGTTGCTGGCAGGGTGTCAAGAAACTGTCCCAGGCCTTCAAGAGTGTTTGTTGTCTTGCCTCTGTTGGAACTGCTGTGTGTTCCCCTCGTCTTCCCTCCTCGGTTGCCCAAGGAACTACGTTCTCTGCTGCCATCGTTGTCAGCTGGAAATTTTTGGAGCAATTTTTCTACAAGGACCCTCTTGTATTGCACCATCTTTCTAATCCTCTCCACCACAGGAATGAGAGATGAGAAGTTCTCTTTGCAGTTGGGGTCGAGAAGGGTGAACAACCAATAATCGGTGTTGGCCAAAATGCATATAACATGACCGTCACAGGAAAGGCAGCATAACATAAAGTCAGCCATGTGTGCCAGAGTCCCAACAGACAAGACTTTGCTGTCCCCATCAGGAGGATGACTCTCAATCTCCTCATCCTCTTCCTCCTCTTCGGCCCATCCACGCTGAACAGATGTAATAAACCTGCTATGGGTACTACCCTCTGTAGCGGAGGCAACCGTCTCCTGCTCCTCATCATCTACTTCGTGCTGAGAAGACGAACTGAGGGTGGTCTGGCTATCACCCTGTGTACTGTCTTCCCCCATTTCCACCTCTTGCACATGCAAAGCGTCCTCCTTCATTGTGAGCAGCGAGCGTTTGAATAGACACAGAAGTGGGATGGTGATGCTGATAATAGCGGCATCACCGCTCACCATCTGTGTTAATGCCTCAAAGTTGCATAAAACTTCACAAAGGTCAGACATCCATGCCCACTTGTCACTTGTGAAAAGCGGAAGCTGACTGGAAAAGCAACGACCATGTTGCAACTGGTATTCCACTACTGCCCTCTGCTGCTCACAAAGCCTCGCCAGCATGTGAAACGTGGAGTTCCAGCTCATGCTCACGTCGCACAACAGTCCGTGAGCAGGCAATTGAAAGCGCTGCTGCAGCATTGCCAGATCGGCGGAGGCTGTAGATGACTTTCGGAAATGGGCACACACACGGTGCAACTTCAACAGTCGCTCAGGCAAATTCGGGTAGGTTTTGAGAAACTGCTGAACCACTAAGTTAAACACGTGGGCTAGGCATGGTATGTGTGTGAGCTTGCCGAGCTCCAAAGCCGCCACCAAATTACGGCCATTATCAGACACAACCATGCCTGGTTCTAGGTTTAGTGGGGAGAACCACAGCTCAGTCTGGTCCCTTATACCCTGCCATAGCTCTGCAGCTGTTTGTCACCTAAACGTATTAGTTTTAGCACGGCCTGTTGCCGTTTCCCCACTGCAGTGCTACACTGCTTCCAGCTACTGACTGATGACTGACTGGTGCTGCAAGAGAAAAATTCAGAGGTAGAAGTGGAGGAGGAGGTGGAGCAGAAGAAGGGGGGGTTGCAGCCACTAATGTAGGTGGTGGCGGAAATCCTGATGGAAGTAGGGCCTGCAATCCTTGCCGTCGGTAGCACCTTTGCCATCCCAGGGTACCACTCACTCCAAGCCTCCACAACATTCACCCAGTGTGCCGTCAAGGAAATGTAGCGTCCCTGGCCACAAGCACTTGTCCATATGTCAGTCGTTAAGTGAACCTTCCCAATAACTGTGTTGGTCAGAGCACAGGTGATGTTACGGGACACATGCTGGTGTAAGGCGGGGACGGCACACCAGGAAAATTAGTGGCGGATAGGGACTGAGTAACGAGGGACCGCTGCCGTCATCAGGCTGTGAAAAGCCTCAGTGTCCACAAGCCTAAATGGCAACATTTCTAGAGCCAGCAATTTGGAAAGGTATGAATTTAGTGCTATGGCCTGTGGGTGGGTAGCTGGGTATTTGCGCTTTCGTTCTAAGACCTGGGGTATGGACATCTGTACGCTGTGCTGAGACACAGAAGTGGATGTGCTAGCTGATGGTGCTTGCAAAGGTCCAGGTGCAGGGCGGGAGGCTGCGTCTTGGACAGGGGATTTGCCAGCATGGTGTGACCCGCAGACACTGATTATGGACCCAGGTGTTCGGCCCACCTATTAGGGTGCTTTGATGCCATGTGACGGATCATGCTGGTAGTGGTGAGGTTACTAGTGTTCACATCCCTGCTCATTTTGGTATGGCACAGGTTGCAAATGACAATTATTTTATCGTCCACACTTTCCTCAAAAAAGCGCCAGACCGCGGAACACCTACCTCTTGGAAAGGGAGATTGCCGCAAGGGGGTGCTCCGGGGAACAGTTACGGGCCTGTTTGGTGTGGCCCGCCTTCTCCCTTTTGGCACCCCACTGCCTCTTCCAGCCTGTTGCGGTGCAGAGGCAGTGGGGTGATTTCATCGACCACCACCTCCTCTTCCACTTCCTCACTCTGGTCATCCTAATGACTCGTTGACTTAACAACAACCCCAGTGACAACTGTGCACACGATCTCCTCATGTCCCTCTTCAAACGGGCTTGGCGAGAGGCCCAAATCAATGGCGATGAAAAGAGCTCCTCGAAATATCCATGTGTGGGATCTCTTGTTTGGCAAGACTCTCCATGTTGGGAGGAAGGAGGTTCAGGGTGAGAATTCTGTTGACCAGACTCTTGGCTACTGAGACTGGACTTGGTGGAAGACAGGGTGGTGCTTAACTGACTGGAAGCATTATCTGCTGCAATCCAACCGGACCACCTGGCCACACCGATCTGACTTTGAGAGTTGTGTCCTGCGCTGCCTTGCAAACTGGGACATGAAGCTAGGTATCGTGGATGAGTGTGTTTCTTGTGCTCTGGCAGCAGGCACAGTTTCACCATCCCTTTCTGCTCGCCTCCTGCATATTAAATGGTATATTTGCTTGCAAGTATGTCACACGTACAGTAGCGCAGGTTTTGTAAGTGTATGCGCAAATAAATTAAACTGAATGTCACAGATATTTGGGATGTGCAAACGTTATACAGGAGATATTGCGCAGGTAATGTCGCTGTTGTCATCAGCGGCAAATAAAAATTTACAGTTAATATCACTGATATTTATGATGCAAAAACATTATACAGGAGATGTAGCGCAGGTAATGTCGCTGCTGTCACTAGCTGCTAACATAAAATTACAGGGAATGTCACAGCTATTTGGGATACGCAAACGTTATACTGGAGATATAGAGCAGGTAATGTAACTGTCCGCAGTGGACACCGTCTACAGAAAAAGTACACTGGATGTCCCAGATAATTTTAGTATGCGCACACGATAAACAGGAGATTTAGCGCAGATAATGTCACTGTCCGCAGCGTCTACAGAAAAAGTACACTGAATGTGACAGATATTTTTAGGATGCGCAAACGTTATACAGGATATGTAGCACAGGTAACGTCACTGTACGCAGCGTCTATGGAAAAAGTACACTGGATGTCACAGATATTTTTAGGATGCTCAAACGTTATACAGGAGATGTAGCGCAGGTAATGTAACTGTCCACAGCAGACACCGTCAACGGAAAAAGTACACTGGATGTCACAGATATTTTTAGGCTGTGCACACTTTACATAGGAGATGTAGCGCAGATAATGTCGCTGTCTGCAGCGGCCAAACAATTGCAAGCTATTTAGCGCAGGTTGCGCTAAAAATATATATTGCTGCCAGATACAACAATAGTCCTTAAAGGACTTTTGGGACTCTAATACCAACCCTGCCTAACAAAAAAATAAAATTCAATTCCCTACACTATCTGTCCCTTCTACAGCACAGCTCTCCCTGACTAAGACTGGCCGAACCACGTGTCATCGGGTGCTTTATAGCACCCGATGACGCGTTCCGGCCAGCCAATCACTGTAATGCCAGTAACCAACATGGCTACGGCATTACAGTGAGTGGCAGTACTTACCTGCATATTTATTGCCTGCGTAGCATGCTCGATCAACACTAGTTATATCTGCTTCTTCTTGTTTTATAAGACAAGGAATTAGAAAGGGAAGATATACAGTATTCATCATTTCCCTTTTTTCCATGCTTACCTGAATAGAATTTATTGTAAGTATTTCGCTTTACTGAGGATTCTACGTCAGGATTGTCCCTGAAATTCTCAGGTCTGCCCTGGGACCCTTGTGAGCTACCCTCAGAACAAAGGGGTATTTTGGTTTTTCCTGGCGTCTTTAGTTCAGCTAAGGACTTAAATGCATCGCATGTATCTTACCTCATGAATAAATTTATGACTAAACCTATTGCTGTTATCCAGGTTAAGGTATTCATGTGATTTTTCCAGCTAAATATGCCATTCCTGCTGATGCGAGCCAACAGGCTCTTTTCATGTTTGTAATGTACTTTTTTTTAAATTTATTATTTTTATATTTTACAATACAAAAAGAACATACATGTCATAACTACATATAAAATTAATACATCTATCTTTGCAGAATTGTATATCACCAAATCTACATCACAATTTATAGTTTTCCTACCCCCATCCCCCTCCCACCCAAAAAAATAAAAAAAACTCTCTAATCTCTCCCTATCCCCAACCCCTCCCCCCATACCCCAATCCAATTTCCATTGGATTGTTTGTAATGTACTTAAGTGATTGCCATTTAGTTAGGAAAGCTCTTCTCAGGCCAGATTCACACTTGCGTTAGGGTATTCCGTTATAGATTCCGTTTATAACTAGACAGATCCGTTATGCTTGCCTAAAGACTTTTACTATGACGGATCAAAACGGAATACCTCTTAAAGGCTTCCGTTTTTCATTTTGTCTGAGAATTCTGTTATATTTCATTATAAATGGAACCTAAAATGGAATACCCTGATGCAAGTGCGAACTCAGCCTTACTGCTTTTAGAGGAGCTAATTTAGATGAGAGCAAGCTTTTCACAACATAAAAAGTAATGGACGAGCAGTGTCTTGTTGTATGTTTTTTTAATGTCTGAGGTGAAACTACACAGCTCACCATTGTACACCGCTAAAAATTTGCCACGCCTGAAGCACTGACTTGGTTCTTATTCACATATCCTATATGCTCTGCATTGCGTGTTTTCATTGTCCTAGCAGTGCAGCCTACATACAACAAACAGCACAAGGTACAGTATACCACATATACAATGTATGTGGAATCACAATGGATAACAGTTTAGTACTGCATAGTCTATTAGTGGTTGCTGAATCAAAATTCTGTTTCTTTTTTTGTGTGTTTGCACACATTGCAATGGCTGCCACCACAAGGTAAAGAACCTGTCTGTAAAAACCGGATTTTATTTCACACGAGACATGCAAGATCTCGCTTCTTTGCGATGGCAGAGAGAGGTGGCCACCTATATTTAATAGATGGTGCTAGGTTGCGGTGTCCTGATGAACATATGAATAGATTGTATCCTTGTCAGCCTTGAAATAAGTAATATGGTGGTCTCACTTGGTTCTGATTTAAAAATTTACATTCTTTGGCCCTACTTTTTAAACGTTACTCATACAATTTATATTAAGTCACAGTCTACATTATTATTCACCACAAAGCCCAATTTCCTTGTGCTTTGTAGTAGAGAACAGTGATGGCCAGTTCGCATTGTTCGCCCGCGAACATATGTGGGCTGCCATCTTTTTTCACAAGTCCGGCGAGGCACAGGTAAGCCCTTACCTGTGCCTGTGCGCGAGCCGGTCTGAAAACAAGTGCGGTCAGCGGGAGCAGGCAGTTCCGAGAACAGCCCAATGAAGGCCCCCGGTGGCTGTTCTTGGAACTGCCTGCTCCCGCTGACCGCACTTGTTTTCAGACTGGTTCGCGCACAGGCACAAGGGCTTACCTGTGCCTCGCCGGACTTGTAAAAAAAAGATGGCAGCCCGCATATATTCGCGGGCGAACAATGCGAACTGGCCATCTCAGGTAGAGAATTGATTTTCCCTGAAATGGCGGTAAAAAATTTAAAAATTCATACTTACTTTGAGTGTAAAGCGGCTGCCGCGACCATCTTGTTTAAATGTCCTGCGCAAAATTTTGTTCATGGTGATGTATCACATAATAATGCAGCCTCTTCACAATCAAATGGATGAGGTAAGTACAACAGAATTTCTTAAAATTAGCAAATACTAAAATGTTTTAATATTGATCTCAGATGCCGCGATCAGCAATGAACGCAGCATCTGAGGGGTTCGATGATGGGGGCGGTGCAAACAATTGCACTTTGTGACTCGTAATTCGTCAGGAAGCAAATTTTTTTGCAAAATTCGTCTGAGCAGGTAAATCGAATTTTTAAGAACTTCACTCATCTCTAGTCAGAACCTTTCTCTGTCCATAGAGGAATAAGACAGGGATACTGCTTTGTTGTCTTTAATTTTTTATTTTGTGGTAGGCCCCTTATTAAGAGTATTCCAGTCCATAACATAATTTCAAGGCATAAAAATAGGACAAACATCTCTTACAAACATTGATGTTTGCAGATGACATCCTACTTTTAAGGCTACATGCACGCGAACGTTGTTTGTTTCCATGTCCGTTCCATTTATTTTGTGGATATGGTGCAGACCCATTTATTTCAATGGGTCTGCAAAAAATGCAGACAGCACACCATGTGCTGCCGCATCAGTATGCCCCACAAAAAAAATAGAACATGTACTATTCTTGTCCGTTTTAGGCATTGTTACAATGGATCCGCAAAAAAAAAAAAAACGCCACACAGAAATCATAAATTTTTGTTGGCGGATCCGCAATTTGCGGACAGCAAAACACATACGGTCGCGTGCATGTAGCCTAACTGCAAACCCTAGGGAAGTCATTTAACCAATTATGTACTTTTTGAGCAATCTGTCACAGCTCTGGCTTCCATATTAAATGTCCTAAACAGAGTTGAGCGAACCCGAACTGTAAAGTTAGGGTTCGTACCGAACTTTAGCATTTTTTGGAACCGGACCCGAACATTTACGTAAAAGTTTGGGTTTGTGTTCGGTGTTCGGCAATTTTTATGGCGCTTTTTGAAAGGCTGCAAAGCAGCCAATCAACAAGCGTTTAACTGTGTGCCCTTAGAAGCCAGCACAGCCATGCCTACTATTGGCATGGCTGTGATTGGCCAACTGCAGCATGTGACCCAGATTCTATATAAGGCTGAGTCACGTAGCGCTGCACGTCACTCTGCTATTCTTAGGGAGAGGATGCTGCTGCTGTCAGGGACAGATCAGGGATAAATACTAAGAAGAACTGCCTTATAAATCAGCGATCTCAATCCAATATGTTTTGTGGGTGCAGTGCACAGCTCTTTTAAGCCTGCACTGAGCCGACTTCTGTTGAAAACGCATTTTTTTTTACTTCAGTTTGTCACTATGAATACCTAATCGGCAGCCATTTTATGCAGACATGCTGGTGCAGCACTATCTATCTGCATGTCTGCTAGTCCAGAAATACAGCTTTTTTGCTGACTGTGTTTAAAAAAAATTT
The DNA here is from genome assembly GCF_905171765.1 of Bufo bufo. NCBI lineage: Eukaryota > Metazoa > Chordata > Amphibia > Anura > Bufonidae > Bufo > Bufo bufo. The sequence continues at coordinate 459,719,627 of NC_053389.1, read as the reverse complement.
TTTTTTCATATAGTGCACCAGCACTATATCTGCATGTCTGCTAGTCCAGAAATACAGCTTTTTTGCTGACTGTGCTTAAAAATATTTTTTTTTCATATACTGGTCATCTTTGATTACACGTGCATAGGTGGCAGTCACATTTAGGCCACAAATACGGCCATTCGTTTACTACGGTTGAAATAAACCGTGTGTTCATATACTGCTCATTTTGAATTTAACGCACATAGAATACAGTCACATTTAGGCCACAAATATGGCCATTCGTTTACTGCAGTTGAAATAAACCGTGTGTTCATAAACTGCTCATTTTGGATTTAACGTACATAGAATACAGTCACATTTTGGCCACAAATACGGCCATTCGTTTGCTGCGGTTGAAATAAACCGTGTGTTAATATAATGCTCATTTTAAATTTAACGTACATAGAATACAGTCACATTTTGGCAACAAATACAGCCAATCGTTTACTGCGGTTGAAATAAACCCTGTGTTCATATACTGGTCATCTTTGATTACACGTGCATAGGTGACAGTCACATTTAGGCCACAAATACGGCCATTTGTTTACTGCGGTTGAAATAAACTGTGTGTTCATATACTGCTCATTTTGAATTTAACGTACATAGAATACAGTCACATTTAGGCCACAAATAAGGCCATTCGTTTACTGCGGTTGAAATAAACCGTGTGTTCATATACTGCTCATTTTAAATTTAGTGTACATATAATACAGTCACATTTTGGCCACAAATACGGTCAATCGTTTACTGCGGTGGAAATAAACCGTGTGTTCATATACTGGTCATCTTTGATTACACGTGCATAGGTGACAGTCACATTTAGGCCACAAATACCGCCATTCGTTTACTGCGGTTGAAATAAACCGTGTGTTCATATACTGCTCATTTTGAATTTAACGTACATAGAATACAGTCACATTTAGGCCACAAATACGGCCATTTGTTTACTGCGGTTGAAATAAACCATGTGTTCATATACTGGTCATCTTTGATTACACATGCATAGGTGACAGTCACATTTAGGCCACAAATACGGCCAATCGTTTACTGCGGTTGAAATAAACAGTGTGTTCATATACTGCTCATTTTGAATTTAACGTACATAGCATACAGTCACATTTAGGCCACAAATACGGCCATTCGCTTACTGCGGTTTAAATAAACCGTGTGTTCATATACTGCTCATTTAGAATTTAACGTACATAGAATATACTCACATTTAGGCCACAAATACGGCCATTCGTTTACTGCGATTGAAATAAACTGTGTGTTCATATACTGGTCATCTTTGATTACACGTGCATAGATGACAGTCACATTTAGGCCACAAATACTGCTATTCGTTTTCTGCAGTTGAAATAAACCGTGTGTTCATATACTGGTCATCTTTGATTACACGTGCATAGGTGACAGTCACATTTAGGCCACAAATACGGGCATTCGTTTACTGCGGTTGAAATAAACCGTGTGTTCATATACTGCTCATTTTGAATTTAACGTACATAGAATACAGTCACATTTAGGACACAAATACGGCCATTCATTTACTGCGGTTTAAATAAACCGTGTGTTCATATACTGGTCATCTTTGATTACACATGCATAGGTGACAGTCACATTTAGGCCACAAATACGGCCAATCGTTTACTGCGGTTGAAATAAACAGTGTGTTCATATACTGCTCATTTTGAATTTAACGTACATAGCATACAGTCACATTTAGGCCACAAATGTGAACGTGTATTAAGCACCGCAGGAGGCGTCATTACAGACAGACGCAGCCGCCTGTCCACAGCCAACGTGGACAAGCTCACGTTCATTAAAATTAACCAGGCTTGGATCCCACAAGACTTGTCTGTACCTTGTGCAGAATAGACATTTATACCACCATCAAACATACGTTCTTGTGCTCAAGTCAAGTGCAATGATTCTTTGTTTTCATTTTTTTTATTTGTCCCAATATTTTCGGGGTCACCTACCCCAATAAAAAATTTAAAGAAAACATTGTTGGCTGTCTCCTCCTCCTCTATTGCTGCCGCCACCTACAACACCACATTCACCGCCTCCTCAACCTCCGACTCCATATCCACCTCCTTCTCTAAGTTGCAGGTTAATAATTAGTAATTTTTTGTTATTTTATTTTATTTGAAGTTATTTCCCTATCCACTTTTGTTTGCAGAGCAGTTGCCATGCTCTTAAGCATATTTTACTGCCTTTTACATCCCTCTGGCCTTTTCAAGGACTATTTTAAAACCATTTTAATGCAAAAAAGTTCCAATTTTAGTGCCCTAAATTTAAAAAATTCTTATTTTCAATTGTCGGGTGACATTTTACCATTTTTGGCATATACAAACCCCTGCTGTGCCTGGGTGACAGGGGCCTAAATCTCTCAAAATCGTCTGTTCTATTGCTGGGTGACATGAACCATCTTTTGCCGTGAATGAACCCCTCTTGTGCCTGGGTGACAGGGGCCTAAATCTCTCAAAATCCTCTGTTCTATTGCTGGGTGACATGAACCCCCTTTTGCCGTGTATGAACCCCTGCTGTGCCTGGGTGACAGGGGCCTAAATCTCTCAAAATCCTCTGTTGTATTGCTGGGTGACATGAACCCCCTTTTCCCGTGAATGAATTCCTGCTGTGCTTGGTTGACAGGGGCCTAAATCTCTCAAAACCGTCTGTTCTATTGCTGGGTGACATGAACCCCCTTTTGCCGTGAATGAACCCCTGCTGTGCCTGGGTGACAGGGGCCTAAATCTCTCAAAATCCTCTGTTCTATTGCTGGGTGACATGAACCACCTTTTGCCTTGAATGAACCCCTGCTGTGCCTGGGTGACAGGGGCCTAAATCTCTCAAAATCCTCTGTTCTGTTGCTGGGTGACATAAACCCCCTTTTGCCATGAATGAACCCCTGCTGTGCCTGGTTAACATGGGCCTAAATCTATCAAAATCGTCTGTTCTATTGCTGGGTGACATGAACCCCCTTTTCCCGTGAATGAACCCCTGCTGTGCCTGGTTGACAGGGGCCTAAATCTCTCAAAATCGTCTGTTCTATTGCTGGGTGACATGATCCCCCTTTTGCCGTGAATGAACCCCTGCTGTGCCTGGTTGACATGGGAAAAATCTCTCAAAATTGTCTGTTCTATTGCTGGGTGACATGAACCCCCTTTTGCCATGAATGAACCCCTGCTGTGCCTGGTTAACATGGGCCTAAATCTATCAAAATCGTCTGTTCTATTGCTGGGTGACATGAACCCCCTTTTCCCGTGAATGAACCCCTGCTGTGCCTGGTTGACAGGGGCCTAAATCTCTCAAAATCGTCTGTTCTATTGCTGAGTGACATGATCCCCCTTTTGCCGTGAATGAACCCCTGCTGTGCCTGGGTGACAGGGGCCTAAATCTCTCAAAATCCTCTGTTCTATTGCTGAGTGACATGAACCCCCTTTTGCCGTAAATGAACCCCTGCTGTGCCTCGGTGACATGGGCCTCGTTCTCTCAAAATCCTCTGTTCTATTGCTGGGTGACATGAACCCCCTTTTGCCGTGAATGAACCCCTGCTCTGCATTGCTGACAGGGAACTAAATTTAGTTAAAACATCTGTTACTGATCGGAAGTTGCGCGACTACAAGCGCACGCTGCTGATGGCATTCCCACCTGACAGCGGGGGCACAGTGGAAGCACAAGGCGAAGGCAGAGGAGGAGGAAGAGGTCGCCAACGCAGCTGGGGCACCGCCAACACCTGAGAAGGCAGGTTTAGCATGGCTCAAATGTGGAAAAGCTTTGTCAGCCTTGGAGGTGCTGACCTGCTCTGCAGCCAGTGTATAGTGTGAACGTGTGTTTAGCACAGCAGAGAGCATTATCACAGGCCGCAGCCAATGTGGACAAGCTTACGTTTATTAAAATGAACCAGGCATGGATCCCACAGGACTTGTCCGTACCTTGTGCAGAATAGACATTTATACCAGCCTCAACCATCCATTCTTGTACTCAAGTGCATTTATTCTTTGTTTTATTTTGTTATATGTCCCAATATTTTGGGGGATACCCCAATTTAAAATAAAAAACAACACAAATCAGTGTTGGCTACCTATTCCTCCTTCACCGCCGCTTCCACCTACACCGCCACGTTAACCTATATTGCCACATCCACCCATCCACCGCCTCCTCAACCTCCTACTCCTAGATCCAGATTTTTGTAAAAAAAAATTCTGTATTTTATGTTATTTTAAGTCATTTCCCTATCCACATTTGTTTGCAGAACAGTTGCCATGCTCTTAAGCACATTTTGATTCCTTTTGCAGCCCTCTAGCCCTTTCCAGTACTATTTAAGAGCCATTTTAGTGCCCAACTTTTTTTCAAGTTCGGCCGAACCCGAACATCCAGGTGTCCGCTCAACTCTAGTCGTAAATCTTAAGCTTTTTCAGTTTTTAAATCACAACTTTGTATATACAGTTCCCTTTAAATGTAAACTGAAAGCTTTGACATATTTAGAAGTGCTACTTTTTGCTAATTCACATAAAATCTATTCCAAGAAATTTCAGATGTCACATTCCTTATCTTTATCACAGGTGTTGCACGTTATTAAATTAGCATGCAGCGGTGCTCTACATTATTTGCATAGTGCAGGTGTTCTCATGCAATCTGAATGAGCAGCATGCTTCACAAATAGCATACTAGCATACTAAGTTAGCTTAGCATAGTGTGGTGATGAAAATTCTCTGGAATTTCATAGAGGACGTGAGAGCCTTTGGATGACAGATGACCATTATTGAACATGGGATCTGATGGTAATGAATGGACAGAGGATGCTATGTTGGAGTGATCTGTTAGATGCGCCACACATCTCACAGTATGTCAAGTTAAGGAAAAAGTTAAAAGAGGACACATCTGTTCACTTGTACCTCTTTTGTCCTTGTCAGTCACTCAGGAAACACATTTCTGCAAAAATCTTTGAGGAAGATTTATCAAACTGGTGTAAAGTAGATCTGGCTTAGTTGCCCAAAGCAACCAATCAGATTCCACCTTTCATTTTTCACAGCTCCTTTGAAAAATGAAAGGCGGAATCTGATTGGTTGCTATGGGCAACTAAGCCAGTTCTACTTTACACCATTTTGATAAATCTCCCCAAAAGAGATTTGTTTTAAAATGTTTTTAAAGTTTAAAAATCCTGAAGTTATTCACCGAAGTACCGCAACACTTCGAGAATAACAAATTTGTCTTGCTGGAGCCCATATATTTGAATACTATACAGAGACGGATCTCTGTACAGCATTTAAATGAAGTTTCGACCGAAATAACTTTGGATCTATGATCCAAAGCTCGCTTCGCTCAACACTATTTACTATAGAATAGCTGCATAACAATGATGCAAAAATTTTTTGATCAGTTTTATAAAATCTAAAAAGTATACTAGATTTGCCTTAAATATTAATTCCTGTGGCTGATACCTTTCATTGGAAGTGCCACAGGAATCAAGACAACTGGTGTGTGGCAACCCAACTTTTTAAATATATTTTTACTATCTCTGTCTTACTTAGTCCAGGATGGACCTAATTACAGATGATCAGATATTCGACTCATGAAAAAGCATATGTCATTTATTTGGGAAGCAGCCACTTAAAAGTATTTTACAGCTATGTGTTTAAAATAAGAGAAAGCTATATGATAATCAATGAGTTGATCACCTGCAATTACAGAATCCAGAAAAAGAGTTGGGTGGTGATCCTTATTAAAACGTAACTTTTAATTCATTCTATAGAAAAGAGTCCCTAAATAAATATTAGTGATTACACAAAAGTGCACAATAACACAAACATTTCATGGTGCACGGCGGCACCTGAAATAACCGTTTATCCTACCATTTCCTCTGAGTCTTCCGGTCTTTGTAGATATTCAGTAGATGTAGTCTTACTGGAATTAGATAAAGCAACAGGCACCAGACGGGAATAGTAATGGGCTCTAGATCCCTAGACAGCCCTGGGATATGGGTGCTAGCGTGATCCAGACGTTCTAGTCACGGAGCACCCGTCCTAACAAGAACGACCCCGTCCGGAACCTTGCCCTCACGCTACTTGGCCCTGTTGTGCCCTAGTGCAGCTAATCCCTACACGCATGTTTCGTGCCGCGATACGTCCTGAGGCTGTGGTATAGCCTGATGCGTCGCGCTGGTTTGGGGAGCCGGTCATCAATAGGCTTTCCATACTACATACTATACTGTCTTATAACTTAAGTGTAATCACTAATATTTATTTAGGGACTCTTTTTTATCGAATGAATTAAAAGTTACCTTTTAATAAGGATCACTAATGATGAGCGGCAGGGGCAATATTCGAATTTGCAATATTTTGCGAATATTTGGGCGAATATTCGCCATATATTCGAGAATTCGCGAATTCGCGAATTCATGATCTAGGCATTATTTTCATGATTGCGAAATTTCGCCTAAAGAATTCGCATAAAAATTCGCATGAACTGGTATTTAAAAAAAAAATCGAATATTCGCGATTACGAATATATTTTGCGATATTCTAATTATTCGCAAATTCTCGAAGTGCCGATATTCGCGATTAAAATTTGCAATTCGTGATCAACACTAAGGATCACCACCCAACTCTTTTTCTGGAAGCTATCTGTTCAAAGCACAACATCCGTCTTAGGGCTCTTTCACACCTGCGTTCTTGTGTTCCGGCATAGAGTTCCGTCGTCGGGGCTCTATGCCGGAAGAATCCTGATCAGGATTTTCCTAATGCATTCTGAATGGAGAGAAATCCGTTCAGGATGCATCAGGATGTCTTCAGTTCCGGAACGGAACTTTTTTGTGGCCGGAGAAAATACCGCAGCATGCTGCGCTTTTTGCTCCGGCCAAAAATCCGGAACACTTGCCGCAAGGCCGGATCCGGAATTAATGCCCATTGGAAGGCATTGATCCGGATCCGGCCTTAAGCTAAACGTTGTTTTGGCGCATTGCCGGAGCCGACATTTAGCTTTTTCTGAATGGTTACCATGGCTGCCGGGACGCTAAAGTCCTGGCAGCCATGGTAAAGTGCAGTGGGGAGCGGGGGAGCGGTATACTTACCGTCCGTACGGCTCCCCGGGCGCTCCAGAGTGACGTCAGGGCGCCCCAAGCGCATGGATCACGTGATCACATGGATCACGTCATCCATGCACATGCTCTGACGTCATTCTGCAGCGCCCCGGGAGCCGCACGGACTGTAAGTATACCGCTCCCCCGCTCCCCGCTCCTACTATGGCAACCAGGACTTTAATAGCGTCCTGGGTGCCATAGTAACACTGAAAGCATTTGGAAGACGGTTCCGTCTTCAAATGCTTTCAGTACACTTGCGTTTTTCCGGATCCGGCGGGCACCTCCGGCAACGGAAGTGCATGCCGGATCCCAACAACGCAAGTGTGAAAGAGGCCTTAGGCTACTTTCACACTTGCGTTGTTCTTTTCCGGCATAGAGTTCCGTCACAGGGGCTCTATACCGGAAAAGAACTGATCAGTTTTATCCCCATGCATTCTGAATGGAGAGTAATCCGTTCAGTTTGCATCAGGATGTCTTCAGTTCAGTCGTTTTGACTGATCAGGCAAAAGAGAAAACCGTAGCATGCTACGGTTTTATCTCCGGCGAAAAAAACTGAAGACTTGCCTGAATGCCGGATCCGGCATTTTTTCCCATAGGAATGTATTAGTGCCGGATCCGTCCTTCCGGTATGCGCATGCGCAGACTGAAAAAAAGGTGAAAAAATAAATGCTGGATCCGTTTTTGCCGGATGACACCGGAAAGACGGATCCGGCATTTCAATGCATTTTTTCGACTGATCAGGCATTTTTAAGACTGATCAGGAACCTGATCAGTCTTACTAATGCCATCAGTTAGCATACATTTTGCCTGATCCGGCAGGCAGTTCCGGCGACGGAACTGCTTGCCGGATCTCTCTGCCGCAAGTGTGAAAGTAGCCTAAGTGGCAATGTTTATTTTTAGTCTTTCCCTTTAACCCCTTCTACCCCAGACTAATTTTCACCTTCCTGCCCAGGAATTTTTTTGCAAATTTGACATAAGTGTGTCACTTTATGTGATAATAACTTTGGAATAGTTTTACTTATGTAACCAATACTGAGACTGTTTTCTCGTGAAACATTGTACTTCATGTTAGCGGTAAATTTGGATAAATATTTTTTCCTTATTAAAAAATTAAAAATGTATGGAAAATTTTGAAAAATTCACATTTTCTAAATTGGAATTTCTCTACTTTTAAGACAGATAGCAATACCTCATAAGAGTGATTTTGAGGGGCTTATGCAATAGAAATCACCTATAAAAGACCCCTCAAATTAGAAACTACACCCCTCAAATTATTTAAAATTGATGTTACAAACTTGAGGTGTTCCATAAGAATAATAGGAAAATGTATGTGAAATTGCAAAATTTAATTTTATTTTCAGATTTTTACGTTAATCCATTTTTCTTGCAGCATACAGCAAAATAAACTTCCATATTAATTACCCTGATTCTGTAGTTTACAGAAACATCCCATATGGTTTATGGGCATATGGCAGTGGTCAGAAGAGAAACGGTGCCATATGGTTTTTGGAGAGCATATTTGGTTTAAATGGTTTTTGGGTGCCATGTTGTATTTGAACAGACCCTGATGTATCCCTACAGTGGGTTAGGCCTCTTGCACACGAACGTTGTGTGCCCATGGCAGTATTGCTGCCTGCATATGCGGTGCAGACGGATTACGGACTCAAGAGTCTTGGTCCGTCCTGGAAAATTGCAGTCCCCAATGCAAAGAACGGATTCACAACGTTCGCGTGCAAGAGGCCCTAACATGAGAAAAAGTACTCCATAACCTGTTTCCTATTTTCTCATGAATACGGCAACACTCCATATGTGTTCGTAAATGGGCACTCCGTAGATTTTGATGGATTGGTTTACGGGCACCATGTTGGTATTGAACAGTCTCTGCGGTACCAGTATAGCTGCTTCTGTGAACCATACGTTTTGCTCCATGTGAGGACTTATTTTTTACGGGACTTGTAGCCATCATCATTGGTGCTATTTTGGGGCATATACAACTTTTGGATCACTTTATATTTCACTGTTTGAGAAGCAAGATAAAAAAATACAACAATTCTGCCAGTGCTTTTTAGATTTTCTTAATGCGGCTTACACCGTAACATAGTAACATAGTAACATCGTATAGTAAGGCCGAAAAAAGACATTTGTCCATCCAGTTCGGCCTGTCATCCTGCAAGTTGATCCAGAGAAAGGCAAAAAAAAAACTGTGAGGTAGAAGCCAATTTTCCCCACTTTAGGGGAATAAAAAATTCCTTCCCGACTCCAATCAGGCAATCAGAATAACTCCCTGGATCAACTCTCTAGTAGCTATAGCCTGTAATATTATTACACTCCAGAAACACATCCAGGCCCCTCTTGAATTCCTTTATTGTACTCACCATCACCACCTCCTCAGGCAGAGAGTTCCATAGTCTCACTGCTCTGACCCTAAAGAATCCTCTTCTATGTTTGTGTACGAACCTTCTTTCCTCCAGACGCAGAGGATGTCCCCTCGTCACAGTCACAGTCCTGGGGATAAATAGATGATGGGATAGATCTCTGTACTGACCCCTGATATATTTATACATCGTAATTAGATCTCCCCTCAGTCGTCTTTTTTCTAAAGTGAATAACCCTAATTTTGATAATCTTTCAGGGTACTGTAGTTGCCCCATTCCAGTTTTTACTTTAGTTGCCCTCCTCTGGACCCTCTCCAGCTCTGCTATGCCGGCCTTGTTCACAGGAGCCCAGAACTGTACACAGTACTCCATGTGTGGTCTGACTAGCAATTTGTAAAGTGGTAGGACTACGTTCTTATCAAGGGCATCTATGCCCCTTTTGATGCAACTCATTATCTTATTGGCCTTGGCAGCAGCTGCCTGATACTGGTTTTTGCAGCTTAGTTTGCTGTTTATTAAAATTACTAGATCCTTTTCCATGTCAGTGTTACCGAGTTTTTAATCATTTAGTATGTACAGGTGACTTGCATTATTCCTTCCCATGTGCATAACTTTACATTTGTCAGTGTTAAACCTCATCTGCCAATTATCTGCCCAAGCCTCCAATCTATCCAGATTCCTCTGTAGTATACTGTCCTCTTCAGTGTTAATTACTTTACCCAGTTTAGTGTCATCTGCGAAAATTTATATTTTACTATGCAAGCCTTCTACAAGATCATTAGTAAATATATTAAAGAGAATAGGGCCCAATACTGACCCCTGAGGTACCCCACTAGTGACAGTGACCCAATCTGTACCGTTAATAACCATTCTTTGTTTTCTATTACTGAGCCAGTTACTTACCCACATACAGACATTTTCTCCCAGTCCGAGCATTCTCATTTTATATACTAACCTTTTATGTGGTACAGTGTCAAATGCTTTGGAGAAGTCCAGATATACGACATCCATTAAGGCTGGGTTCACACGAGCGTGTCCGGATTAGTTCCGGATGCGTCCCGGTGTGTTGCGGCAAACCCGCGCGAGTAGGAATGCAATTGCAGTCAGTTTTGACTGCGATTGCGTTCCGTTGTTCAGTTTTTATCGTGCGTGTGCAATGTGTTTTGCACGCGCGTGATAAAAAACCGACTGTGGTACCCAGACCCGAACTTCTTCACAGAAGTTCAGGTTTGGGTTCGGTGTTGTGTAGATGTTATTATTTTCCCTTATAACATGGTTATAAGGGAAAATAATAGCATTCTGAAAACAGAATGCTTAGTAGGTGATCAGTTGAGGGTTAAAAAAAATAAAAAAAATTAACTCACCTTCTCCGTTTGTTCGCGTAAGTCCCGGTCTCTTCTTTACTTCTCAAAAGATGAACTATGGGCTAAAGGACCTTTGTGTCACGGCCATGGCTATGACCGTGACTCCTGAACCGCATGCGGTTGTCAGCGGTTTTCTTTGGTGTTCAATCACAGGTGAGGGCTGTGGTATTTGCCTCACCTGTGGTTGCCGCTGGCAACAGTGTGTATGTGGCAGCGTAGCAGGCTGAGCTGTGCCATTGCAGCTCGCTACGTTGTGCATGCGGTTTCGTGTGATGTGTGTATGTGTGCACTTCCTTTTTATGTTATTGTGTGCACATCTCCTTTAAGTGGTGTTTTCCCTTCCCTGGTGTTGGAAGGGTTAATCTCCTTCCTAGTGTGTGTGTGCACTGGGTGTGTCCGACTGTGGGGTGTGGCTTCTTGGCCTATAAAGCCTCACTGCTTTTGCAGGCCTGCAGGTTGCTTCAGCCATGCTTAGCTGAGAGCAGCCTCATGTCTTTATTACCTGCCAGTAAGAGCCACCCCTGTGGTCATAACCATAATGTCGCTTTAAGTTATTTCTAGTTATGTGTGATGTCCGTGTGATGTTTTATATGTGATTTTGTGCAGCTATGGATCTGGGTCCCTGTGTGGGGATGCGTTTGTGATCTGCACCCTGCTAACACAGGGATCCAGTCAGCAAGGCTGTGGCAGGTAGGTGGAACTCTTTGTTCACCTGCCATATCCATAGAGCTGTTTATGTCTCTTCTTTTCCTGCAGCTTGGCCGTTGAGACTCCTGCTCCTCCGTGTCTAGGAGGAGTGGGCTTGTCTTACTCAGCTCCTAGGTGAGGGTCATCTTGAGGGCTAGCAGGGACTTTTAGGTTCCGGAGCATGGGCCCTCCTACCATCAAGGTTGGCTCATGTAGCTAGGAGCCAGGGTCAGGTTAGGGATGCGTTTAGGAGGTGACCTGCTCCCTAATCCTGTCTTCATGGCCAAGCAGCCGTAACATCACCGGGCTCCACACGGCTGAGGATTTCCCCCATCCTCAGCCGTGACAGTATGACCACAGTCGCTTCTTACGTGGCGCTCCCTCGAAAGAGGGTAAAGCATGCACTGCTGTCTACGGATGGGGTGCATGCGCGTTCTCCGGAGGGAGAGCGTTATGGGGCTTTCACCATTTACGGCGCGGTGAGTGGCATTCCCAGCTCACCGTTGTCCGTGTTGGTGTCCCCTTTTTGTTTGTCTTTCCCCTCCCCCCCTCCCATTGTTTCTTATGCCTCACCAACTTTCCCCTTTTGTTGTTGGGAGGGGCTTTGAGGGGTGGGAGTATGCATCCCTCGAAAGAGGGTGAAGCATGTACCGCCCTCTGTGGAAAGGTTACATGCGCGCACTTCGGAGGGAGAGCGTTCTGGGGGTTTCGCCTCTGACGGCGCGGTGAGTGGCGTTTCCCCGCCTTCCCTTCACCGTTGCCTCGTTTGGCGTCCCCCTGATTTTATAGCACTAGGGTGTTTGTTTGGTGTGCGAGTTGCACACCTTCGAAAGAGGGTGCAGCATGCAGTGCCATATCCTTGTGGCCTGCATGCGCGTTCTCCGGAGGGAGAGCATTCCTGGGGGTTCTCCGTTAACGGCACGGTTGGTGGCTTATTCCCCGCCACCTTACCTTCCGTGTCCGTGTTGGGGATCCCTCGTCCCTCTCCATGTTCCCATCTCTGGTCGTCTGCTGGCAGCACTCCGTAAGTGGTCCGGCTGCGTGCTGGTTAGGAGTGTCTGCTGGCAGCGACTGGAGTGGGGACGTGAGTGGAGAGTCCCCTCGTTCACTCTCAGTGGTTCCATTTCCGTGTCGCTGGTGCGGGCTGCAGGCCTCGTCGGACTGGCTGTGTTGTGTGCTGGGAGAGGATGCAGCTGACAGCGACTTTCTGGGAACCATGTCCTGAGAGTGGACGTCCCCTTCTCTCATCCCCTTGTGTGAGTCCCTCACGTGTCTTTTTTTTGGTGGGGGGGCTTTGAGGGGTGGGAGTGTCACGGCCATGGCTATGACCGTGACTCCTGAACCGCATGCGGTTGTCAGCGGTTTTCTTTGGTGTTCAATCACAGGTGAGGGCTGTGGTATTTGCCTCACCTGTGGTTGCCGCTGGCAACAGTGTGTATGTGGCAGCGTAGCAGGCTGAGCTGTGCCATTGCAGCTCGCTACGTTGTGCATGCGGTTTCGTGTGATGTGTGTATGTGTGCACTTCCTTTTTATGTTATTGTGTGCACATCTCCTTTAAGTGGTGTTTTCCCTTCCCTGGTGTTGGAAGGGTTAATCTCCTTCCTAGTGTGTGTGTGCACTGGGTGTGTCCGACTGTGGGGTGTGGCTTCTTGGCCTATAAAGCCTCACTGCTTTTGCAGGCCTGCAGGTTGCTTCAGCCATGCTTAGCTGAGAGCAGCCTCATGTCTTTATTACCTGCCAGTAAGAGCCACCCCTGTGGTCATAACCATAATGTCGCTTTAAGTTATTTCTAGTTATGTGTGATGTCCGTGTGATGTTTTATATGTGATTTTGTGCAGCTATGGATCTGGGTCCCTGTGTGGGGATGCGTTTGTGATCTGCACCCTGCTAACACAGGGATCCAGTCAGCAAGGCTGTGGCAGGTAGGTGGAACTCTTTGTTCACCTGCCATATCCATAGAGCTGTTTATGTCTCCCCTTTTCCTGCAGCTTGGCCGTTGAGACTCCTGCTCCTCCGTGTCTAGGAGGAGTGGGCTTGTCTTACTCAGCTCCTAGGTGAGGGTCATCTTGAGGGCTAGCAGGGACTTTTAGGTTCCGGAGCATGGGCCCTCCTACCATCAAGGTTGGCTCATGTAGCTAGGAGCCAGGGTCAGGTTAGGGATGCGTTTAGGAGGTGACCTGCTCCCTAATCCTGTCTTCATGGCCAAGCAGCCGTAACATCACCGGGCTCCACACGGCTGAGGATTTCCCCCATCCTCAGCCGTGACACTTTGGTGACGTCAGATCACATGCTCCAATCACATGGTCCATCACCGCGGTGATGGACCATGTGATTGGAGCATGTGATCTTACGTCATCAAAGGTCCTTTAGCCCATAGTTCATCTTTTTAAAGAACTAAAGACCGGGAGCTACGCGAACAAGAGGACAAGGTGAGTTAATTTTTTTTATTTTTTAACCCTCAATTGATCACCTACTATGCATTCTGTATTCAGAATGCTATTATTTTCCCTTATAACCATGTTATAAGGGAAAATAATACAGTGTATAGACAGTCACCTAGCAACCGTGCGTGAAAATCGCACCGCATCCGCACTTGCTTGCGGATGCATGCGATTTTCACGCAACCCCATTCACTTCTATGGGGCCTGCGTTGCGTGAAAAACGCAGAATATAGAGCATGCTGCGATTTTCACGCAACGCATAAGTGATGCGTGAAAATCATCGCTCATCTGAACAGCCTCATTGAAATGAATGGGTCCAGATTCAGTGCGGGTGCAATGCGTTCACCTACCGCATTGCACCCGCGCGGAAATCTCGCCCGTGTGAACGCAGCCTAATTCGCCGCTGTCAAGTCTAGAACTTACCTCCTCATAGAAACTGATTAAATTAGTTTGGCATGACCGATCCCTCATAAAGCCATGCTGATATGGCGTTATTTGCTTATTACCATTGAGATGCTCTAAGATAGCATCTCTTAGAAAACCTTTAAACAGTTTACCCACAACAGATGTTAAACTTACTGGCCTATAGTTTCCAGGCTCTGTTTTTGGACCCTTTTTGAATATTGGCACCACATTTTCTATGCACCAATCCTGTGGGACATTCCCTGTCAGTATAGATTCTGCAAATATCAGAAATAAGGGTCTGGCTATGACATTACTAAATTCCCTTAGGATACGGGGGGTGATTTGTCAATTTGCTTATTTTAATCTTTTTAAGTCGCTGTTGTACTTCTTCCTGGGTCAGACAGGACACTTTTAATGAGGAATTTATTTTTACATTCAGCATTTCATCTGACAGTTTATTTTCCTCAGTGAATACATTGGAGAAAAAAATATTTAACAGCTTTGCTTTCTCCTCATCGCTCTCTGCGACTCCCCCCTCATTACTCTTTAAAGGGCCGACACCTTCAGATTTATACTTTTTAACATTTATATAATTGATGAACATTTTAGGGTTAGTTTTACTCTCTTTGGCAATTAATCTCTCGGTCTCTAGTTTGGCTCTTTTATTTGTTTTTTACATGTTCTATTTTTTTCCTTATAGTTTTTCAGTGCTTCCGTGGTACCCTCCTGTTTTAGTGACTTATATGCTTTCTTTTTGTCATTTATTGCTTTCTTTACAGTTCTATTTATCCACATTGGTTTCTTTTTGTTCCTTAACCCTTTATTCCCATATGGTATGTACCTCTCACAATGAGATTTTAAGATTTTAGGATGCTTTTAAAGATATCCCATTTTGTGGCTATATTTTTATTTTTCAGGACTTTGTCCCAGTTAGTTAGGCTTATGGCCTCTCTTAGTTGGCTAAATTTAGCTTTTTTTGAAGTTTGGTATTTTTGTTCCTCTCTGTAAAAACGTTCTTTTGAATGATAATTGGAAGGTTATTACTTTATGGTAACTATTTCCCAGGTGTCCCCCAACCTGCACGTCTGTTGTTCTGTCAGGCCTTTTTGGTTAATACTAAGTCCAGTATGGCCGTCACTCTAGGTGGGTTCTGAACCAGTTGGGAAAGGTAATTGTCTTTGGTTATTGCCAAGAACCTGTTTCCTTTATGAGAAATACAAGTTTCAGGTTCCCAGTCTATATCTGGGTAGTTGAAGTCCACAATAATAACCACCTCATTATGATTTGCCGCCTTGTCTATCTCGTTTAGTAGTAGATTTTCATTAGACTCTGGTATATTAGGTGGTTTATAGTAATATCCTATTAGTATTTTATTATTTTTTTTAGCTCCATGTATCTCTACCCACAGTGACTCCACATGTTCATGTCCCTCACTTATAAATTCCCGGAGTGTGGGCTTTAGACAGGACTTTACATAAAGGCATACACCTCCCCCCCCCCCCTCCAGTTTTGACGATCCTTTCTAAACAGACTGTAACCTTGTACATTAACTGCCCATTCATAGCTATTACCCAGCCATGTTTCCGTTATTCCCACTATGTCATAGTCCTCCTCACACATCACTAATTCCAGTTCCCCAGTTTTATTAGTCAGGCTTCTGGCATTAGTATACATACATTTGAGAGGTTTATGTATATTTTTTACCCTACACCTTTCCTTCTGAACTGTTCTAGTCCCTCCTTCCATTCCTCCCCCAGTCCCACTACCTTGCCCCCGGTCTCTATCTGCACTATCTTCCCCTTCTATAGTGTAATTACCCTCCCCCCCAGTCCCTAGTTTAAACACTCCTCCAACCTTCTAGCCATCTTCTTCCCCAACACAGCTGCCCCTTCCCCATTGAGGTGCAGCCCGTCCCTACGATAGAGCCTGTAGCCGATAGATAAGTCGGCCTAGTTCTCCAGAAACCCAAACGCCTCCTTCCTACACCAGTTCTTGAGCCACTTGTTAATCTCCCTAATCTTCCGCTGCCTTTCTTTTGTGGCCCGTGGTACAGGCAGTATTTTGGAAAATACTACCTTTGAGGTCCTTGCCCTAAGCTTTTGACCTAAATCCCTGAATTCATTTTTAAGGACTCTCCACCTACCTCTAACTTTGCCATTGGTTCCGATATGGACCATGACTGCTGGATCTTCTCCAGCCCCTCTCAGTAATCTGTCAACCCGATCCGCGATGTGTCGAACTCTAGCGCCAGGAAGACAGCACACTGTTCGGCGATCATGGTCTTTGTGACAGATTGCCCTATCTGTTCCCCTAATAATGAAGTCTCCCACTACCAGCACCTGTCTGCATTGCCCTGCTGTGCAGAAAAAATTATGTTAATTTTATTCTGCTGGTCAGAATGATTACAGGGATAACAATTTTATATAGCTTTTTTTTACCATTTTACCACTTTTACACACTTTTTAACCACCTGCCATCTGGGCCATTTGCCCCCTTCCTGACCAGGCCAAATTTTGCAAAACTGACATATCTCACTTTATTTGGTAATAACTTTGGACGCCTTTATTTATCCAAGTCATTCAGAGATTGTTTTCTCGTGACACATTGTACTTCATGATAGTCATAAATTTGAGTCAAAATATTTCACCTTTATTTATGAAAAAATCCCAAATTTACCCAAAAATTAGAAAAATTCGCAATTTTCTAAATTTCAATTTCTCCGCTTTTAAAACAGAAAGTGATACCTCATAAAATATTTATTACTTAACATTCCCCATATGTCTACTTTATGTTGGCATCATTTTGGAAATGTCATTTTATTTTTTTAGGACGTTAGAAGGCTTAGAAGTTTGGAAGCAATTCTTCAAATTTTTAAGAAAATTGCCAAAACCCACTTTTTAAGGACCAGTTCAGGTCTGAAGTCACTTTGTGGGTCCTACATAGTGGATACCCCCATAAATGACCCCATTGTAGAAACTACACCCCTCAAGGTATTCAAAACCGATTTTACAAACTTTGTTAACCCTTTAGGCGTTCCACAAGAATTAAAGGAAAATGGAGATCAAATTTTTAAATTTCACTTTTTGGGCAGATTTTCCATTTTAATCAATTTTTTTCTTTAACAAATCGATGGTTAATAGCCAAACAAAACTCAATATTTATTACCCAGATTCTGCGGTTTACAGAAACACCCCACATGTGGTCATAAACTGCTGTATGGGCACACGGCAGGGCGCAGAAGAAAAGGAACTCCACATGGTTTTTAGATGCCATGTCCCATTTGAAGCCCCCTGATGCACCCTTACAGTAGAAACTCCCAAGAAGTGACCCCATTTTGGAAACTAGGGGATAAGGTGCCAGTTTTATTAGTACTATTTTTGGGTACATATAATTTTTTGATCATTCATTATAACACTTTATGGGGCAAGGTGACCAAAAAATTGGTTGTTTGAGTACAGTTTCTATTTATTTATTTTTACAGCGTTCACCTGAGAAATTCAGTCAAGTGACATTTTTATAGAGCAGATTGTTAAGGAGCGTGGCGATACCTAATATGTAAACTTTTTCTCATTTATTAAAGTTTTACACAATAATAGCATTTTTGAAACAAAAAATTATGTTTTAATGTGTCCATGTTCTGAGAGCTATAGTTTTTTTATTTTTTGAGAGATTTTCTTATGTAGGGGCTCATTTTTTGCGGGATGAGGTGAAGGTTTTATTGGTACCATTTTGTGGGACATACGCATTTTTGATCACTTGGTGTTGCACCTTTTGTGATGCAAGGTGACAAAAATTGCCTGTTTTGACACAGTTTTTTTTTTTTTTTTTTTTTACGGTGTTCACCCGAGGGGTTAGGTCATGTGATATTTTTATAGAGCTGGTTTTTACGGACACGGCAATACCAAATATGTCTATTTTATTTAATTTTTTCTATTTTTAACATTTATTTTTCATTCCTTACTTGGGGACTTTTTTTTTTTACATGTGAAACTTTTTTTTATTTTTTTATTTTCAACCTTTTATTTTTATTTTTTTTATTTTACACTTTTCGTCCCCCATAAGGTCATACAAGACCTCTGGGGGACATTTGCTTCATTTTTTCTTTTTATTTTCACTGTTGATTTCTCCTGTAACTGGGGCTGATATAGTAGCCCCAGTTACAGAAGAAATGCACCCCCCAGAGAGGCTGTACAGCGTAATTCTGCGCTGTACAGCCTCAGTGCAGGGCTGATCGAGGTCTGTGAAAGACCTCACACAGCTCCTGCACTCTCCGGTCACGGCGGTCACATGACCGCCGGGCCGGAACAGGAAGCGCATAGCTGTGTCTGCAGCGATCCAGAAGGCAGGGACACCTGGGCACTGTCCCTGCCTTCTCTAAGGGTTGCCCTGCTGTCACTGACAGCGGGCAACCCGATCAGCAGCTGCACGATTAGCGTGCAGCTGCGATTTCTGAAAGGACGTTTTAAAACGTGCTTTCAGAAATAGAGGTCCACCCATAGGACGTTTATATCCTATGGGCGGACGGAAAGTGGTTAAATGAAACTTTTTATTTTTTTTATAAATCACTTGCGAAGTTGCGCTGCAGCAGAGAGAGAAGATACCAGGACCACACAGAGGAGAAGGGGAGCTGCTGCAGATGGGACCAGGGCCAGGTGAGCTGGCAGCATAATTTTTTTTTACACTACATTAAGGCCTCTTTCACACGGGCATTGCGTGTGAGGGCCAGACAAGATGCGGGTGTGTAGCGGGAAAATTCGTGATTTTTCAGCGCAAATGCAAATAGTTTTAATGCGTTTTGCACAGGCGTGAAAAAAATCGCCATGTTTGGTACACAGACCCGAACTCAGACTTCTTCACTGAAGTTTGGGTTTGGGTTAGGTTTTGTGTAGATTTTATTATTTTCCCTGATAAAAGCAGCCAATCAACAACCGTTTAACTCATGTGCCCTTAGAAGCCATCACAGCCATGCCTACTAATGGCATGGCTGTGATTGGCCAGTGCAGCATGTGACCCAGCCTCTATATAAGCTGGAGTCACGTAGCGCTGCACATCACTCTGCTCTTATTAGTGTAGGGATAGGATGCTGCTGCTGTGATGGAGAGAATAGGAAAGAATCTGTTATCAGAAGTGCTTGTGAACTCAGCGATCTACAGCGATTTTGTTTTGTGGGTGCAGTGCACATTTTTTTTTACCCTGACCTGAGCCCAGTGACACAGAAAAATAACTTTTATCTGTCTGTTAGTTAAGAGGGCATCGGCGTCCATTTTATGCAAGTTTAGTGCACCAGCACAGCATATGTGCATTTGTGACAGTCAAATACAAGGTATATCCCATTTTTGCAAGAAAATACATTTTGGGTCCTTTCTTGAATTTGTGACAGTCAAATACAAACTTTAAATACTGCAATTCATATTCTGGGTTTAAAAAAACACCCATTTTTGGCAAGATCCTACATCTGGGACCTTTGCTGCATTTGCCACAGTGAAATACAAGCTTGAAATACTGCAATTATATTCTGGGTTTAAAAAAACACCCATTTTTTGCAAGACCCTACATCTGGGGCCTTTGCTGCATTTGTCACAGTGAAATACAAGCTTTAAATACTGCAATTATATTCTGGGTTTAAAAAAAACACCCATTTTTGCAAGACCCTACATATAGGGCCTTTGCTGCATTTGTCACAGTGAAATACCAGTGTTAGATAGTACTGTTATATTCTGGTATTAAAAAAAAACACCCATTTTAGGCAAGATAATACATTTTTGCGGTCTTTGCTGCATTTCTAACAGTCCAATACTAGTGTTATATACCGCTGTTATATTCTGGTATTAAAAAGAACACCCATTTTAGGCAAGATAATACATTTTGGGTCCTTTGCTGAATTTGTGACAGTCAATTAGAGACTTTAAATGCTGCAGTTATATTCTGGGTTTAAAAAAACACCCATTATTGCAATACCCTATATCTGGGGCCTTTGCTGCATTTGTCACAGTGAAATACAAGCTTTAAATACTGCAATTATATTATGGGTTTAAAAAAACACCAATTTTTAGCAAGACCCTACATTTGAGGCTTTTGCTGCATTTCTGACAGTGAAATACAAGTTTTAAAAACAGCAATTATATTCTGGGTTTAAAAAACAACAACCTTTTTTGCAATACACTACATCTGGGGCCTTTGCTGCATTTGTCACAGTGAAATACAAGCTTTAAATACTGCAATTATAGTCTGGGTTTAAAAAAACACCCATTTTTTTGCAAGACCCTACATCTGGGGCCTTTGCTGCATTTGTCACAGTGAAATACAAGCTTAAAATACTGCAATTATATTCTCGGTTAAAAAAAAACACCTATTTTTTGCAAGACCCTACATATGGGGCCTTTGCTGCATTTCTAACAGTGAAATACAAGCTTAAAATACTGCAATTACATTCTGAGTTTAAAAAAACACCCATTTTTTGCAAGACCCTACATCTGGTGTCTTTGCTGCATTTTTCACAGTCAAATACAAGTGTTAGATAGTACTGTTATATTCTGGTATTAAAAAAAAAAACACCCACAAGTGTTATATACCGCTGTTATATTCTGGTTTTAGAAAGAAAACCTATTTTTGGCAAGACCCTACATCTGGGGCCTTTGCTGCATTTGTCACAGTCAAATACTAGCATTAGATACTGCTGTTATATTCTGGTTTTAAAAAAACACCCATTTTGGGCAAGATAATACACTTGCGGCCTTTATTGCATTTGTGACAGTCACATACAAACTTTAAATACTGCTATTATATTCTGGTTTTAAAAAAAACACCCATTTTGGGCAAGATAATACATTTGCGGCCTTTGCTGCATTTCTGGCAGTCCAATACAAGTGTTAGATACTGCTGTTATATTCTGGGTTTAAAAAAACACAAATTTTTTCAATACCCTACCTCTGGCACCTTTGTTGCATTTGTGACAGTGAAATGCAAGCTTTAAATACTGCAATTATATACTGGGTTTAAAAAAACACTTATTTTGGGCAAGATAATAAATTTGCGGCCTTTGCTGCATTTCTGGCAGTCCAATACTAGTGTTAGATACTGCTGTTATATTCTGGTTTTAAAAAACTATCTATTTTTTGCAAGACCCTACATTTAGGGCCTTTGATGCATTTCTGACAGTGATTTACAACCTTTAAATACTGCAATTTTATACTGGGTTAAAAAAAAACACCCATTTTGGGCAAGATAATACATTTGCGGCCTTTGCTGCATTTCTGACAGTCCAATGCAAGCTGTAGATACTGCTGTTATATTCGGGTATTAAAAAAACACCCATTTTGGGCAAGATAATACCTTTTCGGTCTTTGTTGCATTTGTGACAGTCAAATACAAACTTTAAATACTGCTGTTATATTCTGGTTTTAAAAAAACACAAATTTTTTGCAAGACCATACATCTGGGGACTTTGCTGCATTTGTCACAGTCAAATACTAGCGTTAGATACTGCTGTTATATTCTGGTTTAAAAAAAAACACCCATTTTTGGCAAGATAATACATTTGTGGCCTTTGTTGCATTTGTGACAGTCACATACAAACTTTAAATACTGCAATTATATTTTGGTTTTAAAAAAAACACCCATTTTGGGCGAGATAATGCATTTGCGGCCTTTGCTGCATTTCTGGCAGTCCAATACAAGTGTTAGATACTGCTGTTATATTCTGGGTTTAAAAAAACACAAATTTTTTCAATACCCTACATCTGGGGCCTTTATTGCATTTGTGACAGTCAAATACAAAATTTAAATACTGCTGTTATATTCTGGGTTTTAAAAAACACCCATATTTTCAATACCCTACATCTAGGGCCTTTGCTGAATTGCTGACAGTCAAATACTAGCATTAGATACTGCTGTTATATTCTGGGTTTAAAAAAAAAATTTTTGGGCAAGACCCTACATCTGGGGCCTTTGCTGCATTTGTGTCACCGCCAGTTCTGTGAGAAGGTCTGACAGACTTTCTTCTCTACCTCTTGTATGACGTTCTTTGTTTTAGTTTCACTTTGTCATCTCCTTTCCTTCTGCCAGGTGTCACTTATTTAGACTAATCGTCTTCCTTTATATTCCCTCCCATACTGCCTCACCTTGCGGTTTATACTACTTCCTGGATGAAGTGTTCACTGCTGGAGGCTGCTGCTGCTGTTTGCTCAGATAATTCTTTTCCTTTATTGTGTTTTCTTGGTGGCTTGATTCTAGGTGACCCTGACTCCGTCCGTATTAAGTGCAGGGAGCCGGTAGTCATGTCCCCTCACTATTATAGGGTTTTCAGGTGTCACACAGTCTTAGGTACGTGGGCATGCAATCGTCTACCATACAGACCCTTGCATGTGCATAGCAGTCAGGGAGAGCTCTTAGGGTTTTATAGGGCTCACCTATAAGCTCCTTAGTTTGGGATCAAGCCAGTCGCTCGTTTATTTATATGTTCCAGCTATCTGCTAACTTCATCCGTGACACTTCCTGAGAATCAGAAGGCGCTGATGCGGTTTTTGGGTTTTGCCAATTATTACAGAAAGTTCATTTTGAATTATTCCTCTGTTGTTAAGCCACTCCCTAATATGACTAAAAAGGGGGTGGATTTTTCCTTGTGGTCGGTAGATGCGCTTAAAGCCTTTGCTAGTATTAAAGAGTGTTTTTCTTCCGCTCCCATTTTGGTACAACCTGATGTCTCTCTACCTTTTATTGTTGAGGTGGATGCTTCTGAGGTGGGTGTGGGTGCGGTCTTATCTCAGGGTCCCTCTCCTGCCAAATGGCGACCGTGTGCCTTTTTTTCAAGGAAACTCTCCTCTGCAGAGAGAAATTACGATGTGGGAGATACAGAGTTGTTGGCCATCAAATTAGCTTTTGAGGAATGGTGCCATTGGTTAGAGGTAGCCAGACACCTTATTACCGTGTTTACTGACCAAAAGAATCTGGCCTACTTGGAATCGGCCAAGCGTCTGAACCCGAGACAGGCAAGATGGTCTTTGTTCTTTTCTAGGTTTAATTTTGTTGTTACGTTCTGCCCTGGGGTTAAAAATGTGAAGGCGGATGCCCTGTCACGTTGTTTTCCAGGAGGGGGGAACTTTGAAGACCCGGGTCCCATTTTGGCTGATGGGGTGGTCGCCTTTGCTCTTTATCCTGATTTTGAGGCAGAGGTTCAGGCAGCCCAGGCAGAGGCTCCTGATCTTTGTCCTCCTGGGAGGTTGTTTGTGCCTCTCGCTTTACGACACAAGTTTTTAAGGAGCACCACAATACTGTCCTTGCTGGGCACCTGGGGAGTAGAGCCACAGTGGATCTCATTGCTCTGAGTTTCTAGTGGCCGGCTCTTCGTAAGACGGTTGAGGGTTTTGTGGCAGCCTGCGAGACCTGTGCTCGTGCCAAGGTCCCTCATTCACGGCCATCGGGTTCTCTCCTCCCGTTACCCACTCCTTCCTGTCCTTGGACGCATCTGTCCATGGACTTCATTACGGACCTGCCTCGTTCCTCGGGGAAGACTGTGATTCTGGTGGTAGTGGATCGTTTTAGCAAAATGGTGCATTTCATTCCCTTTCCTTGGTTACCCAATGCTAAGACGCTGGCGCAAGCGTTTGTTGATCACATTGTTAAATTGCATGGCATTCCTTCAGACATAGTTTCTGATAGGGGCACGCAATTTGTTTCCAGATTCTGGAAGGCCTTCTTTTCTCGCTTGGGGGTTCGGTTGTCGTTCTCTTCTTTTCACCCGCAGTCGAATGGTCAGACCGAACGCGTCAATCAGAATCTGCAGACATATCTGCGCTGTTTTGTGGCGGAGAATCAGGAGGATTGGAATTCTTTTTTGTCCCTTGCTGAGTTTGCTTTATATAACCTTCGCCAGGAGTCCTCTGATAAGTCACAATTTTTTGGTGCATATGGGTTTCATCCGTAGTTTGGGACATTCTCTGCAGAGGGGTCTTCTGGTTTACCTGATGAGGAGAGATTTTCCACGTCTTTGTCATTTATTTGGCAAAAGATTCAGGGTAATCTGAAGAGGATGAGTGAGAGATATAAGCATGTGGCGGATAAGAGACGTGTGCCTGGTCCGGACCTGAATGTGGGTGATCTGGTGTGGTTGTCTACAAAGAATATCAAACTGAAGGTTCCCTCCTGGAAGTTGGGTCCTAAGTTTATTGGGCCTTACAAGATCTTGTCCGTCTACAATCCCGTTGCCTTCCGTCTTGATCTTCCTCAGACTTGGAAGATCCATAATGTTTTTTACAAGTCCCTATTAAAACCTTATGTCCAACCCACTGTACCCTCCTCTTTGCCTCCTCCTCTGATTATTGTTGATGGTAATCTTGAATTTCAGGTCTCTAGGATTGTGAATTCTCGCATTTTCCGCGGTTCTCTGTTTAGCATGGCTGGAGGGGGTTATCACAGGTTTTATTTCCCAATGTTTTGGGGTGTACCCTATATTAAACAAAAAAAAAATTATATTAAAACCACTGCCTCTTCAACCTCCTACTCCACATGGACCTCGTCCTCCTAGATCAAGATTAGTAATTTTAATTTTTACAGATTTTATGTTATTTAAAGTCACTTCCCTATCCACATTTGTTTGCATATCATTTACCATACTCTTAACCACATTTTGCTGCCATTTGCAGCCCTCTAGCCCTTTCCGTGATGTTTTTAGAGCCATTTTAGTACTCCAAAGTTCGGGTCCCCATTGACTTCAATGGGGCTTGGGTTTGGGGTCAATTTCGGGTTCTGAACTCGAATTTTTTTTGTGAAGTTCGGCCGAACCCGACGATCCTGAACATACAGTTGTCTGCTCAACTCTACCTACGTCCAATTAGCTGTTCTGCGTTGATTTTAATTTGCATTTTTTTTGAGGGTGATGAAGACGCCCTAAATTAGGGCATTTGAGATGCACTCTGGTGCTCCAAATCAATGTACCCCCCCCCCCCAGGGCTTGATATCCACGCGTGGCTGAGAGACTAGACGCTGACACATAGATGGTCAATGCAATCTCTAACTTTTATTACATGGGGTAAGCGTATATACATCTTCAGAAGAGGGCAGTCCTCACTGAGGCTTAAACATTGTTTCATTGGTCAAAAAGGAAGAAGAGATAAGAGAGAGGAGATAACACCCTGCCATCTGCGCACTGGGCCCTACTTTGGAATGTGAACTAATGTAAACATCTGGCTACCATCGCCATTTTGTAATGGCTTCTATTCTAACAATAATACTGCATACGTCATATGTGACACTTCAAAGAGGTGCTTCTCTATAGGCAGTGAATAATACACTGCTCAAAAAAATAAAGGGAACACAAAAATAACACATCCTAGATCTGAATTAATTATTCTTCTGAAATGCTTTGTTCTTTACATAGTTGAATGTGCTGACAACAAAATCACACAAAAATAAAAAAAATGGAAATCAAATTTTTCAACCCATGGAGGTCTGGATTTGGAGTCACACTCAAAATTAAAGTGGAAAAACACACTACAGGCTGATCCAACTTTGATGTAATGTCCTTAAAACAAGTCAAAATGAGGGTCAGTAGTGTGTGTGGCCTCCACGTGCCTGTATGACCTCCCTACAACGCCTGTGCATGCTCCTGATGAGGTGGCGGATGGTCTCCTGAGGGATCTCCTCCCAGACCTGGACTAAAGCATCTGCCAACTCCTGGACAGTCTGTGCTGCAATGTGACGTTGGTGGATAGAGCGAGACATGATGTCCCAGATGTGCTCAATTGGATTCAGGTCTGGGGAACAGGCGGGCCAGTCCATAGCTGTCACGAGGGTATCGAGAACCACACCTGACTCCGTTATACCCGGGGTCAGGAAGTCGCAGCGGTTGGCTGCACGCTCTATTTAAGATAGGGCTGTTTTCCTTATGGTAGCTTTCTGGGTTTGCTTTGCAAACCCTTTTGGCTCACTCAGGTATCCGTAGCTCCTTCTCCTCAGCTGTTCCTTGTCCAGCACTCCCAAACCTCCTTATATTCCTCTCTCACACTTCTCTGGTTGCCAGAGATAGAACTTCCTGCCTGGACATCTATTCTGACCTTCTGGAGCTGTGTTGCTGCGTTCTCTGGTAGTTGGTCCAGAACGCTACCCTCCGGATCCCTGTTGGACCATTGTGGTCTATTGTGATCGCCCACCTGGGTGTATGTGTTTGTCTGTTTTGTCTGTCCTCTCCCTGGTGTTTCCCTCTTAGTGATAGTGGTGCGGACTAGCGATCCCACCGGCCCGTTCACTATCTAGGGCTCATTTTAGGGAAAGCCAGGGTTTAGGCACATGATCGCCGCACGGTTGAGGAACCCGTCTAGGGACGTCAGGGCAGTCAGGTGCCAGCCGCAAGGTGAGTTAGGGGTCACCACCTTTCCCTCTCCCTTGGGCAGGGCTTTCCCTTTTATCCTCCCTGTGCGTGACGTCGGTCATTACATTATCTCTGGCTCTTATTTTGTGTAGGTAAAAAAAAAAAAAAAACATTTTTACCTACTTAGAATCCAGTATGGATCAGATTGCTGCTCTGTCCAAACAACTTCATGGTCTGTCTTTTGAGGTGGCAGGATTGAAGGCGTCGGTCCTCCAGCAACAGCAGCGATTACAACTAACCGCAAGCCCAGCGGTTGCTACTGGTAACCAGGTTGTTGCGGAACCCAAGGTCCCTCTCCCTGACAGATTTTCTGGGGGAAGGGACAAGTTTTTGACATTCCGTGAGGCCTGTAAGTTATATTTTAAACCGCGCCCTTACTCCTCTGGTAATGAAGATCAGCGGGTGGGGGTTGTTATTTCCCTGCTGCAGGGGGACCCGCAGTCCTGGGCGTTCTCTTTACCTACTGATTCCCCGGCTCTCCGGTCAGTGGATGAGTTTTTCGGGGCTTTGGGTCTCATATTTGACGACCCTGACCGAGTCGCACTGGCTGAATCAAGATTACAGAGACTCTTACAAGGAGAGCGTCCGGTAGAGGAGTATTGCTCTGAATTCCGTAGGTGGGCTACGGATATCCAATGGAACTACCCGGCTCTCAGGAGTCAGTTCTGCTCTGGGTTATCCGAAAGGGTTAAGGATGCGCTTGCATTATATGAGACCCTCTTTTCCCTTGATGCGGTTATGTCCCTTTCTATCCGTATAGAGAGACGCCTTAGGGACAGGTTGAAAAAACCGGAGCAATTGGTAACCCCTCCCAAGCAGCAGTTAGTCTGTACGGACTTAGACGAGCCTATGCAGCTAGGAGGAACTACTCGTCAGGTCCGTCCTCCTGAGGCTCGCCGTAGGCGTGGGGTTTGTTTTTTTTGTGGGGAGAGGGGTCATTTCATTAATGTCTGTCCTTCTTTCCTCAGAAACTAAAGACCGTCGGAAAAACTACTAACCCCAGGCTGTGTGGAGGATGTCAGCCGGGGGGTATACGTTTCCTCCATACGTACATCGCAATTTGTGTTGCCAGCGGTTATTATTTTTGGTGATAAGACGGAGACTATTTATTTATTTCTAGACAGTGGAGCAGGGGTAAATTTGATAGATGCCATTTTGCCCGCACTATGTGTTTGTCTCTCTGTACGTTACAGAGACCCATTCCCATATTCGCTATTGATTCTGCTCCCCTGTCTCAGAGAAACCTCACCCACATTGTTCATAATTTACACTTCGGGTAGGGGACCACCATAACGAGATGCTTTCAGGTTATGTTCTGGAGGGGCTTCCCACTCCGGTAGTGCTGGGTCTTCCCTGGTTGGTAGCGCACAATCCAGTAGTGGATTGGCAGGTCAGGGAGATATTGGAGTGGAGTGAGCAGTGCAGAGAAAATTGCTTAAATAGCAATTGCTTAGTCGCCTCCATAACTACCATACCTACATTTATTTCGGATTTTGAGGATGTTTTTTCTGAAAAGGGTTGTCAGAAGTTACCACCTCATCGTCCTTATGATTGCCCGGTTAACCTTATTCCCGGCGCAAAATTACCCAAGACCAGGTTATATAATCTTTCGGGTCCAGAGAGACAAGCCATGAAAGATTATATCTCCGAGAGCTTGGCTAAGGGACACATCAGACCCTCTTCTTCACCCGTGGCTGCAGGGTTTTTCTTCGTTAAAAAGAAAGATGGGGGCCTGAGTCCTTGCCTAGATTTTCGCGAATTAAATCGGATAACCATCCGAGACCTATACCCTCTTCCTCTCATTCCTGACCTGTTTAACTAGATTGCGGGTGCTAGGTGGTTCTCCAAACTTGATCTTAGGGGGGCCTACAATCTGATTCGTATTAAGGAGGGGGATGAGTGGAAGATAGCGTTTAACACCCCTGAGGGGCATTATGAAAATCTAGTTATGCTTTTCGGTCTGACCAATGCTCCTGCCGTCTTTCAACATTTCGTTAATGACATTTTTTGTCATCTAATCGGCAGGTTTGTGGTAATATACCTAGATGATATTTTAATTTATTAGTCTGATCTGAAAACACATGAGGTGCATGTCAGACAAGTACTGCAGGTCCTACGGACGAATGAATTATATGCTAAAATTGAAAAATGTGTCTTCGCCGTTCAGGAGATACAATTCCTAGGTTATTTTTTATCTGCTTCAGGTTTCCGTATGGATGCTAGGAAGGTCCAGGCAATTTTAGATTGGGATCTTCCTGAGAACCTCAAAGCACTACAACGGTTCTTGGGCTTCGCGAATTTCTATAGGAAATTCATTAAAGATTATTCACTTATTGTAAAACCGCTTATTGACATGACTAGGAAGGGGACTGATTTTTCTAAATGGTCCGACGCCGCTAAAGTTGCTTTTTCCTCTCTAAAAGAGAGGTTTACCTCAGCACCTGTACTAGTCCAACCTGATGTCTCTCAGCATTTTATTGTTGAAGTCGATGCGTCAGAGGTGGGAGTGGGGGCGGTGCTGTCTCAGGGTCCGTCTCCTGGCAAATGGCGTCCTTGTGCTTTCTTTTCTAAAAAACTATCTGCAGCAGAAAAGATCTACGATATTGGCAATAGGGAACTATTAGCTATTAAACTTGCGTTTGAGGAGTGGCTTCACTTCTTAGAGGGGGCAGTCCACCCCGTCACTGTGATTACGGACCACAAAAATCTTCTGTACCTCGAATCAACTAAGCGTCTTACCCCTAGACAGGCTAGGTGGTCGCTATTTTTTACCAGGTTTAACTTTGTGATTACCTATCATCCTGGGGCAAAGAACACCAAGGCTGATGCACTATCTCGTTGTTTCCCTGGAGGGGGTAATGTGAGTGATCCGGTGCCCATTCTTCAAAGAGGAGTGGTTGTTTCTGCGGTACACTCTGCTCTGGAGGGGAAGGTGTTAGAGGCCCAGGGGGACGCCACGGTCTCTTGCCCCTCAGAGAAATTGTTTGTACCGTTGAACCTACGTTTCGAATTATTAAAGGAACATCATAGTTCGGCACTTGCTGGGCACCCGGGTAGTAAAGCAACCTTGGAGCTATTGTCTCGTCGTTTTTGGTGGCCAAGGTTGCGTCAGGATGTATTGGATTTTGTGTCTTCTTGTTCTACCTGTGCGCGCACAAAAGTTTCACATACACGTCCTGCAGGGTCTCTATTACCACTCGTCATTCCCAATAGACCGTGGACACATCTGTCAATGGATTTTATCACTGACTTACCTTTGTCTGCGGGTAAAACAGTTATTTTGGAAGTAGTGGATAGGTTTAGCAAAATGGTACACTTCATTGCGTTACCCGCACTACCTAATGCTAAGACTCTTGCTCAGGTATTCGTCAGTAAAATCGTGAAGCTTCACGGGGTCCCCTCCGATGTTGTTTCGGATCGGGGTACCCAGTTTATTTCTAAATTTTGGAAAGCTTTTTGTTCCCGTTTGGGGGTACACTTGTCCTTTTCCTCAGCTTTCCATCCTCAGTCGAATGGACAGACTGAGCGTACCAACCAAAACCTTGAGACATATCTAAGATGTTTTGTGTCTGAAAACCAAGAGTTGTGGTCATCATATTTACCGTTAGCTGAGTTTGCCATAAATAATCGTCGTCAGGAATCCACTGGCAAGTCACCATTTCTTGGTGCATATGGTTTTCATCCCCAATTCTGTACTTTCAAAGAGGGGGGGTCTTCTGGGGTTCCCAAAGAGGAACGTTTTTCGTCATCTCTTTCATCGGTATGGCACAAGGTGCAAGCTAACTTGAAAAATATGGGAGGTAAATACAAATGCATGGCTGATAAGAGACGGTCGCCAGGTCCGGACCTAGGAGTGAATGACTATGTGTGGTTGTCTACTAGGAATATTAAATTGAAGGTTCCCTCTTGGAAACTGGGTCCTAGGTTTATTGGCCCTTACAAAATTGTAGCCATCATCAACCCCGTGGCTTTTCGCCTAGAGTTACCTCAGACTTTTAAAATTCATAATGTTTTTCATAAGTCGTTACTCAAAAAATATGTTCCACCTCTAGAACCGTCACCGCTGCCACCCCCTCCTGTTGTCGTGGATGGTAATCTAGAATTTCAGATATCCAAAATTGTTAATTCTCGTCGGGTCCGCCACTCTCTTCAATATCTGGTGCATTGGAGAGGTTACGGTCCCGAGGAAAGAATGTGGGTTCCTGCGTCTGAGGTAAACACAGACAGGCTAGTTCGGGTTTTTCATGCCTCTCATCCTGAGAGACCTGGTCCTGAGTGTCCGGAGGCCCCTCGTAGAGAGGGGGGTACTGTCACGAGGGTATCGAGAACCACGCCTGACTCCGTTATACCCGGGGTCAGGAAGTCGCAGCGGTTGGCTGCACGCTCTATTTAAGATAGGGCTGTTTTCCTTATGGTAGCTTTCTGGGTTTGCTTTGCACTCAGGGATCCGTAGCTCCTTCTCCTCAGCTGTTCCTTGTCCAGCACTCCCAAACCTCCTTATATTCCTCTCTCACACTTCTCTGGTTGCCAGAGATAGAACTTCCTGTCTGGACATCTATTCTGACCTTCTGGAGCTGTGTTGCTGCGTTCTCTGGTAGTTGGTCCAGAACGCTACCCTCCGGATCCCTGTTGGACCTTTGTGGTCTATTGTGATCGCCCACCTGGGTGTATGTGTTTGTCTGTTTTGTCTGTCCTCTGCCTGGTGTTTCCCTCTTAGTGATAGTGGTGCGGACTAGCGATCACTATCTAGGGCTCATTTTAGGGAAAGTCAGGGTTTAGGCACGTGATCGCCGCACGGGTGAGGAACCCGTCTAGGGACGTCAGGGCAGTCAGGTGCCAGCCGCAAGGTGAGTTAGGGGTCACCACCTTTCCCTCTCCCTTGGGCAGGGCTTTCCCTTTTATCCTCCCTGTGCGTGACGTCGGTCATTACAATAGCATCAATGCCTTCGTCTTGCAGGAACTGCTGACACACTCCAGCCACATGAGGTCTAGCATTGTCTTGCATTAGGAGGAACCCAGGGCCAACCGCACCAGCATATGGTCTCACAAGGGGTCTGAGGATATCATCTCGGTACCTAATGGCAGTCAGGCTACCTCTGGCGAGCACATGGAGGGCTGTGCGGCCCTCCAAAGAAATACAACCCCACACCATTACTGACCCAATGCCAAACCGGTCAACTGACCCAATGCCAAACCGATCATGCTGGAGGATGTTGCAGGCAGCAGAACGTTCTCCACGGCGTCTCAAGACTCTGTCACATCTGTCACATGTGCTCAGTGTAAACCTGCTTTCATCTGTGAAGAGCACAGGGCGCCAGTGGCGAATTTGCCAATCTTGGTGTTCTCTGGCAAATGCCAAACGTCCTGCACGGTGTTGGGCTGTAAGCACAACCCCCACCTGTGGATGTCGGGCCCTCATATCACCCTCATGGAGTCTGTTTCTGACCGTTTGAGCAGACACATACACATTTGTGGCCTGCTGGAGGTCATTTTGCAGGGCTCTGACAGTGCTCCTACTCTTCCTCCTTGCACAAAGGCGGAGGTAGCGGTCCTGATGCTGAGTTTTTGCCCTCCTACGGCCTCCTCCACGTCTCCTGATGTACTGGCCTGTCTCCTGGTAGCGCTGGACACTACGCTGACAGACACAGCAAACCTTCTTGCCACAGCTCGCATTGATGTGCCATCCTGGATAAGCTGCACTACCTGAGCCACTTGTGTGGGTTGTAGACTCCGTCTCATTCTACCACTAGAGTGAAAGCACCGCCAGCATTTAAAAGTGACTAAAACATCAGCCAGGAAGCATAGGAACTGAGAAGTGGTCTGGGGTCACCACCTGCAGAACCACTCCTTTATTGGGGGTGTTTTGCTAATTGCCTATAATTTCCACCTGTTGTCTATCCCATTTGCACAACAGCATGTGAAATTGATTGTCACTCAGTGTTCCTTCCTAAGTGGACAGTTTAATTTCACAGAAGTGTGATTGACTTGGAGTTACATTGTGTTGTTTAAGTGTTCCCTTTATTTTTTTGAGCAGTGTATATACATATCATCGAGCCATATAATTGGCTTATGCGCTCCTTCACACTCTATATACCTCCCTTGTTGGGACATCTGTACAAGGATGAGAAATCAGACACTTCTCACAGCACAGCTCTTTGCCCCCCCCCCCTCTTCTCCAGTCTTGAAACAAAGAGGGGGTGGGTGGGCACTTGGAGAAGAAAAAGTTAACTCATTACAGTCCTAGATATACATAAATATAGAATAAAATTCACACATCTTTAACAAGGGTGTATTAATAGGGAAAAAAAGGAAAAAATGTATGTCATAATTGCCATTCAGCGGTGAGGTTACATTGTACTACAGACATTTACGGTGTGTATTCATAGGATAGATATGTACGTCCTATTAGCCATCCTATGTTGATTTTACATTGTTCGGCGGTGAAGTTACATTGTACTACAGCCATTTACTCAGTGTATTAATAGGAAAGATACTTACATCCCATTAGCCATTCTGCGTTAATTTTACATTGTTTTTTTTTTTTAAATTGGGGGGTGGTGTATTAATAGGGGAAAAAAAAGAAAAAATATATGTCATAGGTGCCATTTGGCAGTGAAATTACATTGTACTACAGCCATTTACGTAGTGTATTAAAAGAATATATACGTATGGGACATTAGCCGTTCGGCGGTGAATTGTGATTGTTGTATTTCTTTTTTTTGGGGTGTAGAAATAAGGATCAAAAAAGGAAAAAATATATGTCATAATTGACATCAGTCCCCTCCAGACAAGAGTTGGTGGGTTCCTCTGACATGACCCTTACTTGGCATGGGGTAGACCAGCCGGTTCGCAGGAGCCTACCGGCCCGGAAAGTAGCGGTGCAGCAGTAGCAGGCAGTCAGCGCGGAGTGTTGGGGGGAAAATGGCATACTCGGCGGTGTGGCAATTTTTTGTTAGACCGCCGGAGGAGGTGAACATGGGCATTTGCCAAATTTGTGGGCAGAAGGTGAAATGTGGCCAGGGTGCCAATGTTGGCACCACAGCTCTGCGACAACACATGCAGCGTCACCATAAAGTTGCCTGGGAGAAAATGGCTCCGATGTGGTGGTCCAGCCTGCCGCAGCAACTGCTGCATCACCCATTGGCACACACCCAATTTCATGCAGTCAAGGCTCCACCACCTCAGCCGAAGGGAGCTGTCTGTCCTTCCCATCATCTGCAGGTCCTGATGCTGCTGCTCCTCCTCCTACTCCTCGTCAGTTATTCCGTCAGCAATCGATCACCAAATCAATTGCCAAGAGACAATAGTATGCGTGTACTCGTTCAATGGTGCAGAGGCTGAGCATGCTCCTGGCCAAGTTGCTGGTGCAGCAGTTCCTCTCTTTCCAAGTGGTGGACTCGGCACCTTTCAGAGAACTGATGGCTTGTGCCAAGCCGAGGTGGAGAGTCCCAAGCCAATATTTCTTTGCCAAAAAGTCAGTACCAGCCCTGCACAAATATTGTTTTGTCCCCAGATGCAGATCCAGTTGTTTCTGTGTGTTTATCAGTTGACATTGCATTTAACTGTTAACATTTGCATTACATTGTGTGGTAACAGCACCATCTACTGATGAGTTTATGTATTTTATCCAGCCTGTTTTTCCCATGCATTATGGGAGTCCCAGGGCATTGTGGGTAGTTCCTGGTTCTTTCTAGTCTTGTGCTGGTATAGCAAGAAGCCACCATCTTATGTCTCAGGAGCCAAACACTCTCACTGGTTTTCCTGCCCGATCATCTGTTATTCAGCCTGTTTTTAAGCATAGTTGGTAAGGACACTATTTTGTGACATTTACCATAGTTTATATATGTTACTTTTATCCGATAGCTCATTACTATTGTATTACCTCATGTACTGCGTGTATAGCAGATTATTCTGTGTCTTATGCCATGTACTATGGATATTTATGTTCTAAAATCTTACTGTTTTATTCTGTAGTTTCACCTTTCCTGTCAATCTACTAGAAATAAAGAGAACGTTAAAGCTGAACAGTCTCTTTTTCTCAGAAGACAGAAGGTTTAGCTACATGTCAGATTACACACTGTGCTAACGTGTATGAGGAAAGTATAGTGAAACGACTGCTGAGAAAAAGCTCAGTGAATAACTGCTGAAGACAGCAGTGAAACAACTGCTGAGAACAAGCTCAGAAGATTAGACTAGACAGAGCCCGCCATTAGCCACGAAGAGCCTGCATACGGATATCGTAGCAGCCTTCTAACAGTCGCACCGAATATCAGACTATACGGAGCCCGCCATTATCCACGCAGAGCCTACTTACGGATATTGCAGCAGTCTCCTAACAGTCACATGTCTAATAGTCGAGCATCTTCCATCAAGACAAGGTCTCAGATAAATGGCTCTAACAGGACATCGATCAGAGAAGCTGCCGCCATTGCCCGCGCAAAAGCAGAAGCTGCAAAGGCAAAATCCATCTTCACAGAACAAAAGATGCAGATAAAGCTGGAGAAAGCACAACTTGAAGCAACTCTAGCAAAACTTGCTGCTGATAAAGAGACAGCAGAAATGCAGATAAAGCTGGAGAAGGTGCAACTTGAAGCAACTCTAGTAAAACTCGCCGCTGATAAAGAGACAGCAGCTGCCATAGCAGAAGCAGAATATCTAGAAGCCACGGAACATGTAGAAACCAAGAGTCATCGCAGCATCGTCCATCCAGGACTTGAATTCCAAGATCTACAACAGCGGACCTTACAATACGTCTATCAACATTCCAAGTCAGACGACGACCTAGATCAACGGCTTAATACAAAGCGGTTTGTTGACAAGCCAAGCAGCAGACTAGAGAATACACACCAGAGTGAAACTGCCTACAACAACTTCTCTCCAGAACAGAGAATCAGAAATCTGCCCCTGCTAAGAGAGATGCCCTTCGCTTCAGAACGGTATTACACAGACCGGATTAAACCAGAGACTTCCAACAGGTATGGCCGTGCACCACACATTCACTCTGACAACACAACACCAGCCGTTTCCAGCGCCAATCAAGCCACAATGGACTTAAGTAAGTAAGTCCGCCGAACACGCTAGAACAGGGGTGCACAACCTTTTTTGGTCTGGGGGCCGCATTGTCACATCGCTCTATTTTAAGGGGCCGCAAATAAAAAAATGTTGATCGACACTCATTTGCCTATTACACAAGCAAGTGCAAAGTGACTGGGGATGAGTGATCACTGCCAGTCGTGCTGCAGATAATCGGACATCTTTCATCCTGATAAAATATGCAAATCAGCTGACAAATGAGCAATTCCTTGTTTATCGACTGATCAGCTGCACGATTATACCGGCCAGATATAAG
Source organism: Bufo bufo (assembly GCF_905171765.1). Lineage (NCBI taxonomy): Eukaryota > Metazoa > Chordata > Amphibia > Anura > Bufonidae > Bufo > Bufo bufo. Next base: position 459,683,540 of record NC_053389.1, on the reverse strand, counting down.
ATATGAGCGCTCCTATGAACACTTGTTCCCAGTAATTGTCCCAAATATCGTGCTGCAGCATAGCCCCTGAAACCAAAGAGTTATACTTACCTGCTCCCCGCCTCTCCGGTTCTTCGCACTGCCCCCGCTGTTTACACCTGGCAGTGCATGGACATGGTCATACACCACTCCAGACAATGACTGGCTTGGGCGGTGATGTGGCCACAAGCAGCGTGTCACTGCTGAAGCCAGTCATTGACTGGAGCCGTGCAAGTGACCATGGTTATGCACTGTCAGGTGTAAACAGAGCAGGAACCGGAAGATGGAGGCAGCGCAGAGGACCAGAGTGGAGTGGAGCAGGTAATTATGAATTTTCTATTTCAGAGGCCATGCTCCAGGCCTCATTTTTACAGAAAAGTGGCGACATTTCCTTCCATCCTGCCTCCTATTTATAAATCAGCGGTTTCCTTCACTGCAGAGGACGGAGCTCACTGGTTATCACCATCTCCTGCCAATCCAGTTATAGGCATCCTGCAGTAACCAGTAAGCACATTACCTCGCTAGTGGAGAAAGCGCCTATTGGTTAACGCTTGAATGACCAGGCCCGAAAAGGCCTTAATGACCAGACACTTTTTTGTGATTTAGCACACGTGGTGGTTCAAATTGTTGTAACTATCATATTTGTTGGACTACCAAGATAATTTTTGCAACAATTTTTATTTGGGGGAAACTATACAAAACGTTTTTAAAAAGTATATATTTTTATATAAACTATAGCTCCTTATTCTTTAAATATGCAAACTGACACCAAAATAAATTATTATAATTAGTTCTCTCTTTGCTACATAATATGAAAAGTTTCACGTGAATGGGGCGGTAATGGTGACGGTTTTGATTGGTGTGGGTGTCTTTTCTTTTATGTATGATTTTTTTTTTTAACTTAATATATTTCTGCTACATAATATGTCCCCCAAGAGGTCATAAAAAGACCTTGAGGGACACTGTCACTTTTTTAAATTTTGCACTTTTTCATAAAAAGACTGTGGTGGGACAGTGAACACTCTCTTTTATTAAGCACTTTTTTCTTTATATTTTATTTTATTTTTTAATTTATTTAGTTTTCAAATTTTTTTTAATCATATTTTTAAATTTTTTAAAATATATTTTTACCACATAATTTGTCCCCAAGAGGTCACTGAAAGACCTTTGGGAGACAATAAGTGACTTTTTTTTATACTATTTCCACTGTAACTGGAGCATCCAAAGGAGCCCCAGTTACAGGGAAACCAGCCTGCTGCGGAGGCTTTGTACCAGGGCAGTGCTCCTCTGTTCCCGAGACACCCAGCGATAACGTGATCGCTGGGTCTACACTGCAGAGCGCTCATAGAGTAGAAGGCAGAAGAGCTAATAAAGCGCTTCTGTCTTCTGCTCGGCTTCCCCGCTCTCACTAATAGCCGGGGACCATTTCTGCTCCTGCTACAGTGCACGAGCAAAACCTGTGATCCATCTGCTGTGCGGTGCTCTGTGCAGAAACACAGCTGATTGCAGGATCAGCTGTGTTTATGGCCAGCAGGGCGGGGGCCGCAAACCATGGCCCTGGGGGCCGCATGCGGCCCGCGGGCCGCAGGTTATGCACCCCTGCGCTAGAAGGATTAGAGACATCAATGTAAATTATCCAGACATTGGTCTAAAAAGGGTCTGGAATAGACTTGATGAGGTTTATGTCGCAGCAGAGGTAATAGAAAGTGCCTTATTTAAGAGAATTGAGGACTTTCCTAAGATAGCGAACAAAGGCTATGCAAAGCTTAAAGGGACACTGACAGGCCCAATAAGCATATTTAGCTATAAATATGACTGCACAGGTCTTCTAATGTGTATTAAAATCGTATAAGTATAACCCCTGTCCACCTTATAAATACAGTAAACTGATGTTTTATAACCTGATAGAATTGCCTTCTTTCTGCCCAAGGGACGTTACGAGATCCCTCACTGGCCGGGATGACATTGCGCCTGCGTCCCCTCTGCTTCTTAGAGGCCGCTTCAGCCTCTGCGTTCTGCGCCTGCGCCGGGCACTCTCAGGAGCCAAACACTCTCACTGGTTTTCCTGCCACATCATCTGTTATTCATCCTGTTTTTAAGCATAGTCGGTAAGGACACTATTTTGTGACATTTACCATAGTTTATATATGTTACTTGTATCCGATAGCTCATTACTATTGTATTACCTCATGTACTGCGTGTATAGCAGATTATTCTGTGTCTTATGCCATGTACCATGGATATTTATGTTCTAAAATCTTACTGTTTTATTCTGTAGTTTCACCTTTCCTGTCAATCTACTAGCAATAAAGAGAACGTTAAAGCTGAACAGTCTCTTTTTCTCAGAAGACAGAAGGTTTAGCTACATGTCAGATTACACACTGTGCTAATATGTATGAGGACACTATAAATATGTAGAACAGAAGGTGGGCCAGTCCTTGAGCCTGTTGGTGTCTGCCAAAGTGCACGGCATCGCCGTCATGTGGAGCTGTAACTACGGTCAAGGACAATATATGTCCTTTACGGTCCACTGGGTAAATGTGGTTCCTGCCCAGCCACACCAACAACTTGGCCAGGTGACGCCGCTTCCGCCTCCACGTTCTCACGCTGTTGGTCCTGTGACAATGTCTGCCTCTTCCTCCTCATACTCCACAATGTCCTCAGCCTCCACTGCAGGGACAGTTCACAGTACCCTACTAGCATACCACATGTGAAGGGGATGGCCGTGTCACTCTGTTCTGCACCTAATAAATATATTCTAGAGAAGCTCCACCAGCGAACTACTGGAGCCCAGCCTATCAGTTACCAGCTGATCAAGGAGAAATAAATCAATAATAAATCAGGCTGGCTCACAGTATTTTTGCATACACAAAATGTATTATTCCAATAAAAATATAAAAATGTTCAAATGTTGAAACATAACCTTATTTCATATCAGCATATATACATATGGATAAATATAATGCGGAGCTCACGCATATATCTATATAACTGGAGTACTCCAATAAATGTGACCTCTTTGCTTTCAAATGTTATCAATTTTCACCTATCTGCAAAAAATTTGACTACTAAAAATAATCGTATAGCTTTGTGCAATTTTACCAGTAGTTGGAAGTAGGGTTCAATTCCATGCAGCAGAATCAATACGATACATAGAACATACCAACATGGGCAGATCGACTGTGGTGGTATTTTGACCTGATGTCCCTTAGTGACGGTATTGGACTCACCACCCTCGATTAAAATAAATTCGATAGAATAATCACAAAGTCCTTTTTGCAGTATTGGAAGAAACGCACAGAAAGCTAGGTCACATTCACACTAGACGCGTTTCGGAACACAAGTTCTTCCTCAGTAGTGGAATATAAAGTGCTAAATGGAAACCTGCTGGTCATGCCTTTAAATACCCTATTTGGGCATATTAAAATATATGGACTGGATTCTGGATCGTGCAATAGCAAACTAATTTCAAACTGCACACCCACAGTCAATACTTCAGGTATATAAAAATACAAAATAATAATATGAAACAAATAGTTTAAAATTACATATTATGAACAAAAAAATACAGACATTCAAAGACTCAAAAATTCTAATGTTCAAATAAATCGGAGGCTCAGAAACTCCAGACGTCTGGGGGAGGGGGGAAAAATGCAGAGAGAGTCAATGCGCTGATACACAGCCTGGCATCGACTCCCTGTGCAATCCTTATGTTATTTGAACATTAGAATTTTTGACTCTTTGAATGTCTGTATTTTATGGTTCATAATATGTAATTTTAAACTATTTGTTTCATATTATTATTTTGTATTTTTATATACCTGGAGTATGCAGTTTGCAATTACCGTAGTTTGCTATTGCACGATCCAGAATCCAGTCCATGTATTGTAATATGCCCAAATAGGGTATTTAAAGGCATGACCAGCAGGTTTCCATTTAGCACTTTATATGCCACTACTGAGGAAGGAACTTGTGTTCCTAAACGCGTCTAGTGTGAATGTGACCCAGCTTTCTGTGCGTTCCTTCCAATACTGCAAAAAGGACTTTGCGATTATTCTATCGAATTTATTTTAATCGAGGGTGGTGAGTCCAATACCGTCACTAAGGGACATCAGGTCAAAATACCACCACAGTCGATCTGTGCATGTCGGTATGTTCTATGTATCGTATTGATTCTGCTGCATGGAATTGAACCCTATACCAATCGAACTCTGCTTCATCGGCTTTTGTTATATCGATTTAAACCAATCAGATTCTGCTATACTGGTTACGTTGCACATCAGTAAACTGCGTATAGCCGCGTAGATCGACACGAGGGATCACTGTGAACGAGGCAGTGAACAAGCACGGGCCGAAAGCGAGGTATTCACCATCTGGAAGCGCTGTTTGAGTGCGAATTTTACATAATTTAAAATCGCCATTTAGGTTCCAACTACTGGTAAAATCGCACAAAGCTATACGATTATTTTTAGTAGTCAAATTTTTTGCAGATAGGTGAAAATTGATAACATTTGAAAGCAAAGTGGTCACATTTATTGGCCAGTTATATAGATATATGCCTCAGCTCCGCATTATATTCATCTATATGATATGGAATAAGGTCATGTTTCAACATTTTAACATTTTTATGATATTTTTATTGGGATAATAAATTTTGTGTATGCTAAAATACTGTGAGCCTGCCAGATTTGATATTGATCTGTTCTGCACCTAGTTTGCCTGGGCGAACTGAGTCACACAGGGGAGGAACTGCTCTGCGTCCTTCATCAAGAAATCGAATCCTGGCTTTCTCCTCGAAAACTCTAAATCGGAACCATGGTGACCGACAACAGGAAGAACATGGTGTTGGTGCTGCATCAAGGAGGGCTGAGCCATGCGCTCTGCATGGCGCATTTGTTCAATCTGGTTGTAAAGCGGATCCTGAAGTCTTTACTCCATCTGCAAGACATCCTGAAAACGGCCAGGAAACTTTGCATGCACTTCAGCCGCTCATACACCGCAAAGCACACCCTCCTTGAGCTGCAGCGGCAGAACGGAGTCCCCAACATAGGCTGATATGTGACGTTTCCGCCCGTTGAAATTCCACCCTCCATATTTTGGACCAATTATATGAACAGAGAAAGGCCATAAACGATTTCTTGATGATACAGGTGGACAGAGGTACTGCCCTGAGTAACTTCAATGTTAGTCAGTTAGTCAGGTACTGCCCTGAGTAATTTCAATGTTAGTCAGGGAGTATATTCAGTCCAAGGTCTTGTTACCAGTGGGGTACCTCAGGGATCTGTTCTGGGACCCATATTGTTTAATATCTTTATCAGCGAAATTGCAGAAGGCCTCGATGGTAAGGTGTGTCTTTTTGCTGATGACACAAAGATTTGTAACAGGGTTGATGTTCCTGGAGGGTTACACCAAATGGAAAAGGACTTAGGAAAACTAGAGGAATGGTCAAAAATCTGGCAACTAAAATTTAATGTTGATAAGTGCAAGATAATGCACCTGGGGCGTAAAAACCCAAGAGCAGAATATAAAATCAGTGATACAGTCCTAACCTCAGTATCTGAGGAAAGGGATTTAGGGGTCATTATTTCAGAAGACTTAAAGGTAGGCAGACAATGTCATAGAGCAGCAGGAAATGCTAGCAGAATGCTTGGGTGTATAGGGAGAGGCATTACCAGTAGAAAGAGGGAGGTGCTCATGCCGCTCTACAGAGCACTAGTGAGACCTCATTTGGAGTATTGTGCGCAGTACTGGAGACCATATCTCCAGAAGGATATTGATACTTTGGAGAGAGTTCAGAGAAGAGCTACTAAACTGGTACATGGATTGCAGGATAAAACTTACCAGGAAAGATTAAAGGACCTTAACATGTATAGCTTGGAAGAAAGATGAGACAGAGGGGATATGATAGAAACTTTTAAATACATAAAGGGAATCAACAAGGTAAAAGAGGAGAGAATATTTAAAAGAAGAAAAACTTCTACAAAGAGGAAATAGTTTTAAATTAGAGGTTTAAAAGTAATCAGGAAGTATTACTTTACTGAGAGAGTAGTGGATGCATGGAATAGCCTTCCTGCAGAAGTGGTAGCTGAAAATACAGTGGAGGAGTTTAAGCATGCATGGGATAGGCATAAGGCCATCCTTCATATAAGATAGGGCCAGGGGCTATCCATAGTATTTAGTATATTGGGCAGACTAGATGGGCCAAATGGTTCTTATCTGCAGACACATTCTATGTTTCTATGTCAGTGGTAGCTCATGCGTGATACCTGCCGTTTGCTCGGGCCCTTTGAGGAGGCCACTTTATTTGTCAGTTATTTGTCAGTTTGTCAGTTGCCAGGACTACGGGATGAACAACGTCATTCCACTGATTTATGTCCTGGAACAGATGCTGCTAAATCTGGCTGGTCATGGGACAGGAGATGTGGCGACTAAATCTCATGGCCACATGAGCCCTGTGGGGACTGAACTAGAAGAGGAGGAGGAGGAGAAGGACATTCGACCACAAGCAATGTGTAGAGAAATGGGTGGTTTTTCTACACAAGTGACAGGAGAGGAGGAGCAGGAGGAGCAAGACCAGCCAGAGGAGCTACAGGGCTATGAGGAAGATGAGGTAGAGGACCCAGACACACCATGGCAGTATGCAGTGGAGATTAAGACAGGAAGTCCCTATGAGTCACTTGTGCAAATGGCCCGATGCATGCTCACTTGATTGTGTAGTGACAACCAAATTGTCACCTTTCGGCAGACGGATGACTACTTGCCCTCCACCATGTAAGACCCTCGCTACCGGTTGAAAATGGGGGCCTTTTTCACACCCGCTGAGAGGGAGGACAGATTGAACTACTATTGAGGCATCCTATGTAGTCAGTTGGCCGCTGACTATGTGCGCCATCACCCATCCTCACACAGGGCCCTCTGCGCTCACGTTCCACTGCCATGGTTGCTTGGGGGGGGCTGCTAGAAGCAGTACCAGCTCCATCAGTAGCAACTTAAAGATGACGTTTCATGCTTTTTTTTAAATTCTAGATAAATACCTTTACTTGCCTGGTACTCCCGGCTAATGCTGCCACCCTGCCTGTTTTTTTTAAATATCGCTCCTATGCCCCACTGTCCCCCCCTGTAGTTTCCCTGCTCAGGATGTTAATACTGAGCATCGGTACAGGGAGGAAGAGACGCTAGGGTTTATCAATGGGCGTCTCCTTCTCCCTGGCTGTGCCGAGATCCAATCACAGCGGAGAGCTTCACAGCCAGGAAGAAGGTGAGCTATTTTTTTCTCCCTGGCTGTGATGCTCTCCGCTTTGATTGGATTGCGGCGCAGCCAGTCTCCTCATGCTGCTGCCACTTCACCACTCTGTGGTCTCCTCATGCTGCTGCCACATCACTTCTCTGTGGTCTCCTCATGCTGCTGCTACCTCACCACTATGTTACTGGTAGTGATGAGCGGTAGGGGCTATATACAAATTCACGATATTTAACAAATATTTGGGCAAATATTCATCAAATATTTGCAAATTTGCTATCTTTGCTCATTATTTTTTTTCAATGCAAAAATTGTAATGTAAAATTAGTTTAGTGTGCCGCATTTTTCGCATAAAAAGGGGCGTGTCCCAGTTTTCAAACTACCCGAAGTTTGAGGAGAATGGAAAACATGGTTGGCAGCAATTTTCATGACAGTGAGGAAGAACTCCTGATCACTGTAAGTAATTTGAATTACAGCACTGTATTTGATTACATGTCACATGCATGTCAGAACAGTTGCTTCATATGCAGATAGAATCTTATAAAAAAAATTTTACAATACTTGTATTAAAAAAAAATTGGATGATATGCTTGAGATTTTATCCTGCAGCGCATGTTGGAGCAGGGCAATGACCGGACCCGGGTCCAGGCTGAGAAGCAGAGGATGTGAGGGAGATCTGTTTCGAGCTATGGAGGAAGTTCAATGGTAGGCACCCTAGGATGGCCATAATAAATAAATTGTCTGATTTGAAGAGGAGGAACTCGGAGCGGATCAGAGATCTGTGACAGAATATGCCCAGGTACAATGCTTACATTACTTTTGTATCTCTCTCCAACACTCTGTAATGTATATATACAGCTATAAAAATAAGTATTTCATCTCTTTACAAATGATTACTTAGTACCTGGTGTGACATGTAGCAAATCAGCAGGTTACATCATACATCTCTACCTCGACATGAGTATATATATATATATATATATATACACTCACCTAAAGAATTATTAGGAACACCATACTAATACGGTGTTGGACCCCCTTTTGCCTTCAGAACTGCCTTAATTCTACGTGGCATTGATTCAACAAGGTGCTGATAGCATTCTTTAGAAATGTTGGCCCATATTGATAGGATAGCATCTTGCAGTTGATGGAGATTTGAGGGATGCACATCCAGGGCACGAAGCTCCCGTTCCACCACATCCCAAAGATGCTATATTGGGTTGAGATCTGGTGACTGTGGGGGCCATTTTAGTACAGTGAACTTATTGTCATGTTCAAGAAGCCAATTTGAAATGATTCGAGCTTTGTGACATGGTGCATTATCCTGCTGGAAGTAGCCATCAGAGGATGGATACATGTTCTCATTCAGTTTACGCCAAATTCGGACTCTACCATTTGAATGTCTCAACAGAAACCGAGACTCATCAGACCAGGCAACATTTTTCCAGTCTTCAACAGTCCAATTTTGGTGAGCTTGGGCAAATTGTAGCCTCTTTTTCCTATTTGTAGTGGAGATGAGTGGTACCCAGTGGGGTCTTCTGCTGTTGTAGCCCATCCGCCTCAAGGTTGTGCGTGTTGTGGCTTCACAAATGCTTTGCTGCATACCTCGGTTGTAACGAGTGGTTATTTCAGTCAACGTTGCTCTTCTATCAGCTTGAATCAGTCGGCCCATTCTTCTCTGACCTCTAGCATCCACAAGGCATTTTTGCCCACAGGACTGCCGCATACTGTATGTTTTTCCCTTTTCACACCTTTCTTTGTAAACCCTAGAAATGGTTGTGCGTGAAAATCCCAGTAACTGAGCAGATTGTGAAATACTCAGACCGGTCCGTCTGGCACCAACAACCATGCCACGCTCAAAATTGCTTAAATTGCTTAGAGCAGGCTGGACCCTTCCAGCAGCAGCAGCATGAGGCGCCAATGTGGGCAAAGAGGTGGAGGGGGAAGAGGCTGGACCCTCCCAGCAGCCAGATTCTCCCCCCAGCTCCTGATGACGATGAAGACGAGGAGGTTGTCACCACCCCCCGCCAGGAGTGTAAATATGTGCACATAGCAGTATAATTCTGTATCCATGCCATTTAATCTGAATTGCAAGTAGTTTTCATATTTCTGTTATCCTAACAGTACTGATAATTTTTGTTTTTTTTTATTGCGGCAGATGCAGCAGGAGCACGAAGCCGGCATTCACGGGATGCGGAGGCTGATGTCGAAGCAGATCCAGAAGATGGAGGCGCTGCACCTAAAACGAATGAAGGAGATGTTCGAACTTCATGACCAACTGAAAAAGTTGACATAGAGTCATGTTTGTAAATAAATATTTTTTTTCTGTTGTAACGTGTGCTTCCGTTTTTTTATATTGTTTTGTTTTTGCGTAATTTTGAACGATAAGGTTGCAGTAAGGCCCCTTTAGTCCAGGGTCAAGCTCATCAGGATTAGGACAGACAGTAGCAGCAGCAGGTAAATGGTAACGGTGATATATAAGGGCTACACATAGCTCGACCAAAATCATCAGGACAGACAGCAGCAACATATAAATGGTAATGGGGTAGTATATGGCCTACACATACCTCGGCCAAAATCATTAGGACAGACAGCAGCAGCATGTAAATGGTAATGGGGTAGTATAATGCCTACACATAGCTTGGCCTAAAGCATCAGGACAGACAGCAGCAGCATGTAAATGGTAATGGGGTAGTATAATGCCTACACATAGCTTGGCCTAAAGCATCAGGACAGATAGCAGCAGCATGTAAATGGTAATGGGGTAGTATAAGGCCTACACGTAGCTCAGCCAAACTCATCAGGACAGACAGCAGCAGCATGTAAATGGTAACGGGGTAATATAAGGCCTACACATACCTCGGCCAAAATCATCAGGACAGACAGCAGCAGCAGCATGTACATGGTAACATGGTAGTAAAAGGCCTACACATAGCTGGGCCAAAATCATCATGACAGACAGCAGCAGAATGTAAATGGTAACATTGTAGTACAAAGCCTACACATAGCTGGCCCAAACTCAGTCATAATTGACAGGACCCGGTTCTTTGTTTGTAGCAGGAATATGTTCACGGGAATGGGCCCCCGCTAGACCGCGACAACACCAAAAATAAACTTATACACCTCTGACAGCAGCAGGTTCTTTGTCTACAGCAGGAATGTGTTCCCGTGCATACAAATTGCAATATATTTCTTTGACAATGTTTATTTCAAAGAATTTTTAAGATTGTAAATTATAAAAAAATAAAATAAAAAAGAATATATATATACACATGCCACGGCACAGCCTCCAGAAAATGTGCGTTTATTCACCCCAACGCAACGTTTTGGTCCACACAATGAGACCTTTCTCAAAGCAGTGTCAAAATTAAATGGTGCCAAGTACAAATACAAACTTTGGTGAATATTTAATGAAAACTATTAATAATTGAATTTCAATTAATGTGTTTTATTTGTATTGTGTCTAAAAATAAAAAATCCTGGTTAAAAATTTTTTTTACATATGTGCTTAATTCATCAAAATTACATTTAAAAATAATTATGTCCAAAACCAATTGTGTCATTACAATATCAGGTGTACCGTTTAAAAACATAATGGAGGGGGCCAAGAACTAACCAGCATGGATCCAATATAGCATCCCGTTTCTTTAACAGCGCAGGTCGGCGCATTGCTTCCACATTACATAAAGAAACATGTGATCGCATTGAAGGAGGAACACACACAGGCCGCGAGTGTCCAAAGATAGGGCGTTCACATGATACCAGATCACGTGTTCACACCTGAAATTGAACGCAAGCTGAGCCACAAACTCATAATGTTTATGGGGTCACATGATAGCAACCATGGAAATTAGATGAATAAATCACAAAAAGGTTGACATGGCTTCAATAATATTATACTGTATATACCACAGTTTATATTGCAAAGTGAAAAGCTGTGATTATATAAAAATTGCTTGTGCAAATTATCATTACATAGTTGTCAAGAAGTCATATAAAATGTAAATGTATATATAGATATATACATGTGGCAATAACGCTCCATTCCCAAAACCGGATTACCACACGGATGAGTATAACACCAATCACACCCAACCATGTGGAGAGGTCAACATGGAAGTCAGGCATCCTGTTCAGGACGACACCATGTTCAAACCTAATTCCTGATTAAAACAAACAAGAAAATAATAAAATAATAAAATTCAATTAGGTTCCTCAATCAGTCCTGTACAATGTTAACTGCACAAGACCTTTTGACAAGGGAAGCCCACATGCGGTCCCCACCTAGTTTTAGTAAGAACCACACCAGGGCCTCCCAGAACCCAAGTAAAGCAAAATTTTAACATATAAAATGACTTTTTTTTTTTTTAAAACTTTTTTTTTGGGTGAATGAAGTGTAACACTGCATGATTGTATTTTATTCAAACAAATCTTTATACATATATATACACTGCTCAAAAAAATTAAGGGAACACAAAAATAACACATCCTAGATCTGAATTAATTAAATATTCTTCTGAAATACTTTGTTCTTTACATAGTTGAATGTGCTGACAACAAAATCACACAAAAATAAAAAAATGGAAATCAAATTTTTCAACCCATGGAGGTCTGGATTTGGAGTCACACTCAAAATTAAAGTGGAAAAACACACTACAGGCTGATCCAACTTTGTAGTAATATCCTTAAAACAAGTCAAAATGAGGCTCAGTAGTGTGTGTGGCCTCCATGTGCCTGTATGACCCCCTTACAACGCCTGTGCATGCTCCTGATGAGGTGGCAGACGGTCTCCTGAGGGATCTCCTCCCAGACCTGGACTAAAGCATCTGCCAACTCCTGGACAGTCTGTGGTGCAACGTGACGTTGGTGGATAGAGCGAGACATGATGTCCCAGATGTGCTCAATTGGATTCAGGTCTGGGGAACGGGCGGGCCAGTCCATAGCATCAATGCCTTCATCTTGCAGGAACTGCTGACACACTCCAGCCACATGAGGTCTAACATTGTCTTGCATTAGGAGGAACCCAGGGCCAACTGCACCAGCATATGGTCTCCCAAGGGGTCTGAGGATATCATCTCGGTACCTAATGGCAGTCAGGCTACCTCTGGCGAGCACATGGAGGGCTGTGCGGTCCTCCAAAGAAATGCTACCCCACACCATTACTGACCCAATGCCAAACCGGTCATGCTGGAGGATGTTGCAGGCAGCAGAACGTTCTCCACGGCGTCTCAAGACTCTGTCACGTCTGTCACATGTGCTCAGTGTGAACCTGCTTTCATCTGTGAAGAGCACAGGGCGCCAATGGCGAATTTGCCAATCTTGGTGTTCTCTGGCAAAGGCCAAATGTCCTGCACGGTGTTGGGCTGTAAGCACAACCCCCACCTGTGGACGTCGGGCCCTCATATCACCCTCATGGAGTCTGTTTCTGACCGTTTGAGCAGACACATGCAGATTTGTGACCTGCTGGAGGTCATTTTGCAGGGCTCTGGCAGTGCTCCTCCTGTTCCTCCTTGCACAAAGGCTGAGGTAGCGGTTCTGCTGCTGGGTTGTTGCCCTCCTACGGCCTCCTCCACGTCTCCTGATGTACTGGCCTGTCTCCTGGTAACGCCTCCATGCTCTGGACACTACGCTGACAGACACAGCAAACCTTCTTGCCACAGCTCGCATTGATGTGCCATCCTGGATAAGCTGCACTAACTGAGCCACTTGTGTGGGTTGTAGACTCCGTCTCATGCTACCACTAGAGTGAAAGCACCGCCAGCATTCAAAAGTGACCAAAACATCAGCCAGGAAGCATAGGAACTGAGAAGTGGTCTGTGGTCACCACCTGCAGAACCACTCCTTCATTGGGGGTGTCTTGCTAATTGCCTATAATTTCCACCTGTTGTCTATCCCATTTGCACAACAGCATGTGAAATTGATTGTCACTCAGTGTTGCTTCCTAAGTGGACAGTTTGATTTCACAGAAGTGTGATTGACTTAGAGTTACATTGTGTTGTTTAAGTGTTCCCTTTATTATTTTTTGAGCAGTGTGTATATATATTGACAATAAATGATGAATAGAGATGGCCATGCGGTTCGCCCGGCGGTCGTTTCGCGGCGAACTTTGCGTGTTCGCTATTTGTCAAACATATGGAGAAATTTGCACCCGCCATATTCTTTTACATTATAAAGAACTTTGACCCATGACACATCCATCAGGTGGTACAGGACAGCCAATTGAGACATTTCAGCACATGGACATACCCCCTACCTTATAAATAAACCTGATCTGGCCGCCATTTTACATTCAGTGTTTTGCCAATGTAGGGAGAGGTTGCTGTGTGGAGCAGGGACAGGCTGTTAGGGACACCAAACGCTAGCTAATAGGGCCACAAAAGTCATTTTTTGCTTAAAGGGGTTCTGCACTTTGTTTTAACTGATGATCTATCCTCTGGATAGATCAGCATCTGATCGGCGGGGGTCCGACACCCGGGACCCCCGCCGATCAGCTGTTTGAGAAGGCAGCGGCGCTCCAGCAGCGCCGCAGCCTTCTCGCTGTTTACCGCTGGCTCAGTGACGTCATGACTAGTATCAACTAGCGTGGGCGGGGCTAAGCTCTGTTCACTTGAATGGAGCTTAGCCCTGCCCATGCTAGTTGATACTAGTCGTTACGTCACTGGGCCGGCGGTAAACAGTGAGAAGGCCGCACTGCTGCTGGAGCGCCGCTGCCTTCTCAAACAGCTGATCGGCTGGGGTCCTGGGTGTCGGACCCCCGCCGATCAGATGCTGATGATCTATCCAGAGGATAGATCATCAGTTAATACAAAGTGCAGAACCCCTTTAACTTTAATAATTTTATTTATTTTCATTTTGAGGGATATCTTTTCCATTCACATGTCCGCAAAATGGGTCCGCATCCGTTCCGCAATTTTGTGGAACGGGTGCAGACCCATTCATTTTCAATGGGGCCGGAATGTGCTGTCCGCATCCGCATTTGAAATGGGGCGGCTGCCACGCCCAAAAAAATCACGGATGAGGCAGACGCCCCTGCCACCTGCGTCTGCCCCTTAGTGGGTAGAGGAGCGGCCCCATGCTGGCAGCAGTCCAGCACTGGAACCATCTCCTCTACCACGAACACGACTGCCGGCACAACCACATCCACTCATGATTTGACCAAATGACCACAATGTTTTTAAACAACAGAAAAAAAAATATAGAAAGAAAAAAATAATAAACTTTTTTGGGTTTGGGGACAATGGGGCAAAAATGACAATGACACAAAAACAGACAGGAAAATACTTTTTTTCACAGACAAAAGATGCTGACAATAATATCTCCCTAGCACACAAAACCCTTAAACAGTAACACTAAAACACAGCCAAATACTTTTTTTTTTTCAAAGACAAAAGAAACTGACAATAATCCCTCCCTAGCACACGAAACCCTAAAACAGTAACACTAAAACATAGCAAAAGGCTTTTTTTTTCACAGACAAAAGACGCTGACAATAATCCTAGCACACAAAACCCTAAAACACAACAAAATACTTTTTTTTCCCCCACAGACTAAACAGACAGCAAAAGACTACACTATACTATATCTTTATCTAACCTACACTACACCCTGCACTGGACCCAATCAGCTACACTATTCACTAACTTACCTACACTATCTACCACTATCTAGATTATATACAGTATATGACTGTGCTAACTAACTAATGTACCTAACACCCTACACTGGAACCTATCAGCTAACCTATTCACTAACTAATCTACACTATCTACCACTAAGTATCTGGATTATATATATATATATATATGAGGTATCAGATGTAATATGACATAGGAATTCAGCAAAGCACAAAAATCACACTCCTCTCGCTTTCTCTCTCTCTCTCTCTCTCTCACAACTGCATGTAACAGCACAAAATGGCTGCTGGGGACGTTCTTATATAGCAAGGGGTAGGCAACTTTCCTATTGGTTGCTAGGAATGTTGCTAAGCTCTGACAAATATATTGCAGCCTTCTCATTGGCCCACAAGCTAGAAGCAGGGTGGTATCAAGTGTACTTTTAAAAAAATATAAAATGAATATTCGAAATTACGAATATATAGCGCTATATTCTAAATATTTGCAAATTCTCGAAGTGCCAATATTCGCGATTAATATTCACAATACAAATATTCGCGCTCAACACTAGTCACTGGGACACTCTGTTATCTCCTCATGCTGCTGCCACCTCACTACTATGTCACTGGGCCACTCTGTGGTCTCCTTATGCTGCTGCCACCTCACTACTATGTCACTGAGCCACTCTGTAGTCTCCTCATGCTGCTTCCACCTCCCCACTCTGTGGACTTCTCATGCTGTTCCCACTCTCCCCACTCCATCACTGGGTGTCACAGACGTTTCCACGACAGGTGGCAGGAGATCAGTGAGACCGGCAACACGTGGTGAAGAAAAACAAACGAACCAGCACCTCCATAATAAGTAAATTTGAGAATGCAGGTGCACGCTACCTTGCACCTGCGTTCTCAAATTTACTTATTATGGAGGTGCTGGTTCGTTTTTCTTCCCTATTGTCACTGCCACTGGGCGGGTGGCACCCCCTGGTGGTGAGTTTGAACCGTAAACCACCGCCCATTTACCATGTGCTTTTAATTAGATAGATTGTACACCTGTATTCTACTTTGCCCATATTGCAGGCTGACAGCTTGGGAGAGGCATGTGTAGGATATAGCTGGGTGCTACTTTGCCCAGATTGTAGGCTGTAAGCCCAGGAGAGGCATGTTAGAGTAGGCCCCATCTGAGTAGAAGCCACCTTGTTGTCCGGTAGATGGGCCCGACATATTTTTGATCAATTATATGCGCAAAGAGCTTCTAACTGCCCTTGCAGTAAGTAAGGCCACCAAGCAGCTATTTTTTTTTCAGTATTTGCTTATATCTTTGTGCAATTGACCAGCAGTGTGCTGCTACCTTTAGTTCTACTAATTCCATTGTGGCAACACGTGGTTTGATCTGACATGTTTTCCGTTTGGATCAAATGACTTCTGTGTTGTTTCTGGTGCTTGCCACTCCTTCTTTCCCCAGGTGTTGCTATTAGGGTCATTTAACATTCTCTATTTATAGTTGCTTCTCCCACAATGCTGTGCGGTTTATAGCTTCTGTTTGGACCTTTGGATAGATTGTGGTTGGATCTCAGCTGAGTTCCTGGTACTTCCATTGCTCCTTTGAAGTTAAGTCTTTCCTTTCCCTTTTGTATTTTGTTTGGGTTCTGTGTTTTTGCATTTCCCTATTGTTTGTATTAGGCCTGAAGGAGACTCCTGTTCGTCCTTTCTTTTAGAGGAATAGATAGTCTCGTCCCTGCCATTAGTACCAGGGTCCTATAGGACTTGATAGGACTCTAGGTATTCCTGCGTATGAACTCCCCTACCTTTGCGCACAATGGATCCTGTCTATGTAGAAGCTGTAAGGCCTGTATGACATGGTCCTTATTTTGCATCAGAATTGGCTTATGATTTGGTAGCCAAAAGCAGGAGTGGGTACAAAATACAGAAGCCATGGAAATATTCCATTGATGTGTCATCTCTGTTTTGCATCCACTCCTGTTTTTTTTTGGGCTTTAGCAATACTGATGGATTACTGACCAAATGCTGACCGAGTGAAGGTGGATGCTCATAAGACAGGATTAGTTTTTTGGGGGTTATTGTTCTGACGGATCAGAGGAAGGACAAAATAATCAGTGACATCAACACAAACTTACTGCTGACACTCTCTTTACTCTGTTGGGGGCTCTACTTGTATAAGCGTTTAATAGAACAGGTTCTGTGAACATCTATGTGGAATCAGTGATGATGGTGTAAAAGAAGTGTGCTTCTTCTTGAAGTTAACATCGACCTGTAAGGCTGAGTTTACACTTGAGTTATTTGGTTAGCTTTGGCCTGTAACTGCCCAAATAAGTGAAGTGTGCAGTGATTCTAAGAGTGACGCCTGTCATGTGCATGTCATACTGACTATTGTTTCACTACCACAGCAGACTCCCTATGTGTGTTACTGCAAGGCACAGTGTTCTACACCACTATACAGTCTCTTTGCAGCCAGGAAATAGCTGTTTTTTTTTTTACGCAATTCACCACAAATAAATTCGGATCAAATAGAATCTTTTCAGAAAATTCGGCGAACCGACCGAATCAAATCTTTGAGAAATTTGCTCATCTCTAATCTTCTGCATCAAAGGAAGAAATTATTTCTGGTGACCCAGAGTACCAAAAGGATAATCACAAAATGGGTAGCTTTATTAATACTTAACATTTATTTATTTAAAAGTTAAAATAATAGGCCCTTGATGTATAGAAAAAATCTAGACTGAGTGCAATTGGGATATTGCATACAACTCTCTGTTTTGCGCTGGTTGAGAAACGTGAAAGCAAAGAGATGGGTGTCTCACCAGACATTTTGAAGGATGTCCGTCTATTATTTAGCCTTAGTGAGAGTGTACCTCAGGAAGGTAAGGGTCCATTTACCACTCTGAAGAACAAAAGTGTTAAAACTCCACCTTCAGGGGATCCGACTTGTATCGATGTATTTGTTAATCAAGTATGTCGAGACTTGTCAAACCTGGTACCATCTTTACACGACTTTAATTGCAGCAAAGCTGAATACAAATCTCTACAAAATCTTGAACAAAAGAAAAATCTCACCATCAAACCTTCTGATAAAGGGGGGAACATTGTCCTGATGGACACTGCAGACTATAGGGCAATGTGCCAGTCTTTACTCAGTGATGGAGACACTTATGAGAAACTCAATAGTGACCCTACTGGCACTTTCCAGCAAGAACTGATTTGCATTCTACGGGAAGACAAAATGGAAGATCTGATCTCAGGGGAGGAATTTGATTTCCTATATAAAAAACATCCAACACTAGCCACCTTCTACAGTTTACCAAAAATTCACAAGGGTGGCACCCCTGTTAAAGGTCGCCCCATCGTGTCGGGTGTAAACAGCTTGACACAGAATGTGGGGATCTATATAGATCACATTTTGGCACCTTTTGTCAAGACCTTGCCCTCTTACCTGAGGGACACGAGCGATCTATTGGGTCGCTTAGAGGGAGTTTCCATGGAGGAGGGTACATCTTTGGCCTCGATTGATGTGGAGGCCCTATACTCCTCAATACCCCATACCCTAGGATTGAGGGCTGTGGAAACATTCTTGAGTACAAGGGGACGTCAGTTCCATTTACATAACTCATTTGTCTTACGTCTATTGAATTTTGTCTTGACAAGGAATTTCTTTTTGTTCGACGGGGTTCTGTACCACCAGCTCAGGGGCACTGCGATGGGGAGTTCTTGTGCCCCATCGTATGCAAATTTGTTCCTGGGCTGGTGGGAACGGACCCTGGTATTCAACGATGCACCTAGTAATTTCATCCCATGCGTTTTAACATGGGCCAGATTTATAGACGACATTTTTGTCGTCTGGAAGGGGAATGAGAGTGAGTTCATTGCATTCATAAAAGAATTGAACATTAATTCCATCAATATGAGATTCACCTTTGAATTCAAAACCGACACCTTGCCCTTCCTGGATATAGAGATATCAAGGGACAAGGATAATATGCTACAAACTAAAACATTTAGGAAACCTACCTCCACGAATGCGCTGTTACATTGGACGAGTCATCATCCACAACCCCTCAAAAGAGGGATACCGGTGGGACAGTACCTGCGTATTAGGAGGAACTGTTCCACCTGGCATGATTTTAAGAAACAGGCTCAAGATCTACGGTGCAGGTTTCGTGAGAGGGGGTATCCAGATGCTGTTTTGAGATCAGCTTATAGGAGGGCTTGTAATAGCAAGAGGGATGAATTATTATACCCTAAACCAAAAATAACAACCAGTGGACCGATACGTCGGATAGGCAGATACTCAGGAACCACTGGGAGGTCCTCCTACTAGACCCTGATATCAGAAATGCCATCTCCGAGACAGTACAGGTCACATATCGCAGGGGTTTGAGCCTCAAGGACCGATTGGTCCACAGCCACTTCAGCGAAAACCAGGAGAGCAGAGAAACTTGGCTCCGACGACCTGTTGGTAGTTTTCGCTGCAGTGGCTGCATAGCGTGCCCTCACATTACACAGGGACGCACATTTTGTGGTAGTGTCACTGGCAAGACGTACCAGATTAGACAATTTGTTAACTGCCGCTCAAGGGGCGTTATATATAAAGCAAACTGTATCTGTGGCCTTGAGTATGTGGGCAAGACCACCCGTGAATTACGCCGTCGGGTTGGGGAACATCTGGGTGATGTCAGGAATGACAGGGACACACCCCTAGCCACACATATCAATACTGTGCATGGAGGCGATATATCTGGCCTAAAATTCATGGGAATTGAAATTGTTCAAAAACTAAGACGAGGGGGCGATTGGGACAGGAGGATTTTACAGAGAGAGACGTGGTGGATCTTCCAATTGCAAACTGTGGCTCCTTTGGGATTGAATGAACAGTTGTCATTCAACAGTTACATAGATCCTTAAACCCATTGATCCACTCATCTATGTGTACTCTTAAAAATCTGTACATTTTTCAATCCTTACCTGTTTCTTGTCTCTTTTCTTCCTCTTGTCCTCTGCATTTGCTGCTGCTTTCTGTGGTGGAAGTATATTTTCTAGTTTAAATCATAACAGTCATTATGAAATCCAACTATATGAGCTCTAAATAAACATACTATTCGGAGATCAAGGAACCATCGATCTCTGATGTATTAATTTATTGTTTAATGTGTCAT
Organism: Bufo bufo; assembly: GCF_905171765.1. Taxonomy (NCBI): domain Eukaryota; kingdom Metazoa; phylum Chordata; class Amphibia; order Anura; family Bufonidae; genus Bufo; species Bufo bufo. The sequence continues at coordinate 459,663,502 of NC_053389.1, read as the reverse complement.
GTGGAGATGTCTTGCCTACCTACTTCGCTGACACATTGAAACAGATCCGCTCTGTTGTAACGTCAATCCTGTGCGGTTTGGGGCGGCGCTATGGCCTTTGCGGCCGCTGGACTGACAGCTGATTTGCCTAGGTCTTTGCTCCGAGATAAAGGCTGTTCTGTTTGCGGTTGCTATGACAGCATGACTCGCCGAGCGCCTCCCATCCCGGCCGGGTCACCTGATCGGGAAACTATCACGTGCTGTTGTCACGTGACCCGATCAGCTGACGAGATGACGTCAATGGGCGGAGAATGGGCGGAACTGGACGGCTTTTTAAACGAGCCGCGAACTCACCCTCGTTGCAGCTGCCATACGCGGAATGCCGAGGCGTGACACCCGCACCCCTCTGTGAACAGTTGGTGTACCACGACTGTACAGATAAGTACCTTGCTGACTGCATGTGCTCAAACCTTATCGCTGTACAAGCGCTTTCTGGCACATAGCATTGAACTGCCTTTTAACATCATCTGGTGGGCGATAATACACCAGCAAAGCTGATTCAATGCTTGAGAGACAGCTTCTTTAGTTTCTCTGAGTGCAATTCAGGTCATTTGTATTGTCTTAGACCTGGATTTTATTTAAACTGGTGGTCTATCTGTTATACCATGTCTTATGATTGACTTTTGAACAGATAGTCACTTTACTATTTTTGCTGATTGATGAATCAAACTAGTGACCCTCAAACAGGTGGTCACGTGTTAGTTTGAATGTTTTTTAACCGAAATGACTCTAGACCCAGCTACTTGGTAACCATTGTGTCTATGACCCTGAATTCAGGCGGTCATGGGGGGGTCCTTTGAGTCCTTTCTGGTGAAATGACAATATTTCTGTGTATCATTAGCGTGGCTATTGCTCTGGATACTTGAGAGCTACCTCTTGCAGAAATTTAAATATTTGACAGAACTTGTGACACATACAATTCAGTCAAATTTTGTGACCAATACATTTAAAGGTTGTAGTCCCCTGAAGATTTGTTAACCTTCAAGGAAACGCGTCGGGACGTTCTTTATCAACTTGGGACCTACCATTGATCCCTGAGCACTGTACCTTTTGAGTTTATTCATCACAAATTTTATAGGTTGTGTCATATATGCATTTATGGGACGCTCTTTATCAACTTAGGACCTACCATTGATCCCTGAGCACTGTACCTATATAGCTCATTCATCGCAATGTATATAGGTTTTCTCATATACACATATATATATAATTTTTGTTTGTCAGTCTTTTATATACTGCCCTCCTTTATCTGATCCGGTATGCTATTCTCTAGAAATAGGGACCACATTCTATCTTTCGGACAAAGCTGGGCAGTCCAGGTCTAGGTAGGGCTAACTAGGGCTGGGATAGATCTTTAGTGTGTTGAGGAGTTAGGATAAGGGACATCTAGGGCTGTGACTCAGCAGTGTGTCCCTCTTACTACGCATCCTCTCTTCTCAACCTATCAATATATCTGTCCCTTCCTCCTTTTTGGTCCATTTTTTCTCTCTCTGTTGGCATGCCAACAGAGAGTTGTATGCAATATCCCAATTGCACTCAGTCTAGATTTTTTCTATACATCAAGGGCCTATTATTTTAACTTTTAAATAAATAAATGTTAAGTATTAATAAAGCTACCCATTTTGTGATTATCCTTTTGGACTTTAGGGTTTAGCCTACTTCAATAGCATCGGTCTGACCAAAACCCTTATCTTGGTTGTGTCAATTGACCCAGAGTACCTTCACACTTGGCAGGTTTTGTTGCAGAAATTTTCAGCAACAGGAATTCAGTTACATTTATCTAAATGAGTTTTTTTTTTTCAGCAAGCACATAGATTTCTGCAAGTTCCATTCAGATGAATGAGGCTGAATGAGAATTTTCAGTCACAGAAATGTTTTACAACAAAATCTGCTGCATGTGAATGCTATGTAATGTGCTATGTTAACCACCTCCGGACCGCTGTACGCACAGACGCGTCCTGGAGGTGGTTGATTCATTCCTCCTGGACGCGCCGGCGCGTCCTCTCGCGAGACGCGAGATTTCCTGTGAACGCGCGCACACAGGCGCGCGCGCTCACAGGAACGGAAGGTAAGAGAGTTGATCTCCAGCCTGCCAGCGGCGATCGTTCGCTGGCAGGCTGGAGATGTGTTTTTTTTAACCCCTAACAGGTATATTAGACGCTGTTTTGATAACAGCGTCTAATATACCTGCTACCTGGTCCTCTGGTGGTCCCATTTGTTTGGATCGACCACCAGAGGACACAGGTAGCTCAGTAAAGTCCCACCAAGCACCACTACACTACACTACACCCCCCCCCCCCGTCACTTATTAACCCCTTATTAGCCCCTGATCACCCCTAATCACCCCTGATCACCCCATATAGACTCCCTGATCACCCCCCTGTCATTGATTACCCCCCTGTCATTGATCAACCCCCTGTAAAGCTCCATTCAGATGTCCGCATGATTTTTACGGATCCACTGATAGATGGATCGGATCCGCAAAACGCATCCGGACGTCTGAATGAAGCCTTACAGGGGCATGATCAATGACTGTGGTTATCACCCCATATAGACTCCCTGATCACCCCCCTGTCATTGATCACCCCCCTGTCATTGATTACCCCCCTGTAAAGCTCCATTCAGACGTCCGCATGATTTTTACGGATCCACTGATAGATGGATCGGATCCGCAAAACGCATCCGGACGTCTGAATGAAGCCTTACAGGGGCATGATCAATGACTGTGGTGATCACCCCATATAGACTCCCTGATCACCCCCCTGTAAAGCTCCATTCAGATGTCCGCATGATTTTTACGGATCCACTGATAGATGGATCGGATCCGCAAAACGCATCCGGACGTCTGAATGAAGCCTTACAGGGGCATGATCAATGACTGTGGTTATCACCCCATATAGACTCCCTGATCACCCCCCTGTCATTGATTACCCCCCTGTAAAGCTCCATTCAGACGTCCGCATGATTTTTACGGATCCACTGATAGATGGATCGGATCCGCAAAACGCATCCGGACGTCTGAATGAAGCCTTACAGGGGCATGATCAATGACTGTGGTGATCACCCCATATAGACTCCCTGATCACCCCCCTGTCATTGATTACCCCCCTGTCATTGATCACCCCCCTGTAAAGCTCCATTCAGACGTCCGCATGATTTTTACGGATCCACTGATGGATGGATCGGATCCGCAAAACGCATCCGGACGTCTGAATGAAGCCTTACACGGGCGTGATAAATGACTGTGGTTATCACCCCATATAGACTCCCTGATCACCCCCCTGTCATTGATCACCACCCCTGTCATTGATCACCACCCCTGTCATTGATCACCCCCCTGTCATTGATCACCCCCCTGTCATTGATCACCCCCCTGTCATTGATCACCCCCCCTGTCATTGATCACCCCCCTGTCATTGATCACCCCCCTGTCATTGATCACCCCCCTGTCATTGATCACCCCCCTGTTATTGATCAACCCCCTGTCATTGATCAACCCCCCTGTCATTGATCACCCCCCTGTCATTGATCACCCCCCTGTAAGGCTCCATTCAGACATTTTTTTGGCCCAAGTTAGCGGAATTTTTATTTTTTTTTCTTACAAAGTCTCATATTCCACTAACTTGTGACAAAAAATAAAATCTCACATGAACTCACCATACCCCTCACGGAATCCAAATGCGTAAAATTTTTTAGACATTTATATTCCAGACTTCTTCTCACGCTTTAGGGCCCCTAGAATGCCAGGGCAGTATAAATACCCCACATGTGACCCCATTTCGGAAAGAAGACACCCCCAGGTATTCCGTGAGGGGCATATTGAGTCCATGAAAGATTGAAATTTTTGTCCCAAGTTAGCGGAACGGGAGACTTTGTGAGAAAAAAATAAAAAATATCAATTTCCGCTAACTTGTGCCAAAAAAAAAAAATTTCGATGAACTCGCCATGCCCCTCATTGAATACCTTGGGGTGTCTTCTTTCCAAAATGGGGTCACATGTGGGGTATTTATACTGCCCTGGCATTCTAGGGGCCCCAAAGCGTGAGAAGAAGTCTGGTATCCAAATGTCTAAAAATGCCCTCCTAAAAGGAATTTGGGCCCCTTTGCGCATCTAGGCTGCAAAAAAGTGTCACACATCTGGTATCGCCGTACTCAGGAGAAGTTGGGGAATGTGTTTTGGGGTGTCTTTTTACATATACCCATGCTGGGTGAGATAAATATCTTGGTCAAATGCCAACTTTGTATAAAAAAATGGGAAAAGTTGTCTTTTGCCAAGATATTTCTCTCACCCAGCATGGGTATATGTAAAAAGACACCCCAAAACACATTCCCCAACTTCTCCCGAGTACGGAGATACCAGATGTGTGACACTTTTTTGCAGCCTAGGTGGGCAAAGGGGCCCATATTCCAAAGAGCACCTTTCGGATTTCACTGGTCATTTACCTACTTACCACACATTAGGGCCCCTGGAAAATGCCAGGGCAGTATAACTACCCCACAAGTGACCCCATTTTGGAAAGAAGACACCCCAAGGTATTCCGTGAGGGGCATGGCGAGTTCCTAGAATTTTTTATTTTTTGTCACAAGTTAGTGGAAAATGATGATTTTTTTTTTTTTTTTTTTTTTTCATACAAAGTCTCATATTCCACTAACTTGTGACAAAAAATAAAAACTTCCATGAACTTACTATGGCCAATAAGTGAATACCTTGGGGTCTATTCTTTCCAAAATGGGGTCACTTGTGGGGTAGGTATAATGCCCTGGTATTTTAGGGGCCCAAATGAGTGGTAAGGAGTTTGAAATCAAATTCTGTAAAAAATGACCAGTGAAATCCGAAAGGTGCTCTTTGGAATATGGGCCCCTTTGCCCACCTAGGCTGCAAAAAAGTGTCACACATCTGGTATCTCCGTACTCAGGAGAAGGTGGGGAATGTGTTTTGGGGTGTCATTTTACATATACCCATGCTGGGTGAGATAAATATCTTGGTCAAATGCCAACTTTGTATAAAAAAATGGGAAAAGTTGTCTTTTGCCAAGATATTTCTCTCACCCAGCATGGGTATATGTAAAAAGACACCCCAAAACACATTCCCCAACTTCTCCTGAGTACGGAGATACCACATGTGTGGCACTTTTTTGCAGCCTAGGTGGGCAAAGGGGCCCATATTCCAAAGAGCACCTTTTGGATTTCACTGGTCATTTACCTACTTACCACACATTAGGGCCCCTGGAAAATGCCAGGGCAGTATAACTACCCCACAAGTGACCCCATTTTGGAAAGAAGACACCCCAAGGTATTCCGTGAGGGGCATGGCGAGTTCCTAGAATTTTTTATTTTTTGTCACAAGTTAGTGGAAAATGATGATTTTTTTTATATATTTTTTTTTTCATACAAAGTCTCATATTCCACTAACTTGTGACAAAAAATAAAAACTTCCATGAACTCACTATGCCCATCAGCGAATACCTTGGGGTCTCTTCTTTCCAAAATGGGGTCACTTGTGGGGTAGTTATACTGCCCTGGCATTCTAGGGGCCCAAATGTGTGGTAAGGAGTTTGAAATCAAATTCTGTAAAAAATGACGAGTGAAATCCGAAAGGTGCTCTTTGGAATATGGGCCCCTTTGCCCACCTAGGCTGCAAAAAAGTGTCACACATCTGGTATCTCCGTATTCAGGAGAAGTTGGGGAATGTGTTTTGGGGTGTCTTTTTACATATACCCATGCTGGGTGAGAGAAATATCTTGGCAAAAGACAACTTTTCCCATTTTTTTATACAAAGTTGGCATTTGACCAAGATATTTATCTCACCCAGCATGGGTATATGTAAAATGACACCCCAAAACACATTCCCCAACTTCTACTGAATACGGAGATACCAGATGTGTGACACTTTTTTGCAGCCTAGGTGGGCAAAGGGGCCCACATTCCAAAGAGCACCTTTCGGATTTCACTGGTCAGTTTTTACAGAATTTGATTTCAAACTCCTTACCACACATTTGGGCCCCTAGAATGCCAGGGCAGTATAACTACCCCACAAGTGACCCCATTTTGGAAAGAAGAGACCCCAAGGTATTTCGTGATGGGCATAGTGAGTTCATGGAAGTTTTTATTTTTTGTCACAAGTTAGTGGAATATGAGACTTTGTAAAAAAAAAAAAAAAAAAAAAAAAAATCATCATTTTCCGCTAACTTGTGACAAAAAATAAAAAGTTCTATGAACTCACTATCCCCATCAGCGAATACCTTAGGGTGTGTACTTTCCGAAATGGGGTCATTTGTGGGGTGTTTGTACTGTCTGGGCATTGTAGAACCTCAGGAAACATGACAGGTGCTCAGAAAGTCAGAGCTGCTTCAAAAAGCGGAAATTCACATTTTTGTACCATAGTTTGTAAACGCTATAACTTTTACCCAAACCATTTTTTTTTTACCCAAACATTTTTTTTTTATCAAAGACATGTAGAACAATAAATTTAGAGCAAAATTTATATATGGATGTCATTTTTTTTGCAAAATTTTACAACTGAAAGTGAAAAATGTCATTTTTTTGCAAAAAAATCGTTAAATTTCGATTAATAACAAAAAAAGTAAAAATGTCAGCAGCAATGAAATACCACCAAATGAAAGCTCTATTAGTGAGAAGAAAAGGAGGTAAAATTCATTTGGGTGGTAAGTTGCATGACCGAGCAATAAATGGTGAAAGTAGTGTAGGTCAGAAGTGTAAAAAGTGGCCTGGTCTTTCAGGGTGTTTAAGCACTGGGGGCTGAGGTGGTTAAGACAAACTGCATAATTTATTAAAGTCAATTAATGATACCATAGAAACAGGCAAAGAGAGCGTTTATGCTGGTCACCCAAGAGAGTATATCCTGGTCCCACAACGGACAGGAGGAATGACTGAAACAGGAAACAGAAATTTTCTGACTTGTAGGAAGCTATCCAAAAACCTCATTCAGCAGTGGTAAGAAAATCCAAAAACAGCTATGTTCCCTTCAGAAGAGTCACCATGTCTGAAGGAAACTATGGATAGAAAAATAGGTTCACTATTGAAAATTTTTTATATCTCATGCTTGGCAGTTTGTAAAATGGACCTGACATCTATTTCTGTAGCAAAATCACTTTGAATATGGTTGATTCAATGGTGTCAAGTAGTGTTGAGCGAAACAAATTGACTTCCATCGGAATTTCATGAAAAATTTGATTCTCCCCAAATCCCAATTTCCTATCGCTTCGTGGTAACAAATCAATTTTTCATGAAATGGTGGTAAAAAAACATTGGTGATGTCACTTTGTACGCCCAGCGTGATGATGTGATGGCATCAGCGCATGCCAGATTTGGAGTGGTTTCTTCAAACAAGATGGCCGCAGCGGCCTCTCACGACCAAATGGTTGGGGTGAGTATGTATTTTTTTGTTTTTAACCCCTTATCATCCCCTGAAAGACCTCAATGTGACTGTCAGATTCCTCAATCAGCATTGAATGCGGCACCTGAGGGGTTCTATAACGGGGGTGGCGCGATTGCCGTTCCCCGTCATTGTGTCCGCTACATACAATGGAATCCGATTTGTGACGAAGTTATTTATAATTAGCGTTGATCGTGAATATTCAATTCAAATTTCAAATTTTAATCACGAATATCACCACTTCGAGAATTTGCGAAGATGTAGAATATAGTGACGCAGTATAGAGGTAATCACAAAGTCTTTAACTTAAACAGTTTGGTGTTTATTCACACATAAGGAAACACAAAATGACCATTCACAGTCTTGGTGTTTGTTCACACCATGTAATGTCCATTGAACAAAATATTCACCTGGTTAGCTTTCTTTCTCCCAGCTGTCCACATCAGGCTTTAGGTGCCCGTTTTCCAGCATGCGCCTTTCAAGACTTTATCACGGCACCAATTCACAGATCCTAAAACAGAGTCTCCACAGCTTCCCTGTCAGATGGAGGATCATCCACACCCAGCTGAGACTGCTGGATAGGTTTTATATAGGCCAATAAAAACCTGTCCTGGAGAGTGGGGAGAAGCCACCCACCCAGCACTTTGGCTACTCCCAGTAAGAGCCAGCCAGGATCGGCTTTACAGCCATACTAACAATAGACAGTGTCAATCAGCACTAGCTGCCGCTGACACCTAAAACTACCAACTCTTACCTCACCGAGGCCAGGAACCTCAGTGACACATACCTTTCATCAATGACTGCCCATTGCGCCTTCCTACAGTAGTCAGACCTGCTAAAATGGGAAGTTGCACGTATTGCGCATCATTAATTGCCGATTTGCGCAATAGCGAATATATTGGAGCACTCTATCTACATATAAAGCTACTGTAATGTTTGCCGTGCCAACCATTTTCTCCAGTCTCAGGAAACTCCTAGCAGCTTGAAAAATTTAGCAAAAGTGACCCATGCCTGTATTGCGCGCACACTATGTGAATATTGCAATGCCGATTTTCGCAATCAAGAAAAATATATTACGAATATTCGCCTAAATATTGCAAAATATCACAAATTTGAATATTGCCCCTGCCGCTCATCACCATTTATAATTAATTAAATTTCTATGTGAACTTCAGTGAAGCAGCCAAATCGAATTTCTGATAACTTTGCTCATCTCTAGTGTCAAGATATGTAAGAGTAGGTGCCTAGATCAGAGATCCTACATACAGAACTTAACTTTATTGAAGTCTGCAACAGGGTTCCTCTGTGACACTCCTATGAACATTGTGATCACGGACGAGCCCCCGCGCATTATGGGATAGGACTCAGCTTAGCATTCCCATTAAAAAAATGCTTGCAAGCCATCGATTGTGGGAAGTTATAATAAAAGTTTGAAAGTATCTACATAACTTAGGTTCATCCCCCGCCAGCATACAACAGCTTTAAATCTACGTCAGCTCCCTTGCTGGCGTAGATTTAGATAATTTTCTACACCAAAAACTGACGTCGAAAATGATAAATGAGATGGGCCTACCGGCCCACCCACTTCCCCACCTGTGCCACACCCCCTTTTTTTGAACTGACGTACATGGCTTGGAAAGGGAAGAAGTCGCAGAAAACTGTCCTGCAAATAAGACCAAATACAGCTCTGTGGATGGAAATATAAAAAAGTTACGGCTGTCAGAAAACGGCGATGCAGAGAATATTTTGATTTTTTTCAAAGGTTTCTATTTTTCAAAAGTAGTAAAAAGAAACTATACAAGTTTTGTATCGCCATATTTTTATTGAGCCACAGAATAAGGACATTGTGTCATTTTTTTGCGCACAGTAAATGCTATAATGTTAAAACGCCAAAAACCATGGTGAAATTTTTTATTTTTTATTTACCTCCAATAAGAGACATGGTAAATAAAACAGTGCCCTTTAAAAATACAAATTATAAAAATAAGCCCTCATATGACTAATGAAAGGAAATTTAAAAGGTTATGGCTATTAGAATGTGGGAAGTAAAAAATGAAAATGCTAAACCAAAATAGACCCGGTACTTAAGGGGTTATATATTTAACACAAGTAGTTAATACAGCTGACTCTATGGTGCCTCTGAGCTCTCGGATTGGTATAACTTAATCATCTCGTAGATGCTTGTATTTGTGGAAGTCATGGATTCCTGGCTATAATAAAATGACACACATCTCTTTGTGACAGGGACTCATTCATTGTATTTATCAATATTATTATTATTTTTTTTTAACATAGATCTGTATGTATACCCATTCTTTTGTTGTACCACAAAACATAAACCATACAAATGAAATAGTATCACTGTAGAAACTCATGTGCAAAACTGAATATCTCACATTTTCTTCAATACTTGACTAATTTGCCTAGCAGAGCTTGCTATGAATAGTGACTTAAATGAAACAGCTATTATCTTGCTGTGAAAATACCCCATACAGTGCAGCTAAATAAAACATAAGAATTGTTTAAAAATCTTTGTAAAGGCATTTACTGTAAATAGTCAGCTGATATTGCTTAATTATATTTGCATGTCATGTTTCTTGTTTAAATGTGATATATTCAAATTGTCTCTGCCGTGCAATTAATCTAATTGTATATAAGTAAAACACTGAATGTGATCCTAATTAAAAACAAAAGCCCTGTCATCAAACGCTGAAAAACACATATAAAGGGACTGACATTAGTAAAAAAAAAAAAAAAAGTGGAATTTACAGTGCTTTCTAGGAGTGAGTCAATTTCAAAGCTATTGTTTATTGTCAGGCAGACATGCATTTATCTCACTGGGAATTATAATGATTTTTTGTTTTTTTTCTTGTATTCATGCTATTGACTGTGACTTGCCAAAGCTATTTTAAATTTAGTACTATAAAAACGTTTGAACTTTTTTCAAGTACATATTGGAAGCTGAGTAATATTTGTAGGCAACTACACAATTGGTAAAATTCAAATACCAGTGAAGTAAATTACTGTACTCAATTTAAATGAGAATAAGGTTTTTTAATAGCAAGTAAGGCTACGTCTACACAACGACATTTGTCGCGCGACAGATAGGGCACAACTACACTGCAACATTTGTAGCGCAACATTTTGTTGCACCAATGTCGCGCAACAATATTTATAATGGCAGTCTATGGTGTCGCACTGCAACATGCAACATGCTGCAACTGCGACGCAACAGTCGGATTTTTCTGCGACTGTTGCGTCACAGTCGCAGCATGTTGCATGTTGCAGTGCGACACCATAGACTGCCATTATAAAAATTGTTGCGCGACAAATGTCGTCGTGTAGACGTAGCCTAACAGAATCCTCTTTAAATAGGTCTAATTTGTTTTTACTTTCAATAGATTTTTATTGTCAGAGTAAATGCTTATGTCATAAAAAATACATTTTACAGGCAGTAAGGTGTACTATTGAGCATGTAACTCCAGTAATTTTCTTTAAAGTGCTTAAACACATAAAGCTTAATTACCATACAAATAGACATACTAAATCATAATGTACAAATAAAGCAAATAATGCAAAACAAAATCAATTTTAGAGTCATGTCTTCAAATCACTATTAAGATACTTGTAATCTACAGAGACACTCGAGTTATGCATATACAATCTGATTTAATCTGATTTAAGTCTACTCCCCCTTTACCCAATTGGTTATTCACCCCATCCCTCATTTCTCCGGAACTGCTGGACACAGACCCCTCCAGGACTCCCATGACTGAACATGGCGATTAGATTGATGTGCTAACATATATTCATATGATCTTGTTGTATCTACCGTTCTGATAATCTCCTGTACATCAGGAATAATGTTGCTTTTCCAATTCCTTGTGATTGCTAGCTTGGTGGCCATCAATAGGTGCAGAATGACAACCCTGAACTTGAATGGAAGTTTATCTAGGTCTATTAATAGTAAGGCAAAGGCTGGGTCCGGAGAAATCTGATAACCAGCAATCCCAGATATCCTAGTGAACACTTGGATCCAAAGAGAATATATCCCTGGGCAAGACCAAAGAATGTGTAACAATGTCCCATTACAACCGCATCCTCTCCAACATTGTATACTAGTGTTTGGGAAGAACGCATGTAATCTAACCGGGGTATAGTACCATCTAAGTGTAGTTTTGATGTCCGCTTCTAGGTGTGAAGAGCATTTGAGGTTGCGATCTTGTTTGCAGCTGCCCACTGAGCAAGAGTAAACGTTTGTTTTAGATCTGCCTCCCATGCTAGGAGTGGAGCCGTTTTAATAAACCAATCTTTATCACCTAAATACATGTATAGGAATCTGATCCCTGTATAAACAGAGTTCGCCGCAGACACCACAGGTTTAAAGGTCACATTCAGTTGTTAGTCCGGTGGTCTAATTTGTTTTTAGACATATCTTAACATTTGAACTTGATTTCCCAGTTAAAAGAATATAAAAAACAACAAAAAAAAAAACAATACAGTATCTGTCTATCTTTCTATCTTCGACTTGAGTGAATTTCTTGAAATTTGTTTCAGGTCCAACTTGTCAAATTCTTTAAATAATTTAATTAGTGTCTGTACACAAATCAAATATGCTCCAATCAGCCTGACAATTTGTATATGGCACTCTGAGGTCTCCTAGGACTCAGATATTTTATATATTTTAGTTATCTCATAAATAAGGGAGTTTTTTGCTCATAGATTTGGTTTTATCCGTATTATCACCCAGCCGTGCTTTCTCTTAGCTTTGCTATATCTCATCAGAAAAACATCAGTTTTTAAACTGCATGTCTGTTGGGAAAAGTCCAGCAGCTGAGTGTTACACCTATTAACACCTCTAAGGATATCAGACAAACTCAGTTCCTTTACCGATAGCAAGTCCTTTCGTGTTGATTGTGAATCCACAGAATGATGACCCAGTGTTTCACCTGACAACTGAAGCACAGATTCCCCCTGCTCAGTGCCTGTATGTATAGTATCAACTTGCTGCTCAAAGTCACCTGGAAAATCATTGTCTTGTTGCAAATCTACATTTAACCCCATGGCCATTACCTCCTTCTTAGGGATCATGCACACGGCCGTTGTGTGGCTGTTCCATGCATTGGGGACCGCAATTTGGGGTCCCCAATGCACGGGCAACATCCGTGCAGCGGCCGGGATGGATCGATACCCATTCAACTTGAATGGGTCCGTGATCCGTCCATACCATAAAAAAATAGAACATGTTCTATTTTTTTGCGGTGCAGAGGCATGGACAGAAACTCCGTAGTGAAGTGCAAGTGAAGTGAATGGGTCTGCATCCGTGATGCGGGGTGCACACGGCCAGTGCCTATGTTTTGCAGACCCGCTGTATGCGGGCCGCAATACAGCCACGGCCAGGCAACGACCATGTGCATGAGCCCTTGGAGTGGGTATTACGAATAGCAATAAGGGAATGAAAAATATTTATCAGGCCCTCCCTTTGCCTGATTTTTACTAATCATTTAAGGAGTGCCTGGATTAGCACAGATCGCAAAATAGAATTAGACTGCTGTTTTCTAGGCATTATATTATACAGTACAGACCAAAAGTTTGGACACACCTTCTCATTCAAAGAGTTTTCTTTATTTTCATGACTATGAAGGCATCAAAACTATGAATTAACACATGTGGAATTATATACATAACAAACAAGTGTGAAACAACTGAAAATATGTCATATTCTAGGTTCTTCAAAGTAGCCACCTTTTGCTTTGATTACTGCTTTGCACACTCTTGGCATTCTCTTGGTGAGCTTCAAGAGGTAGTCCCCTGTTATTGTCTTCCAACAGTCTTGAAGGAGTTTCCAGAGATGCTTAGCACTTGTTGGCCCTTTTGCCTTCACTCTGCGGTCCAGCTCACCCCAAACCATCTTGATTGGGTTCAGGTCCAGTGACTGTGGAGGCCAGGTCATCTGGCGCAGCACCCCATCACTATCCTTCATGGTCAAATAGCCCTTACTTTCAAAGTTTTCCCAATTTTTCGGCTGACTGACTGACCTTCATTTTTTTTTATTTTTTATTTTTTTCAAAGCTTTATTGAAGATGTAAAACATCAGTACAAATATTTCCACATCAAAGGACAGTACACAGCCGTATACAATATTGTACTGCTTAGCTATCAATAAAATAACCAAGTTAACAAAATTAACATAGTAGATGTCATTTCCAATCATGTTGCATAATTATTAACATTAGTACCATATAATGCTGAAAAGATTCAGTATTTACTTAAACATTTAATGGACCTCGTTAAAGTGTCTGAATTCAATCCAGGGTTTCCAAAGGGCAGCGAATTTGTTATGAGAGCGATTTTCCCAAGCGGACTTCTCTTCAAATCTGTAGATGGAGTCTACCTTATTTATCCAATAATCTAGTGGTGGGAGGTCTGACGAAAGCCAGAATCTGGGGACTAAGAGGCGTGCTGCTGATAGCAATTTTTTAAACAGTGGAGCGACACCGGTGGATGTGGGGGGGGGGGAGGCCTAATAAAGCAAGTTGGGGAGAAGGCGGAGTTTTGGATTTGCAGATTATGTTGCATTGTTTAAAAATCTCAGACCACCAACTATATGAAGGTGATCAAGACCACCAGATGTGAAGGAATTTGCCACCCCCCTCACCACACCTCCAGCATGCGTCAGAGCCAGTACTGCTATATCTACAGGTAATGTCAGGTGTTTTGTACCACCTGGTGAGTACTTTATATCCATTTTCCTGTATCCTAACACATCTGGAGGAGCTGTGAGGTTCTCTAAAAAGTTTCAGTTGATCGTCCTCAGAAAATAGAGTGTCTAAGTCCTTTTCCCAAGCTCCAATGAATGGCATCTTAGGAGGGCATATAGGGCTGTTCAATTTTCTTTACAGCTGAGAAATAAATTTTTTCGGGGGGTGTTTAGAATTAATGAGGCTTTCTAATTATGTAAGGGGCCTTAAAAGTGCATGGTAGTGCACAAATTTTGTTAAACTGGCATGTAAAGACGAATATAGGGAAGGGAATAACTTGGTTTCGGGAAAGAGGGAAACAAAGTGGTCTTTATGGATCATGCTGCCGTCTTCTCAAAAAAGAGAGAGAGCCGGAGTATCAGAATTACGGATATATATAGGAAGACTTTGTTTCAGCTCTGGTGGAGCCAGGTCTAATAAATCCCTAACTTGAATAAGTGGAGAGGGTAACGGGATTCCATTATCAGATTTTTGGAGTTTATCCCAAGCTTCTAGTGTAGCTATAATAGATGGGCTGGTGTTTTTATATTTGACTCGGTTTTGTTGAGGATGGATCAGAAGGGTTCTGAAAGAGATTTTGGCTAGGGCAGCCTCCATTCTAGGCCAGGATTTGTAAGAAGGGTCTCTGAACCAATCAACCACCCTGGTTAATAAGGTAGCTGAGTTATATAGTGAGGGATTCGGGAGATTAATGCCGCCGGAGGTTTTGGGGTTTTGTAATATAGAGAAACGTATGCGGGCTTTCTTGCGGCTCCATATAAAGGAGCGAATTTCCTTGTCAAGGGATTGGAAGAAGGATTTTGGAATTGGGAGGGGGAGGACTTGTTGTAGATAATTTAGTTTAGGGAGGACTAATGAGGTAAATATATTTTTATGGCCAAACCAGGATAGTGTTTGAGGGTGGAGGTTGTTTAGTTGATCTTGCATGGTTTTTAACAGTCGGAAGAAGTTTAGTTGAAATAGTTTGGAGAGGTCAGTGCTAATTTTAACTCCCAAATAAGTTATGAAGGGGGTATCCCAATTAAATAGAGAGTGAGCAGCTAGGTCTGTTTTAGTACGGGTGTTTAAGCCTATGCTTAATATATGGGATTTTTTCATATTTATTTTGAGGTTAGAAAGGGGACTAATTTTTTCAAAGGTCTCATATATTAATGGGAGGGATATTTTCGGGTTAGATGTAAGGAGAAGGAGGTCGTCCGCAAATGCTGCAATTTTATGTTCGTGGTTTCCAAGTTTAATACCTCTAATTTTATCATTTTGGCGGAAGGATTGGAGGAGTGGTTCCATAGTTAGTACGAAAACCAGAGGGGAGAGTGGGCACCCCTGGCGCGTACCATTTCTAATAGGGAAGGAAGGGGAGAAAGTTTCATTCACCAGCACCGACGCCGAGGCATTGGAATACATGGAAAAGACTGCATCTATAAAAGATGTTGGTAAGCCAAATTTAATCAATGTAAGGCGTAAAAAGTCCCAACTGATCCTGTCAAAAGCCTTTTCGGCGTCGGTGCTGAGAAGAACTAGGGGATGGGAGAGCTTGGTAGCATAGTGAATAGCATTGAGGATTCTGACTGAGTTGTCCTTACCTTCACTGCCAATTACAAAACCTGTTTGGTCGCCATGAACCAATGATGGGAGAATAGGGGAAAGGCGGTTCGCTAACATCTTGGCTTGGAGTTTTAAGTCAAGGTTTAGCAAGGAAATGGGGCGGTAATTTGCGCAGTGGGCTGGGTCTTTACCTTTCTTGGGTATGATGGTTATGAGAGCTCTCGTCATATCTATGGTGAGTGGGGTGCCTTTAAGTGATTGATTTCATATATTTAGAAGGTAAGGAGATATAGATTCACTAAATGTGTTGTAATAGAGGGCTGTGAGACCATCAGGGCCTGGGGCTTTATTTTTTGGGAGCTGTTTGATGGCGTTTTTCAGTTCGTCTATAGAGAAGGGGGATTCCAGTATCTTTTTATTGGAAGGGTTGAGTTTAGGGAGGGAGACAGTATCCAAGAATTTGTTGATAGCTTCCATAGTGGATCGGGCATTGGCTGTGGGAGTAGGTTGAGGCAGATTATAAAGGGATTGGTAAAAGGCTTGAAATTGGGAGGCAATATCTTTAGATGTTGTGACTATTTCTCCTTTGTTGTTATGGATTTTGCAAATATAATTGTGATTTCTCCTTTTTTTTATCCTATTCATAAGAAATTTGGACGCTTTATCACCATGGGCAAAATACTTAAATTGGGAATTAAGAAAATATTTGGCCGAAATTGAGTTTAGGTCGTTTTTTAGGTCCGAGCGAAGTGTATTAAGTTTAGAGAGGTGTAGGTCAGAAAGGGATTTTTTGTGAATCGCCTCAAGTTTCCGAATTTCTGATAGAAGGCCGTCTATTCGGGCTTTTCTTATTTTTTTTTGGTGGGCACCTAGGCTAATGAGTTGGCCTCTTATGTATGCCTTATGGGTGTCCCAGAGGACGTGAGGGGAGGTGTCAGGGAGGGCATTTAAAGAGAAGAAGTCATTGAGGGAGTTCTGTATTTTGGCTTTGTTTTCCTTTGAGGAGATTAGTTGCTCTTTTAGTCTCCAGTTAGTTGTTTTGGGTGTTAATTGGGGGGTGGAGATCGTGAAAAAAATTGGGGAGTGATCAGATAGGTGAATAGAGTCTATACGGGTTTTGGAGCATAATTGGAGATGTGTTTTAGAAATGAATAAGTAATCTAATCTTTGGTATGAGCCGTGGACATTAGAAAAAAAGGTATAATCCCTTTCAGAGGGGTTAAATGTTCTCCAAGTGTCAACTAGGTTCAGATTGTGAAATTTGTTGCATAAGGAGTTAAGCGCTTTCCGCGAGAGGGCAGATTTTTTAGTTGAGGAATCTAAAATGGGATTTAGGGTGACATTGAAGTCCCCTCACATGATAACTGTGCCTTCTTGGAAAGATTCTATAATTGGGCAGATAGTATCAAACCAAGAAGCCTGGTTAACATTGGGGGCATATATGTTAATTAATGTGTATATACGGTTAGCTATAGATCCCTTTAGCATTATATACCTTCCTTCTGTATCTTGAATATGTGAACAATATTGGAATGCTGTATTTTTGCTGAATCCATTAAATCCTTTAACATTAAAGGTTGCAATTGTTAGGCTTGCCATATCTCCTCATTTTGCGTGTGGAACCACTGTCGCCCATGACTCCAATATTGGGAATTATGCAGAATGGGCCTCATTTTTATACGCATGCAGAATAACAATTTAACTGTACGCACATAGCAGTTTGACTGGTAAAATAAGGTACTATAAGTATGGAGACATCTACTTAACAAAAACATGGAACATAAATTCAAATAATAAGGAAAAAAGAGGAACCTAATGTTAAAGCACTTTAGCGATAACACGCCAGATTCCAAGTATGTGAGTGAAGGGGGAATATTGAGTAACTGTAGTTATCACCCTATGCCGGGATGTTAAACCAGCCAAGGATATATCAGAAATAAAAGAGAGTGAACGGTCAAATAGGATTAAAAGAGTAAGGGGGAAGGATTTCAGGTATGGGGAGACAAAGAAGGTGAGGACAGATACAAATGATTAGGGAGAGGGAGAGGAGGGGTGTAAGAACAATTTGCATATATCTTACTAAGGTGAATGATCGGACGATTGCTGTCAGTCCTTTGTAGGTAAAGAAAGAGAGTAGGTAAGCCCCTCAGTCGCCCATGGGTAATCTCCTTGGAGTGGAGAATGAGGGATCTCTTCTGGTTCTGGCATTTCTAGGGGTACGTTGCTTCTCCCATGGGATGGGAACAGGTAGATCCGGGAGGAGTAGTAAGTCCTGGATTACGTCCCAATTTTGGATGTCTAAGGGGCTTATATTAAGCTGTAGGTAGGAAGTGAAGGAGGTGATGTTCATCCTGCAGCCTTCATGGAAAAAAGACAGTCCGAAAGGAAAGGACCATCTATACTGTATGTTATGCGATCTGAGACAGTCCGTCAAGGGTTTCAGCAATCTTCTTTTCTTTAATGTGGATTGGGCCAGGTCTTGAAAAATAGTGATGTTGGATCCATCCCAGGATATCTCCCTGGTAGATCGAGCTTTAGAAAGGATTGCTTCTTTCACCTGGAAGCTTAAAAATTTACATATAATGTCCCTGGGAGGGGCTGTTGTCGCAGGTTTAGGTCTGAGGGCTCTATGTGCCCTTTCCAGGATTACTTCATGAGCGGAATCCGGGCCCAGTATAGAGATGCAGATTTGAGTAATCGTGTGTGAGATATCACTTGCAGTAACTGCTTCTGGGATGCCGCGAAAACGCAGGTTGTTTCGCCTTCCGCGATTTTCTTGATCCTCCACTGCGCAGTATAATGAGTTTAAGTTACTCTGAATGGAGGTTAGGTGATTCGCAACCTGTATCTGATGTTTCACCATCACCGCATGTGAATCTTCTAGTATCTCCACTCTTCTACCGATTTGCCGGACATCTTGCTTGATGGTTGACAGGTCTGTGCTCAGGGGCTCCAGTGCGGTAGCGAGGGTCACCGACAGGGCTTCTTTGAGGTAAGATCTAGAAATCGGGAGGCTATCTGAGGTATCCTCTTCCTCCGATACTGATTCTTTGTCTCTCTGTGTGCGGCCGGCGGCGCGTGGAGAGACAGGCGCCATTTTGTTATCCCGGGCTACATATGCTGCAGCGGCTTTCTTGACATATTTATCCATGTCGCCTTTGTTTGTTGCTTGCCTGTTCGGTTCTGAGGGGTCTCCGGCCTTTGAGCCACTGATTTTGACCATTTTTAAGTCTGTAGGCTAATTATAGGTGCTGTTAGGGTGATATTAAGTACGGAGCTGCAGCCTCAGGCAACCATCAGCTTCAGGCACTAGCTCCGCCCCCCTGACCTTCATTTCTTAAAGTAATGATGGCCACTCGTTTTTCTTTACTTAGCTGCTTTTTTCTTGCCGTAATACTAATTCTAACAGTCTATTCAGTAGGACTTACAGCTGTGTATCCACCTGACTTCTCCTCAATGCCACTGATGGTCCCAACCCCATTTATACGGCAAGAAATCCCACTTATTAAACCTGACAGGGCACACCTGTGAAGTGAAAACCATTTCAGGGGACTACCTCTTGAAGCTCATCAAGAGAATGCCAAGAGTGTGCAAAGCAGCAATCAAAGCAAAAGGTGGCTACTTTGAAGAACCTAGAATATGACATATTTTCAGTTGTTTCACACTTGTTTGTTATGTATATAATTCCACATGTGTTAATTTATAGTTTTGATGCCTTCAGTGTGAATCTACAATTTTCATAGTCATGAAAATAAAGAAAACTCTTTGAATGAGGTGTGTCCAAACTTTTGGTCTGTACTGTATATCAATACAACTCAAGTCAACAACTGCAGAGTTATTACAATGTTGAACAAATAATAAAAAACAAGTTTAATTATGATATTAGCAGTGTTCTACAAGTTCAAACAGTTCAATGGAGGCACCAGCAACATCAAATAATACAGCAACATCAGCAGCAATATTTCACAAGCCATTTAATGGCCTTGGTAGCAATTTTAAACAGGTTCAGCCCGTTCATTATCAATTTATGCGGAAAGCTCCTGAGGAGCCAAAGCAGAGGATGGGAGTGGTAGTGGCCCTGATGATGATGTATCGAGGTGTACTTCCCCAAGCTGTTGCTCCCTGTGGTGGGTCTAGTGAAGGAGGAATGCTCTTTGTTCCCTTGGGGCACTCCCTGTAGCTGTAGGCTCCCTGCCTGATGGTAGTTTGGGGGTGCCAATGGTGTTAATATCCATGTGGGTGCTAGGCAGTGCACATGATGGAAATTAAATGGACAGCGAGTGGTGTTAAAAGTCTGAGACAAGGCCAGATTGAACTTAACAAAAGTCTCTCTTTACTGTGTGCAACATAGGAGTTGAAGTACATCCATCAGTTATCTGTACACAGTGTCAATTCCCCCCAGATGTCCAGGCATGAACTAGCATTTTGTAGCAGCAATGGCCCTCTGGTTACTCTTTCTCTCTTAATATGGCTATTTAAGGACTGATAATATTACCCCTGATGAAGCTGTACCATTGGTGACAGTGATACACATGGCTTTTTCCTCCAGCACTCTGATAGAAGTATTTGACTTATTCCTACAGCCAGGTGGTATGATACGTTCTCTATATCATGGATATTCTGCACATTGCACTTGCATTTTTATATGAATTTGAATTGAAATATGATGTATTAGATTACTAGCTGATACATTATTGGCTATTTTTTGTTAGATATCTGTCTATTATAGTTCATATGCCTGATTTATTTGTTTGGATATTGGACCTCTACATTCATTGAATCTATGGTGCTATTTGGTGGGGGGAGGTTCTCATATATATAATTTTTGAGACCTCCAGGTTTGGCTGGTTTTTAATGTTTTAAAATTTGTCCAATACAGCTTTAGTCTCTTATTATACATGTTGATCTGTTTCTGCATTTACTTTGTCTTTTTGTTGTTTTGGTATACATTATTACTAAAGATTAGCAAAGTATTCATAAATTTGATCTGGCCGCTTTGGTTAATTTAGCAAAAAAAAATTTGCTTTTTGACAAATTACTTCACCACGAAGCGCATTTCTTTGTAAGTAATGGGTGCAATGACAGGGACCCGTGATTACGCTGCCCCACTTCATAGTACCCCTCAGATGCCATGTTCATAGCTGATCGAGGCATCTAAAAGTAATAATACAGTGTAAAAAATAAATTACATCATACTTACCTCATCCATTTGCTCAATCGTGACATCATCACGTTGGCTGGCAGGGTGACGTTATACGTCACTGCGCACAGGATTTTGAGAGAGATATTTAATCAAGATAGTGTCAACTGGTCCGTCGTTAGCAAATGGATGAGGTAAGTATGTTTTTTTTTTGCTTTTTACACTATTTCATGGAAAATCGATTCGCTACCACGAAGCACGAGGAAATTTGGCTTCACAGCAAATCAAATTTTCCTTAAAATTCAGATCAAAGCCGCTTTGTGACAAAGATGGAAACCTGATTGGCTTGATTTCCTATCACACTGAAAGGTTTAGCAGCTAGTTCTTGTCTATCGGCCTGGCAACACTCTCAGTAGAGCACTGCGTAGTGATGCAAAATTAAATCCTGACACCAAAAAAATCCAAGAGCAGGGCTCAGATAAGTTGCAGGTCTCCTAGACATTTAAGTTCAATCCAGCAGCATTAGAACAATACCTAAGGATATGGGAAACATATGCAATTTGCATCCCTTGCAATCACATTCTCATGCAATCGTCTCCTCACAGCTCCAGAAGCATATTCTAAAGCTCAGCAACAGCACACAGGTATGAGCACGGGCAGTAATGAGCACGTTCTCCTTTTTGTACACAGATTAACTCTAGAAAAATTGAAACAGGTACAATTAGACAACCTCTGTGACCAAAGTATATGCAGCTACTGAGACAGTCAAATGCACTTATTTTTAAACTTTTAATTTCTTAACTATAGAAAATTTGCACAATTGCACAATGTCTGCAGAAAAATATAGATTGTTGGAAAATAGGCTTATTGCACTTTTAAAAATGGTAGAAGCTTTGCAACATTTTTTTGGAAATCTTCTACATGTAAATACAACAGCTCATGTTAGGTGCAAAAAAGTCTATATAATGACAGCTACTAGTGTTGAGCGCGAATATTCGAATTGCGAATTTTTTTCTCGAATATCGCAATTTCGAGATTTCGCGAATATTTAGAATATCGTTCTATATATTCGCGAAATAGAATATTCGTTTTTTTTCTTTTTTTTTTAATTATATTTTTTTCTTTCCCACTTCCCTAAAGTTGTTCTTACCTGTCCTTTGGATTCCTGGCTTCCTGGCTGCTCCAGTCAGTGGCGTTTTCAACTTACTGCTATATTCCATATTAGCTAAATTACAATCTAATCTATATGTGTATTTTACGAAATTTCGCAATAGTCGCAATTGCGATGCGAGTAATATAACACAAAATATTCGCATGAAGATTTCAACTTAGCACTGCTATACTCCATATTCTAGCCTAATATGGAATATAGCTGTGCTAAGTTAGCACTGCTATATTCCATATTAGGCTAGAATATGGAGTATAGCTGTGCTAAGTTGAAATCTTCATGCGAATATTTCGTGTTATATTAGTCGCATCGCAATTTCGACTTTTTCAAATGTTCTTAATATTGCTCTAACTTCGTCTTTTAGAAATTTCGTAATATTGCTCTAACTTCGTCTCTTAGAATATTACGAATATTCTAAAAGACGAAGTTAGAGCAATATTACGAAATTTCGTAAAATACACATATAGATTGTAATTTAGCTAATATAGTGCTATAATCCCTTTTTTTTCCTGTAATTTTTTTTGCCTCTTCTGAACTTAAGTTTTGTAAAATATGTACACTATTAAAAATTATTACTATAGCAGTATATTAGCTTAAATACAATCTATGTGTATTTTACGAAATTTCGTAATATTGCTCTAACTTCATCTTTTAGAATATTACGAATATTCTAAAAGACGAAGTTAGAGCAATATTAAGAACATTTGCAAAAGTCGAAATTGCGATGCGAGTAATATAACACGAAATAGTCGCATGAAGATTTCAACTTAGCACAGCTATATTCCATATTCTAGCCTAATATGGAATATAGCAGTGCTAACTTAACACAGCTATATTCCATATTAGGCTAGAATATGGAATATAGCAGTGCTAAGTTTAAATCTTCATGCGACTATTTCGTGTTATATTACTCGCATCGCAATTTCGACTTTTGCAAATGTTCTTAATATTGCCCTAACTTCGTCTTTTAGAATATTCGTAATATTCTAAGAGACGAAGTTAGAGCAATATTACGAAATTTCGTAAAATACACATATTAGCCTAGCCATAGTCATTAGCATAGGAACGTTGCCTTATACTATCAAGATAAATTTTCGCAATATGCGAAAAAATTATTTCGCGATAATTGGAATAATTGCGAATATTCGATTTCGACGAATATAACACGAATATTCATGCGAATATTCGCGAAATATCGCGAAACCGAATATGGCACCTCCCGCTCATCACTAACAGCTACGACCCTGGTTGTAACAGGCACACAATATACTAGCTCACCCTATCCTGTCCCTTATGACAAAATCTGACTTTGCATACAGTGGCAGCATGGCTTAAAGATAATTTTCTGCACATTTACAAATGCACGAAAGTCATTTGGTGAACAACATGACCATATTGTTAAGGTTCTGTGGGCAGTTTATATGCAAAAACAAGTTGACAGGTTTCCTTTAACTACCATTGCACCAGTATGTGGAGTACAGTTTTGTAATACTTTCCAACAAATGGAGGGCATTAACTTCCTCGATACAGCTGGATCCAGACAATATAACCCTGGTGATTCAAGTATGAGTGGTCCTCCACAATTTCACCAGAATCCACAATGATGATGTGTATGGTGATCTGGACTAGCGTTAAGGGAAGTTATGGAAAATTCAAAGCGGCTGCTTCATCAAATTTCAAAAATAATTTTGCATTTCTTTGTATGTAGCGAGTGCAATGACGGGGAATGGCGATCATTGATCACACCATCTAAGGTTACCATTTAGGCATTTCAAGGGTTAATCAGGGTAAAAAAAAATAAAAATACTCAGCTTATCCATTTCATTGAGTAGAGGCCATCACAGCCATCTTTATTAAATACACTGAGAGAAATCCCGCAGGGTTACGTGATGACGTCAACGATACGCACAAGATTTCATGCGGTATCTTCAATTAAGATGGTCAATTTGTTTGACTTCAATTCGCTCAACACTAATTTGGGCCAATACACTAAGGGCTTGTTCACATCACCGTTATGAATCACGTTTTTGTTTTACGTTATAACATGGTTCTAAAGGAAAATAGCGGAATCCATAAGATGGAAGTCAAAACGGAAGCCTTTAAAAGGCATTCCGTTTTGATCCTTCATAATACAAGTCTATTGGCAGCATAATGGATCCGTCCTGGTTTCCATTATGCAGGAGTCCAGTCCTGCATAACGGAAACCAGGACGAATCCGTTATGCTGCCCATAGACTTGTATTATGACGGAATGCAAAACAGAAGCCTTTAAAAGGCATTCCGTTTTGCTTTCCGTCATAATAGAAATCTATGGGGATCATAACGGATCCGTCTGGTTCCCGTTATGCAGAACGGGAAAAAAAAGTCCTGTCGACAGGACTTTGTTTTCCCTCTTACATAATGGGAACCAGACGGATCCGTTATGATTCCCATAGAATTTTATTATGACAGATCAAAACGGGATACCTCTTAAA
This sequence comes from Bufo bufo, assembly GCF_905171765.1. NCBI lineage: Eukaryota > Metazoa > Chordata > Amphibia > Anura > Bufonidae > Bufo > Bufo bufo. Next base: position 459,638,981 of record NC_053389.1, on the reverse strand, counting down.
GGCTTCCGTTTTGCCTTCTGTATTATGGATTCCGTTATTTTCCGTTATAACCATGTTATAATGGAAAACAAAAATGAAATCCATAACGGCGATGTGAACCCGCCCTAACTTACCAGTCACTTTGGACAAGACACTGCATGAAAAACCTGGAACGTTAGGACTATGTAGATATCCAGGGACTAAATGCTACAGTATTTCACAAGCCCTAAGGCTTCTTTCACACGAACGATACAGATTGTGTCAGGAATGCGTTCAGGATGTGTTCCGTGAAACTCGCACTATTTCGCAGGCAATTTCAGTCAGTTTTGTCTGCAATTGCATTCAGTATTTCTTTTTTTCTGCGTGGTTACAATCAGTTTTGATGGATTTTTCCCACGCGTGAAGATTTACAAACAACATCTCCGAGCAATCAGTAAAAAATGCATTGAATTCGAACTGCATTCAGATTGTATCCGGATGCAATGCATTTTTCACTGAAGTCCCGTTCATTTCTATGGGTCCAGGGGTGTGTGAAAAGTGCAGAATACAGAATATGCTGCGATTCTCACGCAATGCAGAAATGATGCATGAAAAGCAACGCTCATGTGTACAGACCAATTGAAATCAATGGCCCAGTATTTAGTGCGGGTGCTATGTGTTCACTTCATGCATTGCACCCAACGGAAAACTCGCTCGTGTGAAAAGTGAGCGGTTCCCTTGCAGCTGGACTCTCTCTTTGGTGGTCATTAATTTGGGATTTTTTTTTATTCTGGACTGTTTAGTATACCTTTCTTTCTAGTTAGTAGATAAAGTAGAAGTAGAATAGATATGGCTAAACCTTTTGAGATTCTGGTTTTTAAAATTTGGTTCAGTCCTGAATGGATTCTACCTGAACCAAAGTCACTCCAATTACCCTGGAAATTGGTATATAACACCCTCCTATACTAAGAATTTTTAGAAAATGTTTACTCTTTTTTTGTAAATTTTTTATGAATTTTTGCTTTTTCTCTCCCCCTCCATAAGCTCTTGAACACAATGCAATAGTAAATAATGTTAGAGTAACACTGACATACATAACTATGGGTAAATGCATGTTTGATGATGTTAGCAAACAGCTTTTAAGCACAATGCACAGTCTTATTTGTTATGCTTTTTCATATTCTAAAGCTTCCAAAAAACTGTCCCTTATGGGGGTCAGAATGCCTGCTCATATGACACACACAAGTGCTACTTGTCAGAAGAAAGCACATTGCCTCTGTCCGTGTTTTGCGCATCCGTGGATCCGTGGATCTGCAAAACACACACGGATGTGTGAATGGACCCTAACTGGGGCAGAATGCACGCTCAAGTGTTAGGCTAGGGCTATATGGTGATATAGGTCACAGAAATGTCATGCAGCATTTTTAATAATGTTAGTCAATAGTGTTGGACTGCGACATGCTACATGCTGCGACTGCGATGTGATGACTTGGGTGGATTTTGTGCGACTGTCACGCAACTTTTCTACTACAAGAGGTCGCACAATAGATGTCATTGTGTAGCCCTGGCCTTAGTTGTTAGAAGAAAAAGTGGCTTTCTCTAAATAATCCTAGAAAAATTATCCCTTTTAATTGGGAGCAGCAGCAGTACAGTGTGGATATGAAAAGGGTAGGGTAAAACAGGCACGTGGAGGCAAAAGTGGTGGCAGCAGAAGCAGCATGGAACATACAATTCAGTAGATTGGCTGTCAATAGGTAGTAGTAGTGCAGTGACCAGGATGCAGGTATACTGACGCCACTTTAATGCAGTGGGTCAGGATATGGGTATAATAGTCTATAGTTTGTTCATGACGCCAATTGCAGCGTGTGCGCAGGGTATTGTCACAGGGCCCTTCAAAGATGTTATAACGCACGTCCCAGGTTAGGAATGCCAGAGTTGTGTAATGTCTCTGTATGGTAGTGGTAATGGTGTCAACGGTGTCTCCTACCTGGGTACGGCTGGACTTCTGGCTCACTTGCAATAAATTAAGGGTAGTGATAGTGGGAGTAATAGAGGAATTGGTGTTGTACGTGGCTGGGGGGAAGAACATACCTTCAGTGAGATCACTGAGGACGAGGAACGGGACATGAGTAGCTCGGCATCCAACCTTGTGCAAATGGGGACTTTCATGCTGTCATGCCTGTTGAGGGACCCTCGTATAAAAAGGCTGAAGGAGAACAACCTGTACTGGGTGGCCACGCTACTAGATCCCCGGTATAAGCAGAGAGTGGCTGAAATGTTACCGAATTACCGGAAGTCGGAAAGGATGCAGCAGTTCCAAAACAAGTTAAAAAGTATGCTTTACACAGCGTATAAGGGTAATCTACCAGGGGAAGAGGTGAAAGTAATCCTCCTCCTACCACGACCACGCCGGCAAGGACAGGACGCTTTACAGACGTGTTGTTGATGTTGGACATGCAGAGCTTTTTAAGTCCTACGCATCACCACAGCCCTTCGGGGTCCACCCTCAAAGAACGACTCGACCGACAGGTAGCAGACTACCTCGCCTTAACTGCAGATATCGACACTCTGAGGAGCGATGAACCTCTTGACTATTGGGTGTGCAGACTACTGGCCTGAGCTATCCCAATTTGCGATAGAACTTCTGGCCTGCCCCGCTTCAAGTGTCCTGTCAGAAAGGACCTTCAGCGCAGGAGGAAGTATTGCCACTGAGAAGAGAAGTCGCCTAGGTCAAAAAAGTCTAGATTACCTCACCTTTATTAAGATGAATGAGGCATGGATCCCGAAGGGACTGACAGTGTGGGATGCATTTGACTAAAAAAGGCCTGATGAGATGCCTTGGGCAAAAAATGGTCCACACGCTGCTGTATTTAATCTCTGCATGCCGGATGACTTGCGTGACTTCTCCGCTACCAACTAGGGTTCAAGCCGCAATGTTTTAGTACACTTTCTGCCTGGAAAACATGAATTTTTCCGGCCGCTGCTACAGCAGCGTCTGCAACAATACCTAGTTTTTCAGGAATGTGTACATGCCTAATTTTTCTGGCCTCAGGTGCTGCACTGTGGCTGCAAAAACAAAACAAACAAAAAAAAGGCACGTACATGTGTCAATTCCCCTTCATGATCGTTACCTTGTTGTGGTGAAGGGGCTTGCATATCACAATGAAGCGATCACCTCTATGAGTGTGTTGGCAATGGCAATGTTGGCATACTCCAGATGATAAGGTCGTTGCTTTATTGTGAACAGACCAAAAGCGATCGGCTGGATAATTTTGCATAGAAAAAACATAAATTTTCTTTGTGATCATCTAAGGTGATCATTAAAGCCTACTAGGCCAACAATGGGCCCACACTGCAGAATCATTGTTTTCTGGGTCACTTAACTGTCACTGAACTACCTCAGCATGACCATAGGCTTTGAAAAACCGCCATCGCCTGCAATCTCCCAAACGGTTGACAACTCTTTGCGGTTGTCTAAACTCTATTCCATACACGTCCCCTGATTGGGGACGTAACAGGGATTAAACTGATAGGAATAGTACTACTTAACATACCACTCATATTGGCTAGCACAGTACATTGCACGGCGCACGCGCAGTGCCCCAAATTGAAAGTGGGAGGACCGACCAAGCATCTTTTTCCATATCCCGGTTCCTAAAATCTATTCCATACACGTCCCCTGATTGGGGACGTAACAGGGATTAAACTAATAGGAATAGTACTACTTAACATACCACTCATATAGGGTAGCACAGTACATTGCACGGCGCACGCGCAGTGCCCCAAATTGGAAGTAAGAGGACCGACCAAGCATCTTTTTCCATCTCCCGGTTCCTAAAATCTATTCCATACACCACACCGGCCCCTGATAGGGGACAAAACTGAGATTAAATTGGTAAGAACAGATTTTTTTTAATTTAAAAAAAAAAAGAGGACAGCCTCTGCGGAGCTGGGTATTTTTTTGCCGGGTTACTGAACGCTCATGCACAATGGCTGTAGGCTCATACGTCCTTTTGCGGAGGTGACAAACATGGTCAGTCAAACCCAAGGCAGCATCATCGACCTCATCCCATATGCGTTTTTTATGGAGCATGCCCTGCGAAGAGTGCTGGATCAGGCCGTAGATGAGCATGAAGAGGAAGAGTTGTGGTCATTATTACCACCAGAAGCAGCCTTGTCGTCGTTGATTGCTGGACCTGCGGCAACGCAGAGAGAGGAGTCTGAAGAAGAGGAGTCAGAGGAGTTAGGTGGCTTTGAGGAGGTGGAAGACCAACCACAGCAGGCATCCCAGGGGGCTTGTTGTCACCTTTCAGGGACCCTTGGTGTTGTACGTGGCTGGGTGGAGGAAGAGACCTTCAATGACGTCAGTGAGGACAAGGAACGGGACATGGCTAGCTTGGTATACAACCTTGTGCAAATGGGGAGTTTGCGGTTGTGCAAATGGACTGTTTACGGTTGTTTGCGGTGCGTTAAACAGGGAGTTTGGTCTGTCAGAGTTTGGTCTGTCACTGTGAAGCGGGCGTAACCCTTACACTACCTGATCGATACAACATCATACCTGATCGTATACACACACTGGATGTTTTAAAGCACGTTATTCCAAACAATTTAGGAATGTTAGGTGATTTATGCCCTTTATGGATTAAAACCCGACTCTGCGTCAACTACGTAATTTTCCATGGGAGTTTTGCCATGGATCCCCCTCCGGCATGCCACAGTCCAGGTGTTAGTCCCCTTGAAACAACTTTTCCATCACTATTGTGGCCAGAAAGAGTCCCTGTGGGTTTTAAAATTCGCCTGCCTATTGAAGTCTATGGCGGTTCGCCCGGTTCGTCCTTTAGCGAACATTTGCGGAAATTCGCGTTCGCTGTTCGTGAACGGAAAATGTTATGTTCGCGACATCTCTATTGGAATCCTCACCCTCCCTGCCACTTTTATTAGACATAATAAAATGGTTGGCTCCTTGGTTTCCCTCCCCTGCTCGGCATTTGCCCTGACTGCCATGTATATAAATGCTAAAAAGCAAGGTTAGTGCAGGTAAGTCCCCTAAAGAATGGTTGGGGGGGGGGGGAATCAGTGAAGATAAGTAAAGGCAGAGTTAGTAAATAGTTCTTTTTTTAGCTCTGTATATACAAAATAAGAGAAATGAGCTATATTGGTGGTGCCAGGGCTGTTAGTACATCCAGGATCCAGAAATATACTGAATTGCCTAACAGTAGATATGGTCCAAACTAAGTTAAATAAGGTAAATGTGAACAAGGCTCCAGGTCTAGAGTGATTACACCAAATGCATAGACTTAAAGAACTCAGTTCGATTATTGCTATACCCCTGTTCATAATTTTTGTGATTATCTAGGGACTGGTAAAGTGCCAAGTGACTGGAGCAAGGCAAATGTGGTGCTCATATTAAAAAAGGGCTCTAGCTCTTCCCTAGGTAGTTATAGACCAGTAAATGTATATATTCTTGAGAAGAGACATCTAAGCCCCCTGATTAACCTAAACAAATATATAAATGGGCCATACAAAAAACATGATGAAAAGCTGTTCCATGTAAAATCCAGTGTCACTGGCTGTTGTAGACGCTAAAACCACACACTGGTGGTATGTGGTGCGGCGTCCGGTGCTGGTATGACCAGTGTGGTCGCATCCTTATGCCTGTAAACTATCCTATTAAACTAGTGGCTCCCGATGATACTTACAAGTTGAAACGCGTCGAGCCTGCAATATCTTATCTGCCTTCAACTGCCTTTATATGGGGGCAGTATTACTACACATTGCACAGTAATTGACGGGCCCTTGGCATCATAAGAGCCCTGCGGTAATCACTGCTATTTCCTAGGCAGTTAGTAGGGGTTAAGTAGACCTTGTAGTAATCTTGTTTGGCTGCGGGTTGACTGTTAGTGTGTCACATACTAGTATATCCATAGATGATATTGTGTTCATCTTTTGGATTGATTGACACCAACCCCTGGCAACCTCAGGCATTTGTGTAGTAACGCTTCTTAGGTACCATTATTGAGCACCAGGTGTTACTAACCTCTGATGTGATGGATGATGCTTTAATTTGGCACCACACCCTGGCTACTGGTACTATAGAGAACTGTGGTTAGCAGTTTCAAGTAGTGCTCCCCCACAAGCCTCTGCACAAGGGCCACTTGGTACACTATCCTCTCCCGGTGTTTTCTCCATACGCGGGCCCTCTTCAAATTCCTCTAATCATGAGGGCTAGTCTGATTGACATGTACTTCTAGGTCCAGAGGAGTCTTTATTAATGCTTAGCCTGTTTTTGGGTGTCCCTCCCCTTTTATCCATTGACTTTCAATAAAGATTTGTTGCTTTATTTTAGCATCTACAACAGGCAATGATACATTAGTTTCAGCAGACACATACCCTTTTACTATTCGCCGTCCACCTCCATGTAAAATCCCCTCAAAAGACAAGGGGTCACTGCCTCTGCCTGGAAAAGAAAAAAGTTCCAGAGATGTCAAGACTTCTTTACTGTAAGAAATGTAAATCTGTGGAATAGTCTACCTCAGGACATGGTCACAACAGGAACCGTGGGAAGTTTAAAAAGCTTAGATTCATTCTTAAAAATATATGACATTAAGGGCTCATTCACACGACCATTGCCCCTCCGTTGCCGTATTGCTGCCCGCATACGGCAGGTTCGCAATGCATGGGGCACTGGCTGTGTGCATTCCGCATCACGGATGCGGACCCATTCACTTGAATGGGTCCGACCTAAATCCGGAGATGCGGTGCGGAACGGAACCACAGAACGGGAACCACAGAACGGAACCTACGGACGCACTACGGAGTGCTTTCGTGGGTTCCGTTCCATGACTCCGCACCGCAAAAAAATAGAACTTGCTCTATCTTTTTGCGGAACGGACGGATCGCAGACCCATTCAAGTGAATGCGGCTGATCCACGGTTAGTGCCCGTGCATTGTGGACCACAATTTTCGGTCCACAGCACGGTCATGGGCAGCACACAGTTGTGTGAACAAGCCCGAATTCTTATAAAAATGTGTATAAATCGGGGTCTCACTCCCCTTTTTCAAAAATTCACATTCCCACCTATTGTCACGGCTGAGAATGGGGGAAATCCTCAGCCGTGCAGTGTCGGAAGATGTCCAGTCGCTACTCGCCAGGAACACAGAATCAGGGAGCAGGTCACCTCCTGTTTTGTCCCTAACGCTGACCCTGTCTCCTACCTGCATGGGCCCACCTTGATGGTAGGAGGACCCATGCGCAGGAACCTTGGATCCCTGACTTACCCTCCGACCGGTCCCTGGGCTAAGGAGCAGGGTAAGACAACCCACTCCTCCTAGGCACGGAGGAGCAGGAGTCTCACTGGCCAAGCAGCATGAAGAAGGGGGGTACATAAACAGGACTATGGATAAGACAGGTGAACCAAACAGTTCCACACAAACCTGTCTCAGCCTTGCTGACTGGAACCCGTGCTAAAAAAAGGCTGTCCACACAGACAAAGGTAAACAGCACACACATGAAGACACACAGGGACCAGGACATCCATAGCTGCACAAAAACTAAAGACACAAGACATCAACAACACATCACAGTATTAGAACTTATGACCGGAAGGGTGGCCCAAGAAGATGGAAAATCACAGGAGGCTGCAACAGCAAAGCATGACTGAAGCAACTTACTGAGCCATGCCAAAGTGAGAGGCTTTATAGGCCTAAGAGGCCACACCCAACGGTCAGATACACCCAGTGACATCACACACACTGGGAAGGGAGTTAACCCTTCCAGCACCACAGGAAAGGGAAAACACCAACTAAAAGGGAAAGTGTCCAACACAACAAACACACTGTGGTTGTTGCCGCAGGCAACGACATGGGTGGCAACCGTGTCCTGGGAGACAGCCCCAAGGCCGGGACACTGCCACCACATGTACATAACGACAAACGTTGCCACGGGCAACCACAGTAAAGGAAAGGTGTCCGTGCACACCACACACTACACAGAGTGCACACAGACAAAACGACAGTGCATACATACACGCACACAAACTCCAAAGGGACCGCACACATACCTGTTGTCCGCGGCAACCGCACTTGAGGCAAACAACATCAAGCTTCAAGCTGCGGTTGAAACAACAACCCAAACCGCGGGCAACTGTATGCGGCTCCCAAGGAGTCACGGCCAATACCGTGGCTGTGACACTCCCACCCCTCAAAGCCCCCCCCCACCAAAAAAAAAAAAAAAAACACGTGAGGGGCTCACACAAGGGGATGGGAGAAGGGGACGTCCACTCTCAGACACGGTTCCCAAAAAGTCGCTGTCAGCTGCATCCTTTCCCAGCACACAACTCAGCCAGTCCGACGAGGCCTGCAGCCCGCACCAGCGATGAACGAGGGGACTCTCCACACACGTCCCCACTCCAGTCGCTGCCAGCAGACACTCCTAGCCAGCACGCAGCCGGACCACTTACGGAGTGCTGCCAGCAAACGACCAGAGATGGGAACATGGAGAGGGACGAGGGATCCCCAACAAAGACACGGAAGGTAAGGTGGCGGGGAAAAGCCACCAACCGTGCCGTTAACGGAGATCCCCCCGAAACGCTCTCCCTCCGGAGAACGCGCATGCAGGCCACAAGAGGATGGCACTGCATGCTGCACCCTCTTTCGAAGGTGTGCACCCGCACACCAAACAAACACACCGGTGCCATAAAATCAGGGGGACGCCAAACAAGGCAAAGGTGAAGGGATGGCGGGGAAACACCACTCACCGCTCCGTCAGAGGCGAAACCCCCAGAACGCTCTCCCTCCGAAGAGTGCACATGTACCCCTTCCGCAGACGGCGGTACATGCTTCACCCTCTTTCGAGGGACGGATACTCCCACCCCTCAAAGCCCCTCCCAACAACAAAAGGGGAAGGTTGGTGAGGCACAAAAAACAATGGGAGGGGGGGAGGTGAATGACAAACAAGGAGACACCAACACGGACACGGTGAGAAAGGAATGGCGGGGAATGCCACTCACCGCGCCGTAACCGGTGATACCCCTATAACGCTCTCCCTCCGGAGAATGCGCATGCACCCCATCCATAAATGGCGGTACATGCTGCCCCCTCTTTCGAGGGAACCTCCAAGCAAGGAGCCTTTCCGGTCATACTGTCACGGCTGAGGATGGGGGAAATCCTCAGCCGTGCGGTGTCGGAAGATGTCCAGTCGCTACTCGCCAGGAACACAGAATCAGGGAGCAGGTCACCTCCTGTTGCGTCCCTAATGCTGACCCTGTCTCCTACCTGCATGGGCCGACCTTGATGGTAGGAGGACCCATGCGCAGGAACCTCGGATCCCTGACTTACCTTCCAACCGGTCCCTGGGCTAAGGAGCAGGGTAAGACAACCCACTCCTCCTGGGCACGGAGGAGCAGGAGTCTCACTGGGCAAGCAGTACTATGGATAAGACAGGTGAACCAAACAGTTTCACACAAACCTGTCTCAGCCTTGCTGACTGGAACCCGTGCTAAGGAAAGGCTGTCCACACAGACAAAGGTAAACAGCACACACATGAAGACACACAGGGACCAGGACATCCATAGCTGCACAAAAACTAAAGACACAAGACATCAACAACACATCACGGTATTAGAACTTATGACCGGAGGGGTGGCCCTTACAAGAAGATGGAAAATCACAGGAGTCTGCAACAGCAAAGCATGACTGAAGCAACCTACTGAGCCATGCCAAAGTGAGAGGCTTTATAGGCCTAAGAGGCCACACCCAACGGTCAGACACAGCCAGTGACATCACACACACTGGGAAGGGAGTTAACCCTTCCAGCACCACAGGAAAGGGAAAACACCAACTAAAAGGGAAAGTGTCCAACACAACAAACACACTGTGGTTGTTGCCGCAGGCAACGACATGGGTGGCAACCGTGTCCTGGGAGACAGCCCCAAGGCCGGGACACTGCCACCACATGTACACAACGACAAACGTTGCCACGGGCAACCACAGTGCAGGAAAGGTGTCCGTGCACACCACACACTACACAGAGTGCACACAGACAAAACGACAGTGCATACATACACGCACACAAACTGCAAAGGGACCGCACACATACCTGTTGTCCGCGGCAACCGCACTTGAGGCAAACAACATCAAGCCTCAAGCTGCGGTTGAAACAACAACCCAAACCGCGGGCAACTGTATGCGGCTCCCAAGGAGTCACGGCCAATACCGTGGCCGTGACACCTATCCCTTGTTGAACTTGATGGACTTTAGGTCTTTTTTTCGACCGTATTAACTATTTACCATGAATATGAAAAAATGCTTTACATGTCAACAATGTAGATGGTGTAGGTGTTTCTAAGCTAGCCTCTGAATGTTAAGGTCCAGTTTCAGCTTGTGGGTATGGAAAATGTATGATGGCCAGCGTTAAGAGGGCTGTAGTATTCCTGACTACAGTAACTTGCCCTGTCCTGGAAATACAAGGGTGAGGAATTATCATATTGCCGGTATTTGGGAGGGAAATCTCTAGGGTGACCAAGGAGTGTACTGAGTCAGGGAAATAGGACACTCAAGTCACCATATGTACTGTTCAACATGCTGGTACTGGACCCATGGGTGGCTTGGACTGAAATCACATGTTTTGACAGTGTAGCTGTTGGTCTTGCAGAACTTGACATAGATGGGGTGCAACACTATGAAGAAAGATGTCCTCAGGAACGTTAGCCCTGCTACAATTCAGATACTCGCATAGGTGTCAATCATCGCTCAGATATTTATGTCTCATATACAAGGTATGTCAAGATGCCCTCTTCCATTGCATGGTGCAGATCAAGAGTCTGCAGCCAATCCTAGGAATGGAGGGTTCCTCAAGGGTTAATTGCTGCAAGTTGCCTCAAGTTCAGTTTCATCGGAATCTTCCTCTGGATCCATAAAACTGTCAATAATACTAAAAAAGAAAAAATCTGATGTATGGAAGTACGTTATGTACCATAGGCCTCTATGGAGCACACCATGCTCCCATACTGACAATTTTCCCTTTGTGCATGCCCATTTCTTCATGAAGTGATATGTGAAAGTAAGGTACACATCATGGTGGTCTCTGGTACTTCCCAAACCTTTGTATTTAATATTATGTGACATTACCAATTTTTACCAGTACTAGTCTACCAGTTGTACTAAAAATTATTCCAATTTCCAAAAAGAAAACTTATGCTTGAAGGTCCATAACTTTCTAAAGGAATATCTGCATTCTCATGAGAGCTATAGTCTTCTCTTTGGTGCGCCATATCTGCTGTGATGCTGTTCAGTTAGCTATTTAGCAACTTCAAGTTTTTTATTTTTTTTACGGCGAATAAATCAGCAGTGGCATTATAAAAAAAAAATACAACAACACAGTAAGCAACTGAAAATTCAGTAGTCACCCCATCAGGGCAACATGGTGGCAATATAGGGGCCATTTGCAGTTCTGCCAAATATGTGTGGGTCACATGGCAATAACGGGGGTAATAACTGTTGGGTGAATTTAGATTGACACCTGTGCCTACAAGATGCTCTTTCGCATTCCTCTGTCAGAAGCTCCTTGCAGATCTTCTCCCATGCTGTATCCTTGTGGACAAGGTCATGTTCAGAGTTTGCTCTTCTCTTCCGGGTTTATGGGTGGCCCTACATAAGAGTTATGAGTCTCTCTGGGTCTGCTCTAGATATTTTGGGCCCTATTCTTGTCTCAGCAGCTAGTCAGAGATGTAGATTCACTCTGTCACTATGCCATGTGGGGATTTCCCAGCTATATCCTAGCAACAGATCTTTGAAATACAGACAGAACACAGAATGGCTTTTGTTCTATAGAAGTGAATAGGAGGCATGGGTCTGCAAGAAAGCACAGGGATAAGACTTGCTCTACATTTATGGACTGGAATCGCAGATCTACAAAATATAAGAAAGTGTGCATGGCCCCATAGAAATGAATAGGTTGGTGTGCTATTAGCTAGCATAGGCCCTTCAGCTTGTTGCTATTTAAAACTGCCAATAATCTGGTAAACAAAAGATATAACCCTAACACAATATCCAGTTTACTATAGTATGACAGGTCTTTATATATTTACAGCAGTGGTCTAATATATAAAAGACCAGAAAAAAAGGCTAAATGAGACAAGTATGAGTCTGTAGGAGCAGAATACCTTCATTGCACATTTAAAACAAACTTAAAGATGTTTTCTGGCTCATTCATTTAACCCGTAGGATACCCCTGCTGTAACTGTACAGCACTGTGAACTGCGAACTGGGAAATCCCAGCGCTGTACAGCTATGGCGGGGTGATCGGGAGGGTGCAGGAGCTGCACTCTCCCTATCAGCAGCAGGGGCCCAGCTGTTCCTGACAGCCATGCCCCTGTTGTATGTGCCCGAATCAGTGAAAACACTGATGCCAGCGCATTAACCCTAGCATGTGCGATGTGTTTGGAGGGAGGGAACTCACTCCATGTCCCCATCAGGTGGCCACGCTGTGGTGAGGGGAACCTGATGGCTGGGAAGGCAGCCCAATGCCTTCCATAGGCATTGTGCTGCCTTCCATGTAAGCCTGTGAGACCCAGCCCCCTGGGTCTAACAGGTAAACAGGCTGTGTCATAAACGTACAGCCAATACATTACAATACAGATGTATTGTAATGCATTGTACATAGGATCAGACCACCAAAAGTTTAAAAATAGTTTAAAAAAGTGTTTTACATAATGAAAAAATAAAAGTTACAAGTAAAAAAAAAGGGTCTTTTCCCATAATTAAGTTATAAAAAATTTTAGAAAATAGGGAAAAAAGAGAAGAAAAGTAGACATATTAGGTATCGCCACGTCTGTATTGACTGTCTCTTTAAAAATATTACATGAGCCACCCGGTTAGGTGAACACTGTAAAAAAAAAAAAAAAATGCTGAAACAGACTATTTTTGTCACCTTGCCTCACAAAAAGTGTAATTCCAAGCGATAAAAAAGTCATATGAACAGCAAAATGATACCAATCAAACTGTCATATCGTCCTGCAAACAATAAGACCCTACCTAAGACAATCACTCAAAAAATAAGAAAATATGTCTCTCTTTTTTTGTTTTAAAAAATGCTTTTATCATGTAAAACTTAACAAAAATAATAGACACATTAGGTGTCGCCACATCTGTAACAACCTGCTCTACAAAAAATATAACATGATATGCCCCCTTGGGTGAATGCTGTAAAAAATATAAAAATAAAAGCTGTGCCAATTTTTTGGTCACCTTGCTTCACAAAAGTGTAATACTAAGTGATCAAAAAAATAAAAATAAAATGTCACCTCTGTTTTACTTTAATTCTTGTGGAACACCTCAAAGTTTAACAAATTGTGTAACATCAGTTTTGAAAAATTTGAGGGGTGTAGCTTCTAAAATGGGGTCATTTATGGAAGGTTTCCATTATGTAAGCCCCTCAAAATCACTTTATAACTGAACTTGTGCTTAAAACAATGGTTTTGGAAATTTTCTTGAAAATGTGAAAAATTGCTTCTAAAATGCTAAGTCATCTAAATGATGTCAACATAAAGTAGACATATACAGTTGCAAGAAAAAGTATGTGAACCCTTTGGAATGATATGGATTTCTGCACAAATTTATCATAAAATGTGATCTGATCTTCATCTAAGTCCCAACAATAGACAATCACAGTCTGCTTAAACTAATAACACACAAAAAATTTAATGTTACCATATTTATATTGAACACACCATGTAAACATTCACAGTGAAGGTGGAAAAAGTATGTGAACCCTTGGATTTAATAACTGGTTGAACCTCCTTTGGCAGCAATAACTTCAACCAAACGTTTCCTGTAGTTGCAGATCAGACGTGCACAACGGTCAGGAGTAATTCTTGACCATTCCTCTTTACAGAACTGTTTCAGTTCAGCAATATTCTTGGGATGTCTTGTGTGAATCGCTTTCTTGAGGTCATGCCACAGCATCTCAATCGGGTTGAGGTCAGGACTCTGACTGGGCCACTCCAGAGGCGTATTTTCTTCTGTTTAAGCCATTCTGTTGTTGATTTACTTCTATGCTTTGGGTCGTTGTTCTGTTGCAACACCCATCTTCTGTTGAGCTTCAGCTGGTGGACAGATGGCCTTAAGTTCTCCTGCAAAATGTCTTGATAAACTTGGGAATTCATTTTTCCTTCGATGATAGCAATCCGTCCAGGCCCTGAAGCAGCAAAGCAGCCCCAAACCATGATGCCCCCACCACCATACTTCACAGTTGGGATGAGGTTTTGATGTTAGTGTGTTGTGCCTCCTTTTCTCCACACATAGTGTTGTGTGTTTCTTCCAAACAACTCAACTTTGGTTTCATCTGTCCACAGAAGATTTTGCCAGTACTGCTGTGGAACATCCAGGTGCTCTTGTGCAAACTGTAAACGTGCAGCAATGTTTTTTTGGGACAGCAGTGGTTTCCTCTGTGGTATCCTCCCATGAAATCCATTCTTGTTTAGTGTTTTACGTATCATAGATTCGCTAACAGGGATGTTAGCATATGCCAGAGACTTTTGTAAGTCTTTAGCTGACACTCTAGGATTCTTCTTCACCTCATTGAGCAGTTTCCGCTGTGCTCTTGCAGTCATCTTTACAGGACGGCCACTCCTAGGGAGAGTAGCAGCAGTGCTGAACTTTCTCCATTTATAGACAATTTGTGTTACCGTGGACTGATGAACAGCAAGGCTTTTGGAGATACTTTTATAACCCTTTCCAGCTTTATACAAGTCAATAATTCTTAATCGTAGGTCTTCTGAGAGCTCTTTTGTGCTAGGCATCATTCACATCATCCAATGCTTCTTGTGAAAAGCAAACCCAGAACTGGTGTGTGTTTTTATAGGGCAGGGCAGCTGTAACCAACACCTCCAATCTCATCTCATTGATTGGACTCCAGTTGGCTGACACCTCACTCCAATTAGCTCTTGGAGATGTCATTAGTCTAGGGGTTCACATACTTTTTCCACCTGCACTGTGAATGTTTACATGGTGTGTTCAATAAAAACATAGTAACATTTAATTCTTTGTGTGTTATTAGTTTAAGCAGACTGTGATTGTCTATTGTTGTGACTTAGATGAAGATCAGATCACATTTTATGACCAATTTGTGCAGAAATCCATATCATTCCAAAGGGTTCACATACTTTTTCTTGCAACTGTAGAAAATGTAAAGTAATAACCATTTCCATAAAAGCAGAGAAAGTCATATTCAGAACATTTTTCCACATTTTCTAAATTTTTTTTATAAATAAAGGTAAACATATTGACTCAAATTAATCACTAACACGAAGTACAACGTGCCATGAGAAAAGAATCTCCGAAGGGCTTGGATAAGAAAAAGCTTTCCAAAGTTATTACCACATGTCAGATTTGAAAAAAACGGCCTGGGATTTAAGGTGAAAAGTGGCTCGGTACGTAAGGAGTTAAAAAAGTAGCATCAGAATGGTGTATAATAATAAAATAATCAACATTTACCTTTCCGATCCCTCCCACATTTCTTGATCCTCCACTGTTCTCTGTCTCCAAGTCCTACTCGACACACAGGAATTGACCGCTTAGCCAATCACTGGTGTGAGTTCAAAAGGACCAGGAAGTAGAGACCAGTGGGAGATTGGAAAACAATGGAACAAAAGTAGGGTTGAGGGAACCCGAACTGTAAAGTTCAGGTTCATACCGAACTTTAGGATTTTTGGACCCCGGACCCGAACATTTCTGTAAAAGTTCAGGTTCGGTGCTTTTTGAAAGGTTGCAGAGCAGCCAATCAACAAGCGTTTAACTGTGTGACCTTATAAGCCATCACAGCCATGCCAACTAATGGCATGGCTGTGATTGGCCAGTGCAGCATGTGACCCAGCTTCCATACAAGCTGGAGTCACGTAGCGCTGCACGTCACTCTGCTGTTAGGATCTGGACTTGAACCCGGGACCTCTGCTGTGTCTGGCGGTGCCTCTACTTGCTGAGCCACCTGAAATGCTGGACAGTTCCTTAGACTATTCCTTGAATGATCTTGTCTTGAATCTTGTTTGCCTTGAACCTTGAACTCTTTGCTCCTCCCATGAACTTGCTGATGTAAGCCATGTCTCTGCACTTCCTGGTTGCCAGAATATTGTGCCTTTACCAGCCAATATCTTGCTCTTGTCTATCCTGCTGCCGACCGTATCTCTGCTACCATCCGTTACTGACTTTTGGCTTGTTTCTCAACCACGCTTCTGCTTGATCCCTGCCTGCTATATCTGCTACTGGACCTTGGCTCGCTCACCTCCTCACCTCCATATCCTGAGGACCGCGACCTGGTACTAACACGCAGCAAAGTCCATCTCCACCATCAGGAGCTCTGGCAAATACCGGTTAGTACTTAGACCCAGCACCTCAGGTGAACCCGTGTCATCAGCCAAGGTGTCCTGTTTGAATATCTGCTCCGCTGCTATAGCTACTGGCCTACGAGCCCGACCCCACACCGTGACAGAATATTCTGGCCTAAAACATGGAGGCCGTTGTAGCAGCTACTGTGGCTCCTCTCAGGGTGCAAATCTCTGAGTTGCAGACATTCGGTGTTAACTACCAGGAAAAGTTTGCTGATTTACAAATTGAAGTGAAAGGGCTACAAGAGGACATCCTTGATCTGCATAGACAATTGCGGGACTTTCATTCCTGCGATACTGCTGCCGTAGATACTAACGCACGAATGCCCCTACCACTCAAGTTTAATGGAGGCCGTCACAATTACAGAGGTTTCCTTAATCAGTGTCGTATATACTTTCAGATGCAACCAGCTGCATTTACTTCTGACAGGAAAAAGGTGCTGTTCATTATCAATCAATTTTACATTAGTGTATACCCAGTGTACGTAGAGGCATTTATAATTGTGTTTTACATTTGGTCATAAGACCATTGGTTGCCTACTCTTGACGTGCACTTATTTGTTTTTTGGTGTGTAATCTTAATTGTGGTAAAAATTAACTTTTATTTCATTAAATTTAATAAATATTGACAACTAATAACTAGCCTACTTAAATTATAAATTTAAAACTATCACCAGTGGGCCTGACGGTGCTGCACTATATATATTGATCTGCTGACAGCCGTTTGGCAATGGCAACTGTAGCTTTGTTCAGCTGGCTATTTGCCTCTTTGTGTGCTGAAATGAATACCAGTGTCCACTATTTGCAACAGTTATGACACATTGTCAGCAGGCTGTACGGTATTGGTGCTATTGTGCACTATATTGTGACGTTGATAGTGATGCAAGTGCTGCTGTAGCTGCCTACTGCCTATCCTGTTACTGGGGTTTGTTCAGTGGCGTTCTGATTACAGCACAATCCCTCGTTGTGCTGTCCTGGCGGCGCAGTCACTTGCTAAGCTATGATCTACTATTCCGTAGCTAACACCTTCATAATCGGCCCTACTGTGGTCTAAAATCTAAGCGCTGCCTCCCGACATGTTTCGCCATAGATATGGCGTCTTCAGGGGATCGGGCAGTATGTGAGGAGAGTGGCGTTACCGGGTATATTTGAAAACTCCCACCGGTATGACGCGGTACTGTTTGAGCAATAGCCTTGCTCCTTACTGAGCCTATTCCTGTTTTTTCTTTCGTGATCTGTAATAGGTTGTTAGTATCGTCCGGGCTCTGACGTCAGTGCTCGCGCGATTTCGCTCATTTCTCGCGCATGTCTTCATACTTAGAGCTTTGCGGCTCCGATCTGCTGACTCATCTACCTACATTAGGGTTTGTCGCCGATCTTTTAGTATGGTTAGAATATATGGGAAAGCTGGAAAGGGTGCCGCGCATGCCTCTGTACTTGGAGATTTTGGACTGCTAGATCTCTCATTATTCTGCGCATGTCTATATACTTAGATGTTTTTTGCCTGGTCCCTTTTCCTGCTTTTCTTTTTTTGGGGCAATTCTCTCAATATGTAGCTGATTATCTGCTTCTTTTAGTTCCTTTTATTAAAAATATGATATATTGGTGCCTTCTCTCTGTTAATATTGATTTAGCACTGATAGTTTACCAGAAGAGTCTAACTTGATTTCATTTATATACTTGATTTGGATGTTATTGATTATGTAATTGTCATTTACATAATTTTTTTATTATTGTTTTTATTGGGTTATATTAATTTTTCTCTCCTGTTTTTCTTACAGGCTCGGTCGACATCATCTAGATCTTTTTAGAAGGTATTATACCCGTTATTATTTTTTATTTTTATCAACATGTTGGTATTGGTTGTAGTTGTTTATCATTTATTCTACAGATCTGACAGTGGCGGTAATTCATACAATAGGTAATACATTGTATAGGCTCATTAGAGTACTTCATTCAAAATTTGGGAATTTATATTTTACTGTATTTAGTCTTTGTTTTATTTTTATTTTTTCCCACTCTCTCAACTATTGAATTCAAGAGGGTCTAGTTTCTTTTCTTTAATTTTATTTATATTTCCTACTATTGGTTTTTGTTATGGTGTTTTTCACAGTAATTTTTACAAAAAAGATGCATAAGTAAACCCTTCATTTATGCCCAGGGGTGAAAGACTTTTGAGTTTATATATCCAGCGGGTTTCTTCCTGCTGTAATTTTTTATCTATATCTCCCTGTCTCGGGCCTGCTTTGATTTTGGTTATCCCCCAGATTTTCAGACTATCACTTTTGCCGTCATGTTCTGCTTCTATGTGTCTAGAGAGCGTGGTGTCTGTTTTTAGGTTAATATCACTTAGATGTTTTGATATTCTTCTCCGAAGTGCTTGTACTGTTTTCCCTACATAAATTTTGGGGCAGCTGCATTGAATCGCATAAACTACTCCCGCTGTTTTACAATTTATGTATTGAGTAATTTTGTACTTCTTATGATCTACCGGATTCTCAAACTCTTTACATGCACGCATTTTGCTGCAGAATTGGCAGTCTCCACATGGGAGACCCTTTTGTAGTTAGCCATGTGGTTTTTTTCCATTTGTTGGGAATTCCTCTGAAAGTGGCTATGAACCAGTTGTTCTCTAAGATTGGTACCTCTTCTGTATGTAATTGAGGGATATTTAGTGATAACATTTTTTATATCTTCATCCAATCTTAAAATATTCCAATATTTTTTTAGGATATTGTTAACCTCTTGATGTTTAATGTCAAACGTCCCTATGCAGCGCACAACTTTGTCACTGCTAGTTTTTTCTTTATTCTTTAATAGATCATTTCTATCTTTGTCTTTTGCCTTCCGATACGCTTTGTGTAGAACTTTTTTAGGGTAGCCACGTTCTATGAATTTTTGGTATAGGATTTTACTTTCATGTTCAAAACTTTCCTCTGTTGAGCAATTTCTTCTCGCTCTGTAATATTGGCCTACTGGAATTCCTCTTTTTAGAGGTATTGGGTGGTAACTAGACCAGTGGAGAAGACTATTGCTCGACGTGGGCTTCCTGTAGATTTCCGTTTCTATATTACCATTCTCGGATAGGCTTAAGGTTACATCCAGGAAATTGAGTTTGTTTTTGTTAATTTCACCCGTGAATTTTAAACCAATAGTGTTTGTATTGAGAATTTTAATAAATTCATGAAATTCTTGTTGTGCACCTTCCCACAGTATTATAACGTCGTCTATATAACGACCCCAAAATGTGATGTGTTTGATATACTGGCTGTTTGCTTCAGTGAAAACGATTCGGTCCTCCCACCACCCTAAATAAAGATTAGCAAAATTTGGTGCGCATTTCGTGCCCACTGCGGTGCCAGTGATCTGTAAATAATAATCACTGTAACATAGTAACATAGTACATAAGGCCGAAAAAAGACATTTGTCCATCCAGTTCGGCCTGTCAAAAATAAAATAATTTTGTGTGAGTAGGAAACTTAAAAGTGACAAAACAAACTCATTATGATCTTTATACTGGGTGCCTTTTGTATCTAGGTAATATCTCACTGCATCTATGCCTTTGGAGTGGGGTATGCTGGTATATAGAGCCTCCACGTCTAGGCTTGCTAATGAGGTTCCCTGCTCTACATGTATATTATTCAACTTGTTCAAAACGTCTTTAGTGTCTCTCAAGTATGACGTTAGACTGGGGACAAATGGGGATATTACCTCATCGACATAGCCACTTATTCCTTCACACAGGCTTTCATTCCCAGATACTATGGGTCTCCCCGGAATTGGTTGTCGTTTTTTGTGTATCTTGGGAATGGCATAGAATGTTGCAAGTACTGGATTCGGCTTGTACAGAACCTTGAACTCTTCTTTAGTGATTAAATTATTTTCTTTAGCTTGCTGTAATAAGCTCTTAAGTTCTTGTACAAATTTAATGGTAGGGTTATTCTGCAATTTTTGATAAGTGTTGGTATCTTTTAATAGATCCATGACCATTCTTTTATACTCTGATTTCTCCATTAGTACTATGTTGCCCCCTTTATCTGACGGTTTGATTTCCAAATTTTTATTTTCAGTCAGCTCCTGTAAGGCTTTCTTTTCTTTATTACTAAGATTACTACCAACCTGTGACTTTTTCCCTTTGATTGTTTGTAGTTCTAAAGTCACTAGATCTACAAATGTCTGAATGTTATTGTATTTTGTAAAGGGTGGTGTAAATTTAGACTGGGTAGTCATAGTGGAGAATGGTGTTTTTGGTACTGGGATTTGTCCCAGATGTTCTTGCTGTAGCTCTTCCAATATTTTGACTGCTTCACATTCGCGTCTATTCATCTCTTGGGCGTCTTTATCTTTATTTTTGAACTCCTTGTGCAATGCTAGTTTCCTTGCAAAAAGATTTATATCCTTTACCCATGTGAAGCAGTCAAAATATGGTGCTGGCGTGTAAGAAAGACCTTTTTGTATTAGTCTTTCATGTTCCGAATCTAGAATGATGTTTGTTAAATTGACAATTTGCATCTCATTTGTTTTTGAAGGAAGTGCTACGTCTTGGGCTGATATCCCCACTTGTCCCGGTCTCTCAGCTGTGTCCCTGACACTAAAAAAGAAGACGAAGAGGCTAAAGATGGAGAGGGTAAGTGAGGGCCTATATTTGATGTTCCTATAGGAGCCTGTGCTGCCACAAATGGGAAGGATGGAATTGAGGAGAATAATAATGTTCTGTCTATACTTGGAGCTACTCCTCTCTCCAAGTGCGGTTTGTCCACCAGATTTGTTTTGTTGATTGCCTGCCCATTTTGGTGCACTATTGTAGTTGTGTCTCTTTTGATACTGCCCAAATTTGTTTTTGGCTTTTCTTTTTGTACCTGGTTTGGAGGTATTTGGCCCTGAATCAGACTCAGATACTTCTGATTCCGAAATATCTGTATACTGGATGGGTTTTCGGTAATTAAAATTACCACTCCGATAGCTGGTATTCTTTTTGGTGTATATATTACCGGATTCGAAATCTCTCCTATCTCTATTGTACTTGCGATGCTTTCTCTCTTTTATCTCCCCTTGTAGGCTTTCAATATTTTTTTGTAAATTGGTCTCTAACTGAGTATACTCAGGATGAGTCTGAAATATTTTGATGTCTCCTACTTCTTTTTCAAGTTGTTGGGAGATTTTTAGCATAAGTTTCTTTTCATACTCTAACAAGTAGACTTGCATGCGCAAGGAGTTTTCTGTAAGTAAAGTTTCCCACCCTTTTATGAATTCAGGGTCTTCTTGGTGCGAATTGGGCGTGATATTGATACGTATTCCTCTATACACTATATTTTGTTGTATATAGGTATCCAGACTCCTCACTTCCCACATTGACCGCACATAGCTTTTGTAGGTTTTGTTAAGTTCTTTGAAGGCTTGATTTACAGTGGGGGAAATAATTATTTGACCCCTCACTGATTTTGTAAGTTTGTCCAATGACAAAGAAATGAAAAGTCTCAGAACAGTATCATTTCAATGGTAGGTTTATTGTAACAGTGGCAGATAGCACATCAAAAGGAAAATCGAAAAAAAAACTTTAAATAAAAGATAGCAACTGATTTGCATTTCATTGAGTGAAATAAGTATTTGAACCCCTACCAACCATTAAGAGTTCTGGCTCCCACAGAGTGGTTAGACACTTCTACTCAATTAGTCACCCTCATTAAGGACACCTGTCTTAACTAGTCACCTGTATAAAAGACACCTGTCCACAGAATCAATCAATCAAGCAGACTCCAAACTCTCCAACATGGGAAAGACCAAAGAGCTGTCCAAGGATGTCAGAGACAAAATTGTAGACCTGCACAAGGCTGGAATGGGCTACAAAACCATTAGCAATAAGCTGGGAGAGAAGGTGACAACTGTTGGTGCGATTGTTCGAAAATGGAAGGAGCACAAAATGACCATCAATCGACCTCGCTCTGGGGCTCCACGCAAGATCTCACCTCGTGGGGTGTCAATGGTTCTGAGAAAGGTGAAAAAGCATCCTAGAACTACACGGGAGGAGTTAGTTAATGACCTCAAATTAGCAGGGACCACAGTCACCAAGAAAACCATTGGAAACACATTACACCGCAATGGATTAAAATCCTGCAGGGCTCGCAAGGTCCCCCTGCTCAGGAAGGCACATGTGCAGGCCCGTCTGAAGTTTGCCAATGAACACCTGAATGATTCAGAGAGTGACTGGGAGAAGGTGCTGTGGTCTGATGAGACCAAAATAGAGCTCTTTGGCATTAACTCAACTCGCTGTGTTTGGAGGAAGAAAAATGCTGCCTATGACCCCCAAAACACCGTCCCCACCGTCAAGCATGGGGGGTGGAAACATTTTGCTTTGGGGGTGTTTTTCTGCTAAGGGCACAGGACAACTTATTCGCATAAACGGGAAAATGGACGGAGCCATGTATCGTGAAATCCTGAGCGACAACCTCCTTCCCTCTGCAAGGAAACTGAAAATGGGTCGTGGATGGGTGTTCCAGCACGACAATGACCCAAAACATACAGCAAAGGCAACAAAGGAGTGGCTCAAGAAGAAGCACATTAAGGTCATGGAGTGGCCTAGTCAGTCTCCGGACCTTAATCCAATCGAAAACCTATGGAGGGAGCTCAAGCTCAGAGTTGCACAGAGACAGCCTCGAAACCTTAGGGATTTAGAGATGATCTGCAAAGAGGAGTGGACCAACATTCCTCCTAAAATGTGCGCAAACTTGGTCATCAATTACAAGAAACGTTTGACCTCTGTGCTTGCAAACAAGGGTTTTTCCACCAAGTATTAAGTCTTTTTTTGTTAGAGGGTTCAAATACTTATTTCACTCAATGAAATGCAAATCAGTTGCTATCTTTTATTTAAAGTTATTTTTTCGATTTTCCTTTTGATGTGCTATCTGCCACTGTTACAATAAACCTACCATTGAAATGATACTGTTCTGAGACTTTTCATTTCTTTGTCATTGGACAAACTTACAAAATCAGTGAGGGGTCAAATAATTATTTCCCCCACTGTATATCCAGAATGTAGAGGGATGGCTAGATAGGAAACCAGCCATTTTACACTTACTTTATAGCATCTGTCAACTTTTATTCCTTTTGTGAAAGGTGTATAGCTTTTTAGGGTTTTCCCCTATATTTGGAATCAATTTTACATTAGTGTATACCCAGTGTACGTAGAGGCATTTATAATTGTGTTTTACAATTTGCATCTCATTTGTTTTTGAAGGAAGTGCTACGTCTTGGGCTGATATCCCCACTTGTCCCGGTCTCCTGACTGAGGAAGCCTTAGCCTGGGCCTCCCCTTATGTGGAAAAAAATGATGTCATCCTGGATGATTTCAATAATTTTGTGGCTGCTATGAATCAAGTTTTCGATGATCCTAACCGCTGCGCTACTGCTGAGGCAAAATTGCACAAATTACGGCAGGGTAGACGCTCTGTGGCAGAGTACACCACGGAATTCCGACGTTGGATCTCAGATACCAATTGGAATCCAGCAGCACAAACGAGTCAGTTCCGTCAAGGACTCTCTGAACAAGTAAAAGATGAACTTGCCAGAGTAGAAAGTCCTGAAGACCTTGAGGCTTTTATTAAATTATGTATTCGAATTGATCAGAGGCTTACTGAAAGGAGAAAAGAGAGACTGGGAATCCTAGGCAGTAATGGTGACATGCGTTTTTCTACTAGTCAGTTTACTCCTAAGGGTCTAATAGTTCTTCTGGATTCTGACAGTCCTGAACCTATGCAGGTGGATGCTATTAAAAGATCTATTACTACTCAGGAGAAAGAAAGACGACGTTCAGAGAACTTATGTCTTTATTGTGGAAACTCTGGACATTACGCAATTAATTGTCCCAATAAATTTAGAAGAACAATTGCGGCAACTGATGTTGTATCTGAACAAATAAACTCAATTTCTCAGTCTGTCTCTCCTTTGATTCAGGGAGCAAATAAAGTTAATTCTTTATCAACTCATTTTATCATCCCTATAAAGCTTATCGTTGAAGATGGTGAAATACCTTGTTCTGCTATGCTGGACTCAGGGGCCGGGGGAAACTTCATGGACATTGAATTTGCCCAAAATCATAAGAAATAAACTCGCCCCTATTGATATGGAAACTGTGGATGGCTCACCCTTATCTTTAGGACCTGTTACCCATGAGACTGTTTCACTTAAACTCCTAATTGAGACTGACCATCAGGAGACTATCAGCTTTCAGCTGATCACATCACCCAAGTTCCCTATCATCCTGGGCATTCCTTGGTTCTCTATCCATAATCCCTCTATCAACTGGGAAACACGTTCTTTAAGCTTTACATCTGACCATTGCAAAAAACATTGCAAGGAAGCTTATCAAATAAGCCCTCCACCAACCCTGGATTCACAAGCAGTTATGGTAACTACCCAGTCATACGACAAGCTACCTCCACAATATCTTGAGTTTCGAGATGTTTGTGATAAAAAGAACGCCGATCAGCTGCCTCCTCATCGCTCTTATGATTGCCCCATTGAATTGCTTCCAGGGGCAGAAATACCCTTTGGTCGCCTTTTTTCTTTATCAGAACCTGAACTAAAGGTGCTCCGGGAGTGGCTTAATGAGAATCTAGAGAAGGGTTTTATCAAACACTCAACCTCTCCTGCTGGGGCAGCCTTGTTCTTCGTGGAGAAAAAGGACTCAACCCTGCATCCGTGTATCGACTACAGAGATTTAAACAGGATCACAATTAAAAATCGCTATCCACTCCCACTGATTCCAGAAATGCTCGAGAGACTCCGCTCCGCCAAGCTCTTTACCAAATTAGATTTACGGGGGGCATACAACCTTGTCCGCATTCGTCCTGGAGATGAATAGAAAACTGCTTTCAGAACCAGATATGGACATTTTAAGTCTTTGGTCATGCCCTTTAGACTGTGCAATGCTCCCGCAACCTTTCAGCATTTTATTAATGATGTTTTCCGAGATTTGCTGGATCAGTTTGTAATAGCATATTTGGATAATATTCTCATTTTTTCTGATAATTTGGAAGAACATTACAAGCATGTCTGTATTGTCTTCGAGAGACTCAGGCGGAATCAACTTTACATCAAACTAGAGAAATGCGAGTTTGAACAAAGTCAGATCCAGTTTTTGGGTTACATAGTTTCTTCTGAAGGGGTAAGGATGGATCCCGATAAGATCAAAGCAGTGGTGGATTGGCCTGTCCCTAGGAATGTTAAGGAGATACAACGATTTGTTGGATTTGCCAACTTTTACAGAAGATTTATAAGTAATTTTTCCAAGGTAATAGCTGCAATTACACAGATGACAAAGAAAGGAATACCCTTTTTGTGGTCACCTGAGTCACAGGCTGCCTTTAGTAAACTAAAGACTCTCTTCACTACTGCACCAATACTGGTACATCCAGATCCTGAACTACCTTTCATCGTAGAAGTTGATGCTTCAGATTCTGCTGTGGAAGCTATCCTTTCTCAGCGAATTGGAGAAAGAATGCAGCTTCATCCTTGTGTTTATTTCTCTCGACTGATGTCTCCAGCCGAGAAGAATTATGACATTGGAAACAAGGTGCTGCTGGCAATTAAGCAAGCATTTTCTGAGTGGAGGCATCTGCTGGAAGGGGCTAAGCACCCTGTAACCGTTCTCACGGATCATAAAAATTTAGAATTTATTCGTTCTGCCAAGAGGCTGTCATCTAGACAAGCACGTTGGACCCTATTCATCTCGAGGTTCAATTTTGTTATCTCGTACCGCCCTGGGTCAAGGAATGGTAAGGCTGATGCCCTGTCACGGATGTTGTCTGGGCCTCTCCAGGAAAGCAACTCTGAATGTACGATCCTGCCTCAAAAGAACTTTCTAGGGGCCATGAGTTCTAAGACCTTTCTTAATCTTCTCAAGGAGGGGTATGAGAATGACCCACTTCTTAATCATCCTCCTAAAGACTTTAACCTCAAGTACAGCAACGGTTTTTGGACACAAGGGCATTGCCTCTATGTACCTGAATCAGTTCGAGAAGAAGCCCTCAGGTTGGTTCACGACTCTAAACTTGCTGGTCATTTTGGGGTTTCTAAGACAAAGGAACTCTTATCACGTTCCTTTTGGTGGCCTGGGTATAAGAAAGATGTCAAGAGTTATGTGGCTTCGTGTCGAACCTGTGCTCACAATAAGACACCCCGATCTTCTCCTCTGGGGTTACTTCAACCACTGCCTGTTCCATCAAGACCATGGGGGTCAATTTCTTTGGACTTTGTGGTTGACCTTCCCCTCTTTAAAGGGATGACCATCATCCTGGTAGTTGTGGATCGTCTCACTAAAATGGCTCATTTTATTCCAGTTAAGGGGGTACCCTCTGCCGAACACACTGCAGAAGTAATGGTCCGGGAAGTTTTTAAACTACATGGAATTCCTGATGATGTGGTGTCAGACAGAGGAGTACAGTTTACCTGTAAATTTTGGAGAAGTTTTTGCTCAGCGTTGGGTGTAACAATTAATCTGTCCTCAGCTTTTCATGCACAGTCTAATGGTCAGACCGAGAGGACCAATCAAACTTTGGAGCAATACCTTCGATGTTTTGCGAGTTATCTTCAGGATGATTGGGTGGACTACCTTCCTACGGCAGAGTTTGCTTATAATAACTCTAAACATAGCTCCACTTCTCAAAGCCCCTTTTTCCTAAACTCTGGGTATCATCCAGTTTTTATTCCAGATCTACCTATTTCAACTCCAATTCCTGCTGTTACCAACAGATTAACTTCATTACAGGAGATCCAGGAGAAATTGATGGATACATTGAAGGAGGCTCAGGAATATTACAAGAAGGCTGCTGACAGACATCGGAGAGCAATCCTCACCCTTCATGTAGGTGACAAAGTTTGGTTATCTACCAAAAATTTGAAGGTTCAGGTTCCATGTGCTAAGTTGGGTCAAAAGTTTGTGGGACCTTTTGAGATTTCTGCTCAAATCAACCCGGCCTAAAACTTCCCGACAATATGAGGATTCACCCTGTTTCTCATATATCGCTACTCAAAACGTTTCATGAAAATACTTTTTCTGGAAGAATTCATCCTCCTCCTCCACTTGTTGAAGTACAGGGGGAAGAAGAATTTGTGGTGGAAAAGATTCTTGACTCCAGGATCTTTCGGAACAAATTACAATCTGGTTCAATCGGCCAGAAGAAAACTCTTGGGAGCCTGATAAGAATGTTCATACCCCTAGATTAACAAAGGAATTCCACCAGAGGTTTCCTCACAAACCTGGCCCTAAGACATGCAGGGGATGTCCTGGGAGGACGGGAGTACTGTTAGGATCTGGACTTGAACCTGGGACCTCTGCTGTGTCTGGCGGTGCCTCTACTTGCTGAGCCACCTGAAATGCTGGACAGCTCCTTAGACTATTCCTTGAATGATCTTGTCTTGAATCTTGTTTGCCTTGAACCTTAAACTCTTTGCTCCTCCCATGAACTTCCTGATTTAAGCCATGTCTCTGCACTTCCTGGTTGCCAGAATATTGTGCCTTTACCAGCCAATATCTTGCTCCTGTCTATCCTGCTGCCGACCGTATCTCTGCTACCATCCGTTGCTACCACTGAATTTTGGCTTGTTCCTCGACTATGCTCCTGCCTAATCCCAACCTGTACTATTCATTACCGACTTTTGGCTTGTTTCTCAACCACGCTTCTGCTTGATCCCTGCCTGCTATATCTGCTACTGGACCTTGGCTCGCTCACCTCCTAGTGGGGCTATCCTGAGGACCGCGACCTGGTACTAACACGCAGCAAAGTCCATCTCCACCATCAGGAGCTCTGGGGAATACCGGTTAGTACTTAGACCCCGCACCTCAGGTGAACCCGTGTCATCAGCCAAGGTGTCCTGTTTGAATATCTGCTCCGCTGCTATAGCTACTGGCCTATGAGCCCGACCCCAGACCGTGACATCTGCTGTGCTTAGTGTAGGGAGAGGATGCTGCTGTGAGGGAGAGAATAGGACAGAATCTGTGATCAGAACTCCAATTGAATTCAGCGATCTACATAGATTTAGTTGTGTGGGTGCAGTGCACAATCTTTTTGTCCTCTTCCTGAACCCAGTGACAGAGAAAAATAACTTTGGCGGCGGCCATTTTATGCAAGCTCAGTGCACCAGCACAGCATATGTGCTTTTGTGACATTCAAATCCAAGCTTAAAATACTGCAACAATAATCTGGCTTTGAAAAAACACTTATTTTTGGCAATATCCAACATCTGGTGCCTTTGCAGATTAGTCAGTGTGCAATTTAAGCTAGAAAAACAGCTATAATTTTCGGGATTTTTAAAAACACCCTTTTTGGGCAAAATACTCTTTTACAGCCCTTGATGCATCTGCAAGTGTGAAATTCAAAGGTTTCATACTGCTGTAAAATTCTGTTATTAAACAAACACCCATTTTGGGCAAAAAGCTTAATTTTGCAGCCTTTGCTGCATATGTCATTGTGAGATACACACTTTAGATACTGTGGTTGTATTCATTTATTTGAAATTCAACCATTTTGGTTAAAAAACTTTAACCCCTTAAGCCCTATTTCACCTTAAGGACTTGGCCATATTTTGAATATCTGACCAGTGTCACTTTATGTGTGAATAACTTTAAAACGCCTTTACTTACGGCCGTTCTGAGATTTTTTGGGGATGTTACATAGCTTAGTTTAGAAGCAAATTTAGAAAATGTTCTGAAATTTTCCAAATCCCACTTTTTATGGACCAGTCCAGGTCTGAAGTCACTTTGTGAGGCTTACGTAATAGAAACCACCCAAAAATGACCCCATTTTAGAAACTACACCCCTCAAGGTATTCAAAACTGATTTTACAAACTTTATTAACCCTTTAGGTCTTCCACAAGAGTTCATGGCAAATGGACATAAAATTTAAGAATTTTTATATATATTTTTTTAAATTTTCCAATATAATTCATTTTTTCCAGGAAGAAAGCAAGGGTTAACTGCCCTGATTCTGTAGTTTGCAGAAACACCCCATATGTGGTCCTAAACTACTGTTTGGCCAAACGGGAGGACATAGAAGGAGGGGAACGCCATATGGTTTTTGCAAAGCAGATTTTGCAGGACTGGTTTTGTTTATACCATGTCCCATTTCAAGCCCCCCGTTGCACCCCTAGAATAGAAATTCCAAAAAAGTGACTCCATCTAAGAAAGTACACCCCTCAAGGTATTCAAAACTGGGTTTACAAACTTTGTTAACCCTTTAGGTGTTTTCACAAAAGTTAATGGCAGATGGAGAAACAATTTTAGAATTTAGAATTTTTGGAAAATTTTGCATTTTAATCCATTTTTTCCAGTAATAAAGTAAGGGTTAACTGCCAAACAAAACTCAATATGGGTTGCCCTGATTCTGTAGTGTACAGAAACACCCCATATGTGGTCCTAAACTACTGTTTGGCCAAACGGGAGGGCATATAAGGAGGGGACCTAGAGTAGAAACTCCATAAAAGTGACCCCTAGGAAACTACGGGATAAGGTGGTTGTTGTTTTGGGACTATTTTAGGGTAAATATGATTTTCGGTTGCTCTATATTATACTTTTTTGAGGCAAGGTAACAAAAAATGTAAATTCTAAAATTGTTTCTACATTCGCCATTAAGTTTTGTGGAACACCTAAAGGGTTAACAAAGTTTGTAAAGTAACTTTTGAATACCTTGAGGGGTGTAGTTTCTTAGATGGGGTCACTTTTTTGGAGTTTCTAGTCTAGGCTACATCAGGGGGGCTTCTAATAGGACATGGTGTAAATAAACCAGTCCATCAAAATCTGCCTTCCAGAAACCATATGGCATTCCCTTCGTTCTATGCCCTGCCGTGTGGCTATATAGCCATTTACGACCACATATGGGGTGTTTCTGCAAACTACAGAATCAGGGCAATAAATATTTAGTTTGTTTGGCTGTTAACCCTTGCTTTATTACCGAAAAAAAAGGAATCAAATGGAAATTTTGCCCAAAAATTTGTGTTTTGGCACCGTTTTTATTTTATATTTTTAACGCTGTTCATCCAAGGGGTTTGGTCAAATGTTATTTTTGTAGGGCAGATTCTTACGGACGCGGCGATATCTAATATGTCTACATTTTAAAATTTATTTAGATTTTACACTATATTATCATTTTAGGAACAATTTTTATTTTATTTTAGTATCTCCATAGCCTGGCAGCTACAGTTTTTGTTTTTTTTGTTGGGCGACTATCTAATGTAGGGGCTCATTTTTTTGCGGGATGAGATGGCGATTTTATTGGCACTAATTGGGGGTGCATATGACATTTTGATCGCTCGCTATTACACTTTTTGTGATGTTAGGTGACAAAAAATGGCTTTTTGTACACGGTTTTTATTTTATTTTTTAACGCTGTTCATCCAGGGAGGTTGGGTTAAATGTTATTTTTATAGGGCAGATTCTTACGGACGCGGCGATATCTAATATGTCTACTTTTTAAAATGTATTTAGATTTTACACTGTATTATCATTTGAGGAACAAAAGTTCCCCCTCTTGTGACCCACTCTGCAACTTTTTTAGGTTTGTCCCTTCTTTCCAGTATGGGGGACCACACCTGGAAAATGTTGGCCAGGGACGATCCGGGCGCCTCCAATTCCTGAGGTACTCTGGCCTGCTCTTTCCTGGTCTGAAAAAATCAGGTCCTTGAGGACTGCCTCATAGAATTGGAGGAATATCCCTATGCTGCCAGCGCTTCAGGATAGTACAAAAGCGTTGTACAAGGCAACCTGTACCAAATAGACCGCAACTTTTTTGTACCATACCCGGGTCTTGCGCATGGCATTATATGGCTTGAGGACTTAATCAGAGAGATCATCTCCTCCCATATACCGATTGTAGTCGACGATACAATCGGGCTTGCGGACCGTTGCCGCGGTACCTCGCACAGAGACGGGGGTGGTGCTGTTACCGTGGATTGTAGACAGTATAAGGACATCCCTCTTGTCCTTATACCTGACCAGCAACAGGTTTCCACTGGTAAGGGCACAGGTCTCATCCCTGGGGATAGGTACCTCGGGGGGGTGGGCAGGGAGGCCGCACTGATTTTTCCACACGGTCCCACAAGCGGACGTGGATCTGGCGGCAAGGGACCTGAACAAGGGAATGCTAGTATAAAAGTTATCCACGTACAAGTGGTAACCCTTATCTAGCAGTGGGTGCATAAGGTCCCACACGAGTTTCCCGCTAACACCCAGAGTGGGGGGAGATTCTGGGGGTTCAATACGGGAATCTCACCCCTCGTGCACATGAAATTTGTAAGTGTACCCTGAGGTACTCTCACAAATTTTGTACATTTTCACGCCATACTTCGCCCGCTTAGTGGGAATGTATTGGTGGAAACTGAGTCTGAACTTGAAAGCAACGAGAGACTCATCAACCGCGACCTCCCTTCCAGGTACGTAGGCCTGCGCAAATTTGGCCCCGAAGTGATCGATGACCGGCCGTATCTTATACAGACGGTCATAGGCAGGATCACCTTGGGGGGGGACATGCTGCATTATTTGCATAATGCAGGCATTTCTGGATGGCCTCAAACTGGGGGCGTGTCATGGCCATACTGTAGAGTGGGGTCTGGTAGAGTAAGTCCCCACTCCAGTATTGCCTGACACTGGGTTTTTGCACTAGACCCATGTGCATAACG
Organism: Bufo bufo; assembly: GCF_905171765.1. Classification (NCBI taxonomy): domain Eukaryota; kingdom Metazoa; phylum Chordata; class Amphibia; order Anura; family Bufonidae; genus Bufo; species Bufo bufo. The sequence goes on along the minus strand of NC_053389.1, from coordinate 459,606,974 downwards.
AGGCCCCAAAATGTCCTCATCTCGGCTGCACTGACTGGCGTCCAGCCACCAGGTCTAGCCAAAAAGGAGCCCGAGTGCTGAGCAACGAACTTTTGGGCATACAGGTTCCTCTGCTCCACCATCAGATTCACAAATGGGTCATTAAAAAAAAAAGAAAAAAGTCCATTTCAGTGAAGCCCACTGTGGGAATCTGGATTCCTGGATTGCCAACAAAATCCGGAATCTCGGGCTCAAAATCCACTGGGGGACACCAGCTAAGTTCACAGGTAGGGGGCTCCGGTGGGCTTATTTGGTGGGCCGGGAAACCAGTACAAGCCCCAGGGCGGCTCGTACTGGTGTGGGCCACAGGGTCCCTAGCATGTGGGGCCACTGGCTCCGCCTGGCGGCGTCTCCGCCGCCTTGGGGGCTCATCGTCATCAGATGATGATGAGGAGGATGCGGATGACAAGAGGAACGTGGGGTCATCCTCATCCTCACTGGGGCTCTCGGAGTCTGAGAGCATATGTGCATATGCCTCCTCCACCGAGAACATCCGGCGGGCCATAGGTATGTGTGTGTGCGTGTGTATGTGCGTGTGTGTAAAACTTTATTGTATGTGCGTGCGTGTGGGGGCTCGGGTGTTCACGTACTAAAAAGCTAAAGTAAAAAAAAAAGTGTTAGGAAAAAAAAAAAAGTTCTAACTTGGGGGCAAGTGGCAGAGCACTCCTGGGTGGTTCTAGGGTCTCACAGCTGAGTGCTGTGGACCCCAGCCACCAGAAACACTGAATCAGTTAAAGTTATTTTTTCCTTAACTTTCCCTTCTATCCCTGCCTAATCGTGCCTCTCCCTCACTGACCCTAACCTACCTGGAGGGTGATGGGTGCAGGAGGGTGATGGGTGCCGACGGGGGGTCACAGGAGCTGGGGCAGAACGGTCCTCACAGTGCAGGAGCAGCAGCACAAAGAGGAGGGGAGAGAGGAGCGCCGGGAGTTTGAATCTCCCACCTCTCTCCCCGCATCAATCAGCACCGAGGACAGCACCGCCGCCCCCAAATGCTCGGACTATGATTGGTTGTGTGTAATCACACCACCGATCACCGTCCTTTTCCGGTTCATCGGGTCACCGGAGACCCGAATGGACTGGAAATGCAGCAAACCGCAGGTCTGAATTGACCTGCGGTTTGCTGCGATCGCCGATACGGGGGGTCACATGACCCTCCCCCGGCGATGTGACAGGATGCCCGCTGAATGATTTCAGTGGACATCCTGTTCCTATTAACCCCTGCCGCGATATAGTTTTAAAGTTATGACGTACCGGTACATCATGTGTCCTTAAGGACTGGGGAAACATGACGTACCGGTACGTCATAAGTTCTTAAGGGGTTAATTGTGGCCTAGTCTACATCTGTATGTGTGAGATACACCCTTTACATACTGTGGTTCTATTCTGTTATTTGAAAAACAGCCATTTTGGGCAAAAAACTTAAATTGCGGCCTAGTCTGGATCTGTACGTGTGAGATACACGCTTTAGATACTGTGGTTATATTCTTCTATTAATAAAACACCCTTTTTGGGCAAAATACACAATTTTACAGCCCTTGCTGCATCTGCACGTGTGAAATTCAAGGGTTATACAGTATACTGCTGTCATATTCTGTTATTAAACAAACATTTTAGTCTGGATCTGTATGTGTGAGATACACACTTTAGATACTGTGGTTATATTCTTCTATTAAGAAAACACCAATTTAGGGCAAGATCCTAAATTTGAGAAATATAAGGAGACAGTCAAATAAGGGACGTGGCCCAGGTCGTGGTGCTGCTGGTGGAGCTCCTGTTGCAGGGAGAGGACGTGGTCGATCTGTGCCAGCTACACGCACAAGTGAAACCCCTTCCTCAGGTGCGAGTAGGAGACAGAACCTGCAGCGGTATTTGGTCAGGCCTAATGCGGTTCTATGAATGGTGAGGCCAGAACAAGTACAGGCGATAGTAGATTGGGTTGCTGACAGTGCCTCCAGTTCCTTCACATTGTCTCCCACTTAGTCTCCTGCTGAAAGATCAGAGTTGGCACCTGCAGCCCATGTCCATCAGCCTTTCACCTCACACTTTCAAATCAGCCAAGCAGTCTGAGCCCCAAGTCATGCAGCAGTCTCTTCTGCTTTTTGATGACTCTGTTAGCAGGGTTTCGACCCCACATGGAATCAAGGTCATGCGAGTGATCTGTGTAGTTCGGAGGAAGAGGCAGTGGTCGCACAGAGCCATCAGCACAGCAGAAGAGGGAGTAGGGTGCAAAAGCGGAGTGGCCGTCCCCTAGACAGTACACCTGCTACTGCCCACCGCAGCAAGGGACAGAGCACACCAAAGCCAGCTCCAAGAAGTTCCCTGGCGTGGCAGTTCTTCAGACAATGTGCTGACGACAAGACACGAGTGGTTTGCACGCTGTGCAATCAGAGCCTGAAGCGAGGCATAAACGTTCTAAACCTGAGCACAACCTGCATGACCAGGCATCTAAGTGCAAAGCACGAGCTGCAGTGGAGGAGACACCTCAAAAACCAAGAAAGGTCTCTGGCTTCTCCTGCTTCCTCTTCTGCTGTAGTCTCGGCCTCTTCATCCACCTCTGGAGTGACAGCGCCACCTGCCACCCCGCAAACAGAGGATCTTGCCAGCAACACCACCATCTGGGTCACCATGCATCTCCACAATGTCCCACGGAAGCGTTCAGCTCTCCATCTCCCAAACACTGGAGCGGAAGAGGAAGTACCCCCTACCTACCCGCGATCCCTGGCCCTGAATGCCAGCATTTCAAAATTACTGGCCTTAGAAATGCTGTCATTCCCTCTGGTGGAGACGGAGAGTTTTAAAAGCCTTATGGCGGTGGCTGTCCCACAGTACGTCGTGCCTGGCAGCCACTACTTTTCCAAGCATGCCATCCCTTCCCTGCACAACCAAGTGGTGGACAAAATTAGGTGTGCACTGCGCAACGCCATCTGTGGCAAGGTGCACCTCACTACGATACGTGGACCAGTAAGCACGGTCAGGGCTGTTATATCTCCATAACAGCACACTGGGTAAATGCAGTGGCGGCTGGGCCTAAGGCGAATAGCAGTTTGGCGCATGTCCTTCCACCACCGAGGATTGCAGGGCGTTTCCGTTGGCCTCCTGTTGCTTCCTCCTCCTACTCCGCTTCCTCATCCTCTACCGGCTCCACATCCGGTCAGCGTAACACCTTCACCACCAACTTCAGCACAGCCAGGGGTAAACGACAGCAGGCAGTTTTAAAACTTATCTGTTTGGGGGACAAACCCCACACCGCGCAGGAGCTGTGGACGGGCCTTGAACAAAAGACTGATGAGTGGTTTGTGCCAGTGAGCCTCAAGCCCAACCTGGTGGTGTGCGATAATGGGCGAAATCTCATAGCAGCTCTGGGACTAGGTGGTTTGACGCACATCCCTATCCTGGCGCATGTGCTGAATTTGGTGGTGCAGAGATTCCTTAAAAATTACCCCGATATGTCAGAGGTGCTGCATAAAGTGCGGGCCGTCTGTGTGTGCTTTCGGCGTTCTCAACCTGCTGCTGCTGGCCTGTCAGCGCTGCAGCGTAACTTCGGCCTTCCCGCTCACTGCCTCATATGTGACGTGCCCACAAGGTGGAACTCCACCTTGCACATGCTGGCCAGACTGTGCGAGCAGCAGCAGGCGATAGTGGAGTTTCAGCTGCAGCACGCACGGGTGAGTCGCTCTGCGGAACAGCACCATTTCACCACCAATGACTGGGCCTCCATGCGAGACCTGTGTTCCTTGTTGTGCTGTTCCAAGTACTCCACCAACATGGCCAGTGCCGATAATGCCTTTCTCAGCTTAACTATTCCACTTCTATGCCTCCTTGAAAAAACGCTGCTGGTGATGATGGAAGAGGATTTCGTTACCTCTGGGAAGTCTTGCACACATGAGCGATTACATGCTGCAGTGTCTCCGCAACGACCGCTGAGTTGCCCACATTCTAACTTGTGCTAATTACTGGGTGGCGACACTGCTGGATCCCCGTTACAAGGACAACGTACTGTCCTTAATTCCCTCACTGGAGCGTGATCGTAAGATGCGCGAGTACAAGCGCACGCTGGTAGACGCGCTGCCGTTGGCATTCCCACCTGACACCGGGGGCACAGTGGAAGCACAAAGCAGAGGAGGAGGAAGAGGTCGCCAACGCAGCTGGGGCACCACCAGCACCTCAGTAGGCAGGGTTAGCATGGCCGAAATGTGGAAAAGCTTTGTCATCACACCACAACAACCTGCACCAGCAGCTGATATGGAACGTCTTAACATGAGGCAGCATTTCACTAACACAGTGGAGCAGTATGTGTGACGGGTCTGCCCCCTTTAACTTCTGGGTCTCCAAATTGGGCACATGGCCTGAACTTGCCCTTTACGCCTTGGAGGTGCTGGCCTGCCCTGCAGCAAGTGTATTATCTGAACGTGTGTTTAGCACAGCAGGGGGCGTTATCACAGACAAGCTCAGCCGCCTGTCAACAGCCAATGTGGACAAGCTCACGTTCATTAAAATGAACCAGGCATGGATCCCACAGGACTTTTTCGTACCTTGTGCAAAATAGACATGTATACCGGCCTTAACCAGCCATTGTTATACTACAGCGCAATTGCTCATTCTTGTATTTTGGAGTGTACCCTAATTAAAAAAAATAATTAAAACAAACAAACAGTGTTGGCTACCTCGTCCTCCTCCTACGCTGCTTCCACCTATACCGCTACGTCTACCGCCTCCTCAAACTTCTACTCCATATGTACCTCCACCTCATAAATCAATTTTTTTTTTTTTATTTGTACGTTTTTTATTTTATGTCATTTCACTACTTTGTCTGTTACATTTTGGGTAAAATTCACCAATTTTTGGGTGTGATGTACCACTGCTATACCTAGTAGATAGGTTAAAAAAAATCAATAATTTGTCTGTTACATTTCCGGGTGAAATTCACCAATTTTTGGGTGTGATGTACCATTGCTATATCTAGTAGACAGGTTAAAAAAATTCAATAATTTGTCTGTTACATTTTCGGGTGAAATTCACAAATTTTTGGGTGTGATGTACCACTGCTATACCTAGTAGACAGGTTAAAAAAATTCAATCATTTGTCTGTTACATTTTTGGGTAAAATTCACCAATTTTTGGGTGTGATGTACCAATGCTACACCTAGTAGACAGGTAAAAAAAAAATCACTAATTTGTCTGTTACATTTTCAGGTGAAATTCACCAATTTTTGGGTGTAATATACCCCTCTACTTAGTTGACAGCTCAATAAATTTCACAAATTTTTCTTTTACATTTTCGGGTGACATTAAATAATTTTTTATTCATAGACCCCTGCTCTACCAAGTAGACAGGTTTCGGGGCTCCAAATGTTCCCATTATCAGGTTATTAGGTAGTTTTCCTAATAACCTGATGAAGGGGACATTTGAGCCCCGAAACGCGTTGTTCTTTGTATTTGGAGCCCCGAAACGTGTTGTTCTATGGTATTTATGCAATAAATAAGATTTATTTACATAAGACCAACTCTACCAGTGATTTGCGCCTGACCAGAATCTCCTATCCTACAAGCATCCTTTGGGGGATTAGGCAACCAATCCCAAAGAACCTTCTCCTGCGGCTGCATTCCTGGATCTAAAGGGTGTATATCCCTACAAGTCCATTATAGAGTTGTGCCTATCCATAGCACAACTAAAAAAGGTGAGCACCTTTTCTCTCTAAACAATTAATTTTGTATTGAGCGTATTACCCTATTGTGCGCCCCCCACCCCTCTTGTCTCTTTATTCCCCTGGTGACCGAGTGGAATTTAGATTCGCCTGTGGTTTCCAAAACTTAAAAATAGTATGTGTCATGGCCAATTTATATTGACCGTGACGCTGTTGCGTGCTGACTGGTTGCCGGGGGCAACGTGTAGTTTTCTGTTTGCACGTACACTTTCCTTTATTTGGTGCATTCCCCGTTTTGGTGGTCACGGGGTTAATTTAGGTGTGTCTGCTAGGTGTAGTGGGTGTGACCTCAGGCCTCTTTATATGATGGTGTGTTGGAGCCTGTGGTACGTCTTATTTTGTTGTCTGACTGAGTAGGAGCTCTGCTCCCTGGCGGTATGTCTTTGTGTCTGTGTGAGTCACCCTTATTTATTATATTGATTCCTTGCCCTGGCTGTGTGTCTATTTTCCTCCCCCACCTGGTGTATGTTGTATTGGTGTGGTTGGTGTATGGAGGTTTTCTGGTGGTGTCTAGGCTCCGCAGGGGGCGTGCTTTCCCGGAGGGGTTTAAGCGAAGACAAGACTGTGGGTTTCCCAGCCTGGAGCCGCATTCCATCTTGGCTACGGCAGGTAAGTGTGGATTGCATAGTTATGTTGCTGTGTAACTTACCTGCCGTACTGTTTATCCCATGGTCTTGCTTCCTGTCTGCCACTGGGTCTCTGTAGACCCCTTTTCATCCTTGGTGTAGGATGAATGGGTGGTCTCTGCCCTGTCATTAGGCCTAGGGCATTATAGGGATAGTAGGGTCCTAGGTTCGTGAGCATGAGCCCCCTTACCATCTGAGGCGGCTCATGCGCTAGGATTCCAGGGAGAGCTCAGGGTTACTTTAGGTGGTGACCAGCTCCCTGTGCCCTGCTATCTGGCGTTGCAGCCACTGCCATTGCACGGTGGGGGGTTTTCCCTGCTCCCCACCGTGACATTATAGAAAATAATGGCTCCGCAGCCGCGGTGCCTTCGAAAGAGGGTGCAGCATGTATCGCCTCTGTTTGGTGTGCATGTGCGTTCTCCGGAGGGAGAGCGTTATGGGGGTTCACCGTTAACGGCGCGGTGAGTGGCTTTTTCCCCGCCATTCGGTTATACCGTTGTCTGTGTTGGTGCCCCCTCGTCCCTCTCTATGTTCCTATCTCTGGTCGTCTGCTGGCAGCATTCCTTTGGTGTTCCAGCGGTGTGCTGGTTGGGTAGTGGCTGCTGGCAGCGACCTGGAGTGGGAGCGTTGTCTGAGTTGGACGTGGTGTCCAGTATGTCCTTCGGACTGCTTTGCTGGCTGGCGGCCAGGGACCTAGATGATGGTCCTGGCTTGCTGGCGGCAGTCTAGGAGGGACATTCTGACACTGACCTTTTATTCCCCACCCCTCCTCCCATTGTTTGTTGTGCCCCACCTACTTTCACTTTTTCGGTTGGGGGGGGGCTTTGAGGGGTGGGAGTGTCACGGCCAATTTATGTTGACTGTGACGCTGTTGCGTGCAGACTGGTTGCCGCGGGCAACGTGTAGTTTTCTGTTTGCACGTACACTTTCCTTTATTTGGTGCATTCCCCGTTTGGTGGTCACGGGTTAATTTAGGTGTGTCTGCTAGGTGTGGTGGGTGTGACCTCAGGCCTCTTTATATAATGGTGTGTTGAAGCCTGTGGTCAGTCTTATTTTGTTGTCTGCCTAAGTAGGAGCTCTGCTCCCTGGCGGTATGTCTTTGTGACTGTGTGAGTCACCCTTATTTATTATATTGATTCCTTGCCCTGGCTGTGTGTCCCCTCTGGTGTGTCTCTATTTTCCTCCCCCACCTGGTGTATGTTGTATTGGTGTGGTTGGTGTATGGAGGTTTTCTGGTGGTGTCTAGGATCCGCAAGGGGCGTGCTTTCCCGGAGGGGTTTAAGCGAAGACAAGACTGTGGGTTTCCCAGCCTGGAGCCGCATTCCATCTTGGCTACGGCAGGTAAGTGTGGATTGCATAGTTATGCTGCTGTGTAACTTACCTGCCGTACTGTTTATCCCATGGTCTTGCTTCCTGTCTGCCACTTGGTCTCTGGAGACACCTTTTCATCCATGGTGTAGGAAGAATGGGTGGTCTCTGCCCTGTCATTAGGCCTAGGGCATTACAGGGATAGTAGGGTCCTAGGTTCGTGAGCATGAGCCCCCTTACCATCTGAGGCGGCTCATGTGCTAGGAGTCCAGGGAGAGCTCAGGGTTACTTTAGGTGGTGACCGGCTCCCTGTGCCCTGCTATCTGGCGTTGCAGCCACTGCCATTGCGCACGGTGGGGGGTTTTCCCTGCTCCCCGCCGTGACAATATGACAGCAGACTCAAAACTACTCAGAATTTTCTATACTTAGTGAATAACCCTAATTTTGATAATCTTTCAGGGTACTGTAGTCCACCCATTCCAGTTATTACTTTAGTTGCCCTCCTCTGTACCCTCTCCAGCTCTGCCATGTCTGCCTTGTTCACAGGAGCCCAGAACTGTACTCAGTACTCCATGTGTGGTCTGACTAGTGATTTGTAAAGTGGTAGGTCTATGCTTTCATCATGGGCATCTGTGCCCCTTTTGATGCAAACCATTATCTTATTGGTCTTGGCAGCAGCTGCCTGACACTGGTTTCTACAGCTCAGTCCTTTTCCATGTCAATGTTACACCTCATCTGCCACTTTTCTATCTATGCCTCCAATCTATCCAAATCTATCTGTAGAAGTATACTGTCCTCTTCCGTGTTACATACTTTACATAGTTTAGTGTCATCTGCAAAAGTTTATCATTTAATGTACAAGCATTTCTACAAGATCATTAATAATTATATTGAAGAGAATAGGGCCCAATTCTGACCCCTGAGGTACTCCTCTAGTGACAGTGACCCAATCTTAGTGTGTACCGTTAATAACCACCCTCTGTTTTCTATCATTGAGCCAGTTACTTACCCACATCTCATTTTAAATACTAACATTTTATGTGGTACAGTATCAAATGCTTTGGAGAAGTCAAGATATACGACATCCATTGATTCACCACTGTCAAGTCTAGAACTTACCTCCTTATAGAAACTGATTAAATTAGTTTGACATGACTGATTCCTCATGAAGCCATGCTGATATGGCGTTATATTTGCTTATTTTCATTGAGGTACTCCAAGATAACATCTCATAGAAAACCTTCAAACAGTTCATTCACAACAAATGTTAAACTTACCCGCCTATAGTTTCCAGGCTCTGTTTTTGGAGCTTTTTGAATATTGGCACTACATTTGCTATGCCCCAATCCTGTGGAACACTCCCTGTCAGTATAGAGTCCTTAGATATCAGAAATAAGGGTAATTGCTATGACATTAGTTAATTATCTTAGGATACGGGGGTGTATGCCATTGGTCCCGGCGATTAGTCTAATTTAATCTTTTTAAGACGCCGTTGTACTTTTAATGGGGAATTTACTTTTACATTCTGCATTTCATCTGACAGTTTATTTTCCTCAGTGAATACAGTGGAGAAAAAAATATTTAATAGCTTTTCTTTCTCCTCATCGCTTTCTGCAACTCCTCCCTCATCACTCTGTAAAGTGCCGACATCTTCAGATTTATACTTTTATATTTATAGAACATTTTAGGGTTAGTTTTACTCTTTTTCACAATGAATCTCTGTGTCACGGCAGACAGGATACAAGAAACACAGGATATAACAAACAAGTGTCTAGGCAAGAAGCTGGGGAAAGGGGTCACCTCCTGACAAATCCCTACCAGCTCTCCCTAGACTACTATGCCCACATTCAGACCCTGAAGGTGGGAATGAATGTGTCCTCATGCCTGGGCTAAAGATTCCCTAGAATCCCTAAGATTAGGAAAGGGGGAAAGAGGCAGCCTGCTCCCTCAGACCTGGAGGGGGCAGGCGTCTCTCTAACAGCCTAGACAGACAACCACAATAAAACAAAACCAACTTATCTATTGCTGAGCAGGAACATCCAGTCCTTCCTTCCTTCCTTTGAGCCAGACAGAAGCTATAACCCGCCCAGGACACTGGGAGTGGGTGTAATTTAAACTCTTACCAATGACCCCACCCAGTGCACTTGAAGGGAGGCGGATACAGCTCCACTCCAAAACAATAACAAAAGTCTACACATGTGCTGCTAACCTAGCAGACCTCCGCACATGACCTGAGCAGGGCATGACACTCTATCGCTAGTTTGTCTGCTTTTACATATTCTATTTTTTCCTTATAGTTTTTCAATGCATTCTTGCTACCCTCCTGTTTTAGTGATTTAAATGCTTTCTTTTTGTCATTTATTGCTTTCTTTACAATTCTACAGTATTTATCCACATAGTTTCTTTCTTGTTACTTACCCTTTTATTTCCATAAAGTATGTACCTCTCATAAATAGAGTTTATGATGCTTTTAAAAATATACAATTTTGTCGCTGTATTTTTATTTTTGAGGATTTTGTCCCAGTTAGTTAGGCCAATGTGCTCTCTTAGTTGGCTAAATGTTTCTTTTTTGAAGATTGGTATTTTTGTTCCTCCCTGAAGAAACACTCTTTTGAATGACAGTTGAAAGGTTATTTTATGGTCACTATTTCTTTTGTTTTTGCAAATTTGTCACATTTAACTGTTTCAGATTATAATCTGAATGCGAATATCAGACAAAGATAACCTGAGTAAATGATTATTTCATTTATTAAGGGAATAAATCTAACCAAACCAACCTGGTCCTATGTGAAAAAGTTAGTGCCCCCTAAACTTTATAACTGCAATCAAGCATTTGCAATAACTGGCAATTAGTCTTTCAAATATCTGTGCAGAAATTTTGGCCCACTCTTCTTTGCAGAATTGTTTTAATTCAGCCACATTGGAGGGTTTTCTAGCAAGAACAGTCAGTTTAAGGTAATGCCACAGCATCTCAATCACATTTTAGCCTGGACATTTACTAGGCCACTCCAAAACCTTCATGTTTTTTTTGTTGTTTTTTTAGCCATTCAGAGGTGGACTTGCTGGTGTGCTTCAAATCATTTTCCTGCTGCACTGTAGAAAGGCACAAGGGATCATCATAGATGGAAGATATGTGTCACCGAGGTTCCTGGCCTCGGTGAAGTAGGAACCAGTAGTGCATATGTCCGCAGCAGTTGCTGATGGACACTTTGATAGCATAGCTGTGAAAAGCTAATCCGGTCCGACTCTTACTGGGAGCAGCCAAAGTGCAGGGTGGGTGGCTGTTCCCCATGGTCCAGGCCGGGTTTTGACGGGCTTATAAAAAGTCAGCCAGCAGGGTCAGTGGTGTGATTACCTGGCTGATGGTGTAGCTGTGTGTTTTTGGAGCCGAGTGAAAACCGGAGGGTCTCTGCCGAGAGACAAAGGACAAAGCAAGGTCCCCATCCACTCCGTGGTGAGTACGGTACTGTGCCCTAAAACTTCCTATGTGATTGTACAGATTCAAGACTGAATTGTTTTTCTTTAAGTGTCGGCTGAAGTAAGCTGATCACTACCGCCTGTTGAATTGTGGTGTGCCAACAATAAAATACATTTATTACAAATTTCCACCACTAAAAGGCTACTGTGTATTTATCTGAAGGCTGCCATTTGGGAAATCCCTACATCACAAATTGATGGCCAGTGAGAGGGGCCTTTGTCTTCTTTTTGGTCAGCAGTGATTTTCACCTTGGAACTTTCCAATGGATACCATTTTTCCCTTTCTTATTGTTGAGTTATGAACTGAAGCAAGTGAGACCTGCAGTGCTTTAGATGTTGTTCTGGGTTCTTTTGTGACCTCCTGGATGAGTGGTCGATGCACTCTTTGAGTCATTTTTTTATGTCACAATATGCTTGAAAAAAGCTCCAGGTGAGAGCTGAAACATCACATGCCTATGGACACGAAAATAAATGGTTTTCCAGTACTGAGGTTGGAGTTAAAAACTATCAAAAAGTCATGTGTACCCAGAAAAAGTGCCAATAAAAATGACAGCTCGTCCAACAACAAGCTTTCAAACCATACCGTAGATGGAGTATGGAGACGTTTAATTTTTCTAAAGGTTTTTTTATTTTGCAAAGTAGTTAAACTTAATTAAACCTATATAAATGTGGTATCATTATAACTGTACTGACCCGCAGAATAAGGTAGTCATGTCAAGTAATTTTTACTAGCACACACTGAACACAGCAAAAACAAAACAAAAAAAAACCTGGTGACATGTGGGAGATTTTTTATTTTGTTTATTTTTTTCCTCCACAAAGATTTTTTTTTTCAATTTTCCAATTCAAAATATGGTAATTTGAATGTTACCATAAAAAAACTTGACCCACAAAAAATAAGCCAACATATGGCTATGTGAACAGAAAATGTAAAAAAATAATGGCTCTTAGAAGGCAGGTAGGAAAAAACAAAAGCAAACATTTATTTTGGAATGGCACAATATATGGTGCTTTCACATAGTGCAGCATAGTCTGATGACTGATCTGCTTTAAAGTGAAACTGTCACCAAGAAATGCAGTGCAATCTGTAGGCAGCATGTGGTAGAGCAGGAGAACCTAAGCAGATTTATAGATACAATAATTTTGTGGGAGAAGATTCAACAAAACATATTTTATGCACTAAAATCTCTGTTCTTTCTGAACTCAGCAGCCAAGTGGGCATCTACATTGAAGATTGTTCAGTATTTCATGGTTACAAGATCTCTTTAACCCTTCTCGACATCCACCATACATATACAGCAGAAGTTGGGTCTTTATAGAGCCAAGAGACATTCACTGCCAATGTCCATGATCGCAGACATCTCTGGACATTTCACCCATCAGATGTCATGGTCAATAACTGAGATCTGAGGGGTCATTAACCAGGGACTATCTTCTTCCAATGACCGGATGACACCCATAAAAAAAATTGTAGGAGTAATCTAGTTGCTAGGCAACAAAAGGCCTTGTGAAGGCTCCTAGGCTTGTCATAATCAAAGGGAATCTGTCAATAGCGATCTCCCTAGAAAAAGTTTTGCATAGACCCATACTGTAGCTGTGGTTTATCTGATTAAAGCTCTGTTTTTCTTTTATTGATACGAGGCTCCATTCTCAAGTTGATACTTTTTGTTAATATGCAAATTAGACCTTTGGTGGAAAGAGAGCTTCACCTTTGCTCCTGTGGCAACCAAGCTCCACTAATTTATGTTACCACTCCTTCCCTCATTACTTTGTCACTATCTGGTCCTGTCAATTAAAGCAGCGGAAGAGGGGCTGGCCACAGAAAGGAGTGGAGCTTGGTCCAATAAAAGCAATGGTGACACTCTCATTGCACCAAAGATTTAATTTGCATATTAAGAAAAGGTATCATAACTTGGGCATGCAGCCTCGAATCAACAAAAGAAAAACATTGTTTTAATCAGCTGAAACACAGCGATGTGTCTTTGCAAACAGTTTTGATAGGAAGGTCGCTGCTGACAGACTCCCTTTAAAACCAATTAGTTAATCGTGAGATATTCCACTATAAAAATCAATTACATTAATTTAAAAAAAGAAATAATTTCTTTTAACACCTTCAAACATTTTGCAACACCAAGACTCATCCAAAAAAAACATGCTTATATATACTGTATATATATATATATATATATATATATATATATATATATATATATATATAATCCAAATAAATGTAACGCAGCACTCCTTGAGTAAAAAGTAAAAAATGTGATATTTATTCAGCACATGTTTATACAGGCAACGTTTCAGCTCCCTCACAGAGCCATTATCAAGCCAAGTGACTTGGCTTGATAATGGCTCTGTGAGAGAGCTGAAACGTTGCCTGTATCAACATGTGTTGAATAAATATCACATTTTTTACTTTTTACTCAAGGAGTGCTGTGTTACATTTATTTGGATTGTGTTTGGACCCCAGGACCAAGGGGAAAACGCTGGCACTTGAATTACTTGAAGCAAGAAGTGCTGCCCTGCCATTTTTTGGATATATATATATATATATATATATATATATATACTAGACATTAAGCCCGTTACAATAATGGGCGCTAGAACAGTAGTGCTGGCACTGTGATGGGGGATCTGTGGATGGCACTGTTATGGGGGGATCTGTGGATGACACTGTTATGGGGGTATCTGTGAATGGTACTGTTATGGGGGGATCTGTGGATAGCACTGTTATGGGGATCTGTGGATGGCACTGTTATGGGGGATCTGTGGATGGCACTGTTATGGGGGATCTGTAGATGGCACTGTTATGGGGGGATCTGTGGATGGCACTGTTATGGGGGGAACTGTGGATGGCACTGTTATGGGGGGATCTGTAGATGGCACTGTTATGGGGGGATCTGTGGATGGCACTGTTATGGGGGGATATGTGGATGGCACTGTTATGGGGGGATCTGTGGATGGCACTGTTATGGGGGATCTGTGGATGGCACTGTTAGGGGGGGACCTGTGGATGGCACTGTTATGGGAGGATCTGTGGATGACACTGTTATGGGGATCTGTGGATGGCACTGTTATGGGGGATCTGTGGATGGCACTGTTATGGGGATCTGTGGATGGCACTGTTATGGGGATCTGTGGATGACACTGTTATGGGGGATCTGTGGATGGCACTGTTATGGGGGATCTGTGGATGGCACTGTTATGGGGGATCTGTGGATGGCACTGTTATGGGGGGGATCTGTGGATGGAACTGATATGGGGGGGATCTGTGGATGGAACTGTTATGGGGGATCTGTGGCTGACACTGTTGCTATTGTTTTTATGCCATGCTGTGAAGATATTGACTAATAAAGAAGATTTGCTGGACATGCTGCTGTGGCCCTCCATCTTTTCTTCTGTTATGGGGCTGGTCTGTGGCTGACACTTATTGGGGTCTGTGGCTGACACTGTTATGGGGGTATATGTGGCTGACACTGTTATGGGGGTATCTGTGGATGACACTGTTATGGGGCTGGTCTGTGGCTGACACTTATTGTGTTCTGTGGGTGACACTTATTGGGGTCTGTGGCTGACACTGTTATGGGGGTATCTGTGGATGACACATAGCATCTTATGCTATGTGTCATCCACAGATCCCCCATAACAGTGTCGCTGTTTAGTATGAATATAATGGCAGCGGGGCCCGGTGCAGTCACTGTATTGCACCGGCCCCGCTCAGAGTAGTAATACTTTGAATAACTGTAATAATAATAACGATCTTCACTTCTTCACTTACTACATGGTGAGGCAGGAGGCCGGGCGGGCGGCCAGGCACTGGCAGCGTAACTCACTACGTCATGCGCCTGCGCCGACTGCTTCATTCATGCAGTGGGCGGAGCAGGGGCGTCACTTAGTGAGTTACGCTACCAGTGCCTGGCCGCCCACCAGGCCTCCTGCCGCACCATGTAGTAAGTGAGCGGGGCAGGTGCAATACAGTGACTGCCCCCCGCTGCCATTACAATAGGATGCTGCACATGTAGTGTCCGTGGAGTGTGTGCCGATGGAGCGGCGTCTGGCCGCACTGCGCGTGTGGGGAAGCGGGCGCATGCGCAGTGCGGCATGAGTAAGATAGCCGGCTCTCAGTGTGGACGGCTCCCCGGAATCTGTGACGGCTGCGCTGTAACTTTGCGCTGTAACTCTGAAAGCTGCTGTGCCCAGCTCCCGGCGTCCTCCTCCCTGAGCGCTGCTGTCCCGCCGCTGTGCCCCCGAGCCCAGCTCTGCAACCTGGATTGGCCTGTGTGTGTGTGTGTCCGTCCGCTGCACATGCTTACTTCTATAATCGGCACACACGGACACCAGCCCTGAGCACGTACACAGGGCTTTTATTAGTATAGATAATATTTTCTCTTAGGCCTCTTTCACACGGGCGTTGCGGCAAAATGTGCGTGTGCGTTGCGGGAATACCCGTGATTTTTCTGCACGAGTGCAAAACATTGTAATGCGTTTTGCACTCGCGTGAGAAAAATTGCACGTGTTTGGTACCCAAACCCAAACTTCTTCACAGAAGTTCGGGCTTGGGATCGGTGTTCTGTAGATTTCATTATTTTCCCTTATAACATAGTTATAAGGGAAAATAATAGCATTCTGAATACAGAATGCATAGTAAAACAGCGCTGGAGGGGTTAAAAAAATAAATAAATAATTTAGCTCACCTTAATCCACTTGATCGCGTAGCCCGGCATCTGCTTCTGTCCCCTTTACTGAATAGGACCTGTGGTGAGCATTAATTATAGTTCAAGGACCTGTGATGACGTCACTCCGGTCATCACATGGTACGTCACATGATCTTTTACCATGGACAGAAGCAGATGCCGGGCTACGCGATCAAGTGGATTAAGGTGAGTTAAATGATTTTATTTATTTTTTAACCCCTCCAGCGCTGTTTTACTATGCATTCTGTATTCAGAATGCTATTATTTTCCCTTATAACATAATAATGATTGGGTCTCCATCCCGATCGTCTCCTAGCAACCATGCGTAAAAATCGCACCGCATCCTCACTTGCTTGCGGATGCTTGCGATTTTCACTGACTGGTGGTGCTGAGACTGCTGTCACTGTGACTGGTGGCTGATACGGCTGGCACTGACTGGTGGCGCTGAGACCACTGGCACTGTGACTGGTGGCTGATAAAGCTGGCACTGACTACTGGTGGTGCTGAGACTGTGGGCACTGTGACTAGTGCCTGAGATGGCTGGCACTGACTGGTGGTGCTGAGACTGTAGCTGATGGCTGAAACAGCTGGCGCTGACTGGTGGCTGAGACGACTGGCAGTGCCACGTGGTGCTGAGACTGCTGGCGCGTTTTGGTGTCTGCCTGGCGGTGCGGAGCCGAACGGAACCGTCCTGACTTACAATGTAAGTCAATGGGGACGGATCCGTTTACATTGACACAATATTGGTGCAATTGTAAACGGATCCGTCCCCCATTGACATTCAATGTAAAGTCAGGAGTCCCTATTTTAGGCTACTTTTACACCTGCACTAGGTGCAGATCCATCTGGTATCTGCACAGACGGATCCGCACCTATAAATGCAAACGATGTTATCCGTTCAGTGCGGATCCGTCTGCATAACAGCTTTTTCAGATCTGAGTTTTCACTATTGTGAAAACTCAGATCCGACAGTATATTCTAACACAGAGGCGTTCCCATGGTGATGGGGACGCTTCAAGTTAGAATATACTAAGAACTGTGTACATAACAGCCCCCTGCTGCCTGGCAGCACCCGATCTCTTACAGGGGGCTGTGATCCACACAATTAACCCCTCAGGTGCCGCACCTGAGGGGTTAATTGTGCGGATCTCAGCCCCCTCATCGGGTGCTGCCAGACCCCCCTCCCTCCCCAGTATTAAAAGCATTGGTGCCAGTGCGCCCCCCCTCCCTCCCTCCCCAGTATTAAAGCATTGGTGGCCAGTGTGGCCCCCTCCTCCCTCCCTCCCCAGTATTAAAAGTGCGCCCCCCTCCCCAGTATTAAAAGCATTGGTGGCCAGTGCGGCCCCCCCCTCCCTCCCCAGAATTAAAAGCATTGGTGGCCAGTGCGCCCCCCCTCCCTCCCTCCCCAGTATTAAAAGCATTGGTGGCCAGTGCGCCCCCCCTTCCTCCCTCTCTCCCCAGTATAAAAAGCATTGGTGGCCAGTGCGGCCCCCCTCCCTCCCTCGTATAAAAAAAAACATTGGTGGCCAGTGCGGCACCCCCTCCCTCCCTCCCGAGTATAAAAAGCAATATGTGGCCAGTGCGGTCCCCCCCTCCCTCCCCAGTATTAAAAGCAATATGTGGCCAGTGCGGCCCCCTCCCTCCCTCCTCAGTATTAAAAGCATTGGTGGCCAGTGCGGGCCCCCCCCTCCCTCCCTCCCCAGTATAAAAAGCATTGGTGGCCAGTGCGGCCCCCCTCCCTCCCTCCCTAGTATAAAAAGCATTGGTGGCCAGTGCGGCCCCCCCTCCCTCCCTCCCCAGTATAAAAAGCATTGGTGGCCAGTGCGGCCCCCCCCCCTCCCTCTCTCCCCAGTATAAAAAGCATTGGTGGCCAGTGCGGCCCCCCCTCCCTCCTTCCCCAGTATAAAAAGCATTGGTGGCCAGTGCGGCCCCCCCCTCTCTCCCCAGTATTAAAAGCATTGGTGGCCAGTGCGGCCCCCCTCCCTCCCTCCCCAGTATAAAAAGCATTGGTGGCCAGTGCAGCCCGCCCCTCCCTCCCTCCCCAGTATAAAAAGCAATATGTGGCCAGTGCGGCCCCCCCCTCCCTCCACAGTATTAAAAGCAATATGTGGCCAGTGCGGCCCCCTCCCCCCCCAGTATTAAAAGCATTGGTGGCCAGTAGCATTGGTATTGCAGATCCGCTGTCTGTGGCTGGCCGGGCGCTCCTCCTACTGGTAGGTGAAAGGTCTGTGCGGCGCATTGCTTATAGCACAGACCTTTCACTTACCAGTAGGAGGAGTGCCCGGCCGGTCACAGACAGCGGAGGTAAGTATAATGCTTCTAAAATTGCTAAGTAACCATGCAGTAGCGTCTTGGCTGCCATGGTAACCGATCAGAGCCCCAGCGATTAAACTGGGACTCCGATCTGAACTCTCCGCTGCCACCAATGATGGTTGGGGGGATTTTAATTAGGGGGGAAGAGAGGGGAGGCCGCACTGGCCACCAATGAATATAATACTGGGGAGGGAGGGAGGGGGGCCGCACTGGCCACCAATGAATTTAATACTGGGGAGGGAGGGGGGCCGCACTGGCCACCAATGAATTTAAAACTGGGGAGGGAGGGGGGCCGCACTGGCCACCAATGAATTTAATACTGGGGAGGGAGGGGGGCCGCACTGGCCACCAATGAATTTAATACTGGGGAGGGAGGGGGGCCGCACTGGCCACCAATGAATATAATACTGGGGAGGGAGGGAGGGGGGCCGCACTGGCCACCAATGAATTTAATACTGGGGAGGGAGGGGGGCCGCACTGGCCACCAATGAATTTAAAACTGGGGAGGGAGGGGGGTCTGGCCCCTGCTGCCTGGCAGCACCTGATCTCTTACAGGGGGCTATGAGACGCACAATTAACCCCTCAGGTGCGGCACCTGAGGGGTTAATTTTGCGTATCACAGCTCCCTGTAAGAGATCAGGTGCTGCCAGGCAGAGCCGTTATGGTGCTTCCAGGAGGACGTTATGTCCACAGTTCTTAGTATATTCTAACTTGAAGCGTCCTCATCACCATGGGAACGCCTCTGTGTTAGAATATACTGTCGGATCTGAGTTTTCCCCATCTAACTCAAATCTGATGGTATATTCTAACATAGAGGCATTCCCATGGTGATGGGGACGCTTCAAGTTAAAATATACCATCGGATTGGAGAAAACTCCGATCCGATGGTATATAATCGGCAAACACTCACCCTGCTGTGTGTGTAGAGTGTGTGCTGATTGGTTTGTGCGCTGCGCATTAGCACTTCACTAATCGGCACACACGCACGGACAACAGCCGTGAGCACGTACACAGGGCTTTTATTAGTATAGATAGAAAAAAAGGAAATTCGGCGGCACCAGTAAATTGGCTCAGGTGCAAAGTCCAAGGGAATTAGCTTCTCACTCTTAACATACGCATGAAATCGGACAGCACTCCAAGACTTGAAAAAACGTGATGTCTTTATTCACCCATGTGGAACAGTAGCAACGTTTCAGCTCACAACTGAGCCTTTCTCAAGACAGGCTTGAGAAAGGCTCAGTTGTCAGCTGAAACGTTGCTACTGTTCCACATGGGTGAAAAAAGACATCACGTTTTTTTAAATCTTGGAGTGCTGTCTGATTTCATGCGTATATACAGTACAGACCAAAAGTTTGGACACACCTTCTCATTCAAAGAGTTTTCTTTATTTTCATGACTATGAAGGCATCAAAAATATGAATTAACACATGTGGAATTATATACATAATAAACAAGTGTGAAACAACTGAAAATATGTCATATTCTAGATTTTTCAAAGTAGCCACCTTTTGCTTTGATTACTGATTTGCACACTCTTGGCATTCTCTTGATGAGCTTCAAGAGGTAGTCCCCTGAAATTGTCTTCCAACAGTCTTGAAGGAGTTCCCAGAGATGCTTAGCACTTGTTGGCCCTTTTGCCTTCACTCTGCGGTCCAGCTTACCCCAAACCATCTCAATTGGGTTCAGGTCTGGTGACTGTGGAGGCCAGGTCATCTGGCGCAGCACCCCATCACTCTCCTTCATTGTCAAATAGCTCTTACTTTCAAAGTTTTCCCAATTTTTGGGCTAACTGACTGACCTTCATTTCTTAAAGTAATGATGGCCACTCGTTTTTCTTTACTTAGCTGCTTTTTTCTTGCCATAATACAAATTCTAACAGTCTATTCAGTAGGACTATCAGCTGTGTATCCACCTGACTTCTCCTCAACGCAACTGATGATCCCAACCCCATTTATAAGGCAAGAAATCCCACTTATTAAACCTGACAGGGCACACCTGTGAAGTGAAAACCATTTCAGGGGACTACCTCTTGAAGCTCATCAAGAGAATGCCAAGAGTGTGCAAAGCAGTAATCAAAGCAAAAGGTGGCTACTTTGAAGAACCTAGAATATGACATATTTTCAGTTGTTTCACACTTGTTTGTTATGTATATAATTCCACATGTGTTAATTCAAAGTTTTGATGCCTTCATAGTCATGAAAATAAAGAAAACTCTTTGAATGAGAAGGTGTGTCCAAACTTTTGGTCTGTACTGTGTATATATATATATATATATATATATATATATACACTCACCTAAAGAATTATTAGGAACACCATACTAATACGGTGTTGGACCCTCTTTTGCCTTCAGAACTGCCTTATTTCTACGTGTCATTGATTCAACAAGGTGCTGATAGCATTCTTTAGAAATGTTGGCCCATATTGATAGGATAGCATCTTGCAGTAGATGGAGATTTGATGGATGCACATCCAGGGCACGAAGCTCCCATTCCACCACATCCCAAAGATGCTCTATTGGGTTGAGATCTGGTGACTGTGGGGGCCATTTTAGTACAGTGAACTCATTGTCATGTTCAAGAAACCAATTTGAAATGATTCGAGCTTTGTGACATGGTGCATTATCCTGCTGGAAGTAGCCATGAGTGGATGGATACATGTTCTTATTCTGTTTACGCCAAATTCGGACTCTACCATTTGAATGTCTCAACAGAAATCGAGACTCATCAGACCAGGCAACATTTTTCCAGTCTTCAACAGTCCAATTTTGGTGAGCTCGTGCAAATTGTAGCCTCTTTTTCCTATTTAAAACAGACAAAATCTGTGGATCACTTCGGTTAGACAATGTGGACCAGGTGCTCTTGGTCTAAAGTGGCCCGCCCAGCCACAGGTAAATGAGTACGAATATAAAGCAAGATAAACCAGGCACTCTATATACGATGTCACAATCGAGATATTTATTAATATATATAAAATCGGTATAAAAGCAGTATATATCTAACGAACATTTAATATAAATTCACACAAGTAATCATAAATGTGTTACAATGTCAGTAAGCAGCAATATGGTATAAGCGCATCAAATGTTAGTCCAAGCGGTACCGCTATAGTGTTCAGACAAAAACCGCAAATAGGTTCTGCATCCACTTGGATAGTGGCAGCACAAATGGTTTTATGAATGATCCAGATTTCAAAAGGTATTTGTATATGCGTAATTCCGTTATAAGCTTTCAATGCCAGTGAGTAAAACAATGAGACCAGTAGGTTTAAATGCAATAAGCTTTCATGGTGGCGTCCCAACCATTCGAAATTGCTGTTGAGCTGTTACCTTTAAACTGGTCGATCCACTCCTCTAGACGCCGGTTGTGGTGGTCTGTTGGATGTCGGCTGACTGTGCTTTTTATCATCAGCGGATAATATGTTCCATAGGACCAGGCGTCGTCCAAGTGTGTTCCGTAGTTTCCAAGGTTTTAGTTCAAGTCTAGGGGAGACTCTTTTCCAGCATGCCGGTGTAAGGTGTAGCCCATACACGTTTCGGGGGTGTGCCCCACTGATGAAGGGGCACACCCCCGAAACGCGTATGGGCTACACCTTACACCGGCATGCTGGAAAAGAGTCTCCCCTAGACTTGAACTAAAACCTTGGAAACTACGGAACACACTTGGACGACGCCTGGTCCTATGGAACATATTATCCGCTGATGATAAAAAGCACAGTCAGCCGACATCCAACAGACCACCACAACCGGCGTCTAGAGGAGTGGATCGACCAGTTTAAAGGTAACAGCTCAACAGCAATTTCGAATGGTTGGGACGCCACCATGAAAGCTTATTGCATTTAAACCTACTGGTCTCATTGTTTTACTCACTGGCATTGAAAGCTTATAACGGAATTACGCATATACAAATACCTTTTAAAATCTGGATCATTCATAAAACCATTTGTGCTGCCACTATCCAAGTGGATGCAGAACCTATTTGCGGTTTTTGTCTGAACACTATAGCGGTACCGCTTGGACTAACATTTGATGCGCTTATACCATATTGCTGCTTACTGACATTGTGACACATTTATGATTACTTGTGTGAATTTATATTAAATGTTCGTTAGACATATATACTGCTTTTATACCGATTTTATATATATTAATAAATATCTCGATTGTTACATCGTATATAGAGTGCCTGGTTTATCTTGCTTTATATTCTTTTTCCTATTTGTAGTGGAGATGAGTGGTACCCGGTGGGGTCTTCTGCTGTTGTAGCCCATCCGCCTCAAGGTTGTGCGTGTTGTGGCTTCACAAATGCTTTGCTGCATACCTCGGTTGTAACGAGTGGTTATTTCAGTCAACGCTGCTCTTCTATCAGCTTGAATCAGTCGGCCCATTCTCCTCTGACCTCTAGCATCCACAAGGCATTTTTGCCCACAGGACTGCCGCATACTGGATGTTTTTCCCTTTTCACACCATTCTTTGTAAACCCTAGAAATGGTTGTGCGTGAAAATCCCAGTAACTGAGCCGATTGTGAAATACTCAGACCGGCCGTCTGGCACCAACAACCATGCCACGCTCAAAATTGCTTAAATCACCTTTCTTTCCCATTCTGACATTCAGTTTGGAGTTCAGGAGATTGTCTTGACCAGGACCACACCCCTAAATGCATTGAAGCAACTGCCATGTGATTGGTTGACTAGATAATTGCATTAATGAGAAATAGAACAGGTGTTCCTAATAATTCTTTAGGTGAGTGTGTGTATATATATATATATATATATATATACCCAGTTTCATGTCTTCAGGCTTATGCTTAAATATGAACTTATTTATTGTTATTGCTCAAATAATTACTTGTGTTACAGAATTAAGGAATTACACAAAAAATTGTATAAAATTAGTTTTCCGTTTACTACAGATTACTACCCAGATTTACTGACAAAAACTAGTATACTGTTTAATAATCCAGATAAACCTTACAAATCATTATACATCAAAAAGTCAGCAAAAAATCATTTCAGTTTTACATTAGTGACACAATATAAAACACAAGAAAATAATAATCAATTAAACAAGAACTTCACCCTTGACTCAAATGCGAAGCATGTGAGGCTGGTATTCCAGTTTTGCAATCTTCAGCATCAATTGAAAGTAAACAACATTTACTCTCACTTACTAAGATTGATTGTTTATCTGTAATGTAAAAATGGATGTTGCAATTTTCAACAGGAAAATCTTAACATTAACCCCTTAAGGACCTTCGCCATACACATGTATGGCGCTGGTGGATGTGACTTAATGACCAGTGCCGTACATGTACGGCGGGCTGATCGAGCGGGTGTAAGATCTGGGCCAGCCCAATCAGCGGCAGGGGTCTGGCAGTCACTGATAGCCGAACCCCTGCTGTATGCGCCGACATGGGTGAAAACATTGATGCCGGCACATTAACTCTCGTACTGCCGTGGTCAGCACTGACCGCGGTACTTGCGGAATCATGCAGGGTGAAGGGTGGCCATCGGGTCCCCGCGCTGCTGTGACGGTGACCCGATGGCAGGGAAGGCAGCCCGATGCCTTCCTTAGACATCTTGGCTGCCTTCTGTGACAGCCTGTGAGATCCAGCCCCCTGGATCTCACAGGCAAGCAGACTGAAGTGTATTACAGTGTGTAATACACTTACAGCCAATGCATCGCAATACAGAAGTATGGTGATGCATTATAAGGGGGATCATACCCCCAAAAGTTGAAGTCCCAGAGTGGGGAAAAAAAAAAGTTAAAAAAATAAAGTTTTACAAAAAAATTAAAAGTTTCAAGTGAAAAAAAAGCGTCCTTTTTCTAAAATAAAGTAAAAAAATGTTTTTAAAAATAGCGAAAAAAAGAAAAGTAGAAATATTAGGTATTGTCGCGTCTGTATCGACCGACTCTATAAAAATATCACATGACCTAACCCCAAAAAAATAAAATAAAAACTGTGCTAAAAAAACTATTTCTTTGTCACCTTAGGCCTCGTTCACATCACTGTTTCTCCTTTCTGTTCTCCGAATCTGTTGAGGAGCAGGAGAACTGAAAGGACGGATTCTGCAGATAACTGAGACCTAACTGAGCGTAACAGAGCCTAAAGATAGAGATGGCCCGAACTATCCGACGGCGAACAGTTCCCGGCGAACATAGCTTGTTCGCGTTCGCCTCTGCCGGGCGAACACATGCGATGTTCGGTCCGCCCCCTATACATCATCATTGAGCAAACTTTGACCCTGTACCTCACAGTCAGCAGACACATTCCAGCCAATCAGCAGCATACCCTCCCTCCCAGACCCTCCCACCTCCTGCACAGCATCCATTTTAGATTCATTCTGAAGCTGCAGTCTTAGTGAGAGGAGGGAGACTGTAACTGCTGCTGATTTAATTGGGAAATCGATAGCTAGGCTAGTGAATTCAGTGTCCACTCCAGTCCTGAAAGACTCATCTGATCTCTGCTGTAAGGACAGCGTCCTGACAGCACCCCAAAAAGCCCTTTTTAGGGCTGCAACATTAGTCTGCTTTTTTTTTTTCCTTTATATACATATTGCAGTTGCCTGGCCTGCCTGTGTGTGAGGAGCTGCAGGCCCACAGACTGTAGTGTGCCCACTGCCAGTGCTCACCCCTGTCATTCCGTGTGGCACAGGACTTTGCTTAAAAAAAGGCACTTAATTTTTACACTTTAATCAAAGGTTAGTTGCCTGCCAGTGTGTGTCAGGCTGACTTCCACTGACTGTAGTGTGCCCACTGCCAGTGCCCACCACTCATACCGGCTGGCACAGGACTTTGCATAAAAAAGGCATTTAATTTTTACACTTTAGTGTAATTTCAGCTGCTTGCCTGCTGCTAGTGTGTGTCAGGCCGACTTCAACTGACTGTAGTGTGCCCACTGCCAGTGCCCACCCCTGTCATCCCGTGTGGCACAGGACTTTGCTTAAAAAAAAGGCACTTCATTTTTACACTTTAATCTAAGGTTAGTTGCCTGCCAGTGTGTGTCAGGCCGACTTCAACTGACTGTAGTGTGCCCACTGCCAGTGCCCACCCCTGTCATCCCGAGTGGCACAGGACTTTGCTTAAAAAATAGGCCCGTAGTTTTTACACTTTAATCTAAGGTTAGTTGCCTGCCAGTGTGTGTCAGGCTGACTTCCACTGACTGTAGTGTGCCCACTGCCAGTGCCCACCACTCATACCGGCTGGCACAGGACTTTGCTTAAAAAAGGCATTTAATTTTTACACTTTAATGTAATTTCAGCTGCTTGCCTGCTGCTAGTGTGTGTCAGGCCGACTTCAACTGACTGTAGTGTGCCCACTGCCAGTGCCCACCCCTGTCATACCGAGTGGCACAGGACTTTGCTTAAAAAATAGGCACTTAATTTTTACACTTTAATCTAAGGTTAGTTGCCTGCCAGTGTGTGTCAGGCTGACTTCCACTGACTGTAGTGTGCCCACTGCCAGTGCCCACCACTCATACCGGCTGGCACAGGACTTTGCTTAAAAAAGGCATTTAATTTTTACACTTTAATGTAATTTCAGCTGCTTGCCTGCTGCTAGTGTGTGTCAGGCCGACTTCAACTGACTGTAGTGTGCCCACTGCCAGTGCCCACCCCTGTCATACCGAGTGGCACAGGACTTTGCTTAAAAAATAGGCACTTAATTTTTACACTTTAATCTAAGGTTAGTTGCCTGCCAGTGTGTGTCAGGCTGACTTCCACTGACTGTAGTGTGCCCACTGCCAGTGCCCACCACTCATACCGGCTGGCACAGGACTTTGCATAAAAAAGGCATTTAATTTTTACACTTTAGTGTAATTTCAGCTGCTTGCCTGCTGCTAGTGTGTGTCAGGCCGACTACAACTGACTGTAGTGTGCCCACTGCCAGTGCCCACCCCTGTCATACCGAGTGGCACAGGACTTTGCTTAAAAAATAGGCACTTAATTTTTACACTTTAATCTAAGGTTAGTTGCCTGCCAGTGTGTGTCAGGCTGACTTCCACTGACTGTAGTGTGCCCACTGCCAGTGCCCACCACTCATACCGGCTGGCACAGGACTTTGCTTAAAAAAGGCATTTAATTTTTACACTTTAATGTAATTTCAGCTGCTTGCCTGCTGCTAGTGTGTGTCAGGCCGACTTCAACTGACTGTAGTGTGCCCACTGCCAGTGCCCACCCCTGTCATACCGAGTGGCACAGGACTTTGCTTAAAAAATAGGCACTTAATTTTTACACTTTAATCTAAGGTTAGTTGCCTGCCAGTGTGTGTCAGGCTGACTTCCACTGACTGTAGTGTGCCCACTGCCAGTGCCCACCACTCATACCGGCTGGCACAGGACTTTGCATAAAAAAGGCATTTAATTTTTACACTTTAGTGTAATTTCAGCTGCTTGCCTGCTGCTAGTGTGTGTCAGGCCGACTTCAACTGACTGTAGTGTGCCCACTGCCAGTGCCAACCACTGATACCGGGTGGCACAGTAGCTTGCCGATAAATAAGGCATTTAATTTTTAGACAGTAGTCTAAATTCAGTTGCTTGCCTGCTGCCAGTGTGTGTCAGGCCCTCTTCCACTGACTGTAGTGTGCCCACTGCCAGTGCCAACCACTGATACCGGGTGGCACAGTAGCTTGCCGATAAATAAGGCATTTAATTTTTACACTTTAGTGTAATTTCAGTTGCTTGCCTGCTGCCAGTGTGTGTCAGGCCCGCTTCCACTGACTGTAGTGTGCCCACTGCCAGTGCCAACCACTGATACCGGGTGGCACAGTAGCTTGCCGATAAATAAGGCATTTAATTTTTAGACAGTAGTCTAAATTCAGTTGCTTGCCTGCTGCCAGTCAGTGTGTCAGGCCCTCTTCCACTGACTGTAGTGTGCCCACTGCCAGTGCCAACCACTCATACCGGGTGGCACAGTAGCTTGCCGATAAATAAGGCATTTAATTTTTACACTTTAGTGTAATTTCAGTTGCTTGCCTGCTGCCAGTGTGTGTCAGGCCCGCTTCTACTGACTGTAGTGTGCCCACTGCCAGTGCCAACCACTGATACCGGGTGGCACAGTAGCTTGCCGATAAATAAGGCATTTAATTTTTACACTTTAGTGTAATTTCAGTTGCTTGCCTGCTGCCAGTGTGTGTCAGGCCCGCTTCCACTGACTGTAGTGTGCCCACTGCCAGTGCCAACCACTGATACCGGGTGGCACAGTAGCTTGCCGATAAATAAGGCATTTAATTTTTAGACAGTAGTCTAAATTCAGTTGCTTGCCTGCTGCCAGTCAGTGTGTCAGGCCCTCTTCCACTGACTGTAGTGTGCCCACTGCCAGTGCCAACCACTCATACCGGGTGGCACAGTAGCTTGCCGATAAATAAGGCATTTAATTTTTACACTTTAGTGTAATTTCAGTTGCTTGCCTGCTGCCAGTGTGTGTCAGGCCCGCTTCTACTGACTGTAGTGTGCCCACTGCCAGTGCCAACCACTCATACCGGGTGGCACAGTAGCTTGCCGATAAATAAGGCATTTAATTTTTACACTTTAGTGTAATTTCAGTTGCTTGCCTGCTGCCAGTGTGTGTCAGGCCCGCTTCTACTGACTGTAGTGTGCCCACTGCCAGTGCCAACCACTCATACCGGGTGGCACAGTAGCTTGCCGATAAATAAGGCATTTAATTTTTACACTTTAGTGTAATTTCAGTTGCTTGCCTGCTGCCAGTGTGTGTCAGGCCCGCTTCTACTGACTGTAGTGTGCCCACTGCCAGTGCCAACCACTGATACCGGGTGGCACAGTAGCTTGCCGATAAATAAGGCATTTAATTTTTAGACAGTAGTCTAAATTCAGTTGCTTGCCTGCTGCCAGTGTGTGTCAGGCCCGCTTCCACTGACTGTAGTGTTCCCACTGCCAGTGCCAACCACTGATACCGGGTGGCACAGTAGCTTGTCGATAAATAAGGCATTTAATTTTTACACTTTAGTGTAATTTCAGTTGCTTGCCTGCTGCCAGTGTGTGTCAGGCCCGCTTCCACTGACTGTAGTGTGCCCACTGCCAGTGCCAACCACTGATACCGGGTGGCACAGTAGCTTGCCGATAAATAAGGCATTTAATTTTTAGACAGTAGTCTAAATTCAGTTGCTTGCCTGCTGCCAGTGTGTGTCAGGCCCTCTTCCACTGACTGTAGTGTGCCCACTGCCAGTGCCAACCATTCATACCGGGTGGCACAGTAGCTTGCCGATAAATAAGGCATTTAATTTTTACACTTTAGTGTAATTTCAGTTGCTTGCCTGCTGCCAGTGTGTGTCAGGCCCTCTTCCACTGACTGTAGTGTGCCCACTGCCAGTGCCAACCACTGATACCGGGTGGCACAGTAGCTTGCCGATAAATAAGGCATTTAATTTTTAGACAGTAGTCTAAATTCAGTTGCTTGCCTGCTGCCAGTGTGTGTCAGGCCCACTTCCACAGACTGTAGTGTGCCCACTGCCAGTGCCAACCACTCATACCGGGTGGCACAGTACCTAGCACGCGTAGTACCACTTATCTAAAAAAAAAATGACAGGCAGAGGCAGGCCACCCCGCAGGGGCCGTCGTGGTCGTGGTGCTGTGATTTCCACTGTCCCTGGAATAATGCCCAGTTTTCAGAGGCCACGTACCCTGAACCCGAAAAATTCAGAGGACGTAGTTGACTGGCTTAGACAGGACACCCAATCTTCAACAGCTTCCGCTAAGAACCTTGACGCACCATCCTCCTCCAACTCAGCTTCGGTCACCTGCTCTCAAGTTACCACGCACCCGCCCGTCGCCACTACCACCACAGCCACCACAGCCGCTTCACTTGATCCGTCAGAGGAGTTATTTACACATCAGTTGGATGCAATTAGTGATGCGCAACCATTATTGCCAGATGATGTAGATTACGGGGATATGTCTCAGTCAGGCAGGATTACACACATGGACGTACAGTGTGATGATGATGATGTTGTACCCGCTGCTGCTTCCTTTGCTGAGGTGTCAGATACAAGTGAAGCGGTTGATGATGACGATGTGTCCACGGATGCCACGTGGGTGCCTGCTCGAAGAGAAGAAGAGGGGGAAAGTTCTGAAGGGGAGACAGAGAGAATGAGGAGACGAGTTGGAAGCAGGGGGAGGTCGTCGCAAGGAGTTAGTGGCACAGTCAGACAGCATGTATCGGCACCTGGGGTCAGCCAGACAGCACGCCAGTCAACGCATGCTGTTGCCACCACTAGAATGCCGTCATTGCAAAGCTCAGCAGTGTGGCATTTTTTTTGTGTGTCTGCCTCTGATAAAAGCAATGCCATTTGCAACCTGTGCCAAAAGAAACTGAGTCGTGGGAAGTCCAACACCCACCTTGGTACAACTGCTTTGCGAAGGCACATGATCTCACATCACAAACGCCTATGGGATCAACACATGAGTACAAGCAGCACACAAACTCAAAGCCACCATGCTCCTCCTGGTCCTGCATCTTCAGCCACGTCAACCACTGCTGTCCTCCCTGCCCCCTCTCAACCACCCGCCACTCCCTCTCTCACCTTCAGCAGTTCCTGCTCATCTGCCCACAGTCAGGTGTCTGTCAAGGACATGTTTGAGCATAAGAAGCCAATGTCACAAAGTCACCCCCTTGCCCGGCGACTGACAGCTGGCTTGACGGAACTCTTAGCCCGCCAGCTTTTACCATACCAGCTGGTAGAGTCTGAGGCCTTCAAAAAATTTGTCGCTATTGGGACACCACAGTGGAAGGTACCCGGACGAAATTTTTTTTCAAAAAAGGCAATCCCAAACCTCTACCATGTCATTGAAAAGGAAGTCATGGCATCTCTGGCATACAGTGTTGGGGCAAGGGTCCATCTGACCACTGATACCTGGTCTGCAAAGCACGGTCAGGGCAGGTATATCACGTTTACTGCGCATTGGGTCAACCTGCTGACGGCTGACAAGCATGGAATGCGTGGCTCTGCAGCGGAGTTGGTGACACCACCACGACTTGCAGGCAGACCTACTGCCACCTCCTCTACTCCTACTCCATCCTCTTTAATTTCCTCCTCGGCTGAGTCCTCTTCTGCTGCGGCGTCTGGCTGCACATCAACTGATTCCCCCCAGCTCCCCAGGGGCTATTCCACATCCCGGATACGACAGTGTAACGCTATCTTGGGGTTGACTTGCCTGAAAGCAGAGAGCCACACAGGACCAGCACTCCTGTCCGCCCTGAACGCACAGGTGGATCAGTGGCTGACCCCGCACCAACTGGAGATCGGCAAAGTGGTGTGTGACAATGGAAGCAATCTGTTGGCGGCATTAAATTTGGGCAAGTTGTCACATGTGCCGTGCATGGCACATGTGTTGAATCTCATCGTACAACGTTTTGTGTCTAAGTACCCAGGCTTACAGGACGTCCTCAAGCAGGCCAGGAAGGTGTGTGGCCATTTCAGGCGTTCCTACACGGCCATGGCGCACTTTTCCGATATTCAGCGGCGAAACAACATGCCAGTGAGGCGCTTGATATGCGACAGCCCGACACGTTGGAATTCAACACTCCTAATGTTCGACCGCCTGCTCCAACAAGAAAAAGCCGTCAACGAGTATTTGTATGACCGGGGTGCTAGGACAGCCTCTGCGGAGCTGGGAATCTTTTTGCCACGTTACTGGACACTCATGCGCAATGCCTGTAGGCTTATGCGTCCTTTTGAGGAGGTGACAAACCTAGTCAGTCGCACCGAAGCCACCATCAGCGACCTCATCCCATTTGTTTTCTTCCTGGAGCGTGCCCTGCGAAGAGTTCTGGATCAGGCTGTAGATGAGCGTGAAGAGGAAGAGGAAGAGTTGTGGTCACCATCACCACCAGAAACAGCCTTGTCATCATCGCTTGCCGGACCTGCAGCAACGCTGGAAGAGGAGTATGAGGAAGAGGAGTCAGAGGAGGAATGTGGCGGCTTTGAGGAGGAGGAAGACCAACCACAGCAGGCACCCCAGGGTGCTCGTTGTTGTCACCTATCTGGGACCCATGGTGTTGTACGTGGCTGGGGGGAAGAACAGACCGTCAATGACATCAGTGAGGACGAGGAACGGGAAATGAGAAGCTCTGCATCCAACCTTGTTCAAATGGGGTCTTTCATGCTGTCATGTCTGTTGAGGGACCCACGTATAAAAAGGATAAAGGAGAACGATCTGTACTGGGTGACCACGCTACTAGACCCCCGGTATAAGCAGAAAGTGGCAGAAATGTTACAAAATTACCGAAAGTCGGAAAGGATGCAGCAGTTCAAAACCAAACTAAAAAATATGCTTTACACAGCTTATAAGGGAGATGTCACAGCACAACGGGAATCTAACAGGGGAAGAGGTGAGTGTAATCCTCCTCCTACCACGGCGGCAAGGACTGGACGATTTACAGATGTGTTGTTGATGGAGGACATGCGGAGCTTTTTCAGTCCTACTCATCGCCACAGCCCTTCGGGATCCAGCCTTAGAGAACGACTCGACCGACAGGTAGCAGACTACCTCGCCTTAACAGCAGATATCGACACTCTGAGGAGCAATGAACCCCTTCACTACTGGGTGTGCAGGCTTGACCTGTGGCCTGAGCTATCCCAGTTTGCGATAGAACTTCTGGCCTGCCCTGCTTCAAGTGTCCTGTCAGAAAGGAGCTTCAGTGCAGCAGGAGGCATTGTCACTGACAAGAGAAGTCGCCTCGGTCAAAAAAGTGTTGATTACCTCACCTTCATAAAGATGAATGAGGCATGGATCCCGAAGGGACTGACAGTGGGGGATACGTTTGACTAACAAAAGGCCTGATTACATGCCTTGGCCTCAAAATGGTCCCCACGCTGCTGTATTTAATGTCTGCATACCGGATGACTTTCGTGAATTCTCCACCACCAACTAGGGTTCAAGCCGTAATGTTTTAGTCACTTTTCTGCCTGGAAAACATAAATTTTTCCGGCCGCTGCTACAATAGCGTCTGCAACAGTGCCATTATTTTTCAGGCATGTGTACATGCCTAATTTTTCTGTCCTATGGTGCAGCACTGTGGCTGCAAAAACAAACCAAAAAAAAAAGGCACATACAAGTGTCAATTCCCCTTCGTGATCGTTACCTTGTTGTGGTGAAGGGGCTTGCGTATCACAATGAAGCAATCATCATCACCTCTATAAAAGTGTGTTGGCAATGTTGCCACACCCCAGATGATAAGGCCGTTGCTTCATTATGGTCAGACCAAAAGCGATCGGGTGGCCACGCTACTAGACCCCCGGTATAAGCAGAAAGTGGCAGAAATGTTACCAAATTACCAAAAGTCGGAAAGGATGCAGCAGTTCAAAACCAAACTAAAAAATATGCTTTACACAGCTTATAAGGGGGATGTCAATGGGGGATTCGACAATGGTTAATCAATTCGACCGGATAGGGTCCGTAACAGGGATTAAACTGATAGCAATAGTACTAGTTAAGACACCACTCATATAGGGTGTCACAGCACATTGCTCTGTGCACGCGCAGTGCCCCAATTTGGGAGTAAGAGGACCGACCAAGCTGCTTTTTCCATCTCCCGGTTCCTGAAATCAATTCAGTTTAGTGTATGAGAGTTTGGTCTGTCACTGTGAAGGCAGTCGAAGGTACCCGGCCTAAATTTTTTTTCATAAAAGGCAATTCCTGATATGGGACGTAACAGGGATTAAACTGATGAGAATAATACTACAGAAAATACCACTCATATCGGTGGAGGGAGCCAGCGTTTTTTTAACCATCTCCCCGTTCAAAAAATCTATTTAATAAATGGCCCCCAGATTGGGGATGTTAGAGGGATTAAACTGATGAGAATAGTACTACAGAAAATACCACTCATATCGGGTGTGACAGTAAATTGCACGGCGCAGATGCAGTCACCGTGGTTTAAAACAGAGTGGAGGGAGCCAGCGTTTTTTTAACCATCTCCCCGTTCGAAAAATCTATTCAATAAATGGCACCCAGATTGGGGACGTTAGAGGGATTAAACTGATGAGAATAGTACTACAGAAAATACCACTCATATCGGGTGTGACAGTAAATTGCACGGCGCAGACGCAGTCACCGTGGTTTAAAACAGAGTGGAGGGAGCCAGGTTTTTTTTAACCATCTCCCCGTTCGAAAAATCTATTCAATAAATGGCACCCAGATTGGGGACGTTAGAGGGATTAAACTGATGAGAATAGTACTACAGAAAATACCACTCATATCGGGTGTGACAGTAAATTGCACGGCGCAGACGCAGTCACCGTGGATTAAAACAGAGTGGAGGGAGCCAGCGTTTTTTTAACCATCTCCCCGTCCGAAAAATCTGTTTAATAAATGGCCCCCAGATTGGGGAGTCGGGGACGTTAGAGGGATTAAACTGATGAGAATAGTACTACAGAAAATACCACTCATATCGGGTGTGACAGTAAATTGCACGGCGCAGACGCAGTCACCGTGGATAAAAACAAAGGGGAGGGAGCCAGCGTTTTTTTAACCATCTCCCCGTTCGAAAAATCAATTCAATTGACCTTTCGGGGACCCTTGGTGTTGTACGTGGCTGGGTGGAGGAAGAAACCTTCAATGACATCACCGGGACGTGGCTAGCTTGGTATCCAACCTTGTGCAAATGGGGAGTTTGCGGTTGTGCAAATGAACTGTTTGCGGTGCATTAAAAGGGGAGTTTGGTCTGTCAATGTCTGTGATGCGGGCGTAACCCTTACACTACCTGATCGATACAACATCATACCTGATCGTATACACACACTGGATGTTTTAAAGCACGTTATTCCAAACAATTTAGGAATGTTAGTTGATTTATGCCCTTTATGGATTAAAACCCGACTCTGCGTCCACTACGTAATTTTCCATGGGAGTTTTGCCATAGATCCCCCTCCGGCATGCCACAGTCCAGGTGTTAGACCCCTTGAAACAACTTTCTCATCACTATTGTGGCCAGAAAGAGTCCCTGTGGGTTTTAAAATTCGCCTGTCTATTGAAGTCTATGGCGGTTCGCCCGGTTCGCCAGTTCGCGAACATTTGCGGAAGTTCGCGTTCGCTGTTCGCGAACTGAAAATTTTATGTTCGCGACATCACTACCTAAAGACCCCGCAGAACAGTTCTGTACAACCTGTCAATCACACAACCCTAACTATGTATCTAGTTTCAGGCCTAGGCTTAGTCTCTGTTGCTTCATGAGCCACTAGTATCAAGCAATGAGTATACGGGTGTACTGACCTGAGTCCGTTCTGGGCCCGAGGATGCCGCTTACCCGGGATGGCCACCAAGCTCTCAGCAACCGTGTTGCCTTGCTTGATGATAAAACTTCCTGTCCACACACTGGAACTGGTCTTCCCGGGACAACCTCTCTTTCCAAGAGCTGGATCCAGTAAGGGGACAACAGCTACTCTCCTTCCTTTGAGTGTCCATTCACTGCTGGACATCTGCAAGCCAGGATGGAATCGGATTCAGTCCCTCACAGCACACTCCTTTCACTATGTCAGATCAACACTTCCTGGTTTACACAGAAGCATCTTGCATGAGTCATCATCTGCTTTGCATATGCAGATCCCAGAGTGTGCTGACTGTGGCCTCTAGTGCCCGGAATGCCAAATGACAGCTCCAATACAATTTAAACATAAACATTATACCGGCAGAGCTTTTCCACAATCTCACATGTGCCCATACAGCAGTTTGCGACAACATATGGGGTGTTTCTGTAAACTACAGAATCAAGGCAATAAAGATTGAGTTTTGAATGGCTGTTAACCTTTGCTTTGTTAGTGTAAAAGAAATTGATTAAAATGGAAAATCTGCCAAAAAAGTGAAATTCTGAAATTTCATCTCCATTTGCCATTAATTCTTGTGGAACATTTAAAGGGTTGACAAAGTTTGTAAAATCAGTTTTTAATACCTTGAGGGGCGTTGTTTCTAAAATGGGGTCACTTTTTTGGAGTTTCTACTTTAAGGGTGCATCAGGAGGTCTTCAAATGTGACATGGCAAATTAAAATTATCCCCGTGAAATCTGCCTTCCAAAAACCATATGGTGTTCCTTTCGTTCTGCGCCCTGCCATGTGCCCATACAGCAGTTTACAACCACATATGGGGTGTTTCTGTAAACTACAGAATCAGGGCAATAAATATGTGTCCTTACTTGGCAAAATGTTTGAGTATAGCATTTTTTTTGTCTGATCTCAAAGACTGGAGATAATCTTTTTTGCTCATGCTAGCTATAGATAGTAGCCTAACCACCTTTTGGAGCCTTTAATTTCTGCATTCTTATCTGTAGCAAGCTGATTAGGCTTTCTGATCAGGCACAAATGCCAGCTGTCGCTTGGGCCAAAATCCATTGCATGCAACGGTTTTTGTCAGACAGAAACCCACCATTTATGCCAGAAACCTGATGGATCACTGCCCTAGTCAATAGGTATCCGGCAGTGATCTGCAGAATCTGACAATGACAAATCCAGTGAATTATGACAGGCTGTACACGTTAACTGGAGATGTGAAAATAGCCTTACAGGGTCATGTTCTTAGTTTGTAGAAATTGAAAATTCCATCCCAAGTCTCCTTTGTAGAACAATGAGGACCAATAGAGCCAACCATTAGATACATGATAGGGATAACAGTCAAATCAAAT
Source organism: Bufo bufo (assembly GCF_905171765.1). NCBI lineage: Eukaryota > Metazoa > Chordata > Amphibia > Anura > Bufonidae > Bufo > Bufo bufo. The sequence continues at coordinate 459,571,179 of NC_053389.1, read as the reverse complement.
AACTTTTTAGCAGTGTTTGAAATGTTTTAACTTTATTTGAGCAATGTGATGTACTGTATATACGGTATTATTGAGTCTACAGAACAGGAAGTATCAGCTTACTGCGAGGCTCAGTGGTCATTGTGAAAACTGAAAGATTCCAGGAATATTTCAAAATACAAAATAATTGACTGTAAAAACTTTTTAAGCCTTAGGTAATTTTCTGATTATATATTCCTTTTAGGATCCTTACACACATGAATTTTGCACTGTCTTTCTTTTACCTTTAAAAAATGTCAGTACAATCACATGCATTTTTTAGCACCTGTGCTTTGACGCCTGAATTTTTTGGGCATTTTTTCTATAGATTTTTTCACACAGTGTGTTTGCCTACTAATATATTCTTCATGTAGTTTTTACCCCAAAAAGTGTAAAAATGTGTTACAAAATGCCAAAAGCTTTAGTATGCTGTATTTTTAAAAGAAGGCATAAAGACAAAAAACACCACCGTATTAACAAAAACACCAGTAGCCCAAAAATAATAATAAATTGCCACTTTCATATTTCCAATAAAATTTCAGCTAATACCTTATTGTATGAATGACATGTTTCAAAAACAATGTGTTATGGATCAATAACCACTTATCTTGTATCAGGGTCATCAAGCTCCTTTTTTGCATGGGCCACTAACCAAAAATCATAAACTACCAAAAGTTTTGCAGACGAAGTAGAAAATTCTAAATGAATAATAAAGATAAAAATTTAATTATATAGCTCAGAATGGCAATATGAACATCATTATGAGCTGTAAAATGATGACATATCAATTTGTAATTATGGACATTGGTGAAACATGGCTATTTTTACAGGCTGTCAATGAATCTATGGACTGTGGATGAACATTTCTTGCATTTCCATCATGCATTCGGTAACAAAGCAGTAATGCATTATAGACAAGATCTTCAAGTCAAAAGCCTTTGCAAGTATTTCATAAATAATGAATAATAGTCTTCATTTGCTTAATTACCCCATTTACTGTATAAATAATATTGTAAAAGACCAATCTAATAAATTATAAAGCCTTTGCGACGCTCGCCTTGCAATTTCTGTGGTTAATTGCTCCAAACGGTATCATAAAAAGTATTAAAAATGAGTCCCAGGCTTGTAAGAGCACTATAAATGACCGGGTGCTGCTTTGAATAGCATCTGTACAAGCCATCATTATATACTAATAAAATATCATTAACATTTCCAAACTGTTGATAGCCCCCATACTACCTTTTATCTGAATTGTTTTGGGACCCTATCAAATCTATTAAATTGCAAATGAACCAGACCAATGCAGAATACTCAAAATATTAGCTTCATTCTTTGCAAAGCTAAATTAATTATTTTAAAGTTGATATTATTCTACAATGAGACATCAATTAAATAATAGAGTATAAGATTGATTAGCAAGTAAAACAAGTTTATAAAGCTGTTTACTTTCTTGTGATAAAATGTTTATCTAGAGACATATCTAATTAGGATAGCCATTTTTGAAGACATGCTCAATTTGTATTGTAAATTAATATAGTTTTGCATAATTACTGACATACCTCCAGATGCTCTAAGTATAGAAATATGTGCAAAGTGATTTGCACCAGGCTTATTTTTTGTAGAATGTGTTCAAGTTTAATTATTTTTGCCAAACAGTAGGCTATATTGTATTGATAACAAAATATAATTTATAAGTTATTTAAATATGTTCAGATACTTCAAACCTGGGGAGGAATATAACATATTTTTCGCCCCATAAGATGCATTTTATTCCCCCCAAAAGTAGCGGCAAAATGCCCCTCTATCTTATGGGGCGAATACTAATAAGCGCTTCCATTATAGAAGTGCTCATTAGTACAGGAGGACCAGGAAACGGTGAAGGCTCTATACTCACCGCTTCCTGGTCCTCGGCTGTTGGCTGTGCAGTGGCTGCACACAGCATGAGGGCGCTCTATGACCTCATGCTCTGAGCGCAGATTCACAGCACAGCCGACGGCATGATGAAGAGGATCGAGCTGGAGGAGAGGAGCGGCAGCGTCCCGGAGCAGGAGCAGTAAGTGATTTTTTATTTTATTCAATATGAGGCTGGTGGGGGCTAATATAACATGGCTGGGGGCTGGGGAGAGGCAATGGGGCTTATATAAAACTGCTGGGGGCTGGTGTCAGGCAATGGGGCTCTTATAACGCTGCTGATGGTGGCTGGTGCCAGGCAATGGGGGCTGATATAAAGCTGCTGGGGGCTGGTGAGAGGCAATGGGGGGTGATATAAGGCTGCTGGAGGCTGGTGAGAGGCAATGGGGACTGAAGAGAGGCTGCTGGGGGCTGGTGAAAGGCATATGGGTGGCTGATATGAGGCATATGGAGGCTGATGAGAGGCATGGGGCTCTTATCTGAGGTCTGATTGGGGTCATTCACATTGGGGGTCTGATCTGAGATCTTATTAACTTTGGGGTTCTTATTTGGGCTGTCAGCTGAGGTCTGATTAACATTGGGGGTCTGATTGGTGGTCTGACCAGAGGTGTAATGAAAAATATTTTTTTTCTTATTGTCCTCTTCTAAAACCTAGGTGCGTCTTATAGGGCGAAAAATATGGTTGTTGGTCTTACACAAGTGATTTTAATTGGTTGAAAAAAAAAACTTAGGGAACTGTCATTGATTGGAATGCCTTGCAGCACTGGGGTCCTAGGTTAAAATCAGATCAAGGACAATATCTGGATGGAGCTTGTATGTTCTCCCTGTGTTTGCATAGGTTTCCTCCCACACTCCAAATACATACTGATAAGGAACTTAGATTGTGAGCTCCACTGGGGACAGCTAACAATGATAATGTCTAAGGCTCTGCGGAATATGTCATTGAGTAAAATAAACAATTAACACCTAAATCTATTTAGGAACATGCAACAGCAGATTCCATCATGAAGTGGGCAGTAAATGAAAAACAATCCAAAGACACCAAAACCTCCTCGGTATAGCAGTGTAGATCGCACAAATCTGTTGGTGGCTTTTTAGACTCACATTGTTTGGTGGTACTTTGCATTAAGTCTACAATGACTTCCTGTTACATTAGTGGTTGTGGAACCACTGTATAAACAAACAAATTTGGATTTGGGCTACTCCAATGGATGTTACCTTGGTATTCAGCAATTAACCTCAAGGATCTTAACTTTGCTGCAGGGAAACAACCGGGCCACAACCTTCTGGTGTAGTCTCTGTATGAATTACAGCTTACCTATGAGGGTCAGAGACATCAGTGCAGGGTGCCAGGGGATCAGACAAAATCACAGTCAGGGACAGGCCTAGGTCACGGCAGTCAGAGGACAAGCATCACAGTAAATAAATATGATCGTCCGGAAAAGGTCAGGCAGCAGAGGGTCACAATCTAAGAAACGGGCAAAGAGTCAGTGAATACAGCATACAATTTCAGGATACTAGCATACCATTTCAGGATACTAGCAAGCTAGGAAACCTATTTTGCATGCACCTTCTTACACGGGAAGGATGCCTTAAGAATCTCAATGTGGCCCGTCATCAGCTGGTGTGAATTAGGGAACGTGCTGGCCCTTTATGAACCGGAGGGAGCAGAGGAGACGGGAGCTTGCCAAAAAGCAGACTACATCCTGCGTTGAAGGACAGAGCAGACCTGGCAGCCAGACCCGCTGGGAAGAGGGGAGCGGGTCTGGCTGCCAGGTCTGCTCTGTCCTTCCACCAGGACAAGTGAGCAGAACAACAGGTTAACACTGTAGCACTTACATATTCATAGTATCAAAGTAACAGCACTCAACAATAATAAAACATCCAGCACACAATGAGGTTTACAAACGGGTGATGGCCATTTCACGCTCCTTGCACTTCAAAGGCCCCATAAAGCATAAAGTGGGTGATTTGTCAAAACTTGTGTAAAGGAAAACTGGCTTAGTTCCTCATAGCAACAATCAGATTTCACCTTTCATTTTCAAAGCTCCATTGGAAAATTAAAAGTGGAATCTTATTGGTTGCTATGGGCAACTAATCCAGTTTTCCTTGACACCAGTTTTTATCAGTCTCCCCCATAAAGAACAACCATCTACTGCTTTTATATCTATCTACATTGCATGTCTTCTTTTTTAATGGAAGCAGTAAAGTGCCAGATGATTTATTAATGGTTTTTGCAGCTACTTTGTTTCATCTGAATATGGAAGCCAGTACATGAAACATCCACTGTAAGGTTGGCTCACATGTTCTTGGACAAATGTCTCTTCACTAGTGTTGAGCGAGCATGTTCGGCTGAACACCAGTTCGGCTTAAGCATCGATATGCTCGGCACATCGCAGAGTTCGGCCAAACACCAAGTGTGCTCGAGCGTGATGCTCGAGTCATTGTATTCAAATCTAATTTAGCCTCTATTTCTATGCAGAAGATCGCTGTAAAGTGAGGGAATCCCTCAGTGTGAGCCCGCGGTTTAGAAGTCCCTGCTCTGACTCCATATATAGCTATGTCCATATATGGAGTCAGTGCTTGGGGACACCCCAGTGAATTTAAATATAATTTAGCCTGTATTTCAGAAAGGTTTTGCCGGGATTTGAACTCACAACCTTTTGCATTAGAGGCTAGGCACTTAACCACTCAGCTTTAATAGCTGCATAGCCAGTTACTTTAATAAAAAGTAAAAAAGTCTCATATTAAATATTATTTTTTTTTTACTGGCTATGTAGCTCTATAGTGTAGTGGTTAAAGGTCTGGGCTATGATGCAGAAGCTGTGAGTTCAAATCCTGTCACAAACTTTATGTACAGTACAGACCAAAAGTTTGGACACACCTTCTCATTCAAAGAGTTTTCTTTATTTTCATGACTATGAAGGCATCAAAACTATGAATTAACACATGTGGAATTATATACATAACAAACAATTGTGAAACAACTGAAAATATGTCATATTCTAGGTTCTTCAAAGTAGCCACCTTTTGCTTTGATTACTGATTTGCACACTCTTGGCATTCTCTTGATGAGCTTCAAGAGGTAGTCACCTGAAATGGTCTTCCAACAGTCTTGAAGGAGTTCCCAGAGATGCTTAGCACTTGTTGGCCCTTTTGCCTTTACTCTGCGGTCCAGCTCACCCCAAACCATCTCGATTGGGTTCAGGTCCGGTGACTGTGGAGGCCAGGTCATCTGGCGCAGCACCCCATCACTCTCCTTCATTGTCAAATAGCCCTTACTTTCAAAGTTTTCCCAATTTTTCGGCTGACTGACTGACCTTCATTTCTTAAAGTAATGATGGCCACTCACTTTTTTTTACTTAGCTGCTTTTTTCTTGCCATAATGCAAATTCTAACAGTCTATTCAGTAGGACTATCAGCTGTGTATCCACCTGACTTCTCCTCAACACAACTGATGGTCCCAACCCCATTTATAAGGCAACAAATCCCACTTATTAAACCTAACAGGGCACACCTGTGAAGTGAAAACCATTTCAGGGGACTACCTCTTGAAGCTCATCAATAGAATGCCAAGAGTGTGCAAATCAGTAATCAAAGCAAAAGCTGGCTACTTTGAAAAACCTAGAATATGACATATTTTCAGTTGTTTCACACTTGTTTGTTATGTATATAATTCCACATCTGTTAATTCATAGTTTTGATGCCTAAATTGTGAATCTTCAATTTTCATAGTCATGGAAATAAAGAAAACTCTTTGAATGAGAAGGAGTGTCCAAACTTTTGGTCTGTACTGTATATATATAAACATACTTCTGATATATATGAATGCATAATATGTGGGAAACTACTATTGACTTTTTTGACATAATATATGTACATATTTTATAATATATATTCTAAATATATAATATGTGTAAATATATTATGGTTTGTGCTCGGTAGAACACCCGAGCATCGCAAAGTGTTCTACTCGAGCACACAAGTATTTTGGTGCTCGCTCAACACTACTCTTCACAAAATGGTGAAAAAAAAAACACATTTGTTTGGCATTGCCACCCACAAAAGACTTTCCCACTGCACTAAATAATTTATGTAGATGCCAATTTTCATTGTTTCATTGGAGATCAGCATAAGTCTGTAACTATCATCTGTTTTCCCAGGTGATGGCAATCAGCTATGAATGATGATTCTGAGACAGTTTGTCCATTTAAAAACACTTGTGTATGGTCAGTTTAGGGGGATTTTCACAAGGCGGTAATGGGGCACCAATGATCCAAAACAGTACTGTACAATGGTGGATTTTGCTGTGGTTTTGCCACAATTTTTACTCTTATAGCAAAATTGCAAATAAATATAAGAGTTTCACTAATTGTGACAAAAATTGTCTTGGTAAGGTTTTTAATGTGGTCATATCCTCCTCATCTTTCAGTGCTTTTAATAATGTAGGTGCTGTATTATGTCGCCTTTGCCTCATTTGACCCATTAACATGATGAAAGGGGGGACATCACCATTGTGACCAGTGACTGGCGACTACGGGGAGCGGAGTGCTGCAGTAGTGGTGGGGGAATAAAGGAGCCAGAACCTAGTTGTATGGATTGTGATAAACATGCTTCCCAACAGTGGTCTAGCCATGTATGGGAGTCTGCCCAAAAAGACCTGAAAGATGGAAAAACCCTTTAAGATCAGTCTAATTAGTCAGAATTTCACACATATAAATCCAGTTTAGATATTTTTGCATTGCAACAATAGCCTATAAAATATTTCAAGGACAACAAAATTATCTCCTTGATTACAACACCGTTTTGTGGTCTTTGCCCCGAGCAATGCCTAAGGTATTCCCAATTAAAGACCTTAATCCTGCCATATAAAGTGTTAATTTATGCCACAATACATGTCAAATTATTACCCACACACAGGAATAGTAAAACAAATTATCATTTCGCTTTTAAGGTGCTGCTGATTAAGATGATGGAAGGGACACAGATATATGTGCTGCTTAATTATTTATTGTGAACTGCTCATTTGAAAATACTGTAATCTTTCAACCTTGTGACATAAGCCTTTTCCCTAAACTTTGTTATTGCCTCAATTTTTTAAAGGATCATTTTATTTACCATTCTAGTAGCAAATGCACTTGATACCTGCTCAATACTTGCATTCTTTGAACCAGTGGGGTTCCTGTGTTTAGCTCAACTACTTAGCGTTCCTTTGGCAAGTTATCCTTGAGTCCAGACAAAATTGCCCTAAGAAGTACTTATCTGTTTATCTTCTAGTACCCCCACATTCAATGCTCCATTATTGCATACACACAATACTTAATGAAAAGTTCTGTATAGTCAATGGAGTATATTCAGACCATGGTCTTGTTGCCAGTGGGGTAACTCAGGGATCTGTTCTCGGACCCATATTGTTTAATATCTTTTTCAGCGAAATTGCAGAAGGCCTCGATGGTAAGGTGTGTCTTTTTGCTGATGACACAAAGATTTGTAACAGGGTTGATGTTCCTGGAGGGATACAGCAAATGGAAAAGGATTTAGTAAAACTAGAGGAATGGTCAAAAATCTGGCAACTAAAACGTAATGTTGATAAGTGCAAGATAATGCACCTGGGGCGTAAAAACCCAAGAGCATAATATAAAATCAGTGATACAGTCCTAACCTCAGTGTCTTAGGAAAGGGATTTAGGGGTCATTATTTCAGAAGACTTAAAGGTAGGCAGACAATTTCATAGAGCAGCAGGAAATGCTAGCAGAATGCTTGGGTGTATAGGGAGAGGCTATACCAGTAGAAAGAGGGAGGTGCTCATGCCGCTCTACAGAGCACTAGTGAGACCTCATTTGGAGTATTGTGCGCAGTACTGGAGACCATATCTCCAGAAGGATATTGATACTTTGGAGAGAGTTCAGAGAAGAGCTACTAAACTAGTACATGGATTGCAGGATAAAACTTACCAGGAAAGATTAAAGGACCTTAACATGTATAGCTTGGAAGAAAGACGAGACAGAGTGGATATGAGAGAAACTTTTAAATACATAAAGGGAATCAACAAGGTAAAAGAGGAGAGAATATTTAAAAGAAGAAAAACTGCTACAAGAGGACATAGTTTTAAATTAGAGGGGCAAAGGTTTAAAAGTAATATCAGGAAGTATTACTTTACTGAGAGAGTAGTGGATGCATGGAATAGCCTTCCTGCAGAAGTGGTAGCTGCAAATACAGTGAAGGAGTTTAAGCATGCATGGGATAGGCATAAGGCCATCCTTCATATAAGATAGGGCCAAGGGCTATTCATAGTATTCAGTATATTGGGCAGACTAGATGGGCCAAATGGTTCTTATCTGCTGACACATTCTATGTTTCTATGTTTCTAGATGTCAATAAACCAATCTGTTTGCCACCAGAAATTACTGGACAGTGGAAGTGGGGGGATATGTGATCCTTAGAAGAGAAAAACAAGGGCATTTGTATAAATTTGATAAATTCCCTGTATTCAATCTGAATTAACTTTTTATTATTAGATTTATGTTTTTTTTACATAATTAGAATTGTTAATGCCATTAATGATAAGGTAACTGTCCAGACCTGATACATATGAGACCCAATACTATTTATTTTAAGTAAGGGATATAATTAGTCTACAGTGCTGATGTGCAGTGTCCCACTCCGTATCAGTAGTGTGGCCCTGTATACGTATGCAATATGTCATTTCATTATATGTATATATATTTCTGTCATTCCTCTTAACAGGCTGGTAAACACTTCACACTAGTCACCCCTAGATGGTGCTGCCAATATATACAGTACAGACCAAAAGTTTGGACACACCTTCTCATTCAAAGAGTTTTCTTTATTTTCATGACTATGAAAATTGTAGATTCATACTGAAGGCATCAAAACTATGAATTAACACATGTTGAATTATATACATAACAAACAAGAGTGAAACAACTGAAAATATGTAATATTCTAGGTTCTTCAAAGTAGCCACCTTTTGCTTTGATTACTGCTTTGCACACTCTTGGTATTCTCTTGATGAGCTTCAAGAGGTAGTCCCCTGAAATGGTTTTCACTTCACAGGTGTGCCCTGTCCGGTTTAATAAGGGGGATTTCTTGCCTTATAAATGGAGTTGGGACCATCAGTTGCGTTGAGGAGAAGTCAGGTGGATACACAGCTGATAGTCCTACTATAACAACCCTGCCATTTTAATTCACTTCTGCAGGTCAGCTTTAAAAGAGCAGGGTGCTCTGGATGACACTGTTAAGGTAGCAGAGTGCTGTGGAGGTCACAGTTCTGGGGGCAGGTAGGGTGGCCATTTAAGCCACCCTCAAAATATGGACTTAAAACCCTGCCCCCAGGTCCCGCTAAGACACCCCCCCGGCTCAGTTAAGGCATGCCCCCTCCCCCTCCTCAGCCAACAGGGATTGAAAAAATGAAATTTAAAATCAACTTCAGTCAGCTGCAAGTGGGAGGGAGAATGACTTTCTCCCTGCAGCTCATGCTTACAGCACACTGCTTCTGTCTGAGAGTGAGCTGTTCAAAAGGACATCCCTGTGTTCGTCCAGGCCCTGCACCAGACGGAGGACAGGGAGTCTGAAAGCCGGACTGTCCGGCCTAAAACTGAACCTCTGTCCACCCTAGGGGCAGGCTGTTATGGAGGTCACAGTTAAGGGGACGGTCCGCTATGGAGGTCAGTGTTAAGGGGCAGATTGCTGTAAAGGCCACTGTTAAGTGGGCAGGCCCCTATGGAGGTCATTAAGGGGGTGGTGTGCTGTGAAACTCACTGTTAAAGGGGAAGGCTACTGTAAAGGTCAAAGTTAAGGGGGTGGGCTGCTGTGGAGGTCCCATTTTAAGGGATGGGGCACTGTGGGTGCTGTAGATGTCACTGTTATAGTGGATAGTGTTGATATCTTTTAACGACACACACAAATATTAAATTAAATGGATGAAATATACCCGTGCGAAGCCGGGTGCTTCTGCTAGTCTCTTATATATATATATATAAAAATGAGTTTCTGTCTGTCTGTTCTGTATACGCAACCAAACGACTGAACCAATCTTCACCAAATTTGGCACACATGTACATCAGGTGTCTGGGAAGGTCCCATCTCTCTAGGACATATCGTTCCTGAGATATTCCCCAAAAAATACCTGCATTAGCCAATGCAAGTACCCAACTGCCATGTACATGGTCACATGTCCCTTATCAGTCAATTGAAGCTCGCAAGCCTCTCCACATACACACAGTTTTACTCCAGGTTTCCATAGCAACCCAGCCATTTTTCTTCACTGCTGTAGATCAGCTTTATGCTAGGGCTACAGAATGACAATAAGTCGCACGACGCATAGGGCACAACTATGCTGCTGCATGCATCCATCTTGGATGGAGTTTTTGCAACTGTCGTGTCACAGTCACAGCATGTTGCAGTGTTAAACCATAGCTTATTATTATAAAAATTGTGGAGACAAAATGTCGAGCGACACAGATGGTCATGTAGCCCTAGTATTAAAGGGTCAGGGTGCTGTGGAGGTCACTGTTAAATGGGTGGGCACTGTGGAGGTCACTGTTAAAGGGTTGGGAACTGTGGAGGTCACTGTTAAAGGGGGGGGGTCACTATGCAGGTCAGTGATAAAGGGGTGGGCGCTGTGGAGGTCACTGTTAAAGGGGCGGGCACTGTGGAGGTCAATGTTAAAGAGGCGGGCACTGTGGATGTTACTGTTAAAGAAGAAGGGCGCTGCGGAGGTCACTGACGCCCTACTTGCTGGAAGTGAAGTAATTTGCATATTTTAAAAGCTCGATTTTTTTATGAAACAAAGCCACAGAACAAGGTAAGAGCCCTATATATTGAATAGTCTTACAATAAGGATTTTAATATGCCCAAAAATGAAAAATTAGTTTTGGGAGGTGACAGAAGCCCTTTAAGGGGGCAGGGGCCACTATTAAAGTGGAAAATGCTGTGGAGGTCACTGTTAGGGCAGCATGGTACTGTGAGGTCACTGTTAAGGGGGAAGGCCCCTGAGGAGGTCACTGTCAAGCGAGTAGGGTGCTGTGAAACTCACTGTTAAAGGGGCAGGCTGCTGTGAAAGTCAACGTTAAGGGAATGGGCTGCTGTGGGGGTCCCATTTTAAAGTGGCGGGGCACTGTGAGGGGGTCAGTGTTAAGGGGTGCGGAACTGTGGAGTTTACTGTTAAATGGGCGGGGTGCTGTAGAGGTCACTGTTAGGGGGGATACCGTCAATATATTTTAACGACACACACAAACATGAAATGAAATAGATGAAATATACCCGTGCAAAGCCGGGTTCTTCTGCTAGACTATATATATATATATATATATTTATATATATATATATTACCAAGAGAAGGGCAGCATTCCAAAAATAGAAAAAAATTAAATCTTTGTATTCACCCATGCGGCACAGCAACGTTTCGGCTCAACATTAGAGCCTTTCTCAAACAAAGACCAAGGAACAAATGACCAATATATATACATACGAGTGATTAAGCAAACCAATTTACAGTGATTAATATATAATTGATAAATAAAACCACAACATATCAACAGTGAAATAATAATGTACAATTGAGATAAAGTGCATAATATAAAAGACAACTCATGTCCACATTTGTGATAAAAAAAAAATACATATCTCATAATATTCATAAAACTCATAATTGAATAATTAATTAAGATCAAAACACATGTGTAAAGTGACAGTGCATAATAGAGTGTCAGGTGCTACAATACTAATGGGCTCGATTAGGGAGGGAAAAACATACACACTAACCAGGTACATGGTGACTTCAGTGACTATACATGCCGAACTCGGCGTACCACGATCTCCAACACGCATGCCCGAGCCGCGTCTACATCATGTGCAGCGTGATGCTGTCCTCTACGACCTATGGAGCATGCGCAATAGTCTTCAGAGCTCACAGCCATATTGGAAAAGGGAAGAAGCCACATTAGCCAGCGCATGCGTGCTGCTCTTTCAACCTTATAGTGGCCATATTAGAAAAGGCAAAAAAGACAATGAGCAGCTCATAAATGAGATAACCCTAACATATAAAAAATATGGAAAAAGGGCAAGCCCCTCCCTACAATATATTCCCAACATTATAATCAACATTAAGGCCATTGGGTCTTAAAGAATTGAGTTTATATATCCACAGCAACTCTTTTTTCTTCAAAATATTGACCCTATTGCCCCCTCTCCTGGGCATTGGGACATGGTCAATACTTGAACATTTTAGCTCTTTAGTTCTTTTTCAGTGTGTTTCATATCAAGGAAATGCTTAGATACTGGTAAATAAAGTCTTTTTTTGCGTATCGTATATCTGTCGTGTTTTCATGTCTGTGGAAGTCTCACCAACATACAGCAACTTGCACAGGCATGAAAGGGCTTAAATAACAAAATTTGAATTACATATTAAATGAAAACCAATCTGGTGTACAACTCCTGTCATTGGATGAATGAATGTCTTCCCCTTGTTCATATATCGGCAATTTACACAATTGAGACACGGAAAACATCCAAGTCCCCTGTATATATATGCACAACTGCATATGGGTTTGAGCACTTCCTGCCAGTTTAACACCACGCCATTTTTTCAGTTTGTTTGTATATAGAGATGCCTGGAGGTGTATAAACTCCAATTTAAATGTGCCTGTTTTCCATCCACAGGCTACATTTTGGTGGACCTGTGAGGCCTGGGCCATATCAGTCAGTCTTGAGTGGGACTCACAGACTCCTCCCTCCTTCCATTGCTAGCATGGTTACATGATGGAGGTAACTGGTGAGTTGTCTGTGAGTCGGACCTCACGCTCCTGTAATTCACCCACTGGCCCCTGGTATTGCCCATACAGCTCAGGTAGGTGAGTGTTAGGACCCGAGCTACTTGAGAAACCTTGGCGCGGTGCTCGGACTCAGACATATCCTCCACAGTAGGATATGTGGGCTAATCTTTAAATTTTAACATCAGTTTGAGGGTTTAGTAAGACCTCGGAGTGCACCTGTCTTTGCAATTATTATATTGCATTATTCCTTCCCATGTGCATAACCTTATATTTGTCAGTGTTAAACCTCATCTGCCACTTCTCTGCCCAAGCCTCCAATCTAGCCAGATCCCTCTGTAGCAGTATACTATCCTTTTCCGTGTCAATTACTTTACACAGTTTAGTGTCATTTGCAAAAATCTATATTTTACTGTGCAAGCCTTCTACAAGATCATTAATAAATATATTAAAGAGAATAGTGCCCAATACTGACCCCTGAGGTACCCCACTAGTGACAGAAACCCAATCTGAGTGTGTACCGTTAATAACCACCCTCTGTTTTCTATTACTGAGCCAGGGACTCACCCACATACAGACATTTTCTCCCAGTCCAAGCATTCTCATTTTATATAGTAACCTTTTATGCGGTACAGTGTCAAATGCTTTAGAGAAGTCCAGATATACGACATCCATTGATTCACTGCTGTCAAGTCTAGAACTTACCTCCTCATAGAAACTGATCAAATTAGTTTGACATGACCGATCCCTCACGAAGCCATGCTATGGCGTTATTTGCTTATTTTCATTGAGGTACTCCAAGTTAGCATCTCTTAGAAAACCTTCAAACAGTTTTCCCACGACTGATGTTAAACTTACCGGCCTATAGTTTCAGGGCTCTATTTTTGGACTCTTTTTGAATATTGGCACCACATTTGCTTTGCGCCAATCCTGTGGAACACTCCCTATCATTATAGAGTCCGTAAATATAAGAAATAAGGGTCTGGCTATGACATTACTTAATTGTCTTAAGATACAGGGGTGTATGCCATCTGGTCCTGGCGATTTGTTTATTTTAAGCTTTTTAAGACGCCACTATACTTCTTCCTGGGTCAGACAGGGCACTTTTAATGGGGAATTTATGTTTACATTCTGCATTTCATTTGACAGGTTACTTTCTTCAGTGAATACAGTGGAGAAAAAAATATTTAATAGCTTTGCTTTCTTCTCATCGCTCTCCGCAACTTCCCCCTCATTACTCTGTAAAGAGCCGACACCTTCAGATTTATACGTTTCACCATTTATATAATTGAAGAACATTTTAGGGTTAGTATTACTCTCTTTGGCAATTAATCTCTCGGTCTATAGTTTAGCTGCTTTTATTTGTTTTTTACAAATTCTATTTTTTCCTTATAGTTTTTCAGTGCTTCCTCGAGTCACTACCCTCCTGTTTTAGTGATTTAAATGCTTTCTTTTTGTCATTTATTGCTTTCTTTACAGTTCTTTTTATCCACATTGTTTTTTTCTTGTTCCTTAACCTTTTATTCCCATAAGGTATGTGCCTCTCACAATTAGATTTTAGGATGTTTTTAAAAATATCCCATTTTGTGGCTGTATTTTTATTTTTGAGGACTTTATCCCAGTTAGTTAGGCCTATGGCTTCTCTTAGTTGGCTAAATTTTGCTTTTTTGAAGTCTGGTATTTTTGTTCCTCCCTGAAGAAACACTCTTTTGAAGGACAATTGGAAGGTTATTACTTTGTGGTCACTATTTCCCAGGTGTCCCCCAAACTGTCCATCTGTTGTTCTGTCAGGTCTATTGGTTAATACCAAGTCCAGTATGGCTGTCCCTCTAGTCGGGTCCTGAACCAGTTGGAGAAGGTAATTGTCTTTGGTTATTGCCAAGAACCTGTTTTCTTTATGAGATGTACAGGTTTCATTTTCCCAGTCTATATCTAGGTAGTTGAAGTCCCCCACAATAACAACCTCATTATGATTTGCCGACTCGTCTATCTAGTTTAGTAGTAGATTTTCTGCGGACTCTTGTATACTAGGTGGTTTAAAATAAACTCCTATTAGTATTTTATTATTGTTTATGCCTCCATGTATTTCTACCCACAGTGACTCCACATGTTCATGTCCCTCACTTATATCTTCTTGAACTGTGGGCTTTAGACAGGACTTTACAAAAAGGCAGACCCCTCCCCCTATCTGGTTTTGGCGATCATTTCTACAGACTGTAATCCTGTACATTAACTGCCCAGTCATAGCTATCATCCAGCCATGTCTCAGTTATTCCCACTATATCATAGTCCTCCTCACACATCACTAATTCCAGTTCCCCAGTTTTATTAGTCAGGCTTCTGGCATTAGTATGCATACAATTAAGAGGTTTATGTAGATTTTTTTACCCTACACCTTTCATTCTGAACTGTTCTAGTCCCTATTTCCATTCCTCTGCCAGTCCCATTTACCTTGCCCCCGGTCATTATCTGCTCTATCTTCCCATCCTATAACATAATTACCCTCGCCCCCAGTCCCTAGTTTAAACACTCCTCCAACCTTCTAGCCATCCTTTACCCCAATACAGCTGCCCCTTCCCCATTGAGGTGCATCCCATCCCTACGATAGAGCCTGTAGCCGACAGAAAAGTCGGCCCAGTTCTCCAGGAACCCAAACCCCTACTTCCTACATCAGTTATTGAGCCATTTGTTTACCTCCCTAATATCCCGCTGCCTTTCTTGTATACTCGTGGTATAGCTAGTATTTTGGAAAACACTACCTTTAGGTCCTTGCCCTAAGCTTTTGACCTAAATCCCTAAAATAATTTTTAAAGACGCTCCACCTACCTCTAACTTTGTCATTGGTTCTAATATGGACCATGACTGCTGGATGTGCCGAATTTGAGCGCCAGGAAGATAACACACCATTCAATGATCCCGGTCTTTGCGACAAATCCCCCTATCTGTACCCCTAATAATTGAGTCTCTCACTACCAGCACCTGTCTGGCCTTCCCTGCTCTCCTGGTCCCCTGCTTACTGGAGCTGACATTCCCCTGACTGGCAGAGGAAGTGTCTGGCTGCAGCAGTGCTCTCCCTGAACAGACATCCCCCTCATCTGCCAACCTTGCAAACTTGTTGGGGTGTGTCAGATCAGGGCTATCCTCCCTGGCACTCTTCCCTCTACCCTGCTTTCTAACTCTTACCCAGCTAGCTCCCTCACTTTCCTTCACCTCCTCGTTACCACCCTCCCCCACATCTATCCCACAGAGTGCTTGCTCAGTGAGCAGCAAACTCTTTTCTAAATTGTCAATGCCTCTCAGTGTTGAAATTTGCCAGTTTAGATACTCGATGTGCGATTCCAAATGGGCAATTTGCTCACATTTTGAACAAAGAAATGCACCCTCAAATGGCTGTTCCAGGACTGCATACATTAGACAAGATGTGCACTGGACTGCATTGTCAATAATGGAACACATACTAAATGGGGATTATGCAAAAAAAGAGAAAAATACAATATGGTGCAGTGATAAGTATATAGCTTACTGTAGTCCCTGAATCTGAAGTCACGTAATCTTAAATCACACAGTTAATACACACAAACACACGAACGCTCACAAACTCGCGTTGTTTGTCAGCTTGTTTAAGTGCAGCTCTCAAACCACATAGCTTTTTTTCCCTCTGGGCTTAGTCTCCACATACACACAGTTTTACACCAGGTTTCCATAACAACCCAGCCATTTTTATTCACTGCTGGAGGTCACCTTTAAAGGGGAGGGCGCTGTGGATGACACTGTTAAGGGAGCGGAATGCTGTGGAGGTCACAGTTCAGGGGGCAGGTAGGGTGGCCATTTAAGCCACCCACAAAAGACAGATCAAACCCCCTCCAACTCCACAGCCGACAGGAATTGAAAAAATTTAAAATTTAAAATCAACTTCTGTCAGCTGCAGGGGTGGGAGGGACAGTGACTTTCTCCCTGCAGCTCACGCTTACACAGCACAGTGCTGCTGTCTGAGAGAGAGCTGTTCAAAAGAACATCCTTGCATCTGTCCAGGCCCTGCACCGGACGGAGGACAGGGAGTCTGAAAGCCAGACTTTCCGGCCTAAAACCGGACCTCTGGCTACCCTAGGGGCAGGCTGCTGTGGAGTTCACAGTTAAGGGGACGGTCCGTTATGGAGGTCAGTGTTGAGGGGCAGATTGCTGTAGAGGCCACTGTTAAGGGGGCAGGGTGTTGTGGAATTCACTGTTAACCACTTAAGGACCACAGGTTTATACCCCCCTAGTGACCAGGCCCTTTTTTACAAATCAGCACTTCACAACTTTAACGGTTTATTGCTCGGTCATGCAACTTGGCACCCAAATGAATTTTACCTCCTTTTCTTCTCACAAATACAGCTTTCTTTTGGTGGTATTTGATTGCTGCTGAGATTTTTCGTTTTTCTGACATTAATCAAAATAGACCGCAATTTTCTCAAAAAAAGTGTATTTTTAACTTTTTCTGGTAAAATTGTTCAAATATAATTTCATTTCTATACAAGTTTGTGTCAGAATTTATTGTGCTACATCTCTTTGATAAAAAAAAAGTCCAATAAGTGTATATTTATTGGTTTGCGCAAAAGTTATAGCGTTTACAAACTATGGTACAAAAATGTGAATTTCCGCATTTTGAAGCAGCTCTGACTTTCTGAGCACCTGTCATGTTTCTTGAGGTGCTAGAATGCCAGGATAGTATAAATACCCCCCAAATGACCCCATTTTAGAAAGAAGACACCCCAAAGTATTTGTGGAGGGGCATGGTGAGTTCATGTATGATTAGTTTTTTTTCACAAGTTAGCGGAAAATGACACTTTCTGAGACAAAAAAAAATATAATAAAGTTTCCATTTCTTCTAACTTCTGGCAAAAAAAAAAAAAATCTCCCACGGACTCACTATGCCCCTCAGTGAATACCTTGGGGTGTCTACTTTCCGAAATGGGGTCATTTGTGGGGTGTGTTTACTGTTCTGGCATGTTGGGCGGGGCTAAATTGTGAGCAACCCTGTAAAGCCTAAAGGTACTCATTGGACCTTCGGCCTCTTTACGCACCTAGGCTGCAAAAAAGTGTCACACATGTGGTATCGCCGTACTCAGAAGAAGTAGGGCAATGTGTTTTGGGGTATATTTTTACATATACCCATGCTGGGTGAGAGAAATATCTCTGTAAATTGACAACTTTGTATAATTTTTTTTTTTAAAGTTGTCATTTACAGAGATATTTCTCACACACAGTATGGGTATATATAAAAATACACCCCAAACCACATTGCCCTACTTCTTCTGAGTACGGCGATACCACATGTGACACTTTTCTGCAGCCTAGGTGCACAAAGGGGCAATTGCGGACAAGAAAAGGCATTTTCTATATAGTTCTGGCAATGTGCGGATCCGCAAAATGCGGAAAGCACATTGCCGGTGTCCGTGTTTTGCGGATCCGCAAAACACATATGGACGTCTGAATGGAGCCTTACAGGGGGTGATCAATGACAGGGGGGTGACAGGGGGGTGATCAGGGAGTCTATATGGGGTGATCAGGGGTTAATAAAGGGTTAATAAGTGACAGGGGTGGTGTGTAGTGTAGTGTGGTGCTTGGTGCTACTTACAGAGCTGCCTGTGTCCTCTGGTGGTCAATCCAAGCAAAAGGGACCACCAGAGGACCAGGTAGTAGGTATATCAGATGCTGTTAACAAAACAGCGTCTAATATACCTTTCTCATGCGAATGATCAGCGCTGGCAGGCTGTAGATTAACTTCAGAGCTGCGCGCCGCTGTGAACGTGCGCGTTCACGCGAAATCTCGGGTCTCACGAGATGACGCCAATAGGCATCGCTGAGACCTGAGAGCGCCGCCGTACTGACGCCTATCGGCGTTAGTGTGGCGGCAAGAGGTTAAGGAGATGGGATACAATGAAGGTCACTAATAAAGGGACAGCTGCTGTAGAGGTCACTGTTAAGGGGTGGGATGCTGTGGAGGTCACTGTTAAAGGGGCAGGCATTGTGGAGGTCTCTGTTAGGGGAAGGGAATGGTGGAGGTTACAGTTAAGGGGACGGTCTGCTATGCAGGTCAGTGTTAAGGGGCAGAGTGCTGTAGAGGTTACTGTTAAGGGGGTGGGGTGTTGTGGAAGTCACACTTTAAGGGAACGGAGCTCTGTTAAGGTCACTGTTAAATGGGCGGGTACAGTGGAGATCACTGTTAAGGGAGCGTGGTACTGTGGCAGTCACTGTTAAAGGGGCAGTCGCTGTGCAGGTCTTTGTTAAGGGGCAGTCACTGTGCAGGTCTTTGTTAAGGGGCAGAGAATGGTGGAGGTCAGTTAAGGGGACTGTAACCTATGTTCAGAGTTAAGGGGCGGGTGCTGTAGAGGTCACTTTTAAGGGGATGGGCCCCAGCGGAGGTCACTGTTAAGGGGGTGGGGTGCTGTGGAACTCACTGTTAAAGGGGAAGGCTACCGTAAAGGTTAAGGGGGTGGGCTGCTGTGGAGATCCCATTTTAAGGAGAAGGGGCAGTAGTATTAACATTAATTACAAACACAGTATATCACGTACAGTATCAAATACAATGAACAACACAATGTTGCATTCCCTTCTCTTGCCCCCAAACGACACTGTTTCACGTGCCCTTAATACTCCCAGCCTAGACGCTTGAGTAGCCTTGTAGTGTAGCAACAACGGAGGGTCCAGAATACCCTATACCCCAGGCTCAGAGTCACGGTACTAGCCCAACTGAACAACCGTACCCAAGGCGGCTTACACAGCAGAGCCCGCAAGTCAATACTGTGCTGTAGGGTAACGGACCTGACCGATGGCGCACACAGCAGAGCCTACAAGTCAATAACCGTGCCGCTGAGTCACTGACCTGGGTATGTTTTATGTTCACTGGTTGCTCCAAACCGCAAGTCCCTGCCACAACATGTGACCCTGCAGAACCTATAACTCTGACCCTCTGTTCCGATCAGCTTCCTGATGCCGATACTCATTCCTGCGAACAGAATCCAGATCCACATGGTTCTCTCATGCAGCTCACAAAATAGCGGACTGCTTCTTCTCCAAGCTGAGCAACACCACCTCTTATGGTAGCTCCAACCTTTCCACGGCTCTTCCAGCCTTCCGGAACCCGATCCTCTCTCTCTCGGGGAAGCCTTCTGGATCATTGACCCTGGCTTAGTCCTTATCCGATGGTGACTTACACCAACTCGCAAGTCCTTCCATCCACAATGAGGCCTTACAGGGTCTGTAACCATATTCCATGATCCAATTGACCCTCCGGGAACCGATCCTTTCTTCCTTGATAACATCTGCATTGCTGACAGGCATCAGTCACTTCTGACAGTGACTTTGACCACTCCGAGTCCCACAGACCTGAGGATGGCACTGGATCCTGTCTTCTGCCTCTGCATAAACATGTCTGCTCAGGTCACCATTTCCTCTCTCTCTGACACACACAGCAGCATGAGTCATCTGCATGAGTCATCATCTGTTTAGCATATTCAAATCCCAGAGTGTGCTGGCTGTAGCTGCAAAACAGTGGCCTCTAGTGCCCAAAATGCCAAATGACAGTTTCAGAAACAGCATTCAAAAATCAGTGGCTGTTTCTCCATCTTACACTTCCCCCATTCAACTGTAGCTCCCTACAGCCGGCAGCACTCATGCAGCCTCAAACCATGACACTACTGCCACCATGCTTGACTGTAGGAAAGACACACTTGTCTTTGTACTCCTCACCTGGTTGCCACCACACATGCTTGACACCATCTGAACAAAATAATTTTATCTTGGTCTCATCAGACCACAGACATGGTTCCAGTAATCTATGTCCTTAGTCTGCTTGTCTTAGCAAACTGTGGGCTTTCATCTTTAGAAGAGGCTTCATTCTGGGGCAACAGCCATGCAGACCAATTTGATGCAGTATGTGACGTATGGTCTAAGCACTGACAGGCTGACCCCTCACCCCCTTAACCTCTGCAGCAATGCTGGCAGCACTAATACGTCTATTTTGAAAAGACAACCTCTGGATATGACGCTCAGCAAGTGCACTCAAATTCCTTGGTCGACCATGGCAAGGCCGGTTTTGAGTGGAACCTGTCTTGTTAAACCGCTGTATAGTCTTGTCCATCATGCTGCAGCTTAGTTTCAGGGTGTTGGCAATCTTCTTATAGCCCAGGTCATCTTTATGTAGAGCAACAATTATTTTATCAGATCCTCAGAGAGTTCTTTGCCATGTTGAACTTCTAGTGACCAATATGAGAGAGTGTCAGAACGATAACACCAAATTTAACACATGTGCTCCCCATTCACACCTGAGACCTTGTAATACTAACAAGTCACATGACACTGGGGAGGTAAAAAGGCTAATTGGGCACAATTTGGCCATTTTTACTTAGGGGTGTACTCACTTTTGTTGCCAGTGGTTTAGACAGAAATGGCTGTGTGTGTTATTTTGAGGGCACACCAAATTTACACTGTTATACAAGCTGTACACCGACTACTTTACATTGTAACAAAGTGTGATATCTTCAGTGTTGTCCCAGGAAAAGATATAATAAAATATTTACAAAAATGTGAAGGGTGTACTCACTTTTGTGAGATACTGTAT
This sequence comes from Bufo bufo, assembly GCF_905171765.1. NCBI lineage: Eukaryota > Metazoa > Chordata > Amphibia > Anura > Bufonidae > Bufo > Bufo bufo. The sequence goes on along the minus strand of NC_053389.1, from coordinate 459,549,855 downwards.
ATATATATTTCCATATTCATAAGAGGTGGGGTTGCCAGGCTGAAGGAGAAAGAGGAAGTCACCATATTGGAAGGACACCAAGACACAGAGAGAAGTGAATCCGTTCACATCCAAGTGTGGGATCAATATTTTGCGACCACAACTACAGTCTAGTTAAGCTGATCGCTGTTCAGGACCCAGATTCTACCCAGGGGACAGAGGACTTCTGCCAGGAGTGCTGATGAGTAGTGTTGAGCGCGAATATTCGAATAGCAATTTTTTTCCGCGCGAATATCGGCACTTCGATAATTTGCGAATATTTAGAATATATTGATATATATTCGGTAAAACGAATATTCATTTTTTTTTTGTTTTTTTTTTCTTATCTGAACCCATTAGTGATAGTAAATGTAATGGGTTCAGATAAGAAAAAAAAAAGAATATTCGTATTACGAATATAGCGCTATATTCTACATATTCGACAATTCTACCAAACCAACCCAATAAGAAAGTTGCTTAATGCACTTACGCGATTCAATTAATTCACATATTTAATTGCTGATTTTTCTCCTAAGATAAATTAAAGGGCTTCTGTCACCCCACTAAAGTCATTATTTTTTTTTGGGCTAGTTAAATTGCTTATATTGCGATATATGAAAATATAATGGTGTTACTTACTTTGATTCAGCAGTTTCTTCTAAAAACGAAGTTTTATAATATGTAAATGAGGTCTCTACCAGCAAGTAGGGCGGCTACTTGCTGGTAGCAGCTGCAGAAAACCGCCCCCTCATCGTGTTGATTGACAGGGCCAGCCGGGATCTCCTCCTCCGGCCAGCCCTGTCGGCATTTCAAAAATCGCGCGCCTGTGTTCATTCGGCGCAGGCGCTCTGAGATGAGGAGGCTCGCCTCCTGAGAACTCCCTCAGTGCGCCTGCGCTGATGATGTCTTCTATTTCGGTGATGTCATCATATATCCCAATATAAGTAATTTAACTAGCCCAAAAAAAATTACTTTAGTGGGGTGACAGAAGCCCTTTAAAGAATATTTTAATTCAGTACTGACTAAGATATTTTAGCCTTCTCACATTGGCCCACAAGCAAAAATCAGGCCGGTAATGGAACATTCCTTGTGGGCCAATGTGAGAAGGCTAAAATATCTTAGTCAGTACTGAATTAGAATATTCTTCATTATTTAATATAGTTTATCTTATGCAAAAAATGCGCATGCGTACATAAATATTTCAATGACGATTTTTCGCAATAGAATAGCATTGTATGAATATAACGAAGTCTCGAATTAGTGAATATTTCACGAATATTTAGCAAAATATTCGTGAGATATCGCAAATCCGAATATGGCACCTGCCGCTCATCACTACTGATGAGAGCTGAGGAACAAACTACCTGCTCTGCGGTACCGCATGTTTGTTGAATAGACTGCTTGTTCGGTTCGGAGTCATCAGCGGAGACAGAGCATATCCGAGTCGGTAAGATCGTGCACGCACCTCATTGCAATATTGGCGCCTAGAGACTAGACCAGGCCTGTAGTTAGCTAGTTAGGGTGTGTGTGTCAGGATAAAAAGTGTTTCTGCTGTTCACAAAAGGACTCCATAATAAAAAGAGACATTGCACATTTGAGAGCTGATAGAAGTCTCACCAGCTCAATCCAGCCGAGCATTTTGCACAGGAGAAATGCACAGGCATGTGCCATAGGACCATTACCGGAAGGGGAATATTGAAGTTTATTATGATTGTGAACTTTTGTGTTGCACCGCAGGCCAGCCTTTATCATACACCCACATAATTGTTTGTGTAATTTCTAGGGTAATAAAAGGTACAGTGTGGCAGTTTTATTTGTGCCCGCTAGTAGGCAAACTAGTGCAATTCTTTCTGGCATCCATTGCAGGGCACCGTGCTGTGCAGGGCAAGGATCTTGGCCTGCGGGCTGAGGGTATGTAAATCCACTTTATGTTCCCAGAGGTTGGGGTTTGCATTTAGTGTCACATTGTAGTAAAGAGCCTGTTTTGCAAAAGCTGGTGTCAGAGTCGCTTTTCTCGTTCGTGACTTCTCTGTATCCTGGAAAGCCCACCCCGGTATACGGCTTACAGCTGGACCTGCTGGACCTCGAAGGGTGCTGACATTGAGCTACCCCTCTGAGTTTTGTGCGCAGACCAGGTAAGCCTGAACAGAAGAATCCCAGTGTGATGAGAGAGTATAAAGTGAACCTAGTGGAGATGAGTGTTACTTCAGCCTATTGACTCCATTAGCCACCATTGTGAGACGGGAGTTAGCCTACGGTGCCTGTTCAAAGTGTGCAGTGAAGTACAAGCTGCATTCAGACCCACATTCCTTTATGAACAGTGTGGACAATACTTATGGAAATTCTGAGTAAGCCAGGAAGGCAAGATATATGTACAGTGTATAATGACCATATGAAGCAGTTTATTGATGTATACTCCACACCAGGAAGACTGTCAGCCAGAAGTTATAATAGCCTCAGTGTGAACAGAATCTTCACCAAGTGCCTGTTACTAGGATTACACCTACAGTTAACGGTGATGTGCTTTGTATGGATTACAATACAAATACCTCTTCCATGTCAATTAATCTGTACATCTATCTCAAGGAAACTGATTACTAGAGATGAGCGAATCGAAGCTGACGAAGTGGAATTTGTTCTGAATTTCCGGAAAAATTTGATTTGCAATGAAGCCGAATTTCCTCGTGATTCGTGGTAACGAATCACATTTTTCCTAAAATAGCTGATGCAGGTGTGAGGACACGGAAAAAGGAACTCTGGGAAGGCAGGATCATCCATAATGCCATGCATGCAGCCATTCAGCAGCAAGCCAGCCCTGTGATGTCACAGCCCTATAAATAGCTGCAGCCATCTTAGATTCTGACATTTACCAGTGTACTTACTGCAGGGAAAGACGTCTGCAGTCGTAAGGGACAGTGTTAGAAAAAACTTCTTTGTGCTAAAAGACAAGTGCATGGAAAGATTATTCAAGGTGTAAGGAAAGGATAAAGAGGAATCATTCCACAGCATTTATGTTGAACAGGGTTCAGTAGGGCAGGTGACAGCCTGGGTAATAGGAACAAGCCTATTACACCTTGCTGCACTGACTGGGGATTCAAATTGCCATTATACAGCTCTGTAATTCCAGCAAATCGTTCTAATTAGGGTGCAAGTGCTGTTTGATATAGGCATTAACAGGGTTTATTACAATAAATATTTCTATGTCTTATTTGCCCTTGTGCGGTGCAGTTAAATGTTCTAAAGCATTTTTTGGCTTGTATTAGTGGGGAAAAAAGGGCTTATTAGCCATTGTGTGGTGAAGTGCTAAAATTACAGCCCTTTTTGTTGAGTATTAGTGGAAAAAGTAAAATATATTTGCCGCTCAGTGGCCCAGTTATCTGTTGTAAAGCCTTTTGTGGAGTGTATTAGCAGAAAAATAAAAAATATATTTGCCGCTCAGCGATGCAGTTATCTGTTGTAAAGCCTTTTTGTGGCGTGTATTAGTGGAAAAATAAAAAATATATTTGACGTTCAGCGGTGCAGTTGTAACATCCCAGAGTATGTCACTAAAATCTCTGTATCCCTGCTACAAGAATGTCCAGTGTTAATGTATTTCCATCTGATGTAATCTCAATGTGCATTGCCATGTCTATGTCTGTATTTTATATATTATGCTGTAATTCCAAAGGTACACCAGCAGGTGGCAGCAATATGTAGTCAGAACATAATTAGTATACCTAGACTGGAATAAACCATTCCAGGCTTACTTCCCCCTTTCTGAGGAGGAGTGGAATGTTCCCACATCCTACTTCAGGAGGAGGATAGAAAGTTCTAGGCAGTGTACCAGCCACCCCCTGTTGGAGTAGGCTGTGTTAATAGGAGCTCCCCGAAACAGGGAACCCAACCAAGGATCCAAGCCTTTGCTGAGGCCCAAGATCAACCTTCCCAGCCTGAGTCCCTTACCTCAGCTGGTGGACCAAGGAAGCAGCCATCTACAGAAATATCAGATCTCTAGGAAGCCACCACCATACCCTGCGAGCAGTCCTGTAAGTAAAGATCCCAAAACAAGGAGAAGATAAGTACCTCCACAGCTAGTCAGGCCCAAACTAAGCAGACCACAGACAGAGCAGAAGATAGATACCTGCCAGATCAATAGGCGTATGTACCAGATGCAGAATAGATATAAATTCCTGCCACATATTTTCAAAACCTGCTGGGACACTAGACTGAAGCTGTAACTTGTATGGATCAAAAGCTGCATATCATAACATCAAGTAAAGACAAGTTGGACCCTATTATCTGTGTGGAAATTCCATCATTCCTCAGTTACTCCTATTAACAGCACTCATTTTGTTGCATGTGAGCCAGGATACAGGAGTCCAGCCGTACCAAGGTAGGAGACACCGTTGACACTACCAAATATACAATACAGAGACATTATCCCCCTCTGGCATTCCTTACCTAGTACGTGAGCTCATAACATCTTAAAGGGCCCTGCTACAGTACCTGCGCAAGCTGCAACTGGCGTCACGAACTTATATACACATATACTGACCCACTGCATAGCATGCCCACTGACCCAGTGTCCTGCTCATTGCACAGTTATCTGTTGTAAAGTCTTCTGTAGCATGTATTAGCGGAAAAAGAAAAAATATATTTGACGCTCAGCAGTGCAGTTATCTGTTGTAAAGTCTTTTGTGGCATGTATTAGCGGAAGAAGAAAATATATATTTGCCGTTCAGTGGTGCAGTTATCTATTGTAAAGCCTTTTGTGGTGTGTATTAGTGCGGGGAAAAGGGCTTATTAGCCGTTATGTGGTGAAGTTTTTTTATTTAATCTAACAGTATGTCAGACAGAGAAGTGCCAGGCCCTGCACAGGGGAGTGGTAGAGGTGTAAATGTTTCTGGCACAGGCAGAGGTCGCAGCAGAGAGGCCTGAGCGCACAGTGTCATCTAGCGGTCATGTCTTGACCAGCAACCCAGTGGTTCTTGATAGACTTGATCTTCGACTTCGTCGCAAGTGACATCAGACACTCCCAGCCAAGAGTCAGTGGGTTCATCAGACACAACCCTTAGTGGGCATGGCCTGGGCGCAGGCCCTGTGCCCTCACTTGTCCTCAACCTGCCCCTGTCCTTTTCTGTTCCCAGAGCCAGAGTATTGTAGTATTGTAAGTATTGTATGCTGTGGGCTCAGCTCCACTATACAGTGAGGACAAGCTACTAGAAGACAGTCAGCAGCTACTGGCCAGCCAAGTTGTGGAGGAGACATCCGCAGCTTCCTCCACTAAGCAGGCAAATAGTGATGAGGAGAGTGGCGTGGGAGCTGGTGTTGCGAGCAGTCAGCAGTCTGACCCAGAGATGGTTGAGGACTAGAGTTGAGCGAACCTGAACTGTAAAGTTCGGGTTCGTACCGAACTTTAGGTTTTTCGGCACCCGGACCCGAACCCGAACATTTACGTAAAAGTTCGGGTTCGGGTTCAATGTTCAGCGATTTTTATGGAGCTATTTGAAAGGCTGCAAAGCAGCCAATCAACAAGCGTCATACTACTTGCCCCAAAAGGCCATCACAGCCATGCCTACTATTGGCATGGCTGTGATTGGCCAACTGCAGCATGTGACCCAGCCTCTATTTAAGCTGGAGTCACTTAGCGCCGCCCGTCACTCTGCTCAGATTAGTGTAGGGAGAGGCTGCAGCTGCTGTGAGGGAGAGATCAGGGAGCGATCTTATCAAGAACTGGTTTATGTACTCAGCGATCTAAGGAAAAAGTGTTTTGTGGGTGCAGTGCACAATTTTTTTAAGCCTGCCCTGAGCCAACTACTGCTGAAAATGAACTTTTTTTCTTCATTTCATCAATATCAATACCTGATCGGCAGCCATTTTATGCAACGATAGTGCACCAGCATAGGCTATCTGCAAGTCCAGAAATACAGCTTTGGCATACTGGGGTGAAAAAACCCTCTAATATACTGCACATCTTGGATTAGACAAGCATAAGTGACTGTCACATTTAGGACAGAAATACAGCTTTTTAGTTAGGGTGAAAAAAGCCTCTAATATACTGCACATCTGTGATTACACCTGCATAAATCACTGTCACATTTAGGACAGAAATACAGCTTTTTGGTTACTGGGGTGGAAAAAGCCTGTAATATACTGCACATCTGTGATTACACGTGCATAAGTCACTGTCACATTTAGGACAGAAATACAGCTTTTTGGTTACATACTGCACATCTGTGATTACACGTGCATAAGTCACTGTCACATTTAGGACAGAAATACAGATTTTTTCTTACTGGGGTGAAAAAACTCTCTGATATACTGCACATCTGTGATTACACGTGCATAAGTCACTGTCACATTTAGGACAGAAATACAGATTTTTTCTTACTGGGGTGAAAAAACCCTCTGATATACTGCACATCTGTGATTACACGTGCATAAGTCACTGTCACATTTAGGACAGAAATACAGCTTTTTGGTTAGGGTGAAAAAACCCTCGGATATACTGCACATCTGTGATTACACGTGCATAAGTCACTGTCCCATTTTGGACAGAAATACAGCTTTTTGGTTAGGGTGAAAAAACCCTCGGATATACTGCACATCTGTGATTACACGTGCATAAGTCACTGTCACATTTAGGACAGAAATACAGATTTTTGGTTAGGGTGAAAAAACCCTCGGATGTACTGCACATCTGTGATTACACGTGCATAAGTCACACTCACATTAAGGCCAGAAATCCTGCTTTGGCATACTGGGGTGAAAAAACCCTCTGATATACTGCACATCTCTGATTACACGTGCATAATTGATTGTCACATTAAGGCAGAAATACGCCTTTTTGGTTACTGGGGTGAAAAAACCCTCTAATATACTGCACATGTGGGATTACACGTGCATAAGTGAGTGTCACATTTAGGCCAGAAATACGCCTTTTTGGTTACTGGGGTGAAAAAAGCCTCTAATATATTGCACATCTGAGATAAGACGTGCATAAGTGAGTGTCACATTTAGGCCACAAATATCGCTGTCATATAGAGTTCAAAAAACATTTTTTAGTGCAATACCCTACATCAGGGTTTTTATTGGCGGATAATTTTTTTTAACAGACTTAACCACTTTTTACTTTGCTTTGTAAACGCTAACTATGAGGCAAACATCTAATAAGGGACGCGTTCATGGTCGTGGTGGTGGTGTTGGTGGAGCCTCTGGTGCAGGGAGAGGACGTGGCCGTTCTGCCACAGCTACACGTCCTACTGAACCTACTACCTCAGGTCCCAGTAGCCGCCATAATCTACAGCGATATTTGGTCGGGCCTAATGCCGTTCTAAGGATGGTAAGGCCTGAGCAAGTACAGGCGCTAGTCAATTGGGTGGCCGACAGTGGATCCAGCACGTTCACATTATCTCCCACCCAGTCTTCTGCAGAAAGCGCACAGGTCGCGCATGAAACCCATGCCCATCAGTCTGTCACATCACCCCCGTGCATATCGGGGAACCTGTCTGAGCCTCAAGTCATGCAGCAGTCTCTTATGCTGTTTGAAGACTCTGCTGGCAGGTTTTCCCAAGGGCATCCACCTTGCCCTTCCCCAGAGGTGGAAGACATAGAATGCACTGACGCACAACCACTTATGTTTCCTGATGAGGACATGGGAATACCACCTCAGCACGTCTCTGATGATGACGAAACACAGATGCCAACTGCTGCGTCTTTCTGCAGTGTGCAGATCGAAAAGGAGGTCAGGGAGGAAGACTGGGTGGAAGACGATGCAGGGGACGATGAGGTCCTAGACCCCACATGGAATGAAGGTCGTACCACTGACTTTCAGAGTTCGGAGGAAGAGGCAGTGATGAGACCGAGCCGACAGCGGAGCAAAAGCGGGAGCAGGGTGCAAAAGCAGAGCAGCTGTCGCCAAAACAGTTCGCCTGCTACTGGCCACCGTCACCAGGGACCAAGCACACCAAAGGCAGCTTCAAGGAGTTCCCTGGCATGGCACTTCTTCACATAATGTGCTGACGACAAGACCCGAGTGGTTTGCACGCTGTGCCATCAGAGCCTGAAGCGAGGCATTAACGTTCTGAACCTTAGCACAACCTGCATGACCAGGCATCTACATGCAGGACACGGGCTGCAGTGGAGTAAGCACCTTCAAAACCAAGAAAGGGCTCAGGCCCCTCCTGCTCCCTCTTCTGCTGCTGCCTCGGCCTCTTCCTCCGCCTCTGGAGGAACGTTGGCACCTGCCGCCCAGCAAACAGAGGATGTGCCACCAACAACACAACCTCCGTCACCAAGCATCTCCACCATGTCACACGGAAGCTTTCAGCTCTCCATCTCACAAACCTTTGAGAGGAAGCGTAAATTCCCACCTAGCCACCCTCGATCCCTGGCCCTAAATGCCAGCATTTCTAAACTGCTGGCCTTTGAAATGCTGTCATTCAGGCTGGTGGAGACGAACAGCTTCAAATAGCTCATGTCGCTTGCTGTTCCACAGTATGTCGTTCCCAGCCGCCACTACTTTTCCAGGAGAGCCGTGCCCTCCCTGCACAACCAAGTATCGAATAAAATCAAGTGTGCACTGCGCAACACCATCTGTGGCAAGGTCCACCTAACCACAGATACGTGGACCAGTAAGCACGGCCAGGGACGCTATATCTCCCTAACTACACACTGGGTAAATGTAGTGGCGGCTGGGCCCCAGGCGGAGAGCTGTTTGGCGCACGTCCTTCTGCCGCCAAGGATCGCAGGGCATCATTCTTTGCCTCCTGTTGCCTCCTCTTCCTACTCGGCTTCCTCCTCCTCTTCTTCCACCTGCTCGTCCAGTCAGCCACACACCTTCACCACCAACTTCAGCACAGCACGGGGTAAACGTCAGCAGGCCATTCTGAAACTCATATGTTTGGGGGACAGGCCCCACACTGCACAGGAGTTGTGGCGGGGTATAGAACAACAGACCGACGAGTGGTTGCTGCCAGCCCGGCCTGGTGGTGTGCGATAATGGGCGAAATCTCGTTGCAGCTCTGGGACTAGCCGGTTTGATGCACATCCCTTGCCTGGCACATGTGCTGAATTTGGTGGTGCAGAAATTAATTCACAACTACCCCGACATGTCTGAGCCGCTGCATAAAGTGCGGGCCGTCTGTGTGCGCTTTCGCCGTCCTCACCCTGCTGCTGCTCGCCTGTCAGCGCTGCAGGGTAACTTCGGCCTTCCCGCCCACCGCCTTATATGCGACGTGCCCACCAGTTGGAACTCCACCTTGCCATGCTGGAGAGACTGTGCGAGCAGCAGCAGGCCATAGTGGAGTTTCAGCTGCAGCACGCACGGGTGAGTCGCACTGCGGAACAGCACCACTTCACCACCAATGACTGGGCCTCCATGCGAGACCTGTGTGCCCTGTTGCGCTGTTTCGAGTACTCCACCAACATGGCCAGTGGCGATGACGCCGTTATCAGCATTACAATACCACTTCTATGTCTCCTTGAGAAAATACTTAGGGCGATGATGGAAGAGGATGTGGACCAGGACGAGGAGGAGGAAAAGGGGTCATCTCTAACACTTTCAGGCCAGTCTTTTAGAAGTGGCTTAGAAAGAGGATTTTTGCAACAGCAGAGGCCAGGTACAAATTTGGCCAGCCAGGGTCCACTACTGGAGGACGAGGAGGATGATGAGCAGGAGGAGGATGGGGATGAAGCATGTTCACAGTGGGGTGGCATCCAATGCAGCTCGGGCCCATCACTGGTGCTTGGCTGGGGGGATACAGAGGACGCAGACTATACGCCTCCCACAGAGGACAGCTTGTCCTTACTTCTGGGCAGCCTGGCACACATGAGCGACTACATGCTGCAGTGCCTGCACAACGACTGCAGAGTTGTCCACATTTTAACGTGTGCTGACTACTAGGTGGCCACCCTGCTGGATCCCCATTACAAAGACAATGTGCCATCCTTAATTCCCTCACTGGAGCGTGATCGGAAGATGCGCGACTACAGGCGCACGCTGGTAGAGGCGCTCCTGAGAGCATTCCCGACTGACGCTGGGGGACAAGTGGAAGCATAAGGCGAAGGCAGGGGAGGAGGAATAGGTCGCCAACGCAGCTGTGTCAGCGCCAGCACCTCAGAAGGCAGGGTTAGCATGGCCGATATGTGGAAAAGCTTTGCCACCTCGCCGCAACAACTGGCCCCAACTGCTGATATGGAGCGTGTTAGCAGGAGGCAGCATTTGAACAACATGGTGGAACAGTACCTGTGAACACGACTACACGTACTGACTGATGGTTCTGCTCAATTCAACTTCTCTCCAAATTGTCCACATGGCCAGAGCTTGCCCTTTACGCCTTGGAGGTGCTGGCCTGCCCTGCAGCCAGTGTACTCTCTGAAAGTGTATTTAGCAGGGCAGGAGGCGTCATTACAGACAGACGCAGCCGCCTGTCCACAGCCAATGTGGACAAGCTCACGTTCATTAAAATGAACCAGGCTTGGATCCCACAAGACTTGTCTGTACCTTGTGCTGAATAGACATTTATACCACCATCAAACATACATTCTTGTACTCAAGTCAAGTGCAATTATTCTTTTTTTAATTTTTATTTTATTTGTCCCAATATTTTGGGGGTTACCTACCCAATAAAAAATAAAAAAAAAACATTGTTGGCTACCTGTTCCTCCTCCATTGCTGCCTCCACCTACAACACCACATTCACCGCCTCTTCAACCTCCGACTCCATATCCACCTCCTTCTCTGAGTTGCAGGTTAATAATTTGTATTTTTTTGTTATTTTATTTCATTTTAAGTTATTTCCCTATCCACATTTGTTTGCATAGCAGTTGCTATGCTCTTAAGCACATTTTACTGCCTTTTACATCCCTCTAGCCTTTTTAAGGACTATTTTAGAGCCATTTTAATAATATTTTAGTGCCCTAAATTGAAAAAAATCTTATTTTCAATTGTCGGGTGACATTTTACAATTTTTGGCGTATACAAACCCCTGCTGTGCCTGGGTGACAGGAGCCTAAATCTCTCAAAATCCTCAGTTGTATTGGTGGGTGACATGAACCCTCTTTTGCCGTGAATGAACCCCTGCTGTGCCTGGGTGACAGGGGCCTAAATCTCTCAAAATCCTCTGTTCTATTGCTGGGTGACATGTACCCCCTTTTGCCGTGAATGAACCCCTGCTCTGCATTGCTGACAGGGGCCTAAATCTCTCAAAATCCTCTGTTCTATTGCTGGGTGACATGTACCCCCTTTTGCCGTGAATGAACCCCTGCTCTGCATTGCTGACAGGGGCCTAAATCTCTCAAAATCCTCTGTTGTATTGCTGGGTGACATGAACCCCCTTTTGCCGTGAATGAACCCCTGCTGTGCCTGGGTGACTCGGGCCTAAATCTCTCAAAATCCTCTGTTCTATTGCTGGGTGACATGTACCCCCTTTTGCCGTGAATGAACCCCTGCTCTGCATTGCTGACAGGGGCCTAAATCTCTAAAAATCCTCTGTTCTATTGCAGGGTGACATGTAACCCCTTTTGCCGTGAATGAACTCCTGCTGTGCCTGGGTGACAGGGGCCTAAATCTCTCAAAACCCTCAGTTGTATTGCTGGATGACATGTACCCCCTTTTGCCGTGAATGAACCCCTGCTCTGCATTGCTGACAGGGGCCTAAATCTCTCAAAATCACCTGTTCTATTGCTGGGTGACATGTACCCCCTTTTGCCGTGAATGAACCCCTGCTCTGCATTGCTGACAGGGGCCTAAATCTCTCAAAATCCTCTGTTCTATTGCTGGGTGACATGTACCCCCTTTTGCCGTGAATGAACTCCTGCTGTGCCTGGGTGACAGGGGCCTAAATCTCTCAAAATCCTCTGTTCCATTGCTGGGTGACATGTACCCCCTTTTGCCGTGAATGAACCCCTGCTCTGCATTGCTGACAGGGGCCTAAATCTCTCCAAATCCTCTGTTGTATTGCTGAGTAACATGTACCCCCTTTTGCCGTGAATGAACCCCTGCTCTGCTTTGCTGACAGGGAACTAAATTTAATGAAAACATCTGTTACTGATTGGAAGCGGGGGCAGCGGGGGGCACAGTGGAAGCACAAGGCGAAGGCAGAGGAGGAGGTCGCCAACTTAGCTGGGGCACCGCCAGCACCTGAGAAGGCAGGGTTATCATGGCCCAAATGTGGAAAAGCTTTGTCAGCCTTGGAGGTGCTGACCTGCCATGCAGCCAGTGTATAGAGTGAACGTGTGTTGAGCATTGCAGAGAGCATTATCACAGGCCACAGCCAATGTGGACAAGCTTACGTTTATTAAAATGAACCAGGCATGGATCTTACAGGACTTTTCCGTACCTTGTGCAGAATAGACATTTATACCAGCCTCAACCATCCATTCTTGTACTCAAGTGCACTTATTCTTAGTTTTATTTTGTTATATGTCCCAATATTTTGGGGGATACCCCAATTTAAAAATAAAAAATAACACAAATCAGTGTTGGCTACCTATTCCTCCTTCACCGCCGCTTCCACCTACACCGCCACATCCACCCATCCACCTCCTCCTCAACCTCCTACTCCTAGATCCAGATTGTTATTTTAAAATTTTCTGTATTTTATGTTATTTTAAGTCATTTCCCTATCCACATTTGTTTGCAGAACAGTTGCCATGCTCTTAAGCACATTTTGATGCCTTTTGGAGCCCTCTAGCCCTTTCCACGACTATTTTAGAACCATTTTAGTGGCCAAAAGTTCTGGTCCCTATAGACTTTAATGGGGTTCGTGTTCGGGGTCAAGTTCGGGTCAAGTTCGGGTCCCGAACCCAAACTTTTTCTTCAAGTTCGGCCGAACCTGCCGAACCCGAACATCCAGGTGTCCGCTCAACTCTATTGAGGACGGCATCAGTGACGTGCAGACAGTACTTGATGATGATGATGTAGCTGATCGCACTTGGGAGCCGGGTGACGATGACGAAGGGGCTTCATTTTTTTTTCTTTACATAATAATGTAATATTATAAAATCCGGTGTCTCCATGAAAAATCTGCAGCGTGGGAGCCCCGTGCGGCTTCTGCACACTTTCAAAATAATCCTTCAGCGGGACGAACAGATGCCGAATGACTTGGACGCTCCATGACCTTCCCAGGAGCTTCTGTCGGAAGCAGCGGTTCATTTCTGAGATGTCCGTATAGTGCGGGGGTAATCCGAAGACCCTCTCCATCTCTGTGCACCGCAGGATGTTCTACTTCCCATCCATGATGACTGGGAACTCGTGATTATTTCCCTGACGAAGAGACCAGGGGCTGGTAGTTATGGTTTGAATATTGATGAACTTCGCTACTCTTCCGGGCTACAAGTAATCTTGAAGCTTTGTCTTCTCATTGTCTGTAGCTACTAGAGGCCTGTTCATGCCAGGCATGTTCCCCCAGAAGTATCTAGCTCGATGAGCAGCAGATACCGCACTTACATCAATCTTGACAGGATTCGTCTCCAGGTGGAGAGAAATTGTTTTTAGGAATGCTTTCTCCATCACAACCACGTTCTCGAATAACCAGAGGCAACACTTTATTGAGTAATTGTGGAAAGTCAAAAATTTGTTGTCCACTGCCCCCATAAAGGCCTTTCCGGTGCGGTTTAACCACAGATAAGCCATTACAAGGACTGCCGCCAATTATCAGATCGAATTGTCCCCATTCTTCAATCTGTTAAATTAAATTAAAAATATAAAATTGAACCAAAACTTGATTAAAATTATAAGAAACTAAACTTAAATTTGCCAATATATTATCCCAATCTTCGAGGGAAATTCCCGGACAATCAATTTGCCAAGCCTTTTGTCGCAGAGAACATGTATTATTAAATCGTGTTTTAAGCAACACTTTATAAAGTTGAGAAATTTTTACCTTCTGTTCCATATTCCCTATAAATGAATAGACGAAGCGAGGAGATCAAGAAAACGATTACACAGGGCATGGGGGAAGAGGGGTCAAACATGAAGACAGAGGAGTACACAAAGCAACATATATTCGATACTTCAAACTTCAAACCTGTAATGAGGATCCAGCTGATACCGAAGATCCAAGGAGGGGGGCAGCAGGAAGCAGCGGCGGGCAGCCTCCCCATCTGCAAGCGAGGTAGCAAGCAGACACGTAGACAAGTGGACAAATGCAGGAAATCCACCGAGAGTTCGGTCCAGCAGAATGCAAAGGGCCCAGAGGTGGGGGCGTCCCGCATTTCAGATAAAGAGGCTCGTGTCTTGCATAGTGCAGCGGGATAGAACGGTCGGAGGGAGGAGCGACGCAGCAAACCTACATCATCACGTCTTCACCCCCTCTTATGAAGGGGCTTCATCATCGGGAGAAGAGGGTGGCAGCTTGCCCGTAAGGTGGCGGCAGAGCTAGCAAGTCGCTAGCGTGGCCAGGATTCAGCAGGGTGGCAGCAGTGGGAGGTCGGTAGCCAAACATGTCCGGGGAAGACCACCCGCTTCGCAGAAGCCTACCTGCCTGGGAAGTAGCTGTGCATGGGTTTATGGAGGCAGCGGCGGGAGCAGTCAGTCAGTGCATAGTGTTGGGGTTAAAATCACCTACTCAGCGGTGTGGCAGTTTTTTGTTAAGTCACCCGAGGAGGTGAACATGGTCATATGTAGAATCTATGGGCAGAAGGTGAAGCATGGCCAAGGTGCCAATGTTGGCACCATGGTCCTGCGTCAACATACGCAATGTGTCACCATAAAGTGGCCTGGGAGAACCGTGGCTCATATGTGGTGGTCCAGCCTGTCGCAGCAACCGCTGCATCACCCAGTGGCATGCAGCCAATTTTCGGCAGTCAAGGCTCCACCACCTCAGCCGAAGAGAGCTGTCTGTCCTTCCCTTCTGCACCTCGTTTGCTCCACAGACAGGATCCGTTCTTTGGGGGTTATTGTTCTGACGGATCAGAGGAAGGGCAAAATAATCAGTGACATCAACACAAACTTACTGCTGACACCCTCTCCCCCTCAGGGGGATCTACTTGTATAAGCGTTTAATAGAACAGGGTCTGTAGACATCTATGTGGAATCAGCTGCCGACGGTGCAAAAGGAGTGTGCTTATTCTTGGCGCTACCATCGACCTGTAAGGTTGAGTTCATAATTGAGTTATTTGAACAGTTTTGGCCCCGTGATTGCCCAAATAAATGAAGTGTGCAGTGATTCTAAGAGCGACACCTGACATCTGCATGTCATACTGACTCACAGTACAATTTCACTACCAAAGCAGACTACTTATGCGTGTTACTGCAAGGTACAGTGTTCTACACCACTATAAAGGCTCTCTGCTGCCAGGAAATAGCTGTTTTTTAACAAAATTTGCCGCGGTGAACCAGCAAATCGAATTTTTTAAAAATGTGCTCATCACTACTCCTCTACACCTCCTTTGCACCCAAGGCTGCTAGCGTCATGAACCTCAGGGAACCTGCCTTCTCTGCACCTTAAACTCCATACCACCAGGGGCACCTCAACCAATATCTTGAAGGAGATCCCTCAATACCAGAGAGTACCCTGAAGGATCCTTCCTGTCACTGCATGCCGCTGCAGAAACGGTAGGTACCAACTACTACACATATCAGGCCACTACACTCACACACTGTTCCTGCGGTCCCGGTCACTGCAGATTGATAGATAGACAGATAGATACTGTGGGGATTCACTCTGGTAGTTAGGATAAGCGGGTGCAGTACAGAGGCAATAAAAACAAGTTCATAATTCAAACTTCAGTGTTTATTCACACATGGTGCCAAAAACAAAATGTCACTTTTGCAGTGTTGGTGTTACTTCACACCCAATGGCAAGTTAATATAACAAAAAGTCACCTTGGTGGTAGTTCTGCCTCTGAAAGTCCAAATACAGGCTTCAGGAGGTCTCAGCTCTCCAGCTCAGCACAGGCCTCAGATCCCAGCACACAGTCATGGCTTCTGAGCCCAGCTGACTATTTAAGGACAGCCAGGTGCTGCCAAAACCCAGAGCGGCACTTAAAATCCGGTCCGGTATTTGACCTCACCTGGCTGTAAAACAGACCAGCAGCACATGCTGGGAGGAAAATACCTGTTTTCCTACACCAAACCTCTCACTGTGTTACATACCCCCCCCCTTTGTTCAACCCTGAGGGGGTGAACACACGCCAAAGGGACAGGGCATCTGCATTTCCCTGTAACAGGCCTGCCCTGTGTGCCACCGAAAACTAAAAGTTTTGTAGGGAGAGAAACCATCGGGTGACCCGGGCATTTCTGTCCTTGGCCTGGCTCATCCACTTGGGAGGAGAGTGGTCAGTCACCAGGCGGAATTTTCTCCCCAATAAATAAAAGCGGAGAGACTCGAGTGCCCACTTGATAGCCAGGCACTCTCTCTCCACTATACTATACTGGGTCTCGGCTGGGGTGAGCTTATGGCTGAGGAAGACAACGGAATGCTCCTCGCCGTTGACTTCCTGAGACAGTACAGCACTGAGGCTTATTTCAGAGGCATCAGTATGTACTATAAACTCCCTTTTGAAGTCGGGCGTCACCAAAACCGGGGACCCGCATAGGACCGACTTCAAAACAGAGAAAGACTCTTCCGCCCGATCATCCCAGTGAACCATCATTGACTTTCAAGAGCCCTGTCAATGGCACGGCCACTGTAGCAAAGTGGGGGACAAACCTCATGTAATAGCCCACCATTCCCAGGAATGACTTTACTTGCCTAGTAGTGACAGGTCGGGGCCAATTTTGTATTGCCCAGGGCCGATCCTAGGGTCACAGGCGCCTGGGTGCAGAAATATTTCTGGCGCCCCCACATGGGCGTGGTTATCTTACTAACTCCTCCCCTTTACAATGTTTCTATGGCAACAACTTCAGCCCCCAACTTCAGCCCCACGAATTGGCGGCTCGGCTGCTCGGCTTAAAAAAAAAAAAAAGTCAAAAAAAAAAAAGTCCCGGCGGCTCGCTCGGCCAGGGCCGGACTGGGGATAAAAACCAGCCCTGGAAAAAGTTGCACACCAGCCCCACAGCATTGCGTCATTATTTACTTGTTTATAATAGGAGAAAGCATTCATTTTAAAACACGTGTGTAAACACGAATATGAACTTTGCCCCACGATAGCTCTTTTGTAGAACCCCCATAAAAACTTACAGTTACTTGACTTGGCCCTTGGGGATCTCGGACGCCACTTCAACACTTTGGCCGGGGGCTCGGCGGAGCTGATGTTGTGCTTTAACCTAATGAGAAAGATTTCATAATAAGGATTTGGAGAAAGGGCAGAGGGATAGCAGAGCAGGGAGAGGCTGGTGCTGCTACTAGGGGGTCATACCATGGGGGAGTAATAAAGCCCACCATAATGCCCCCCCAGTAGTAATAATTCTCCTTATAATATGCAAAACATTTGTAATGCCCCCAGTTGAGCTAATGTTCCCATAATGTGCCAATATAAAATACCCCTTCTCAGTGCCCCCGTAGATGACCCCCATAGTGCCCCCCCTTCCCCATAGTACCCACCATAATGTGTCCCAGTATAAAATGCCCCTATACAGAGCCCCCATATAAAATATCTTCTTTTTTAGCCTCAGTAGATGCCCCTATAGTGCCCCCCAATAATCTGCAGTAAGATGTGCCCCCATAGATGCCCCCAATCATGTGCCAGTAATAAGAGCCCCCCCACCATCATGTGCCAGTAGCCAGAGCCCCCCCATATCATGTCAGTAGCCAGAGCCCCCCCATATCATGTGTCAGTAGCCAGAGCCCCCCATATCATGTGCCAGTAGCCAGAGTGCCCCCAATCATGTGCCAGAAATAAGAGCCCCCCCACCATCATGTGCCAGTAGCCAGAGCCCCCCATATCATATGCCAGTAGCCAGAGCCCCCCCATATCATGTGCCAGTAGCCCCCCTTATGTGCCAGTAGCCCCCCTATGTGCCAGTAGCCCCCTTATCATGTGCCAGTAGCCCCCCTTATCATGTGCCAGTAGCCAGAGCCCCCCCCCTTATCATGTGCCAGTAGCCAGAGCCCCCCCCCCATATCATGTGCCAGTAGCCAGATCCCCCCCATTATCATGTGCCAGTAGCCAGAGTGCCCCCATATCATGTGCCAGTAGCCAGAGTGCCCCCATATCATGTGCCAGTAGCCCCCCATATCATGTGCCAGTAGCCCCCCTTATCATGTGCCAGCCCAGTAGTCCCCCCTTATCATGTGCAAGCCCAGTAGTCCCCCCTTATCATGTGCCAGCCCAGTAGTCCCCCCTTATCATGTGCCAGCCCAGTAGTCCCCCCTTATCATGTGCCAGCCCAGTAGCCCCCCTTATCATGTGCCAGCCCAGCCCAGTAGTCCCCCCTTATGTGCCAGCCCAGTAGCCCCCCTTATGTGCCAGCCCAGTAGCCCCCCTTATCATGTGCCAGCCCAGTATTGTACCTATATAAAAAAAAAAATAATAATAATACACTTATACTTACCTCCAGCAATGCGATGCGATGCAGGCCGCCTCTTCCGTCTGTGTCCCTCGCTATACGGCTCAGGCGACGCGATGACTAAGCCGGCAGCCTATCAGAGGAACAGGAGGGGACACACCTCTCCCTCCTCTGCCGCAGCACAGGCATCTGTATTGATGGCAATACAGATGACTATGGAGATGAGCGCTTCCGCAATGGAGGCGCTCATCTCCTGCTCTGCCCTGCCGCCGGCCGCGGCCGCCCCCACTTGTCACCAGGGCCGCGGCCTTGCGGCACTCAGGCTTGCCGGCCCACCGGGAAATTTCCCGCTATCCCGGCAGGCCAGTCCGGCCCTGCGCTCGGCGCCTTTCGGGTGACAGCGCTGGGGTGCGGGGCACCCACTGCACCCCGTGTAGGATCGGCCCTGGTATTGCCTCTATTTTGTTCACTTGGGGTTTGATGACTCCACTCCCAATGACATACCCCAGGTACTTAGTCTCCTCTAACCCTATCACACATTTTTTTGGGGTTAGCAGTTAGTCCCGCCTTCCGAAGGGAGTCCACTACAGCCTGCACTTTGGGTAGGTGACTTTCCCAGTCAGTACTGTGGATGACAATATTGTCCAGGTAAGCTGAAGCATACTGACAATGTGGACACAGCACAATGTCCATAAGCCGTTGAAAAGTGGCGGGGGCACCATGCAGATCAAAGAGTAGCACATTGTACTGATACAGCCCCTCAGGTGTGATGAAGGCAGTTTTCTCTTTGGCAGCCTCAATTAAGGGCACCTGCCAGTACCCCTTTGTGAGGTCCAAAACAGAAAAATACCGGGCTTGTCCTAACCTGTCGATAAGCTCATCCATTCTGGGGTTGGGATACGCATCAAATGTGGAAATCACGTTCAGTTTACGAAAATCATTACAGAACCGTAACGTCCCATCTGGCTTGGGTATTAAGCCTATAGGACTGGCCCACTCACTTTTAGACTCCTCAATGACATCTACTTGCAACATTAACTGCACTTCCTCCGAGATGGATTGTCGCCGAGCCTCGGGTACCCGGTATGGTTTTAAGCGGACTTTGGCCTGAGGTTCCATGACAATGTCATGCTGGATTGTGGAAGTGCATCCGGTGAGGTCAGAGAACACATCCGTGTTCCAACTAATGTACTCCCTGTCCTCCTGAGTCTGTTTACAGTAGAGGCTGTCAGCAACTTTTACGGCGGCAACCACTTCCCTTGCATCAGACAAAGGGACCAGAACCTCTTCCGCTAGAAAACCTGGACGCAGGCTGTCTTCCGTAGAGATGTTTCCCTATCGTTCCATGGCTTAAGCAAATTAACATGGTAGATCTGTTCTGGCTTTCGCCGCCCTAGCTGCTGTACCTTGTAGTTCACATCTCCAACTTTCTCGAGTACCTCGTAGGGCCCCTGCCACCTATCCAGAAACTTACTGTCCACGGTTGGTACCAGAGCCAAAACCCGATCACCCGAGTTAAAGATCCGGCAGGCTCGGTTATAGACCTGACTCTGGGCTCGCTGAACTGCCTCCATATGCTACCTAACAAGAGGCAACACTGTCTCTATCCGTTCTTGCATCTGGGTAACGTACTCAATAACACTTACGGAGTGGGTTGTTGTTCCTATGCCTCTTTGGCTACATCCAAGAGATCGCAAGGGTGCCATATAGCAGTTTGAAGGGCGAGAACCCAGTAGAGGCCTGGGATACCTCTCGCACTGCAAACATGAGATAGGGCAGAAGAAGTTCCCAGTCCTTCCCATCTTTAGCCACCACCCTTTTCAACATATTTTTTAATGTTTGGTTAAACCTTTCTACCAGACCATCCGTTTGCGGATGGTAAACGGACGTCCGTAGCTGTTTTATGTGCAGCAACTTACAGAGTTCCCTCATCACCTTGGACATAAAAGGAGTCCCCTGATAGGTCAAACCTCTTTAGGTAGTCCTACTCGGGAAAACATCTCCATTAACTCCTTAGCTATGAGTTTGGCCGATGTATGTCGCAGTGGCACCGCCTCCCCCTCTTCCACCGAAGCGGCGGTCACGCCTACCGCTGGCCCTTGGTCTCAGGTTCCCAGGGTTGTGGTCTCACCCCTGAGCAAGGCCACTCTGCTGGGGTTACCCCTGTCTCATGGGTATCGTTAATTCCCGTAGCAGGCCACAGTGTCGGGAAGTCTCTCCCTATTATGAGTTCATAACGCAGATTTGTGGCGACAGCCACCTAGTGGGTCCATCTACTGGCCACCGTGGTTAGAGACTCCAGCACGGTGGGGTAGTCTTTTAAGTGGGACTCAGAATGTTTCCTAACAATTTTTCCTCTAAAATCGATTTTATCTTCGGTTTGGCGCGTTCTATTGTCAGTCTTTAAAGGTGGTGTACTACTTGAACCACATTGTTCCCAGCAGCGACCTAGGAGTCCAAGATGCATCCAGACATCCCCCCCATGCTGTTCCCGAACCATTTCGGTGGTGTTTCCATCAATTTCTAAACTTTTCCTATGAACCAGGCACACTCACCTCTTCAGAGTAGTGGGTGCCTGGTTTAATGCTCGGGTTCTCCCATTGACTTCCATTATACTCAGGTCGGTAGAGCACCTGAGCATCCCGATGTGTTCGGCCAGAGCACCCGAGCACTTTGGTGCTCGATAAACACTAATTATTGATCCATATCCTGTAGGATATTGGGGATACATGTTCCTGTCGATACTTACCTTATTCTTTTTCTCTCTTTTATGGAGAATATGATTTATACGACTTGTTGGATGTAATGGTTCATCAACTTCTTGACTCCTGGATAGTTAAGTAACATATTTTTCATTTATCGATGGCCCCCTGTCCTATTTCTTGATTTTTTTATTTTTTTTTGCTGAACCTCATTACTAGGCTATATGTAGCATTTTTTATTTCATATGCATAGTAAGGAGATTGCTGGTTGAGTCATTTTGCTTCCTCTTCCTTCCCTCCCTGTTTGGTGGACATAGGTGAGAGGGATCATGTGTCCCTATCCTGTTCTCTTCTTTCCCTTTTAGGGTTTATCACCAAGTGCTTTGTAGTGGATTGATGGTATCCTATGAAGTAGGGTGAGGATCTGGGACACGTGATCTGTGTGCCGGATTCCTCTTCCCCTAATTGGGAAGGTGGGTTCCCCTGATTATGTCCAGGGGGCCACCTCTCCCGAGGGATGCACATCTGCCTTTACACTTCTATGTTCTGTATGGGTGCCACTGAGGAGTGGCATATGCATCTTTGCTCTTCTTCAAGATGGGTGAGATTTGTGACACTTGACAGTGCCCCACATCTTTTTTCCCCACTCCTTAAGGGGTGGAAATATCTGGCTAGTCTGGTCCCCCCCCCCCCCTTTCCCCCTTGGGAGAACAGTGCTTTGGCCATTAATAGGCTTGCTATATTGATGCCTGTTTACACAGACCAGAGCTGAATGAGTTTAAGTGCAGGCACGCTGGTTTAGTTTGTTGTAACCCAGGAGCTTCAGCTACATGTCTTTATTGAGTTAAGTGCGTGCGCTGACTGTATTGACATCATCTTTGATGTGGTTCTCCTCCTTTTGACATGCATCTTGCAATATTGTGATCCCACACCTTGGCGGTGCATGTGCAGTTGAGGATACATGATGCCAATATTATTATCTGTCCACATGGAGTCCAGGGCAGGTGAACCTAGTACATAACATAGATTGTTTTTCTCAATTTGCACAAAGGCACTTTTTTATTCATTAGCACCAAGCATGTATAATATTGATTCATCACTGGATTACAAGGAATTAATTTCACTGGATCATGGAGTGGGACACAGGAATGTGCAGTTTTTGTATATTTTTGAATCATGATTACAAGTTTGTTTATTTTTGTATTATGCACTTTATGATGATTATCACGTGTATATATTTATGCTGTTTGGCACATGATACAGTGCTTGACAAAGGCTCAGTGATTTTAGCTGAAACGTTGCAGAAGTAAGGGTGAGTAAAGACACCCACATTTTTTTTGCTAGATTTTGGAATGATGCCTCTTTTTCCATAGATAGACAGCTGGGCTCAGCAGAGAGGTCTCTGTTTTTGTAATCTGAGGCTTTGTGCTGTGCTGGAGGGCTGAGAGCCACATGCTGGGGAAACAGACCCCCTAAAGCCTGATGTGGACTACTGGAGCAGAACTGCCAGCAAGGTGACTTGTGTTATATGAACTTTCCATTGTGTGGGAATTAACCCCAAGACTGCAAAGTTACGTGCGGTTTTGTGCAATTGCCTCAAGTGTGAATAAACAGTGACGTTTTGAGTTAAGAACTTGTATCTTGCCTCTGTACTCCGCGCGCTTACCCTATATACCAGAGCGAAAACCCACAATTAGTGGAGGATGCGGCCAGGAGCGTGAAGCTGGCGTGAACGCTGATATTTTTGGTTTCTGCATTTTTCAGGCACGGTTGTATGTTGTACATTAAACCAGCTGTATTACAACCAGTGCCCCATGACAAAATGAAGGCTGTTGTGAAGGCCCTCATGGAGGCTAATCTGCAGCAGCGAGAGACAAACCTGCAGCAACGGGAGTCTAATAAGCAGCAGCAAGAGACTAACCAGTTGCTGCTACAACACGTGATGGCTTTGCAGACAGCAGGAGCAACCCCGAGCGTCCACGATGCCGGGAAAGCAGTCCGTACCGCGATTCCTAAGATGACCCCCGCAGACAACATCGAAACTACCTGGCGATGTACAAGAAAGTGGCCATCAGGGAAAAGCTACCCCGTGACCCCGTGGGCTGAGGTCGTCGCTCCATTCCTGGCATCCGATTCCCAGTGGGTGTATTTCGACTTGCCGGATGATCAAGCGGCCGACTACCAAAAAGTAAAGGGTGAGATTTTGGCAAGACTGGGGGTGAATGTGTTGATCAGGGCCCAGCGGGTACATCAGGGGGGGTTTAAGCCGGCTGAGCCTGCGAGGACCCAGTATTATGACTTACTCCACCTCTTGCAAAAGTGGCAACAGCCTGATGTGCTGAGTCCCACAGCTTTTCTGGATAAACTATTGGCTGATATGTTCTGGAGGGCTCTGCCACCCCCTCTCCGGCACTGGATCGGCCAGGTTATGTGCTGTTTTGTGCAATTGCCTCAAGTGTGAATAAACACTGAAGTTTTGAGTTAAGAACTTGTATTTTGCCTCTGTACTCTGCCCGCTTACCCTATCTATCACAGCGAAACCCCACAATAGATAGATAGATAGATAGATACTGTGATAGATAGATAGATAAATACTATAGATAAATAGATACTGTAGATAGATAGATAGATAGATAGATAGATAGATAGATAGATAGATAGATAGAGAGATACTGTAGATAGATAGAGAGATAGAGAGATACTGTAGATAGATAGATAGATAGATAGATAGATAGATAGACTGACTTTCTCAGCAACAAATCCTTTCCCCCTGCTGTATTGCAAGTACTGTAATACCATTACAACACTGAAATTGACTCCTTTTGCGTATACATTTAGGAGACAGAGAAATGATCTGTTCAGCACTTGGTTTGCAGGCTAATGACTCCCTCACTCAGAAAATGGGCAGTTCTCCAAAGGTGTAACAGAAGCACTAGTTCAAAGGCAGCTGAAGTTGCTCAACTTCCTTCTTCTCTGCTTAGTTAACTGTGTAGCAAGGGCAGCGACCAGCTAATCTTCACCAAGCAAGTCATTGCACTCGGCTCCACTTCTGCAGCCGTCATTATGGATCATGTGAAGAAAAAACTGTTGAAGACAAGTCATAAAACTAGGTAACCTTAAATTGTAATGACTGCAAAGTGCTAATAGATTTTCTGTGTTTTGTAAGAGTGCAGAACTAAGCAGGGTTTCATTTTCTACTCCACAGAACGACAACCTCTATTATGCCGAACTGTAGAAAAACTGACTTCTGTCTCGTAATGGTATTTTACAAGACATGATAGAATAGCTACTCCAAATGTAGCTTTAGATATTCCTTTAGAAAAGTGCACTGTGAATTTCATTAACAACACAAATATCTGTAGCAAATATGTACATTTAAGCTTTTGATTTTACACATATTTTGCAGTAACTTTTCTAAATGGAAAAATAGTAGCTTAGGATGGACAAATCTGAGATTCTTTTTGCTATGCTAGTAGGAATCGGGTCATACAAAAATTTAATTAAATTAAAACATAGAGAAAAGTCTGTCCACTTATGGAAGATAAGAGTAGTTCATCTTGTACTTTATACTGGAAGGATCTCTGAGACATCATTGGCAAGATTTCAGAGATAGATGTGCCTTCCTTAGCTCCAGCATTCCAATGCAAGGAATGGCTGCACATCTCTCTCTCTCTCTCTCACACTCTTTCTCTCTCTCTCATATATATATATATATATATATATATATCAGGATATGCCATGCCATCATGGGCAGCATGGTGGCTCATTGGTTAGCATTGTGGTTCAAATCTGACCAAGGACAACATCTGCGTGGAGTTTGTATGTTCTCCCTCTGTTTGCATGGGTTTCCTCCAGTTACTCAGGTTTCCAAAGACATACCGAATTTAGACTGTGAGCTCTACCATGGACAGAGGATTACTATCATGTTTATAAAACGCCGCAGAATATTTTGGTGCTATATAAGCAATACATAAACTTCAGTCCATGTGTGGCATAGGCCAGCTTCACATATACCAAGCACTCTGGCTCCGGTAAATGGAAGCTAAAACTGATCCCATAGTATTCTGTGAGATTGTTCATATTCAGCAGGAACATCAGTGATAACAGCAGAGGACAGAAAAACAAAGCAGTGTACAGACACCAGAACTGTACACTACACATATGTATCCGTTGTTTCCAGCTCCCAGCCTGAATTAGTTGTCTAGACACTGATATACATGAAAGGGGCCATAAAGGGTCAGAACCTCAACACTACTATATCCTTAGCACTCTTTATAGCCAGTCACTATGCCAGTTTATAGTCACCAATAATATTATTCCTTCTGTTAGTCATTAAGAATTAAAAAAATATATATTTCTAAAGAAAGGAATATTAGAATGCTTAAAGGGAGTCTGTCAGCAGTTTTGTTATGCAAGATGTCCGACTGCCTTACTCAGACAAACAGACTCCAGTTCTCCAGGCTCAGCCTAAGAGCAGCTCTAATCAGGAGTCTGCCATAGCTGTCAGTCACAGCAGAGTGGAGGGGCTATGCAGTGGCTTATACACGAGGCCGGAGCACTGCAGCCTGCGGGCCCACCCCAGTACACTGTACTTCTGGCGCTCTTGCAGAAGTGGCACCGATTGAATTCAAAGCACTTCAGTGATTAAAAGCAGGGACAGACGTATGCATTATCTCCTGTCCTCTGTCCCTACCCATATCCGTCAGCAGTTCTGCATCAATAAAACTGCTGACAGACTCCCATTACACAGTATGTGCACAAGTAAGGCTCTATTCAAGTAAGGCAATTACTCAATCTGTATAGTACCCATGGACTCTTATGAGGCAGAGATACGTCAACCGTGTGTCCTTTAGGCTACATGCACATGACCGTTGTGTGTCTTGTGATCCGGAGTGCTGTCCACATCTTTTGCGTCCCCAGTGAAGTGAATGGGTCCGCATCCAAGCTGCAAAAACTGCGGCTCGGATGCGGACCAAAACAATGGTCGTGTGCAAGAGGCCTTGGACATACTGCATATCTGCTGTCAGATTTAAGTCACAGGTAATTTTATTCAGTTATGCATTAAACTAGCCTTCCACATTAGATAACTGCTGGCCAGTTTTGGCAGGATCAGCCAACAATATTATGTATGGGATTTTTCTGACTATCCCCCAACAACCAATACTGGGAGAAAGAAAGATTGGACATATTACATTTCCCTCTGCACTGAAATAAACATGCATGCTTTTTTGAACATTGTTTGTAACCATGGAAACACATAGGTCTGCATAAGAGTTGTAAGCACAAAATGGTAGAATATTGTGTCCTCTTTTATTTTAGATTTAAAAAAATAGAAGTATAAATAAATGCATTTCATCATTGTATCTGTTTAGTATCCTATACTGGTTTTGGCAAAAATGCACTAAAATCCTGCAGCCTGTATAAACACTGCGCTATATAAACCAGGTTAGGTTTACCGTCCAGCTTTGTCTCTCATCAATATCAATCAAAATTTATGTGACAAAATATTTCAGTTTTACATTTGTTTTGTGTCTTTTTGGGCAGAAAAGCAATCAGATTCCAACTTTTATTTTCCAAAGGATGCTATGGACAACTAAGCCATTTTCGTTTAATGTTGTACTACACTGGACGATGTGGCAGACAATTGTCGGGAGGGAAGCGTTCCCTCCCGGCAATAGTCTACTCACTAGCAGAGGAGACCACTGCCATTACATGCAGTGATCTCTTCAGCAGCATGGGAAGGAGCGATCTCTATACCATTGCTTGTCCCCATGCTGTATAATGGTTCGCCGACGGCAGACCGTTAGTAGACGCTACGAACTGCCGCCTGCAAACGATAATTTTTTAACATTTAACAAAAAGATTTGGATTGCTCATTCTTCAGGCAATCATCAGCAGTATTACACTGCCAAATGATTGCTAACAAGTGTTCATGTGAATGCTCATTAGCGATTAATTATCTGCCGAAAAAAATCGGTCGGTGTAATACAGGCTTTACACCAGTTTTGATAAATCTCTCCCTTTGTGTGTAAACCTCCCGCTCAGATCAATAAGACATCGATACTGGTTTAAGACATCTGTAAGGCTGAGCTTACACAATGTTTTTGTCCTACGTGGAATGCATATACTGGGGGAAAAGAGGTTGCAAAAGTTCAGTACGCTCAGTTTTTTCATCCTGAAGAATCTGGCAAAAAAACCTATACGTTTTTCACAATGGAACTCTATGGTGACCGATGCCTCTGTATGGCCTCCGTCTGAGGTATTCATTAAATGTATACGTTCTTTGTATACATAAGGCTACTTTCACACTAGCGTTTTTTGCGGATCCGTCATCGATCTGCAAAAACGCTTCAGTTACAATAATACAATAGTCTGCACCCGTTATGAACGGAACCGGTTGCATTATGTCTTATATAGCCAAGACAGATCCGTCATAAACTGAATTGAAAGTCAATAGGGGAAGGATCTTTTTTCTATTGTGTCAGAGAAAATGGATCCGTCCCTATTGACTTACATTGTGTGTCAGGAAGGATCCGTCTTGCTCCGCACCACATCGTGGACAGAAAAACGCTACTTGCAGCATTATTCTGTCCACGATGGGGACACAACCAAATGGAACAGAATGCATTTTGGTGCATTCCGTTTCGTTCAGTTGAGTTTTGTCCCTATTGACAATGAATGGGGACAAAACTGAAGCGATTTCTTGCTATGACGGATCTCAATAGCGGAATTGAAAACGCTAGTGTGAAAGTAGCCTTAAACGTAAGACAAAAATGAGATGTGAACTCAGCCTTAAGGTACATTCACACGACCAAATATTTCTGCCTGCATCCATTCCACAATTTTGCGGAACGGATGTGGATCCATTCATTTCAATGGGACCTCAAAAGATGCGGACAGCACACAGCGATCAGGAAAGAATGGTTCATTCCACATAATTACCTGGTGAGTCGAAGACAAACTACCATGAGAAAGACAACCTGCCCTGATGTGATGAACACTCAGGTACTGTACCTGGCTTATTAACCCATAGGGGGAGATTTATCAAAACTGGTGCTAAGGCAAAGTGGCATGGTTGCCCATCACATCCTTTGGGAGATACCTGTTTGCATATTATTCTTCCATGGAACATTGCCTATAAGTCTCCATACACAGCTGCTTTTTTAAGGAGACCTAGCACACTGCCTAAACTGCATCGAAGGCATTGCACACATTAGCCAGAATCTGACCATACTGACAAGGGAGAAGAACCCAAAACAGCTATGTGAATGGATATTTGGCTTGGCTATTTTTGCTTGTCATGTACAAGAGCTTGTTAAAAAGTTGGATTTTGACTCATAGGTAGTGTTTGCAAGTTCTGGTAGTCTGTTAGTTTGGTTGGTACCTGCAGCCCATGGGCATCTGTCTTTCACCTCACCCCCTTTCAAATCAGCCATGAAGTCTGAGCCCCAAGTCATGCAGCAGTCTCTTATGCTTTTTGATGACTCTGCTGGCGGGGTTTTCGTGGGCCGTCCACCTAGCCCTGCCCCAGAGGTGGAAGAGATTGAATGCACCGATGCCCAACCACTTATGTTTCAGGATGTGGACATGGGAGGACCACCGCAGCAAGTCTCTGATAATGACGAAACACAGGTGCCAACTGCTGCAGCTTTCTCCCGTGTGCAGATCGGCAAGGGGGGCAGGGGTGAAGAGTGGGTGGAAGATGATGTGGAGAATGATGAGGTCCTAGACCCCACATGGAATCAAGGTCATGCGAGTGACGTGTGCAGTTCGGAGGAAGAGGTGGTGGTCACACAGCGCCAGCCGCACAGCAAAAGAGGGAGCAGGTTGCAAAAGAAGAGTGGCCATCCTCCAGCCAGTACACCTTTTACTGCCCACCACACCCAGGGACTGAGCACACCAAAACCAGCTCCAAGGAATTCCCTGGCATGGCAGTTCTTCAGGCAATGTGCTGACGACAAGACGCGAGTGGTTTGCACACTGTGCAATCAGAGCCTGAAGCGAGGCATAAATGTTCTAAACCTGAGCACAACCTGCATGACCAGGCATCTAAATGCAAAGCACGAGCTGCAGTGGAGTAAACACCTCAAAAACCACGAAAGATCTCAGGCTCCTCCTGCTCCCTCTTCTGCTGCAGTCTCGGCCTCTTCCTCCCCCTTTGTAGTGACAGTGCCACCTGCTACCCAGCAAACTGAGGATGTGGCAGCAACGCCACCACCTCCATCACCAAGCATCTCCACAATGTCCCATGGAAGCGTTCAGCTGTCCATCTCACAAACACTGGAGAGAATGAGGAAGTACCCCCTTACCCACCCTCGATCCCTGGCCCTGACTGCCAGCATTTTAAAATTCCTGGCTTTTGAAATCCTGTCATTCCATCTGGTGGAGACGGAGACATTTAAAAACCTTATGGCGGTGGCTGTACCACAGTACATGGTTCCCAGCCGCTACTAGGAGGATAGAAGTTTGGCCTATGTCCTTCCGCCACCGAGGATTGCAGGATGTTTCTCTTTGCCTCCTGTTGCCTCCTCCTCCTCCTCTACTTCCTCCTCTACCACCTCCTCATCCGGTCAGCGTAACACCTTCACCACCAACTTCAGCACAGCCAGGGGGAAATGACAGCAGGCAGTTTTTAAACTCATCTGTTTGGGGGAAAACCCCATACCGAGCAGGAGCTGTGGACGGGCATGGAACAACAGACCGATGAGTGGTTGGTGCCACTGAGCCTCAAGCCCGGCCTGGTGGTGTTCGATAACTGGTGAAATCTCATAGCAGCTCTGGGCCTAGCCAGTTTGACGCACATCCCTTGCCTGGCGCATGTGCTGAATTTGGTGGTGCATAGGCTACTGAAAAATTACCCCGATATGTCAGAGCTGCTGCAGAAAGTGTGGGCTGTCTATGAGCGCTTTTGGCGTTCTCAGCCTGCCACTACTCGCCTGTCTGCGCTGCAGTGTAACTTTGGCCTTCCAGGACACCGCCTCATATGCGACGTACCCACAAGGTAGAACTCCACCTTGCACATGCTGGAGAGACTGTGCCAGCAGCAGGCGATAGTGGAGTTTCAGCTGCAGCACGCACGGGTGAGTCACTCTGCGGAACAGCACCACTTCACCACCAACTAGTGGACATCCATGCGGAACGTGTGTGCCGTGTTGTGCTGTTTTGAGTACTCCACCAACATGGCCAGTGCCGATGACGCCATCCTCAGCATTACTATCCCACTTCTATGTCTCCTTTAAAAAACACTTTGATGGAAGAGGATGTGGCACAGGAGGAAGAGGAAGAGGGATAATTTCCATGGTTATCAGGCCAGTCATTCACAAGTGGCTCGGAGGGTGGGTTCCTGCATCAACAGAGGCCAGGTACACAACTGTCCAGCCAGGGCACCGTTCTGGAGGATGTGGAAGAGGATGAGGAGGAGGAACCGTGTTCACAGCAGGATGGCACCCAAAACAGCTCATGGGCATCACTGGAGCGTGGCTGGGGGGATACAGAAGACACAGACGATACACCTCCCACAGAGGACAGCTTGTCGTTGCCTCTGGGCAGCCTGGCACACATGAGAGACTACATGCTGCAGTGCCTGCGCAATGATTTGCCGCACATTTCACCCACTGCATTGCAAAGTGTGAAGTCTGGGGTTTTGATAACAGATAGTGCCGCAGCCTGGGAGGAGAGGAGAGAAAGATGGGAGTGGTATTAGCTCTGGACCACAGTTGCAGTCCTTACATTGATACTCCCTATGCCCAGGGCATTGACAGAAATTCTTCCATTGCAGCAAACCCTGATGTTGGCTCTCTTGCTTGATAGTAGTTGGGGTGCCATTGGTGTTATGTGTGTGAGGCATGTGTGCAAGGCAGAGAATGTAGTTGCTATGGCCAGCGAATGGTGTTGGAGTCAGTAACCAAAAAATAGACAAGCCTCTCTTTACTAAATTGCAGAATAGTGGTTGTAGTACTGTAGATCCAATGGTATAAACACATTACCAATCACAAGCACAGTGAAAATATTCCTTAATAGCAATGTATGGATATTGGCAAAGATGGAGGTTGTAGTACTCCTTCCCACTATCTTTATATCTATATGCAGAATCTAAGGCTGGCAATAAGGCTCTGGCAACATGTGATTCCTGAATTCAAAGGTAAAGAATTAAAGGGGTTGTGTCACTTCAGCAAGTGGCATTTATTATGAAGAGAAAGTTAATACAAGGCACTTACTAATGTATTGTCATTGTCCATATTGCTTCTTTTGCTGGCTGGATTCATTTTTCCATCAAATTATACACTGCTCATTTCATGGTGATGACCAGGGGCGGATTAAGTGCATGATAGGCCCGGGGCTGTCTACCCAACTTGGGCCCATCCATCTACACTCACCTAAAGAATTATTAGGAACACCATACTAATACGGTGTTGGACCCCCTTTTGCCTTCAGAACTGCCTTAATTCTACGTGGCATTGATTCAACAAGGTGCTGATAGCATTCTTTAGAAATGTTGGCCCATATTGATAGGATTAGCATCTTGCAGTTGATGGAGATTTGAGGGATGCACATCCAGGGCACGAAGCTCCCGTTCCACCACATCCCAAAGATGCTCTATTGGGTTGAGATCTGGTGACTGTGGGGGCCATTTTAGTACAGTGAACTCATTGTCATGTTCAAGAAACCAATTTGAAATGATTCGAGCTTTGTGACATGGTGCATTATCCTGCTGGAAGTAGCCATCAGAGGATGGATACATGTTCTCATTCTGTTTACGCCAAATTCGGACTCTACCATTTGAATGTCTCAACAGAAATCAAGACTCATCAGACCAGGCAACATTTTTCCAGTCTTCAACAGTCCAATTTTGGTGAGCTTGTGCAAATTGTAGCCTCTTTTTCCTATTTGTAGTGGAGATGAGTGATACCCGGTGGGGTCTTCTGCTGTTGTAGCCCATCCACCTCAAGGTTGTGCGTGTTGTGGCTTCACAAATGCTTTGCTGCATACCTTGGTTGTAACGAGTGGTTATTTCAGTCAACGTTGCTCTTCTATCAGCTTGAATCAGTCGGCCCATTCTCCTCTGACCTCTAGCATCCACAAGGCATTTTTGCCCACAGGACTGCTGCATACTGGATGTTTTTCCCTTTTCACACCATTCTTTGTAAACCCTAGAAATGGTTGTGTGTGAAAATCCCAGTAACTGAGCAGATTGTGAAATACTCAGGCCGGCCTGTCTGGCACCAACAACCATGCCACACTCAAAATTGCTTAAATCACCTTTCTTTCCCATTCTGACATTCAGTTTGGAGTTCAGGAGATTGTCTTGACCAGGACCACACCCCTAAATGCATTGAAGCAACTGCCATGTGATTGGTTGACTAGATAATTGCATTAATGAGAACTAGAACAGGTGTTCCTAATAATTCTTTAGGTGAGTGTATTTTAGTTTAGTTTTTTTTTTTGTATGAAGAGGCTGCGGTGCTTCATGAGCGCCACAGTCTCTTCCTAGGCCATATGACATCTTCAGACTAAAAAAAATACCCCAAATTGGGTCCTAAACTGAAAAATTTAAAATACATATAATTATAATAAAAAAGACATGGAGGAGAATACAGCACCACATACCTCTTAGTACCTTGGACATTGGGGAGCAAAACGGGCACAGTATTGGGGGTGGCAGCAGGATGACACTGTGGGGACACCAGGATGAGGAGGTTGATGGAAAAATTGAGAAATCTAACGTGTCTGTGTTACAAACTGTAGAGATGAGATGCGGCTGAAAGAATTTGCCATGGTGGTCTGGGTCAAATGGAGGAGAAGAGGAAAGAGAAGGTCTACATGACAGGAGATGTCACTGGATGTGATCTGATTGGCTGCTATGGGCAACTAAGCCAGTTCTGCTTTACACCAGTTTGATAAATTACCCCAAATGTTCCTATAGTGTCCACAGCAGCTATAATGTCCCATAGAGTGCCCCCAGTAATAATACCACCCTCTATTGTGCTCCAGGCAATAATTCCTGTATAGTGTCCCCAAAAATAATAGAATTGCGCCTACAGTGCCTCCCCAATAGCAACACCCCCATATAGTAATTTCCACCACACTGCCCCATATAGTAAT
Organism: Bufo bufo; assembly: GCF_905171765.1. Lineage (NCBI taxonomy): Eukaryota > Metazoa > Chordata > Amphibia > Anura > Bufonidae > Bufo > Bufo bufo. Next base: position 459,516,660 of record NC_053389.1, on the reverse strand, counting down.
CCCCCCATAGTAATTTGCCCCCACACAGTAATTTCCCCCAAACTGCCCCATATAGTAGTTTGCCCCCACACAGTAATTTCCCCTACATAGTAATTTCCCCCACACTGCCCCTACATAGTAATTTCCACCACACTGCACCCACATAGTAATTTCCACCACACTGCCCCCACATAGTAATTTCCACCACACTGCCCCCACATAGTAATTTCCCCCACACTGCCCCCACATAGTAATTTGCCCCACATAGCAATTTCCCCACACTGTCCCACACAATAGTTTTCCCCACACTGCCCCCACACAATAGTTTCCCCCACATACAAATTTGCCCCACATAGTAATTTGTCCCCACATAGCAATTACCCCACACTGTCTCCACATAGCAATTACACCACACTGTCCCCACATAGCAATTACCCCACACTGTCCCCACATAGAAATTACCCCACACTGTCCCCACATAGCAATTACCCCACACTGTCCCCACATAGAAATTACCCCACACTGTCCCCACATAGAAATTACCCCACACTTTCCCCACATAGAAATTTCCCCACACTGTCCCCACATAGCAATTACCCACACTGTCCCCACATAGCAATTTCCCCCACACTGTCCCCACATAGCAATTTCCCCCACACTGCCCCCACACAATAGTTTCCCCCACACTGCCCCCACATAGTAATTTGCCCCCACACTGCCCCATATAGTAATTAGCCCCCACACTGCCCCATATAGTAATTTGCCCCCACACTGCCCCATATAGTAATTTTCCCCCACAAAGTAGTCCCTCCCATAATAATTTGCCCCCACACTGCCCCATATAGTAATTTGCCCCCACATAGTAGTCCCTCCCATAATAATTTGGCCCCACAGCCTCCATATTCTCCCCCTCCCCATGTACTCGATGTCTCTTAATATGTCCTACTGTTTGTCCCCCACCCCCCACATGTCCCCCAAAATAGGCACATGAAATAAAAAAATAAAAAATGAAAAAAATATGAAAAGCTAAATACACACCTAGGCTATGTCCAGGACCAGGCTCGCAGAGGAAGGCGGGATGAGGCAGTGCTGCGTCCCGGCACAGGTGCGCGATGATGTCATAACGCACGCCTGCACCAGGATTTCACTACCGCATAGGCCTCAGGCCTATGTGCGGCCTGAAGCCTATGGCAGTGATCGGCGACCGGACATGGAGCTATGCGCTCCCGTGCCCCGCCGCAGTATGTGGGCGTTCGGGTCGGTGTTGGGACCCCCAGCGGTGCTGGGCCCGGGGCTGCCGACCCGAACGTCCCTATTGCAATCCTCCACTGGTGATGACCACCCTGCAATCCATCAGCGGTGGCCGTGTTTGCACACTATAGGAAAAAGTGCTGCCCTGTCTGGTGGCTGGGACCATGGGAGCTCACCTAGCCTGGTGCTTTTTTCTATAGTATGCAAGCACGGCCCCCACTGAGGAATTGCAGGGTGGTCGTAACCATGAAAACAAGCAGTGTATAATGTGATGGAAAAATGAATCCAGCCAGCAAAGAACAATCACAATACTTTAGTAAGTGTCTTGTATTAACTTTCTCTACATATTAAATGCTATTTTCTGAAGTGAAAAAAACCTTTAGGATATGGCTAGACAGGACCATGTCAAAGTGTGGAAGGATGTATTAGCACTGCAGTAAAATATTTGCCATCCTGTATGTAACTGTAATATTTTTTATTTTTTGCTAAGGAGTAGGAACAGGGATAGGGAACATTTTTCTAATACAGTATACTTTATTTAGGGTAAACCTAGGCTACTTCCTCATATAGGGGGGCTAATATAGGGGGGTAAAAAAGGCATAAATAGTGTACATATATATGAATATATAAATACATTTACATAAGTTCCTGCTTACTGAGCAGTGTGGGAGGCAGAGGGAAGCCCCTATACTATATTACTATCCATGTACACTAGTTATCACTTTATTAGCCCCACTATTAGAGGGAGCAGTGCGGGAGCAGTGCGGGCAGACGCCCACCAGACTCATCAACTAAAACTAGGGGCGGACCTAGGCCCAAGTCCTAGCCTCCTGTGAGGGCAGAATCAATATTGTTAATCCTAACAAATCTATGCCTGTTGCAATATATCAAAACATTAAACAAGAAAAACTTTGCACATATCCTATTCTGGGGTACTGCAATAGTTTAGACATTTTAATTCACATTTAGTGCAACAGAAAATGTCCTTATCTTGACTGTATGCCTAAAAAAACTGCATCACACTTTTCTAATCAATTATTTGGCTAATGTTACAGTCAGCCTCTGAGCTTTAGTTTTCAGACAAGGTAATTCAATAAATAAATGACTTTTGAGAAAACTCGGATTTACTGATTTTCCGGATCATATTGTCAGAGGGAAAAAAACATCAACAGATTAAAAAATATAATGCTAAGTGGTGTGAAAATGATAGGCCTTTCATGCAGAGCTCAGCAGGCCTAGTGAGTGTGGCAACAAAGGGCTAGGCAGTATAAAAGTATGAGGAAGTACAGTCGGAAATGAAGAAAGTCAACAAACTGGAATTCCATTGCAGACTTTTCTACTTTTCTCCAAACTTAAAATACATAAAATGAAAATTATTTATTCATAGTTTCCATTATAAGAGAAATAGTAATGCAGTTTGAAGAATTTACTTAAGCCTTAAGCAAATTTATTCAGTTCCATTCTACCACAGATCGCATGGTATATTTTCCTGGCAAGTAAATTGATTAATGAAAACTGTTGAATGGTATATAAATGCTCTATGTGAATGAATATCTTTTGGTAATTCTGTCGCTGTTAGGTCAACTATAAGAAAAAAATAACCTAAGTACAGGTTTAGAAGGAATTAGGGTTGTTTAGGTTGTAAGATGTTGAATATTTCTAGATGTTTTTCACCTATAGATAGAATTTATATTTCACGGTGGAGATTTACAAGACTGGTGCAAAGGAAAACTGGCTTAATTTCCCATAGCAACCAATCAGATTGCCCCTTTCATTTTTCAGAGCTTCTTTGGAAAATAAAAGGATCAATCTGATTGGTTGCTATGGGCATATAGGCCAATTTTCTTTTGCACCATTCGTGATAAATGTACACCACATGCCCAAAGTTTTATTGAGAAACAAATGGGATAAAACCATACACAACATAAGGCAGCAAATATCACACAGTGAAAACCAAAGGCTTGTTACATAAAGAAATAACATAGCAAAAGCATAGGACTATCTTGGTCGGTATGAAGGTCACACCAGGGGGGCATGGACTATCTTGGTCTATATGGGTGCATGTCGTATGAACAGTATGCCTCTATGATGTTTCACTGTATTTTTATGTGACTTTGCTTGACTATGACCAGTGAGTCACTGCATTGTGTATTATGGGCTACATGCAATAATAAGCTTTGGATACTACATTTATCTGAAACCCTGGTCTACCAATATGGTTCATAGTAACATAGTTTGTAAGGCTGAAAAAAGAGTGTCTATCCAGTTCAGCCTGTTATCCTGCAAGGTGATCCCAGAGGACAGGTCTTTCTTTTCCGTCCTGCATAACGGAAACCAGACAGACCTGTTATGCTTACCCATAAACCTCTATTATGACGAATCAAAACTGAATGCCTCTAAAGCCTTTTTCACACAAGCGAGATTTCCACGCGGGTGCAATGCGATGGCTGTGCACATGAGCGGTGATTTTCACACAACACTTGTGCGTTGCGTGAAAATCGCTGCATGCTCTATATTCAGAGTTTTTCACGCAACGCAGTCCGCATAGATTTTCACGCATGGAAAATGACCTGTGGTGACATCACTGTGCTCATCACATGGTCCGTAACCGTGATGATGGGTCATGTGATGGACCATGTGATGAGCGCAGTGACATCACCACAGGTCATTTTCCTCCTGGGCATTAAAGAAGAAGACAGAAGAGAAGCCGGGCTGCGCAAACAAGTGGATGAGGTGAGTTAAATAATTTTTTATTAAATTTTTTTCCCCTCCAGCCCTATTTTACTAAGCATTCTGTATTAAGAATGCTATTATTTTCCCTTATAACCATGTTATAAGGGAAAATAATAAAATCTACACAACACCTAACCCAAACCCGAACTTCTGTGAAGAAGTCCGGGTTCGGGTTTGGGTACCAAGCATACCGACTTTTTGTCACGCGCGTGCAAAACGCATTAAAACGCTTTGCACTCAAATTTTCCCGTGACGCACCCGCTTCCTATCCGGCCCTCACATATGGCGCCCGTGTGAAAGAGGCCTAAAGGTTTCCTTTTTGAATTCCATCTTACGAATAATCTTATTTTCCATTCTAACAATGTTATAACTGAAAGAAATAACAGAGTTCATAACGCTGATGTGAACCCACCCGAAGGGTCCATTCAGATGTCCGAAGTGTTTTGCGGTCTGCATATTACGGACCGCAAAACACTGATGCCGCACATCGCCGGCACTTAATAGAGGGTTCCTATTCTTGTCCTCAGCTGCGGACAAGAATAGGACATGCTTTATTTTTTTCTGGAGCCGCGGACCAAAAATGCGGATGCTGACAGCACAATGTGTGCTGTCCTCATCTTTTCCGGCCCCATTGAAAACTAACGTATCCGGACCCATTCTACGGACATCTAAATGGACCCTTAGTGTGTGGGGGGGGGGGGTGGCCTCCAACGGCCTAACAGTTTTTTTTTATCAGTTACACAAGAAACTGGCATAAATTATGTTTCAAATCCTTGCCAGCTCATAACTAGCATAGATTTGAATTTCTGGTTCACGGAATGCCGTGAGATGTACCAAATTTATTAAAAGGAATCTGTCACCAGTTTTCTGGTGTCCTAACTAGAGATATCCTGAACTATTTGCCGGCGAACAGTTCCTGGCGAACATCGCTTGTTCGCGTTCACCGCGAACGCCCCCTATACGTCATCATTGAGCAAACTTTGACCCTGTACCTCACAGTCAGCAGACACATTCCAGCCAATCAGCATACCCTCCCTCCCAGACCCTCCCACCTCCTATCAAAAGGCAAGGACAGCATTCATCTTAGATTCATTCTGAACCTGCAGTGTTAGTTAGAGCAGGGAGAGTGCTGCTGCTGCTGCTGAATGAATAGGGAAATCGTTAGCTAGGCCAGTGTTCTGTGTCCACTCCAGTCCTCAAAGACTCATCTGCTGTAAGGACAGCGTCCTGACAGCACCCCAAAAAGCCCTTTTTAGGGCTGGTACATCAGTCTGCTTTATTTTATTTTTTATATATATATATTGCAGTTGCCTGCCCGTGTGAAAGGCCACAGGCCCCCAGACTGTACTGTGTGCACACCACTCATATCGGGTGGCACAGTAGCTTGCAGATAAAAAAGTCATTTCATATTTATTCTTTAATATAATTGCAGTTGCCTGCCAGTGTATGTCAGGCCCACAGACTGTACTGTGCCCACTGCCAGTGCCCACCACTCATATCGGGTGGCACAGTACCTTGCAGATAAAAAAAAAGTCATTTAATTTTTACCCTTTAATATAATTGCAGTTGCCTGCCAGTGTGTGTCAGGCCCACTGACTGTACTGTGCCCACTGCCAGTGCCCACCACTCATATCGGGTGGCACAGTACCCTGCAGATAAAAAAGTCATTTAATTTTTCCTCTATAATATAATTGCAGTTGCCTGCCAGTGAGTGTCAGGCCCATAGACTTTACTGTGCCCACTGCCCACCACTCATATAGGGTGGCACAGCACCTTGCATATAAAAAAGTCATAAAATTTGTCCTCTGTAATATAATTGCAGTTGCCTGCCAGTGAGTGTCAGGCCCACAGACTGTACTGTGCCCACTGCCCACCACTCATATAGGGTGGCACAGCACCTTGCAGATAAAAAAGTCATTTAATTTTTCCTCTGTAATATAATTGCAGTTGCCTGCCAATGAGTGTCAGGCCCACAGACTGCACTGTGCCCACTGCCCACCACTCATATAGGGTGGCACAGTACCTTGCAGATAAAAAAGTCATTTCATTTTTTCTCTGTAATATAATTGCAGTTGCCTGCCAGTGAGTGTCAGGCCCACAGACTGTACTGTCCCCACTGCCCACCACTCATATAGGGTGGCACAGCACCTTGCAGATATAAAATTCATTAAATTTTTCCTCTGTAATATTATTGCAGTTGCCTGCCAGTGAGTGTCAGGCCCATAGACTGTACTGTGCCCACTGCCCACCACTCATATATTGTGGCACAGCACCTTGCAGATAAAAAAGTCATTACATTTTTTCTCTGTAATATAATTGCAGTTGCCTGCCAGTGTGTGGCAGGGCCACAGACTGTACTGTGACCACTGCCCACCACTCATATAGGGTGGCACAGTACCTTGCACGCATAGTACCACTAATCTAAAAAAAAATGACAGGCAGAGGCAGGCCACCCCGCAGGGGCCGTCGTGGTCGTGGTGCTGTGATTTTCTTTGGCCCTAGAATAATGCCCCGGTTCAGAGGCCGCGTACCCTGAACTCAAAAAATTCTGAGGACATAGTTGACTGGCTTACACAGGACACCCAATCTTCTACAGCTTCCGCTCGGAACCTTGATGCACCATCCTCCTCCAGCTCTGCTTCGGGCACCTCTGAAGTCACTACTCGCCCGCCGCCACCACCAACACTAGCACCACAGCCGCTTCACTTGATCTGTCAGAGGAGTTATTTATACATCAGTTGGAAGAAATGAGTGATGCGCAACCATTATTGCCAGAGGATGTAGATAACAGGGATATGTCTCAGTCAGGCAGCATTACACACATGGACGTACGGTGTGATGATGATGATGTTGTACCCGCTGCTGCTTCCTTTGCTGAGTTGTCAGATACAAGTGAAGCGGTTGATGATGACGATGTGTCCGTGGATGTCACGTGGGCGCCCGCTAGAAGAGAAGAAGAACGGGGGGAAAGTTCACATGGGGAGACAGAGAGAAGGAGGAGACGAGTTGGAAGCAGGGGGAGGTCGTCGCAAGGAGCTAGTGGCACAGTCAGACAGCATGTATCGGCACCCGGGGTCAGCCAGACAGCACACCAATCAACGCATGCTGTTGCCACCACCAGAATGCCGTCATTGCAAAGCTCAGCAGTGTGGCATTTTTTTTGTGTGTCTGCCTCTGATAACAGCGATGCCATTTGCAACCTGTGCCAAAAGAAACTGAGTCGTGGGAAGTCCAACATCCACCTAGGTACAACTGCTTTGCGAAGGCACATGATCTTACATCACAAACGCCTATGGGATCAACACATGAGTACAAGCAGCACAAAAACTCAAAGCCAACATCCTCCTCCTGGTCCAGCATCTTCAGCCACGTCAACCACTGCTGTCCTCCTTGCCCCCTCTCAACCACCCGCCACTCCGCCTCTCACCTCCAGCAGTTCCTGCTCATCTGCCCACAGTCAGGTGTCTGTCAGGGAAATGTTTGAGCGTAAGAAGCCAATGTCACAGAGTCACCCCCTTGCTCGGCATCTGACAGCTGGCTTGTCGAAACTCTTAGCCCGCCAGCTTTTACCATACAAGCTGGTGGAGTCTGAGGCCTTCAAAAAATTTGTAGCTATTGGGACACCGCAGTGAAAGGTACCCGGCCCAAATTTTTTTTCACAAAAGGCAATCCCCAACCTGTACTCTATTGTGAAAAAGGAAGTCATGGCATGTCTGGCACACAGTGTTGGGGCAAGGGTCCATCTGACCACTGATACCTGGTCTGCAAAGCACGGTCAGGGCAGTTATATCACGTACACTGCGCATTGGGTAAACCTGCTGACGGCTGCCAAGCATGGAATGCGTGGCTCTGCAGCGGAGTTGGTAACACCGCCACGACTTGCAGGCAGGCCTGCTACCACCTCATCTACTCCTCCTACTCCATCCTCTTTGCTAACCTCCTCGGCTGAGGCCTCTTCTGCTGCTGCGTCTTGCTCCACATCAACTGCACCCCCCCCAGCTCCCCAGGGGCTATTCCACATCCCGGATACGACAGTGTCACTCCGTCTTGGGGTTGACTTGCCTGAAAGCAGAGAGTCACACCGGACCAGCACTCCTGTCTGCCCTGAACGCACAGGTGGATCAGTGGCTGACCCCGCACCAACTGGAGATCGGCAAAGTGGTGTGTGACAACGGAAGCAATCTGTTGGCGGCATTGAATTTGGGCAAGTTGACACATGTGCCGTGCATGGCACACATGTTGAATCTGATCGTACAACGCTTTGTGTATAAGTACCCAGGCTTACAGGACGTTCTCAAGCAGGCCAGGAAGGTGTGTGGCCATTTCAGGCGTTCCTACACGGCCATGGCGCACTTTTCCGATATTCAGCGGCGAAACATGCCAGTGAGGCGTTTGATTTGCGACAGCCCGACACATTGGAATTCAACACTCATAATGTTTGACCGCCTGCTCCAACAAGAAAAAGCCGTCAACGAGTATTTGTATGACCGGGGTGCTAGGACAGCCTCTGCTGAGCTGGGAATTTTTTTGCCATGTTACTGGACGCTCATGCGCAATGCCTGTAGGCTCATGCGTCCTTTTGAGGAGGTGACAAACCTAGTCAGTCGCACCGAAGGCACCATCAGCGACCTCATCCCATTTGTTTTCTTCCTGGAGCGTTCCCTGCGAAGAGTGCTGGATCAGGCCGTAGATGAGCGTGAAGAGGAAGAGGAAGAGTTGTGGTCACAATCACCACCAGAAACAGCCTTATCATCATCGCTTTCTGGACCTGCGGCAACGCTGGAAGAGGAGTCTGAGGAAGAGAAGTCAGAGGAGGAATGTGGCTTTGAGGAGGAGGAAGACCAACCACAGCAGGCATTCCAGGGTGCTCATTGTCACCTATCTGTGACCCGTGGTGTTGTACGTGGCTGGGGGGAAGAACAGACTGAAATCAGTGAGAACGAGGAACGGGACATGAGTAGCTCGGCATCCAACCTTGTGCAAATGTGGTCTTTCATGCTGTCATGCCTGTTGAGGGACCCTCGTATAAAAAGGCTGAAGGAGAACAACCTGTACTGGGTGGCCACGCTACTAGTTCCCCGGTATAAGCAGAGAGTGGCTGAAATGTTACCGAGTTACTGGAAGTCGGAAAGGATGCAGCAGTTCCAAAACAAGTTAAAAAATATGCTTTATACAGCGTATAAGGGTGATGTCACAGCACAACAGGAATCTAACAGGGGAAGAGGTGAAAGTAATCCTCCTCCTACCACGACCATGCCGGCAAGGACAGGACGCTTTACAGACGTGTTGTTGATGGAGAACATGCAGAGCTTTTTAAGTCCTACGCATCGCCACAGCCCTTCGGGTTACACCCTCAGAGAACGACTCGACCGACAGGTAGCAGACTACCTCGTGTTAACTGCAGATATCGACACTCTGAGGAGCGATGAACCCTTTGACTACTAGGTGTGCAGGCTTGACCTGTGGCCTGAGCTATCCCAATTTGCGATAGAACTTCTGGCCTGCCTCGCTTCAAGTGTCCTGTCAGAAAGGACCTTCAGCGCAGCTGGAGGTATTGTCGCTGACAAGAAAAGTCGCCTAGGTCAAAAAAGTCTAGATTACCTCAACTTTATTAAGATGAATGAGGCGTGGATTCCGAAAAGACTGACAGTGGGGGATGCATTTGACTAAAAAAAGCCTTATGAGATGCCTTGGACTAAAAATGGTCTTCACGCTGCTGTATTTAATCTCTGCATGCCGGATGACTTGCGTGACTTCTCCGCCACCAACTAGGGTTCAAGCCACAATTTTTTAGTACACTTTCTGCCTGGAAAACATCAATTTTTGTGGCTGCAACAATACCAAATTTTTCAGGCATGTGTACTGCATGTCTGGTGCTGCACTGTGGCTGCAAAAACAAAACAAAGAAAAATGCACATACATGTGTCAATTCCCCTTCGTGATCGTTACCTTGTTGTGGTGACGGGGCTTGCATATCACAATGAAGCGATCACCTCTATGAGTGTGTTGGCAATGTTGGCACACCCCAGATGATAAGGTCGTTGCTTCATTGTGAACAGACCAAAAGCGATCGGCTGGGTAATTTTTCATAGAAAAAACATTCATTTTCTTTGTGATCATCTAAGGTGATCATTAAAGCCTACTAGGCCAACAATGGGCCCACACTGCAGAATCATTGTTTTCTGGGTCACTTACCTGTCACTGAACTACCTCAGCACGACCATAGGCTTTGAAAAACCGCCATTGCCTGCAATCTCCCAAACGTGCGCACGAGCACAGTCATCACTACACCAAGATTGACGCATAGAGGAATACAATTTCTGTCATGAGTGTGTCAACTATTGACAACTCTTTGCGGTTGTCTAAAATCTATTCGATACACGTCCCCTGATAGGGGACGTAACAGGGATTAAACTGATAAGAATAGTACTACTTAAGACACCACTCATATAGGGTGGCACAGTACATTGCACGGTGCACGCGCCGTGCCCCAAATTGGAAGTAAGAGGACCGACCAATCATCTTTTTCCATCTCCCGTTTCCTAAAATCTATTTGATACAAATCCCCTGATAGGGGACGTAACAGGGATTAAACTGATAGGAATAGTACTACTTAACACACCACTCATATAGGGTGGCACAGTAAATTGCACGGCGCACGCACAGTGCCCGGAATTGGAAGGAAGAGGACCGACCAACCATATTTTTCCATCTCCCGGTTCCTAAAATCTATTCCATACACCAGCCTCTGATAGGGGACAAAACAGGGATTAAACTGGTAAGAACAGATTTTTTTAATTTAAAAAAAGAGGACAGCCTCTGCGGAGCTGGGTATTTTTTGGCCGCATTACTGAACGCTCATGCACAATGGCTGTAGGCTCATGCGTCCTTTTGCGGAGGTGACAAACCTGGTCAGTCAAACCTAAGGCAACATCATCGACCTCATCCCATATGCGTTTTTTCTGGAGCGTGCCCTGCGAAGAGTGCTGGATCAGGCCGTAGATGAGGATGAAGAGTTGTGGTCACCATCACCACCAGAAGCAGCCTTGTCGTCGTCGATTGCTGGACCTGCGGCAACGCAGAGAGAAGAGTCTGAAGAAGAGGAGTCAGAGGAGGAAGATGGCTTTGAGGAGGTGGAAGACCAACCACAGCAGGCGTCCCAGGGGGCTTGTTGTCACCTTTCGGGACCCTTGGTGTTGTACGTGGCTGGGTGGAGGAAGAGACCTTCAATGACGTCAGTGAAGACAAGGAGCGGGACATGGCTAGCTTGGTATCCAACCTTGTGCAAATGGGGAGTTTGCGGTTGTGCAAATGGACTGTTTGCAGTTGTTTGCGGTGCGTTAAACGGGGAGTTTGGTCTGTCACTGTGAAGCGGGCGTAAACCTTACACTATCTGATCTATACAACATCATACCTGATGTTTTAAAGCACGTTATTCCAAACAATTTAGGAATGTTAGGTGATTTATGCCCTTTATGGATTAAAACCCGACTCTGCGTCAACTACGTAATTTTCCATGGGAGTTTTGCCATGGATCCCCCTCCGGCATGCCACAGTCCAGGTGTTACTCCCCTTGAAACAACTTTTCCATCACTATTGTGGCCAGAAAGAGTCCCTGTGGGTTTTAAAATTCGCCTGCCTATTGAAGTCTATGGCGGTTCGCCCCGGTTCGCCCGTTTGCGAACATTTGCGGAAATTTGCGTTCACCGTCCGCGAACGGAAAATGTTATGTTTGCGACATCTCTAGTGGGCAGTAGGAGGCGTACTTTTGCACCCTGCTCCCTCTTCTGCTGTGCTGGTAGCTCTGTGCAACCTCCGCCTCTTCCTCTGAACTAGATAGGTCACTCGCATGACCTTGATTCCATGAGGGGTTGAGGACCTCATCGTCCTTTACATAATCTTCCACCCAGTGTTCACCCCTGTCTTCCTTGTCGGTCTGCACACTTTCGAGAGCCCCAGCAGTTGGCACCTGCGTTTCGTTATCATCCGAGATGTGCTGCGATGGTCCTCCCATGTTCTCATCTTGAAAGATAAGTGGTTGGGCATTGGTGCACTCAATCTCTTCCACTTCTGGGGCAGGGCTAGGTGGATGGCCCTGGGAAACCCTGCTAACAGAGTCATCAAAAAGCAGACGAGACTGCTGCATGACTTGGGGCTCAGACTGCTTGGCTGATTTGCGAGGGGGTGAGGTGAAAGACTGATGGACATCGACTGCAGGTGCCAACTGTGGTATTTCAGCAGGAGACTGGGTGGGAGACAATGTGAAGGAACTGGATCCACTGTCAGCAACCCAATCTACTATCGCCTGTACTTGTTCAGGCCTCACCATTCGTAGAGCAGCATTAGGCCCGACCAAATACCGCTGCAGGTTTTGTCGCCTACTCGCACCTAAGGAAGGGTTTTTACTTGTGCATGTAGCTGGCACAGATGGGCCACATCCTCTCCCTGCAACCGGAGCTCCACCAGCAGCACCACGACTTGGGCCACGTCCCTTATTTGACGCTTTACTCATATTTTTCGAATTTAGGATCTTGCCCTAAATGCGTGTTTAATTAATAGTAGAATAGAACAACAGTATGTAAAGGGTGTTTCTCACACTGCCTGAACCACACTAGGCCTCAATTAAAGATTTCTTTGCCCAAAATTGCTGTATTTCAAATCCCTAAATCAAACCCCTGTATGTAGAGGGAGTATCTCACAGGGCCTGAACCAGTGTAGGCCTAAACTAAATATTTCTTTGCCCAAAATGGCTGTATTTTAAATGGCTGTGTTTCAAATGCCTGATTCAAACCCCTGTATGTAGAGGGGGTATCTCAAAGGGCCTGAACCAGTGTAGGCTTGAACTAAATATTTCTTTGCCCTAAATGGCTGTATTTCAAATGGCTGTATTTCAAATTCCTGATTCAAACCCCTGTATGTAGAGGGGATATCTTACACGGTCTGAACCAGTGTAGGCCTGAAGTAAATATTTCTTTGCACAAAATGGCTGTATTTCAAATGGCTGTATTTCAAATCCCTGAATAAAACTCCTGTATGTAGAGGAAGTATCTCACAGGGCCTGAACTAGTGTAGGCCTGAACTAAATATTTCTTTTCCCAAAATGGCTGTATTTCAAATGGCTGTATTTCAAATCCCTGAATCAAACCCCTTTATGTAGAGGGAGTATCTCACAGGGCCTGAACTAGTGTAGGCCTGAACTAAATATTTATTTTCCCAAAATTGCTGTATTTCAAATGGCTGTATTACAAATCCCTGAATCAATCCCCTTTATGTAGAGGGAGTATCTCACAGGGCCTGAACCAGTATATGCCTGAACTAAATATTTCTTTGCCCTAAATGGCTGTATTTCAAATGGCTGTATTTTAAATGCCTGATTCAAACCCCTGTATGTAGAGGGGGTATCTCACACGGTCTGATCCAGTGTAGGCCTGAACTAAATATTTCTTTGCCCAAAATGGCTGTATTTCAAATGGCTATATTTCAAATCCCTAAATAAAACTCCTGTATGTAGAGGGTGTATCTTACAGGGCCTGAATCAGTGTAGGCCTGAAGTAAATATTTCTTTGCATAAAATGGCTGTATTTCAAATGCCTGATTCAAACCCCTGTATGTAGAGGGGGTATCTCACACGGTCTGAACCAGTGTAGGCCTGAAGTACATATTTCTTTGCACAAAATGGCTGTATTTCAAATGGCTGTATTTCAAATGCCTGATTCAAACCCCTGTATGTAGAGAGGCTATCTCACACGGTCTGAACCAGTGTAGGCATGAAGTAAATATTTCTTTGCACAAAATGGCTGTATTTAAAATGGCTGTATTTCAAATCCCTGAATCAAACCCCTGTATGTAGAGGGTGTATCTCACAGGGCCTGTACCAGTGTAGGCCTGAAGCAAATATTTCTTTGCCGAAAATGGCTGTATTTTAAATGGCTGTATTTCAAATCCCTGAATTAAACCCCTGTATGTAGAGGGTGTATCTCACAGGGCCTGAACCAGTGTAGGCCTGAATTCAATATTGGTGCACCAAATGGCGGTATTTAAAATTTCTGAATGTAACCCAAATGTATTAAGGGTGTATCTCACAATGATATCTGCATCAAAGGCTGCCAACTAAATTTTTTGTGCCCAAACGAGTGTTTGTTTAACAACTGAATTTGACAGCAATATATAAGCCTGTAATTTCACACGTGCTGATGCTGCAAGGCCTGAAAATAGTGTTTTTTTGTCAAAAAAGTGTGTTTTTCAAACCCCAGAAAATGATGGGTGTATTTCTAGCTTAAATTGCACACTGACTAATCCAGATGTTGTAGATTGCCAAAAAAGTCTTTTTTTGCTAACAGAATATGAAAGCTCTATATATTAAACTTGAATTTAACACTTGAAGATCTCGAAAATACTGTTTTTATGCAGGCCCTGAGCTTGCATAAAATGGCCACCGCCGCCACCACCCACCTAACTAACAGAATTATAAAAGTTTTTTTTTTTTTTGGTCAATGGCCTCAGGGCAGGGTAAAACGATTGTGTCCTGCACCCACACAACTATTTATCTGTAGATCGCTGAGTTAGATTCTCTCCTATTCTCTCCCTGAAATCACAAGTCCAGCAGCATCCTCTCCTTACACTTGTAACAGCAGAGTGACGTGCAGCGCTACGTGACTCAAGCTTATATAGAGCCTGGATCACCTGCTGCTCTGGCCAATCACAGCCATGCCATTAGTAGGCATGGCTGTGATGGCTTCTAAGGTCAGACAGTTAACAGCTTGTTGATTGGCTGCTGTGCAGCCTTTCAAAAAGCGCCAAGAAAACGCCGATCACAGAAACCGAACTTATACGAAAAAGTTTGGGTTCGGGTCCGGGGCTCAAAAATCCTAAAGTTCGGTACGAACCCGAACTTTACAGTTCGGGGTCGCTCAACCCTACTTATAAAATTGCTAAAACTTGTTAGAAACCCAAAAGTCCTTTTAAGGACTATTGTGTGTGACAACAATATATATTTTTAGTGCAACCTGTACAAAATTGCTAAAACTTGTTAAGCTGGGTTCACACGAGCGGATGCCGTGCGTGACATCCGCTCCGTGAAAGAGTGCCAAGACCCGATGCAGACTGCAGAGGCACGGAGCATTAACATGACTGATAATGCTCCGTGTCTCTCTGTGATCTCTTTACTACGAAATTACAGTGACAACTGTAATTTCGTAGTAAAGAGATCACAGAGAGGCACGGAGCATTATCAGTCATGTTAATGCTCCGTGCCTCTGCAGTCTGCATCGGGTCTTGGCACTCTTTCACGGAGCGGATGTCACGCACGGCATCCGCTCGTGTGAACCCAGCCTTAGAGACCAAAAAGTCCTTTTAAGGACTATAGTTGTATCTGGCAGCAGATATATTTTTTTTTAGCGCAACCTGCACTAAATAGCTTGCAATTGTTTGGCCGCTGCAGACAGCGACATTATCTGCGCTACATCTCCCGTCTAACGTGTGCGCAGCCTAAAAATATTCGTGACATCCAGTGTACTTTTTCCGTAGACAGTGTCCGCTGCGTACAGTTACATTATCTGGGCTACATCTCCTGAATAACGTTTGCGTATCCGAAATATCAGTGACATTCGGTCAAATTTTTTTGCTGCTGGTGGCAGTGACATTACATGCACTACATCTCCAGTATAACGTTAGCGCATCCGAAATATCAGTGACATTCAATGTAATTTTTTTCGCCGCTGGTGACAGCGACATTATCTGCGCTACATCTCCTGTGTAATGTGTGCGCAGCCTTAAAATATCTGTAACATCCAGTGTACTTTTTCCGTAGACGGTGTCCACTGCGGACAGTTACATTACCTGCGCTACATCTCCTGTATAATGTTTGCTTATCCGAAATATCTGTGACATTCAGTCAAATTTTTTTTGCTGCTGGTGGCAGCGACATTACCTGCACTACATCTCTAGTATAACGTTGGCGCGTGCGAAATATCAGTGACATTCAGTGCTATTTTTTTCGCTGCTGGTGACAGCGACATTATCTGCGCTACATCTCCTGTGTAACGTGTGTGCAGCCTAAAAATATCTGTGACATCCAGTGTACTTTTTCTGTAGACGGTGTCCTCTGCGGACAGTTACATACCTGTGCTACATCTCCTGTATAATATTTGCGTATCCGAAATATCAGTGACATTCATTCAGTGTAATTTTTTATTAGGCGGTTGTGACAGCGACAATACTTGCGCTATACCTCCTGTTTAACGTGTGCGCATCCTAAATGTCAGTGACATTCATTCAGTGTAATTTTTTATTAGGCGGTGGTGACAGTGACATTACTTGCGCTATACCTCCTGTATAACGTTTGTGCAACCTAAATATCAGTGACATTCTGTGTACTTTATTTGCGCATACACTTACAAAACCTGCGCTACTGTATGTGTGACATACTTGCAAGCATATATACCATTTAATATGCGCAAGACGAGCAGTAAGGGACGGGGAAGTGGCCGTGCTGCTGATGGTGCACGCAGAGGCCGTGAGTCTAGGCGTGGTGAATCTGTGCCTGCTGCCAGAGCACAAGAAACACACTCATCCACGATACCTAGCTTCATGTCCCAGTTTGAAGGGTGGTGCAGGACAGTCAGACCAGTGCTACCAGGTGGTTGGTTGGATTGCAGCAGATAATGCTTCCAGTCAGTTAAGCACCACCCTGTCTTCCACAAAGTCCAGTCTCAGTAGCCAAAAGTCTGGTCAACAGAATCCTCACCCTGATACTCTTTCCACCCACCATGGAGAGTCTTGGCAAACAAGTGATCCCACACTTGGGTATTCCAAGGAGCTGTTTTCATCGTCATTTCTTAATTTAGGCCTCTCGCCAAGCCCGTTTGAAGAGGTACATGAGGAGATCTTGGGCCCTGATTCCCAAACTCTGGAGCATCCAAAGTCAGAAGAAGATGATGGTGGGGAACAACAATTAGTGTTTCACGAGGTGGATGATGATGATGAGACACAGTTGCCAAAAAGTCAACTGCAATTAGTGTCTCAAGAGGTTCGTGATGAGGATGAGACACAGTTGTCAATAACTGAGGTTTTTGTTAGGTCAACAAGTCAGGAGGATGACCAGAGTGAGGAAGTGGAAGAGGAGGTGCTGGACGATGAAGTCACTGACCCAACCTGGGAAGGGGGCAAGCCGAGCGAGGACAGCAGTACAGAGGGGGAGGGATACGCAGCACAGCAACAGGCTGGAAGAGGCAGTGGGGTGGCAAAAAGGAGAAAGCGGGCCACACCAAACAGGCCCGCAACAGTTCCCTGGAGCACCCCCTTGCAGCAATCTCCCTTGCCAAGGGGTAGGTGTTCTGCAGTCTGGCACTTTTTGGAGGAAAGTGCGGACGATAAAAGAATTGTCTTTTGCAACTTGTGTCATACCAAAATGAGCAGGGGCATGAACACTAGCAACCTCACCACCATCAGCATGATCCGCCACATGGCATCAAAGCACCCTAATAGGTGGACCGAACGCCTGGGTCCACAACCAGTGTCTGTGGGTCACACCACTGCCTCCTCTTCCCCTGTGTTACGTGCTGGCCAATCTCCTGTCCAAGACGCAAGCCCGGATGCCTCCCGCCATGCACCTGGACCTTCGCAAGCACCATCAGCTAGCACATCCACTTCTGTGTCCCAGCGCAGCGTACAGATGTCTATACCCCAGGCCTTTGAACGAAAACACAACTACCCAGCCACCCACCCACAGACCATAGCACTAAATGCACACCTTTCCAAATTGCTATCCCTGGAAATGTTGCCATTTAGGCTTGTGGACACTAAGGCTTTCCGCAGCCTGATGGCGGTGGCTGTCCCACGGTACCCTGTCCTCAGCCGCCAATATTTTTCACGGTGTGCAGTCCCAGCCTTACACCAGCATGTGTCCCATAACATCACCCGTGCCCTGACCAACGCAGTTATTGGGAAGGTCCACTTAACGACTGACACATGGACAAATGCTTTTGGCCAGGGACACTACATTTCCCTGACGGCACACTGGGTGAACGCTGTGGAGACCAGGAGCGAGTCATACACTGGGATGGCACAGCTGCTACCGACGCCAAGGATTGCGGGCCCTACTTCCATCAGGGTTTCCGCCACCACCTACGTTAGTGGTTGCAACCCTCCCTTCTCCTCCTCCACCTCCACTTCCACCGCTGATATATCATCTTGCAGCACCATTCAGACATCAGTCAGTAGCTGGAACCAGTGTAGCACTGCAGTGGGGAAGCAGCAACAGTCAGTGTTTAAACTGATCTGCTTAGGTGACAAACAGCACACCACCACAGAGCTGTGGCAGGGTATAAGGGACCAGACTGAGCTGTGGCTCTCGCCACTCAACCTAGAACCAGGCATGGTTGTGTCTGATAATAGCCGTAACTTGGTGGCGGCTTTGGAGCTCAGCAAGCTCAGACACATCCCATGCCTAGCCCACATGTACAACCTAGTGGTTCAGCGGTTTCTGAAAACCTACCCCAATTTGCCTGAGCTACTGGTGAAGGTGCGCCGCGTGTGTGCCCATTTCCGTAAGTCATCGACAGCGCTTGCAATTGCCTGCTCACGGACTGTGTGACATGAGCACGTGCTGGAACTCCGCATTCCAAATGTTGGCCAGGCTTTGTGAGCAGCAGAGGGCAGTAGTGGAATACCAGCTGCAACATGGTCATCGCCTTTACAGTCAGCTTCCGCTCCTCACAAGCAATGAGTGGGCATTGCTGTCTGACATCTGTGAGGTTTTACGCAACTTTGAGGAATCAACACAAATGGTGAGCGGCGATAATGCTATTATCAGCTTAACCATCCCACTTCTGTGTCTACTGAAACGCTCGCTGCTCACAATTAAGGCGGACGCTTTGCATGTGGAAGAGGTGGAGATGGGGAAAGAAAGTACACAGGGTGATAGCCAGACCACCCTCAGTTCATCTTCTAAGCACGAATTGGATGATGAGGAGGAGAAGGAGCAGGAGACGGTTGCCTCCGCTACAGTCGGTAGTACCCATGGAAGTTTTATTCTGTCTGTCCAGCATGGATGGGTAGAAGAGGAGGAAGACGATGAGGAGGTTGAGAGTCATCCTCCTTATGAGGACAGCGAAGTCTTGTCTGTTGGGACTCTGGCACACATAGCCCTAGTAGTGCAATCACATGTTTTCAGACACTTTTTGAGAATATTGAAAACGCTAAATCATAAAAAAAGTTATAGGCACTGAAAGAGTTACCTCAGGAGGTGAAAAACCTTACCCACAAGAGAAGTGCTCTGGGTTCTCACTATTGAGACAAGAACACCATCAGGGTTAAACTTTCAGACATACCTTTTTCTTTTGTGTGCCATGACCATAAGTGCTAGTGCATAGTTGACATGTTCATGGTTAATAGGTTTGACACATTAAAAGCAACACTACAAATGCACCTTTTTAATATGTTGTAATAGTTACTATAAAACTAAGTAAAGCACCATAATTTATAGGTTATTCAGCTTGTACACTATTAAAGTTGAGTCAGAACCTATCACACCCTCAACATGTCTGTAATTGTCTGCTTAACCTGTGTACATTACTTTCTCTTTTTTTTTTTCAAGTTTTTTCTCGGTCATGAATAATAGATTTCTATGAGCAGAGGATCTTGTAGAAGAATGAGACACCTGGACTGACTTTATATACTGTATTTAACACTATTCACTATATACAGTATTTATCTTAGGCTTTCATGCACACGACTGTATGCACATTGCACTTAACTGACACTCTGTATATTTAGCTGTTCACTTCCATACTTGAATTTTGTTTTTATAAGCTTGTACTTGAACTGAACTTAAGCTGTACTTTTTTACTGCAGAAATAGCCTGATAGTGTTTTGTTAAAAATGTACAGTTCTGTATTGGTGTAATGACAATAAATTGAATAACATTTTTCATCCATGTGCTATCTGCATTTTTTGTAGATAGCAAACTCATTTCTATTGGGCCATGCACACATCAGTGTATTTTGCGGATCGTTTTTTCTATTACGAAAAATATAGAACATGCTCATATTGAGGACAAAAATAGCCCTTTCTATTGATGGCAGTGAGAAAAATACAGAATGCACACGGCAGGTATCAAGTCAGTACTCCTGGAATAAAAATATACTTTTGCATACAATGCCTGTCTTATCAAATGATAATAGATAACGTACATTTCACCAAACAGAAGTTAAGGGTTTTTTCAATTACTAATATTTATGGCCGATGAACAGCATAGTAACAGAGAGACTGTAACATTCTTCTGTGCTCATTTGGCTCCTGTCAGCTGCATTCAGCTTTATAAGGAAAACTAGGTCAGCTCATAGACTATAATGGCCTGAGCTGGTGTCTACCTAGGAGAGTTGAGGATAGTCAAAGTAGCACAGAATTAAGTACCACAGTCCTTTTTTTTTGTAATGATGGAGTTTCTTTTTTTAAGAAAAAAAAAACATCCAATTACACATTTATGGCAAATCTTATTCATTGGTCAATTAGATATCTCTAGAGTGATATTAACAGCATCTGTCAAGAAAAATTGCATATCCATGACACCTCACATCATAAGAATCAATAATAAAGGAAGGTTGAATTTGGAATTGTCAGAAATTCTGATCCCCAAGAAATTTTCAGTGTCAAATACAGTATGTCTGACATCTGATTTTCTCACTTGACTCACTATCATATTTGCCACTAGGCACTAGAGGTCCAGTGTCTTGGGCAACCCTTGGCAGAGAAAGCAATAGTTCCTGCTAGACTGAAATTGCTGTCTTTACTGGGGGTAAGAGAGGAGGGGTTAATGCCCAGCTGTATGTCATAGAGAATGAGGGAGAAGCAATACCTCCCACTCTCTTTTGGTGCTATACTATTTAGCACCGCCATTGCAGGTGATACCATCACCGAGGGAGCCTTGAGGCCTACTTACCCACACAAACCACAACCATAGTCTAACATCCTACTACTCTACTGTGCAAGTTTTGTTCCATCTAATGTACTCTGGCCACTTGAATGGTTACAATGATATTTAAGTGACAGGCTGCAAGGAGATGGAGGTGACTGCGGTTAGGGGGACAGTTTGTTGTAGGACAAAGATTTTACACTGTGACTGATTAGGGTAATCCTGGAGGGGAGGGGGTGTTGCAGAGTACTGGCCGCATGGCCAAATCAGAGATTGATGATTGCAGGTCATATGCTAAATGGCAAAATCCTACAGGATAGGGGCATGCAGGGCATAGTCTGCATATCAAAATGAAAAGGTGGTAAGGGGCCTGCAGTGCACAGGCCGCATGGCACAAACCTGGGACGGGAAGTCATAGGCAAGACTGCACAATCCTTAAAGGGCTTCTGTCACCCCACTAAACAGTTTTTTTTTTTTTTGTTGTGTGTACTTATAATCCCTATCCTGCGATATTGCTATACCTTATGTTATTAATAATTTTCGTTCAGTAGATTTTGCAAAAAAGTACTTTTATGATATGCTAATTACCTTTCTACCAGCAAGTAGGGCGTCTACTTGCTGGTAGCAGCCGCAGAAAACCGCCCCCTCCTTCTGTTGATTGACAGGGCCAGCCGCGATCTCCTCCTCCGGTGGCCCTGTCAGCATTTAAAAAATTGCGCGCCTGTTTTGATTCGGCGCAGGCGCTCTGAGATAAGGAGGCTCGGCTCCTCAGCACTCCTTCAGTGCGCCTGCACCGATGACGTCTTCTCTTTCGGTGAATCAACACAGGCGCGCGATTTTTGAAATGCTGACAGGGCTGGCCAGAGGAGATCATGGCTGGCCCTGTCAATCAACAGAAGGAGGGGGCGGTTTTCTGCTGCTGCTACCAGCAAGTAGACGCCCTACTTGCTGGTAGAAAGGTAATTAGCATATCATAGAAGTAAGTTTTTTGCAAGATCTACTGAACGAAAATTATTAATAACATAAGGTATAGCAATATCGCAGTAAAACTTACCAGGAAAGGTTAAAGGACCTTAATATGTATAGCTTGGAAGAAAGAAGAGACAGAGGGGATATGATAGAAACTTTTAAATACATAAAGGGAATCAACTCGGTAAAGGAAGAGAGCATATTTAAAAGAAGAAAAACTACCACAAGAGGACACAGTTTTAAATTAGAGGGGCAAAGGTTTAAAAGTAATATAAGGAAGTATTACTTTACTGAGAGAGTAGTGGATGCATGGAATAGCCTTCCTGCAGAAGTGGTAGCTGCAAATACAGTGAGGGAGTTTAAGCATGCATGGGATAGGCACAAGGCCATCCTTCATATAAGATAGGGCCGGGGGCTATCCATAGTATTCAGTATATTGGGCAGACTAGATGGGCCAAATGGTTCTTATCTGCCGACACATTCTATAGGGATTATAAGTACGCAAAAAAAAAAAAACTGTTTAGTGGGGTGACAGAAGCCCTTTAATAAGTGTTAAAATGGCATACCAAGCCAAGTGTGCATATTTATGTGAGACCAGGGAGCTATAGGCTATCATACAGCATGTCTTTACTTTGCTAGATTGACATGAGTAGGTAATGTGTTTTATATACAACCAAGAAGAATCCTATTGTACTATGTTTGGCTATGTTGCCCAGTAACCTGTGCAAGAAAATACTGCTAAGCTCATGAGTATGTACTGTAACAGCATTTAATGTGCAGGTTATATTCTAACCTTTATTTAAGGATAATTGCAATGTCTCGAAAATAGATAATTATAAATTACAACTTTTGGCTTTAGAAATGTTGTGCTGCTCCTTAAACAGATTCACAGTAACATAAAGAACGTATGCTTTTTACTATTCTTAGCAAAATGATTTCTCATTAATTTCAGCACAATTAAATTTATGTATGCTAGATATGTTTAACACCCTTCATCCAATTAAAAGCAGCAGGGTGTTACATGTTATTAAAGGAAATGTACTGCATGACTTCATCGGGACCTATGCAAACGAAACAATGGATGGTATTCATTTTAAGATAAATAGCACCTCCTATCCTATTGCGTATGGACCTGAAAAAGAGTTTGTTTAGTTGATATATTACACCGACGGGTAAGTAATTGAGGAAGATTAGTCTGCTGAATATAATCTAATTCCCCTTGCAAAACCATTTTCTGTAAAATATTTATAAAGAGTTTGACAGTAGAAAAAATGATTTATTGTTTTTGAAATTTCAAATAAACAAACTTATACACATATTCTTTTCAAAACTATCTGCATCGTCATTTCATGGTCCTAGAAGTTCTGTGCTTCTAGCGTTTAAACACAGTCAGCTTCTTCCTCCTCTCTGTGTCAGGGATATCATGACTGTGGTTGGCACCCCGTTCAGTTCATTATCTAAGCCAACCACTTCTCTGTGCATCGGCAGTGTTGTTATAATTATGTATTGAGTCGTTCTTCTGTTATTCCTCCTATAAAGTTTTTAATAAATTGACACCTATAACCATTCTCTTGTAAAAGGAGTGTATCCCTACACAAAGTCAGGAATGTACTATCAACTGGTTACACTAATTTGTTAATTTATTAATACATTTCCAGGAGGAATAGCAAAGGAGCAACACAATACAGAGTTCTAAAAGAAGGAGAATTGTTATTTCACGTGGAGTACAGTTATGTACCAAGCCAAACATATCAAGAGAGCTGACAGGGCCTCTTTAAGATGACTAATACTTGGACAGGTAATGCAGGAAACAAATCTCAGACTATTGAATGATACATGCTTTACCCAATGCTTTACCTAGCTTCTTCGAGGTAGGGAAAACAATATATTTTTCAGAGGTACCTCCATGTTATAATATTTTTATATACTTCTAATGGGTTTTTCTGGTCTAACCTCAAGATAAGTTATCAATATCAGATTGGCAGGTCTCTGAGTCTGTTTGAAGAGGCTGCGGCCCTTGTGCAAGGTACCACGGCCTCTTGACTATTTTACAGCACGCCACCTGACTTGCAGATGAAATACTGTGTAATTACAACTGCTCGTCTCATTCACTTGAATAGGATGCATGTTTGTACACTACATTGCCAATACAATTAAACAGCATGCAATTAAACAGTGAAGAGGATGCAGCCCTCACACAAGTACCACATCCTCTTTAAAGTGCTGATTAACAGGGGTGGTGGGAGTCAGACCCCTGCCAATATGGTATTGATTAACTAATCCTGAGGATGTCATCAATATACTAGAGCTGCACAACCCAATTAAGAGAAATCTGAGATCCAAGATGATATTCACTATTTAAACTATGGTCAGATCAGTACTTTGCTTTACTGTGACAATATTTCTTATTATTAAGTAATAATTCTGCTAGATAAAGGTTCATGGGCCCTGGTGCAAGAGTTGAGCGTGGGCCCCCCTTCCCTCAGAGCTTTGTGCCCAGGGGAAGGGAAGCTCATAGCCTTCCTGCAGCCTGAGAAAGAAATTGAAACAACACTCCCCCATACCGAATTCTTGACTCAATCCCTTCCCTCCAGCCAGAGGACTAACTTCAACATTCTGAAGTGCAAAATCTAAAACCGTGCCCTCCTAGCATGCACTTTCTATAACTCAGTGTCTTCTTATGTGGCACAAGGGTCTTTAGGCCCCCTGAGCCCTGTAGAGACTGCTACATCTGCACCCCCTATAGCTACACCCCTGTCTACTAGTCTTATTTATAGCAACCTTATAACACTGTTCTCAAATATAATTCATTGTAGAATAATTATTATGTGCTAAGTTACCCTTTGTTGTATTTTAAAATTTAGCTTTAACTTCTTTTTTTTTAGTGCATCAAGAGAAGAAATCAATGATGAAGAGAGGCAGATTGTTGTTTGGGTCGCCCAAGAAGAAAAAATTGTCTGTGGATTAACAAAGCACACAACCAGTGAAGATGTGGTGGAGGCACTTCTTGAAGAATACCAAGTTTCAGCTCAAAACCATAATGTGGTATTTGGTAGTCACAAAGAGTATAGCATTATGGAACGCTGGAAGAGCTTCAATCGTATTTTGCCTCCTTCATTAAAAATATTAAAACTTTTAAATTCATGGGGGGCAGAACACATTAATGTGAGCTTTTTTCTGTTTAAAACATGTACATTATATCCATTCTCAACATGGTGGACTTCGAAAAAAATCGTAGACCTCGACAAGTGCAGAAATCAGCACAATGCAGCATTTCATGTGCAGGAATTGCCGCTAGGTGTGAGAAAGAAAATTGTAAGAAAAGCATTCAGAAAATTACAAAAAGTAAAAAAAGATATGACCTGCCCCAAAGAAAACAATATAGAGCAAATGATCCATGTAGTAATGTGTCAAAAAAACATTATTAAACAGCAGATGGACAGAATGAAACAAGTGGATAGCCAACTAGAGGAGCATGATTCTTGTCAAATGGGGTGTCATGGAGAAAATGTGAGCTGTATAATAGCAGATTCAGCTGACAGGTTTCCAGAAATGCATAATCTGGAAAATGGAATGGACATCCAGGAGAAGTTGAATTATCAACATATGCTTATTAGGAAGCTGTCAGATGAAATTAAAATGGAGATGTCTTCTTTGTGCCAGGAAGATGAAAACTTTGTCGAAGAAGGGTACACTGACATGGAGAAATGCGTTAAACAAGAGATAGATGAGAGCCTTCAAGTGGGATTACAATTAAACAGTCTGTACAACTATATTCAGAAAGAAATCCAGTATCACGATTCAATACTGCTTCAACAGAAAAAAGAATATGAAATCCTAAAGGATGAGCTAAAATCTGGATGTGGTAGCAACTCAAGCAGCTTTTTATGCTACGCACCTCAGCAATACATGTCTTTAGAGGCAGACGGTGGTAAAGAATTGTGTGAAATCACTCATGTGTTGTCTAGCATGGATATACAAAATGAAACAGATTCAGATACAGGCATTAGCTCCACACATAGCCAAGATTCAGAGTCTGTTCAATGAGATTTTCAGACATTTGCTGTTCCTGCTTTTTCAGTTGAACAATAAATTGGAATGAACTATGGTTACAGCCTTCACTCTAAAATACTACAATACCTACCAGCATAATAGTAACTAAGAAATTGCAGCATTATATTTCCAAAGCTGAATGCCATTGGAAGGCATTTTTACATTTTAATAATAATGGGTGTCATTTCTAAAAAGAGATTTGCTACCGTGAGGAGTCTAACAAATAGTATATATATATATATATATATATATATATATATATATATATATATATTAGACTGGATACAATTGTTGCAAACTCACAGCTTTGAGAAGCATTAGGTTTGTATAGTTTTTAGATAATTGATGTACAGCATGAAATCTGCAAATCCACATACAGTATATAGATTTGTGACCATACTTGTGGCCAGAATCTTCTGCCATGTCTAAACATACCGTCTCACTGCATCATTATAGTCCAGTCAGCTTCACAATTCAGTTGTTTTTGGACACAGACAACCAGCAGAAGCAGACTGGACTATAATATTGAGCAATACTACAATCTGCAACTCAGGAGCCATACAAATAAGTAATGCAATGCATTTACGTACAAGGTTGCAAAACCTTTTACATATATTTATTATATCTAAATAAACGTTGTAAAATGTATCTGAAAATTGGACCTCTGTTATAATATCAGATCGTTGGGGTCCAACTATGAGCATTATTTGTTCTTTGTACAGCTGATCAGCAGGGCTGCCAAGAGTTGGATCCGATCGATCTGATATTGATGACCTATCCCTGAAGAAGGAGAATTATATCTCAGAAAAGCATTGTTTTTCTCAATAAAAATAATCAATTGATCACACGACAGTTAATGTGGTCCTTTGCGCCTGGTGGTCCATCATTCTCAACTCTATCCCAAGAACGATATAGAGAAAGCAGAAAACCCCTTTAACAGTTTATGACACTTTAGACACAGTCTCAACTGTCCCTCTCAACATTTTGGTTCAACAAAATAGGATGGAATCAAATATAGGTCAAGATGAAAAGATCTTAACATTATCGTTTCATGTACCCTACATGCAAGTTCGTGAAATGTGCAAAATACTGAAATTTTCACACTGGTCACTAGGCCTAAAATATGTTAAAGGAAGTCTGTCACATAGTTTTCACTAGCATAACTGCCAGCAATGGCTAGCACATTGGACAAGCATGTTAAACATACCCTTATGTAATTTGTATGTTTAGCAAAACAGTTGTCAAGTGCTCACCAATTGGGCTTGGATTTCAGAGTGCCGAAGCCCACCGCCCTTCCTTCCTTTGTTCTCCTCCCAAGTGTTCCTCCTCCTCTTCCCTGACATCAAGGAGATGCAGCTACAGAGGAGAAGGGAAGGAAGTCTTGGGAGGAGGAAGGAAGGGCAACTGGCTTTGGCCAGTTGGGCACTTAGGAACTGTTTAAAAGTGCAATTCTTAGACATTCGCTAAACAGACAAATGATATAAAGGTATGTTTAGTATGCTTGTACAACATTCTGATGGCCATTGCTGGTAGTTTTACAAGTGAAAACAATGTGAATGATTCCCTTTAAGACTTCCTGTCTTTTGAGAGCAACTACATAGGCCATAGAAACAATAGACAGGACAAAAGTTCTAAAAAAAATATGGGAATCATTTATCAAACTGGTGTAAAGTAGAACTTTCTTAGTTGCCCATTGCAACCAATAAGATTCCTCCTTTTATTGTCCAAAATGAAAGGTAGAATCTGATTGCTTGCCATGGGCAAAAAAGCCAGTTCTACTTTACACCAGTTTGATAAATGACCCCCTATATATGTTTAACATAAAAATGTGATTTAAAAAATTAGCCATTTTCTGTTGACACATTCTTTTTAAGACAAATTTATTAAAGCATGAATTCCATTTACACCTCCTCTGTTCAATATATGTGTCTCACTGTATACAAAAGTAAACTTTTATTTCTGCATTTGATAAATATTTCATGCCTGTTTTTATGCTGCTATACTCCAGATGATTTACATATAGTGTCTAGAGTTAAGCGGACACCTGGATGTTCGGGTTTTACAGGTTCAGCCGAACTTCACAAAAAAGTTCAAGTTCGGGACCTGAACTTGACCCCGAACCCCATTGAAGTAAATGGGGACCCGAACTTTGGAGCACTAAAATGGCTCTAAAAAAGTCATGGAAAGGGCTAGAGGGCTGCAAAAGGCAGCAAAATGTGGTTAAGAGCATGGCAAGTGCTCTAAAAACAAATGTGGATATGGAAATGACTTAAAATAACATAAAATACGTAAAAATAAAAATAAATAATCTTGAACTTGGAGGACGAGGTCCATATGAAGTAGGAGATTGAGGAGACGGTGGATGTGGCGGTGTAGGTAGAAGCGGCGGTGGAGGAGGAGGAGGTAGCCTACACTGCTTTTTTTTTTTTGTTTGTTTAAATTAGGGTACACCCCAAAACATTGGGAAATATAACCTGTGATAACCCCCTTCAGCTGTGATAACCAAACGTTCAGACAATACACTGGCTGCAGGGCAGGTCAGCACCTCCAAGGCGTAAAGGGCAAGTTCAGGCCATGTGCCCAATTTGGAGACCCAGAAGTTGAAGGGGGCAGACCCATCAGTCAGTACGTGTAGGTGAGTGCACACATACTGCTCCACCATGTCGCACGTCCCCGTGATGTCCACGATCCAATTAGATATCTGCTCTATCAACTTTCGATGTTGATCAAAGTTAGCGGCGAATCAGGGTTCCACACCGGAGAGGGAGTGTGAGAAAGGGAGACCACATTCAAGGGATGTCAATGTATGAAATTAAATGTGATCGAGCGGAAATGTGGGACAAATTATTGAAGCCGAAACTTTAAAGTAAAGGCAATTACCCACTCCCAGGGAGGTAGTGATGATAAAAAACAATACAGGACTCTTAAGATGACCTGTTATTGGAATGATTAATAAAAAATTATAGGGAATGTCACTGGGGTATTTTGGATTTTTAAACGTTAGACAGGAGAGGCCCTGCTGCTGCTTTGTTGACTCTAGATAACTTCTGCCTGATCGCACATCCCCGTGACTTCCACGATCCATTTGGATATCTTCTCTATCAACTTTCAATGTTCTTTTCTGCGCCTACCATGTTGATCACGGTTAACGGCGAATCAGGGTTCCACGCCGGAGAGGGAGCCTGAGAAAGAGATACCACATGCAAAGGAGGTCAATGGCTCCAATGTGATCGAACGGAAATGTGGGACAAGTTGTTAAAGTTGAAGCATCAAATGAAAGAAGGGGGCGTGCGTCAATTAAAGACAATTATTTTAAATTTAATTCCCTGTCACCTATGCAGAGCAGGGGTTTTTCATTGCCAAAAATGGGTTAATGTCACCCACCAATGGAAAAGAGGATTTTTAAAAATTTCGGTCCCTGTCAGCTATGCAGAGCAGAGGTTTATTCACAGCAAAAATTGTAAAATGTCACCCAAGAATGTAACAGACGAATTAGTCAAATGTATTTCCTTGTCCACTATGTAGAGCAGGGTTATATTACAGCCAAAAATTGGTGAATTTCACCTGAAAATGTAACAGACAAATTAGTGAAATAACATAAAATAAAATACGTATAAATAAAAAAAATAATCTTGATTTATGAGGTGGAGGTTCATATGGAGCAGGAGGTTGAGGAGGTGGTGTAGGTGGAAGCGGCGGTGGAGGAGGATGAGGTAGCCAACACAGATTTTTGGTTTAAATCTTTTTATTATATTTTTTTTATTACACCCCAAAAGATTGGGAAATATAAAAAATACAACAATGAGCAATGGCTGGGTAAGGCCGGTATACATGTCTATTCTGCACAAGGTACGGACAAGTGCTGTGGGATCCATACCTGGTTCATCTTAATGAATGTGAGCTTGTCCACATTGGCTGTGGACAGGCGGCTGCGCTTGTCTGTGATAACGCCCCTTTACCTGCTAAACACATGTTCAGACAATACACTGGCTGCAAGGCAGGCCAGAACCTCCAAGGCATAAAGGGCAAGCTCAGGACATGTGCCCAATTTGCAGACCCAGAAGTTGAATGGGGCAGACCCTTCATTCAGTACGTGTAGGCGTGTGCACACATACTGCTCCACCATGTTGGTGAAATGCTGCCTCCTGCTAAGACGTTCCATATCAGCTGGTGGTGCTGGTTGTTGTGGTGTGCTGATAAAGCTTTTCCACATTTCGACCATGCTAACCCTGCCTTCTGAGGTGCAGGTGGTGCCCCAGCTGCGTTGGTGACGTCCTCCTCCGCCTTTGCCTTGTGATTCTACTGTTCCCCCGTTGTCAGGTCAGAATGCCACCAGCAGCACGTCTACTAGCGTGCGCTTGTACTCGCGCATGTTATGATCACACTCCACTGATGGAATTAAGGACAGTACGTTGTCCTTGTAATGGGGATCCAGCAGCACATATGCTGTGCTGGTGCAGTGAACTTGCATAAAATAGCCGCAGACGCCCACCTAACTAACAGATGGATAAAAGTTATTTTTCTTTGTCACTGGGCTTAGGGCAGGGTAAAAAGATTGTGCACTGCACCCAAAAAACAAAATCTATGTAGATCGCTGAGTTAACAAGCACTTCTGATTAAAGATTCTTTCCTATTCTCTCCCTCACAGCAGCAGCATCCTATCCCTACACTAATCAGAGCAGAGTGACATGCAGCGCTACGTGACTCCAGCTTATATAGAGGCTGGGTCACATGCTGCACTGGCCACTCACAGCCATGCCATTAGTAGGCATGGCTTTGATGGCTTATAAGGGCACACGAGTTAAACGCTTGTTGATTGGCTGCTCTGCAGCCTTTCAAAAAGTGCCATTAACTCGCCGAACACCGAACCCGAACTTTTCCTGAAAAGTTTGGGTTCGGGTCCAGGGTCCAAAAACCTGAACTTTACAGTTTGGGTTCGCTCAACCCTATTAGACACCCAAAAGTCCTTTTAAGGACTATTGTTTTATTTGGCTGCCATCATTAGTGCAACCTGCGCTAAATTTCATGCAATTGTTTGGCCACTGGTGACAGAGACATTACCTGCGCTACATCTCTTGTATAGCTTTAGTGCATCCTAAATATCAGTGACATTCAGTGTAATTTTTTTGCTGCTGGTGGCAGCGACATTTCCTGCGCTACATCTCCTGTGTAACGTTTGCCCATCCTAAATGTCATTGACATTCAGTCAAATTTTTTCGCCGCTGGTGACAGCGACATTACCTGCGCTACATCTCCTGTATAATGCTTGCCCATCCTAAATATCAGTGACATTCAGTAAAAAAATGTCGCCGCTGGTGACAGCGACATTACCAGTGCTACATCTCCTGTATAACGTTTGCACATCCTAAATGTCAGTGACATTCAGTCTAATTTTTTCGCCGCTGGTGACAGCGACATTACCTGCGCTACATCTCCTGTATAACGTTTGCCCATCTTAAATATCTGTGACATTCAGTAAAAAAAAATTGCCGCTGGTGACAGCGACATTACCAGCGCTACATCTCCTTTATAACGTTTGCACATCCTAAATAGCAGTGACATTCAGTTAAATTTTTCCGCCGCTGGTGACAGCGACATTACCTGCGCTACATCTCCAGTATAACGTAAGCGCATCTGAAATATCAGTGACATTCAGTGTAATTTTTTTCGCCGCTGGTGACAGCGACTTTTACCTGCGCTACATCTCCTGTATAACATTATCACATCCTAAATATTAGTGACATTCAGTGTATTTTTTCGCTACTGGTGGCAGCGACATTACCTGCGCTTCATCTCCTGTATAACGTTTGCCCAGTCAAATTCTGTTTAATTTATTTGCGCATACACTTACAAAACCTGTGCTACTGTACGAGTGACATACTTGCAAGCATATATACCATTTAATATGCTCAAGGTGAGCAGTAAGGGACGGGGAAGTGGCCATGCTCCAGATGGTGCACGCAGAGGCCGTGGCCCGGCGCAGTGAAACTGAGCCTGCTGCCAGAGCACAAGAAACACACTCATCCACGATACCTAGCTTCATGTCCCAGTTTGCAGGGTGGCGCAGGACACCACTCTCGAAGTCACACCAATGCGACCAGGTGGTCGTTTGGATTGCAGCATATAATGCTTCCAGTCGGTTAAGCACCACCCTGTCTTCCACAAAGTCCAGTCTCAGTAATCATGAGTCTAGTCAACAGAATCCTCACCCTGATCCTCCTTCCTCCCACCATGAAGAGTCTTGGCAAACAAGTGATCCCACACTTGGATATTCTGAGAAGCTCTTTTCATTGCCATTCCTTGATTTGGCCCTCTCGCCAAGCATGCTTGAAGAGGGACATGAGGAGATCTTGTTCACTGATTCCCAAACTCTGGAGCATCCACAGTCAATAGATGACGGTGGGGAATGGCAATTAGTGTTTCACGAGGTGGATGATGATGATGAGACACAGTTGCCAATAAGTCAACTGCAATTAGTATCTCAAGAGGTTGATGATGAGGATGAGACACAGTTGTCAATAAGTGAGGTTCTTGTTAGGTCAACAAGTCAGGAGGATGACCAGAGGGAGGAAGTGGAAGAGGAGGTGGTGGACGATGAAATCACTGACCCAACCTGGGAAGGTGTAAAGCTGAGCGAGGACAGCAGTACAGAAATAGAGGGATCTGCAGCACCGCAACAGGCTGGAAGAGGCAGTGGGGTTTCAAAATGGCGAAGGCGGGCCACACCAAACAGGCCCGCAACTGTTCCCTGGAGGACCCCCTTGCGGAAATCTCAGTTTCCAAGGGGTAGGTGTTCCGCAGTCTAGCGCTTTTTTGAGGAAAGTGCAGACGATAAAAGAATTATCTTTTGCACCCTGTGCCGTACTAAAATGAGCAGGGGCATGAACACTAGCAACCTCACCACCACCAGCATGATCTGCCACATGGCATCAAAGCACCCTAATAGGTGAACCAAACACCTGGGTCCACAATAAGTGTCTGCGGGTCACACCATTGCCTCCTCTTCACCTGGGGGTTACGTGCTGGCCAATCCCCTGTCCAAGACGTCGGCACGTATGCCTCCCGCCCTGCACCTGTACCTTCGCCTGCACATCCACTTCTGTGTTCCAGCTCAGCGTACAGATTTCCATTCCCCAGGCCTTTGAACGAAAGCGCAAATACCCAGCCACCGATCCAGAGCACTAAATGAGCACCTTTCCAAATTGCTGGCCCTGGAAATGTTGCCATTTAGGTTTGCAGACACTGAGGCTTTTCGCAGCCTGATGGCAGCTGCGGCCCCTCGTTACTTAGTCACCAGCCGCCACTATTTTTTTTTGTGTGCCATCCCTGCCTTACACCAGCATGAGTCCCGTAACATCACCCGTGCCCTGACCAATGCAGTTATTGGGAAGGTCCACTTAACGACTGACACATGGACAAGTGCTTTTGGCCAGGGATGCTACATTTCCCTGATGGCACACTGTGTAAATGTTGTGGAGGCCAGGAGCGAGTCATACACTGGGATGGCACAGGTGCTACCGATGCCAAGGATTGCGGGTCCTACTTGTATCAGGGTTTCCGCCACCACCTTCATTAGTGGCTGCAACTCCCCTTCTCCTCCTCCACTTCCACATCTGAATTCTCATCTTGTGAGACATCAGTCTTTAGCTGGAAACAGTGTAGCACTGCGGTGGGGAAGCGGCAACAGGCCGTTCTGAAACTAATTTGCTTAGGTGACAAACAGCACACCGCCGCAGAGCTGTAGCAGGGTATAAGGGACCAGACTGAGCTGTGGCTCTCACCACTGAACCTACAACCAGGCATGGTTGTGTCTGATAATTGCTTTAACTTGGTGGCGGATTTGGAGCTCGGCAAGCTCGCACACATAGCATGCCTAGCCCACATGTACAAGCTAGTGGTTCAGCGGTTTCTCAAAACCTAGCCCAATTTGCCTGAGCTACTGGTGAAGGTGCGCCACGTGTGTGCCCATTTCCAAAAGTCATCTACAGCTGCAGCAGCGCTTGCAATTGCTAGCTCACTGACCACATGTTGGCCAAGCTTTGTGAGCAGCAGAGGGCAGTAGTGGAATACCAGCTGCAACATGCTCGTCGTCTTTCCACTCAACTTCCACTCTTCACAAGCGACAAGTGTGCATGGATGTCTGACTTCTGTGAGGTTTTATGCAATTTTGAGTAATCGACACAGATGGTGAGCGGCGATGCCGCTATTATCAGCGTAACCATCCCACTTCTGTGTCTACTGAAACGCTCGCTGCTCACAATGAAGGAGGACGCTTTGAATGTGGAAGAGGTGGAAATGGGGGAGGACAGTACACAGGGTGATAGCCAGACCACCCTCAGTTCGTCTTCTCAGCACTCATTGGATGAAGATGAGGAGGAGCAGGATATGATTTCCTCTGCTACAGAAGGTAGTACCCATAGCAGGTTTATTCCATCTGTTCAGCGTGGACCGAAGAGGAGGAAGAGGATGAGGAGATTGAGAGTCATCCTTCTGATGAAAACAGCAAAGTCTTGTCTGTTGGGACACTGGCACACATGGCTGACTTTATGTTATGCGCCTTTTCCGTGACACTCGCATTATACACATTTTGGCCAACACTGATTACTGGTTGTTCACCCTTCTCGACCCCTGATACAAAGAGAACTTCTCATCTCTCATTCCTGTGGTGGAGAGGACTAGCAAAATGGTGCGATACCAGGAGGTCCTTGTGGAAAAATTGCTCCAAAAATTTCCAGCTGACAACGCTGGCAGCAGAGTACGTAGTTCTTTGGGCAACCGAGGAGGGGAGACGAGGGGAACACACAGCAGTTCCAACAAAGGCAGGGCAACCCTCTCCAAGGCCTGGGACAGTTTTATGACACCCTGCCAGCACCCTCAACTTGATGTATGGCCTAGTGTCACAAGGAGAAAAAAGTTTTTGAAGATGGTGAAGGAGTACATAGCACACCGTGTCAGCGTCCTCAGTGATCCCTATGTGCCTTACAACTATTGGGTGTCCAAACTGGACACGTGGCATGAACTGGTGCTCTATGCCTCAGAGGTGCTGGCCTGCCCTGATGCCAGTGTTTTGTCAGAGCGGGTATTTAGTGCTGCTGGGGGCATAATAACTGATAAGCGCATCCGCTTGTCAACTGAAAATGCCAACAGGTTGACTCTTATCAAAATGAGCAAGGCCTGGATTGCCCCTGCCTTCTCTACTCCACTAGAGGAAAACAGCTGAGCATAAAAGCACTTTAAATGTGGCTTTTAAGGTGTATTGGATATACTGTATTCCCATGCACCCCTTCCACCTCAAAAAAGGGTATATGGTTCAATCTTCCTTTTCTCGTCCTTCTCCTCCCTCATATCAACATGCTTATTAGACTGCCCTCGCTCCTAATGTTTTAGAGGGTCAGCTCAGCAGCAGACCCTCACCCATAATGTTTTAAAGGGTCACCAGCAGGCAGGCCCTCGACCCATAATGTTTTATATGGTCAGATCAGCAGCAGGCCCTCGCCCCAAAGTGTTCTACTCGAGCACCCAAGCACTTTGGTGCTCGATCAACACTAATGCAGAATAGCAAAAACAGAAATGTTTTTTTCTAATGCACTTGGTGACAACCCGTGCATACGTATAAACTGAGCATCAATCAGATTCAACACGGCCCCGCTGTCGATAAACACCTCAATCCCCACAGTTTTTGACTCTATCGTCACCTCAGCAGCCAAGAGAAATCGGGTACTACCAGTAAAAGACAAAGGCGCATTTTCTGACTCTCCTCTCACCCCTCCAAGAGTTAGATGGGAATTAAATGTCCCTCTTTTTTGTTTTTGCCGTTGAATACATGGACATACGCTGAAAAAATGTCCCTTTTGTCGGCAGAAAAAGCACACTCCCTTCCTATTACTAGCATGCTTAAAAGCGGATCCATGAGTAGCTCCCCCTAATTTCATGGGTTCGTCCCCAGACATAAACCCAGGCTTAGCTTCACCCAAAGTATTAGAGGAGGACGATACATCATATAATAGTGCGTCCTGAGAGTGGGGGCCCCTAGATCTCTTTCTCAGGTGTCTATATCCATGCATATAGCCAGAGACATAGCAGCCTGCAGAGACACTGGGGTTTCATAAAATGCCAAGGCGTCCTTCAGCCGCTCCGATAACCCCTGACAAAGCTGACTACGAAGGGCAGGATCGTTCCACTCTGTATCCATAGCCCACCTCCTAAACTTAGAGCAATAAATCTCAGTTGAACGATTATTCTAACTAAGGCCGTTCAGCTTGGTTTCGGCTAGAGAGGTCCGATCCGGATCATCATAGATAAGACCCAAAGCTTTGAAAAATTAATCTACTGACCGGAGAGACTGAGATCCGGTTGGCAGAGAAAAAGCCCATGACTGCGCATCCCCCTTAAGCAAGGAAATAACTACACCGACTAGCTGTTTCTCATCCCCAGATGAGTGTGGACATAGCCTAAAATACAGAGAATCTGTCTGGGAGGGCAACTTTAGATAACCACCACCACCACTAGGACCAGCAGCCTCTGGTCTATGCATCTGCAAGACGGTTGTGCGAAGGTCAATTACCTCCAAAGACAGCCCTTGCAGCTGACCTGCCAGTGCAGCAATAGGATCCATGGCTGCACAATAGCAAAAAATGACGGTTTTGGTTTATAATGTCACGCTTCAGTGTCGGAGGGAAACACCACACCGAGCAAGAGGGAAGGGGGGAACAGGTAATTAGGCCTGAGAACTAGGGAAGGAAGATGGACACCTCCTAGTAAAACCCTAGCCAAAATCCTGACTGACTACCAGTATGAACAGACCCCAGATGTCCGTGTGTTCATACACAAGAATACCTAGAGTCCTATCTAGCCCTATAGGACCCTGGTACTAATGGCAGGGATGAAAATACCTGTTCCTCTAAAAGGAAGGACAAACAGGAGTCTCCTTCAGGCCTTATACAAACAATAGTGAAATGCAACACACAGAACCCAAACAAAATATAAAAGGGAAAGGAAAGACTTAACTTCAAAGGAGCAATGGAAGCACCAGGAACTCCGCCGAGATCCACACACCAACAATCCAAAACTAAAACTGAAGCTATAAACCGCACAGTATTGTAGGAGAATCAGCTATAAATAAGGAAGGTTAAATGACCACATTAGCAACACCTTAAGCAAGGGGTGTGGCCATACCAGAAACAACACAGACGCCTATTGATCCACAGGATAAACCTGTCAGATCAACCACGTGTTGCCAGTCTCACCGATCTCCTGCCACCTGTCGCGGGAAGGTCCTCACAGTTCTCCAAATGCTCAGAAGCTTGACCTGGGGTGGGTCATTATAGGTGATGTTTGCCTAGGAAATGTTCACCGCCAACCACAGTGAATTGTCTTTACACGAATACCTTAGAGAATGGACATCCATCCCTCTTTCAGCATTGTCCTAACAGATTCCTTGTATGAGAGAAGCCGGCAAGTGTGCTATAGCCTGACTTTACAGAAATCGAGAATCATTCTTGTGGTGGAGACCAAGACCACTTGGGGTGCACAGTGTTCCAGAGGACAGAGGAAGACCACAAGATAGATCCCTCTATTGAAGATGAGGCCTTCTTAAACATAATGGAGCAAGGATTCCTCAAGGATAAAATTAACACCTGGGTGGCACCACTGCCTTTCGAAACACAGAGACGCCAACTTCCCAACAACAGGGATCAGGCCTTTAAATGCTTCTGTTCACTCATTTTTTCTTATTCATGAACAAGATATTGGAGAACAGTCATGCAGAAGTAGCTCCACCCCTAAAGGAAAAGGAAGAATGCTGGTACCTACCAATATTTGGCGTTTACCACCCTAAGAAGCCAGAACAAATCCGAGTAGTATTTGACTCCAGTTCATAATATGGGGGAGTCTCTCTCAATGATGTTCTTTTGACAGGACCAGACCTCAACAACACACTTCTCAGATTCCGTAAAGAATCCATTGCTGTAGTTGCCGACATACAACAAATGTTCTATTGTTTCCTAGTTAAAGAAGAGCACAGGAACTTCTTAAATTGAACCTGTCACCGGGATTTTGTGTATAGAGCGGAGGACATGGGATGCTAGATGGCCGCTAGCACATCCGCAATACCCAGTCCCCATAGCTCTCTGTGCTTTTATTGTGTAAAAAAAACGATTTGATACATATGCAAATTAACCTGAGATGAGTCCTGTCCCTGAGATGAGTCAGGCACAGGACTCATCTCAGGTTAATTTGCATATGTATCAAATCGTTTTTTTTACACAATAAAAACACAAAGAGCTATGGGGACTGGATATTGCGGATGGGCTAGCGGCCATCTAGCAACCCATGTCATCAGCTCTATACACAAAATCCTGGTGACAGGTTCCCTTTAAGATTCTTTTGGTTCAAGGACAATGACCCTACCCAAGACATTATAGAATATCGCATGAAGGTGCATGTTTTCGGCAACAGCCCATCTCCTGCAGTCGCTATTTATGGACTCAGACTTTCTGCCCAAGAAGGTGAAAAAGACTATGGGGAGGACGTTAAGAAGTTTGTTGAAAGAGACTTTTATGTAGATGATGGCTTAAAGGGACTCTGTCACCACTTTCTAACCCCCCCTTTTAAAAGTATTGTTATCTCCATGGCGCCCCTGTGATTACAAAGGTGTTGTTAGAAGATAAATTCGCCGTCTCCTTTTGATAAAAAGAGCTTTTATCTAACCTGTCAATCTTCTTGATAAGGTGCCCAGGGCGTTTCTGTTGGTCTCAAGCTGCCGCCCGCCGCTGCCGCTGTTGGTGCCCAGCTCCTCCCCTGATGCTTTCAGCGCCGCCTGAATGTAATGAAATACGCCTCCGGCTCTCGCTCAGTGCCCCCTCCTCCTTTTCAAAGATCCCGCGCGTGCGCACAGGCCTGTGCCTGATGCGCCCGTGCGGACATTTACAATCAGCCTCATTGAGCGAAGTGCGCATGCGCGCACTTCGCTCAATGAGGCTGATTGTAAATGTCCGCACGGGCGCATCAGGCACAGGCCTGTGCGCACGCGCGGGATCTTTGAAAAGGAGGAGGGGGCACTGAGCGAGAGCCGGAGGCGTATTTCATTACATTCAGGCGGCGCTGAAAGCATCAGGGGAGGAGCTGGGCACCAACAGCGGCGGCGGGCGGCAGCTTGAGACCAACAGAAACGCCCTGGGCACCTTATCAAGAAGATTGACAGGTTAGATAAAAGCTCTTTTTATCAAAAGGAGACGGCGAATTTATCTTCTAACAACACCTTTGTAATCACAGGGGCGCCATGGAGATAACAATACTTTTAAAAGGGGGGGTTAGAAAGTGGTGACAGAGTCCCTTTAAAGTTGCTTCCCTCCCCAGAGGCTGCAATCAGTCTACTCAAAAGGACTCAAAGTATGCTTTCCTTTTCAAACCTCAAACTGCATAAGATTCAAACAGCAAGGTTGTTATGGAGGCCTTTCCTACTCAAGATCATGCCAGTGATTTGAAAGATCTAGACTTGGCGACAGACCCAATACCCATGCAGCGCAGCCTAAGGCTCAGCTGGGACCTCAAGTCTGACACTTTTACCTTTCAGGTCGACCAAGAACAAAAACCTTTCACACGACGAGGAGTCTTATCAACTATTAACAGTCTGTATGATCCACTTGGATTTGCAGCCCCCGTGATCATCCAGGGTAAGACTCTACTCAGAAAGTTAACCACAGATTAATGTGATTGGGATTCACCACTTCCCTCAGAGAAAGAGGCACTATGGATAACATGGAGAGACTCTCTAACGGCATTATCTAACTTACATATATATAGGCCATATGCCCACTTCTCTAGTGCAGAGGTTCAGTCCAGACAGCTGTGCATTTTTTGTGATGCTTCAGTAAAAGCAATCGCTGCAGTCGCAGTCCAAATTGGCTTTGCAATGGCCAAGGCAAAGCTGGCACCAAGTCCTGAGCTTACCATACCAAGACTGGAACTTTGTGCTGCTGTTCTGGCAGTAGAACTAGCAGACTTTATCGTGTCAGAAATAGATAAAAAAACTTGATAGTACAGTATTTCATACAGACAGCAAAGTAGTATTGGGCTACATTTACAATGAGACTAGGAGATTGTATGTCTATGTTCATAATAGAGTTCAAAGAATCAGGAGGTCGGCACGGCCTACCCAGTGGCAATATGCACCAACTGACCTCAACCCAGAAGACCATGCTACAAGAGCTGTTCCAGCAGCCCACCTTAAAGATACTACGTGGCTCACAGGGCCACCATTGCTCTACAAACCTGTACTTGACACTCTTGAGAAAGACACATTTGAGCTGCTAGAACCAAATATTGATGCAGAGATTTGTCCTCGCGTTTCTGTACTTACCACAAGAGTTTCTAACAGCCATACCTACAGGGTCAGAACACTGCAAAGGTTGGCATTACTGTCATAAGGCCCATACAGTGGGCGAGCTCACACAGGCCAGAGACGTTATCATCCGTTGTATCCAACAAGAGGTTTATGCTCAAGAATTGCTCAAGAGCATATGCTCAAAAGAGTGTTCCTAAAGACAGTTCATTCAAGAGACTTGACCCCTTTATAGATGCTAATGGACTGTTGAGAGTTGGGGGACATATTTTGAATGCAAAACTTAAGAGTAATGAATGTAATCCCATAATACTCCCAAACAATCATATTGCATCTCTACTTGTGCAAACCTTAGCAGATGCCTTCTGAAATAAATGGAGGAAACAATACATCTCTACACCACATGTCGGGAATAAATGGCAAACCAGCAAACCTAACTTAGAGGTTGGTAATGTTGTTCTTGTCAAAGACTCTCAGTCAAGAAGAAATGACTGGCCTTTGGGACTGATAACTAAAGTGATCCCAAGTGAAGATGGGAATGTCAGAAAGGTGCAAGTTAAAGTCTGCAGGCAACATAAGCCTAAAGTCTTCCTCAGACCCGTTACTGAACTGATTTTGTTGCTCTCTCCAGAGGTGACTTAATTGCTGTATCCTTAAGATACCAGGCGGATAGTGTCATGCCTTCAGCAGTTTGCTATTGTTAATTTATGCACAGTTAGTATGCTTTATAATGTTTAATTCTCTGTTCATTGTGTAACTGCACCATCTAGTGGCCGTTTACATACACTGCAGCTCTTCACACTAGAAGTTTGACCCACTTCAGCTTCCATAACTTGTAGCCTATGAACTCTAGTGACATCATCAGCCCTGCACATAGCAGCCATTTCCCTCATGCACTGCCACCATTACAGAGGTATCCGCACGGTCTGGTAGTGTCCTGATCCATCCTCTATATCTAAGCTTACAGTAGCATTTCTGGTATGTTTCACGTGGTTTGCATGTGTATTGTCATATGTCAGACTACATTAGTAAGTGCATTATTTTTCTGTTTCTCAGTTTTACCGTATACCTTGCAATAAAGACGAAGTTGTACGTTACTCCATTGTCAATTCATTGCTGGGAAAGGATTAGCTGTCTGTCAAGCTATGTACTTTCGGACAGAACCCCTACTAAATTGCACTTGTTCTATCTCTCAGTTCCAGAAATGTGTTTGTTCCGTTTGATGTAGAGGGGTACTTTATCACATATCTGGTGGAGTTGTGATCAATTGAATCTCTTTTGGGATGAGACTTTCTCCATGGTATCATTATTTACAATATAGTAATTTAGACTAATAATTGCCTTATTTTTACGTATGCCTCTTGCTTGTCATTACTAAGACGTAACTTTTAATAGATAATATCTAAAATTTATTTTTAGATCAAATAAAAAAACGATTTAAAACTCTCAGCTGTGTCACATTCTTTTTCCCTTATTAGTTAAGTATAATAGCACTGTTGTTTTCACAGCGCTATTGTTGTAGCAATGGGCCGTGGCAGGCTGGTCACTGAACGCTGCTTCCGGCCCTCCTTTTTTTCTATCTCTGTCCCTAGCTACTATTGAGTTTAGAACACTGCTTATAGTCTTTAGAACATGGCACCTCTGCCCTTAAAATCTCTTAAACTCTGCCCCCCAACATGTTTTGCCAGTTACACTGGCATCCTTAGGGGAACAGGCAGTGATTGTTTGAGATGGGCAGGAGGGATCTTTTAATGCCTCTGATACTTACATCATATGGTACGCGCCCTATCTTGTTGGGCATATCTACTGCTAATTAGTACATGGTTTGCTACAGAATCATCTATTGGAGCGCTTCCCCAATACTCCTCCCCTCTCTGATGACATAATTACCCCTCTGTACCTCCCATCTGTAGTTTTGCTATGCGCATGTCTTTGGACTTAGACTATGCCCATCTCATGCCTGAGGACTTATAGCATTATCGCTCCGTTCCTGTTTATTGAGCATGCCCAGGGACTTAGTCGTCATACTAGTAGCTTGTTGAATCTGCGCATGTCTAGATACTTTGTAACTTTCCTTGATTGTTTAGTTATATCATTTTACCCATTACAGGGTTAAACTATGATACGATAACCACTTTGATGAATTTATTTAATATCAGGGTTAATCATGATGCTCCTATGATCATAAGAGTACATGTTTGTGATTTACCATTATTTATTTATAACATAATAGATATTTTATGATTTTCCCTCATCATTTTGTTTTGTCCTATTACCCATTCTAGGGCTATATTCTAACCTATAATATAGTAATGGATTTATTCTGTGTCATAATCAATCCAATTATTATGTGGAAAATGGTACCCCACCTACAGTGGTGTAGCGTGGGTTGCCAGCACCCAGGGCAAGCTATGTATTGCGACCCCACCCAACGTGTGGACATGCCCCCTTTTTTACAGATAATGTAGTAGATGTCACCTGTAGTCCTATGTAACATCACAGATAACACAGTGATAACTCACTAAGTACAGATAATGTAGTAGATGTCACCTGTAGTCCTATGTAACATTACAGATAACACAGTGATAACTCTCTCAGTACAGATAATAAAGTAGATGTCATCTGCAGTCATATGTAACACCACAGATAACACTGTGATAACTCTCTCAGTACAAATAATGTAGTAGATGTTACCTGCAGTCCTATGTAACATCACAGATAACACTGTGATAACTCTCTGAGTACAGATAATGTAGTAGATGTTACCTGCAGTCCTATGTAACACCACAGATAACACAGTGATAACTCTTTGAGTACAGATAATGTAGTAGATGTCACCTGCAGTCCTATGTAACAACACAGATAACACTGTGATAACTCTCTGAGTACAGATAATGTAGAAGATGTCACCTGCAGTCCTATGTAACACCACAGATAACAGTGATAACTCTCCGTGCACAGATAATGTAGTAGATGTCACCTGCAGTCCTATGTAACACCTCATATAACACAGTGATAACTCTCTGAGTACAGATAATGTAGTAGATGTTACCTGCAGTCCTATGTAACACCACAGATAACACAGTGATAACTCTCTCAGTACAGATAATGTAGTTGATGTCACTTGCAGTTCTATGCAACATCACACATAACACAGTGATAACTCTCTCAGTACAGATAATGTAGTAGATGTCACCTGCAGTCTTATGTAATAGTGATGAGCGGCGGGGCAATATTAGAATTTGCAATATTTCGCGAATATTTGGTAGAATATTCGTCATATATTCACAAATTAGAGATTATTTTCTTGATTTCGAAAAATCGGCAATGTAATATTTGCATAATGCGCACGAAATACAGGTGTGGGTCACAATGGCTAGATTTTTCAAGCTGCTAGAAGTTTCCTGAGACTGGAGAAAATGGTTGGCACGGCAGAACATTACAATAGCTTTATATGCAGATATATTTGCGATTGCGAAATCGGCACTAATGATGCAAATTTTTGGGCGCAATACATGCAACTTCACATTTTAACAGGTCTGATTACTTATTAGTGATTGGTGCACTAAGTATTGTTGTGAACTTGTGACATCACAGAAGAACAGAAGACAGCAGAACATATCAGCTACACTATCTAACCTACACTGACTATCTCTCACTAACTATCTGTATTATATATATAAGCTAACTAACTAACTAACCAACAAACTATCTAATGTAATGACACAGGAAAGCCGAGAGCACAGCAATAACACTGCTGTTTCTCTCAGATCTGCAAAATACTGCATACAAGGGCTGCTAGGGAGGTTCTTATATAGTAAGGGGTGGGCAACTTTCCTATTGGTTGCTAGGGATGTTGCTAAGATCAGACAAAGACATTGCAGACTTCTCATTGGCCCACAAGCAAGAAGGGAGGTTACTGATGAAAAAAAATCTAGAATATTCAAAATTACGAATATATATCACTATATTCTAAATATTTTCGAATTCTCGAAGTGCCAATATTTGCGATTAATATTCGCTATTTGAATATTCGCGCCCAACACTATTATGTAACACAACAGATAACACCGTGATAACTCTCTGAGTACAGATAATGTAGTAGATGTCACCTTCAGTGAAACAGATATGTGGATGGACATTACATCGCTACAAAATATACAGTAGAATACTGCACCTCATACCTTATCCATCCAGTGACATCTCCTGTGATGTAGACTTTCCTCAACGTCTTCATTCGGAGATCAGACCGCCATGAAGCCTTCTTTCAGCCACGTCTCATCTCTGCAGAGCTTCACATAAAACATTTTTAGATTCCTCACTTTACTATCATCCTCCCCTCCTGGTGGCTTAACACTGTCATCCTGCTGCCCCCCCAATACTGTGGTAGAGCCAGACAGATGGGAGGACCAGAGTTGAAGAACACTAATATATACTAATAATACAGAGGGGGCCATTATGTATTATAATAATACAGAGGGGGCTATTATATATGCTAATAATACAGAGGTGCCATTATGTATTATAATAATACAGAGGAGCCATTATATAGTATATTATAATAATAAAGAGGGGGTGATAGAGATGTGGATGTCATTCTTGATTAAGTAAGACGGCCCCGATATCCTCTAGCTCTCAGCTAATGCCTTATTCACTTAAGTTCCAAGAGGACCCTCCTCCCTGATGTGTCATATATGATGTACTGTATGCTGTACTGCT
This sequence comes from Bufo bufo, assembly GCF_905171765.1. Classification (NCBI taxonomy): domain Eukaryota; kingdom Metazoa; phylum Chordata; class Amphibia; order Anura; family Bufonidae; genus Bufo; species Bufo bufo. Next base: position 459,471,703 of record NC_053389.1, on the reverse strand, counting down.
GTTAGAGTGAAGCCATTACAATATGGAGTTTGCACTTTACATAGTTTGCATACTAGAGTTAGTAAAACAATGTACAATGCGCAGATGCCAAGTGTTATCTCTTTTCTTATTATTGTATTCTCGCCAATGAAACAATGCCACGAGCCTCAGGGGGGGATGTCCCTTCTGATGTCCTTATAAACTGCTTCACTTCCTTGAATAAATAAGAAACTGCTTTGACCCTTGCCTGGTGTCAGTGTGGGTTCTTCCATGCATGTAAAATCCTAGGATCAGAACAATTTGGAGCAGTAGAGCAAACGTAATTAGCCATGATTGAGGGCGTCTTCAAAAGGGGCTATTATATATTATAATAATACAGAGGAGGCTATTATATATCCTAATATTACAGAGGGGCCATTATATATTATAATTATTAATGGCCCCTCTGTATAATTATAATATATAATGGCCCCTCTGTATAATATGTAATGCCCCCTCTGTATAATTATAATATATAATGGCCCCTCTGTATAATATGTAATGGCCCCTCTGTATAATTATAATATATAATGGCCCCCTCTGTACAAATGTTTTCAATGTAATTGTCACCTGTTTTCACGACACATGATATAATTGCTTCCTTTTATATTATTAGAAGGATTATAATTTCTAGCCATTTAATAATATAGACATGCGATTATTAGTCTTTACATAAGGCTGTCTACATAGACATGCACCACTTTTTGTACCAGAGAGTCATACAGGTCATCACAGTGGGGGCAGTTTTCAAAGATGTGCAGAGTTCATGTGTGTCTAAATATCAGGCCTCTATTGAAATGCTAATTATATGCAAATGTACTGATAATGCCTGCAGTATGGCCTGCCTTAGGGTAGTTACACACACAAAAAAAATACTCACCTCTCTTCCTCACTCCATCATCACTTGTGGCATCCCAACGCAGGCACTCAGGAACACTTCACTGCGCCGCATCATCACATCATCTCGCGAGATCCGACGCAGGAGGTCACAGTGAAGTAATCGCAATCTCCTGCGCCGTTCTCCTGAAGCCTATGGGGCAGAACGGAGGTGATGGGAGCCATAGGCTCGAGTGGGCCCCTCTTAAATTCCTACTGCCTGGCACCCCCTGCAATTTGGTGCCCTATGGACTATTGTGTGTGGCAGCAATATCTATTTTTAGCGCATCCTGCGCTAAATAGCGTACAATAGTTAGGCCGCTGCAGACAGCGACATTAGCTGTGCCACATCTCCAGTGTATAGTGTGCTCATCAAAAAGAAAATCTGTGACATCAAGTGTACTTTTTCTGTGGACGGTGTCCGCTGTGGACAGTGACATTAGCTGCGCCACATCTCCAGTGTAAAGTGTGCGCATCCCAAAAAATCTGACATCCAGTGTCCTTATTCCGTAGACAGTGTCCGCTTCTGACAGTAACATAACCAGCGCCACATCTCCAGTGTTAAATGTGTGCATCCCAAAAATATCTATGACATCTAGTGTACTTTTTCCGTAGACAGTGTACGCTGTGGACAGTGACATTAGCTGCGCCACATCTCCAGTGTAAAGTGTGCGCATCCCAAAAATATCTATGACATCCAGTGTACTTTTTCCGTAGACAGTGTACGCTGTGGACAGTGACATTAGCTGTGCCACATATATTGTGCAAAGTGTGCGCATCCAAAAAATATCTGTGACATCCAGTGTACTTTTTCTGTAGACAGTGTCCACTGCAGACAGTAACATTAGCTGCGCCACATTTCCAGTGTACAGTGTGCGCATCCAAAAAATATCTGTAACATACAGTGTACTTTTTCAATAGACGGTGTCTGCTTCTGACAGTGTAACGTGTGCGCAGAAAAAATCTGTGACATCTATGAAGGCCGATTTATTGGCCTCTATTTGTGGGGGGGGCGTCAGCAGCACTTATATACCAGGCAGGCACCTCCCTTGGGTGTGACGACGGTGCTGTGTATGCTTGGAGTATCCTGAGTCTGCTGGAGAGGCACGTGAGTTCCAGGTCAGCAGGTTCCGATTCAGCTCGGCGGTTTGGAACTGTAACTGAGGTTGTTCCGGTCCCGGGTGAGTGTTCACTGCACACTCGTGCAGCACCGTCTAGTTTACAGTCCGGTCAGCAGTGCGTCAGTTTCCTTAAGTGAGGAGGAGTTGGACACTGCACCGGAACGATATGCCCGGTAGCTCACGTCATGGCTCCCGCACGTCAGTATAGCTAGGGTGCAGGAGTCAGCGAGACTCCGTCTCGGTTTTCATGCAGGTCCTCATGTCTTGCACGGGCTGCCGTGCTTTACGTGGGGGGAAGGGGGGCAGTGCACGGGCCATTACTGTGTTTGTTTAACGTGAACAGGTTCTCAGTCACACAAGGCATGTCCGGTTAGTCATTGCATGACCAGGGCACTACACGCAGGGTGAATACCAGTACATTATAATCTAAGTATAGCTGCTCGCTCTATATCATCTTACAGGTGCATGCAATTCATTTTAGTGGTTACATGTGCAGTCGCACGGTTACATGCCCAGGTTGCCAGCATGGTCCGTAGTCACTAGGTACAGATATATATGTGACTTGCCAGCTGCACATTTGTGTTGCGCGACATGTACCCAGGTTTCGCCCAGGACACGCCGATATGGTCCATGCTGACATTTTCTGGGGGGTATATTTTTCACTTGCCGCGCCTCTTATACAGCATACCTTAGTATAGCAGCATGGTCCATGTCATTACTTATACCCAATGTTAACACGTACGACCTCAGGCCAGTGTCAGCGTTCTACCAGAGCCAGGGTCATCATAGCATGTCATTTCTCCTTTTCAGGTCACGTCACAGCTCTCCGTTCTCAGTTAGTATTGTCATTCACATCTTTGCCTCAGGTGGAATAAAATAAAAAATAAAAAAGGGGGAAAACTTTATTAGCATACAACGAGTCACATCACGGACGGTTTTCCCATTAGGTTACGGGGTTCGCAACTTGACGTTTCTTCAAAGGTTGTTATAGGTTCAGAATATTTGGTAAGTCACATTTTCATCAGTTTGCCGTATCACGACATTAGACCTGATGCATCAATCAGGTCACGGCGGTTTCAACCATTGTTTTATCTTTTGTCTAGTAGGGGCAGTCACTTGAGTACACAAGTTACGTTTACTACCAGTGGGCAACTTGTCAGTTCAATTACGGGGTGTCATAGGTTCGTTTCACATGTGCCCGTGGTTATAGGTAATAAAAAATAAATAATATAAATTAAGAAAAATAAAAAAATAGGAAACGGTTGTTTTGTCACAACGTGTCGTCACGTTTGTCAGTGTTAAAGGGCTTCTGTCACCCCCCAAACAGCAATTTTCAGTATTGGACTTAATATAATTGCTAATGTACATATATATATATATATATATATATATATATATATAAATAGAAAAACGGGCAGCACTCCAGCGGATAAAAATAGAAAAAACTTTATTTACCCATATGGATCAAGCGACGTTTCGCCTCTACATAAGAGCCTTCCTCAAGCAGTGTGTACATGTGTACAAACCAAATACTGAACATATATAGTGTTGTATCAAATCATAACAATTTACATGTCAGGTGAACACAATTCATTACAATTAATAAATAATCGTGATACACATGATTTTACAAAAAATACATCCGTAATTACAGAATATAACAAAATATATACACAAACACATAATTAATATTGTTATTAGTGTCAACTGTGGTCAATTAAATAAAGTGTCAAGTGTAGGGATGAGCGAACCCGAACTGTATAGTTCGGGTTCGTACCGAATTTTGGGGTGTCCGTGACACGGACCCAAACCCGAACATTTTCGTAAAAGTCTGGGTTCAGGTTCGGTGTTCGGTGCTTTCTTGGCGCAATTTGAAAGGCTGAAAAGCAGCCAATCAATAAGCATCATACTACTTGCCCCAAGAGGCCATCACAGCCTTGCCTACTATTGGCATGGCTGTGATTGGCCAGTGCAGCATGTGACCCAGCCTCTATATAAGCTTGGGTCACGTAGCGCTGCACGTCACTCTGCTGATACAAGTATAGGGAGAGGTTGCAGCTGCAACGTTAGGGCGAGATTAGGCAGTGATTAACTCCTCCAAAAGACTTCATTCAGTGATCGATCTACAGCTGTGGATCATTGAACTGCTGATATTCAATTGCTCACTGTTTTTAGGCTGCCTAGAGCGTTTTACAGTCACTTTTTTCTGGGGTGATCGGCGGCCATATTGTGGCTTATGGTGCGCCAGCACAAGCTGCCACTAAGTGCATTTAACCATCAATAGTGTGGTTATTTTTTGCTATATCCTACATCAGGGTCAAGCTTTCATCAAGTGCATTTAACCATCAATAGTGTGGTTATTTTTTGGCCATATACTACATCAGGGGTAAGCTGAGCTTGTGTCACCCAAGTGCATTTAACCATCAATAGTGTGGTTATTTTTTGCTATATCCTACATCAGGGTCAAGCTTTCATCAAGTGCATTTAACCATCAATAGTGTGGTTATTTTTTGGCCATATACTACATCAGGTGCAAGCTGAGCCTGTCACCCAAGTGCATTTAACCATCAATAGTGTGGTTATTTTTTGGCCTAAAAAATAGGCCTCACATTTATATTCATCCAAATCTGTACTGTTTTAGCTGGTCAAGTTATTTTTTGTGACCGTCAAAGCACAGTTTTTGTTCTGGGTTGAAAAACAATTCCCAAATTTGCAATTCTCAAAATTAGTGGTTTCTGCTGTATCAGGCCTACTTTAAATCTATCCCTAAAAGGTATATTAGATTCAAGGTGCTGATAGGGTTATTCTCAAAAACTTAACACACACGCTACAGTGCAGATCCAAGTCTAATTCTATGATTCTAACCTGTCACCCAGCGCCTAAAAAATAGCCCTCACATTTATATTCAGCTAAATAATATTTTTCTTATTGTGTTGAACGGTAACAATAAGGAAAACATCTAGTAAGGGACGCGGACGCGGACGTGGACATGGTCATGGTGGTGTTAGTGGACCCTCTGGTGCTGGGAGAGGACGTGGCCGTTCTGCCACAGCCACACGTCCTATTGTACCAACTACCTCAGGTCCCAGTAGCCGCCAGAATTTACAGGGATATTTGGTGGGGCCCAATGCCGTTCTAAGGATGGTAAGGCCTGAGCAGGTACAGGCATTAGTCAATTGGGTGGCCGACAGTGCATCCAGCACGTTCACATTATCTCCCACCCAGTCTTCTGCAGAAAGCGCACAGATGGCGCATGAAAACCAAGCCCATCAGTCTGTCACATCACCCCCATGCATATCAGGGAAACTGTCTGAGCCTCAAGTTATGCAGCAGTCTCTTATGCTGTTTGAAGACTCTGCTGCCAGGGTTTCCCAAGGGCATCCACCTAGCCCTTCCCCAGGGGTGGAAGAGATAGAATGCACTAACGCACAACCACTTATGTTTCCTGATGATGAGGACATGGGAATACCACCTCAGCACGTCTCTGATGATGACGAAACACAGGTGCCAACTGCTGCGTCTTTCTGCAGTGTGCAGACTGAACAGGAGGTCAGGGATCAAGACTGGGTGGAAGACGATGCAGGGGACGATGAGGTCCTAGACCCCACATGGAATGAAGGTCGTGCCACTGACTTTCACAGTTCAGAGGAAGAGGCAGTGGTGAGACCGAGCCAACAGCGTAGCAAAAGAGGGAGCAGTGGGCAAAATCAGAACACCCGCCGCCAAGAGACTGCGCCTGCTACTGACCGCCGCCATCTGGGACCGAGCACCCCAAAGGCAGCTTCAAGGAGTTCCCTGGCATGGCACTTCTTCAAACAATGTGCTGACGACCCGAGTGGTTTGCACGCTGTGCCATCAGAGCCTGAAGCGAGGCATTAACGTTCTGAACCTTAGCACAACCTGCATGACCAGGCACCTGCATGCAAAGCATGAACTGCAGTGGAGTAAACACCTTAAAAACAAGGAAGTCACTCAGGCTCCCCCTGCTACCTCTTCTGCTGCTGCCGCCTCGGCCTCTTCTGCTGCTGCCGCCGCCTCGGCCTCTTCCTCCGCCTCTGGAGGAACGTTGGCACTTGCCGCCCAGCAAACATGGGATGTACCACCAACACCACCACCTGCGTCACCAAGCATCTCAACCATGTCACACGGCAGCGTTCAGCTCTCCATCTCACAAACATTTGAGAGAAAGCGTAAATTCCCACCTAGCCACCCTCGATCCCTGGCACTGAATGCCAGCATTTCTAAACTACTGGCCTATGAAATGCTGTCATTTAGGCTGGTGGACACAGACAGCTTCACACAGATCATGTCGCTTGCTGTCCCACAGTATGTTGTTCCCAGCCGGCACTACTTCTCCAAGAGAGCCGTGCCTTCCCTGCACAACCAAGTATCCGATAAAATCAAGTGTGCACTGCTCAACGCAATCTGTGGCAAGGTCCACCTAAACACAGATACGTGGACCAGTAAGCATGGCCAGGGACGCTATATCTCCCTAACTGCACACTGGGTAAATGTAGTGGCGGCTGGGCCCCAGGCGGAGAGCTGTTTGGCACACGTCCTTCCGCCGCCAAGTATCGCAGGGCAACATTCTTTGCCTCCTGTCTCCTCCTCCTCCTACTCAGCTTCCTCCTCCTCTTCTTCCACCTGCTCATCCAGTCAGCCACACACCTTCACCACCAACTTCAGCACAGCCCGGGGTAAACGTCAGCAGGCCGTTCTGAAACTCATATGTTTGGGGGACAGGCCCCACACCGCACAGGAGTTGTGGGGGGGTATAGAACAACAGACCGACGAGTGGTTGTTGCCGGTGAGCCTCAAGCCTGGCCTGGTGGTGTGCGATAATGGGCAAAATCTCGTTGCAGCTCTGGGACTAGCCGGTTTGACGCACATCCCTTGCCTGGCGCATGTGCTGAATTTGGTGGTGCAGAATGTCATTCGCAACTACCCCGACATGTCAGAGCTGCTGCATAAAGTGCGGGCCGTCTGTTCGCGCTTCCGGCGTTCACACCCTGCCGCTGCTCCCCTGTCTGCGCTCCAGCGTAACTTCGGCCTTCCCGCTCACCGCCTAATATGCGACGTGCCCACCAGGTGGAACTCCACCTTGCACATGCTGGACAGACTGTGCGAGCAGCAGCAGGCCATAGTGGAGTTTCAGCTGCAGCACGCACGGGTCAGTCGCACTGCGGATCAACCCCACTTCACCACCAATGACTGGGCCTCCATGCGAGACCTGTGTGCCCTGTTGCGCTGTTTCGAGTACTCCACTAACATTGCCAGTGGCGATGACGCCGTTATCAGCGTTACAATACCACTTCTATGTCTCCTTGAGAAAACACTTAGGGTGATGATGGAAGAGGAGGTGGCCCAGGAGGAAGAGGGGTCATTTTTAGCACTTTCAGGCCAGTCTCTTCAAAGTGACTCAGAGGGAGGTTTTTTGCAACAGCAGAGGCCAGGTACAAATGTTGCCAGACAGGGCCCACTACTGGAGGACGAGGAGGACGATGATGAGGAGGAGGAGGTGGAGGAGGATGAGGATGAAGCAGGTTCACAGCGGGCTGGCACCCAACGCAGCTCGGGCCCATCACTGGTGCGTGGCTGGGGGGAAACACAGGACGATGACGATACGCCTCCCACAGAGGACAGCTTGTCCTTACCTCTGGGCAGCCTGGCACACATGAGCGACTACATGCTGCAGTGCCTGCGCAACGACAGCAGAGTTGCCCACATTTTAACGTGTGCGGACTACTGGGTTGCCACCCTGCTGGATCCCCGGTACAAAGACAATGTGCCCACCTTACTTCCTACACTGGAGCGTGATAGGAAGATGCGCGAGTACAAGCACACGTTGGTAGACTCGCTACTGAGAGCATTCCCAAATGTCACAGAGGAACAAGTGGAAGCCCAAGGCGAAGGCAAAGGAGGAGCAAGAGGTCGCCAACGCAGCTGTGTCACGGCCAGCTCCTCTGAGGGCAGGGTTAGCATGGCAGAGATATGGAAAAGTTTTGTCACCACGCCACAGCTAACTGCACCACCACCTGATACGGAACGTGTTAGCAGGAGGCAACATTTCAATAACATGGTGGAACAGTACCTGTGCACACCCCTCCACGTACTGACTGATGGTTCGGCCCCATTCAACTTCTGGGTCTCCAAATTGTCCACGTGGCCAGAGCTAGCCTTTTATGCCTTGGAGGTGCTGGCCTGCCCGGCGGCCAGCGTTTTGTCTGAACTTGTATTCAGCACGGCAGGGGGCGTCATTACAGACAAACGCAGCCGCCTGTCTACAGCCAATGTGGACAAGCTGACGTTCATAAAAATGAACCAGGCATGGATCCCACAGGACCTGTCCATCCCTTGTGCAGATTAGACATTAACTACCTCCCCTTAAATATATATTATTTTACTCCAGGGCACTTCCTCATTCAATCCTATTTTTATTTTCATTTTACCATTATATTGCGGGGCAACCCGAAGTTGAATGAACCTCTCCTCTGTCTGGGTGCCGGGGCCTAAAAATATCTGACAGTGGCCTGTTCCAGTGGTGGGTGACGTGGAGCCTGATTCTCTGCTATGACATGAAGACTGATTCTCTGCTGACATGAAGCCTGAATCTCTGTTATGGGACCTCTCTCCTCTGCCTGGGTGCCTGGGCCTAAATGTGTGACAGTGGCCTGTTCCAGTGGTGGGTGACGTGAAGCCTGATTCTCTGCTATGACATCAAGACTGATTCTCTGCTGACATGAAGCCAGATTCTCTGTTACGGGACCTCTCTCCTCTGCCTGGGTGCCTTGGCCTAAATATCTGACAATGGACTGTTCCAGTGTTGGGTGACGTAAAGCCTGATTCTCTGCTATGACATGCAGACTGATTCTCTGCTGACATGAAGCCAGATTCTCTGTTACGGGACCTCTCTCCTCTGCCTGGGTGCCTGGGCCTAAATATCTAACAATGGACTGTTCCAGTGTTGGGTGACGTAAAGCATGATTCTCTGCTATGACATGCAGACTGATTCTGTGCTGACATGAAGCCAGATTCTCTGCTATGGGACCTCTCTCCAATTGATATTGGTTAATTTTTATTTATTTTATTTTTATTTTTATTCATTTCCCTATCCACATTTGTTTGCAGGGGATTTACCTATATGTTGCTGCCTTTTGCAGCCCTCTAGCTCTTTCCTGGGCTGTTTTACAGCCTTTTTAGTGCCGAAAAGTTCGGGTCCCCATTGACTTCAATGGGGTTCGGGTTCGTTACGAAGTTCGGGTCGGGTTCGGATCCCGAACGCGAACATTTCCGGGAAGTTCGGCCGAACTTCTCGAACCCGAACATCCAGGTGTTCGCTCAACTCTAGTCAAGTGCTTACTGCATAATTGATGTGAACGGAGAATGAAGGAGGGAGGCCGGCTGTCATCCATGTTGACATGTGCGGTCCGGCGTGCCTGAATCGCCACTGCGCATGTCCATGTGATGTGTAATTCATGCTTCTGACTTGCGCTATCCTCGTCATATGGCGCATGCGCTTTCAAGCCATAAAATCAAGTCGGCCATCTTAGATGAGGGTGAAATCGACCCGTTGTTCTGCACAGGCGCACAACTAACAGTCAAGTCCGGTACATTGCAGGATCAAAGTGGTAGTGGCATATAAACATGGCCTATAGTTACAAAGGTGGGCTAAGTGGGCTCGGGTGAAGGTTACCACAACTTCATCGAAGTGAAACCGCCAGCCGTGACCAAAGAGCGAGTGCGCATATGCATGTGAGTGCAGAGTCGCACCGCTACAGCGATCAAAAACCCACACATCACCACCATAACAAGAGGGTTCTCCTCATAACCACCCACCATGCATGTAGCAGACCATAACAGAAAAAAACACAAGAATTTAAAAGCATTTTGATGAACCAATAGCTTCAGTGCATCGTAATCGCACTACCAACATGAATGCACTGCCACTTCTCCTCTCCTCAGACTCCGCAACGTACCATCTAGAAAAAATATATAATAAATTTAAAAGAAGAAAAATTGATTTAAAAACTTGCAGAATAAACAAGAATCTATGTTTTATACACACAAATCACATAATTAACACAGGGACAGTCGACATTAAGAGCATGAGTACAGGGCAAACCACGTGACTAACCAACCCCAACCTTGTAATCCACATTCAGACCATGCGGTTTGAGGGAATCTAATGTATAGATCCATTTTAACTCTCTCTTTTTTAAGAGGCCAATCCTGTTGCCGCCTCTCCTAGGCATTGGTACATAATCAATAATGCAACATTTCAGGTCTTTCTCTGTGTGTTTGAAGTTGACAAAATGTTTTGACACTGGTAAATCCAGTTGTTTTTTCCTAACGCTAAGTCGGTGGTTGTTGAACCGTGTCTTGAAATCAGTGGTCGTCTCACCGACATACACAACTGGAGTCACAAGTCAGATAATGCCGTATCTGATATATAACCCCAGTCTGAGGGTGTGTGAAGGTCCTACCCTTGAGGATATACTTGCAATTCACGCAAGACAAACAGGGAAAACAGCCGACACTGCTACCTGTCAGTGTCAGTTGCCTTGTTGTTTTTAAAGTCCCCACATCAGCCCTCACCAGTTGATCTTTAAGGCTCCTAGACCTGTGGTAGGACATGATGGGAGGAGAGTGAAATTCCTTGACTGCACCATGGCAACCACCCAGTATGTTCCAGTGGCGTCGAATAATATTGCCTATGTCTGTACTTTGTTCACAGTGAGTTGAGATAAAGGGGATCCTGGTCATTTGTATTTGTTGTGTTTTTCTTTTTAGGATACTATCCCTATTAAGTTGACTAACCAATTCCTTTTTTTCTTGTAGTAATTTAATTGGATAACCCCGTTTCTCAAATTTATGCATCAATGTATCTAACGTACTGTCAGCTACCAAAGGGTCTGAAACAATGCGTTTGGCCCTCAAGAACTGAGAGTACGGAAGAGATCTCACCATAGATCTAGGATGGTTACTGCTATAGTTGAAGTGCTAGTGTGTAAATTGTCTCTAGGTATGTTCAAATCTTAGAATGTAATAGTTCTATTCGCCATCTGCTGGTTATAAAGGTAAATTGCATTCTGATTTTTTTGGTTTCTGTTTTTACTTTCGTTATCGTTCTTTGCTTTCGCGATTGTGAAAGGAGCGGTAACGTTGCTACATCTGTATGTCAGTAGCGTGTTCCTGTCGGTCGGCTTAGTAAACAGTTCTGTCTGTAACCTGCCATCTGACAGGATCACGCGGGTGTCCAGAAACTGCATTTCTACATAAGAGTGCACCAGAGTGAATTGCAGTGCATTATCGATTCCATTGAGGAATCTATGGAAATCAAAAAGTTGTTCAATATCGCCAGTCCAGATGAGGAAGATGTCGTCTATGTACCGCCACCACGCCCTGACATATTGGAAGTGGTGGCTTCCACAGACGACATCCTCCTCAAATCGACGCATGAAAATATTGGCGTAGGTTGGGGCCACATTGGACCCCATCGCCACGCCCTGTTCTTGAATGTAGTAAGAATCTTGAAATAAGAAGTAATTATACCTCAACACAATTTCCAACAAAGATATAATAAACTGTTGGGAATAGTGAGTGAGTGAAGATTTATCCAACATCAAGGAGACTGCAGCTAGTCCTTTCTAATGGTCTATTGAGGTGTAGAGTGAGGTGACATCAAACGATGCCAATATCACCCCCTGTACATCCACCAAATCAACCTCCTGCAATTTAAGCAAAAAATCGGTAGTATCTCGAATGTATGAGCTGCCTCCACATGCAAAGCTACGTAAAACTTTGTCAAGGAAGATGGCAACATATATCACCCAAAAAAATAAAAAAATAAAATATATATATATATATATATATATATATATGTGTGTGTGTATATATATATATATATATATCACACATATAAATATATGTATATACATATCACATATATTTATTAATTATATATATTTATTAATTATGGGTATATCATTTATAAGCGTTGATGGTATAGTGTGTCTAAATATACTTTTTGTAAAATAATGGCACCCCATTTAGTCGGTGGTTGTAATAGCTGCATGCTTATTAGACAAATACTTACCTGAATCAAGCATCCAGCGACGGCTCCGGACTCTCCGCCTCCTTACCAGCGATGCCGGCGTCTTCCGGGTGTAGGGCTGATGTCATCGGCGCAAGCGCACTGAGGAAGGAGCAGTCAAGCGAGCATCCTTCTCTCAGAGCGCCTGCGCCGAATGAGGAACGGTATGGCGCAGGCGCGGGATTTCAGCTGCAAACAGGGCCAGCGGAAGGAGGAGAGCGCTCGCTGGCCCTGTGAATCAAGTGGAGGAGGGGGCGTTTTTTTAGACCGAGGATGCGGCGGCTACCATCAAGTCCGCCCAACTTGCTGGTAGTGAAGAAATTTGCATATCACAAAAGTACTATTTTTAAAGAATAGGAGAGGGGCATATATGGACTCTGCGTACATTAGCGATTATATTAAGTCCAATACTGAAAATTGCTGTTTGCGGGGTGACAGAAGCCCTTTAATACATCACAGTAGTGAGAGTGTCAACGAAAGCTGAAAATTACAGTCATTACTGGGAATGTTGAATTTTGCTATGCGCATTATCCCACAGGGTAGGTCATTCATTTCCCGTCTGTTGGCCCTTCTTCCCGCGGCACCACAGCTGGATACTTCAATACAGATAGATGGTCAGGCAGTGGCAGATTTAGTCAAGTGGGACCAGTTTTTAAGCCACTTGAACAGGATTTCTTTCTTCATCCCTGCTGCTACTAGTTCAACTACTAGTTCAACATTTTACCAATTTTGCCGAATACAAACCCCTGCTCTGCATAGGTGACAGGGACCTAATTTTTTTTAAATCGTCTGTTCAATTGGTGGGTGACATGAACGCAGATTTGCCGTGAATAAACCCCTGCTCTGCATAGTTGACAGGGCCCGAAATTTTTAAAAATCGTCTGTTCCATTGGTGGGTGACATTAACCCATTTTTGCTGATGAAAAACCTCTGCTCTGCATAGTAAGGGTGGGAAAAACCTCTGCTCTGCATAGGCAGTAAGGGTGGGATGACGAATCTGTCGAATCCACGAAACCCTCGAATTCTGCTGTATTTGTGGACTCGAATCCCAACGTAATTTACGAATCCCAACGTAATTTACGAAATAATCCCGAGACGCCTGCCATTTCCCTACCCGTGAAATTTCCCTAGTAAAACCCTAAGCAAGCACCGCATAACAGCAACCTGAGGAGCGCACTCACCTCGGGTCCCGGGCGGCCGCCTCTGCCAGTGGGACAGTGGGTGAAACTCTCTGGATTCGTTTGCACAGCTCTCCTGCCAAGTTTTTTTTCTCCACCCACAAAAGAGGGAGGAGGAGGTTCAGACAAACTGACGCGGTTTGAGCCTCTTCAGCCGCCATCCTCAGGTTGTTGGTTCTCTGGCGGCTTCCGTAGTCATCTGCTGGCGCCTTATCTGCTGGCTGCTGCACTGCAGAGATGTGTTTGTGAGCTCCGGGGTAAGTTGTGTGCGCAGCTCTGTGCTCTCCTATGTTTCTCATTGCACTCACTGAACTGCTTTACGTCTCATAGCAAGTCCGTAGTTCAGCCTCTTGAAACTACAGCACTGAGCATGCTGTCAGGAGAGGGTTGGAGTAGTAGTAGTAACTTCTTGTAAGTTGTGTTGCGCTGGTCTGCTGCTGTCTATTGATATGTGAATGGCAGGCTGATGATGGGGGTCATAGTACCAACCTACTTCCCAATGATCTTGTCACTTTTCTGTAGACACAAGAAGTCCCTCTCTTATGAGACATGCATAGGGTGCAGTCTAACTGTGACTGCACACACCTGAAGCTGTCCTATAGACCAAGCCTGTGGTCCTCATTACAGGCAGATATTGGGAACTTTTGGATGTAACTGCTTGCTCCTCCTCCGAGGTGAGAGCTGCATTTACATGTTGTGATCCTTTTTCTCTGTATGGGGATGATTTTCTAGTACCATGTCTGTGAGAATTCATCCCCATAGAGATCCATTGTTTCTAGACAGCACATCCCTGGACGATTTGCTGACCAGGTACAATGATTTTTGTTGCAATCCGAACAACGTGGTCACCCAATGAGCGAGTGTTCAGAAATCCGGAATCCTGATACGGCAGAGGGGCACGCTCCTGGATTTCACTGTATTCGGCATAGCCAGATTCCAGTTCACCACTACCTACAAATGGGGGCACCTATACCAGGCTGCATATACTGGGGGCTACTATACCAGGCTACCTATACCAAAATTCAAGTGATATAGCTAAGCTTGCTGTTGCTAACTGCACTATTCTCAATGCATATTGACATCTTCTGTGCAGGTCACGCTCAAGTACCGCTGTTGCCTGTAGTGGAGACCCGACCCGACCTTGTTTCGAGCCGCCGAGAAGGACATCAACCTTGCCCAGAGCAACACAGCTGGTCCTTCTTGTTTGTTGTGCAGGTAGGTACTACAACACCAATACCTGGCTACCTAATACTGTGGGCAACTATACATGGCTACATAATACTGTGAGCAACTATACCAGGTTACCTAATACTGTTGGCTTCTATACCTGGCTACTGATCCTGGGGGCAACTATACCTGGCTACGTACAAATGGGGGCATCTATACCAGGCTACATATACTTGGGGGCTATTATACCAGGCTACCTAAACCAAAATTCAAGTGACATATCTTACTACTGCTGCACTTTAATTGCAAATGCACCTCTTTTGTGCAGGTCCTGTTCAACTATGTGTTTTGACTGGGAGGTTTATATTGCTGTGTTACTTACTAGAGGGGGTTCTATACTGAGGGGAAGTATCTAGTCTACTAAGGGGGAATTATATTGAGGTGGCACTCTGCCTGAAAGTGACATAAAAAAATAAATAAAAATAAGTCTTTAACCCTACATTTTGTAGTGCTCCCTGTCACTGCTCCCTTCTTCTCATGCCTGCCCCCTCAATATAATGCCTCCTTAGTAGACTAGATACTGCCCCTCAGAATAGAGCCCCCTCTAATAAGTAACATAGCAATATAAACCTCCCAGTCAAAACACATAAGATATACCCTGGTACTTGAACAGGACCTGCACAGAAGAGGTGTATTTGCAATTAAAGTGTAGTAGTAAGCTATATCACTTGATTTTTGGTATAGGTAGCCTGGTATAGTTGCCCCCAGTATATGGAGCCTGGTATAGATGCCCCCATTTGTAGGTAGCCCGGTATAGTTGCCCCCAGGATAAGTAGCCAGGTATAGTAGCCCACAGTATTAGGTAGCCTGGTATAATTGCTCACAGTATTAGGTAGCCATGTATAGTTGCCCACAGTATTCGGTAGCCAGGTATTGGTGTTGTTAAAAGTACCTACCTGCACAACCATCAAGAAGGACCAGCTGTGTTGCTCCGGGCAAGGTTGATGTCCTGCTCGGCGGCTCCAAACAAGGGCGGGTCAGGTCTATACTGCAGGCAACAGCGGTATTTGAGCCTGACCTGCACAGAAGATGTCAATATGCAATTGAGAAATAGTGCAGTTAGCAACAGCAAGCTTAGCTATATTACTTGAATTTTGGTATAGGTAGCCTGGTATAGTAGCCTGTAGGTATAGATGCCCCCATTTGTAGGTAGCCAGGTATAGTTGCCGCCAGGATAAGTAGCCAGGTATAGTAGCCCACAGTATTAGGTAGCCTGGTATAGTTGCTCACAGAAGCATCACAGGCAGAGGATCAGCTGGACAGCCAGGCAACTGGTATTGTTTAGAAAACATGTCAGCCTCCAAATCCCCCTCACTTCAGGTGTTTTAAAGGACAACTGAAGTGAGAGATATATGGATGCTGCCATGTTTTTCCTTTTTTAAACAATACCAGTTGCCTGGCAGCCCTGCTTCTCTATTTGGCACCAGTAGTGTATGAATCACACCAGAAACAAGCATGCAGGTAATCTTATCTGATTTGACAAAAATGTCTGATAAACACCTGAACTGCTGCATGCTTGTTCAGGGCCTATCGCTAATGTTTTCGAGGTATAGGATCAGCTGGACAGCCAGGCAACTGTTATTGCTCAAGTAATGGCAGCCTCCATATACCTCTCATTTCAGTTGTCCTTAAGGTTACTTTCCTTCTGTGTTGACGAATACTTTATTAAAAAAGTAAGGACTCTTTATTTTTTCATATTAAAAGAATGTTGAGTTTGGATCACTTTGTTTTACACCGTTCACACAATTCTTATGTACAGGATTCGTAGGATTCAAGATTCGAAAAATTCGATATATTTGAGAACCTATTCGGATTTGAAAAAAATTGGATTCGTCCCACCAAAATTTGTCTTTAATTGACGCGCGCCACCTCCTTTCATTCGATCCTTCCGCTTTAAAAACTTGTCCCACATTTCCGCTCGATCACCTTTCAGCCATTGACCTCCCTTAGATGTGGTATCCCTTTCTCAAGCTCCCTCTCCGACGTTATTTATCGTCACTACCTCCCCGAGTCGGGAGTGGGTAATTTCCGCGCGCCCCCTCCTTTACTTGGAAGCTTTGGCTTCAATAATTTGTCCCACATTTCCGCTTGATCACATTTAATTTCATACATTGACCTCCCTTGGATGTGGTATCCCTTTCTCATGCTCCCTCTCCGGCGTGAAACCCTGATTTGCCTCTAACCGTGATCAACATGGTAGGCGCAGAAAATAACATCGAAAGTTGATAGAGAAGATATCTAATTGGATCAAAGACATCACGGGGACATGCGACATGGTGGAGCAGTATGTGTGCACATGCCTACACATACTGACTGATGGGTCTGCCCCCTTCAACTTCTGGGTCTCCGAATTGGGCACATGGCCTGAGCTTGCCCTTTACGTCTTGGAGGTGATGGCCTGCCCTGCAGCCAGCGTATTCTCTGAACGTTTTATTTAGCACGGCTGGAAGGGGTTATCACAGGTTATATTTCCCAATGTTGTGGGGTGTAGCCTAATTTAAACAAAAACAAGAAATTAAAACAAAAAAACTGTGTTGGCTACCTCCTCCTCCTCCTCCACAGCCGCTTCCACCTACACTGCCACATCCACCGCCTCCTCAACCTCCTACTCCATATGGACCTCGTCCTCCTATATCAAGATTATTATTTTTTATTTTTATGTATTTTATGTCATTTTAAGTCATTTCCCTATCCGCCACATTTTGATGCCATTTGCAGTCCTCTAGCCCTTTCCATGACTTTTTTAGAGCCATTTTAGTGCAACAAAGTTCAGGTCCTTATTGATTTCAATGGGGTTCAGGGTCAAGTTCAAGTTGTAAAGTTCGGCCGAACCCGTCGAACCCGAACATCCAGGTGTCTGCTCAACTCTAACCATGACTTCTCGACTACACCAGAGGAAAGCAAATTAACATAAAGGCACTTTAAATGTGTTGTTTATAATCTACTGAATACACTGTATTCCCATGCACCCCTTCCACCACAAACAAGGGTATATGGTTGAATCTTACTTTTCTCATCCTCCTTTTCCTCTTCCATCATATCAACATGCTTATTTGTCGCATATATGCCCTTCGCATATAATGTTTTACAGGGTCAGCTCACCTGCAGGCCCTCGTATATAATTTTTTAAAGGGTCAGCTCACCAGCAGGCCATCGCATATAATGTTTTACACGGTCAGCTCACTAGCAGGCCTTCACCTACAATCTTTTACAGGGTCAGCTCACCTGAAGGCCCTCGCATATAATTTTTTAGAGGGTCAGCTCACTTGCATACCCTAACCTACAACCTTTTAGAGGGTCAGCTCACCAGCAGGCCCTCACATATAATCTTTTACACGGTCAGCTCACCAGCAGGCTTGCACCTAAAATATTTTGCAGGGTCAGCTCACCAGCAGGACCACACCTCAAATCTTTTACTGGGTCAGCTCACCAGCAGGCCCTCGCATATAATGTTTTACAGGATCAGCTTACCAGCAGGCCCTCACATATAATTTTTTTACAGGGTCAGCTCACCAGCAGGCCTTCACTTACAATCTTTTACAGGGTCAGCTCATCTGCAGGCCCTCGCAAATAATGTTTTAGAGGGTCAGCTCACCTGCAGGCCATCATCTACAACCTATAAGACGGTCAGCTCACCAGCAGGCCCTCATCTAAGATCTTTTACAGGGTAAGCTCACCTCACCTGCAGGCCCGCACCTAAAATCTTTTACAGGGTCAGCTCAACTGCAGGCCCGCACCTAAAATCTTTTACAGGGTCAGCTCACCTGCAGATCCTCACCTAATTATACCTAATAGGTAATTTGCTTGCATGCTGCCTTGCTTGGATGTGGTAGACCTAGCTGTTAATCAGGCTTCTTCTCCGGAATCGAACACTGATTCACCGTTACCCGTGGTCACCATGGTTTGGAGCTGAAAATAACATTGAAAGTTGATAGGGAAGACATCGATCGGCCCTAGGTCATCTAGAGTCACCAAAGCAGCAGCAGGCCCTCGCCCATAATGTTTTAGATGGTCAGATCAGCAGGCCCTTGCTCCAAATGTTTTTTGAGGGTCACCAGCAGGCCATCAACAGTGATGAGCGGCAGGGGCAATATTCGAATTCGAGATATTTTGTGAATATTTGGGCAAATATTTGTCATATATTCGCAAATTTGAGAAATCGTGATCTCCAGTCATTATTTTTTTGATTGCGAAAATCGGCAATTAGAAAATTCACGATAAGAAAATTTGCGATCAATACTACTCCTAAAGGCAACCTTCCAATTGGTTGCTAGGGATGTTGCTAAGTGCCGATATTCGCAATAAATTTGCGGTAAATTTGCAATTAGAATATTCGTGAATATGAATATATAGCACTATATTCTAAATATTCGCAAATTCTCAAAGTGGCGATATTCACGATTAAAATTCGCTACTTGAATATTCGAGCTCAACACTAGCCTTCAACCATAATTTTTTAAGGTTGCGTATGATGCCCTCCTTCATATGTAACAAAGGGGGTATTGAAGTGCCGGTTCCTTGTAATTTTTGGCATCCCTTTCACTTAGTGCATAGTAGTGTTGAGCGAGCATGCTCGGCCGAACTGCTGTTCGGCTCGAGCATCGCTATGCTCGGCACATTGGAGTGCTCGGCCAAATACTGAGGGTGCTCGAGTACAATTTAATACAATGAAAGTCAATGGGAGACCCAAGCATCTAACCAGGCACCCCCTGCTCTGAAGAAGAAACGGTGTCTGGTTCACAAAAAAAGGTTAGAAATGGATGGAAACTCCATCAAAATGGCTTGGAACCAGCATTAAGAGGATGGCTGGATGCGTCTTTGACTACTATTATCTACGACATACAATAAACAACCACACAAAGGCTATATGCCAAAAGCCATGTATATGCCAGCCATCAATCTATCCATGAGACAGATGACAGACTGAGTCAGCATACCTTACAAAGGCAGTCTTGTGCATTATGAGACATTCCAAACCAGCTCTCAGCTGACTGAGAGCCAGTAAGCCTCAAAGTTACTTCAGATCTGTTGGATGGCTTGGGTGGACCTGTGCACCTAGATCAATATTATTAGGGTGACAAAAAGTTTTCTGATTGTCCTAACATAATCTAAAACCTTTCTATTCAGTTTTGTCATGTAAAAACTCATTTGTATAAACATGGGCATATGGGAAAGACATGCAAATGAGCAGAATCTGCCTTGTTTTTCAGCTGAAAAGCCATTTGTATGGAAAATTAGCGATCTACACTACTCATGAACAGCGCCATCTATTGGTGTCATAGTCTTATGACAAGACTAATAGTCTTGTCATAAGATAAAGTAAAATGAGAAAGGACGATTCCGGCACTTATAATTCTTCCCATAAAATCTTCTTCTTTATTGAATCAAGAGAAAGATTTTATGGGAAGAATTATAAGTGCCGGAATCGTCCTTTCTCATTTTACTTTGCCTACGTCCAGGAACTTGCTGGCTTGACTCCGGGCACACGGGTTACACCATACCAACTAGGTGAGCTGGACAAACGTTATGTCTTGTCATAAGACTATGAAACCAATAGTTGGCGCTATTCTAATCGCAAATTTTTATTGAGAATTTTCCATGCATAAGGCTACACTAATAGTCTTGTCATAAGACTCCTTGTCTAATAGTCTTATCATAAGACTATGAAACCAATAGATGGCGCTGTTCATGAGTAGTGTAGATCGTGAATTTTCTATGCAAATGGTTTTTCAGCTGAAAAACAATTCACATTCTGCTCAATTGCATGTCTTTCCCATATGCCTATGTTTATGCAAATTTGTTTTTACATAACAAAACTGTATAGAAAGGTTATTGAATATTATGTTAGGACAATCAGAAAACTATTTGTCACCCTAATGATATTGATCTAGGTGCGCAGGTCCACTCAAGCCATCCAACAGATGTGAAGCAACTTTGAGGCTTACTGGCTCTCAGTCAGATAAGAGCTGGTTTGGAATGTCTCATAGTGCACAAGGCTGCCATTGTAAGGTATGCTGACTAAGCCTGTTATCTGTCTCATGGATAGATTGATTGCTTGCACATACCTGGCTTTTGGCATATAGCCTTTGTGTGATTGTCTATTGTTTGTAGTAGATAATAGGTGTCCAAGATGCATCCAGATATCCTCTTAATGCTGTTTCCAAAAGATTTTGATGGGGTTTCCATCAATTTCTAACCTTTTTTGTGAACCAGACACCCTCTTCTCTTCCGAGCACGGGGTGCCTGGGGTTCTCCCATTGACCTCCATTGTGCTCGGGTGCTCGGTAGAGCACACGAGCATACCGATGTGTTCGGCCCGAGCACACAAGCACTTTGGTGCTTGATCAACATTAGTGCATAGGCTTTATGAGTGTATGAGTCCCACTACATGAATAATTGTACCACAATGTTAATGATGCTCTCCTTTATGTGATATACAGATTGTATTGAAGTGCCTCTTCCTTGTAATTTTTGGCAGCACTTGCACAGAGACATCTATTGGTTTCATAGTCTTATGACAAGACTATTAGACTATGAGTCTTATGACAAGACTATTAGTCTTGTCATAAGACTATGAAACCAATAGATGGTGCTGTTCATGATTAGTGTAGATCGCAAATTTTCCATGCAAATCGTTTTTCAGCTAAAAAACAAGGCAGATTCTGCTAATTTGCATGTCTTTCCCATATGCCCATGTTTATGCAAATTAGTTTTAACATGACAAAACTGTATAGAAAGGTTATTGAATATTATGTTAGGACAATCAGAAAACTATTTGTCACCCTAATGATATTGATCTAGGTCAGTGGTGGGCAAACTTTTTTGTCAACTGAGCCAAATATCGCCAAAACCACGATTGGAATTTCTTTCGAGAGCCACATTTTTAAAACCTAAAATATTGCGTCAACAGTACCAGTGAGGACTATTAGGGCTCATGCACCTGACCGTGTGCCCGCAAAAAAGTAGCACATGCTGAAGTGAATGGGTCCATGATGCGAGCTGCCCACGGCACTACTTTTTTGCGGTGCGGAGGCACAGCCAGAAGCACCACGGAAGCACACTGTAGCACTCATATCCCGGATCCTGGACCCATTGAAGTGAATGGGTCCATGATGCGGGCTGCACACGGCCGTGTGCAGCCCGCATCATGGACCCATTCACTTCAGCATGCGCTACTTTTTTGCGGTGCGGGCAGTCGGATGCGGATCGCAACCCCATTCAAGTGAATGGGTCCGCGATCCTCATGCAGCTGCCCCATGGTCTGTGTCCGTGGATTGCGGACCGCTATTTGCGGTCCGCAGCACAGGCACGGCGCCCTTACATTCGTGGGCATGAGCCCAGAATGTGTTTTTACATACTTTTATATGTACTTTCTTTTATTTGGATGTTGATTATTATTTCATTTTATCTTTATCATTTTTTACTTTTATTAAACTTGTCTGCAGATGTGGATGTAATGTGGATGACGCACTTATGGGGGATATCTGTGGATGATGCACTTATGGGGGATATCTGTGGATGACGCACTTATGGGGGATATCTGTGGATGACACATATATAGCATAAGATGCTATATAAGTGCCCTCCACAAATATCCCCCATAAGTGCCCTCCACAGATATCCCCCATAAGTGCCCTCCACAGATATCCCCATAAGTGAGTCATCCACAGATATCCCCCATAAGTGCCCTCCACAGATATCCCCCATAAGTGAGTCATCCACAGATATCCCCCATAAGTGCCCTCCACAGATATCCCCCATAAGTGCCTTCCAGTAAGTAAAGTAATGTATTAGTAGGGGGAAGGGAGGAGGCAGGGACACTTGCGGCGGGGCCGGTGCAGTGCCCGGCGCAGTGCACACATCGGGGGCAGCTCCTACCTTCTGCTGCAGGACATTTCGCTCCTCCTGAGCGGCGGCCTCTTCACCACTCGTTACATGGCCGGCAGTGGGCAGCCGAACTAGAGCGCCGCTGCCCGCCCTTCTGCTGCTGTGCGCAGCGTGACATCTCTCCCTCCGTCATGCGCCTCCTGCCCCGCCTGCCTGCTTCATTCATAAAGTGGAAGGAGCAGACAGACAGGGCAGCAGGCGCATGACGGAAATTTTACAAGCAGCTTGAGCGGCGCGATATGGCTGCGCGGCCGCCCACCCGCCAGCCCGCAACAAAGAGCCGTATTAAAGGGTCTAAAGAGCCGCCTGTGGCTCGCGAGCCACGCTTTGCCGACCACTGATCTAGGTAGACAGGTCCACCCAAGCCATCCAACAGATCTGAAGTAATTTTGAGGCTCACTGGCTCTCAGTCAGTAGAGAGCAGGTTTGGAATGTCTCATTGTAAGGTATGCTGACTAAGCCTGTTATCTGTCTCATGGATAGATTGATGGCTTGCACATACCTGGCTTTTGGTATATAGCCTTTGTGTGGTTGTCTATTGTATGTCGTAGATAATAGGCGTCCAAGACGCATCCAGCTATCCTCTTAATGCTTTTTCCAAACCGTTTTGATGGGGTTTCTATCAATTTCTATACTTTTTATGTGAACTAGACACCCTCTTCTCTTCCAAGAAGGGGGTACCTGGAGTTCTCCCATTGACTTCCATTGTGCTCAGGTGCTCGGTAGAGCACACTAGCATACTGATGTGTTCGGCCAGAGCACCCGAGCACACAAGCACTTTGGTGCTCGATCAACAATAGTGTTTATGCATCAGGACTTACCGCAGGTATTCATTCTGTGGGGTATTCTCAAATCCTGACCGGTAAGTGGATCCCGAGGCCTGGAGGTGAGAAACCCTGATATAGATGGATGTATCTTCACATTTTTTCTTTTACTCTATAGTATATACAGTATTTTCTTTATCTCTTCATCTATATTATGGCACATGAGCACATTTGCTAACACAGTGTGCACAAATTGGTGAATAATCAGGGTATAAATAATAAATGTTGTAACAATCAGTGGGTGTGGAACCAGTGGGTGTGGTGTAGTTGATCCAGTTTGACTTTGGGCTAACCGTAAGGGTGTTATCTTGACAGTCCTATGGTATTCACATTTTAAGCCCTATATAGGTTTCTGGACTTCTCTACAGAGGAGGCCACTCCCTCCAGGAGTTCAAGTGTGGTTGACAGTTGACCCACGGGTGTCAGAGATACATGTGTGGGGCACCAAGGTATCAGGCAACACTTGTACTGTGTAACAAGCCCGTCAGGGCAGGCAGAGTTTATGCAAATCCATTAAACAAGTCCACAGGTCAGCACAGGCAGTTCAGAGTCAGTGTAGTGATCAGGCATTGGTTGGTTCAGGATGCAGAGAGTCACAATATAGCAGAGCTGATTAACATATTAGAAGCAGCTGCAAACAGAACCAAAGGAGAGTTAACCATTGTAATACTGCAGAATGAAGTAATGTTCAATGAAGAATATATCCAATAAACACATAAGTCACAGAAGCCTGGGCCCACTGGATAAGCACTGGGACTGCGACAGACACATTGTGAGCTTATATAAAAGGTACTCTGTCACCGTAGAATAAAATAAGAGCCCTAAACGAATTCCTAGCACTGTTCCTACCTATTTAAACAATCCGCCCTAAACGGTGGTCCACAACTGAACGGCAGTCCCTTCCTAAAAAAAATGCAGGGTCTGAATAAGGGAAAGGATAGCAGGGAGACTAATACCAAAAGGCTAATGACAGAATGGCACAGAAATCAGATGGAAAACACTGAAATATACCACGCCGTGGTTGATACAAGGAGAGGCCAAACAAAATCTAAGCAGAACCAGAGACGCAAACCTAGGGGTAGCCAAGGGTCAAAACCAGGATATCTTGTCAAGCCCAAAGGGCCAGTCAGGAGGCAGAGTCAGTCCAAGTTAGAGTTATCCACTCCTGCACGTATGGGTAAAATATTAGTCTCCACAGGTGTCTTTCCTCCTTCAATTATTTCTATGGAATGTCAGAAAATCACACTGATTGTGAAGTACTGCTGCTGTTAGCTGTATGCACTCCTGATAAGATACTCACAGGCGCACGTTAATATGCAGACACTTCAGACAAGCGCTATAGTTACGAGCACATCATGGTCCTCCTTCCCATTGGTGATCCTACAATCAAATGAACAGGCGTACTGTTTACTGTATAAACAAAAAAAACAGGGCGCACCATAGGGTGAAAACTTATGGGAAATTTGAATGAACTCCAAAACGGTTGTGCAAATGTAGGCACAACACTATTGAAGACGTGTCGGGAATAGAATCAATCCCCAATGGATAGGTTGGTATGCAGCCACGGATGCAGGTGTCCTCAGATGAGCGTGCCTGGGCCCACACGGAGGATAAATGCAAAGTAGAAGAACCAACCAGATGCGAATGGCGATTCTTCAGAAGTATTTATTACAAACTCACTATGCGTTTCGGGGACAAATTCCCCTTCATCAGGTGCATAATGTTGCATAACAGATTAAACAAACATGCTGGGTATATATACACAAGTGACCACATGCAGATAATCAGGGTCAAAGGGGAGGTGGGCGGTATCCCAAAACGACCTCAAGACTGAATCATAGAGGCAATTGCACAAACAAAAAGGATAGAACATATACACAAATATAATGCCACATTGGGCTTATAGACCATGAAATAAATGTATTCTTGTTAGGGACAAACACACACGCCGCTCCTAGATGCCGCACCTCACATCGGAGGAACGCCGACGTCACCACTGGGTCACATGATCGCAGGTCCGACCATGTGACCACAGCGTGACCCGGGCGAAGCAGGCCGTTACCAGGCAACGTGACGCTCCCAGGCCGACATGAAGGAAAGCTCGGCACTCAGGGAGAGAAGACGTCACATGGCCAACAGGGGGCTACCTGCAGCGCTACAAGATAGAGAGAGCCACTCACCAGAAAAATTGGTGGGCAGGGCCCCAGAAAACAATATGGTGATCCTACAAGGAGTTCGCTCTAATAGTGAAGCACCGTCTCCAATGTATGTATGAACAGGTATTTATTATACTCACAAACTTCCATAAAAGTATAGACAAGTCAAAGGTAAAACACAGCAGCCTTGTGCACGTCCGACCCGGGTTTCGCCTCAAGCTTCGTCAGGGGCATAGGTTTCAATCATCCACACTTGCGCTAAAGTATCCACCCCAATCTCCTCCTTCATTACACTCTATCAATGTGCAGTGGCCAAAAACGGGTTGTTTAATGTTCTGTATTTGTCGTGACGCCATTTGCAGTGTGCGCAGGGTACTATCACAGGGCCCTCCCAAGGTGTTATAACTCACGTCCCAGGCTAGGAATGCCAGAGTGGTGTGATTGCCTATAATGTCTCTGTATGGTGATGATAATGGTGTCAACAGTGTCTCCTACCTGGGTACGGCTGGACTCCTGGCTCACTTGCAATAAATTGAGTGTAGTGATAGTAGGAGTAATAGAGGAATATTGCAGCAGACATTGATATCCAGAGCTTTGGTAAAGTTCAAACTTGTCTTTACTGAAGATAACTTTCATCCAAGCAATGTACAGCTTTGGTCTTAGGTCCCAGCAGGCTTTGTCAATGAATGAATCTTCTGCTCTATAAACCTGGAGCTTGCAGGAAAGGACGTCTGCTTGTTAGCTCTAAAACTGTGGCACTAATTTGGCTTCTGCACTTCTTTATATCTTCTTCTTTATGGGGACTGTCTAGCTGAGGAGGAATATGGCTTCTCCTGGGTCTCTGGTACTTGTACAATAAAAGAGCAAGGATTTAACAAGGCAAAAAAATCTCATTTTATTAATTATAAATCACATGAACATTACAGGTGAGACTCAAAAGGGACAGAACATGGAGACTGGGCCACAAAAGGGCTCTGCAATGTGGAGAATCACAATGGGGGATAATGTGACCATATACTTCCTTCTCCACCAAGGGTGTAGGCTGTGGGAATAGTCCACACCTCCACAGATGTGTAGCTAAGCTGGAATGAACCATTCCAGCTTAGATATACTAAACTGTAGCTAGCTCCTTACCAACGCATTGCTGCCACCTGCTGGTGAACATGGAAAATTACAACAATAATGTACATTTAACATGGTTTATGCACATTGGTGAATGACATAATGTAAAATCAAATCAGATGACAAGGTTAAGGCTCTTAACAGATTGTAGCGGGGTAGAGGAGTGACGTAACACAACTCTGGGGTGTTACAAATGTGCTGCACAGATTCACATTAAAAAACACATTAAGTTATCTCTTAAAAATAATACAAACAATAAAACAAACCCCGTCGGGTTAAGTTATCATATTATCAGTTTTCACTCAATATATTTCCATCCTTATCTAAAACTACTATAATTCCATTCATAAAATCACTCCACCACGCAACCTGTCACATGATCTTTATCCACCAGTCATAGTTCCGATAGGTCAGTATATCTAAAGCCCTTATTTTAAACTACAAAGAAAAGGAATATATTTGTGACTCAGGAGAGGTTTCAAATTAAGTTACACATCCTTTCTCTGGAACTGAATATACTATCGTATTATCATGATCTAATAGCCACCGCTCGGTAAATTCTACTACCATAGACCCATTTATAAAAGTGCTCCACCACGTGATCCGACTGATAGTCAGTCACATGGTTTTACACCCACCAATCACAGTTTAGATACACCGGTCAGGTACGCTGAGAGTAGGGTAATTTGCTTTAAACTCCAGGGACATATTTGCTAACCAGTCAGACAGGGTTTCAGGTCAAATTCCAAATTCAATCCTCCTTACAGTCTATCTTAGCCACAGCATCTCCCCCTGGCCGATTCGCCTTCACTTATTCAATCCCCGTGAAGGTAAGTCCCCTCGGGTATTTTTGATGAACAGTTTTAAACAGTTGTGTCTCTAGTCCTTTTTTGATGTTCCTAATATGTTTTTGTATACTTGTTTTTAGTTTCCGCATAGTGTGACCCACATACTGGAGGCCACACGGGCACTCCAGCATGTAGACTACTCCTGCGGTTTCACATGTAATATTCCCCTTGATCTTAAAATTCTTATCTCTTTTCATAGAATGAACGGTTGTCACTCTGCACTGTCTTTTACTTTTATCACTGTTTCTACATGGAAGACAGAACCCACAACAGGAGAATTTATCTCCTCTTTTTCTGCCATTTTCGGTGAGAATAGCACTGTGCACCAGATGATTTCCAAGGTTAAGGGCTTTTTTTAAAAACAATGTCCGGGCGGTCAGGGATTTATTTTCCTATTATCGGGTCGTTTTTTAGTGCCGCCTAATTTTTTCTGATGGTGTTTTTAATAATGCCAGCCTGCGTGTTATATTGTGTAAGGAATGTGAAACGGAAGTCCTTCTTTATTCTTTTCTCTACTTCCTTTCCTTTTGGGATTTCTACTTCTTCAATATTCCTACTGCAACTTATTAGCTCCTCTCTTTTATATCCCTTTTCCACAAATCTATCTTGGATGATCTGACTCTGTTCCCTATATGTGTTAACATCTGTACAGTTGCGATGAATCCTTTTCATCTGTCCCTTCGGGATGCTCCTTAACCAGGGGCTATAATGACAGCTATGAATATCAATGTAACCGTTCACATCTGTCCGCTTAAAGAAGGTTTTTGTTTTCAAAATCCCTCCATCAGAAAAGATCGTAAGGTCTAAGAAGTTCACCGCTTCATTACTGTTACTGCTGGTGAACTTTAAGTTCCAGTTGTTAATATTCAGTTCTCTAATGAATTCTTCCAGTCCCTGTCTTTCCCCTTCCCATATGAGTAAGCAATCATAAATGTACCGCACCCATGTACTAATTATACCTAATGGTGTGATTTTAGACAAGCTTGGTTTAATCTTCTCTTCCTCCCAGAATGCCATGTACAGGTTAGCAAAACTGGGGGCGAATTTTGCCCCCATCGCCGTCCGACCCACTGTAAATAGTAATCATTTCCAAACCAGAAATGCACTTTGTTTTTCAGACATCACTGGATCACTATTCAATTGTCTCCTAATGGCTTCCAGCCCTAATTATTTCGGTATTATAGTATATAGTGAGGTCACATCCACAGTCGCTAACCACATGTTCTCTTTATATGGACCTAGATCTTCCACCAAAGTGATGACACTTCCTGAGTCTTTTAGAAAAGAGGGAGTCTTCATGACATATTTTTGCAAAAAAAAGTCTATGCATTCTGTAAGTTTGCTCGTTAATGGGTTTATGCCTGAAACAATAGGTCTCCTTGGGGGGTCTATCTGACTCTTGTGGACTTTAGGCAAATGAGAAATGACCGGTGTAACCGGAGCTTTTATTGTTAGGTATTCATATTCATTTTTACTTATAATTCCCTCTTTATGCTCCCTTAACAGCAGCCTATCTAGCTCAATTTTATACTGAGGCAATGGGTACTTCTTTAAGACCATATATGTCCCCTTGTCCGATAGTTGTCTCCTTAGTTCGGCCTCGTATTTTTCTACATCCATTACTACAAGTACTCGCCCTTTAGTCTACATTCTGGAGTGCCCGTGTGGCCTCCAGTATGTGGGCCGCACTATGCGGAAACTAAAAACATGTATACAAGAACATATTATGAACATCAAAAAAGGACTAGAGACACATGGAGTATCGCTACACTTTAAAACTGTTCATCAAAAAAAAAACGAGTGGACTTACCTTCACGGTGATTGAATTAGTGAAGGCGAATTGGCGGGGGGGAGATGCTGTGGCTAAGATAGACCGTAAGGAGGTGAAGTGGATTTATGATCTGGACACGATCCAGCCTCGGGGATTGAATGTGGAATTTGACCTGAAACCCTGTCTGACTGGTTAGCAAATATGTCCCTGGAGTTTAAAACAAATTACCCTACTCTCAGTGTACCTGACCGGTGTATCTAAACTGTGATTGGTGGGTGTAAAACCATGTGACTGACTATCAGTCGGATCACGTGGTGGAGCGCTATTATGAATGGGTCTATGGTAGTAGAACGTACCGAGCGGTGGCTATTAGACCATGATAATACGATAGTGTATTCAGTTCCAGAGAAAGGATGTGTAATTTAATTTGAAACCTCTCTTGAGTCACGAATATGTTCCTATTCTTTGTAGTTTAAAATAAGGGCTTTAGATATACTGACCTATCAGAACTTTGACTGGTGGATAAAGATCATGTGACAGGTTGCGCAGTGGAGTGATTTTATGAATGGAATTATAGTAGTTTTAGATAAGGATGGAGATATATTGAGTGAAAACTGATAATATGATAACTTAACCCGACGGGGTTTGTTTTATTGTTTGTATTATTTTTAAGAGATAACTTATGAAGGTTTTTAATGTGAATCTGGGCAGCACATTGATAGAGTGTAATGAAGGAGGAGATTTGGGTGGATACTTTAGCGCAAGTGTGGATGATTGAAACCTATGCCCCTGATGAAGCTTGAGGCGAAAACCCGGGTTGGGGCGTGCACAAGGCTGCTGTGTTTTACCTTTGACTTGTCTATACTTTCATAGAAGTTTGTGAGTATAATAAATACCTGTTCATACATACATTGGAGACGGTGCTTCACTATTAGAGCGAACTCCTTGTAGAATCACCAATGGGAAGGAGGACCATGATGTGCTCGTAACTATAGCGCTTGTCTGAAGTGTCTGCATATTAACGTCCGCCTGTGAGTATATTATCAGGAGTGCATACAGCTAACAGCAGCAGTACTTCACTATCAGTGTGATTTTCTGACATTCCATAGGAATAATTGAAGGAGGAAAGACACCTGTGGAGACTAATATTTTACCCATACGTGTAGGAGTGGATAACTCTAACTTGGAGTGGCTACCTTGAAAATCACGCGGTCCGCCAAAACGCATTGAACTGAGTGTGAATTGAACCCACATCACTTTTGGACCTACTGCGGAAAATTATCCAGGCAACGTATCAGAGGATTTTGTTTTTATTATATTAGGAGGCAGAGTCAGGGTAGAAAGGTCAGAAATCCATCAGGCAATACAAGGCTAGTGAGGAAAACAGCAAGTTGTCCATTTAAATAGGCTGCGGTTCCAAGTGACATGATGCGCCTCACGTAACCCATGATGTCAGTGTGCCTAATGTACGAGCAGCGGCTCTGATTGTCCAGCGCTCCTCCACAGGGAGACCTGTCCTGTCGGCTAACACCAACGGTGCTACAGCGAAGCACGCCTGTCGGCCAGGTATAATACATAATCTAGTCTCTTGAGTGCATATTTGTTCATAAATGGTTTAGACATGCTTTAGGAAAGCAAAACTTAAGAAAACCTCCCAAATGTTTTCTACAAGAACAAGCTTGCAGTATTAATTCAGTCTAGGTTAATTAGGTTCCTGTAGTTATTGGAACACTTGTAATTGTTCCTGATGACAAACGACTCTAACCGTGCTTCAATTATAAGAACTAGCTGCCCTTTATTGCCCCCAGCTTGTTATTTTGTTTGCAGAACCTTAGTTTTTACATCTTGTTTTAAAACCTCTTTTCTTGTAAATGTTAATGATTATTATCTCTGCAAAATAAATGCTTATTTCTGTGAATCTATTAATTGTCTTCATTTAAATTTATCACATGCCAAAAAAACCTGATCCACACAGAGCAAAGAACAACAGTCAGACAGTAAGTGAATACTTTGAGTAAGGGCGCTACTACATGTTCAGGCTCTTTTATGCAGTTTTTGAAGCAAAATCCAGGCATAGATTCATAGAAAAATAAGTCATATCTGTCATTTATACGTTCTCTCCTTTTATGATGCACTACTGATTTTGCCTCCACAAAGGGCATACAAACATGTAGCAGCATCCTAATAAACACTTTTAATATTGCTAAATTGTTAGTATTGGGTATTCAACCACAATTAAGATTTGTACAGTTTTATGATCAATGCATTTTCAGTATTAGACAGACATATCTGAGATACTGTACAGTTTCACATTAATTTGAAGAAATGAATATAATACTATAATATGAATGAATTTTAACTAATCCCATATAATGGAATGTAATGAAGAACATCTGCTGAAACATTGGGATTTTTTCATGCTAATCTATTCAAATAACTGAAAAACTGTTTAGGTTCATGTACATGGGCATTTTAAGGCTTTATACAACCTTAAAGGGGTTATCCCATCATAATGATCACTGTTAAATCAGTTAATGATTTGACAGTGATCATTTTTGTAAATATACTTGATTAACAAATTCCCACCGTTTAGGATAAAATTCATCCCCACGTACCTTATTGTTGTGACTCAGTCTCCCCTGGTTACGGCCACCGCTCTTCTCCAGAATCCCGATGGTCTCCTTCTTTTCTCCCGTCCGGGCCGCTCGCTGTCCTAAACGTGCACGCTGCCAAGCATGCGCGATGGTGACTTCTTCCCGGCCAGAATAGTACAGAGCTGCGAACGCGCACGCCGGCTCTGTACTATACTGGCCAGAAATAAGTCACCATGGCGCATACGCGGTGGCGTGCGCGTTCAGTCCAGCGCGCAGCCCGGCCGGGAGAAGACTTCAATCAAGATGAAGCCCGCCCCCAGCCAGAATCCAGGAAGTGAACGGCGCGGTGGCAGCAGGTAAGTATAA
This sequence comes from Bufo bufo, assembly GCF_905171765.1. Taxonomy (NCBI): domain Eukaryota; kingdom Metazoa; phylum Chordata; class Amphibia; order Anura; family Bufonidae; genus Bufo; species Bufo bufo. The sequence continues at coordinate 459,439,622 of NC_053389.1, read as the reverse complement.
AAAGGCAAAGTGGGATAACCCCTTTAACTCTGCATGAAGTCATACAGTAATATGGCACTCAGACCATAGTGCACCTTATATTAGTATTACTTCTTATAACTACATTTTTTTTCTATCAGATTCCTTATGAATTTGAAAAATGGTGACCATAATGTTGACAGCATGCGCAGTTCAATGATATGTGAATTATATTTGGTGGACAAGCCTTGTGCTATAGAGTAATCACTAAGGAAGGAAAGGACCCTCTAAATACATAAAGTAATGGAACTGTTGCAAACAGCAGGAATGACTCACCCAGGACAATGGAAAAAGGACAGGGAGAATAACAGTCTGTAGTTACCATGTGGACCTTCTGTGTCATGATTGGACTACCACAGATCAGTGCGGAGCAGGTCTGGATTTGATACTTCATAGAGCAAACCTGTGCATCTATTCAGCTATAAACATCATATATGATGTGAACATATGTTAAAAGCTTAATTGTAACTGAAATATAAAATTAGTATTATCTATGCAGTATGGACATACTTAAGACAACTTACATATTAAATGTTTATAATTATAAATTATGCTTTCTTTTTTTTTTTTTATGATCTTTTATTTGACTTTTCTCCAGTTACTGTGAAATTCTGACTTTGGAGGTATCATATATCTTGTTCCTGTTGTGCTTCTATTTTAGCCCTTTCAACTTGTCTTTTAATAAGCTCCTTCCATTGTCACTTTCATTCTAGCCCTCTGGAGCTCTGTTGAACATTTAACTAATGAATGTTTTATAAATGTAACATGGTTTTATAGGAGACAAGACGTCTTTCTTTCCTAAACAGAGCAGCAGGGTCACAAATTTCTTTTCTGTGTTGTTCTAAATTGGCTCAACAAACTATAGAAAATCTAAGAATGAAAGAATTGAAACATGGACAGAGAGTACAAAGATTTGAAGAGGCATAAGAGATCAGAGAGATGAAAACTTAATTCCCATAGGGAAGACTTGTACTGAATATCACATAGGTGAAAACACATTCTGTTCCACCTAATTCTCAATGTGAGTTAATGCCTGAAATACTTTGGTAAATAAGTTAAAGGGGTTCTGCAGTTTTTTTTAAACTGATGATCTATCCTCTGGATAGATCATCAGCATCTGATCCACGGGGTTCGACACCCAGGACCCCTGCCGATCAGCTGTTTGAGAAGGCAGCGGCGTCAACAGTAGTGCCGCTGCCTTTTCGCTGTTTATCGCAGTACAGTGACGTCACGACTAGTATCAATAGCCTGGGCGGGGCTAAGCTCGATTCAAGTGAACAGGCCATTGATACTAATCGTGACATCACTGCACCTGGGGTAAACAGCGGGAAGGCCGCGGTGCTACTGTCAGCACCGCTGCCTTCTCAAACAGCTGATCGGCAGGGGTCCCGGGTGTCGGACCCCTGCCGATCAGGTGCTGATGATCTATCCAGAGGATAGATCATCAGTTTTAAAAAAACTGCACAACTCCTTTAAGTTAAAAACCATATTACAATGTAATCCTATTTTGAAAATTCTCAGTATTATAGGTGTCACTATCTCATAAAAACATCTAGGGGGTAACTTATTAAGCTGATGCAGATTGTGGCACAACAGTTAGTTGCGCCACAATCTGTAAATTCTCCCCACTCCTGCCATGTCTAAGATTGTGGGCATGGCTTAGGAGGGAAGGGGACAGGCTGGGAGGCCCGTCTCATTTACCATTTTCTTCATCTATTTCAGGCGTAGAAAAGGGTCTAAATGTAAGAATGCAAGGAAGCTGTCTTACATTTAGAACTGGCAGAGGATCCTGTGAAGTTATGGAGAGGCCAGCGCTGGGGTTTATTAAGACCGGCGTCTAAAACGATAGAATATTATAACCCGTATTCTTCCAGAGCAGTAGAAGTAAAATGTCTAACTGTTCATTGACACTTAGTGGATGCATTATTCATATGTGGTAACATAGTAAAAAATTAATAGGCAAAGATAAATGCAAACTGTATTTCTAAAACATCCTATAAATAAACCTTTCATACCATAAAGCTTTAGAGGAAAAAATCATATGTAGCTGTCATCCATTCACATGCAAGGCGTACCATGAGTAGATTGCCTTTTCACATCTAAATGGATGTGCTACTTTGCATTAAGACATGAAAAAGCATCCCGAGTTCCCCTCCAGGCTCTCTCTCTCTCTCTCTGGTTACTCCCCACTGCAAGTACAGACACAACGGTGAAAAGTGACCATGGTTAGTGTACTCAATCAGGTCCTTCAACATCTTTGATGTCATGGTCAATAGCAATCTCTGAGGAGTTTGACAAAGTGGTAAACTTCCCTCTGACACCCATTGGTGCCCTGCAATGCAATTCTGGTTGGGGAAGTGGTTTATTATGGCAGCCAGAGTCCTCACTATGGTCTTCAGGTCTGCCATGGTAATCTGTCTACTAGAACATGCCAGATAGAGATGAGCGAATCGAAGTTGACTAAGTGGAATTTGATCCGAATTTCAGGAAAAATTAGATTTGCACTGAATCCGAATTTACTCACGCTTTGTGGTAACGAATCACCTTTTTTCCTAAAATGGCTGCTGCATGTATTTGGAAATGGAGCAAGGAACTCTGGGAACAAGGGATCACACACAATGTCATGCATGCAGCCAATCAGCAGCCAGCCAGCCCTGTGATGACACAGCCCTACAAATAGTCTTAGCCATCTTGGATTCTGCCATTTTCCAATGTACTTAGTGCAGGGAGAGATGTCAGCAGGCGCTAGGGACAGTAGTAGAAAAGACTTTAAAACTTAATTCAGGGAAAGGATAGAAAGGAATCATTCCACAGTATTGAAGCAGAACAGAGTTCAGTAAAAGAGTTTACAGCCTGGGTAATAGGAACAATCCTATTACACCTTGCTGCACTGACTGTGGATCCAAATTGCCATTATACAGCTCTGTAATTCCAGCAAACCATTCTTGTTATTGGGGTGCAAGTGTTGTTTGATACAGCCATTAACAGGGTTTATTGCAAGAAAATATTTATATGTCTTATTTGCCCTTGTGCGGTGCAGTTATGTTCTAAAGTATTTTTTGGTTTGTATTAGTGGGGGAAAAAAGGGCTTATTAGAAGGGATGAGCGAACCCGAACTGTATAGTTCGGGTTCGTACCGAATTTTGGGGGGTCCGTGACACGGACCCGAACATTTTCGTAAAAGTCCGGGTTCGGGTTCGGTGTTCGGCGCTTTCTTGGCGCTTTTTGAAAGGCTGCAAAGCAGCCAATCAACAAGCGTCATACTACTTGGCCCAAAGGGCCATCACAGCCATGCCTAATATTGGCATGGCTGTGATTGGCCAGTGCACCATGTGACCCAGCCTCTATTTAAGCTGGAGTCACGTAGCGCAGCACGTCACTCTGCTATGATCAGTATAGGGAGAGGTTGCAGCTGCGACGTTAGGGCGAGATTAGGCAGATTAACTCCTCCAAAAGACTTCATTCTGTGATCGATCTGCAGCTGTGGATCATTGAAGTGCTATTATTGACTTGGTCACTTTTTTGAGGCTGCCCAGAGCGTTTTTAGATCACTTTTTTTCTGGGGTGATCGGCGGCCATTTTGTGACTTGTGGTGCGCCAGCACGAGCTATCACCAAGTGTATTTAACCATCGATAGTGTGGTTATTTTGTGCTATATCCTACATCAGCTGCAGGCTGAGCCTGTGTCACCGAAGTGCATTTAACCATCAACAGTCTGGTTATTTTTTGGCCATATACTACATCAGCTGCAGGCTGAGCCTGTGTCACCCAAGTGCACTTAACCATCAACAGTCTGATTATTTTTTGGCCATATACTACATCTGGTGCAGGCTGAGCCTGTGTCACCCAAGTGCATTTAACCATCAACAGTCTGATTATTTTTTGGCCATATACTACATCTGGTGCAGGCTGAGCCTATGTCACCCAAGTGCATTTAACCATCAACAGTGTGGTTATTTTTTGGCCATATATTACATCAGGGGCAAGTTGAGCCTGTCACCCAGCGCCTAAAAAATAGACCTGACATTTCTATTCAACCAAATCTGTACTGTTTTAGCTGGTCAAGTTATTTGTATTGACCGTAAAAGCACACTTTTTTTTCTGGGTTGAAAAAGCATTCCCAAATTTGCCATTCTCAAAATAACTAGTTTCTGGTATTTGAGGCCTACTTGAAATCTATCCCAAAAAGAAAATCTTACATTGAAGGTATTGATAGTGTCATTCAGAAAAACCTAAGACACACGCTAGAGTGCTGATAGAAGTGTGATTCTGTGATTAAACCTATACCTGTCACACAGCGCAAAAAAAAACAGGTCTCACATCTCTATTCAACCAAATCTGCACTGTTGTAGCTGGTCAAGTTATTTGTAGTGACCGTAAAAGCAGACTTTTTGTTCTGGGTTGAAAAAGCATTCCCAAATTTGCCATTCTCAAAATAACTAGTTTCTGGTATATGAGACCTACTTGAAATCTATCCCAAAAAAAAAATCTTACATTGAAGGTATTGATAGTGTCATTCAGAAAAACCTAAGACACACGCTAGCGTGCTGATAGAAGTGTGATTCTGTGATTAAACCTATACCTGTCACACAGCGCAAAAAAAAACAGGTCTCACATCTCTATTCAACCAAACCTGCACTGTTGTAGCTGGTCAAGTTTATTGTAGTGACCGTAAAAGCAGACTTTTTGTTCTGGGTTGAAAAAGCATTCCCAAATTTGCCATTCTCAAAATAACTAGTTTCTGGTATTTGAGGCCTACTTAAAATCTATCCCAAAAAGAAAATCTTACATTGAAGGTATTGATAGTGTCATTCAGAAAAACCTAAGACACACGCTAGCGTGCTGATAAAAGTGTGATTCTGTGATTAAACCTATACCTGTCACACAGCGCAAAAAAAAACAGGTCTCACATCTCTATTCAACCAAATCTGCACTGTTTTAGCTGGTCAAGTTATTTGTAGTGACCGTAAAAGCACACTTTTTTTTCTGGGTTGAAAAAGCATTCCCAAATTTGCCATTCTCAAAATTGTGCTGAACGGGAACAATGAGGAAAACATCTAATAAGGGACGCAGACGCGGACGTGGACATGGTCGTGGTGGTGTTAGTGGACCCTCTGGTGCTGGGAGAGGACGTGGCCGTTCTGCCACAGCCACACGTCCTAGTGAACCAACTACCTCAGGTCCCAGTAGCCAGCAGAATTTACAGCGATATTTGGTGGGGCCCAATGCCGTTCTAAGGATGGTAAGGCCTGAGCAGGTACAGGCATTAGTCAATTGGGTGGCCGACAGTGGATCCAGCACGTTCACATTATCTCCCACCCAGTCTTCTGCAGAAAGCGCACAGATGGCGCATGCAAACCAAGCCCATCGGTCTGTCACATCACCCCCATGCATATCAGGGAAACTGTCTGAGCCTCAAGTTATGCAGCAGTCTCTTATGCTGTTTGAAGACTCTGCTGCCAGGGTTTCCCAAGGGCATCCACCTAGCCCTTCCCCAGGGGTGGAAGAGATAGAATGCACTAACGCACAACCACTTATTTTTCCTGATGATGAGGACATGGGAATACCACCTCAGCACGTCTCTGATGATGACGAAACACAGGTGCCAACTGCTGCGTCTTTCTGCAGTGTGCAGACTGAACAGGAGGTCAGGTATCAAGACTGGGTGGAAGACGATGCAGGGGACGATGAGGTCCTAGACCCCACATGGAATGAAGGTCGTGCAACTGACTTTCACAGTTCGGAGGAAGAGGCAGTGGTGAGACCGAGCCAACAGCGTAGCAAAAGAGGGAGCAGTGGGCAAAATCAGAACACCCGCCGCCAAGAGACTCCGCCTGCTACTGACCGCCGCCATCTGGGACCGAGCACCCCAAAGGCAGCTTCAAGGAGTTCCCTGGCATGGCACTTCTTCAAACAATGTGCTGACGACAAGACCCGAGTGGTTTGCACGCTGTGCCATCAGAGCCTGAAGCGAGGCATTAACGTTCTGAACCTTAGCACAACCTGCATGACCAGCCACCTGCATGCAAAGCATGAACTGCAGTGGAGTAAACACCCTAAAAACAAGGAAGTCACTCAGGCTCCCCCTGCTACCTCTTCTGCTGCTGCCGCCTCGGCCTCTTCTGCTGCTGCCGCCGCCTCGGCCTCTTCTGCTGCTGCTGCCGCCGCCTCGGCCTCTTCCTCCGCCTCTGGAGGAACGTTGGCACCTGCCGCCCAGCAAACATGGGATGTACCACCAACACCACCACCTGCGTCACCAAGCATCTCAACCATGTCACACGGCAGCGTTCAGCTCTCCATCTCACAAACATTTGAGAGAAAGCGTAAATTCCCACCTAGCCACCCTCGATCCCTGGCCCTGAATGCCAGCATTTCTAAACTACTGGCCTATGAAATGCTGTCATTTAGGCTGGTGGACACACACAGCTTCAAACAGCTCATGTCACTTGCTGTCCCACAGTATGTTGTTCCCAGCCGCCACTACTTCTCCAAGAGAGCCGTGCCTTCCCTGCACAAACAAGTGTCCGATAAAATCAAGTGTGCACTGCGCAACGCCATCTGTGGCAAGGTCCACCTAACCACAGATACGTGGACCAGTAAGCACGGCCAGGGACGCTATATCTCCCTAACTGCACACTGGGTAAATGTAGTGGCGGCTGGGCCCCAGGCGGAGAGCTGTTTGGCGCACGTCCTTCCGCCGCCAAGGATCGCTGGGCGACATTTTTTTGCCTCCTGTCTCCTCCTCCTCCTACTCAGCTTCCTCCTCCTCTTCTTCCACCTGCTCATCCAGTCAGCCACACACCTTCACCACCACCTTCAGCACAGCACGGGGTAAACGTCAGCAGGCCATTCTGAAACTCATATGTTTGGGGGACAGGCCCCACACTGCACAGGAGTTGTGGCGGGGTATAGAACAACAGACCGACGAGTGGTTGCTGCCGGTGAGCCTCAAGCCCGGCCTGGTGGTGTGCGATAATGGGCGAAATCTCGTTGCAGCTCTGGGACTAGCCGGTTTGACGCACATCCCTTGCCTGGCGCATGTGCTGAATTTGGTGGTGCAGAAGTTCATTCGCAACTACCCCGACATGTCAGAGCTGCTGCATAAAGTGCGGGCCGTCTGTTCGCGCTTCCGGCGTTCACACCCTGCCGCTGCTCGCCTGTCTGCGCTACAGCGTAACTTCGGCCTTCCCGCTCACCGCCTCATATGCGACGTGCCCACCAGGTGGAACTCCACCTTGCATATGCTGGACAGACTGTGCGAGCAGCAGCAGGCCATAGTGGAGTTTCAGCTGCAGCACGCACGGGTCAGGCGCACTGTGGATCAGACCCACTTCACCACCAATGACTGGGCCTCCATGCGAGACCTGTGTGCCCTGTTGCGCTGTTTCGAGTGCTCCACCAACATGGCCAGTGGCGATGACGCCGTTATCAGCGTTACAATACCACTTCTATGTCTCCTTGAGAAAACACTTAGGGCGATGATGAAAGAGGAGGTGGCCCAGGAGGAAGAGGAGGAAGAGGGGTCATTTTTAGCACTTTCAGGCCAGTCTCTTCGAAGTGAGGGAGGTTTTTTGCAACACCAGAGGCCAGGTACAAATGTGGCCAGACAGGGCCCACTACTGGAGGACGAGGAGGACGAGGATGAGGAGGAGGTGGAGGAGGATGAGGATGAAGCATGTTCACAGCGGGGTGGCACCCAAAGCAGCTCGGGCCCATCACTGGTGCGTGGCTAGGGGGAAACACAGGACGATGACGATACGCCTCCCACAGAGGACAGCTTGTCCTTACCTCTGGGCAGCCTGGCACACATGAGCGACTACATGCTGCAGTGCCTGCGCAACGACAGCAGAGTTGCCCACATTTTAACGTGTGCGGACTACTGGGTTGCCACCCTGCTGGATCCCCGGTACAAAGACAAAGTGCCCACCTTACTTCCTACACTGGAGCGTGATAGGAAGATGCGCGAGTACAAGCGCACGTTGGTAGACGCGCTACTGAGAGCATTCCCAAATGTCACAGGGGAACCAGTGAAAGCCCAAGGCGAAGGCAGAGGAGGAGCAAGAGGTCGCCAACGCAGCTGTGTCACGCCCAGCTCCTCTGAGGGCAGGGTTAGCATGGCAGAGATGTGGAAAAGTTTTGTCAACACGCCACAGCTAAGTGCACCACCACCTGATACGGATCGTGTTAGCAGGAGGCAACATTTCACTAACATGGTGGAACAGTACCTGTGCACACCCCTCCACGTACTGACTGATGGTTCGGCCCCATTCAACTTCTGGGTCTCCAAATTGTCCACGTGGCCAGAGCTAGCCTTTTATGCCTTGGAGGTTCTGGCCTGCCCGGCGGCCAGCGTTTTGTCTGAACGTGTATTCAGCACGGCAGGGGGCGTCATTACAGACAAACGCAGCTGCCTGTCTACAGCCAATGTGGACAAGCTGACGTTCATAAAAATGAACCAGGCATGGATCCCACAGGACCTGTCCATCCCTTGTGCAGATTAGATATTAACTACCTCCCCTTAACAATATATTATTCTACTCCAGGGCACTTCCTCATTCAATACTATTTTTAATTTCATTTTACCATTATATTGCGGGGCAACCCAAAGTTGAATGAACCTCTCCTCTGTCTGGGTGCCGGGGCCTAAATGTGTGACAGTGGCCTGTTCCAGTGGTGGGTGACGTGAAGCCTGATTCTCTGCTATGACATGAAGACAGATTCTGCGCTGACATAAGGCCAGATTCTCTGTTACGGGACCTCTCCTCTGCCTGGGTGCCTGGGCCTAAATGTGTGACAGTGGCCTGGTCCAGTGGTGGGTGACGTGAAGCCTGATTCTCTGCTATGACATGAAGACTGATTCTGCGCTGACATGAAGCCAGATTCTCTGTTACGGGACCGCTCTCCTCTGTCTGGGTGCCAGGGCCTAAATGTGTGACAGTGGCCTGTTCCAGTGGTGGGTGACGTGAAGCCTGATTCTCTGCTATGACATGAAGACTGATTCTGCGCTGACATAAGGCCAGATTCTCTGTTACGGGACCGCTCTCCTCTGTCTGGGTGCCGGGGCCTAAATGTGTGACAGTGGCCTGTTCCAGTGGTGGGTGACGTGAAGCTTGATTCTCTGCTATGACATGAAGACAGATTCTGCGCTGACATAAGGCCAGATTCTCTGTTACGGGACCGCTCTCCTCTGTCTGGGTGCCGGGGCCTAAATGTGTGACAGTGGCCTGTTCCAGTGGTGGGTGACGTGAAGCCTGATTCTCTGCTATGACATGAAGACTGATTCTGCGCTGACATAAGGCCAGATTCTCTGTTACGGGACCGCTCTCCTCTGTCTGGGTGCCGGGGCCTAAATGTGTGACAGTGGCCTGTTCCAGTGGTGGGTGACGTGAAGCCTGATTCTCTGCTATGACATGAAGACAGATTCTCTGTTACGGGACCTCTCCTCTGCCTGGGTGCCTGGGCCTAAATGTGTGACAGTGGCCTGTTCCAGTGGTGGGTGACGTGAAGCCTGATTCTCTGCTATGACATGAAGACTGATTCTGCGCTGACTTGAAGCCAGATTCTCTGCTATGGCATGAAGAGACTGATTCTCTGCTGACATGAAGCCAGATTCTTTGCTATGGCATGAAGAGACTGATTCTCTGCTGATGTGAAGCCAGATTCTCTGCTATGGGACCTCTGTCCAATTGATATTGGTTCATTTTAATTTTTTTTATTTTAATTTAAATTCATTTCCCTATCCACATTTGTTTGCAGGGGATTTACCTACATGTTGCTGCCTTTTGCAGCCCTCTAGCTCTTTCCTGGGCTGTTTTACAGCCTTTTTAGTGCCCAAAAGTTTGGGTCCCCATTGACTTCAATGGGGTTCGGGACGAAGTTCGAATCGGGTTCGGATCCTGAACCCGAACATTTACGGGAAGTTCGGCCGAACTTCTCGAACCCGAACATCCAGGTGTTCGCTCAACTCTACTTATTAGCCATTGTGTGATGAGTTAGAAAATGACAGCCCTTTTTGGCCTGTATTAGTGGCACAAAAATAGATATTATTTTCCCTTTTTGGCGTGTATTAGTGGCAGAAAAATGTATATTTGCCATTCAGCGGTGCAGTTATATGTTCTAAAACCTTTTGTAGCGGGTATAAGTGGAAAAAAGTAAGGGTCTATTTGCCGCTTAGCGGTGCAGTTATATGTTCTAAAGCCCTTTTTGGCATGTATTAGTGGAAAAAATATATATATTTGCCATTCAGTGGTTTAGTTATTTGTTCTAAAGCCCTTTTAGGCGTGTATTAGTGGCCAAAAATATATATTATTTGACGTTCAGTGGTGTAGTTTTATGTTCTAAATCCTTCTGTGGCATGTATAAGTGGAAAAAATAAGGGCCTATATGCCGTTCAGTGATACATTTATATGTTCTAAAGCCTTTTTTGGCTTGTATTACTGCCAAAAAAATATATATTATTTTCCGTTCAGCAGTGTAGGTATATGTTTTGAAGCCTTTTGTGGCATGTATAAGTGGAAAAAAATAAGGGCCTATTTGCCGTTCAGCGATGTAGATATATGTTCTAAAGCCATTTTTGGCGAGTATTATTGGCAAGAAAATATATATTATTTGAAGTTCAACGGTGTAGTTATATGTTCTAAACCCCTTTTAGGCGTGTATAAGTGGCCAAAAATATATATTATTTGACATTCAGTGGTGTAGTTATATGGTCTAAAGCCCTTTTTGGCATGTAATAGTGGCCACATTTTTTATATTATTTGCCGTTCAGCGGTGTAGGTATATGTTCTAAAGCCTTTTGTGGCATGTATAAGTGGGGGAAAAAAAGAGCCTATTTGCCGTTCAGCGGTGCAGTTATATGTTCTAAAGCCCTTTTTAGCGTGTAATAGTGGCAAAAAATATATATTATCTGACGTTCAGCGGTGTAGTTATATGTTCTAAAGCCTTCTGTGGCGTGTTGTCATGGTCTTACCTGCTTGCTGCTCTCCTTCGTTTGACATGTGCTGGCGGCCATCTTGGATCCTGGGTTTCTAGTAGCCTTCCACCCTGCGGCTCCTCCTTCCCCTGGGAGGAGCTGGATGCCTAGCTCATATATATAGGAGGTCTGTGGCTTCAGTTCCTTGCTTGGTCCTCTTGTGTTCACATGCTTCTAAGACTGCTGCTGCTTCTGGTTCCTGATCCTGGCTTCGTCTGACTACCCTGCTGGTTCCTGATCCTGGCTTCGTCTGACTACCCTGCTGGTTCCTGATCCTGGCTTCGTCTGACTACCCTGCTGGTTCCTGATCCTGGCTTCGTCTGACTACCCTTCTGGTTCCTGACCTCTGGCTTCGCAAAGACTCTGCTCGGTTTCACCATCCGTTTGGACTTTTGCTTTACAGCTTTATTTTCAATAAAGCCTTCTTATTTTCACTTATCTCTTGTTGTACGTCTGGTTCATGGTTCTGTGACATTAGGACCAAGCCATGAATTCTGATGGTACAGGGCCATCCTCGCTACCCACGCTGGTTGCCAGACTTGATCAGCAGGATCACCTGTTGGGTCGGTTCGCTGTGGCGTTGCAAACCCTGCTTGAACGCATGGCTCATTTCGCTCCCGTTGCCGATGGGTCGGTTGTCGCTCCTGGGCTCGCTCCTACTGCCGCTCCGGTTGTTGCGCCAGAGTCTACCCCGACACCTGTTGTTGCGCCTGCGGTGTTTCGGGGTATGACCGGTTCTGCCCCTCTTCCACAGCGCTTTGGGGGAGAGCCAACTCAGTGCCGAGGTTTCCTTAACCAGGTGGGCATTTATTTCGAGTTGCTGCCACATGCCTTTCCTACTGAGAGATCAAAGGTGGGCTTCTTGATCTCGCTGCTCTCGGACAAGGCCTTGGCCTGGGCCAGCCCTTTATGGGAGAACAACAATCCGGTGGTTGCCGAGTTTTCCGGTTTTGTTGCTTCTCTTCGGAAGGTATTCGATGTGCCGGCTCGTGCTGCCTCTGCTGCGAAGCTCCTTATGTCCATCAGACAGGGTTCACGATCCGTAGCTGAATACGCCATTGAGTTTCGTACCCTGGCAGCAGAGGTGGGCTGGAATAATGAGGCTCTGGTCGCTGCTTTCTCTCATGGTCTCTCGGATGCCTTGAAGGATGAGGTTGCAGCTAAGGACCTACCAGTTGAGCTCGAGTCTCTTATTTCTTTCCTGATTTTGATTGACACCAGACTCAGGGAGAGACCTTCCTTTAAGGAGAACCTGCGGAGGTCTTCTAACAGATTGGTGCCTACGTTTGCTGTCCCACCCGTGCCTCCCTCTCCTCCCACGCCTCCTGGGGATGACTTGTCTGGGGGTGAACCCATGCAGCTGGGGTTTGCTCGCCTGTCCGAGGGGGAGAGGGCACTCCGGAGACGCGAGGGCCGATGCATGTACTGTGGTCTCGGTGGGCATTTTCGGTTGGCATGTCCGAACCGTCCGGGAAACGCTCGTACCCTGAGATCCTGTCGGGGGCAGATCTTGGGTGGAGTCTCCTTGTCCCCGGTTTCCCGTGTTGACAAACCACTGATCACTGTTGTCCTCTCCTGGGTCGGGGGCTCGGTGACGACCCAGGCGTTGGTGGACTCTGGTGCTGGTGGTTTGTTCATTGATAGTGTGTTCGCTGCCGCCAATTCCATTCCTCTGCAGGCTCGAGGTTCCCCACTGGCTCTTGAGGCGATAGACGGCAGACCCCTTCTGCCGCCACACGTGACTCATGAGACCCTTCCAGTGGGGATAGCCATTGGTGCCGTTCACAGAGAATCGGTCTGCCTCCAGGTTATTTCGTCTCCACACTACTCGGTGGTCTTGGGGTACCCCTGGCTCCAGAAGCATAATCCGACTTTCGATTGGAGATCGGTCGAGATCCTCTCGTGGTCACCGCAGTGTGGGGCTAGTTGCATCCATGGGTCTGTCAAGTTGCTGTGTACTTCCTCGGACTCTCTGTTGCCTCCTGAATACGAAGAGTACCGGGATGTATTCGATAAGGTGCGCGCGGTTGCCCTACCTCCGCACCGCCCATACGATTGTGCCATAGAGTTACAATCTGGTGCCGTTCCTCCTCGTGGCAAAGTCTATCCACTGTCGGTAGCGGAGAATGAGGCCATGGAGGAGTACGTGAGGGAGGCGCTTTCACGCGGACACATTCGCAAATCTTCGTCCCCGGCAGGGGCTGGATTTTTCTTTGTGAAAAAGAAGGGCGGTGAGTTGAGGCCTTGCATCGATTACAGGGGTCTCAATCGCATCACGATCAAGAACGCTTACCCGATACCCTTGATTTCCGAGCTGTTCGATCGCCTTAAAGGGGCCACGGTCTTTACCAAACTCGACCTGAGGGCGGCATATAACCTGGTAAGGATCAAGGCGGGCGATGAGTGGAAGACCGCGTTTAACACCAGGACCGGTCATTACGAATCCTTGGTTATGCCCTTTGGGTTGTGCAATGCGCCCGCAGTCTTTCAGGAATTCATCAACGATGTTTTCCGTGACCTGTTGCAGCAGTGTGTGGTAGTCTATTTGGATGACATCTTGGTATATTCTGAATCCATGGAGGCCCACATTCTGGATGTCAGACGAGTGTTGCAACGGTTACGAGAGAACAAGCTGTTCGGTAAGCTTGAGAAATGCGAATTTCACCGATCCCAGGTAACCTTCTTAGGTTACATCATTTCCGCTGAGGGGTTCTCCATGGATCCTGAGAAGGTTTCGGCTGTCTTACAGTGGCCCCAGCCCAGTGGTCTTCGTTCCCTGCAGCGCTTTTTGGGCTTCGCCAATTATTATCGGAAGTTCATCAGGGACTTTTCCATGCTGGCCAAGCCTCTCACGGATCTGACCAGGAAGGGCAGTAATTCCCAGGTCTGGCCGCTCGAGGCCATCCGAGCTTTTGAGGCCCTAAAGTCCGCCTTTGTGTCGGCTCCGATTCTGTCGCATCCCAACCCTGGGTTGCCCTTTGTCCTCGAGGTGGACGCGTCTGAGACGGGAGTAGGCGCCCTTCTGTCTCAGCGTAGAACACCAGAGGGTCCTCTGCTTCCTTGTGGGTTTTACTCCCGGAAACTGTCTTCCGCGGAGTGCAACTATCAGATTGGTGACAGGGAGTTATTGGCCATCGTGCAGGCCCTTAAAGAATGGAGGCACTTGCTCGAGGGTTCGGTGGTTCCGGTTCTCATCCTGACGGACCACAAGAATCTGACCTACCTTTCTGAGGCCAAGAGATTGACACCATGTCAGGCCAGATGGGCTCTGTTCTTGTCACGTTTTAATTACGTGGTCTCCTACCTACCCGGTTCCAAGAACATCAGGGCGGATGCCTTATCACGGCAGTACTCCGAGCTGTCCAGGGAGGAGTCGATTCCGACTTCGGTCATACCTCCGAATCAGATCCTGGCCGCCATTCGCACCAGCCTGACCTCTCCCCTGGGTGAGCAGATTTTGGCGGCTCAATCTGGTGCTCCCTCTGGGAGACCCAACGTCAGATGTTTTGTGCCTGAGGAGTTGCGCACTCGGTTGTTGCGAACCTACCATAACTCCAAGACCGCGGGGCATCCTGGAAAGAATCAGCTGTCCTGGGCTGTTTCACGTCTGTTCTGGTGGCCTTCCCTACGTTCCGACATCACCGCATATGTAGCGGCATGCTCCGTTTGTGCCCAGAGTAAGTCCCCTCGGCACCTTCCGTTGGGCCTTCTGCAACCCATAGCCACCGGGGAGCGCCCATGGTCACACCTGGGGATGGATTTCATTGTGGACCTCCCTGCATCCCGAGGCCATACGGTCATTCTCATGATTGTGGATCGGTTTTCCAAAATGTGCCACTGTGTTCCTCTCAAGAAGTTACCCTCTGCACAAGAGTTGGCCACGATTTTTGCCAGGGAGGTCTTCCGGTTGCACGGTTTGCCTAAGGAGATTGTGTCGGATCGGGGGAGTCAGTTTGTGTCCAGGTTCTGGCGCGCCTTTTGCTCCCAGTTGGGGATTCATCTCTCCTTCTCCTCGGCCTACCACCCTCAGTCCAATGGGGCCGCAGAACGATCCAATCAGGCCTTGGAGCAATTCCTTCGTTGCTATGTCTCCGATCACCAAGACAATTGGGTTGACCTCCTGCCTTGGGCTGAGTTTGCCAGGAACACGGCGGTGAACTCTTCCTCTGGGACGTCTCCCTTCATGGCCAATTATGGGTTCCAACCTGCCGTGTTACCGGAGGTATTCTCTCCCCAGGATATTCCGGCTGTGGAGGATCACCTTTCCGTCCTACGTGCTTCTTGGGTACAGATCCAGAAGTCCCTTGAGGTCTCTGCGCAGCGCCAGAGATTCCAGGCTGATCGCAGACGAGCGCCTGCTCCTTCCTACAAGGTCGGAGACCGTGTATGGTTGTCCACCCGCAACCTCAACCTTCGAGTGCCCACTCCCAAGCTGGCGCCTCGCTTTGTTGGTCCCTTCCGAGTGCTTCGCAGGGTAAACCCGGTAGCCTATGCCCTTGCGCTTCCTCCTGGCATGCGGATCTCCAACGTGTTTCATGTCTCCCTGTTGAAGCCACTGGTGTGTAATCGTTTCACTTCCTCGGTTCCTCGGCCTCGTCCGGTCCAAGTGGGCAATCGTGAGGAATATGAGGTGAGCAATATCCTGGACTCACGCCTGGTCCGCGGTCGGTTACAGTTTTTGGTCCATTGGCGTGGTTATGGTCCAGAGGAGCGTTCCTGGGTTCCCTCCGCAGATGTCCATGCTCCTGCCTTGCTCCGAGCCTTCCACGCACGCTTCCCTCAGAAACCGTTTTGTGCTCCGCGGAGGAGGGGCCCTTGAGGGGGAGGTACTGTCATGGTCTTACCTGCTTGCTGCTCTCCTTCGTTTGACATGTGCTGGCGGCCATCTTGGATCCTGGGTTTCTTGTAGCCTTCCACCCTGCGGCTCCTCCTTCCCCTGGGAGGAGCTGGATGCCTAGCTCATATATATAGGAGGTCTGTGGCTTCAGTTCCTTGCTTGGTCCTCTTGTGTTCACATGCTTCTAAGACTGCTGCTGCTTCTGGTTCCTGATCCTGGCTTCGTCTGACTACCCTGCTGGTTCCTGATCCTGGCTTCGTCTGACTACCCTGCTGGTTCCTGATCCTGGCTTCGTCTGACTACCCTGCTGGTTCCTGATCCTGGCTTCGTCTGACTACCCTTCTGGTTCCTGACCTCTGGCTTCGCAAAGACTCTGCTCGGTTTCACCATCCGTTTGGACTTTTGCTTTACAGCTTTATTTTCAATAAAGCCTTCTTATTTTCACTTATCTCTTGTTGTACGTCTGGTTCATGGTTCTGTGACACGTGTACAAGTGGAAAATAATAAGGGCCTATTTTCCCTTTAGTGGTACATTTATATGTTCTAAATACCTTTTTGGCTTGTATTAGTGCCAAAAAAATATATATTGTTTGCCGTTCAGAGTTGCAGTTATATATTCTAAAGACTTTTGTGGTGTGTATAAGTAGAAAAAATTAAAAAAAAGGCCTATTTGCAGTTCAGCAGTGCAGTTATATATTCTAAAGCCCATTTTGGCGTGTAATAAAGGCAAAAATTTTTATATTATTTGCCGTTCAGCTGTACAGGTATATGTTCTATATCGTTTTGTGGCATGTATAGGTGGAAAAAAATAAGGGCCTATTTGCCATTCAGCAGTGCAGTTATATGTTCTAAAGCCCTTTTTAGTGTGTATTAGTGGCAAAAAAATGTTACATTATTTTCCATTCAGCAGTGTAGCTATATGTTCTAAATACTTTTGTGGCGTGTATAAGTGGAAACAAAAAGGGCCTATTTGCCATTCAGCAGTGCAGTTATATGTTCTAAAGCCCTTTTTTGCATGTATTAGTGGCCCAAAAAAGTATTTGACGTTGTGTGGTGAAATGAGAAAATTACAGCCCATTTTGGAACATATTAATGGCAAAAAAATATATATTTGACATTCAGCGGTGCAGTTATATGTTCTAAAGCCCTTTTTAGCTTATAATTATGGCACATAAAAAACAAGTTGAAGTTGTGTGGTGAAGTGTGAAAATTACAGCCCTTTTTGATGTGTATTAGTGGCAAAAATATATGTATTTGCTGTTCAGTGATGTAGTTATATGTTCTAAAGCCCTTTTTGGCGTGTATTAGTGGTTACAAAATATATATTATTTGCTGTTCAGCTGTGTAGTTATATGTTCTAAAGCCCTTTTAGGCGTGTATTAGTGGCAAAAAAATATATATTTGACGTTCAGTGGTCTAGTTATATGTTCTAAAGCCTTTTCTGGCATATATTAGTGGAAAAAAATTAGGGTGTATTTGCCATTCAGCGGTGCAAATATATGTATAAAAAGTATAAAAAATATATATATATTATTTGCCCTTTAGCGGTGCAGTTATATATTCTAAAGCCTTTTGTGGCGATTATAAGTGGAAATAAATATGGGCCTATTTGCTGTTGAGCGGAGCAGTTATATGTTCTAAAGCCCTTTTTGGCATGTATAAGTGGCAAAAAATATATATTATTTGCCGTTCAGCGAAGTAGGCATATGTTCTAAAGCCTTTTGTGGCGTGTATAAGTGGGAAAAAATAAGGGCCTATTTGCCATTCAGCGTTGCAGTTATATGTTCTAAAGCCCTTTTAGGCGTGTATTAATGGCAAAAAAATATATATTATTTGCCGTTCAGCGGTGTAGTTATATGTTCTAGAGCACTTTTTGGCGTGTATTAGTGGCAAAAATTTTAATATTATTTTCCGTTCAGCGGGGTAGGTATGTTCTAAATCCTTTTGTGGTGTGTATAAGTGGAAAAAAATAAGGGCCTATTTTATTTTCAGCGGTGCAGTTATATGTTCTAAAACCCTTTTTGGGGTTTATTAGTGGCAAAAAAATATTTATTATTTGCCGTTCAGTGGTGTAGTTAAATGTTCTAAAGCCTTCTGTGGCATGTATAAGTGGAAAAAAATAAGGCCCTATTTGCTGTTCAGCAGTGCAATTATATGTTCTAAAGCCCTTTTTGGCGTGTATTAGTGGCAAAAATATATATATATATATATATTATTTGCCTTCAGCGGTATACTTACTGTATATATTCTAAAGCCTTTGTGGAGTGTATAAGTAGAAAAAAAGGGCCTATTTGCTTTTCAGCGGTGCAGTTATATGTTCTAAAGCCCTTTTTGGTGTGTAATAGTGGCAAAAATTTTTATATAATGTGCCGTTCAGCGGTGTAGGCAAATGTTCTAAAACTTTTTGTGGTATGTATAAGTGGAAAAAAATAAGTGCCTATTTGCCGTTTAGCGGTGCAGTTATATATTATAAAGCCCTTTTTGGCGTGTATTAGTGGGGAAAAAAAAATATATTTGCCGTTCAGCGGTGTAGTTATATGTTCTATAGCCCTTTTTGGCGTGTATTAGTGGCAAAAAAATATATATTATTTGCCGTTTAGCGGTGCAGTTATATGTTCTAAAACCCTTTTTTTTGCGTATACTAGTGGCACAAAAAAAAAGTATTTGACGTGTGGTGAAATGAGAAAATTACAGCCCTGTTTGGAATGTATTAATGGCAAAAAAAATATATTTACTATTCAGCGGTGCAGTTATATGTTCTATAGCTCTTTTTAGCTTATACAGTCAGGTCCATAAATATTGGGACATCGACACAATTCTATCATTTTTGGCTCTATACACCACCACAATGGATTTGAAATGAAACGAACAAGATGTGCTTTAACTGCAGACTGTCAGCTTTAATTTGAGGGTATTTACATCCAAATCAGGTGAACGGTGTAGGAATTACAACAGTTTGCATATGTGCCTCCCACTTGTTAAGTATTTATTTTTCAAATGGTCATTAAGACCAGTAGTTGTCTCTTGGCTGACACGTGTGATGATTTGAAACTAAAACGTAACATTTATTATTCCTTTAAATAAAAAAGAAGAACCACTATAATATACTAACATTTAAAATTTATCAGCTCTGCCTGCTGTATGGATAATGATTATTATTTTTATTGTGGAGCCCTTTAGATAGGTGTGGAGGTGCTACTGACCGCTCTGCTCTCCTGTTTGCTACTAGGCTGCTTTATATTTAGCAGCCTCTGCAGCTGAATGTTAAAGCTAGCTCTGTTCCTGCACAGTGCTAAGTCTTAGCACGGTAGCTGAGCACTCACTCTACACTGTCTGCCTATCTAGCTACCACTACTTTATCAATTGTACTTTCTGAATCGCAGGCACACACTGTTTAAAAACCATGCTTTACAGCACTCTGTCCCCCGACATGTTTCGCCAATTCCTTTGGCGTCTTCAGGGGTATGGGCAGTCTGCCCATACCCCTGAAGACGCCAAAGGAATTGGCGAAACATGTCGGGGGGCAGAGTGCTGTAAAGCATGGTTTTTAAACAGTGTGTGCCTGCGATTCAGAATGTACAATTGATAAAGTAGTGGTAGCTAGATAGGCAGACAGTGTAGAGTGAGTGCTCAGCTACGTTTTAGTTTGAAATCATCACACGTGTCAGCCAAGAGACAACTACTGGTCTTAATGACCATTTGAAAAATAAATATTTAAATTGTGTCTCAACACGGTGTGAAGGGTCACCCAAACAGTGATCCCACTTGTTAAGGTCCCAAAAGTAATGGGACAATTGGCTGCTCAGCTGTTCCATGGCCAGGTGTGTGTTATTCCCTCATTATCCCAATTGCAATGAGCAGATAAAAGGTCCAGAGTTAATTTCAAGTGTGCTATTTGGAATCTGTTGCTGTCAACTCTCAAGATGAGATCCAAAGAGCTGTCACTATCAGTGAAGCAAGCCATCATTAGGCTGAAAACACAAAACAAACCCATCAGAGAGATAGCAAAAACATTAGGCGTGTCCAAAACAACTGCTTGGAACATTCTTAAAAAGAAGGAACGTACCGGTGAGCTCAGCAACACCAAAAGACCCGCAAGACCACGGAAACAACTGTGGTGGATGACCGAAGAATTATTTCCATGGTGAAGAAAACACCCTTCACAACAGTTGGCCAGATCAAGAACACTCTCCAGGAGGTAGGAGTATGTGTGTCAAAGTCAACAATCAAGAGAAGACTTCACCAGAGTGAATACAAAGGGCTCACCAGAAGATGTAAACCATTAGTGAGCCTCAAAAACAGGAAGGCCAGATTAGAGTTTGCCAAACAACATCTAAAAAAGCCTTCACAGTTCTGGAACAACATCCTATGGACAGATGAGACCAAGATCAACTTGTACCAGAGTGATGGGAAGAGAAGAGTATGGAGAAGGAAAGGAACTGCTCATGATCCTAAGCATACCACCTCATCAGTGAAGCATGGTAGTGGTAGTGTCATGGCGTGGGCATGTATGGCTGCCAATGGAACTGGTTCTCTTGTATTTATTGATGATGTGACTGCTGACAAAAGCAGCAGGATGAATTCTGAAGTGTTTCGGTCAATATTATCTGCTCATATTTAGCCAAATGCTTCAGAACTGATTGGACGGCGCTTCACAGTGCAGATGGACAATGACCCAAAGCATACGGCAAAAGCAACCAAAGAGTTTTTTAAGGGAAAGAAGTGGAATGTTATGCAATGGCCAAGTCCATAACCTGACCTGAATCGGATTGAGCATGCATTTCACTTGCTGAAGACAAAACTGAAGGGAAAATGCCCCAAGAACAAGAAGGAACTGAAGACAGTTGCAGTAGAGGCCTGGCAGAGCATCATCAGGGATGAAACCCAGCATCTGGTGATGTCTATGAGTTCTAGACTTCAGGCTGTAATTGACTGCAAAGGATTTGCAACCAAGTATTAAAAAGTGAAAGTTTGATTTATAGCTAAAATGATGGGCGAGCACACTACATTTGGATCATAGAATACATAAAATATTTAATTAAATCCAGTATATTAACACGTGTATAAACATAAAATCAAGTCATACAATAATAAAATAAAATACAATAAAATATAATAAAACTAGTGTACTTGGGATAATACACTGAGAGATTGCGCAGATGAATGGGATGGTATGCTTACTATACTAAGGTCCAGAAGCTAATATTGGACCAGAGGATCATATGCCTGTAAGTGTTAGGGAAGTCCACTTGATAAATGAAGTATCTTATATTCTCCTAGCCAGGAGATCTCCAATCACAGATCCAATGTATCGCTGTATGCTGGTAATAACTCCAATAAGGTAAAAGGTAAGGTCACCTATTGCAGTCTTTTGTATAATCCCCAAGTCTTGGGTGCTGGTTAGGTATACCAGTTTGTTGAATAATGTTGCAAAGTCCCGTGATTGCTATAAATGTAGCAGCTTAAATCCGAGGACTTCTTACCTCCCTCGTGGTGGACGGTCCGTATCCGATGTGAGTCGGGCAGCGCGGGACACTGCCGGCGTCTGACTGTGTTCAGCTGCAGCTGACTTACCCGAAATCTCACAGGGTTTCCAAACGGGATTTCGTCCGGCACAAAGGGGGAGAGTGCAGTAAATCGCCAATAGTTATTGGAAAAGTCCTTCGATTCAATATTACAGCATGGCCATGCTTGTAAGAGTGGAGGTGCTGTTTGTTACAGGTGTGTGATCCGGCCCATACGCGTTTCGGGAACGCTCCTTCCCTTCATCAGTGGTGTCACATCACCTGTGAGCCTCCACCTTTTATATCTTGAATAGCACCAAAATATGGATCACTGGATTTTTCCTTCTAGGATGTAGACATGTGTTTTATAATGCGTACACTTGTTATACATCTGAATACTTTTGCGGTTTTTTACTCTTGCGGTTTCTCACTTATTGCTTCCATCCTTGCACATATGTCTATTTACACACAGTTCATCATATATATTGCACTTCAAGATTGTTCTAATATAAATCCCTGGATTCCCTCCTCTAAAAATCCTGCATCCATTTCTTACATACGTTTTTCTATATATACATGCGGTATCCAAGCGTTATTTTAATACTCATGCATTTTTTTATTATTTACTTATTATTTCACTTATTCCCTCTGTCAATCTAAACAAGTCCGTGTACACAAAGTTGATTGAATCAATAGCATATCAGAATTGTATCTTATAGATACACTTATTCCTCCTGTCATTATATATAGTTTCTCATATAGATTGCACTTAAAGTTCTTAAATTTTGTTAAATATGAAATACCAGGCACAGATCCTCATCTGAGAGATCAGCCTGCGTACCTTTACATATACATTTTTTAAATAAGCATTTTTATGCATGCGGTTCCTATGCGTTTTTCTGGTGCTCATGCGTTTATTTACTTCACTTCTTCCTACTGTCAATCTAAACAGATCTATGTGAACAGAATTTATAATATGGGTTGCATATCAAAGTTATCCAATATTAGAGTTATATCTATATGGGTTCTCTTATTTCATAATGCTTTATATATAATTAAACCTGAATTAAAATGTTAAGATGAGACTTGATATCATAAAACTATAAAAAGCTATAGGCGGATGATATAATACATATATTTAAATATTTAAAAGAAAGAAAAAAGGAAAAGAAAAGAATCCGCAGTCGGAACATCTGTATACAGGATTGCCTTCCAATACAGTGAGCTGTTTCTATAAAAGTCTATATAAATAGTATATAGCTTTTGCATTATCACTGGAGTGATCTAGATGATATGGGGCTGGGGACCCGCGTCCGAGTCCACGACGCAGTGCCGGTAATCGGCCAAACTGCGGCGTGTGAGTCGGAACGGGGGCACCCAGCCTACAAAAATCCAAACAGCTCCAGTTCTGCATTTAGACCCGCTGGTGTCATTGATCCAAACTCATATATTCGTCTTGATTCTAATTTCGACATCTGTTTAATATAATTGCCTCCTCGCCAGTGTCTGTCTACCTTCTCCAGTGCCATGAAGATCAGTTCTGAAGGGTCTTTATTGTGTACGTCCCTATAATGTTTCGATAGGCAATGCTTATCATAGCCCTTCCTTATATTAGCTACATGTTCTGCCAATCTAATCTTCAATAGACGTTTCGTTCTTCCTATGTATTGTCTTTTACATGGACACTGGAGTAGGTATATGACACCGGCGCTGTTGCAAGTGAGGCATTCTTTTATCTCCCATTTATACGCGTTCTGAGTAGAGGAGATAGTTGTTGTTTTCCTGGGAGTGGGATTTAATTTGCAGGCCGTACATTTTCCACATTTGAAGAAACCTGTAAGTTTCATCCAGGTCCCCATAATTGTGTTCTCTTTATTTATTGATTTATTCAATTTAATAGATGGGGCTATCTTTAAACCTAAATTAGGTGCTCTGGTAAATGTCAAAGATGGTGTTGTGGGTAAAAGATGGCCTATCACCCTATCTCCCAGTATATGATGCCAATGTGTTTTAATTATTTTTTGCATCTTTTTATGATTGTTATTGAAGGGGAGAACAATTCTAGTATTTATTCTTGTATTGTCTGGCTCTATCCCCTTCTTTGGCTCTTTATCAATAAAAAATGTTTGTCTGTTTAGGTTCCTTGTCCTCTCCAAAGCTTCATCTAAAATTCTCTCAGGGTATTGTTTATCCAAAAATTGGTTCTTCATTTTTCCAGCTTCTATCTCAAAGTCTTCCTCATTCGTACAATTTCTTTTAATTCTGCGGAACTGGCCGAACGGGACATTGGTCAGCCAGCTCGGCAGATGACAACTAGAAAAATGTATGAAGCTGTTTTTTGATGTCGATTTCGAGAACGTGTTGCATATATATTTCTTATCCACTTGTTTTATCTTTATATCTAGGAATTCTGTTTCCTCTTTGATGTTCGAGGTGAATTTCAAATTTAATTGGTTCTGATTAATATCTAGCAGAAATAGTTCTAGTTCTTCCTTACTGCTCTTCCAAATAAAGATGATATCATCTATAAATCTTCGCCATAGGACCAGATCCGCCCCAAGTTTGGGTGTGATGTAGTTGGTTTCCCATTCTGCCAAAAATAAATTAGCATAACTTGGGGCGAATCTGGTCCCCATGGCGGTCCCACATTTTTGTAGGTAATAATCACCCTCAAAATAAAAGTAGTTGTGGGTTAAAATATAATTGATCCCCTCTATAATGAAATTGATATGCGCAACATCTGTCGTCCCTTCTTTTTTTAGTTGTTCCTTTATTGCTAATGTACCTTGTCGATGGTCAATCACCGTATACAGTGACTGTACATCGAGTGTACCCATAATCCACTCTGGTTCAGCTTCTAACTCTTCTAATATTTGAATAATATGGGTGGTATCTTTGATGTAGGAGTTAGTTTTTTTCACAACTGGTTGTATTTGGGTATCTATATATTTTGATAAGTTAGAGGATATTGAATCTATACCCGAGACTATCGGTCTCCCCGGTGGTTTTACCAGGGTTTTGTGAATTTTGGGGAGACAGTAGAAGATCGGTAATCTTCTCTGTGTCCCCAAAATAAAGTCATATTCCTGATTGGAGATGGTCAATGACTCCAAACCTTTCTTACATAACGATTTGAGTTCCAGGTCAAATTCTTCCAGCGGGTCTTTATTAAGCCTCATATATGTTTCCGCATCATTTAACTGTCGGAGGCATTCTTCATTATAATCAGATGTATTCAGTATAACTACCGCTCCCCCTTTATCAGCGGGGCGTATGGTAATAGCTTCATTTTTTTGAAGCTGTTTTATAGCATGGCTTTCCTGTTTAGTCAGGTTGTTACGACTTGCAGATCCCATTTTTACCTTTCGTATATCCGCCTCAACATTTTTGTAAAAAGTCGACATTTCTACACTAATTTCATTTCTAGGAAATAGAGTAGACTTCTTTTTCAGTAAAGGTTTATCTGGTTGTTCTCTGTTATCAGTCCTTAATATTGGGTTTTTTAGGAAGTGTTTTTTTAGACATAAGTTCCTAATATACTTTTGAATCCCTATGTAGACAGAAAATTTGTCCAGTTTCTCAGTGGGTGCAAATTTCAGGCCTTTCTCTAATAAACAAATTTGTGAGTGAGTTGGGTTCATAGAACTTAAATTAATTATCATTGTGTCTTTGTGTGTTGTTGTTAGTGTCTCCTGTGCTGCCTTGTTCTTCCTGTGACTTCTTCGTGTCTTTTTGGACCTTCTATGTGTTCGTGTTGATAATGTGGATGGGGTCTGTGTTTCCTTAAGGGATAAGTGTCCTGTTCCCTTTCTTGAGCCATGTGATGGGGATAATTCTCTAATGTTTGTGCCGGGTGATAGTGTTTGTGTCTCAAATTGTATTGGTGTGTGGGTGATTCTCGATTGTACATGGGGGGTGTGCGTTCTTTGTGTCTCATCTTGGTCCTGTGGTGTGCTGGAGTGTGATCTAAAAAATGCTGATTAGATAATTGGTCATATCGATTATTCACTGGGACATTATAGTTACTCTGTAGGGCCTCATCTTCCATTTCCCTATTAGGGGGGGATTCTCTCTGGGTTTATTCGAATTCCCTTGAGTCTCTTCTATCTGAGGTTTTTTCTGGGAGTTGATGTATTTTCTCCCTTTCCTATTTATTATATCATTTTCAATTCGATCTAAACCCTTACATAATCTCTCCTGCCAATTTTCGAATTCTTCATTCTTAGGGAATTTATCTGTTAGTTCTTTCAATTTTAATATCTTGTTATTTAGAACTTCCAGCATTTCTATACGTCTTTTAATAATTAATTTAGTCAGTGACACTGAATGCGCAAATAATAGCGCATTCCATTCTTCCTCAAACTTGTCACTGAGTAAATCATAGGCTGGAATTTTTTGTAATAAGAGACCCTTCGGTATCCTATTACTGTCCACATATTGTTGTAGGGACCTGATTTCCCAATGCTGTTTAAGCTGTTTCTGTAAAAGGCTTTCTAATTCACGAAAGATTTCAGTCATATCTCTATTGACCGGTTCAACATTCTTAATATCATTAAAATCATAAGTTTCCGCTCTAATTTTTTTAGTTTCTAAATGATGCCAAATGTCCATATTGCCGTGAAGAGGAGCACACACAATTGGGTGATTAAAGTGAATAGAAATAAGCAATAGGGCGGTGGCTCACTCTAGACGGAAATGTGGAGCAGGTGCTGCTAGCCCAAATATGAGGGACACCCCCCCTCAAAAGGTAAATGGGTAAAGCTAAAATGATGGGCGAGCACACTACATTTGGATCATAGAATACATAAAATATTTAATTAAATCCAGTATATTAACACGTGTATAAACATAAAATCAAGTCATACAATAATAAAATAAAATACAATAAAATATAATAAAACTAGTGTACTTGGGATAATACACTGAGAGATTGCGCAGATGAATGGGATGGTATGCTTACTATACTAAGGTCCAGAAGCTAATATTGGACCAGAGGATCATATGCCTGTAAGTGTTAGGGAAGTCCACTTGATAAATGAAGTATCTTATATTCTCCTAGCCAGGAGATCTCCAATCACAGATCCAATGTATCGCTGTATGCTGGTAATAACTCCAATAAGGTAAAAGGTAAGGTCACCTATTGCAGTCTTTTGTATAATCCCCAAGTCTTGGGTGCTGGTTAGGTATACCAGTTTGTTGAATAATGTTGCAAAGTCCCGTGATTGCTATAAATGTAGCAGCTTAAATCCGAGGACTTCTTACCTCCCTCGTGGTGGACGGTCCGTATCCGATGTGAGTCGGGCAGCGCGGGACACTGCCGGCGTCTGACTGTGTTCAGCTGCAGCTGACTTACCCGAAATCTCACAGGGTTTCCAAACGGGATTTCGTCCGGCACAAAGGGGGAGAGTGCAGTAAATCGCCAATAGTTATTGGAAAAGTCCTTCGATTCAATATTACAGCATGGCCATGCTTGTAAGAGTGGAGGTGCTGTTTGTTACAGGTGTGTGATCCGGCCCATACGCGTTTCGGGAACGCTCCTTCCCTTCATCAGTGGTGTCACATCACCTGTGAGCCTCCACCTTTTATATCTTGAATAGCACCAAAATATGGATCACTGGATTTTTCCTTCTAGGATGTAGACATGTGTTTTATAATGCGTACACTTGTTATACATCTGAATACTTTTGCGGTTTTTTACTCTTGCGGTTTCTCACTTATTGCTTCCATCCTTGCACATATGTCTATTTACACACAGTTCATCATATATATTGCACTTCAAGATTGTTCTAATATAAATCCCTGGATTCCCTCCTCTAAAAATCCTGCATCCATTTCTTACATACGTTTTTCTATATATACATGCGGTATCCAAGCGTTATTTTAATACTCATGCATTTTTTTATTATTTACTTATTATTTCACTTATTCCCTCTGTCAATCTAAACAAGTCCGTGTACACAAAGTTGATTGAATCAATAGCATATCAGAATTGTATCTTATAGATACACTTATTCCTCCTGTCATTATATATAGTTTCTCATATAGATTGCACTTAAAGTTCTTAAATTTTGTTAAATATGAAATACCAGGCACAGATCCTCATCTGAGAGATCAGCCTGCGTACCTTTACATATACATTTTTTAAATAAGCATTTTTATGCATGCGGTTCCTATGCGTTTTTCTGGTGCTCATGCGTTTATTTACTTCACTTCTTCCTACTGTCAATCTAAACAGATCTATGTGAACAGAATTTATAATATGGGTTGCATATCAAAGTTATCCAATATTAGAGTTATATCTATATGGGTTCTCTTATTTCATAATGCTTTATATATAATTAAACCTGAATTAAAATGTTAAGATGAGACTTGATATCATAAAACTATAAAAAGCTATAGGCGGATGATATAATACATATATTTAAATATTTAAAAGAAAGAAAAAAGGAAAAGAAAAGAATCCGCAGTCGGAACATCTGTATACAGGATTGCCTTCCAATACAGTGAGCTGTTTCTATAAAAGTCTATATAAATAGTATATAGCTTTTGCATTATCACTGGAGTGATCTAGATGATAGCCCCATATCATCTAGATCACTCCAGTGATAATGCAAAAGCTATATACTATTTATATAGACTTTTATAGAAACAGCTCACTGTATTGGAAGGCAATCCTGTATACAGATGTTCCGACTGCGGATTCTTTTCTTTTCCTTTTTTCTTTCTTTTAAATATTTAAATATATGTATTATATCATCCGCCTATAGCTTTTTATAGTTTTATGATATCAAGTCTCATCTTAACATTTTAATTCAGGTTTAATTATATATAAAGCATTATGAAATAAGAGAACCCATATAGATATAACTCTAATATTGGATAACTTTGATATGCAACCCATATTATAAATTCTGTTCACATAGATCTGTTTAGATTGACAGTAGGAAGAAGTGAAGTAAATAAACGCATGAGCACCAGAAAAACGCATAGGAACCGCATGCATAAAATACAATTCTGATATGCTATTGATTCAATCAACTTTGTGTACACGGACTTGTTTAGATTGACAGAGAGAATAAGTGAAATAAGTAAATAATAAAAAAATGCATGAGTATTAAAATAACGCTTGGATACCGCATGTATATATAGAAAAACGTATGTAAGAAATGGATGCAGGATTTTTAGAGGAGGGAATCCAGGGATTTATATTAGAACAATCTTGAAGTGCAATATATATGATGAACTGTGTGTAAATAGACATATGTGCAAGGATGGAAGCAATAAGTGAGAAACCGCAAGAGTAAAAAACCGCAAAAGTATTCAGATGTATAACAAGTGTACGCATTATAAAACACATGTCTACATCCTAGAAGGAAAAATCCAGTG
Source organism: Bufo bufo (assembly GCF_905171765.1). Classification (NCBI taxonomy): domain Eukaryota; kingdom Metazoa; phylum Chordata; class Amphibia; order Anura; family Bufonidae; genus Bufo; species Bufo bufo. The sequence continues at coordinate 459,410,905 of NC_053389.1, read as the reverse complement.
ATCCATATTTTGGTGCTATTCAAGATATAAAAGGTGGAGGCTCACAGGTGATGTGACACCACTGATGAAGGGAAGGAGCGTTCCCGAAACGCGTATGGGCCGGATCACACACCTGTAACAAACAGCACCTCCACTCTTACAAGCATGGCCATGCTGTAATATTGAATCGAAGGACTTTTCCAATAACTATTGGCGATTTACTGCACTCTCCCCCTTTGTGCCGGACGAAATCCCGTTTGGAAACCCTGTGAGATTTCGGGTAAGTCAGCTGCAGCTGAACACAGTCAGACGCCGGCAGTGTCCCGTGCTGCCCGACTCACATCGGATACGGACCGTCCACCACGAGGGAGGTAAGAAGTCCTCGGATTTAAGCTGCTACATTTATAGCAATCACGGGACTTTGCAACATTATTCAACAAACTGGTATACCTAACCAGCACCCAAGACTTGGGGATTATACAAAAGACTGCAATAGGTGACCTTACCTTTTACCTTATTGGAGTTATTACCAGCATACAGCGATACATTGGATCTGTGATTGGAGATCTCCTGGCTAGGAGAATATAAGATACTTCATTTATCAAGTGGACTTCCCTAACACTTACAGGCATATGATCCTCTGGTCCAATATTAGCTTCTGGACCTTAGTATAGTAAGCATACCATCCCATTCATCTGCGCAATCTCTCAGTGTATTATCCCAAGTACACTAGTTTTATTATATTTTATTGTATTTTATTTTATTATTGTATGACTTGATTTTATGTTTATACACGTGTTAATATACTGGATTTAATTAAATATTTTATGTATTCTATGATCCAAATGTAGTGTGCTCGCCCATCATTTTAGCTTTACCCATTTACCTTTTGAGGGGGGGTGTCCCTCATATTTGGGCTAGCAGCACCTGCTCCACATTTCCGTCTAGAGTGAGCCACCGCCCTATTGCTTATTTCTAAAGTTTGATTTATGATTATTATTCTGTCCCATTACTTTTGGGACCTTAACAAGTGGGAGGCACATATGCAAACTGTTGTAATTCCTACACCGTTCACCTGATTTGGATGTAAATACCCTCAAATTAAAGCTGACAGTCTGCAGTTAAAGCACATCTTGTTAGTTTCATTTCAAATCCATTGTGGTGGTGTATAGAGCAAAAAAAATTAGAATTGTATTGTTGTCCCAATATTTATGGACCTGACTGTATTAATGGCACAAAAAAAAACTATTTGCCGCTGTTGTGGCGAACTGTGAAAATTACAGCCCTTTTTGGCGTGTATTACTGGCAAAAATATATATATTTGCTGATCAGCGGTGCAGTTATATACTCTAAAGCCTTTTGTGGCGTGTATATTAGTTGCAAAAAAAAAAAAAAGTTTGCCGTTGTATGGTGAAGTTAGAAAATTACAGCCCCTTTATCGAATTAGTGGGAAAAAAAGTATATTTGCCATTTAGCGGAGCAGTTATATGTTCTAAAGCCCTTTTCAGCTTATATTAATAACACAAAAAAAACTAGTTGCCGTTGTGTGGTGAAGTGTGAAAATTATAACCCTTTTTGGTGTGTATTAGTTTCAAAAATATATATATTTGCCGATCAGCGGTGCAGTTATATGTTTTAATGCAGTTTAATGCAGTTATATGTTCTAACGCCCTTTTTGGTATGTATTAGTGGCAAAAAATATTATATTATTTGCCGTTCAGTCGTGTACGTATATGTTCTAAAGCCTTTTGTGGCGTGTAGAAGTGGAAACAAATAAGGTCCTAGTTGCCATTCAGCGGTGCAGTTATATGTTCTAAAGCCCTTTTTGGCATGTGTTAGTGACAAAAAAATATATATTATTTGGCATTAAGCTGTGTAGTTATATGTTCTAAAGCCTCCTGTGGGGTGTATAAGTGGAAAAAAATAAGGGCCTATTTGCCGTTCAGTGGTGCAGTTATATGTAGTGATGGATGAACATCGGCCGGGACGATTTGCGAACGCGATCACGTGAACTCGATCAAATGATCGAGTTGCCACCATTCATTTTATTGGCTGTCGAACCTGAAATATCTTCAGGTCAAATTTTAAGCCACCAAATACTTACTAGAAGTGAACAAATCGTCCCACAACATGGACAGTGACATAACAGAGGGGGATAAATGGCAAAAATTCGAACAAGAATGATGTATTTTAATCAGGTGCCAATTTGTATGCATCTTAAAGGGAAAATCTCAAAAAAGGGGCCCTGCTGGAGCTTAGAAAAAAATTCTTTTAGACCACGGGAGTACAGGCCCCAAACATTAGGCATTCACCGGAAAGAAAACATCAAGTGATTATGTATCTGGAGGTATATTAGACGGTCATTTGATATCAAGTTTTCTGCAGGCCACTGGAGTACAGGCCCCAAACATTAGGCAATCACCGAACAGAAAACATCAAGTGATTATGTGGCTGGAGGTATATTAGACAGTTCACGGATATCAATTTTACTGTAGGCCAGTGGACTATAGTCCCCAAAAATTATTCATTCACCGTACAGAAAAGAACAATTGATAATGTGGCTGGAGGTACATTAGGCGGTCACCGTATAACAATTTTACTGTTGGCAAGTTAGATTACAGACCCCAAAAATTGTGAATTGACTGTACAGAAAAGATCAAGTGATTATGTGGCTGGAGGTATATTAGACGGTCAATGGATATCAATTTTACTGCAGGCCAGTGTACTACAGGCCCCAAAAAATTTTTATTCACCGGACAGAAAACATTAAGTGATTATGTGGCTTTAGGAATATTAAACAGTCATTGGATAACAATTTTACTTCATGCCAGTGGAGTACAGGCCCCAAAAATTATTCATTCACCGTATAAAAAATAACAAGTGATTATTAGTAATGAGCAGCAGGGGCAATATTCGAATTCACAATATTTTGTGAATATTTTGTAGAATATTCATCATATATTCGCAAATTAGCGAATTCGAGAATATATTCTTGATTGCGAAAATCGGTAATGTATTATTCGGGTAATGCGCACAAAATACCGGCATGGGTCAATTATGCTACATTTTTTAAGCTAGTATAAGTTTCCTGAATTGTTGACACGGCAGAACATTAGAACAGCTTTATATGCAGATAGAGTGCTCCAATACATTTGCGCTTGCGAATTTTCTGCAATAAATGATACGCATATTTTTTCGCAATACGTGCAACTTGTATAGTAAGGGGCAGGCAACTTTTCTATTAGTTGCTAGGGAAGTTTGCTAAGCTGTGACAAAGCCTTTAATTGGCCCACAAGCTAGAAAAAGGGAGGGATGATCACCTAATGTGTACTGTGTTAAAAAAAAAAAATAATAATAATCCCGAATATTCATCATTACAAATATATAGCACTATATTCTAAATATTCGCGAATTCTCAAAGTGCAGATATTTGCGATAAAAATTCGCTTTTCGAATATTCGCTCTCAACACTAGTGATTATGTTGCTGGAGGTATATTAGACGGTCATTGAATATCAATTTTACTCCAGGCTATTGGCATACAGGCCACAAACATTAGGCCTTCACCGGACAGAAAACATCAAGTGATTATGTGGCTGGAGGTATATTAGAGGGTCATTGGATATCAATTTTATTGCAGGCCAGTGGACTATAGGCCCCAAAAATTATTCATTCACCGGACAGAAAACATCAAGTGATTATGTGGCTGGAGGTATATTAGACGGTCATTGGATATCAATTTTAATGTAGGCCAGTGGAGTACAGGCCCCAAACATTTGGCATTAACCGGACAGAAAACATCAATTGATTATGTGGCTTGAGGTATATTAGACGGTCACTGGATATTGTCACGGGGCGCCAAAGGCGCACTCGGTCTCCCATCAGCCGCAGATCTGCTGCTTAGCTTCGGGAGCGAGGATCTGTGTTTGGCCTCATTCCCAGGGTGGCTTTGCTAGCTGGGAGGCTCCCTGCTCCTAGGTCTGCCTTGAGCACCGAGCTGATCACTCGGTGCTCGACTTGTCTGTCTGTCAGACCCCACTATAAATACAGGCAGCATGCTGGCCACAGGTTGCCTGTTAATTCTAGGTTCCTGGCTATTTGTTGTACTACTGAATACTCACCTGATCCTGTTCCCTGACGATCCTTTGCCTGCTCCTCCTGTACTGCGCATCCCTCCTGGTATTGTGACCTCGACTCCCAGCTGACTACTCTTTGCGGACTCCTCTGGTACTTCTCTACTCTCCTGGTATTTGACCCCGGCTTCTCCTGACCATTCTTTGCTTAACCCTTTGTACTGCGTAGCTCTCTTGGTTCTGACCCGGTCCGTTCACGTTCCGTATTTTGTCTTGTCTGTCTTTCCTGCACATATCCTAAGTAAGGGACTGTCATCCAGTTGTCCCCTGTCATCAGGACTCGTGAGGCAAGTAGGCAGGGCCAGGGGTGAGGGTGGAGCGCAGTGGTCACTATCCTTCCCCCTGTGTGTGTGTGTGTGGACGTGACCGTTACAGATATTAATTTTACTGCAGGACAGTGGTATACAGGCCCCAAACATTAGGCATTCACCGGACAGAAAACAACTGATTATGTGGCTGGAGGTATATTAGACGGTCATTGAATATAATTTTATTGTAGGCCAGTGGACTATAGGCCCCAAAAATTATTCATTCACCGTACAGAAAAGAACAATTGATAATGTGTCTGGAGGTACATTAGGCGGTCACCGCAAAACAATTTTACTGTTGGCCATTTAGATTATAGGCCCCAACAATTATGCATTCACCGTACAGAAAATATCAAGTAATCATGTGGCTGCAGGTATATTAGACGGTCAATGGATATCAACTTTACTGCAGGCCAGTGTACTACAGGCCCCAAAATGTATTCATTCACCGGACAGAAAACATCAAGTGATTATGTGGCTGGAGGTATATTAGACGGTCATTGGATATCAATTTTACTGTAGGCCAGTACAGATATATGTGAAATATATATGTTTTAAAGAACTAAAAAGATAAAATTGTATTCATAAACATGGCTAACAAAATCCCCACTCTTGAATAAACACCAAATGATAATAGGTGAAATTCGATAACAAGGTGGTCGTCACAGGTGTTAAATTCCTCCAAGGCCCCAACAATTAGGCATTCACCTTACAGAAAAGATCAAGTGATTATGTGGCTGGAGGTATATTTGATGGTCATTGGATATCAACTTTACTTCAGGCCAGTGGAGTACAGGCCCCTGTGGAATTCCTCCGATATCCATGCCTCATTCGTTTTTAGAAATGTGAGTTATTTCACATTGTCGCTAGATAGGTAAGTGCGCTTATCATTCACAATCCCCCCTGCTGCGCTGAACGTCCTTTCGGACAGGACACTCGACGAGGAGCAAGCCAAGAGTTCCATGGCAAATTGTGCCAGATCTTGCCACAGGTCAAGAGTGCACATCCAGTAGTCAAGCGTTACCTCGCTTCTCAGAGCGTCCACATTGGCCGTTAACCCGATGTAGTCGGACACCTGTCGGTCTAGGCATTCCCTGAGGCTGGATCCGGAGGGCGTCTGTCGATGGGTTGGATGCAAGAATGATCTTATATCTGAAGTGACCAACAGATATTCAAACCGCCCTCTTCTTGCATGCGCGGTAGGATTGGTACCCGCAACAGTTTCTATGTGGGTGGAAATTCCTCTGCCAGCGCCCGCAACAGCAGAATGCAGTATTTCGAAGCAAGGCCTGGAAATTCTGCATTCTGACAGCCCTCTGTGATGCTGGTAACATGTCCGCCATTTTGTGTTTGTACCGGCGGTCAAGTACGTTGCCACCCAGTACTGGTCCTTACACTTTATGCATTTTATACGGGGATCCCTCTTCAAACACTGGAGCATGAAGGCCCCCATTTGCACTACATTGGAAGCTGTGGAGAAGCCTGGCTCCTGTTCATCGCCCAGTAGAATGTCGTCCTCGGTCTCCTCCCCCCATCCACGGACAAGACTAGGGATCACAGAAAAGTTTAAAGCCTGATTTTGTTGCTCCTCCTCCTCCCCCCAGGCACCATCCTTCTCTGACTCCTCTTCAGACTCCTGTTGTGTGTTATAATTTCCTTTTTATTTATTTATTTTTTCTAACAGTATGTCAAACAGAGAAGTGCCAGGCCCTGCACAGGGAGTGTCAGAGGACTAAATGTTTTTGGTGCAGGCACAGGTCACAACAGAGTAAGAGGGCGTGGTAGCAGGAGTCGCAGCGAGAGGCCTGAGCTCCCGATGTCATCTAGCAGTCGTGTTTTGATCAGCAACCGAGCGGTTCTTGAATGGTTGACTCGCTCATCCACTTCAACCCAAGTTACATCAGACACCCCCAGCCAAGAGTCGGTGGGTTAGTCAGACACAACCCTTAGGGTCCTGTGCCCTCACCTGTCCTCAACCTGCCTCTGTCCTTTTCTGTTCCCTCAGCCTGAGAAGTATTATATGCTGTGGACTCAGCTCCACTATACAGCAAGGATGAGCTACTAAAGGACAGTCAGCCGCTACTGGCCAGCCAAGATGTGGAGGCTTCCTCTGGTAGACGGGCAAGTAGTGATGAGGAGAGAGGCATGGGAGCTGGTGTTGCGAGCGGTCAGGCTCCTTACCCAGAGAATGTTGAGGAGGACATCAGTGATGTGCAGACAGTACTCGATGATGATGATGTAGCTGATTGCACTTGGGAGCCAGGTGAATTAGGGGCTTCATCTTTATTGGGAGAAGACAGTGGCAGCTTGCCCTTGAGGCATCGGTGGAGCCAGCAAGTCGCTAGCATGGCCGGGAGTCAGCAGGGTGGCAGCAGTGGGATGCATGGAGTCAAACGTGCCCGAGGTAGACCACCGCATCACAGGAGCCTACCTGCCCGGAAAGTAGTAGTGCGGGGGTTCACGAAAGCAGCAGCGGTAGCAGTCAGTCAGTGTGGAGTGTTGGGGGTAAAATCACCTACTCGGTGGTGTGGCAGTTTTTTGTTAAGCCTTCGGAGGAGGTGAACATGGCCATTTGTAGAATCTGTGGGCAGAAGGTAAAGCGTGGCCAGGGTACCAATGTTGGCACCATGGCCCTGCGTCAACATATGCAGTGTCACCATAAAGTGGCCTGGGAGAACCGTGGCTCTGATGTGGTTGTCCAGCTTGCCGCAGCAACCACTGTATTACCCAGTGGCACTCACCCGAATTCAGGCAGTCAATGCTCCACCACCTCAGCTGAAGAGAGCTGTCTGTCCTTCCCATCATCTGCTGGTCCTGATTCTCCTGCTCTTTGTCCTACTCCTCGTCAGTCATTCCGTCAGCAAGCGATCACCGAAGCGATTGCAAAGAGACAACAGTATGCGTGCATCCAACGGCGCAGAAGCTGAATGTGCTCCTTGCCAAGTTGCTGGTGCTGCAGTGCCTCCCTTTCCAATTGGTGGACTCTGCACCTTTCAGAGAACTGATGGCTTGTGCGGAGCCAAGGTGGAGAGTCCCAAGCCATCATTTCTTTGCCAAAAAGGGAGTACCAGACACCGCTTCCGCCTCCGCGTTGCCATGCTGTTGGTCGGTCGACAATGTCTGCCACTGCCTCCTCATCCTCCACCGTGTCCTCAGCCTCCACTGCAGGGACAAATCACAGTGCCCCTCCAGCATACCACATGTGCAGGGCACGGCAGTGTCACGCTGTTCTGCACCTTGTTTGCCTGGGCGAACGGAGTCACACAGGGGAAGAACTGCTCAGTGTCCTTCATCAACAAAAATCTAATCCTGACTTTCTTCGCAACAACTCAAAATCGGAACCATTGTGACCGACAACCGGAAGACGGTGTCGACGATGCGTCAAAGAGGGATGAATCAAGCGGCTCCTCCATCCTAAAAATAGCCAGGAAACTTTGCATGCACTTCAGTCACTCTTAAACTGCAAATCACACCCTCTCCTTGAGCTGCAGTGACAGAACGGCATCCCCCAACATAGGCTCATATGAGACGTTTCCACCCGTTGGGATTCCACCATCCATATGTTGGACCGAATATACGAACAGAGAAAGGCCATAAACAATTTCTTGATGATCCAAGTGGACAGGAATACTCCCCTGTGTAACTTTGATGTCAGCCAGTGGCAACTCATGAGTGACACCTGCCATTTGCTCAGGCCCTTTGAGGAGGCCACGTTATTTGTCAGTCGCTAGGACTACTGGATGAACAACATCCTTCCACTGTTTCATGTTCTGTAACAGATACTGGTAAATCTGGCTGGTCAGGGGACTGGACACTATAGATTTCACGAACATAAAATTTTCCGTTTGCGAACGGCGAACTCGGATTTACGCAAATGTCCGCGAACGTGCGAACCCAGCAAACCGCCATAGATTTCAAAAGACAGGAGAATTTTTAAAACCCACAGGGACTCTTTCTGGCCACAATAGTTATGGAAAAGTTGTTTCAAGGGGACTAACACCTGGACTGTGGCATGCCGGAGGGGGATCCATGGCAAAACTCCCATGGAAAATTACGTAGTTGACGCAGAGTGTGGTAAGTTGAATTCGCAATGCGATTAATATAACCTGCATTAATCGCAATGCGATTACAACTGTGACTGATCCTGACAGGTCTGGGAGGAGAAGGTCGCAGTGACTTGCTACTCGCGATAGCTTGTGAGTTTGCTCCGTGGTTCAGGGTATGTCATCCGGGTTTTGCCTTGTAAACCTTTTTGTCCTGACTGGGAGTTTGTAGGCATCCTTCTCAGGTGAGTCCTGTCTGCCACTCCCAGCTACTATATTAGTTTCAGTTTCACTTGCAGTCATTGCCAGATATAGACCTTACTTCCAGTGCTATTCTGACCTTTGAAGGAGATCTATTTCCCATCCGTAGATAAGGGTCCCCCTTCCCCTCCGTCTGGTGCGACACAACTGCTGCTGGGATAGCGGTCATGACAGTATATCTGGCCTTTAAAAAAAAAAAAAAAAGAGTGACATTTCTTCTTTTTTTTTTTGCTTGCTGTTTTGCTTTGTATTTTTTCTGTTCCACTATGGATCCGGTTACGGTTTTGGCAAAACAATTACAGGGGTTATCCCTTGAAGTGGCAGGATTAAAAGCAACAGTGCTGCAGCAGCAGCAGCAATCCTTGGGTTCCATCGTTGCTATGGGAAACCAAGGTACTCCTGAGCCAAAAATGGCTTTACCTGATAGGTTCTCAGGAGGGAGAGACCAATTTGTAACCTTCAGAGAAGCTTGCAAATTGTTCTTCAGGTTACGCCCTAGATCCTCCGGCGGTGAGGAACAATGGGTGGGCATTGTAATTTCTCTCCTGCAAGGAGATCCGCAGGCTTGGGCTTTCTCCCTACCATCAGACTCTCCGGCCTTACGATCAGTGGAGGAGTTTTTTGAAGCCCTGGGTCTCGTATATGATGACCCGGACGTAGACTTCGGCAAGAGAACCGGTCTGCTGAACTATATTGTTCCGAATTCCGTAGGTGGGCTACTGATACATTATGGAACGACTCGGCCCTTAGGAGTCAGTTCTGGCAGGGGTTGTCTGAAAAATTAAAAGATGCGCTGGCGGTATACGAGGTCCCTGGGTCTCTTGAGGCTGCTATGTCTCTGTCCATAAGAATCGACAGACGACTCAGGGAGAGACTATTAAATTTTACGGAGGCCTCTATAGGGCAGGGATCGGTTTGTTATGATCCAGTCAAACCAATGCAAATAGGGGGTGCCACTAGACGGGTGAATCCTCCTAAGTTCCGCCGTAGGTCAGAGGTTTGTTTTCGTTGTGGGGGGAGGGGTCATTTTGTAAAGGTTTGTCCCTCTGAACCCAAGAGATCACAAACAAAGGAGCCGCCGGAAAACTAGAGTCCCCAGATTGTGCGGAGGATAACAGTCTGGGTGTATTCGTTTCCTCCATACGCATGTCTCAGTTTTTGTTGTCCGCTACCGTTGAGGCGGGCAATAAGACTGAGATCTGTTCCGTCTTTTTGGACAGTGGGGCGGGGGTCAACTTGGTGGATTCACGGTTTGCTCAGGCTCTGGGTTTTACTCCGGAACCGGTACGCAGAACTATTCCTGTTTTTGCCATCGACTCCTCCCCTCTTACTCAGAGAGAATTAACTGAGATCATCCATAATATCCATCTGCAGGTAGGGGACCTCCATAAAGAGCATATCTCTTGTTATGTCCTGGACGGTCTTCCGGCTCCTATGGTATTGGGGCTTCCCTGGCTGGTGACTCACAATCCAGTGGTGGATTGGCAGGCCGGGGAGATTGTGGAGTGGAGTGAACATTGTAAGGACAACTGCTTGAGTAGTAGGTGCTCTACACTCTCTGTAACATCTTTACCTGCCTTTCTGTCAGATTTTATGGATGTGTTCTCTGAGAAGGGTTGTCAGGGGTTACCACCTCATTGTCCATATGATTGCCCGATTAATCTATTACCTGGGGCAAAACTACCTAAAACCCGGTTATACAATCTTTACGGCCCGGAGAGGAAGGCTATGCAAGATTATATTTCGGAGAGTTTGGCTAAAGGACACATAAGACCCTCTTCTTCACCCGTGGCTGCAGGGTTCTTTTTCGTTAAAAAGAAAGATGGGGGTCTGCGTCCTTGACTGGATTTCCGGGAATTAAACCGGATAACTATCCAAGATCCCTATCCTCTTCCTCTCATTCCCGAAATCTTTAATCAGGTTGCTGGTGCTAAATGGTTCTCCAAAATGGATCTCAGAGGAGCCTATAACCTGGTTTGCATCAAAGAGGGGGATGAGTGGAAAACGGCTTTTAATACTCCGGAAGGGCATTATGAAAATCTGGTCATACCATTTGGTCTTACTAATGCGCCTGCGGTGTTCCAACATTTTGTCAACTATATTTTTAGTCACCTTATCGGGAGATTTGTTGTGATATATCTTGATGACATCCTGGTCTATTCCCCGGATCTGGATACACATAAGATCCATGTGAGACAAGTGCTGCAGATATTAAGGGCCAACAAATTGTTTGCTAAATTAGAGAAATGTGTGTTCGCCGTAAAAGAACTGCCATTTCTGGGGTATGTGTTGTCAGATTCAGGTTTCTGCATGGATCCAGAGAAAGTCCGGGCGATTATGGACATCTCTACTGGACACGTGGCGCCTAGATCTCATAGCCACATGAGCCCTGTGGGGGCTGAACTGGAGGAGGAGGACATAGGAGCACAATCAATGTGTAGCAAAATGGGTGGTTTTTCTACAAAGTTGACAGGAGAGGAGGAGCAGGAGCAGCCAGAGGAGCTACAGGCGATGAGGAAGACGAGGCAGAGGACCCAGACACACCGTGTGCAGTATGCAGTGGAGATGGAGGCAGGGAGTCCCTACAAGTCACTTGCACAAATGCAGCTCCAGCAATTAGTGTAACCCTTAAAATTAATAAGCTTTAATTGAATATCCTTAAAATAAATAAATTAGACACACGGACCAAAAATCACTGAGAATAAACTCAGATGGTTCCACAGCAGGCAGCTACAAAGATATCCTGAAGGGTGGGGAGAACTGTCCCTATAGTCTCACCCTAGTCTAGTGCTCAGCCCAGGGATGACCCCTGATGGTGGGGACTCCCTGTCCTCGAACCTGGACTAAAAAGATCCTACAACAGCCCTAACACAGTGGAAGGGGTTGAATAGGTGCCTGTAAGTGGAGGATAAGAAATAAAAGAAGAAAAAAAGAAATACTATACATATATTCTCTCCTATAAAAATAGGGTAAATGGATGGACTCTGTATACAGCCCTAGTACTGTATTATGACAGTCAACAAGGTACACAGTGCATCAAGGTATATGTAGTAAATTACACCATATAAGTAGATAGACGTAAAAGAATACCCCAACGTGTTTCCCTCACTATGTGGGATCATCAGGGGGTAAGTAAACTCAATTGATATCATAGATATTGGATACCAATATTGATGTAGTGATATCCGCAATTTGGGTGCGGACCACCAATAATGATGTATTAGTGTCCTTTATACATTAATATTGATGATGAGGGGGCCATTTGATAATAGCAGGAGGAGATGAATCTCATTTGGACATAATACAGACCATAGCATAAAGAAGTTGATATCCCATGAGGTTATAATTCCATAAAGGCATCTGTGGAGGAGAAAAAAAAATATATGGTATAGAACACAGCAGGTTGCAAAACTTCACCTCTACTAGTGACCACCATTATTAGAAACCGAAACTCACAGTCTCCACATCAGAGAAGTCCAATGAGTAGCAAGATGGCATCAACACACTTAGTGTCATATAAAATATAAACTCAGTATCACCAGAGATAGTCAGAGTAATGAAGACTCCTGGGGGATGTGTGTCCCTACTTACGATTAGTCGTCCATCTCTAAGGTAGAGCGTCCCAGCTCATCCAGAGGCCCGCTACCGAATGCGCCCCATGTCCCCCTTTTAAATACACTCCTAATAGTCAGAGTTCCCGCCCACAGACAATGCACTACAATGCGTCCGCGTCGCCTACCAATTGCCGTCACTTCCTGTCTATGAAATGGATCATTTCCGGCTGATGGAACGCAGACTCGTCCTAGGTATGTATGCGCATTTCCGGTCACATGTTTCCGGTACATGGAACGCAGTGGACCGCAGATGCAGTTCCAGTCACGTGATTCCAGACAATGAAGCGCAATTGACCGCACGTACAGATATAGTGAAAAAACCCGCTGTCTGGATCATCGTGATACCAATTGACACCTAGACTATCCTTATCTTACTAGAGCATATACATAACAGCCACAAAAAGCGCTTGGAGAGCACCAGTGCAATAAGTGGATGTCACTGTCAAAGATGACCAGTCTCAATGGTATAAAGGTAAAGGGAAGGAACTCAATAGAGTTAGGAGGTGCAGTGATTAGTGGAACCATAGTCTATTACTGTCAATGTACACTCCCCTTAGATTATAGAGGGTGTCACGCCTAGCAATGAAACGGTCAGATTCATTGATCAAGATAATGTTAAAGTTGGCCAGTAAAGGGATACTGAATTTTACAGTGGGCCCAGCCATATCAGACAGAGACAGCCAGGACAGGGCACCGGCTATCTTATTAGTAACAGAGAAAACAAGAGAAGGTCAATCTCCCATTAATCCCGCGGGGGGACTGGGATGGGGACTGGGACCGGAACCGGTGTATCCATTCACATTCCTTCTGAAGGATCTTCCTGTCCCAGTCACCCCTTCGGGGAGATGGAGGTACAAGTTCAAGAACTGAGAATCTTAAACATCTCGGGACTCCCCCATGATGATCATTAACATGCAGTGCCACCGGTGTTGCATTCGTCTTCACTATATCATTAACATGTTCAAGGATCCTCCTTTTCACCTCTCACTGTTTTACCTATATAGTCCATTGGACACGTACACTGGCAGATATAAATTGCCCCTTTACTCCTGCAGTTGATGAAATCCCTGACCTGAAAAGTCTGTTTGGTCACAGAGCACGTGATAACCTTAGATGTCGAAATAAATTCACACGCCTTACAAGAGCCACATCTAAAAACACCTATAGGTTTCCGATCCAGCCAGGTGCCAGTTTTGGCTGGGGGTGTAAAGTGGCTGTGTACAAGGCGATCTTTAATACTTTTACCACGCCAATACGTGACGGCGGGATGCTCGGTGATAACATCGGATAGATCAGAGTCCATCCGCAAAATAGGCCAATATTTCTTCAGAACACTCATCACCTCTTGGTTGGCCACATCAAAGGTGGAGATAATCCGCAGTGGTTGATGTCTTTCAAGGGCTCTCTGTCTCGGGACCAGAAGGTCAGCCTGATTCTTTCCCTGGGCATGTTTGAAGGCCTCCTTCAGAACCGTCTGCGGATATCCCCTGGCCTTGAACATGTCCTGTAATCCTCTTGCTTCACTGAAGAAGGACTCGCCCTCAGAGCAGTTCCTCCTAACTCAGAGATATTGGCCCCTGGGTATACCCCATTTCAGCGGGACAGGGTGATGGCTATTCCAGTGGAGCAAGGAATTAGTGGCTGTGGCTTTCCTGTGTATGTTCGTCACAAGACTATCACCCTCCTTAGTCACCCGAACATCTAAAAAGGTGATTGTGTTAAGGTCCAGTTCAAAGGTAAATCGGAGGCCAATTTTGTTTTTATTAAGGTCGGTGACAAACCTTTTGAAATCCCCCGATCCACCTTTCCACACCACAAAAATGTCGTCAATGTAGCGTGTCCAAAATAAAATGTTGTCGGCCCACCAGATTGTTTGATCAGGGAACACACATGTATCTTCCCACCAGCCCAGGAGGAGGTTGGCATAGGTGGGGGCAAAGGGACTACCCATTTCCGTCCCCCTGAGCTGGTGGTAGAAACGTGCATTAAACAAAAAAAAGTTTTAAGTAAGCGTGAATTCCAACAACTGTAAGGTAAAGATGTTGTGTAAACCACAGTGTGTTCCTCCCGCTATACATGGGTTTGCAGGGAGGAGAAACTAAAATTCAGATAGACTAATGACCTTGTTGTTAAGACCCCCCAATAGTAACAGTTTTAGGTCCTCTAGAAAGGATGGAGTAGGATTTGTAGGTAGTTTCCTATATCCATCCCTATCATTCAAAAGGTCAAAGCACATGTGTAGATAGATATCCTGGTCAAAAATGACCAGATTGCCGCCTTTATCGGACAGTTTGATGATAATGGAGTCATCTTTCTCCAGTGACTGCATTTCAGCAAGAGAAAGATTGAAGGTCCTAGGATCGACTTTACCCATTCGATCAAGGTCAGTGACGACCATCTGGAGGAAGATGTCAACATACTCGTAGTTTGAGGGGGGTGGCATCCTTTTGCTCTTAGGTTTTAATGCAGTGAAAGGACCCTTGCCTGGATCACGTGCACTCTCCTCACCAAATTCAGTAAGGATCTGGAGGTCCATGAAGTCCCACTCATCCAGCCCGAGGCTTTCACATGTCTGTCTGTTCGAGTTCTTAAAGAATTTGTGCCATTTAAGTCTCCTGCAGAAGAGATGGAGGTCCTTAGTCCATGTGAAGAGGCTAAAGTTTGTGGTAAGTACGAACGAGAGTCCCCTCTTAAGAACCCCCATCTCCACCAAGAGACCTAGAGGTCAAGTTGATGATCTGAAGATTATTTATTGCCCCTTGTCGGTCCTGCCCCGGTCCCGTAGTTGATAAGGGATCTGGCTCTTCTCTAAAAAAGAGGGCTGTTGTAGAGGCGGGACGCTGTTGGAGGCAAAGGATGGAGACGAAGAAGAGGAGGCGTTTGGATAGCCAGTCCCTTATGCCAGCCCCCTTCTTCCCCTGCTCCCATCACTTGCACAAATGGCTCGATGCATGCTCACCATTCGGCAGAGGGATGACTTTTTGCTCTCCACCTTGTTGGACCCTCGCTACCGGTCCAAAATAGGGGCCTTTTTTACACCCACTGAGAGGAAGGACAAACTGAACTACTATAGAGACATCCTATGTAGTCAAAGGGCCGCTGCCTATCTGCGCCATCGTCCATCCTCTCACAGGTCTGACCGGGGGGCCCTCTGCGCTCACGTTCCTCTGCCATGGCTGCTGTGGCAGGAGCAGGGGGGGTAGGAGCAGTTCCGGCTTCATCAGCAACAACTTAAGTCTACAGTCGTGGCCAAAAGTTTTGAGAATTACATAAATATTGGAAATTGGAAAAGTTGCTGCTTAAGTTTTTATAATAGCAATTTGCATATACTCCAGAATGTTATGAAGAGTGATCAGATGAATTGCATAGTCCTTCTTTGCCATGAAAATTAACTTAATCCCCCAAAAAACTTTCCACCGCATTCATTGCTGTCATTAAAGGACCTGCTGAGATCATTTCAGTAATTGTCTTGTTAACTCAGGTGAGAATGTTGACGAGCACAAGGCTGGAGATCATTATGTCAGGCTGATTGGGTTAAAATGGCAGACTTGACATGTTAAAAAGAGGGTGATGCTTGAAATCATTGTTCTTCCATTGTTAACCATGGTGACCTGCAAAGAAACGCGTGCATCCATCATTGCGTTGCATAAAAATGGCTTCACAGGCAAGGATATTGTGGCTACTAAGATTGCACCTCAATCAACAATTTATGGGATCATCAAGAACTTCAAGGAAAGAGGTTAAATTCTTGTTAAGAAGGCTTCAGGGCGTCCAAGAAAGTCCAGCAAGCGCCAGGATCGTCTCCTAAAGAGGATTCAGCTGCGGGATCAGAGTGCCACCAGTGCAGAGCTTGCTCAGGAATGGCAGCAGGCAGGTGTGAGCGCATCTGCATGCACAGTGAGGCAAAGACTTTTGGAAGATGGCCTGGTGTCAAGAAGGGCAGCAAAGAAGCCACTTCTCTCCAAAAAAACACATCAGGGACAGATTGATCTTCTGCAGAAAGTTTGGTGAATGGACTGCTGAGGACTGGGGCAAAGTCATATTCTCCGATGAAGCCTCTTTCCGATTGTTTGGGGCATCTGGAAAAAGGCTTGTCTGGAGAAGAAAAGGTGAGCGCTACCATCAGTCCTGTGTCATGCCAACAGTAAAGCATCCTCAGACCATTCATGTGTGGGGTTGCTTCTCATCCAAGGGAATGGGCTCACTCACAATTTTGCCCAAAAACACAGCCATGAATAATGAATGGTACCAAAACACCCTCCAACAGCAACTTCTTCCAACAATCCAACAACAGTTTGGTGAAGAACAATGCATTTTCCAGCACGATGGAGCACCGTGCCATAAGGCAAAAGTGATAACTAAGTGGCTCGGGGACCAAAACGTTGACATTTTGGGTCCATGGCCTGGAAACTCCACAGATCTTAATCCCATTGAGAACTTGTGGTCAATCCTCAAGAGGTGGGTGGACAAACAAAAACCCACTAATTCTGACAAACTCCAAGAAGTGATTATGAAAGAATGGGTTGCTATCAGTCAGGAATTGGCCCAGAAGTTGATTGAGAGCATGCCCAGTCGAATTGCAGAGGTCCTGAAAAAGAAGAGCCAACACTGCAAATACTGACTCTTTGCATAAATGTCATGTAATTGTCGATAAAAGCCTTTGAAACGTATGAAGTGCGTGTAATTATATTTCACTACATCACAGAAACAACTGAAACAAAGATCTAAAAGCAGTTTAGCAGCAAACTTTGTGAAAACTAATATTTGCGTCATTCTGAAAACTTTTGGCCACGACTGTAGAGTCACTGATGAGCAGCTTTCTTCATCCACGAAGTGAAGAAACTACTCAGCAGCAGCAGCTGCTGGAGCAGGACCTGAACCAGCAGGTGGTGGCATACTTGGACAGCACCCTGCCTCCCCACATTGAAGATCCGCTGGACTACTGGGCAACCAAACTGAATTTGTGGCCACAAATGGCAGAGTTTGCCTTGGAAAAGCTGTCCCACCCAGCCAGTAGTGTGGCATCAGAGCGGGTGTTTAGTGTGGCGGGGGCTATAGTTACCCCTAGAAAAACTTGCCTATCCACACAAAATGTGAAAACTGACCTTTGTTAAGATGAATCAGGCATGGATCAGCCAGGATTTCCACCCACCAATGCCTGATGCATCAGACTACATGACTGGGCCACTATTTTGCCTTTTGGCCTTGCTGACATCATCATTTATTTGACACTTCTTCTGATCTGTCAGAAGGAAGGAAAAATGAGACGCACAACTGATACTGTCTATGTAACATCTGTAAGGCCTGCATGACATGGTCCCTATTTTGCATCAGAATTGGCTTATGAAAATTGTTACGACCAGAGGATGTGGATCCTCTGTGTCAGCTGATAGAGGACTGGGAATTAGTCCAATATTGCTGACTGCTGACTCTCAGAGTCAGGACCCCGATGTCTGCACCTGTTACCTAGAATGCAGCTACCTGCAGTAGTGTGAACAGAGTCCAACAAATGCAGAGTAAAGGAACAGATGGTCTTTACTGGCAGACAGTATTCAAAAGTCACTTGACAGATTCAGGCAACACAAAGTTCAGAGCAATATAGCGTGCAGATATAAGCGGTCTCCTTGTCAGGCAGTGCAGGGTCTGGATCCAGGCAGACTTACAGGAGGTGATAGGCAGATGCGTAGTCAGACAGTGCAGAGGTCTATATTCCAGGTGATCCAATAAACAGACGGCGGGCAGATGCGTAGTCAAACGAAGCAGAGGTCAGAATCCAGGAAATCCAATAAACAGACACAGTGGGACGCTTCAGCGGGAGTCAAGAGGTACAACAACCACGCTTGGGCACTTCATGATGAGTGAAGCTGCCTTAAAGGGAACCTGTCACCGGGATTTTGGGTATAGAGCTGAGGATATGGGTTGTTAGATGGCCACTAGCACATCCGCAATACCCAGTCCCCATAGCTCTGTGTGCTTTTATTGTGTATAAAAACTGATTTGATACATATGCAAATTAACCTGAGATGAGTCAGAGCTTGAAAATATGACTCTTCTCTGGTCACACAAGTAAGATATGACTCCTTTATGTTAATTTGCATATGTATCAAATCGGGGTTTTTTTCACAATAAAAGCACAGAGAGCTATGGGGACTGGATATTGCGGATGTGCTAGCGGCCATCTAACAACCCATGTCCTCAGCTCTATACACAAAATCCCGGTGACAGGTTCCCTTTAAATACAAATAGTCCCGCCTCCGGGTGGGGATGGTAATCAGGAACCAGCTGCCTACTCCTATAAGAAAGGGAGAGGTGCGCGCTCGTGCTATAGCGCATCAGATAACACCTGGCAGTGAGGACGGATGCGGCGGTATGTTGGCAGGCGCCTGCGTCTCCTACAAGGTAAGCCAGTACTGGGACCCATAGTGCTGCGATGTGCAGACAACGATCTGCCACCCTGCAGTGGAGACGCAGACCCCATACTGACAGTACCCCCCCCCCCCCTCTTATGCCCCTCCTCCACACGGCTGACCAGGAGATAAATTTCTTCAACAACAGAGGGGCATTAATTTTCTCTGCGGATTCCCATGACCTTTCTTCAGGTCCGTAGCCCTTCCAGTCCACCAAATCAAAGGTCTTACCTCTGATAATCTTCCTGTCTAGAATGTCCTTGACTTCAAACTCATCATCCATAGTGACAGGGGGAGGGTTCTGTGAAGTGCCTTTGCAAAACCTGTTAAAGACAGTTGGCTTAAGTAACGAAACATGAAATGAGGTTTGGAATCCGCAAGGTAGCAGGTAGCATGAGCTTGTAGGCAACAGGATTAATTTTCTTGATCACAGAAAAGGGTCCCAAGAATCATGGAGCCAGTTTGTAAGAGGGAAGTCTGAGATGGATATTCTTAAAAGAAAGCCATACCTTGTCTCCAATGGCAAACTGAGGTGGAGGTCTGCGCCTCTTATCCGCTGATCTTTTCATCTGGTCCGCTGTTCTCCAAAGCGATACCTTAGTGTCAGACCAGACCCGAGACAGCTGCTCCACACAGGAGTCTGCCGCAGGAACTCCAGAAGAAGGCCGCACGGGAAGAGGAACACTTGGATGTCGTCCATAGACCACAAAAAATTTAGATTTACCTATGGCTTGGTTGACTCTATTGTTATGAGCAAATTCCACCCAGGGAAGATGCTTCACCCAGTCGTCCTGATGGGCATTGGTGAAATGTCGCAGGAAGCTGATCAATATTTGGTTCATGGGGCTCATGTGGATGATACGCAGAAGAAAAGTCCATAGAGACATTCAGAGACTTACATAAAGATCTCCAGAATCGGGAGGTGAATTGTACTCCTCTATCCGAGACGATATGGAAAGGAAATTCATGAAGGCAGAAGATATGTAAATTGAATAGCTCAGCCAGACGAGGAGCAGATGGCAGACCTGGAAGTGGAATAAAGTGTGACAATTTTCAAAAACGGTCAACGACAACCCAAATGACTGTATAGCCCTCGGAGACAGGTAAATCGTTTATAAAGTCCATACCAATATGCTGTCAGGGGACCTCAGGCACCGGTAGAGGCAATAATAAACCTGCAGGTTTCAGTCTGGGAGACTTATTCTGGGCACACAAGGTACAGGAAGCCACAAAGTCTCCAATATCTGTGGTTATGGGTGGCCACCAGTAATGTCTGGAGATGAGATTCAAGGTCCCCCGTTGACCTGGATGGCCAGCAGTCTTGGATGCATACCCTCATCGTAAAACCTTCCTTTGTTTAGATTCTGGAACAAAGATCTTACCTGGGGGAACCTTGGACAGGTTGACTGGAGCCACTGGGACTACTTTAGTTGGTTCTATGATGAACTGGGGTTCGTCTTCTGAATCTGTGGTTTTAAAGGACCTGGAGAGAGCGTCCGCTTTGATGTTTTTGTCAGCGGACCGAAAATGCAGTTGAAAATTTAATCGGGCAAAGAAGAGAGACCAACGAGCCTGACGAGGATCGAGTCGTTGAGCTGTCTGCAGATAAGCCAGGTTCTTATGATCGGTGTAAATTATGACTAGTAGGCTAGAACCTTCCAGAAGATATCTCCATTCCTCTAGAGCCAACTTAATTGCTAGTAGTTCCCTGTCCCCAATAGAATAGTTTTTTTCGGCAGTGGAAAATAACTTAGAAAAAAAAAACACAAGGAGACATACGACCTGAGGCATTCTTCTGTGAGTGTGGACCCCGGTGTCTGCACCTGTTACCTAGAATGCAGCTACCTGCAGTAGTGTGAACAGAGTCCAACAAACGCAGAGTAAAGGAACAGATAGTCTTTACTGGCAGACAATATTCAAAAGTCACTTGACAGATACAGGCAACACAAAGTTCAGAGCAATATAGTGTGCAGATATAAGCGGTCTCGTTGTCAGGCAGTGCAGGGTCTGGATCCAGGCAGACTTACAGGAGGTGATGGGCAGATGCGTAGTCAAACGAAGCAGAGGTCAGAATTCAGGAAATCCAATAAACAGACACAGTGGGACGCTTCAGTGGGAGTCAAGAGGTACAACAACCACGCTTGGGCACTTCATGATGAGTGAAGCTGCCTCAAATACAAATAGTCCTGCCTCCGGGTGGGGATTGTAATCGGGAACCAGCTGCCTACTCCTATAAGAAAGAGAGAGGTGCGCGCGTGCTATAGCGCATCAGATGACACCTAGCAGTGAGGACGGATGCGGCAGTATGCTGGCGGGCGCCTGCGTCTCCAACAAGGTAAGCCAGTACTGGGACCCATAGTGCTGCGATGTGCAGACAGTGATCTGCCACCCTGCGGTGGAGATGCAGACCCCATACTGACAAAAATACAGAAGACATGCAAATATTCCATTTACGTTTTACTTACTCCATTTACTTACTACTGACACCGTCTCCACTCTGTCGGGAGGACTCTACTTGTATAATCGTTTAATAGAACAGGTTCTGTAGACATCTACATGGAGTCAGCTGCCGACAGTGTGAATGTAGTGTGCTTCTTCTTGATGCTAACATTGACCTGTAAGGCTGAGTTTACACTTGAGTTATGTGGTGAGTTTTGGTCCCGTAACTGCCCAAATAAGTGAAGTGTGCAGTGATTCTAAGAGCGACGCCTGTCATATGCATGTCTTACTGACTGACAGTATTGTTTAACTACCACAGCAGACTCCCTATGCGTGTTACTGCAAGGCACAGTGTTCTACACCAACATAAAGGCTCTCTGCAGCCAGGAAATTGCTATTCGCCGCAAATAAATTCATATCAAACCAATTTTTTTAAATAAAATTAGGCTAGCCGAACTAATAAAATTTTTGAGAAATTAGCTAATCTCTAATGAGTTAGTATGGCCTGTTACTTTACCTGGCAGGGATACATTGACATTCACCAGTGCTTTGAAATAAAAAGCATTTTAAACATAATGTTTTATAAATAAATAATTAAAAGAAGCTAAATATATGATACCACTGCAATATAGCAAATATACAATTTTTTGGTGACATTTGAATCAAAATTGGCGTACATGCTTTGCACTGTATTAATCAAATGTTTGACATTTTTCTCCCATTTCTATGCATCATCTCACAAAGAGGCGTACCTTAGAAGAAAGGCTTGTGCCTTCACATGAAAAGGGCATGAATTAAAGGTGCCTCTGTGTGCCAAAAAATTTGCCAAAATGTTAGAGCAACTTATAGGTGGCATAAACTTAGACTGCACAGTCTGAAGATGCAACTGATTTATTATCCAGCAATAGCCACTAAGATAAATCTGGTGCAGTGTAAAACTGTCTGTCTTAGCTTACACTGTCTTACTTTTAGACAGCATTAGTAAATGTGCCCCATTATTTAAATCTCATCATGTTTGGCGTGAAAAAAAAAGCAGCTACAGGAGGTTGATGGACAGCCATTCTTATAATAGATGCAGGTACTTATAGGATATAGGTCAAAAAGTTTTATACCAGTGTAGTCAGTTGTTTAAGCATATGCAGTTTTATATCTACGTATATACTTTGTTAGGCTAGGAGTGCATAGTGGTATGATTCCAGTATTCTGCTCCAGGATAAAAAAGAACACTCTAACCACCAGATTTGACATATGCCAACCACTTCTGGTGCCTATCAAATCCCATTCACTATAATGGGGTGTCAGGCGTGAATACTGGCAGTTTCCCAGATGAAATACCACCGTGTGCAATGGTATTTCCTCTTTTTTTTTTTTTTTTTTTGCTGGATTCGGCAATGAAGGCTCCTGTCTATTTTTCATTTGATCTTATCTTCTACTTTTCTGTTTAGGTCTACAAGGTTGCATTAGTGTGACATAAATAGGACAGGAATTACAGACATTCATAGAAACTCAATATAGCTTATTTGCCTTAAAAAAAAGTACATAGAAAGCATGCAAGGGAATACAACACTAACGTTAAATGGCACTCTATTGTTCAGTACAGTATTTTGAGTTAATTGGTACTTTTATTCTTCTGTTTAGATCTCATGTTCAAATTTTCTGGCCTTGCTGAGAAAAATTTGGTTTTAATATATGCAAATGAGTCTCTGGGAGCAATGCAGGCATTGCCATTTTACCTAAAGGCTCTGTTTTCTCTGCAGCTGCTGCAACCTTTTCACTTTCAATGACAGGCCCTGTCATTTAAAGTGCAGAGACCGCATCAGTTGCAAAGAAAGTGGAGCCTGTAGGTGTAATGGCAACACCCCAGTTGCTCTTAGTGGCTCATTTGCATATATTGACTTTGCAGGCACATATGAATATGGAACCAACAGAGATGCCTTCAGCTGCCAAGCAGACATGCAACACATAAAACATTTTTATAGGTACAAATCTGCTGACGGATGCTCTTTAAATATCAATAAACATTTTCGTATAGATTGCTTTATCTGGGGTGGTATTTCGATCATACATAAGAGATAGAGGGAAATTTCCTTATACAAGTTATATATTGATGGGAGAGGGATTTAAATAAAAGCTTTCCAGTGATTAAGTGGCAGCAAGCACTAAAATGGACAAGCAAATTATCCCATTGTATAAATTATCTTGAGGTCAAACGCAAACTTAAGAAGAGATGTATTTGACACCGGTGCAGAATTGCAAGGTTCTCACCAACTTTTTCATATTTGTGTTGGAGGAACTATGGATTGTCTGGCAGCCTACTTTGCATCTGTTGGGAGAGATTTTGGATGAAGTTTTTGAATTGGTATCCACACTGTGTGTCATTAATATTCCAACACTCTCTGAGCTTGTGTTTTTAGACCCATCTATGGAGATTGTACCATTTAGATATAGATGGGTGGTCCACCGACTATTTACAGCAGTCAGGAGTCTAATAAAGTATTGAAAGGGCCTGAATATTCCCACATAAGAGGAGGCTTCCCGGATGGTCAATAACTTTTATTTACTTTATGGTTAATTTTTTTTATTAAAGTAATCAAATAATACACAGATGAATACACTCTGTGGCCTCCTCATGCTGTCGCCAATTTCAGAATCTGTCATTGAGCCACTCTGTGGCCTTCTGATGCTGTTGCCAACTCCAGACTCTTTCATTGTGCCACTCTGTGGCCTTCTCATACTGCTGCAAACTACACACTCTGTCATTATGCCAATCTGTGGCCTCTTCATGCTGCCACCACCTCCAGAATCTCTGTCATTGTGCCACTCTGTGGTCTTCTCATACTGCTGCGAACTTCACACTGTGTCATTGTGCCACTCTGTGGCCTCCTCATGCTGCCGCCACCTCTGGGCTCTGTAATTTTGCCACTCTGTAGCCTTCTTGATGCTAAGATGGACCTGTAAGACTGAGTTAATACTTGAGTTATTTGGTCAGTTTTGGCCCTCATGACTGCCCAAATAAGTGAAGCGTGCAGTGATTCTAATAGCGCCTTTCTCTGTTCGTATATTCGGTCCAACATATGGAGAATGAAATTCCAACGGGTGGTAACCTCTCATATTAGCCTATGTTGGGGGATGCCGTTCTGCCGCTGCAGCTCAAGGAGGGTGTTCTTACCAGTGTACGAGTGGCTGAAGTGCATGCAAAGTTTCCTGGCCATTTTTAGGATTGCAGATGGAAGACTTCAGGAACCACTTGACAACCAGATTGAACAAGTGTGCCATGCAGGGCGCATGGCTTAGCCCTCCTTGACGCAGTGCCAACAACATGTTCTTCCCATTGTCGGTCACCATGGTTCCGATTTTCAGTTGTCGTGGAGAAAGCCAGCAGTTGATTTTTTTCTGAAGGACACAGAGCAGTTCCTCCCCTGTGTGACTGCGTTTGCCCAGTCAAACCAGGTGCAGAACCGCGTGACACCGCCGTGCCCTGCAAATGTGGAATGCTGGAAGGGCACTGTGACTTGTCCTTGCAGTGGAGGCTGAGGACATGGTGGAGGATGAGGAGGCAGAGGCGGACATTGACATAGGACAAATGGTGTGACAATGTGGAGGCGGAAGGAACCACATTCACCCAGTGCACCGTAAAGGACACGTATTGTCCCTGACCGTAGTTACAGCTCCACATGTCGGCGCTACCGTGCACGTTGACAGACACAGACAGGCTCAAGGACTGGCCCACCTTTTGTTCTACATACGTGTTTCGGGCTGGTACTGCCTTTTGTGAAAAGAAATGACGGCTTAGGACTCTCCACCTCGACTCGGCACAAGACATTATTTCTATGAAAGGTGCAGAGTCCACCACTTGGAAAGGGAGGGACTGCAGCACCAGAAGCTCGGCCAGGAGCACGTTCAGTTTCTGCGCCATTGGATGCGTGCATGCATACTGCTGTCTCTTGGCAATCGCTTCAGTGATTGATTGCTGGCGGAATGATTGACAAGGAGTAGAAGGAGGAGGAGCAGGAGCTTCAGGACCAGCAGACAATGGGCCAGACAGACAGCCAGGGCTGGTGCAAATATTTTTGACACCCTAGGCAAAAGCTAATTTTGCCGCTCGGCATTGACTCCACCCATTGACCACGCCCTTTGACTCGCCCCTTTTTTGTCAGCCACCTATTTAATGATTGTTGCATGCAACATTTTACTTGACCAGCTAATTTTAGATATTCTACAACAGTCCCGTTACAATCCCCCTTCCCTCAATCAGCCTTTCGACCAAATAATAAAAATAGTAAAATAGAACATTTAATTAAAACATTTTAAAGGATAACTGTCACATTTAGACCCTAATTTCAATTTTCATATATGTAGTTACTAATAACATGATATTCCCGAATCAATAACTATTAGACTTACCCCATATTTAATAAGATTCAGCCCTTAGCAACCAGTCTGCATAAAACTGCAATTTCACTATTCTGTTAAGATGGCTGCCACTGCCCTCACCCTAAGGCTAAGCCTCACTACCCTCACTGCCCTCACTACCCACAATGCATTAAGCTCCTCTCATGCACTAGCTTCTGCACTTCAACCAATCACTGCTCTCCCCACTTAAACATGCCCTCCTCCTCCTCCTTCTATCACATACACTTTAGGAAGTGGCTGGATTGTAGAGCCTCAATTTAGCTTGGACACAGAAAGATGGAGCATGCCTGCTGCAGCCTGGGTCTCTTTGAATGAAACCCAGGCTGCTGCATAGTATTTCCTATGGAGCCTAACCTGTAATAGGCTCCATAGGAAATATGCGATTTTCTCATATATTCCAATGCTATTGCATTGGAATGTATGAGAATAGCAATCTAATGATTGCATGTTATAGTTCCCAATGGGAACTATACAAAAGTGTAAAAAAAAAAGTTTAAAAATAAATAAATAAAAAACATATAAAAGTTCAAATCAACCCCCTTTTGCCAAAATGAAAAAATAAAATAAAAATACACATCATGGGTGTCGCAATGTGTGAAAACGCCCATACTATAAAAAGATTTTTGAAAATTCCCCATACGGTAAACAGAAAACTGGAAAAAAAGTGTCCAAATGGCCGATTCGCCATACACACCCCAGAATGGTATCAATGAAAAGATCAGATTGCGCCGCAAAAAATGAGCCCCCACACAGCTCCGTACACATAACTACAAAAAAGTTATAGGGGTCAAAATATGGCAACTAAAAAGTAAAACAGATTATTTCCCACTTTTTTTTTGTGCCAGTAAAATGTGCCCCCATAGACGCCCCCCAATCATGTGCCAGTAACAAGAGCCCCCCTCAAATGTGCCAGTAACAATAGCCCCCCAAAAGTGCCAGTAACCAGAGCCCTCCCAAATGTTTGCATTGAACTGTGTATACAGATGGTACAGTATATATGGAACTTACTGACTGTGCTGCAGGGTCTAATACTATAGGAAAAGCAGAGACATGTGTAGGGCTAAGGGGTTAATACAATGTATAGGAAGAGCAGAGCCACGTGTGGTACTAAAGGGTTAAGCTGGGGTAATGGGGGGCTGCACTTAGTGAACCCATGCAGGGGTTAATACAAGGTTATGGGGGGCTGCACTTAGTGAAGCCATTTAAGGGTTAATGCAAGGTTATACAAGGCTGTACTTACTGAACCCATGCAGGGGTTACTTGTAGGATGAAGAGAAGTCGGTGAAGCCATGCAGTCATGCAGGGGTTAATCCATAGGACGCCTGCAGTGAAGTTAGTGAAGACCAGCACTGTATAGGGGGGTCTTGCAGTGAAGTTCCCAGGTCTGGCTGAAGCCTGTAGTCCTCCAAGCTCTCCTCTTACCACATGTTGCTGAGCGGCTCCTGCTCCAGCCCCCATTCTACAGCACTGCTGAGGGAGCGTCTGCCAAGTGCAGGGATGTGGAAAAGTGCCACTGCAGAGAGACCTCATAACAGTCCACTCAGCCCCCCATCAGCCCACTCAGCCCCCCATCAAACCTCATATTAGCCCACTCATCCCCCCATCAAACCTCATATCAGCCCACTCAGCCCCCCATCAGACCTCATAATAGCCCACACAGCCCCCATCAGACCTCAGATCAGCCCACTCATACCCCCAATCAGCCCACTCAGCCCCCATCAGCCCTCAGATCAGCCCACAGACCCCCATCCGACCTCAGATTAGCCCACTCAGGGCCCCATCAGACCTCAGATCAGCCCAAAGACCCCCACTCAGCCCCCTTCAGACCTCAGATCAGCCAAAGACCCCCATCCAACCTCAGATCAGCCCACTCAGAGCCCCATCAGACCTCAGATCAGCCCACAGACCCCATCAGACCTCAGATTAGCCCACAGACCCCCCCATCTGACCTCATATCAGCCCACTTAGAGCCCCATCAGACTTCAGATCAGCCCAGACCTCCCATCAGCCCTCAGATCAGCCCACAGACCCCCATCCGACCTCAGATCAGCCCACTCAGGGCCCCATCAGACCTCAGATCAGCCCACTCAGGGCCCCATCAGACCTCAGATCAGCCCAAAGACCCCCACTCAGCCCCCTTCAGATCTCAGATCAGCCAAAGACCCCCATCCGACCTCAGATCAGCCCACTCAGAGCCCCATCAGACCTCAGATCAGCTCACAGACCCCCATCCGACCTCAGATCAGCCCACTCAGGGCCCCATCAGACCTCAGATCAGCCCAGACCTCCCATCAGCCCTCAGATCAGCCCACAGACCCCCATCCGACCTCATATCAGCCCACTTAGAGCCCCATCAGACTTCAGATCAGCCCAGACCTCCCATCAGCCCTCAGATCAGCCCACAGACCCCCATCCGACCTCAGATCAGCCCACTCAGGGCCCCATCAGACCTCAGATCAGCCCAAAGACCCCCACTCAGCCCCCTTCAGATCTCAGATCAGCCAAAGACCCCCATCCGACCTCAGATCAGCCCACTCAGAGCCCCATCAGACCTCAGATCAGCTCACAGACCCCCATCAGACCTCAGATTAGCCCACAGACCCCCCCATCTGACCTCATATCAGCCCACTCAGAGCACCATCAGACTTCAGATCAGCCCAGACCTCCCATCAGACCTCAGATCAGCCCAAAGACCCCCACTCAGCCCCTTCAGACTTAAAATCAGCCAAAGACCCCCATCCGACCTCAGATCAGCCCACTCAGAGCCCCATCAGACCTCAGATCAGCCCACAGACCCCCCATCAGACCTCAGATCAGCTCAAAGACCCCCACTCAGCCCCCTTCAGACCTCAGATCAGCCAAAGACCCCCACTCAGCCCCCAATTCCCCCCATCAAAACTTAAATCATTGCGGCAGGCAGAACTAACTACATACTACAATACTTACCTACAACGCTGCGGCTCCTCTTCTTCGCGCTCCCGTCTTTCCGACAGCGTGCAGCCTCAGGTCATAGTGCGCGCACTGATTCCTGACACTGTACGCGCTCAGGAGGATAGCCACCGCTAAGGAGGCTGGGGCCACCGCCAGGGAGCTGGGACAGTGAAAGTTTAAAAGGGGCGGGGCTGGCGGAGCAGGCGTGCGTGTTGGGTCTGGACCAGGATCACCCCATCAGACATGTCACCCGGTGTGGCCCACACCCGCCGCACCCCCTCGCAACGGCACTGCTAGTAGCAGTCTGCTACTGTGACTTCTATTGCGGCCAAACTCTAGAGCACCGGCGCCCCCAGTAAGAGTGCGCTCTACGCGGTGGCCTACTCTGCTTATGGGTGGCACCCGCCCTGAAGACAGTTCCCTCCTGCTGAGCTAGTGGAGCCTTGACTTCCTGCAATGGGGTGCGTGCCACTAGGTGATGCAGCTGAGGCTGCGGCAGGCTGGACCACCACATCAGAGCCACGATTGTCCCAGGCCACTTTATGGTGTCTCTGCATATGTTGTATCAGGGCAGTGGTGCCAACATTGGCCCCCTGGCCAAGCCTCACCTTCTGCCCACAGATTCGACAGATGGCCATGTTCACCTCCTCTGGAGTCTTGACAAAAAACTGTCACACCGCCGAGTAGCTGATTTTTCCCCCAACACTCCACACTGACTGACTGCTAGTGCCACTGCTTGCGTGAACCTGGTGGTCTACCCCGGGCCCATTTGGTTGCCAACCTCCCACTGCGGCCACCCTGCTGACTCCCAGCCATGCTAACACGTTGCTGGCTCAGCCGCTGCCTCGTAGGCAAGTTGCCACTCTCTTCTCCCGATGATGATGAAGCTCCTTCTTCTTCCGTCTCCCAAGTGCGATCGGCTTCATCATCATCGAGTACTGTCTGCAAGTCACTGGTGTCCTCCTCAACGCTCTCTGGATCAGGAGCCTGACCGCTCGCAACACCACCTCCCACGCCACTCTCCTCATCACTACATGCCCGCCTAACGGAGGAAGCAGCGGATGTCTCCTCCAAATATTGGCTGGGCATTAGCTGCTGACTGTCCTCATTAAATAGTAGAGCTGAGCCCACAGCAGATAGTACTTCTGTTGCTGAGGGAACAGCAAAGGACTGAGGCAGTTGAGGACAGGTGAGGGCACAGGACCTGATCCCGGTCCATGCCAACTAAGGGTTGTGTCTGACAAACCCACCGACTGTTGGCTGGGGGTGTCCGAAGTCACTTGGGATGAAATGGATGACCGAGTTAACCAATCACTAACCGCTGGGTTTCTGGTCAAGACACGACCAGTACATGACACCGGGAGCTCAGGCCTCTCGCTGCGACTCCTGCTGCCACTTTTCCTTAATCTGCTGCAACTTCTGCCTGCGCCAGAAACATTTATGCCTCTGCCACTCCTCTGTGCATGTCCTGGCACTTCTCTGTCTGACATACTTTTAGCTGAGCTAAAATAATTAAAAGCAAATTAAAACAACCCTAAAAGCCCAGAATATATATTTTTTTTGGACAGAAATAGGCCACTAACCACTTTTAGCACCAATCCAAGTAAACGTGAACTGCCTATATATTTCTTGTTTTGGACTGAAATAGGCCACTAAATTATTATAGCAGAAATAAAAACAAACGTGACCTGCGCATATATTTCTTGTATTCGACTGAAAAAGGCCAATAAATGATTTTAGCGTAAATAAAAAGAAAAGTTAACTGCGTATATTTTTCGCTTTTGTTTCTTACATATGGCAAAAAACGTTTTTAGTGCAAATAACCCCAAAATTGAACTGCGTATATTTTTCTCTTATTGTACTGAACTGGCAATAAATGGTTTGAACGCCAACAACACCAAATGTCAATTGTGTGTATGAAATAACTGCAGAAGTGACCTGAGTAAATATATTTCTTGTTGAACTGAAATAGGCCACTATACGCTTTCACCAGAAATTACTGCAACAGTGCAGTGGGTATATATTTTTCTTGTATTACTGAAATACTGCCCTATTTGCTTTCTCCAGAAATAACTGCAGAAGTGACCTGAAAAAATATATTTCTTGTTGGACTGAAATAGGCCACTATACGCTTTCAACAGAAATAACTGTAGAAGTGACCTGAATTTTTTTTGTCGTGTTGGACTGAAATAGGCCACTACACGCTTTCACCAGCAGTGCGTATATATATATATATATTTTTTTTATTTTTATTAAATAAGCCCCTATACTCTTTCACCAGAAATGAATGCAACTGTGCAGTGCGTTTAAATGTTTTGTATATTACTGAAATACCGCCCTACACTGCGTGCAGAATTATTAGGCAAATGAGTATTTTGACCACATCATCCTCTCTTTGCATGTTGTCTTACTCCAAGCTGTATAGGCTCGAAAGCCTACTACCAATTAAGCATATTAGGTGATGTGCATCTCTGTAATGAGAAGGGGTGTGGTCTAATGACATCAACACCCTATATCAGGTGTGCATAATTATTAGGCAACTTCCTTTCCTTTGGCAAAATGGGTCAAAAGAAGGAGTTGACAGGCTCAGAAAAGTCAAAAATAGTGAGATATCTTGCAGAGGGATGCAGCACTCTTAAAATTGCAAAGCTTCTGAAGCGTGATCATCGAACAATCAAGCGTTTCATTCAAAATAGTCAACAGGGTCGCAAGAAGCGTGTGGAAAAACCAAGGCGCAAAAAAACTGCCCATGAACTGAGAAAAGTCAAGCGTGCAGCTGCCAAGATGCCACTTGCCACCAGTTTGGCCATATTTCAGAGCTGCAACATCACTGGAGTGCCCAAAAGCACAAGGTGTGCAATACTCAGAGACATGGCCAAGGTAAGAAAGGCTGAAAGACGACCACCACTGAACAAGACACACAAGCTGAAACGTCAAGACTGGGCCAAGAAATATCTCAAGACTGATTTTTCTAAGGTTTTATGGACTGATGAAATGAGAGTGAGTCTTGATGGGCCAGATGGATGGGCCCGTGGCTGGATTGGTAAAGGGCAGAGAGCTCCAGTCCGACTCAGATGCCAGCAAGGTGGAGGTGGAGTACTGGTTTGGGCTGGTATCATTAAAGATGAGCTTGTGGGGCCTTTTCGGGTTGAGGATGGAGTCAAGCTCAACTCCCAGTCCTACTGCCAGTTTCTGGAAGACACCTTCTTCAAGCAGTGGTACAGGAAGAAGTCTGCATCCTTCAAGAAAAACATGATTTTCATGCAGGACAATGCTCCATCACACGCGTCCAAGCACTCCACAGCGTGGCTGGCAAGAAAGGGTATAAAAGAAGAAAATCTAATGACATGGCCTCCTTGTTCACCTGATCTGAACCCCATTGAGAACCTGTGGTCCATCATCAAATGTGAGATTTACAAGGAGGGAAAACAGTACACCTCTCTGAACAGTGTCTGGGAGGCTGTGGTTGCTGCTGCACGCAATGTTGATGGTGAACAGATCAAAACACTGACAGAATCCATGGATGGCAGGCTTTTGAGTGTCCTTGCAAAGAAAGGTGGCTATATTGGTCACTGATTTGTTTTTGTTTTGTTTTTGAATGTCAGAAATGTATATTTGTGAATGTTGAGATGTTATATTGGTTTCACTGGTAAAAATAAATAATTGAAATGGGTATATATTTGTTTTTTGTTAAGTTGCCTAATAATTATGCACAGTAATAGTCACCTGCACACACAGATATCCCCCTAAAATAGCTAAAACTAAAAACAAACTAAAAACTACTTCCAAAAATATTCAGCTTTGATATTAATGAGTTTTTTGGGTTCATTGAGAACATGGTTGTTGTTCAATAATAAAATTAATCCTCAAAAATACAACTTGCCTAATAATTCTGCACTCCCTGTATACTCTTTCACCAGAAATGACTGCAAATGATTTTAGCGTAAATAACAACAAAAGTGACCTGTGTATATATTTCTTGTATTGTATCGAAATAGGCCACTAAATGATATCAGCGCAGTTAACAGCAAAAGTGACCTGCATATATATTTATCTTTTTCCACAGATAAAAGCCACTAAAGGCTTTTCAACATAGCATTCGCACCCCAATAGAGAGGTATTATGAGACTATCTGGATCCCCATGTAATGTTTCCCTGCACATTTAAATTGCTGGTTTTCACAATGAGGATTTTACTATGACTCTCCCTAGCATCTGCGCACGTCTCTCCCTGACTGTGAAATGATTCCTCTCACTGTCCTTTCCCTGCACTTGTAAATTGCTGGTTTTCACAAAGAGGAAATTTTGATGACTCTCCCTACTAGCATCTGCACAAGTCTCTCCCTGCCTATGAAATGATTCCTCTCACTATCCTTTCACTGCACTAGTAAATCGCTTCTTTCCTTTTTTATTTTTTATAATTAGTATTTCTTTCACTCTACTTAGCGCTTGCATACACATCTGTCCCTGACCAATGTATGATGGTGAATGGCAACATCTAAGATGGCTGCCGTATTTATAGTGCTGTGACATCACCGGGCTGGCTGCTGATTGGCTGCATGCATGGCATTATGGGTCATCGCACCTTCCGAGAGTTCCTTAACCCATGTCCTCACACGTGTAGAAGCATAAAGGAAATTTGCATTCGTTCAGAATCAAATTTGTCCTGAAATTCGGAACGAATTCGACTTCGTCAGCTTTGATTCGCTCATCTCTAGTTGACACATATGAGAGAGGTGTCCGAGGGTGGAGTGCTCTTGCTAGCCATCTACCGCTTTTATCTCCGTACTCAAAGAAGCCATGTTTGATTTTGTCTCAATTACATAATGTTTTTTGATCTAAGATCTTAAGTATTTGCTGACGTATTGAAGAGATGTCTGCTTTGAGTTGGTTGGACGGGGAGGTCTTGTTTAGAGTCTCTTTGCGGTCAAGTTTGGCCTAAAGTGGGTTTCTTGTATCATAACTAACATGACTTTTTTCTTGTGAAAGCAGTATAAAATCTGGCTTCACTTTTCCGGCTTGTTGAGACCTCTGGCCTTTTATATACAGAATGAGAGGGGTACCATCATGGAGGATAAGCAAAGAGTAGAGTTCTTAAGATGATCAAATCCCTTACCCAGATTGGGAGGATAACAGGAGGTTGAAACATAAGGTAGGGAAGACAGATACAAGACAGAAAAGACAAAAACATAACGAACCGAAACAAAACTCAGACAGAGAGATTAGGAGTAAAGGGGAGCCCACTCTGGAGGCTCAAAGCAGTACTAAGTGGTGACTTAGTTACAAACAGCACCATGTGCCATATTCCCTAACTGGGGGAAGAAGAGGTCAAGGGCAAAATAGCAGCCATATTGATCTCCGGTATCTAAAGAGGAAAACATAGTGTATAACAGGGCATACAGTATATAGCATCAGTTGGTAGCATAAATGTCAACTAACAAGAGGAGTAGAGGAACCATAATAGACAATTGAAGCAAAGAGCACAGAAAATATGGCAATAGTGCTTAGCTTGGCTATCAAGTTGCTGGTTGTTGGTGTCGTCTTGAAGATCTCTGAAGCCTAGGTGTCGATATCTGCCATCTCTCCCGTCTCGGGGTAGATTGAACAAGTTGAGGACATGGCTATTCAGGAGTATCAAATGTTGGAAGTTCAAACATTTCCAGCAATCTCGGTAAGTCAGTGAGAGTTTTAAGGACTGCTGTTTTCCCATCCGTTTTAGCAATAAGTTGGAAAAGGTATCCCCATCTGTATAGAATGCCGTTGTCCCTTAGAGTTGTTAGAAGGGGTTTCAGGGCCTTATGTAACATTAAACTGCATCTCGCAAGGTCCGGCAATATAAGGATTTCTTTGTTTTCGAAGAGAGTTGCCTCTGAGTTCTAGCAGCTCTGAGAATAGCTTATTTTTCTTTATAAAAGTGAATTCTGCATATGATGTCCTGAGGGCGGGATGGGTTAGCTGTTTTGGGGACCAGCACTCTATGTGTGCGATCGATTTCTATGGGCTGACCTGGGTCTTTATTCAGTAATCTGCCAAAGTATTTAATGTGCCCAATTCTCCAGTTCTGTTGGCGCTATGGTCTCAGGGACACCTCTGATGCGGAGATTGTTCCTCCCATTTCTGTTTTCGATGTCATCTAAGTGCGTTAATATATCTTGGATCTGTGCGGTATGGTCATTTATGACCTTTTCATGAGAGTCCAGTACTGTGAGTACTTGGTCCTGCATCCCCTCAATTTCCTCCACCCTCTGGCCTACTTGTTTAATCTCATGGTGTAAGGCCGCCATATCTTGTTGGTGGGAGGCTTACAGTCTGCTGAGTAAGGCATCTACCTCAGATTTAGTAGGGAGCGCTCTCAGGTGAATTTTCCAGTTCCAATCTCCAAATGGCTCTTTTAAGGTAGGTGATGATCTGTCTGACTTGTGTGTCGTAGTGGGGGAGCTTGCAAGTTGGGGTGAGGAGTCGGGGGAGGCCGCCGTGTATCGGGAGGGAGAGGAGGGGACTACCGAGCATGGACTTACTGCAGCTGCGTAGAAGAAGTTATAGTACAGGGATGGCCAACCTGAGGCTCTCCAGCTGTTGCAAAACTACAACTCCCATCATGCCCGGACAGTCTATAGCTATCAGCCTACAGCAGGACATGGTGGGAGTTGTAATTTTACAACAGCTGGAGAGCCGCAGGTTGGTCATGCCTGTTATAGTACATTCAGCAGGAGTTGTATACAGTGCAATTTCTGTCCCCAGATGATGAGGTATGGTGGCCGGCAAAGTGGAAAATAATGGCACCTCTGGTTTGTTATATTGCTGATGTCTCTCTCTTGAACTTCTGGTTAACAGCTAGAAGCTGACATTTGTTGCTGTAGGTGTGCACTGGGTGAAAATACAGGCTTTTATAAGTTGGCCTGGCCTGGATGTGATCTAGGTGATGGGTGTCTGAGTCATAGTCCCTCACCCACAGCAGGGTCTGGATAGCTACGGTTTCTGGATACTCTGCTGACTATAAACACAGTAGTTTTGCAGATGTCTGTATTTTTTTTGATCCTTCAGTCTCTCTGGAGTAGTGGTCGAACAGATGAGTTTGTTCTCTGGTCCCTAAGGCCCTTGGAACAGGAGCAATAGGACATGCTTCCTCATTGCTTGCAATCCTAACACTCCCCCTCTTGACAGGAAGCATTACCAGCCCTCTTCTAACAAGAGGGTAGGAATGGAGTGGTTAGCCTTATTCCGATGCCAACCATAACACCCATATTTAAGGAACCTTCCCTGGACACATCCTCATAATCCTGTTATTGCTATTGCCCCCTTCTCACTACTCCCATTCGCATCAAAACTCCTAGAACAATATTCCCATCTCAAGCTGCCCTCCCACCTTTCATCCACTCACTTTTTGATTCTCTATAATCCAGAATGAATCCCTATTAGGGATGAGCGAATCGACTTTGGATAAAATTTCTAAAGTCGATTTGCATAAAACTTTGTTGGAAGCGCTCCGTACAGTATTAGAATGTATTGGCTCAGATGAGCCGAAGTTATTACTTAGCTGTCACAGTCATTACCTTTGACTGTGACCTTCCGTTCTTGCTTGTTCGGCGCTCCTCGCTGAAGTTCCGTTCCTGTGTCATTTGTGGTTCTTTATGGGTTAACTCCCCTGTGTGCTTATTAGGAGTTAATCCTCTGTCTGCTCCATGGGTGTGGTCTCTCTGCTGCACCCATGGAACCTGTATATAAGGCTGAGGTTTCCTCAGTTCTAGGTCAGCTCTCCTGGTGTGTGTTGTCTTGTCCTGTTCTGCTCCTGGTTTGTACTTTCTCTCCCATGCTGCTGACCCATGGGATCCTTGTCTGTGCTCTGTGGGTTTCCCTACTTGTTCATTTTCGTCCTCTTTTCTGTCTTTTTGTTCTGCCAGTTATGTTTTAGTTACTTTGTGTTTATTCTGATGTCTGTGTTCCACAAGCCTTTGCAGCAGAGTGGCATGACAAGGCCATGCAGTTTACTACTGGTGGAGCAAGTCCTTCTCTGCTCATTGCCACTCCTGCTCCCTTGCATGAACTCCTGCTTGTGTTATTATTTGCCCTGTTTTGTATTTACCTGTCTGTTATGTTTGCCTATGTGCCGTCGGTACCTGTTGTCCATTCGCTCCTGCTGTCACTGTCTTGTTCACGCTCCAGAGTGGACCCTGGCAACTTCCTGCTGCAAAGTCTAACCCTCACCATCTAGGGCTCTAGTGAATACCAGGAGTTGCTTAGTCACGCCCCTCTGGAGTATTACTAGATAGTGGCGCAGTGGGGGTTTTCTTCCACTGTGCTGACGGTACATAGAGCTCTTGTTTTGTCTGTACTGCCTTCCCTGTTTTGTTTGTGCAATAAACTCTTATGTGTCTGTACTTGATTTCCGTTTGTTTATTGCATGACGATGCGGTGGTCTCTCCTGGGACCTCCAACTCGTGACATTAGCAAAGTCTTGCAAGACTTCGGGTAATAACTTCAGGAATTAATTTCTACTGTTAAAGCCGAATTTGGGTTCGGTTCCAAGTGGTACCTTAGGTAACTGAGTTGGGTAAAAGGTTTTTAACAGTAGAAATACGTTTCTGAAGTTATTGCTCGAAGTCTCACGAGACCTCGCAAAGTGTTACAGGAAATATGGCTTTCAGCCAGAACCTCAGCCTGATGACCACACAAATATGCCTAATAATTGGACCCAGTGGTATTGACCCATTCAGTGATATCAGTATGGCCAGTAGCATTTTGTCCCTTGTTAGCATATCTAAGGCAGGAAGGGCACATTGTAAAAGCAGTTGAACAACATTCTCTTGGCCAACAGATGGGGGAAGATATTTAGGTCACATGGTGGAGTCTATGGTGGGGGCTGGGACACAGGTACATATAGGTGAAACTTGGGAGTCGGGCTCTCTTTTCTTCCTGGACCCCCTTGGACCAACATTACTTCAGGAGCAAGCTTAGTTATATGTGTGCTTATGTGGGTATGTATATAAGTATAATATCCCAGTAGACTTTATATGTGTACATATAGATATTTGTAGTCTGCAATTGTATTACCAATATATTATATATCCTGTTTATGCATGAGTCTCTATATGTACATGTACTAATGGTCAGGTACTGGATGTGAGTTGTTTAGAAGAGTGGATCCAGTAGACTGTATATTGGTGGACTCTGGATATACTGTACATTATTAGCCACATTTGCTTAGCATCCAAGGTGGGCAGGAATGGAAGTGGCTGTGTGTGGTGGTGTCCTCTATGTATTGTGTTATCTGTATCTTTATGTATAATGTACATTGCTTTGTTATCTCTGTTATCAGTAAACTATTTTTATATATAAGTATCTGCGAGGGTTGTATGTTACTCCTGGGGTATATGAAGGACTGGCAGAGGTGTAATAATACACATAATAATCGGGTTATATGGAAAACAAGGGCAACAGTCTAGGAATAAAATAGAAGGGAAGGAAAACTGAGATTTCCAATAAGCAAAATTCCCTTCATCATGAAGTAATAACTTCGGCTCATCTGAGCCAATACATTCTAATACTGTACGGAGCGCTCGCTCTTCTTGACCTATCTTCTGCTTTTAACACAGTTGACCACTCTTTTCTGTTGCAAATCTCATCCCTCGGCATCAGAGCCTGCCCCTGTCCTGGAACTCCTTGTACCTCACCAACAGAACTTTCAGTGTTTCAAAGTCATACACTCATCTCATCCTCTCCTCATCTAATCCTCTCTCTTAGTGTCCCTCAAGTCTCTGTCTAGGGTCCCATTCTTTTATCCATTTACACATTTGGTCTGGGATAGGTTATAGAGTCCCATGTCTTTCAATACTACCTCTATGCTGATGATACTCAAATCTACCCCTCTGGCCCAGATATTACTTCTCTTCTGTCCAGTATCCCAGCATGTCTATTAGCTATATATTCATTTTTCTGCTCCGGCTTCTTGAAACTTAACACAGAAACACTATAAACAAAATTCATTATCTTTTCCCAATGTCACTCAGCTCCTCTACCAGACCTATCCATTACAGTTATCAACATCGTTCTTTGTCCAGTCTCGCAGGTCTTCTCCCTGAGGATAACATTTGATTCTGCCTGTCCTTCAAGCCACACTTCAAAACCCTTACCACCACCTGCTATTTTCAACACAAGACATCTCTCATATTCACTTCTTTTACAACTCTGGCCTGTTGTAGTCCCGCCTGGACTCTGCAAAAGCCTCCTCTGTGGCTTCCCATCTATTACTCTCACATCCCTCCAATTTATGCTCAACTCTGCTGCCTGGTTAATCCACCTGTCTCCTCATTTCTCTTCTGCCTCTCCCCACTGCTAATCCCTACACTGGCTCCCCATTGCCCTGCAAATTCAGCTCAAAATACTTACAACTTGTACATATAAGGCTGTCCACAAGGTGTCCGCTCCTTACATTTCTGACCTGCTTTACCCATACTTTCCCACGTGTCATTTCCAGTCCTCACAAGACATCCTATTTTGTTCTCCTCTTGTCTGTTTATCACACAATCGGCTACAAGATTTCTCATGTGCATCACCCACACTCTGGAAATTGGTACCGCAACACATCAAACTCTCCCCCAGCATCCAAACCTTCAAGAGTAACCTGAAAACCCACCTTTTCAGGAAAGCCTTCAATAAGCATACTGTATCTTTCCCCTTTCCCTTGTAGATTGTTAACTCTTGATCCTCCCCCATCTGTACTAGTCTGTTAATAAGTTTCATGCTTATTGTACTTTTGTTGTTTTATATTATGTATGTATACCCCATCTAAGATGTACAGCACCATGGAGTTAATGGCACTGTCAAATAAAAAATAATAATATGACTGCTTTTTTTTTTAAATTGCCTGAAATGGCAGTGACAATGTAATGATGCTGTCCTGCATAACAGCAAAATTAAAAGGGGTTGTCTCATTATGGACAATGGGGGCATATAGCTAGGATATGCCCCATTGTCTTATAGGTGTGGGTCCCATTGCTGGGACCCGCACCTATTTCGAGAACGGAGCCCCAAAAGTGAAGGAGGGCGCACTGCGCATGCGCTGCAGCCCTCCATTAATTTTCTATAGGGCCGGCGAAAATAACCTAGTGCTGGCTCGGCTATTTCCGTCGGCCTCATAGAAATGAATGGGAGCGGGAGCCGCGCATGCGCGGTACGCTCCCATTCACTTCTACGGGGAGCTATAAGTAATAAAATATTGAAGCACTCAGGAAGTTTTGAAATTCAAGTATATTTTTATTTCATTTTTCTGCATCATCCATTTGCCCGTGGTATATTTAGAAATGACAAACTATTTCTGACCAGACGTTTCGGTCACGGTGGACCTTCATCAGCGGTCATGTTATCTGTATAATGGGTAGAGGTATTCCTGGGCGCTGGATGCAGCATCCAGGAATACCTCTACCCATTATACAGATAACATGCTTATATATAAGTGTCCTACTTCCTTACCCATAAGGTCACATGCATTATTGATTTTTCAGATTATGTTTTTGCTAATTAATATTTTCATGAATGGACATTACTTTGATCTTATTGCCATATTTTATCATTTGCATGTTATTACTGAGAAAATGACTCTGGTTGTGATTTGACTTTACACCCATCACACAATCCAATGTACACATCAGGTGGTTTTTATCTTTGAACGGCAATTAGGTAGAAAAATATTGTCCACAATCAAAATCTTAGTTATTCACAATATAATTTAATAAGTGTACAACATGCTGTTTGACCAAAGAGTATAATTTTAATCAGAGAAGTTAACTAAAAATGATTAGGTGGAACATGATGCAAGCATTACATCAGAAATTGTTTTAAATCCATCTGTTTCCAGAGAAGACAATTGCTTTGATTGGCTTTTATGATTTGTGAAAATGTTTTTGCTCGGATTATTCTATTTTAGGGTTGCCATTTTCTTGACGTTTTCAAAATACTTAATAATTTCAAATGAATTATCTCCAAGCTACATTTTCTCCGTTAATTTGGCTTGACGTTGAAAAGCAATTATGCTTTGTTTTATTAGGTTTGCATTTGCTGCCCAAATACCTATAAAATGATTATTTGTAGAAGAAATTTTAGTTACTATATAGCAATTATAATAAACAAAACTGTGCACCAAAAATATGTTCACAGTTCAATGTAGTCAGATTTTACACATCACCATGCACTAAAATAACTATTGTGTAGATCTGAAACCAAATGGGTATTTGTCAGATGATGCTTACATAAATTAGCCTAGTTTAGAACAGTGTTTAAACCTTGGCTGTGAGCCATGTCAGAAAATTCCCATGATTGATTATTCTGCAAGTTTAGATATTCTTTGCAATTGCTCTCTATATGAATCATTGTTTATGGTATTTTTCTTAAAAATAATATGAAAAGTTTGCATACATTTGACTGAAAAACTATAATAAAAAAAAGCAATATCAATATTCATAATGTTCTGTACATAAAATGTGCTTGCTTTAAATTGCACTTATAGCACTACTCTGCTAAGACATATCTGCTGTCAATTCCCGGCCCAAAGTCTTTTTTACATAAAGTTTAATGATAGTCACCTTGGGGGTTCTCTTGTGGTTAAAATACAAACAATAATGATCCTTTTAATAGAAAAAAGGATACAGGAAATGCAATATTTTTAAGGGGGGTTTCTAGCTGCTGCAGTGACAATGTGACCTTTCAGCATTTGACCATGAACACTTTTTTATGTTGTTGCAGCGGCACAAAAAAAAAAACGACAACAGGTGACCAAGAAATCTACAGTGTATGAGCAGCAGGAGTTTTTTTTACAATATTTACCTCTGCAAGTAATCCACATTCATCCCCACTAAGCTTCAAATTTATGTGAATTTCAATTGCTTGCCGGATTGCTTTTACTTAGTCTACACTGTTAAACAACCATGCATGCTAGGCTAGATGATACCAACCAACATACTGTCATGATAACACATGATGCTCTTTTTGATGAGTGTTTCCTCATAAGTACAACACTAAGAAGGTGATCTATTCAACAATGACCCTAGCTCCAATGAAATATTTTTAAAATAGGAACTGACCCTTGAGGTGAGTACACTCAGGCACCAGGCAGAATTGCAATGGAGTGGTATTTACATCAGTTACACCATTGGAATGGTTTGCTTCCTCCAGAGTATGACCTATTCATATGCCTGCAACAAAGTGGTGCATTACAAATAGAAGTCAAACCTCTCTGTAGTGACAGAGTGAAGTACTGAAAGTATTTAAATGGCATAAAAGACTAGTTCTCATCTGTGGCGAAACCAACCTCGCCACTGGGTTTTGGAGAGGACTGGCTGCTGGCCTCTTGCCCCTGGATTATGGGCCATATACTAACTTTTAAACCCCTGAACCTATTCAAGTGAATTTTGGATAGGTTTGTCCCAAAGTTATACTGTTTAAATTGATGTAAGTTATATGTATGGCCAATGTAAACTCACAAAGTTGTAACAATTTATAATAAGAGTAACTTGTCAGCTTGGGAGGAAAATGCTGGGTGTGTTTCTATTGTGCCATTGTCCCATTGTGTGTTTAAAGGGTGATGTCTGTCCTATTGTCTGCACATGTGTATTGGTGACTTCTCTTTGTCCTCAGAGATTATTGGATTGCTCCTCAGGTCGTCTCCGGGACAGAGAGGAGGGAACCATGATGCATTGTGGGGATATGTTGTATCTGTCCTATGTCACAGTCTTCATTCTGGTCCTCTGGGGGCGTGAACGATTGGTTGCTGTAGTTACATTGTATGTGTTGTAAATTACTGATTGGTTGTATTTCAAACCCCTGTGGGCAGTACTATGTTTGTGGTTAATGAATAAAAGAGGCTGTACGTGAAGTACAGTCAGACCACTGCTTGACCCTCAACACGGAGCCTTGTCTCGTTATTGGGGGGATTCACTGTATGCTGTTAGAAGACCGATTGCCAGAAGTGTAAGCTGATTCCTGTTCGTCTGCTAGCAGCTATTCGTGAGGTTCCAGTTTGGAGTGCTACTTTGTATCCAGTTCGGGAGTTTGGTGTATCCTGCAGTAGCTGTGCCTGTCTCTCAGAAAGGGGCACATCGCCTGAACGGATTTTAACCCCTTGTCTGCTGAAACGGTCCGTTACATCATCCTTACAGTATATTCCATGTATCCATTTCTGCTATTTTTATCTGTAAAATATCTTGGCAAATTGTATGTGCAAAAAATAGTATATAACACAAAAGACTTATGGGAAGCTCACCAGAATAGAGCAGGACTTGCTAATATCCCGTAACAAATAGTATATGGCAAATACAAAGAATGGTCGGCTCACAAGAAGTCAAATATAACTTATTTAATCCTCACTATTAAAATAACACTTATGGATCAAACCATATACAGACAGAAGCAATATATAATACCAATGTAGAATGACAAATAAAATAACATAAAATATCTAAAATGATCACGGTCCCTCCTTTGTAATGAGCTGCGGAGCTCTCAATTTTATATGGTGACTGCAAGATTTTATAACCTTAGTTCTGATTCCCTATGTAGAGTCATCCAGATTTTAAATGAAGATACAGACTTATGCGGCTTTCTGGTTGTATCCAGTATGATTGTGCAATTATGTTTAGTGCGTCTGATAGTTGTCAGTAACCAGCTTGATATAGTGGATGGAAGTTCACTCACTCACATATGCCCCACTCGGACATCCCATGTATGTCGCTGTTGTATAAATAAAATGCGCTTCTTACCGCGTCCTTGTAGCTCTATCCACAAGGCAATACCTGTTTTTATATACGCTACACACCGGCGGCCCCACAGATGTTGTTTCGCTGGTGGCGGCACATCACGCCTGCGCAGTGTGAGTTTCTGGACGCTGACAACTCCACGAGTCGTTCCTCGCTGTTATCGAGACTCCGCGCACGCGTTCTTGGATTTTGCAGTCGCCAAGTTGTATCTTCTTTTTGTATTTTGTAACACTCTGGATTGATGGTATGAACGTATATCACAGGGTCATTAAAAGATGCAGTCACTCTTATCACCAGACGCGTTTCAAAACCGCAAGGGTTTCTTCCTCAGTGGCAAGATAATTATTTTGCCACTGAGGAAGAAACCCTTGCGGTTTTGAAACGCGTCTGGTGATAAGAGTGACTGCATCCTTTAAAGACCCTGTGGTATACGTTCATACCATCAAAATCCAGTGTTTCAAAATACAGAAAGAAGATACAACTTGATACAACTTGGCGACTGCAAAATCCAAGCACGCGTGCGTGGAGTCTCGATAACAGCGAGGAACGACTCGTGGAGCTGTCAGCGTCCGGAAACTCACACTGCGCAGGCGCGAAGTGCCGCCACCAGCGAAACAACATCTGTGGGGCCGCCGGTGTGTAGCGTATATACAAACAGGTATCGCCTTGTGGATAGAGCTACAAGGACGTGGTAGGAAGCGCATTTTATTTATACAACAGCGACATACTGTATATGATCGCCATTCTTTTCTTACAAAGGCTAACTTCATTCGTACAATA
Source organism: Bufo bufo (assembly GCF_905171765.1). Classification (NCBI taxonomy): domain Eukaryota; kingdom Metazoa; phylum Chordata; class Amphibia; order Anura; family Bufonidae; genus Bufo; species Bufo bufo. The sequence goes on along the minus strand of NC_053389.1, from coordinate 459,366,852 downwards.
AAAAATATATATAATTTTATGAATTATCTTTAAAAATATCTTAAATAATATAAAAAATATATAAAATGCTTCAATAAAATGCTTCCCTAAGAATAGGGATGGTCTGGAATTCTGCTCCATATAGGAATTAAGGTCCACATTTTAAAGATCTCTCACTGTCCCAGCAAGCAATGCTTCTAAATGCACCATTTAAAAGCAAGCTTTGATACACCCACTGTTCAACTACTGAGGAAGGGGTAGTTGTGACATCGAAACATGTCTGGTACAGAACAGTGAGGGATAATATTGAGGGGATCCAGCTCGGACATATTGCATTAATTTGTGGACTTTGTTAAAGAAAATTGGAGAATACTCAGCCACTCTATAATAAATTCTGGACTCTAGGACCATAGAAGCCAATCAATGCACACTGCCTCGGTCACGTGGGACGCCGTGGGGAGGCTTACGGACCACCTGGGACGCCGCAAAGGTCCTTGCAGTACAAAGAACGAGTGTGCTTTCGGGACTGCTCCGGTCAAGGAGCCCGGTTACCGAGCGGCCAAACATCTACAATACGGGACTGGTAACGTACTATATACAACCACATATATATTTTGTCTCAACCTACAGGCCAAATGGTCCGAATATCAGAATTTTCCCGATTTAGTAAGGTCTGCAGGACAAATATTTACAAGCAGTGACCCTCCTTTACTATATGGTATTTTGGAGGACTTCACCTTATGTATGAAGATTTTGGACATACCGCCATACCAGGATTAGGGACCACTTATTCAGTAGGGTTTATGCAGTTATCTTAGCCTTAGGGGTTAGTAATTATTAGTGGTAGTAATCTGTTAAAAAGAGCCTCCTTGACGATGGAGATCCTGGAACCATAGATAGGTCGGTATACTTTGCTAGACGAGGAGCGTGCAGTATAGCATCTTAGCAGATGGAAGCAAGTTGTTAGGAGGAACCCTGCCCAGGATACAAACAGACCTCCATGTTCTCCACTGTGAATGGCTCCTTTTCACAAAATCTGGTGTGGAGGGAAGTCCTGAAGGCATAGTGAAATGCGACTGCACACGCAGAATGAAGCAGCAGTAGTATTATCCCCTGACCATCCTTACCCCACTGTCAGTAAAATTTCCCCTGACCCCTCCCCCCCGGCAGTAACATTTTCCCCTGACCACCGCTCACATGCTGTCAGCAGTATTGTCCCCATTAAAATTTCTCACCTCTATTGCAGACTGAAAGGACATGATAGGAGAAGTGAGGTTGGAGTTGGAGGGAGAGTACTTCACCTGCAGTTCTCCTCCATACTCTCAGGAGCTGAAGGATCTGTGATGATGTCATCACAGGTCCTTGAGCCGCCCTAGCCTTGAAACTGAACTGATGTAGCAGGGTTTGCATCATCAGTGTAGCTCCTGTTTAACCATGTCAGGCGGTCTTCTGACAGATAAGCCCACATCTGTGCTTGCCTATCAACAAATAATAAAGTTGTGGATGTCTAAATATCGAAGCAATTTTTTCAAATGGTTTTGATTTTGTAGGTACAGCTGTAATCGTACTAACCCTCAGAACAAGGTTTCTATATTGTTTATACTGTATAATCAATGCCATAAAAAGAAACACAAAACACAATGTCATGAGTGTATTTTTCCCCATTCCACCTGACAATTTTTCACTGTATACTAATATGAACCTTACAAAAAATTCAACTCCTCAAAAAGCAAGCCGTAATACAGCTATGTTGACTGAAAAAAAGAACAATGGCTCTTGAAAGACAGAGAGGAAAAACTAAGAGGCCACTGAACAAATTTGTTGCATCCTAAACGGGTTAAATAGTCACTACTTTTCTTACAATTATAAGCACATACTATACTATAAAAAAGTATTTTATGACACCAGGTGTAAAAGTGTGCTGTTTTATTCAAACTCAAAGTAAGATGTTCTCTGGATTTTCTGTACTAGAGCTCTCCTCTGGGTTTTCTGGTATTGAGTGCTTCCACTGACTTTATATAATGCTTAGTAATATAGCTAGTGGCACTTGTGATCAAAGAACATACAGATCAAGAAGATCTGTGTTTTTTGTAAACAATAAAAATGGGATGCATTTCACAGTCCTGTAAATTACAGGTTTACAATATAGAAAACAAAAATGATGATGAACAGCCAGCACACCTAAATGGGCATACTGGTTTAAATATTTAAAAATGTTTATAGAAAATATTGTCATTTTCTAATATTACATGTGTTTAAAAGTGCACTCAAATATATTTCTTATATCAGTACAGCTGACCGCTGTCTGCCCAGTAGAATTGTATAATCAAAAGGATCAGTCCTATGTAATGTATCCATGGACTAAAAGAATAGGGCTCTGCATGGCAACAGTAATGTGACCTTCTGGCATTCAGTAAGGAAAAGTGTTACATTACATCTATGGGCTAACTGAATAGCACTAAACATGGTGTCAGTTGTGTGACCCCTTGGCATTCAGTCAGCAACTGGGTTAAAAGAGATGAACATGCTAGGTAAATACACTGGCAACATCCATGGGATAAATGGTGAAATAATGATTATTATTGTGGTTATTATAATAACCACTTTGTTTTGTATCTATTTACTTGTATGCTATGGCTTGGCATCTCTAGTTAATGTGGAACATGGCTGCCTGTTTGTATGTGATTCATAACCGGGCAGCCTGTCTCTTGGAAATTCTTAGTATGGCAGCCTGTCTTAAGTTAACCTTGCCATGTTGAAAAATACATACAAACACAGATGAGACACAGGGAGAACAATGTAAGTCATACTTTTGCACCGCCGCTGACAGAGTTGATGATAAGATGTTGCTATAGACAAACTAAATAAATTATAATTATCTGTAAGATACTGTACATGGAAAGTGTTACCTTATTGCCAGGGATCATAGAATCTATTATAGTCCTTTAACTTACTTAAAGGGGTTGACCACTTTCTGGTTATTGTTGACCAAACTGTATATAACATGATTATATGGCACTTAGTAATATAGCCTTTGTTGAAATTCTGCACCATTTTCTATATTTCATAAGGTACACAAAGTCTATTGTACTGTCCACACAGAGGTTTTGTCCATAAAATGGCTGCTGATGGAGGGTCATGTGACCAGGCAAATCACCTCCATGTGATGTCTCCTCCATTCAGATACACTGCCCCACCATTTGCACTTGTTCTGTTTAGTGCAGGTGCAGTGTGTTTGGATGGAGTAGACATCACATGGAGGTGATTTGCCTGGTCACATGACCCTCCATAAGCAGACATTTTATGGACAAGATCTCTGTGTGGACAGCACAAAAGACGTTGTGTACCTTATAAAATACAGAAAATGGTGCAGAATTTCAACACAGGCATATAATTATTTTATATACACATTGGTCAACAATAACCAGAAAGTGGCCAACCCCTTTAAAGTTTATTCATTGTCAGTTATCCTAAGGATGCATTACACAGGACCAATCTGAGCCATACCATTTTTATCTCCTGCAGTTGCATAATAAACAAGTGAGCAAATTTTAAATACCTGTACACTCATTGACATAAAAATAATGCACTAAGATTGTTGGGGAAAACTGTACAATTTAAAGGAGGTTCTAGTCCCCTGTTGGACGTCCTCTGGTCTGCATACAAGATGAGATACAGTTGGACATAGAGGCATACAGGGTCCATATGGTGTCCTGGAGCACATTTTCCCACAGCTGTTGTAGATAGACCTGTACATACTGCACACTTGTAGGCTGCTGAAAATGACATCCTAGCTGGTCCTATAAATTCTTAATTAGCAATAAATCTGGCGACCAGGCTGGCCAAGAAAGTGTTGCAATCTGGAAGAGACATTCCTGAAAGAACCCTTTCTATCTGTGGGCAAGAATTATCATGCTGAAAAATGCCAAATGCAAGTCTTCTCGTGACCACAAGATGTCCTGCATATATCGTTGAGGTGTTAGTGTCCCTCTTATCACTATTAGAGGTGGCCAACTGTCAAACAGTATGCAATGGCTCCCCATTCACTCACCAAAAGGCCTCAATATTAGAGTTGAGCGAACACCTGGATGTTCGGGTTCGAGAAGTTCGGCCGAACTTCCCGGAAATGTTCGGGTTCGGGATCCGAACCCGACCCGAACTTCGTCCCGAACCCCATTGAAGTCAATGGGGACCCAAACTTTTCGGCACTAAAAACAGCCCAGGAAAGAGCTAGAGGGCTGCAAAAGGCAGCAACATGTAGGTAAATCCCCTGCAAACAAATGTGGATAGGGAAATGAATTAAAATAAAAATTAAAAAAATAAAAATTAACCAATATCAATTGGACAGAGGTCCCATAGCAGAGAATCTGGCTTCACGTCACCAGAGAATCATTCTCTTCATGCCATAGCAGAGAATCTGGCTTCATGTCAGCAGAGAATCAGTCTTCATGTCATAGCAGAGAATCAGGCTTCACGTCACCCACCACTGGAACAGGCCACTGTCACATATTTAGGCCCCGGCACCCAGACAGAGGAGAGAGGTCCCGTAACAGATAATCTGGCTTCATGTCAGCACAGAATCAGTCTTCATGTCATAGCAGAGAATCAGGCTTCACGTCACCCACCACTGGAACAGGCCACTGTCACATATTTAGGCCCCGGCACCCAGACAGAGGAGAGAGGTCCCGTGACAGAGATTCAGGCTTCATGTCAGCAGAGAATCAGTCTTCATGTCATAGCAGAGAATCAGGCTTCACGTCACCCACCACTGGAACAGGCCACTGTCACATATTTAGGCCCCGGCACCCAGGCAGAGGAGAGAGGTCCCGTAACAGAGAATCTGGCTTCATGTCAGCACAGAATCAGTCTTCATGTTATAGCAGAGAATCAGGCTTCACGTCACCCACCACTGGAACAGGCCACTGTCACATATTTAGGCCCAGGCACCCAGACAGAGGAGAGGTTCATTCAACTTTGGGTTGCCCCGCAATATAATGGTAAAATGAAAATAAAAATAGGATTGAATGAGGAAGTGCCCTGGAGTACAATAATATATTGTTAAGGGGAGGTAGTTAATGTCTAATCTGCACAAGGGATGGACAGGTCCTGTGGGATCCATGCCTGGTTCATTTTTATGAACGTCAGCTTGTCCACATTGGCTGTAGACAGGCGGATGCGTTTGTCTGTAATGACGCCCCCTGCCGTGCTGAATACACGTTCAGACAAAATGCTGGCCGCCGGGCAGGCCAGCACCTCCAAGGCATAAAAGGCTAGCTCTGGCCACGTGGACAATTTGGAGACCCAGAAGTTGAATGGGGCCGAACCATCAGTCAGTACGTGGAGGGGTGTGCACAGGTACTGTTCCACCATGTTAGTGAAATGTTGCCTCCTGCTAACACGTTCCGTATCAGGTGGTGGTGCAGTTAGCTATGGCGTGGTAACAAAACTTTTCCACATCTCTGCCATGCTAACCCTGCCCTCAGAGGAGCTGGCCGTGACACAGCTGCGTTGGCGACCTCTTGCTCCTCCTCTGCCTTCGCCTTGGGCTTCCACTGGTTCCCCTGTGACATTTGGGAATGCTCTCAGTAGCACGTCTACCAACGTGCGCTTGTACTCGCGCATCTTCCTATCACGCTCCAGTGTAGGAAGTAAGGTGGGCACATTGTCTTTGTACCGGGGATCCAGCAGGGTGGCAACCCAGTAGTCCGCACACGTTAAAATGTGGGCAACTCTGCTGTCGTTGCGCAGGCACTGCAGCATGTAGTCGCTCATGTGTGCCAGGCTGCCCAGAGGTAAGGACAAGCTGTCCTCTGTGGGAGGCGTATCGTCACCGTCCTGTGTTTCCCCCCAGCCACGCACCAGTGATGGGCCCGAGCTGCTTTGGGTGCCACCCCGCTGTGAACATGCTTCATCCTCATCCTCGTCCACCTCCTCCTCATCCTCGTCCTCCTCGTCCTCCAGTAGTGGGCCCTGTCTGGCCACATTTGTACCTGGCCTCTGGTGTTGCAAAAAACCTCCCTCTGAGTCACTTCGAAGAGACTGGCCTGAAAGTGCTAAAAATGACCCCTCTTCCTCCTCTTCCTCCTGGGTCACCTCCTCTTCCATCCTCGCCCTAAGTGTTTTCTCAAGGAGACATAGAAGTGGTATTGTAACGCTGATAACGGCGTCATCGCCACTGGCCATGTTGGTGGAGTACTCGAAACAGCGCAACAGGGCACACAGGTCTCGCATGGAGGCCCAGTCATTGGTGGTGAAGTGGTGCTGTTCCGCAGTGCGACTGACCCGTTCATGCTGCAGCTGAAACTCCACTATGGCCTGCTGCTGCTCGCACAGTCTGTCCAGCATGTGCAAGGTGGAGTTCCACCTGGTGGGCACGTCGCATATGAGGCGGTGACCGGGAAGGCCGAAGTTACGCTGTAGCGCAGACAGGCGAGCAGCGGCAGGGTGTGAACGCCGGAAGCGCGAGCAGACGGCCCGCACTTTATGCAGCAGCTCTGACATGTCGGGGTAGTTGCGAATGAACTTCTGCACCACCAAATTCAGCACATGCGCCAGGCAAGGGATGTGCGTCAAACCGGCTAGTCCCAGAGCTGCAACGAGATTTCGCCCATTATCGCACACCACCAGGCCGGGCTTGAGGCTCACCGGCAGCAACCACTCGTCGGTCTGTTGTTCTATACCCCGCCACAACTCCTGTGCGGTGTGGGGCCTGTCCCCCAAACATATGAGTTTCAGAATGGCCTGCTGACGTTTACCCCGGCTGTGCTGAAGTTGGTGGTGAAGGTGTGTGGCTGACTGGATGAGCAGGTGGAAGAAGAGGAGGAGGAAGCTCAGTAGGAGGAGGAGGCGACAGGAGGCAAAGAATGTTGCCCTGCGATCCTTGGCGGCGGAAGGACGTGCGCCAAACAGCTCTCCGCCTGGGGCCCAGCCGCCACTACATTTACCCAGTGTGCAGTTAGGGAGATATAGTGTCCCTGGCCGTGCTTACTGGTCCACGTATCTGTGGTTAGGTGGACCTTGCCACAGATGGCGTTGCGCAGTGCACACTTGATTTTATCGGACACTTGGTTGTGCAGGGAAGGCACGGCTCTCTTGGAGAAGTAGTGGCGGCTGGGAACAACATACTGTGGGACAGCAAGCGACATGAGCTGTTTGAAGCTGTCTGTGTCCACCAGCCTAAATGACAGCATTTCATAGGCCAGTAGTTTAGAATTGCTGGCATTCAGGACCAGGGATCGAGGGTGGCTAGGTGGGACATTTTACGCTTTCTCTCAAATGTTTGTGAGATGGAGAGCTGAACGCTGCCGTGTGACATGGTTAAGATGCTTGGTGACGCAGGTGGTGGTGTTGGTGGTACATCCCATGTTTGCTGGGCGGCAGGTGCCAACGTTCCTCCAGAGGCGGAGGAAGAGGCAGAGGCGGCGGCAGCAGCAGAAGAGGCCGAGGCAGCAGCAGCAGAAGAGGTAGCAGGGGGAGCCTGAGTGACTTCCTTGTTTTTAAGGTGTTTACTCCACTGCAGATCATGCTTTGCATGCAGGTGCCTGGTCATGCAGGTTGTGCTAATGTTCAGAACGTTAATGCCTCGCTTCAGGCTCTGATGGCACAGCGTGCAAACCACTCGGGTCTTGTCGTCAGCACATTGTTTGAAGAAGTGCCATGCCAGGGAACTCCTTGAAGCTGCCTTTGGGGTGCTCGGTCCCAGATGGCGGCGGTCAGTAGCAGGCGGAGTCTCTTGGCGGCGGGTGGCACGACCTTCATTCCATGTGGGGTCTAGGACCTCATCGTCCCCTGCATAGTCTTCCACCCAGTCTTGATCCCTGACCTCCTGTTCAGTCTGCACACTGCAGAAAGACGCAGCAGTTGGCACCTGTGTTTCGTCATCATCAGAGACGTGCTGAGGTGGTATTCCCATGTCCTCATCATCAGGAAACATAAGTGGTTGTGCGTTAGTGCATTCTATCTCTTCCACCCCTGGGGAAGGGCTAGGTGGATGCCCGTGGGAAACCCTGGCAGCAGAGTCTTCAAACAGCATAAGATACTGCTGCATAACTTGAGGCTCAGACAGTTTCCCTGATATGCATGGGGGTGATGTGACAGACTCATGGGCTTGGTTTTCATGCGCCATCTGTGCGCTTTCTGCAGAAGACTGGGTGGGAGATAATGTGAACGTGCTGGATGCACTGTCGGCCACCCAATTGACTAATGCCTGTACCTGCTCAGGCCTTACCATTCTTAGAACGGCATTGGGCCCCACCAAATATCCCTGTAAATTCTGGCGGCTACTGGGACCTGAGGTAGTTGGTACACTAGGACGTGTGGCTGTGGCAGAACAGCCACGTCCTCTCCCAGCACCAGAGGGTCCACTAACACCACCACGACCATGTCCACGTCCGCGTCCGCGTCCCTTACTAGATGTTTTCCTCATTGTTCCCGTTCACCACAATTTTGAAAATGGCAAATTTGGGAATAGTTTTTCAACCCAGAACAAAAACTGTGCTTTTACGGTCTCTACAAATAATTTGACCAGCTAAAACTGTACTGATTTAGAGGAATATAAATGTCAGGGCTATTTTTTAGGCGCTGTGTGACAGGTATACCTTTAATCACAGAATTAGACTTGTATCTGCACTGTAGCGTGTGTGTTAAGTTTTTCAGAATGACACTATCAGCACCTTGAATTTAATATACCCTTTTTGGGATAGATTTAAAGTAGGCCTGATATAGCAGAAACTACCAATTTAGAAAATGGCAAATTTGGGAATACTTTTTCAACCCAGAACAAAAACTGTGCTTTTACGGTCACTACAAATAATTTGACCAACTAAAACAGTACTGATTTAGAGGAATATAAATGTCAGGGCTATTTTTTAGGCGCTGTGTGACAGGTATACCTTTAATCACAGAATTAGACTTGTATCTGCACTGTAGCGTGTGTGTTAAGTTTTTCAGAATGACACTATCAGCACCTTGAATCTAATATACCCTTTTTGGGATAGATTTAAAGTAGGCCTGATATAGCAGAAACTACTAATTTAGAAAATGGCAAATTTGGGAATACTTTTTTAACCCAGAACAAAAACTGTGCTTTTACGGTCACTACAAATAATTTGACCAGCTAAAACAGTACTGATTTGGAGGAATATAAATGTCAGGGCTATTTTTTAGGCGCTGGGTGACAGGTATACCTTTAATCACAGAATTAGACTTGTATCTGCACTGTAGCGTGTGTGTTAAGTTTTTCAGAATGACACTATCAGCATCTTAAATCTAATATACCCTTTTTGGGATAGATTTAAAGTAGGCCTTATATAGCAGAAACTACTAATTTTGAGAATGGCAAATTTGGGAATAGTTTTTTAACCCAGAACAAAAACTGTGCTTTTACGGTCACTACAAATAACTTGACCAGCTAAAACAGTACTGATTTGGAGGAATCTAAATGTCAGGGCTATTTTTTAGGTGCTGGGTGACAGGCTGAACTTGCCCCTGATGTAGTATATGGCCAAAAAATAACCACACTATTGATGGTTAAATGCACTTGGGTGACACAGGCTCAGCCTGCACCTGATGTAGTATATGGCCAAAAAATAACCACACTGTTGATGGTTAAATGCACTTGGGTGACACAGGCTCAGCCTGCAGCTGATGTAGGATATAGCAAAAAATAACCACACTATTGATGGTTAAATGCACTTGGTGGTAGCTTGTGCTGGCGCACCACAAGCCACAAAATGGCCGCCGATCACCCCAGAAAAAAAGTGATCTAAAAACGCTCTGGGCAGCCTAAAAAAAGTGAGCAATTCAATATCAGCACTTCAATGATCCACAGCTGGAGATCGATCACTGAATTAAGTCTTTTGGAGGAGTTAATCTGCCTAATCTCTCCCTAACGTCGCAGCAGCAACCTCTCCCTATGCTTGAATCAGCAGAGTGACGTGCAGCGCTACGTGACCCAAGCTTATATAGAGGCTGGGTCACATGCTGCACTGGCCAATCACAGCCATGCCAATAGTAGGCAAGGCTGTGATGGCCTTTTGGGGCAAGTAGTATGACGCTTGTTGATTGGCTGCTTTGCAGCCTTTCAAAAAGCGCCAAGAAAGCGCCGAACACTGAACCCGAACCCGGACTTTTACGAAATAGTTTGGGTTCGGGTCCGTGTCACGGACACCCCAAAATTCGGTACGAAGTTCGCTCATCCCTACTCAATATTCAAACCCGACAGTAATGGGATCCTAAACAGAACCAGAATTTCTTGCTAAAGACAATATGGTTCCAGTCCGTAGAAGTCCAGGTTTCTTTTTTTTAACATTAGATTTTTATTGTCAGTTAAAATTGAGAACCAACATTTTATAACTAGAGTTAAGGGGACCTGGAAGTTCGGGTTCGACAGGTTCGGCCGAACTTTGCAAAAAAGTTCGAGTTCCGGACCCGAACTTGACCGGAACTTGACCCCGAACCTGAACCTCATTGAAGTCAATGGGGACCCGAACTTTGGAGCACTAATATGGCTCTAAGAAAGTAATGGAAAATGCTAGATGGCTGCAAAAGCCAGCAAAATGTGGTTGAGAGCATGACAAGTGCTCTGCAAACAACTGACAAACTCTACAAACCAAAAGTAGAGTACAAAAGTATATTACGTCGTAAATGCTATGCTAATAACTTAGAGATGCTTAGCAAATACATTTTGTGCAAAATCATTTGAGCCCGTCTGCCGCAAGCCAAGGCGATCTCTATAAGACGGGTCCTAACACTAAAGCTCACCTGTTGGGTGCCATAACAGCGACAATGAAATCCAGGAAGTGCAGGTCCCACATGCATGCTGGGCCCCTGTTGATCCATATCTGTGTGGAGCCAAAATGGCCTTCATGGAATCCAGGGACTACAAATACCAGCATGCATGCTGAGAAGACTATATACTCATGCTAATTAAAATCAGCCTGTGAGGCAGAAGAGGCTAAGGGAGTGCACGACCCTGTTTATAGGAGTCAGCCACTACTCCTATATATAATACTGCAAACACAAAAATCCCTGGATTCCATGACGGACATTTTGGCTCCACACAGATATGGATCAACACGGGCCCAGCATGCATGTGGGACCTACACTTCCTGGATTTTATGGTCGCTGTTATGGCACCCAACAGGTGAGCTTTAGTGTTAGGACCCGTCTTATAGAGATCGCCTTGGCGTGCGGCAGACGGGCTCAAATGATTTTGTACAAAATGTATTTGCTAAGCATCTCTAAGTTATTGGCATAGCATTTACAATGTAATATACTTTTGTACTCTACTTTTGGTTTGTAGAGTGCTGTTGCACTATGTGTTTGTCAGATGTATATTTGCAGCCACACTAGCGACGTGCACCTGCGCATTGGGATGTGCTGACCCCTCCCCCCCTTTTTGTGTTTGAAGTGCTCTGCAAACAAATGTGGATAGGGAAATTAATTACAATAACATAAAATACGTAAAAATAATAATCTTGATCTAGGAGGAGGAGGTCCATATGGAGAAGGAGGTTGAGGAGGCGGTGGATGTGGAAGTGGTGGTGGAGGAGGAGGAGGTAGGCAACACTGGTTTTTGTTATTGTTTTTTATTTTATTTTATTATATTTTTTTTTGTTTAAATTTTGGTAGACCGTAAAACATTGGGAAATATAAAAAAATAAAACAAAGAGAAAGTGGAGTACAACAATGGCTGGGTGAGGCCAGTATACATGTCTATTCTGCACAAGGTACGGACAAATCCTGTGGGATTCCAGCCTGATTCATTTTAATGAACGTGAGCTTGTCCACATTGGCTGTGGTCGGCGGCTGCGCTTGTCTGTGATAACCCCCTCCTGCCGTGCTTAACAAATGTTCAGAGAATACATTGGTTGCAGGGCAGGCCAGCACCTCCAAGGCGTAAAGCTCAGGCCATGTGCCCAATTTGGGGACCCAGAAGTTGAAGGGGGCAGACCCATCAGTCAGTACGTGTAGGCGTGTACACACATACTGCTCCACCATGTTGCTGAAATGCTGCCTCCTGCTAAGACATTCCATATCAGCTGGTGGTGCTGGTTGTTGTGGCGTGCTGACAAAAGTTTTCCACATTTCGGCCATGCTAACCCTGCCTTTTGAGGTGCTGGCAGTGCTGCAGCTGCGTTGGTGATCTCTTCCTCCCCCTCAGCCTTCGCCTTGTGCTTCCAGTGAGCCCCTGCTGTCAGGTCGGAATGCCATCAGAAGCGCGTCTACCAGCTTGTAATCGGTCATCTTCCGATCAGTAACAGACGTTCTTACTAAATTTAGTTCCCTGGTAGCAATGCAGAGCAAGGGTTTTTCACTGGCAAAAATGGGTTAATGTCAACCATCAATGTAAAGACGAATTTTAGAAATTTATGTCCCTGTCACCTATGCAGAGCAGGGGTTTGTATACGCCAAAAATGGTAAAATGTCACCCGAGAATATAACAGACGATTTTTAGAAATTTTGGTCCCTGTCACCTATGCAGAGCAGGGGTTTGTATACGGCAAAAATGGTAAAATGTCACCCGAGAATGTAACAGACGCTTTTGCACCCTGCTCCCGCTTTTGCTGTGCTGGTGCCTCTGTCCGACCACCGCCTCTTCCTCCAAACTTCACACGTCACTCGCATGACCTTGATTCTATCTGGGGTCGAGGACCTCATCATCCTCCACATCATCTTCCACCCACTCTTTACCCCTGCCCTCCTTGTCGGTCTGCAGATTGCAGAAAGCCGCAGCAGTTGGCACCTGTGTTTCGTCATCATCAGAGACCTGCTGCGGTGGTCTTCTCATGTCCTCATCCTGAAACATATGTGGTTGGGTATCAGTGCACTCAATCTTTTCCACTTCTGGGGCAGGGCTATGTGGATGGCCCATGGAAACCCTGCCAGCAGAGTCATCAAAAAGCATAAGAGACTGCTGCATGACTTGAGGCTCAGACCGCATGGCTGATTTGGTGGGAGAAAATGTGAAGGAACTGGAGGCAATGTCAGCCACCCAATCTATTATCGCCTGTACTTGTTCTGGCCTCACCATTCGTAGAGCTGCATTCGGGCCTACCAAATAATGATGAAGGTTCTGTCGCCTACTTGCCCCTTAGGAAGGCGTTTCACTTGGGCGGGTAGCTTGCACAGATCGACCACGTCCTCTACTTTCAACAGGAGCTCCACCAACACCAGCAGCACAAGGACCAGGGACACGTCCCTTACTTGGCTCTCTCCTCATTCTTTGCATTCACCCACGAAACTAACAGATGGTTTATGTCATTCGACAATGTAACCGCCAATAGTCAACAATTAAGTTCACTGACAGTAAGGCTGTGCCGGTGTCATAAAGAGAAAAAATTTCACTGTCAAAAAAATTTGAATTTGTCAAACAGCAATGTAACAGCAGTATTTACTGGTTTTATTTGACTGCCAGAAATGCAGCAAAGGCCGCAAATGTACTATCTAGCACAAAAAGTGTTATTTCTTCAACCAACAATGTAACATCAGTATTTAATGGTTTTTTGGACTGTCATAAATGCAGCGTAGACCGCAAATGTACTTTCTAGCGCAAAAGATGAGAATTTGTCACCCAACAATATAACAGACGCATTTGTAAAATTTATTTCCCTGTCCGCTATTTAGAGCAGTGGTATTTCACAGCCAAATATGCAAATATGTCAACCCCTGAACTCAGAGACGGATTAACTATATTATTGTCCCTGGCAATAATTGTTTTGCCGCCCACCGAACTAACATAATGATTAAGTATTAAATTATTAATATTTATTTTACATTTTGCATTGCGCCCACCAAAAAATTGCTGTAGGAAGGTCAGCCACAGATTGAACATACAGATAAATTATCTTTCTGTGTCAGGGGTGTAAAAATGGTGTATTTCACATGTGCCCTGGCTGTACAATTGTGCACCTGGCCTATGTTGGTGCTGGATCCCACCATCCGAGCCACTTGTGAATGACTGGCCTGATAACCGTGGAAATGTCACCCCACACACAAACAGATGGATTTGCTGAATTTATTGGCCTGGCTTTCACATATGCAATGCAGGCCGCAGGTTTAGTTGAAAGACCAAACTGTGAATATGTCGCCCCACAATCCAACAGATGAATTTAGTGTATTTATTTGACTGTCACATATGCAGCACAGGCCACAAAGGTATTTTCTGGACAAATAATTATTTTCTTTTCACCAACAATGAAACAGATGGATTTAACAGATTTTTTTTCACCAACACAAATACAGCGCAGGCCGCAAAGGTACTTTATGGCAAAAAAAAATGTTTTTTTTTTACAAACAATGTCCAAGTTGTATTAACTGATTATATTTCACTGCAAAAGGCAGCAAAATGTGCTTAAGAGCATGTCAAGTGCTCAGCAAACAAATGTGGATAGGGAAATGACTTAAAATAACATAAAATACGTAAAAATAAAAAATAATAATCTTGATCTAGGAGGTGGAGGTCCATATGAAGTAGGAGATTTAGGAGGCGGTGGACGTGGAGGAGGAGAAGGTAGCCAACCCTGTTTTTTATTTTTTATTTTTTGTTGTTTAAATTAGGGTACACCCCAAATCATTGGAAAATATAAAAAATAACACAAAGAGAAAGTGTGCTGGAGTATAACAATGGCTGGTTAGTGCCGGTATACATGTCTATTCTGCACAAGGTACGGACAAGTCCTGTGGGATCCATGCCTGGTTCATTTTAATGAACGTGAGCTTCTCCACATTTGCTGTGGACAGGTGGCTGCGCTTCTCTGTTATAATGCCCCCTGCCGTGCTAAATACACCTTCAGATAATACTCTGACTGCAGGGCAGGCCAGCACCTCCAAGGCGTAAAGGGCAAGCTCAGGCCATGTGCCCAATTTGGAGACCCAGAAGTTGAAGGGGGCAGACCCATTAGTCAGTACGTGTAGGCGTGTGCACACATACTGCTCCACCATGTTGCTGAAATGCTGCCTCCTGCTAAGACGTTCCATATCAGCTGGTGGTGCTGGTTGTTGTGGCGTGCTGACAAAGCTTTTCCACATTTCGACCATGCTAACCCTGCCTTCTGAGGTGCTGGCGGTGCCCCAGCTGCGTTGGCGACCTCTTGCTCCTCCTCTGCCTTTGTCTTGTTCTTCCACTGTGCCCCCGCTGTCAGGTGGGAATGCTATCAGCAGCTCGTCTACCAGCGAGGGCTTGAACTTGCGCATCTTACGATCACGCTCCAGTGACGGAATTAAGGACGGTACGTTGTCCTTGTAACGGGGATTCAGCAGCGTGGCCACCCAGTAATCAGCACAAGTTAGAATGTGGCCAACTCGGCGGTCGTTGCGGAGACACTGCAGCATGTAATCGCTAATGTGTGCCAGGCAGTGACTTGCCCAGTTTGTTTGGCACCCGGGGCGGGTCATTTCTCTGGCACCCCTCCCCCCCCCAATACTTGACCACATACCTCTTACATCCAGGGACATCTTCTGTCATGTAGACCTTCTCTTTCCTCTTCTCCTCCGTCATGAGAAATTCTTTCAGCCGCATCTCGTCTCTACAGAGTTTGTAACACAGACACGTTAGATTTCTCAGTTTTTCCATCAACCTCCCCATCCTGGTGTCCCCACAGTGTGATCCTGCTGCCACCCCGAATTCCTGTGCCCGTTGTGCCCCAGGTACTATACTGCTGAAAAAATAGTGACCCTAAGGCCTCATGCACACGACCGTATTTTTTCACGGTCCGCAAAACGAGGTTCCGTTGGTCCGTGATCCGTGACCGTTTTTTCGTCTGTGGGTCTTCCTTGATTTTTGGAGGATCCACGGACATGAAAAAAATGTCGTTTTGGTGTCCGCCTGGCCGTGCGGAGCCAAACGGATCCGTCCTGAATTACAATGCAAGTCAATGGGGACGGATCCGTTTGACGTTGACACAATATGGTGCAATTTCAAACGGATCCGTCCCCCATTGACTTTCAATGTAAAGTCAGGAGTTAATATACCATAGGATCAGAGTTTTCTCCAATCAGATGGTATATTTTAACTTGAAGCGTCCCAATCACCATAGGAACGCCTCTATGTTAGAATATACCACCGGATTTGAGTTACATCGTGAAACTCAGATCCGACAGTATATTCTAACACAGAGGCGTTCCCATAGTGATGGGGACGCTTCTAGTTAGAATATACTACGAACTGTGTACATGACTGCCCCCTGCTGCCTGGCAGCACCCGATCTTTTACAGGGGGCTGTGATCAGCACAATTAACCCTTCAGGTGCCGCACCTGAAGGGGTTAATTGTGCGTATCATAGCCCCCTGTAAGAGATCAGGGGCTGCCAGGCAGCAGGGGGCAGACCCCCCTCCCTCCCCAGTTTGAATATCATTGGTGGCCAGTGTGCGCCCCCCCCCCGGTCCCCCTTCTATTGTAATATCATTGGTGGCCAGTGTGCGGCCTCTGTCGGCCCCCCCTCCCTCCCTTTATTGTAATATCATTGGTGGCCAGTGTGCGGCCTCCGTCGCCCCCCCCTCCCTCTATTGTAATTTCATTGGTGGCCAGTGCGGCCCCCCCCGGTCCCCCTCCCTCTATTGTAATATCATTGGTGGCCAGCGTGCAACCCCCCCTCCCTCTATTGTAATATCATTGGTGGCCAGTGTGCGGCCTCCCCTCTCCCCCCCCCCCCCCGATCATTGGTGGCAGCGGAGATTCCGATCGGAGTCCCAGTTTAATCGCTCTGGGGCTCCGATCGGTAACCATGGCAACCAGGACGCTACTGCAGGCCTGGTTGCCATGGTTACTTAGCAATATTACAATATTGTAAGCATCATACTTACCTGCTGCGCTGTCTGAGACCGGCCGGGAGCTCCTCCTACTGGTAAGTGACAGGTCTGTGCGGCGCATTGCTTAATGATCTGTCACTTACCAGTAGGAGGAGCTCCCGGCCGGTCACAGACAGCGCAGCAGGTAAGTATGATGCTTCTAATATTGTAATATTGCTAAGTAAACATGGCAACCAGGCCTGCAGTAGCGTCCTGGTTGCCATGGTTACCGATCGGAGCCCCAGAGCGATTAAACTGGAACTCCGATCGGAATCTCCGCTGCCACCAATGATCGGGGGGGGGGGGGGGTTGGGGAGAGGGGAGGCCGCACACTGGCCACCAATGATATTAATACAATAGAGGGGGGGCCGGGGGGGACGGCACACTGGCCACCAATGATATTACAATAGAGGGAGGGGGGGCCGGGGGGTCCGCACTGGCCACCAATGAAATTAAAACTGGGGAGGGAGGGGGGTCTGCCCCATGCTGCCTGGCAGCCCCTGATCTCTTATAGGGGGCTATGATATGCACAATTAACCCCTCAGGTGCAGCACCTGAGGGGTTAATTGTGCGGATCACAGCCCACTGTAAGAGATCGGGTGCTGCCAGGCAGCAGGGGGCAGTCATGTACACAGTTCGTAGTATATTCTAACTAGAAGCGTCCCCATCACTATGGGAACGCCTCTGTGTTAGAATATACTGTCGGATATGAGTTTTCATGAAGTGAAAACTCATCTCTGAAAAAGCTTTTATGCAGACGGATCTTCGGATCCGTCTGTATGAAAGTAACCTACGGCCACGGATCACGGACGCGGATGCCAATCTTGTGTGCATCCGTGTTATTTCACGGACCCATTGACTTGAATAGGTCCGTGAACCGTTGTCCGTCAAAAAAATAGGATAGGTCTTATTTTTTTGACGGACAGGAAACACGGATCACGGATGCGGCTGAAAAACGGTGCATTTTCTGATTTTTCCACGGACCCATTGAAAGTCAATGGGTCCGCGAAAAAAAAACGGAAAACGGCACAACGGCCACGGATGCACACAACGGTCGTGTGCATGAGGCCTAATAGACATAATTGGAGTCCTTTATCAAACTGGTGTAAAGTAGAACTGGATTTCCAAAAGAGCTGTTAAATGTGAAAGGTGGAATCTGATTGGTTGCTATGGGCAACTTAGCCAGTTCTTCTTTACACCAGTTTGATAAATGACCCCAAATGTTCCTATAGTGTCTACAGCAGCTATAATGTCCCCTAGAGTGCCCCCAGTAATAATAACACCCAATACTGTGCTCCAGGCAATGATCCCTGTATAGTGTCCCCAGAAATAATAGACTGGCCCCTACAGTTTCTCCCCAATAGAAAGGCCCCCACGCTGCCCCCCCACACTGCCCCCCACACAGTAATTTCCCCCACACTGCCCCCCACACAGTAATTTCCCCACACTGCCCCCCACACAGTAGTGTCCCCCACACTGCCCCCATACAGTAGTTTCCCCCACACTGTAGTGTCCCACACACTGCCCCGCACACAGTAATTTCCCCCACACAGTAGTGTCCCCCACGCTGCCCCCACACAGTAGTATCCCCCACGCTGCCCCCCACACAGTAGTGTCCCCCACACTGCCTACATACAGTAGTGTCCCCTACACAGTAATTTCCCCCACAGTGCCCCCGATGCTGCCCCCCACGCTGCCCCCCACACAGTAGTGTCCCCCACGCTGCCCCCCACACAGTAGTGTGCCCCACGCTGCCCCCCACACAGTAGTGTCCCCCACATTGCCATTCCTCCATAATAAATTGTCCCCACTGTGCCACACAGTATCCCACCATATTCCCCCCCACGTCCTCCTGTGTGCACCCCCCTCATGTCCCCCAAAGTTGTCACATTATAAAATAAAATAAAAGTTTGCCCCCCACATGTCCTCTATACTGTGTGCACCCGGGCTCCTTCATGTCTCCCAAAGTTGGCACATAAAAGAAAAAAAAAGAAAAAAATTTAAAACCCTAAAAGCTAAATACTTACATGCGCTTGCTCACAGTCCCGGCACAGGCGCGCGCGATTACGTCATCACGCGCGCCTGCGCCAGGATTTCTGTATTGATGGAAGCGCTTATTGCTTCGGGGCCCGCTGGCACCCCCGTCAGGGCCGCCCCCCCGGGCGCACCACCTACCTCCCGCCCCCCCGGGCACGCCACTGGTACCAGGCTACCCAGAGGTAACGACAAGCTGTCCTCTGTGGGGGGTGTATCGTCTGTGTCCTCTGTATCCCCCCAGCCACGCACCAGTGATGCCCATGAGATGGTTTGGGTGCCTCCCTGCTGTGAACACGGTTCGTCCATCTCCTTCTTCTCATCCTCCACCTCGTCACCCTCCAGAACTGTGCCCTGGCTGGACAATTGTGTACTTGGCTTATGTTGGTGCAGGAACCCACCCTCGGAGCCACTTGTGATCGACTGGCCTGAAAGACTTGAAAATTATCCCTCTTCCTCCTCCTCCTCCTGTGCCACATCCTCTTCCATCATTGCCCGAAGCGTATTTTTAAGGAGACATAGAAGTGGGATATTAACGCTGACAACAGCGTCATCGGCACTAGCCATGTTGGTGGAGTACTCGAAACAGCGCAACAAGGCACACATGTCTCACATGGAGGCCCACTCATTGGTGGTGAAGTGGTGCTATTCCACAGAGCTACTCACCCGAGCGTGCTGCAGCTGAAACTCCACTAGTGATGAGCGGCAGGGGCAATATTCGAATTTGCGATATTTCGTGAATATTTGGGCGAATATTCGCCATATATTAGAGAATTGCGATTTCATGATCTCTAAGCATTATTTTCTTGATTGCATAAAATTCGCCTAAAGAATTTGCATTAAAATTCGCATGAACTGATATTTTAAAAAAATCTAATATTTGCGATTACGAATATATTTTGCGATATTCTACATATTCGCGAATTCTCGAAGTGCCGATATTCACGATTAAAATTCGCAATTCAAATATTCATGATCAACACTAAACTCCACTACCTCCTGCTGCTGTTCGCACAGTCTGGCCAGCATGTGCAAGGTGGAGTTCCACCTTGTGGGCACGTCGCATATGAGGTGGTGAGCGGGAAGGCCGAAGTTACGCTGCAGCGCAGACAGGCGAGCAGTAGCATGGTGAGAACGCAGAAAGCGCGCACAGACGGCCTGCAATTTCTGCAGCAGCTCTGACATATTGGAGTAATTTTTCAGGAATTTCTGCACCACCAAATTCAGCACATGCGCCAGGCAAGGGATGTGCGTCAAACCGTCTAGGCCCAGAGCTGCTACGAGATTTCGCCCATTATCGCACACCACCAGGCCGGGCTTGAGGCTCACTGGCACTAACCACTCATCAGTTTGTTTTTCCATACCCATCCACAGCTCCTGCACGGTGTGGGTTTTGTCCCCCAAACAGATAAGTTTCAAAACTGCCTGCTGTCGTTTCTCCCTTGCTGTGCTGAAGTTGGTGGTGAAGGTGTTACGCTGACCAGATAAGGAGGCGGTAGAGGAGGAGGAAGCAGAGTAGGAGGAGGAAGAAACAGGAGGCAAAGAGAAGGACATGCGCCAAACTGCTGTGCACCTCAGGCACAGCCGCCACTGCATTTACCCAGTGTGTTATTAGGGAGATATAATGTCCCTGACCGTTCTTACTGGTCCACGTATCCGTAGTTATGTGGACCTTGCCACAGATGGCGTTGTGCAGTGCACACCTGATTTTGTCCCCCACTTGGTTGTGCAGGGAAGGGATGGCTCGCCTGAAAAATTAGTGGCGGCTGGGCACAACGTACTGTGGGACTGCCACCGCCATCAGATTCTTAAAACTGTCCGTGTCCACCAGACAGAATGACAGCATTTCAAAGGCCAGGGATTTGGAAATGCTGGCATTTAGGGCCAGGGATCGTGGGTGGGTAGGAGGGTACTTCCTCTTTCGCTCCAGTGTTTGGGAGATAGACAGCTGAACGCTTCCGTGGGACATTGTGGAGATGCTTGGTGACCCAGGTGGTGGTGTTGCTGGCAATTTGCGGGGTGGCAGGTGCCACTGTCACTTCAGAGGTGGATGAAGAGGCCGAGACTGCAGGAGAAGAGGATGCAGAGACCTTTCTTGGTCTTTGAGTTGTCTACTCCACTGCAACTCGTGCTTTGCACTTAGATGCCTCGTCATGCAGGTTGTGCTCAGGTTGAGAACGTTTATGCCTCGCTTCAGGCTCTGATTGCACAGCGTGCAAACCACTCGTGTCTTGTCATCAGCACATTGTCTGAAAAACTGCCACACCAGGGAGATCCTTGGAGCTGGCTTTGGTGTGCTCGGTCCCTTGGTGTGGTGAGTAGTAGCAGGCGTGCTGTCTAGGGGACGGCTACTCCGCTTTTGCACCCTGCTCCTTCTTTTGCTGTGCTGGTGGCTCTGTGCGACCACCGCCTCTTCCTCCGAACTACACAGGTCACTCGCATGACCTTGATTCTATGAGGGGTCGAGAACCTCACCGTCCTCCACATCATCTTCCACCCAGTCTTCACCCCTGCCCTCCTTGTCGGTCTGCACACTGCAGAAAGCCACAGCTGTTGGCACCTGTGTTTTGTCATCATCTGAGACGTGCTGCGGTGGTCCTCCCATGTACTTATCCTCAAACATAAGTGGTTGGGCATCAGTGCACTCAATCTCTTCTACTTCTGGGGCAGGGATATGTGGATGGCCCTGGGAAACCCTGCCAGCAGAGTCATCAAAAAGCAAAAGAGACTGCTGCATGACTTGGGGCTCAGACTGCTTGGCTGATTTGCAAGGGGGTGAGGTGAAAGACTGATGGCAATGGGCTGCAGGTGCCAACTCTGATCTTTCAGCAGTGGACTGGGTGGGAGACAATGTGAAGGAACTGGAGGCACTGTCAGCCACCCAATCTACTATCGCCTGTTCTTGTTCTGGCCTCACCATTCGTAGAGCCGCATTCGGCCCTACCAAATAACACCTACTCGCACCTGAGGAAGGTGTTTTATTTGGGTTTGTAGCTGGAACAGATCGACCACGTCCTCTCCCTGCAATAGGAGCTCCACCAACACCAGCAGCACTACAACCAGGGCCACATCCTTTGTTTGACGCTCTCCTCATTTTTTGCGGTCATCCACCGAAGTAACAGACGTTTTTACTAAATTTAATTCCTTGTGAACAATGCAGAGCAGGGGTTTTTTGATGGCCAAAATGGGTTAATGTCACCCAACAATGGAACAGATGATTTTTTTTAACTGATTGCCCAGTCTGCTTTGAAGTGCAGGCAGAAAAGGTACTTTATTGCCAAAAAAACACACACAATGAAACAGATGGATTTAACTAGTTTTCTTTAACTACCAGAAATGCAGCACAGGGCAAAAAGGTACTTTTTATTAAAAAAAATTAACTCTAAATGAAACAGATTTTACTGAGATTATATTGCACTCTCACAAATGAATCACAGGTTTTTTACATAAAAAATGGTGGATATGTCACCCCTACAATGGAACTGATGAATTTGCTGAATTTATGTGCCTGCCTGTCACACCCAAAAATTTGAAGCCCAAAAATGTAACAGCAGTATTTAATGGTTTTATGTGACTGACAGGAACACAGCGTAGGCCGCAAATGTACTTTCTAGCAACAAAATAATTTTTCAACAAAAAATGTAACTGCAGTATTTGGCGGTTTTATTGGACTGTCAGAAATGCAGCACAGGGCAAAATGGTACTTTATTGCCCCCAAAAAAAAGGGTTTCTTTATCCATAAATGAAACAGATGTATTTAACTGAGATTATATTTCAATTTTACAAATTAAGCACAGTTTTTTTATATGAAAAATTGTGGATATGTCACCCCTGCAATGGAACAGATGGATTTGCTGAATTTATGTGCCTCCCTGTCACATATGCCATGCAGGCCTCAGTAGTACTTTACAACAAAAAATTTAAATATGTCACCCCACAATGGAACAGATGGATATAACTGATTATATTTCACTCTCAGAAATGCAACACAGGGGTACTTTACAGAAAAGAATTGTAAAGTACCCCTGGGTCCCTGAACTCATAGACGGTATTATTTTCCCTTCCCCTGGCACATATGCAGTGCAGGTGCACTTAAAAAATGGGTATATATCGGCCACTGAACTACAAGAACAGGATTAAATGATTGTCCCTGGCACATATGCACTGCTGGTGCACTGCTGTTGCACAAAATGGCCGCCGACGCCCACCTAACTAACAGGCGGATTAACACTTTTTTTTCAGTCTCACTGGGCTCAGGGCAGGGTTAAAAAATGTTGTATTGCTCCCCCAAACAAAAAACACTGTAGATCGCAGGTTTCACACTAAGTGCAGATATCAGAAACTTTTCTAATCTCTCCCTCACAGCAGCAGCATCCTATCCCTACAAATAGTAAGAGCAGAGTGACGTGCGGCGCTACGTGACTCCAGCTTATATAGAGGCTGGGTCACATGCTGCACTTGGCCAATCACAGCCATGACATTAGTAGGCAAGGCTGTGATGGCCTGCATGCCCTGCAGCCTTTCAACAAGCGGCATTAAAACGCTGAACACCGACCTCGAACCCAAACTGTTACGAAAATATTCGGGTTTGGGTCCCGGTACAAAAAACACTAAATTTCGGTACAGCCCCCGAACATTACAGTTCGGGTTCGCTCAACCCTATTTATGGTTCAATCTCCCTTTTCTCCTCCTCCTCCTCTCCCTCCTCCATCATATCAACATGCTTATTAGGCTGCCATCGCTCCTAATGTTTTAGAGGGTCAGCTTAGCAGCAGGCCCTCACCCATAATGTTTTAGAGGATCACCAGCAGGCCCTCACCAATAATGTTTTTGAGGGTCACCTGAAGGCCCTCAACCATAATCCATAATATTTTAGAGGGTCAACTCAGCAGCAGACCCTCATCCCTAAATTTTTAAATGGTCAGCTCGGCAGCAGGCCGTTGCCCACAACATTTTTTAGATGGTCAGCTCGGCAGCAGGTCCTCACCCACAAAAATTTTTAGATGGTCAACTCGGCAGCAGGCCCTTGCCCATAATGTTTTAGATGGTCATCTCAGCAGCAGGCCCTCTCCCATAATGTTTTAGATGGTCAGCTCGGCAGCAGGCCCTCGCCCACAAAATGTTTTAGATGGTCAGCTCGGCAGCAGGCCCTCGCCCACAGAATGATTTAGATGGTCAGCTCGGCAGCAAGCCCTCGCTCGCAAAATGTTTTAGATGGTTAGCTCAGCAGTAGAGTTGAGCGAACACCTGGATGTTCGGGTTCAACGAGTTCGGCCGAACTTTCGAAAAATGTTCGGGTTCGGGATCCGAACTCGACCCGAACTTCATCCCGAACCCGAACCCCATAGAAGTCAATGGGGACCCGAACTTTTGGGCACTAAAAAGGCTGTAAAACACACCCGGAAAGGGCTAGAGGGCTGCAAAAGGCAGCAAAATGTAGTTAAATCCCCTGCAAACAAATGTAGATAGGGAAATGATGAGTTAACATAAAATAAATAAAAATTAAACAATATTAATTGGAGTGAGGTCCCATAGCACAGAATCAGGCTTCAAGTCACCCACCAATGGAGAAGGTCACTTACTATTATTTTGACCACAGCACCCAGACAAAGGAGAGAGGTCCCACAGCAGAGAACCAGGCATCATATCACCCACCACAGGAGTAGGCCACCATTTAGTTACTTTGACCCCTACACCCAGACGGAGGAGAGAGGTTACACAGCAGAGAATCAGGCATTTAGATCACCCACCACAGGAGTAGGCCACCATTGAATCAGACCCCGGCAACCATGTCAGATGGCACAAGCATAAGCTTTATATCAATCAGCACAGGAGAAGGCGACTTTGACAGACTTTGACCCCTACACCCGGACGGAGGAGTGAGGTTTCAAAGCAGAGAATCAGGCATTTAGATCACCCACCACAGGAGTAGGCCCCAATTTAATGGGACCCCGGCACCCATGTCAGATGGCACAACCATCAGCTTCATATCAATCAGCACAGGAGAAGGCGACTTTGAAAGACTTTGACCCCTACACCCAGACGGAGGAGAGAGGTTTCACAGCAGAGAATCAGGCATTTAGATCACCCACCACAGGAGTAGGCCCCCATTGAATCAGACCCTGGCAACCATGTCAGATGGCACAACCATCAGCTTTATATCAATCAGCACAGGAGAAGGCGACTTTGAAAGACTTTGACCCCTACACCCAGATGGAGGAGAGAGGTTTCACAGCAGAGAATCAGGCATCATATCAACCACCACAGGAGAAGCCACCATTTAGTTACTTTGACCCCTGCACCCAGGAAGAGGAGAGAGGCACCACAGCACATATTCTGGCATCATATCAGCCACCACAGGAGAAGCCACCATTGAGTTACTTTGACCCCCGCACCCAGGAAGAGGAGAGAGGCACCACAGCACATATTCTGGCATCATATCAGCCACCACAGGAGAAGCCACCATTGAGTTACTTTGACCCCCGCACCCAGGAAGAGGAGAGAGGCACCACAGCACATATTCTGGCATCATATCAGCCACCACAGGAGAAGCCACCATTTAGTTACTTTGACCCCTTCACCCAAACAGAGGAGAGAGGTTCCACATCAGAGAATCAGGCATCATATCAACCACCACAGGAGTAGGCCACAATTTAGTTTATTTGACCCCTGCACCCAGGAAGAGGAGAGAGGCCCCACAGCACATATTCTGGCATCATATCACACACCACAGGAGAAGGCCTCTTTCAGTGATTTAGGCCTTTGGACCCAGACAGAGGAGAGAGGTCAGAGATTAGCTTCATATCCCCCAGCACAGCAGAAGACCGCTTTATTTGACTTAGGCCTCAGCACCCAGACAGAAGACAGAGGTAGCATGGCAGAGGTTATGGCTTCATGTCACCCGTTAGTTTAACCGGCCACTTTCATCTGGTTAGGCCCCGGCGCCCAGACAGAGAAGAGTTTCATTCAACTGTGGGTTTCATAAAATTTGTATCAAATAAAGAAGTGGCCCGTAGCACAACAAGACATGTTTTAGGCAGTTAATAAGGACTACTCTGCACAAGGGAGGGACAGGTCCTGTGGGATCCATGCCTGGTTCATCTTTATGAAGGTCAGCTTGTCCACGTTGGCTGTGGACAGGCGGCTGCGCTTGTCAGTAATGACGCCCCCTGCCGTGCTGAATACGCGTTCAGATAAAACGCTGGCCGCCAGGCAGGAAAGCACCTCCAAGGCATAACATGCTAACTCTGGCCACGTGGACAATTTCGAAACCCAGTAGTTGAATGGGGCCGAACCATCCGTCATGATGTGGAGGGGTGTGCAGACATACTGTTCAACCATGTTAGTGAAATGCTGCCTCCTGCTAACACGTTCCGTATCAGGTGTCGGTGCAGATAGCTGTGGCGTGGAGACAAAACTTTTCCAAATTTATGCCATGCTAACCCTGCCCTCAGATGAGCTGGCCGTGACACAGCTGCGTTGGCGACCTCTTGCCACTCCTCTGCCTTCACCTTCCACCTGTTCCCCTGTGACATGTGGGAATGCTCTCAAGAGCGCCTCTATCAGCGTGCGCTTGTACTCGCGCATCTTACGGTCGCGCTCCAGTTCAGGAATTAAAGTGGGCACATTGTCTTTATACCGGGGATCCAGCAGGGTGGCCACCCAGTAGTCTGCACACGTTAAAACGTGGGCAACCCTGCTGTCGTTGCGCAGGCATTGGAGCATATATTCGCTCATGTGGGCCAGGCTACCCATGGGTAAGGACAAGCTGTCCTCTGTGGGAGGCGTATCGTCATCGTCCACCGTATCCCCCCAGCCACGCACCAGTGATGGGCCTGGGCTGCCACCCCGCTGTGAACTTGCGTCATCCTCGTCCCCCTCCACCTCCTCCTCCTCCTCGTCCTCCAGTACAGTGCCTTGGCTGGCGACTTGTGAACCTGTCCTCTGCTGCTTAAACAAACCTCCCTCTGAGCCACTTCGAACAGACTGGCCCGAAAGTGTTAGAAACGAGCCCTCATCCTCCTCCTCCTCCTCCACCTGGGCCACCTCCTCTAACATCATTGCCCTAAGTGTTTTCTCAAGGAGACATAGAAGTGGTATTGTAACGCTGATAACAGTGTCATCGCCACTGGCCATGTTGGTGGAGTACTCGAAACAGCGCAGCAGGGCACACAGGTCTCGCATGGAGGCCCAATCATTGGTGGTGAAGTGGTGCTGTTCGGCAGTACGACTGACGCGAGCGTGCTGCAGCTGAAACTCCACTATGGCCTGCTGCTGCTCGCACAGTCTCTCCAGCATGTGCAAGGTGGAGTTCCACCGGGTGGGCACGTCGCATATGAGGCGGTGAGCGGGAAGGTCGAAGTTCCGCTGTAGCGCAGACAGGCGAGCAGCGGCAGGATGTGAACGGCGGAAGCGCGCACAGACGGCCCGCACTTTATGCAGCAGCTCTGACATGTTGGGGTAGTGGTGAATGAACCTCTGCACCACCAAGTTCAGCACATGCGCCAGGCAAGGGATGTGCGTCAAACCGGCTAGTCCCAGAGCTGCCACGAGATTTCGCCCATTATCGCATACCACCAGGCCTGGCTTGAGGCCCACCGGCAGAAACCACTCGTCGGTCTGTTGTTCAATACCCCGCCACAACTCCTTTGCGCTGTGGGGCCTGTCCCCCAAAGATATGAGTTTCAGAATGGCCTGCTGACGTTTACCCCGGGCTGTGCTGAAGTTGGTGGTGAAGGTGTGTGGCTGACCGGATGAGCTGGTGGAAGCAGTGGAGGAGGAAGCCGAGTAGGAGGAGGAGGCTACAGGAGGCAGAGAATGATGCCCTGCGATCCTAGGGGGCGGAAGGACGTGCGCCAAGGAACTGTCCGCCGGGGGCCCAGCCGCCACTACATTCATCCAGTGTGCAGTTAGTGAGATATAGCGTCCCTG
This sequence comes from Bufo bufo, assembly GCF_905171765.1. Classification (NCBI taxonomy): domain Eukaryota; kingdom Metazoa; phylum Chordata; class Amphibia; order Anura; family Bufonidae; genus Bufo; species Bufo bufo. Next base: position 459,339,120 of record NC_053389.1, on the reverse strand, counting down.
GCCGTGCTTACTGGTCCACGTATCTGTGGTTAGGTGGACCTTGCCACAAATGGCGTTGCGCAGTGCACACTTGATTTTATCGGACACTTGCATGTGCAGGGAAGGCACGGCTGTCTTGGAGAAGTAGTGGCGGCTGGGAACCACATACTGCGGGACAGCCATGGCCATCAGCTGTTTGAAGCTGTCTGTGTCCACCAGCCGGAATGACAGCATTTCAAAGGCCAGCAGTTTAGAAATGCTGGCGTTCAGTCCAAGGGCTCGAGGGTGACTCGGGGGGAATTTGCGCTTCCTCTCTAAGGTTTGAGATATTGAGAGCTGAACGCTGCTGTGTGATATAGTGGAGACGCTAGTTGACGGTGGCGGTGGTGGTGGTGTCGGTGGCACATCCTCTGTTTGCTGCTCGGCAGGTGGCAACATTCCTCTCGAGGCGGAAGCCGAGGCAGCAGCGGTAGAGGGAGCAGGGGGAGCCTCAGCGAGTGCCTGGTTTTTAAGGTGTGTACCCCACTGCAGTTCATGCTTTGCATGTAGATGCCTGGTCATGCAGGTTGTGCTGAGGTTCAGAACGTTAATGCCTCGCCTCAGGCTCTGATGGCAGAGCGTGCAAGTCACTCGGGTCTTGTCGGTAGGACATTGTTTAAAGAAGTGCCATGCCAGGGAACTCTTTGAAGCTGCCTTTGTGGGGCTGGGTCCCTGTTGGCGATGTCCAGTAGCAGGCGAACTCTGGGGGCGGCGGCTCGTCTGCTTTGGCCCCCTGCTCCCTCTTTGGCTTCGCTGTTGTCTCGGTCTCACCACTACCTCTTCCTCTGAACTGTGAAAGTCATCGCCACGACCTTCAGTCCATGTGGGGTCTAAGACCTCATCGTCCTCTGCATCGTCTTCCACCCAGTCTCCCTCCCTGACCTCCTCCTGTTCAGTCTGCACACTGCAAAAAGACGCGGCAGTGGGCACCTGTGTTTCGTCATCATCAGAGAGTCGGTGACTCTGCTGTGGTGGTATTCCCATGTCCTCTTCATCTGGAGACATAAGTGGTTGTGCGTCAGTGCATGGTATGTCTTCCTCCACTGGGGAAGGGCTAGGTGGACGCCCCTGGGAAACCCTGGAAGCAGAGTCTTCAAACAGAAGAAGAGACTGCTGCATAACTTGTGGCTCAGACCGTTTCCCTGATATGCTTGGGGGTGATGTGACAGACTGATGGGCTTGGTTTTCAGGTGCCACCTGTGCGCTTTCCGCAGAAGACTGGGTGGAAGACCATGTGGTGAACGTGCTGGAAGCACTGTCGGCCACCCAATCGATTAATGCCTGTACCTGCTCAGGCCTTACCATCCTAAGAGCGTCATTGGGCCCCACGAGATATTGCGGTACATTCTGCCGGCTAGTTGAGGGAGTTTGTTCCCTACTGTGTGCGCCTGGGGCCGAACGGCCACGTCCTCTACCAGCAACAGAGGCTCCACGGACACCACCACAACCGCGTCCTCGTCCCTTAATAGTATTTTTCTTCATTGTTGCGATTCAACTCGCACCACAATGAAATATAATATTTTTTATAAGCAAAATCCCCTCACTGGAATACTTTCAGTCTTTTGACTGTATGGATTACAGATGGAATGACTGTTATATGTGAGTACCGCTTTCTTTGACAGATTCTAGTATGGGTACATATATGTTTTCCCAACCCCAGCACATTAGTTTGCTAATTCCAGATGTATGAAACGCAGGCCTAACTGTATCTAGTATATTAAACGCCAGATAAACTAACTTGGCCTTTTTTAAATAAAAAAAATTCCCTCACTGGAATACTTTCAGTCTTTTGACTGTATGGATTACAGATGGAATGACTGTTATATGTGAGTACCGCTTTCTTTGACAGATTCTAGTATGGGTACATATATGTTTTCCCAACTCCAGCACATTAGTTTGCTAATTCCAGATGTATGAAACGCAGGCCTAACTGTATCTAGTATATTGAACGCCAGATAAACTAACTTGGCCTTTTTTAAATAAAAAAAATTCCCTCACTGGAATACTTTCAGTCTTTTGACTGTATGGATTACAGATGGAATGACTGTTATATGTGAGTACCGCTTTCTTTGACAGATTCTAGTATGGGTACATATATGTTTTCCCAACTCCAGCACATTAGTTTGCTAATTCCAGATGTATGAAACGCAGGCCTAACTGTATCTAGTATATTGAACGCCAGATAAACTAACTTGGCCTTTTTTAAATAAAAAAAATTCCCTCACTGGAATACTTTCAGTCTTTTGACTGTATGGATTACAGATGGAATGACTGTTATATGTGAGTACCGCTTTCTTTGACAGATTCTAGTATGGGTACATATATGTTTTCCCAACCCCAGCACATTAGTTTGCTAATTCCAGATGTATGAAACGCAGGCCTAACTGTATCTAGTATATTGAACGCCAGATAAACTAACTTGGCCTTTTTTAAATAAAAAAAAAATTCCCTCACTGGAATACTTTATGGCTTTTCACTGTATGGATTACAGGTGGACTGGTATTAGTAGGGGTGACACAAGCACACCCAAGTCCCTGATGTAGGATTTCTATGGCACAGACCACTATTACAAGTGATTAATGGACGTTGGGAGAGATTGTGCTGCAGCACTAGTCCCAAGATGGCCGCCGCCTATCAGCCCAGTAACATGTGCCACAAAATGGTCTGCACAACCTTTAAAAAAAATAGCCTTGGACTGTGCTGCTAAATCGCTATTGGTCTGAATCCCAGGTGTAGATGTCTGACTTGTTTGGAGCTTTGGAATGCACACTGTGGCAGCTTCTGCTGCAGCACTACAAGTCGCAAAATGGCGGCCGGCGGTCAGCACAGGTACATGTGGATGGAAAAATCACTCTGGCCACTCTAAAAATAGCCAATCCCTATCAAAAAAGCAGCTCAGCTGCAGTTGTTCAGATGAATCACAGGTGGAGGAGAGAAATTTGCTTCCAGTTATTCAATTATCCCTGCCTATTCTCGCCCTAGCATCAGCTGCGTCTATCCCTGTTCTATTCACATCGGGAGTGAGCACGTCCCGACATGCGCACAAGCTTATAAAGAGGCTGAGTCACATGCTGCACTTGGCCAATCACAGCCTTGCCAATAGTAGGCATGGCTGCGATGGCATCTTAGGGCAAGTAGTATGATGCATGTTGATTGGCTGCTTTGCAGCCTTTCAAAATGCGCCAAAATACATGCCGAACGACGAACCCGAACCCGAACTTTTACGAAAAAGTTCGGGTTCGGATCCGTGTCACGAACACCCCAAAATTCGGTACGGACCCGAACTATGCTCGAACTGTTCGCTCAACACTACTCAGCAGCAGACCCTCACCCCTAATGTTTTAGATTGTCAGATCAGCAACAGGCCCTCACCCCTAATGTTTTAGAGGGTCACCAGCAGGCCAGCAATCATAATTTTTCAAGGGTGTGTATGATGCTCTCCTTTATGTGATATACAGGTTGTATCGGCGTGCCCCTTCCTTGTAATTTTTTACAGCACTTGCACTTTATGTACAGGTAAATATACAGGAAAGAATGTTTCCTAACAATTTTTCCTTTAAATCAATTTTATCTTCGGTTTGTTGTGTATTATTATCAGTCTGTAAAATTGGCGTACTACTCGGGCAACATCATTCCCAGCAGCGACCTGGGAGTGCAAGATGCATCCAGACATCCTTCCCCTGCTGTTCCCAAACAATTTCAGTGGTGTTTCCATCAATTTCTGACCTTTTCATGTAAACCAGACACCCTCCCCTCTTCAGAGCAGGGGGTGCCTGGTTTAATGCTCGGGTTCTCCCATTGACTTCCATTGTGCTCGGGTGCTTGGTAGAGAAACCGATATCCCAAGGTGTTCTACTCGAGCACTCAAGCACTTTGGTGCTCAACCAACACTAGTAATCAGTTCCCAGAGAAAATGCTAATTCTTTAGATACCTGGTGCTTTATGTTTACGTATTGTTTTATCAATCCACTTACCACTATATTGGATGTAGACCTATACTGGGAATATAAAGGAATAAAATAATGCTAAATGTGTGCTAAAGAAATTAGAAACTATCCCCTAATAAAATACATTATGCTAATGAATAATTATACTAATAAATAATGACCCTTTACTACTAATGATATATGCAGTGAAACTATATACCTTATATTATTACAACAACTAGATTAAAAGATGCATTCTGAATGCTGTAGATTGCTAAATGAAATCTAAAGGCAATGTACCTGAATATGAGATATTACAATATGCTTGTCCAAGTTCATATTAAATAAAAATGTCACAATTTATTACTTTGTATTACCAGGCAAGCCAATAAGTTTGTTTCTCTATACATTCATTTATGTCATTTAATGATTCAGTATTGTAGTTGCAGTTGAAGTCATTCTTTTAATATAAAATTGATCATGCATATTACCAGTGAGAATTTTTCTGTATTGCCTTTCAAACCTTCTGTACTTGCTTCAAAAGGCCTGTGAAAATGACATTACATAAATCTTTCTCTGTGACTCATATATAAAATGCTATAGATTGAGTCACACAATATCTGTCACTGCTTGTGACGTATTTAGAAAGATATCATAGAAGAAAATGATGTGTACTCTGGTTGGAACTCCGAGAAGACACAAACAAGATCTGCACACATTTTGTTCTGTTTTAATCTGGTCTATATTACTTTTGCTATATATAAGATATGTATGTACTTTTATTAAACTTCTTTAAGGCGAAAGTCAGATAATGAAAACAAGCATAACATTTTTTTTAAAGTCCATTTCCAGTTAAGTGCAGTCAGATCTCCAGGAGATGTAACTTAGCTCATAACTGCTAAAATGTAATATTACCCTAGTATTTTTTATGCTTTCCTTGTAGAACAAAAGTCAGTCCCCAGATGAAAAAGCCATTATTTTAAATGAATGTTTGGTGGCAAAATGCCTTGCCAAAATAATGCCTTTGCAGCATCATTCATTTTCACATAGGGTAGTTTAGGAGTGAGGGCGGGTTCGCATTTGTATTATGGAATTATAGGGCTCCGTTATAACAGAGTTATAACGGAATATAACAGAATTTTAGGACGGAATGCAAAATGGAACTTTAAGATGCATTCCATTTTGTTCCATCCTAATACATGTTTATGGGGACAAATAATGGTTCCGTTCGACAGGATGGTGATGCTATACCTATATATTTTATTGAATAACTCAGTGTACTACAATTTTATTTACATGTAACAACAGAAGTAGTCAGATCCAGTTGCTGGTTTGAAAAATGTAGACCATTTTCACGGGACAAACCCTTAACTAGAAATCCTCTTTAAAATTGAAATTAATTGAATAGATTTATATTGGGTTTTTTTATTGTTTTTTTTTTTAATATGTACTGTGATTTTATTTCTATTGCTTGTATGGATAAAACTTGAGGAACTGTATATTAAAATATATGTTCATAAAAAGCATATAAAGTATTATGTTTGTAACATTTTTAGCTAACAATTGTAAAAGCAAAAAAAGATCAGCTCATCTGATGTAATAGTTACTCCATTGGCAATCTGGCATACAGAGCAAGTACATAGTCCAGTTGTCAGACAAGATACTGCCAGTATCCTCAACAACAGAAAGTCCTGCACTCCACTGTTTTTATAAAATCCCAAAAAATCTTTATTCCATATTGTTAAAGATAGTTTACTCAAACATGTTGTGTATGGAGTCAATTATCATTTCCTGCATTTATAACTGTAGAACAAAGATAAAATTTATGTAAGATCTCCTATCCTGAGGATTGGTCAGCATTTTACACATTTGGACAACCCCTTTAAGAATGTGAGCTTTTCAACACAATATTTGCTATAATGCAAGTCGTATTAGCTAAAAAATATGTTGGTGAAATTGAGAAACCAAGAACTTGTAACTTCTCAAAGAATCTTGTGTAGACTTAAGAAACCCTTTTTTATCCTTCTCCTAATACCTATGTTGTCAGGTGTACATCACTTCCAAACGTTCACAATATAATGAGGTCCCAAGAGAGGTTATTGAGAAATTGAAGGCAACTTGAAACATTGATATATTTTTTTAAAGTGATAAATCTAAAGTACGATTCTCCTGATTATGAACAGATTTCAAAAGAAGTCTTTCACTGCATTAAAATCTGAGCATGATTTAACATGTCACTGGCCAACTTTGTGTAAAAAAAAACTGGTTTACACTGTAGTTATACTGAATGAGTATAGAACAGGGCAAACTGAAACTTCTAGCCACATCTGAGGAGTACAATAAACTTGTAAAGTTGAAGGCCTAACATGTAATGATTTGTTACACAAAGCAGAGGAGAGATACAGTAAATCACAGATAAAAGATTTTGAGCATTGCATTTAGTGACAACTGCCCTGGGGACAAAATTGGTGGTCTTTTTTGAACCTATGAAAAACTTGGCAGATAGAGGATTAAGACTGGGCCCTGTAAAGAAGTATCTGATGAAGCTTTTAAGAGGACCTAACCAAAGGGCTATATTTAAAAAAAGACAACTCTAGGCATGTGCCTAGGGCACCAGATAGTCTGGGGGCAGCAGCTACTGCATGAGGCCGCAAGCCCCCCTCCTAAAATCAACTGTATCACCATCCTCAGGACATCAATGCAGTTGTATACTGCAGTGGGGCATGGGAGCCAATGGTTCCATGCCCTGCCGTTCACCCTCATAGGCCTAGTAGACCTAAAGCCTCTGAGACAGTAAATCCAGGCATAGGCAGGTGTGAAAACATTATCTCACCCACCTGCACTGAGTCTCAGAGCAGTGATGTCAGTGCAACTTGAGCCCACTTTTGTCCTAGCAACTCAGGCCAGAAGAGGCCTTCCTGCAGACTGCATTGTGAACCTCAGTGACAGGATTATAGGTGAGTACTATTTTTTTTCCCTTTACTGTACACCTGGGGAAATTACTGGGGGAGAAGGGGGCACTGTGGAGGATATTTCTACCTGGGCCATTGCTACCGGAGAAGCACTGTGGGAGACATTACTACTGGGGGACATTACTGGAGGGTCATTGTGAAGGACATTACTAGAGGATGGATCACTGTGATGGACATTACTACTGGGGGAAATGTTAGGGACATTACTACTGTGAAGGTACTGTGAGGAACATACCTACTGGAGGGAGCAATGGGGGACATTTCTACTGGGGAGGCATCATGGGGAACATTACTACTGGGGGCACTGTGGGGACATTACTATTGGGGGACACTGTAGAGGAAATTACTACTGGGGGGGATATACCTACAGGAGAGGCACTGTGGGAGACATACCTACTAGGGAGGCACTGTGGGGAACATTATTACTGGGGGAAACTTTGGAGGACATTACCACTAGGGGGCACTGTGGAAGACATTGCTGGAATGACTATTGGGGCATTACTAGGGCACTATAGGTGAATTTTTAATACTGGGATCAATATAAGGGGAATTACTAGAGGCATTGGGAATTTGAGACTGGGACACTATAGGGGGTATCACTGGAATCATTACTGGAGGCACTGGGTGGTTTTAAGACTGGGGGTATAATGGGGGTATTATTGCTGGAGCACTGGAGAGGCATTTCTATTGCTAGGGACATATTGGAGGACATTATTACTGGGAGAACAATGGGGAGATATTATTATTATTATTATTATTATTATTATTATTATTATTATTATTATTATTATTACTACTACTACTACTACTGGTGGCACTATATAGGCATTATTAATAATACTGGGGGAACTATTATTTCAGCAGTATAGTATTTGGGGGCATTAGGGAGCACAGTGGGAACAGTAATGGGGATGTCAGTGGGATGACAATGTTGGAGCACTAGAAAGGGGAGGATAATGGAAAAGTGAAGAATCTAATATGCCGGTGCAGAGAGAAAATGTGACTGAAAGAATTTGTCGTGGCAACCTGGGTTGAAAGGAGGCAATGAGGAAAGGGAACATATGCATCAGAGAAGACATCACTGCATGTAAGAAGTATGTAATGCTGTATTTCCCTGTTTGTTTGGAAGAGCTGGCTGGCTGCTGTGATCACATCACCTCCTCAGCCCCCTCCTGCATATCTTAGAGACAATGGGAGGAAGAGGAGGAGAGTAAATGGAAGCTGGCAATGGCCACCACAGCTTGGCAGCTTCTGGGGAGGTATTCTGTTCTGCTGGGGCAGTTTATTGTGCTGTGGTATTTTATTACTGCTGGGACTGTATTTGTCCTGCACTGTGGTATTTGGTTCTGCAGCGGAACCAAATATCAAAGTGCAGCACAATAAATTTCCACAGCAGACCACAGTGCAGAACAGACTACTACCCTAGCAGAACCAAATAGAAAGATCTGCTGGGACAGAATATGGTACTGCACTGTAGTATGTGGTTGTGCTGGGGCAGTATATTGTGTTGCGATGTTGTATTTGGTTCTGCTTGGCCAGTATATTGTGTTGCTCTGTGGTACTTGGTTCTGCTGGGGTAGTATATTGTACTGCACTGTGGTATTTTTAATTCTGCTGGGCCAGTATATTGTATTATACTGTAGTATTTGGATCTGCTGGGGCAGTTTATCGTACTACACAAGTACTCTCTCTATTCAAAATAATGGAGAGGGTACTTGTCATTACACTGTATGAGACAAGATGACATGCAGTGTAATGAACAGCAAGCAGCACTCGTTTGGAGTGCCACCTCCTCAAACACCTGATCGGTAGGGTCTCGGGTGTTGGATATGAATTCATCAATATGAATTTCTGCACAACTCCTTTAAGTTGTACTGCACAGGTTATATCCTACGTCTGGTTAGGCCATAAAATAGAGGAGCTTTGAGTTCTTCATGGTCAGTCAGAGAGTGTATGGGGGAGTGTTGCTGAGCCAAGGTGCACTTGCCTTGAGTTAATTAGCAATGAGAAGGATCAGTGGTTGAAGTTGGTCTTGCTGAGAGCATTAATGACTCTGAAATCTGAAGACTGAGTTATGGATTGCTGCCTAAACTGTGGACCTGCTCTGGACTGCTATTGCTTGTATTTGGTCCTGCTCGACCAGTATATTGTGTCTGCTGGAGTAGTATATTGTACTGCACTGTAGTATTTGGTTCTGCTGGGCCAGTATATTGTACTATACTGTGGTATTCGGATCTGCTGGAGCAGTTTATTGTACTACACTGTGATATCTGGTTCTGCTAAAGCAGTACATTGTGGTATTTTAATTTAGCTGGGGCAGTATTTTGTGCTGAACTGTGGTATTTGGCTCTGCTGGGGCAGTACATTGTGCTGCACTTTGGTATTTTGTTTTGTTTCAGTGCAAAATACCAAAGTGTAGCACAATATACTCAATATGCTGCCCCTCTATGGTATTGCTCTCCACATCTATCTATTAGCACCACATTCTTCCAATTTTACCTCCAACTCGTGTTGGCCACACCTGCTTTGAATTTTGGCCCTGATAAGGAGTATTCAGACTTGGTACCTAGGGCGGCAGCAGTTATAAATACAGCCCTGTTTAACCTATCAAATGCCAGTGAAGTGACTGGTGCCACTGTTATTCTATGTTAAGGTGTGCATATGGATATAGCGCTTTGATATTTATCTTAAAGGTACAATGCTTGTAATAAATGGTGTGGTACTGTTAGTGCTGGGTACACAGGTTAGTTGAGGTCAATAGTGACGTGCAGATGCAATTAAAAGGGTTGCACAGCGATGTACTGTATATTGATGACCTATTCTTAGAGAGTGTATGAGGGAGGATAGGTCACTCTCGTCATTTTCCCCAAAACGTCATTTTCCCCAAATAAAGTTAAAGAAAATAGGTAAAAAATAGGAGAAAAAAAAAGGTAGACATAGTAGGTATCGCCGCGTCCGTATCAACCGGCTCTATAAACATATCACATGACCTAACCCCTCAGATGAACACCGTAAAAAATAAAAATTAAAAACTGTGCTAAATAAACCATTGTTTTGTCACCTTACATCACAAAAAGTACAACAGCAAGCGATAAAAAAGGTGTTTGCCCACCAAAATAGTACCAATCTAACCATCACATCATCCCGCAAAAATGAGCCCCTACCTGAGACAATCGCCCTAAAAATAAAAAAAAATTATGTCTCTCAGAATATGGAGACACTAAAACATGATTTTTTTGTGTTTCAAAAATAATATTAGTGTAAAACTTACATAAATAAAAAAAAATATACATATTAGGTATCGCCGCGTCCGTATCGACCGGCTCTATAAAAATATCACATGACCTAACCCCTCAGATGAACACCGTAAAAATTAAAAAATTAAAACTGTGCTAAATAAACAATTTTTTGTCACCTTACATCACAAAAAGTGTAATAGCAAGCGATCAAAAAGTCATATGCACCCCAAAATAGGACCAATAAAACCGTCATCTCATCCCGCAAAAATCATACCATACCCAAGGTAATCGCCCAAAAACTGAAAAAATTATGGCTCTCAGACTATGGAAACACTAAAACATGATTTTTTTTGTTTCAAAAATGAAATCATAGTGTAAAACTTACATAAATAAATAAAAAAGTATACATATTAGGTATCGCCGCATCCGTGACAACCTGGTCTATAAAAATATCGCATGATCTAACCTGTCAGATGAATGTTGTAAATAACAAAAAATAAAAACGGTGCCAAAACAGCTATTTCTTGTTACCTTGCCTTACAAAAAGTGTAAGTGTATAAAAGTGTATATATGCGACCAAAAACCATATGTACCCTAAAATAGTACCAACAAAACTGCCACCCTATCCCATAGTTTCTAAAATAGGGTCACTTTTTTGGAGTTTGTACTCTAGGGGTGCATCAGGGGGGCTTCAAATGGGACATGGTGTCAAAAAAAACAGTCCAGCAAAATCTGCCTTCCAAAAACCGTATGGCATTCCTTTCCTTCTGCGCCCTGCCATGTGCCTGTACAGCAGTTTACGACCACATATCGGGTGTTTCTGTAAACTATAGAATCAGGGCCATTAATATTGAGTTTGGTTTGGCTGTTAACCCTTGCTTTGTAACTGAAAAAAAAATATTAAAATGGAAAATCTGCCAAAAAAGTGAAATTTTGAAATTGTATCTCTATTTTCCATTAATTCTTGTGGAACACCTAAAGGGTTAACAAAGTTTGTAAAATCAGTTTTGAATACCTTTAGGGGTGTAGTTTATAGAATGGGGTCATTTTTGGGTGGTTTCTATTATGTAAGCCTCGCAAAGTGACCAGACCTGAACTGGTCCCTAAAAATTGGGTTTTTGAATATTTCTGAAAAATTTCAAGATTTGCTTCTAAACTTCTAAGCCTTGTAACATCCCCAAAAAATAAAATATAATTCCCAAAATGATCCAAACATGAAGTAGACATATGGGGAATGTAAAGAAATAACTATTTTTGGAGGTATTACTATGTATTATAGAAGTAGAGAAATTGAAACTTGGAAATTAGAAATTTTTAAAAAATTTTTTAGTAAATTTGGTATTTTTTATAAATGAATTTTTTTTACTTCATTTTACCAGTGTCATGAAGTACAATATGTGACGAAAAAACAATCTCAGAATGGCCTGGATAAGGCAAAGAGTTTTAGTTATCAGCACTTAAAGTGACACTGGTCAGATTTGCAAAAAATGGCCAAGTCCTTAAAGGGTTTCTATCACTTCGTATCACATATTTAGCTGTCAGACACTAGCGATCCGCTAGTGTCTGCTCTAACAAACCATCCTAATATGATAGGTTTTGGGGCAGCCGTTTCGCTAAAATAAGAACTTATATCTATATGCTAATGAGCCTCTAGGTGCTATAGGGGCGTCATTAGCACCTAGAGGCTCCGTCTACCTTCATAAACTGCCGCCGCCCAGCGCGTCCCTCCAGCCCGCCCATCTCATGCTGAATACGATCCTCCCCGTGCGCGTCTCTGTTCGGCGCATGCGCAGTGCATGCGCAGTGCATGTCTGACCGCTTCCCTGCTCAGACATCTCCACTGCGCCTGCGCCGATGACATCATAGTGCTCCGAGGAACATGCGCAGTGGAGATGTCTGTGCAGGGAAGCGGTCTGACATGCACTGCGCATGCGCCGAACAGAGACGCGCACGGGGTGGATCGCATTCAGCAGGAGATGGGCGGGCTGGAGGGACGCGCTGGGCGGCGGCAGTTTATGAAGGTAGACGGAGCCTCTAGGTGCTAATGACGCCCCCATAGCACCTAGAGGCTCATTAGCATATAGATATAAGTTCTTATTTTAGCGAAACGGCTGCCCCAAAACCTATCATATTAGGATGGTTTGTTAGAGCAGACACTAGCAGATCGCTAGTGTCTGACAGCTAAATATGTGATACGAAGTGATAGAAACCCTTTAAGGTGAAATAGGGCTGAGTCCTTAAGGGGTTAAGTTGTAATGCACAGGTTACATCCTAGGTGTGGTCAGGTCATAAAATAGAAGAGCTCTTCGAGTTCCTCATGGTCAGTCAGTTAGAGAATGTATGGGGGAGTGTTGTTGAGTCAAGGTGCACTTGCCATGAGCAATGAGAAGGATCAGTGGTTGTAGTTGTTCCTGCTGAGAGCAATCAGGCCTCTGATATCTGAATACTGGGTTATGGATTGCTGCCTAAACTGTGGACCTTCTCGGGACTGCTATTGCTGATTGGACTTTCTGGAGTGAGCACTTGCTGTAGAAGAAGAGGCCACCATGAATATCACAAGTGGTTTGGTACCATTTCTGGTCTAGGGAGTGTAATAGGGGTGAGCCCGAGTCAGACTCCCTGGAATTAGCTGGTAACTGTGATTCAGCCAGCTTGATAATCAATGCACTCTCCCATTGTAAGAGTACAGAGGTCTGTGCATAGCAACCCTGCTAATGTGCATTGTTAACTGCACAACTGCACTGTGGACTATGTACGTAGACTCTACTGTTGCTAGGGGTGATCTGTAGAATTTTTAACAACTGTATTGTTACTGTTGTCAACTGCTTGATAAGTTATATAGACATAGAATTATGCTGCAAAATGTACAGTGCCTTGAAAAAGTATTCATATCCTTCGATCTTTTCTACATTGTTTCATGTTACACCCACAAACTTAAATGTATTTGATTGGGATTTTTTGTGATAGACCAACGCAAAGTAGCAAGTATGTGTTAAGGGAAAAGAGGATGTTACATTGTTTTCAACATTATTAATAACTAAAAATCTGGAAAGTATTGTGTGCATTTGTATTCAGCCTCCCTGAGTTAATATATTGTGCTACCACCTTTCACTGCAATTACAGCTGCAAGTATTTTGGGGTATGTCTCTACAAGCTTTGCACATCTAGCGGATGTTTGCCCATTCTTCTTTGCGAAACAGCAATTTTCAAGTCTTGCCACAAATTCTCAATGGGATTTAGGTCTGGACTTTGACTGGGTCATTCTAACACATGAATATGCTTTGATCTAAACTATTCCATTGTAGCCAGAGACGCTATGTTTAGGGACATTGTCCTGCTGGAAGGTTAACTTCCACTGCAGTCTCTAGTCTTTTACAGCCTCTACCAGGTTTCATGTGGCCATGAGATGTAGTTGCCATGTCTTCTGTCCCCTGGCCAACCAGATTTAGCAGCATCTGTTCCAGGGCATGAATCAGTGGAATGACGTTGTTCATCCCGTAGTCCTGGCGACTGAAAAAATAAAGTGGCCTCCTCAAAGGGCCCGAGCAAAGGTGGCAGGTGTCACTCATGAGCTGTCACTGGCTAACATCGAAGTTACACAGGGCAGTACCTTTGTCCGCCTGTATCATCAATAAATAGTTTATGGCCTGTCTCAGTTCATATAATCGGTACAACATATGGAGGGTTGAATTTCAAAGGATGGAAACGTCGCATATCAGCCTATGTTGGGGGACGGGGTTCTGCTGCTGCAGCTCATGGAGGGTGTGCTTTGTGGAGTACCAGTGGCTGAAGTGCATGCAAAGTTTCCTGGCCATTTTAACCCCTTAGGGACGCATGACGTACCGGTACGTCATGTGGTGTTCCGATCACTGCCGCCCAGCCGGCTGTGATCGGAACAAGGTGCCTGCTCAAATCATTGAGCAGGCACCTCGGCTAAATGCACGGGGGGGTCCCGTGACCCCCCCATGTCGGCGATCGCAACAAACCGCAGGTCAATTCAGACCTGCGGTTTGCTGCGCCTTCTGTAGTTTCTGATCAGAAACTTTAGTATTCCTAAAATACATATATTTCACCCCCCTTCACCCCTGAATGATTTTATCCCGGTCAGAGGTGCAGGGGGGGTGTTGCGGGCGGTGCGGGAGGCGGGCGGTGCGGCAGGCGGGATCGCGATCCCCCGCCCGCCTCCCCTTGAATAATCGTTGGTGTCCAGTGGGTATACCAGGGTGTCAGCACATTGCTGACACCCTGGCATAAACGGCTGACATCTGTGATGCGATATCAGCCGTTTAACCCTTTCCATACGGCGGCCCGTACGGACCGCTGTATGGAAAAGGTTAACAGCTCAGGGAGCTCCCTCCCTCTCCCATCGGGGGGCTGCTGTGCCTTTGCAGCCCCCCGATGGAGAGGGAGAGAGCCCCCAGACAGCCCCCCTCCTTACCCTTCCCCGTCTGCGCAGTTCTGGCCACTACTGAGCAGACGGGGAAGGTTCCCATGGCAACTTCTCAAGCATCCTGCTGTCCATGGTGCTGAACAGATCTGTGCTAAAGGCATAGATCTGTTCAGACAAAGTGTAAGTAAAATACAGTACAAAACACTATATGGTGTACTGTACTGTATTATACAGACATCAGACCCACTGGATATTCAAGAACCAAGTGGGTCTGGGTCAAAAAACACATTTATCACTGATTAAAAATGAAAAAAATTAAATTCCCTACACATGTTTGGTATCGCCACGTCCGTAACAACCTGATCTATAAAACGGTCATTTTACTTTACCCGAACGGTGAACGCCATAAAAATAAAAAATAAAAAACTATGATGAAATTGAAATTTTGCCCACCTTACTTCCCAAAAAAGGTAATAAAAGTGATCAAAAAAGTCGCATGTACGCCAAAATTGTAACAATCAAACCGTCATCTCATCCCGCAAAAATAATACCCTAACCAAGATAATCGCCCAAAAACTGAAAAAACTATGGCTCTTAGACTATGGAAACACTAAAACTTTTTTTTTGTTTCAAAAATGAAATCATTGTGTAAAACTTACATAAATAAAAAAAAAGGATACATATTAGGTATTGCCGCGTCCGTATCGACCGGCTCTATAAAAATATCACATGACCTAACCCCTCAGGTGACCAGCGTAAAAAAATAAAAATAAAAACTGTGTAAAAAAAGCAATTTTTTGTCATCTTACATGACAAAAAGTGTAATAGCAAGTGATCAAAAAGTCATATGCACCCCAAAATAGTGCCAATCAAACCGTCATCTCATCCTGCAAAAAATGAGACCCTACTTAAGATAATCGCCCAAAAACTTAAAAACTATGGCTCTTAGACTATGGAGACACAAAAACTTTTTTTTTGTTTTAAAAATGAAATCATTGTGTAAAACTTACATAAATAAAAAAAAATGTATATATATTAGGTATCGCCACGTCCGTGACAATCTGTTCTATAAAATTACCACATGATCTAAACTGTCAGATGAATGTTGTAAATAACAAAAAAAAAAACGGTGCCAAAAAAGCTATTTCTTGTTACCTTGCCGCACAAAAAGTGTAATATAGAGCAACCAAAAATCATATGTACCCTAAACTAGTTCCAACAAAACTGCCACCCTATCCTGTAGTTTCTAAAATGGGGTCACTTTTTTGGAGTTTCTACTCTAGGGGTGCATCAGGGGTGCTTCAAATGGGACATGGTGTCAAAAAAACCAGTCCAGCAAAATCTGCCTTCCAAAAACCGTATGGCATTCCTTTCCTTCTGCGCCCTGCCGTGTGCCCGAACAGCAGTTTACGACCACATATGGGGTGTTTCTGTAAACTACAGAATCAGGGCCATAAATAATGAGTTTTTTTGGGCTGTTAACCCTTGCTTTGTAACTGGAAAAAAAATATTAAAATGGAAAATCTGCCAAAAAGTGAAATTTTGAAATTGTATCTCTATTTTCCATTAAATCTTGTGCAACACCTAAAGGGTTAACAAACTTTGTAAAATCAGTTTTGAATACCTTGAGGGGTGTAGTTTCTTAGATGGGGTCACTTTTATGGAGTTTCTACTCTAGGGGTGCATCAGGGGGCTTCAAATAGGACATGGTGTAAATAAACCAGTCCAGCAAAATCTGCCTTCCAAAAACCAAACGGCGCACCTTTCACTCTACGCCCCGCTGTGTGGCCGTACAGTAGTTTACGGCCACATATGGGGTGTTTATGTAAATGGCAGAGTCAGGGCAATAAATATACAGTCTTGTTTGGCTGTTAACCCTTGCTTTGTTAGTGGAAAAAATGGGTTAAAATGGAAAATTAGGCAAAAAAATGAAATTCTCAAATTTCATCCCCATTTGCCAATAACTCTTGTGCAACACCTAAAGGGTTAACTAAGTTTTTAAAATCATTTTTGAATACCTTGAGGGGTGTAGTTTATAGAATGGGGCCATTTTTGGGTGGTTTCTATTATGTAAGCCTCGCAAAGTGTTTAGCTGTAGTGGTCCCTAAAAATTGGGTTTTCGTAAATTTCTGAAAAATTTCAAGATTTGCTTCTAAACTTCTAAGCCTTGTAACATCCCCAAAAAATAAAATATCATTCCCAAAATAATTCAAATATGAAGTAAACATATGGGGAATGTAAAGTCATCACAATTTTTGGGGGTATTACTATGTATTACAGAGGTAGAGAAACTGAAACTTTGAAATTTGCACATTTTTCCAAATTATTTATGCAAAAAAAATATATTTTTGGACTTCATTTTACCAGTGTCATGAAGTACAATATGTGACGAAAAAACATCTCAGAATGGCCTGGATTAGTCAAAGCGTTTTAAAGTTATCACCACTTAAAGTGACACTGGTCAGATTTTCAAAAAATGGCCAAGTCCTTAAGGTGAAATAGGGCTGAGTCCTTAAGGGGTTAAGGGTGTCTTGCAGATGGGGTGAAGACCAGAAACCCCTTTACAACCATATTTACATGTGACATACAGGGTGCATGGCTCAACCCTTCTTGATGCAGTGCCGACACCATGTTCTTCCCATTGTCGGTCACCATGGTTCTGATTTTGAGTTTTCAAGGAGAAAGCCAGGATTCGATTTCTTGATGAAGGACGCCGAGCAGTTCTTCAACTGTGTTCCAAGGCAAACGAGGTGCAGAACAGCGTGACTCCGTTGTGCCTTGCACAGGTGGTATGCTGGAGGGGCACAGTGAATTGTCCCTGCAGTAGAGGCTAAGGACACGGTGGAGGATGAGGAGACAGAGGTGGACATTGTCACAGGACCAACGGCATGAGAACACAGAGGAGGAAGAGGCATCACCTGGCCAAGTTGCTGGTGTGGCTGAGCAGGAACCACATTTATCTAGTGGGCAGTAAAGGACATATATTCTCCTTGACCGTAGTTACAGCTCCACACGTCGGTGCTGTTGTGCACTTTGGCAGACCCTGACAGGCTCAAGGACTGGCCCACCTTCAGTTCTACATATGTGTGCAGGGCTGGTACTGCCTTTTTTGCAAAGAATTGACGGCTTGGCAGGGGCATTGCTAGGTCAAAACAGTCGGGACCTGGGCCACTGATGTTTTGTCCCAGGCCCCAAATGTTCTGCCTGCCTGTTAGATATAACTGTATTGCCATCCTCAGGACAGCAATACAATTGAATTTAATGCACTGCAAGAGCTGAAGGGCCTGTGATGACCTCACAGGTCATGTGATCAATTCTAAATGCAGTAGCTGAAAAGGACCTGGGATGATGTCACCATCATGTGACGGCTCAGCAGTGAAGATAAGCCTTGGGAAGAGGCTGAAGTGAGATCTGCTACATGATGAGAGGTAAGTGAAGATTACTCAATGTGAGAGACAAATCAATGTGGGGAGTTGTAGTTATTTAATTGGGACTGTATGTTAGGGCTGAAGGGAGGGAAGTTATTTACATGGAACAGTGAGTTGGAGTGATGTTAATTATATGGAACTGAAATTTGGAAGTGGCTGGGGTAGGGTGATATTATTTACATGGTATTGAATGTTAAAGGGTTATGTTATTTACATGGGACTGCATGTTGGAGGTGGCTGGGGAGTGGGTGATTTTATTTACATTGGACTGTATGTTGAAGGTGTCTGGGGGAGGGAGTGATGTTATTTATATGGGACTGAATATTGAGGAGGTGATATTATTTACAGGGGACTGTATGTTGAAGGCAACTGGGGAGGAGGTGATGTTATTTACATGGGACTGTATGTTGGAAGGGGAAGGAGAGATGGTGTGATGTTATTTACATGGGACTGTATTTCGGAGGGGGCTGTAGATAGAGAGGGATGATATTTACATGGGACTGTATATTGGAGGGGGCTGGAGAGATGGTGTAATGGTTTTTATATGGGACTCTATGGCGGAGGGAGGAAAATAGTGTTATTTACATGGGTCTGTATGGTGGAGGTGCTGAGGAATTATAATTTCTGCACACATTAAACGGAGGAATATAACTACAGGGGGCACTTCAGGCGGCATTATAAATATTATAAATATTGCTGGTGCTACAGGGCGAGCATTATAACAGTAGGGGGTGCTATAACTACAGGGGGCACTTATATTTTTAGTTGTTTTTTTTCTATTAATACACCCCCTAAAAATAAGTAAAAGAATGAAAAATCAGCACAAAATGGCTAATAGGATGTAAGTATGGTTCCTATTAATACACCCCGTAAATTGCTTTAGTACAAAGTAACTTTACCACTGAACGACAATTATGACATTTATTTTTTTCCTTTTTTTTCCTATTAATACACCCCAAAAAAAGAAATATAACAATCACAATTAACCGCAGAATGGCAAATGGGACATATTTATCTTTCCTATTAATACACCCCGTAAATGATTGTAGTACAATGTAACTTCACCGCTGAACGGCAATTATGATATATATTTTTTCCTTTTATTTCCTATTAATACAAGCCCCAAAAAAAGTAAAACATTGTAAAATCAACACAGAACGGCTAATAGGACGCACATATCTTTCCTATTAATACACCCCGTAAATGGCTGTATCACACAAAACTTGCACTCCATAGCAAGCAAGGTTTGCTGGAATTACCGATGGATCTTATAGTGCAAACAAGCTAAAATCAGCAGTATAACTGCAATTTGGATCCCCAATTAGTGCAGCAAGATGTAATAGAATTGCTCCTATTACCCAGGCTGTACACTCCTCTATTGCACCCTGTTCTCTTTTTTTAGTGTAGATGATGACTTCCTATCCTTTCCCTACACCTCAAATAATTTTTCCCTGAACTTGTAAATCGTTTTTTCAGGACAATGAAGCCTTTCCTAGCACTGTCCCTTCCACCTGCTGACATCTCTCCCTGCAATAAGTACACTGGAAAATGGCAGAATCCAAGATGGCTGAGGCTATTTATAGGACTATGATATCACAGGGGCTGGATGATGATTGGCTGCATGCATAGCATTGTGGGTGATCCCTCGTTCCCAGAGTTCTTTGCTCCATGTCCTAACACGTGCAGCAGCCATTTTAGGAAAAAATGTGATTCGATACCACGAAGCGTGAGGAAATTCGGCTTCGGTGCAAAGTCAACTTTGATTCACTCATCTCCATTCATAATGTTTTCCAACAAACCTCTGAGGCCTTCACCGAACAGTAATAGTTATGCTGAGAATAAATAACACATAGGTGGACTCTATTTACTAATTATCTGACTTCTAAATGCAATTGGTCACAGTGGATTTTATTTAGGGGTTTCAGAGTGCAAGGGGCTGAATACATATGCACACCACACTTTCAGATTTTTATTTATTAAAAATTTAGAAAACCATGTATCATTTTCTTTTCACTTCACACATACTTGCTATTTTGTATTGGTCTATCACAAGTGTAGTGAAACGAATTGACTTTGATCCAAATTTCAGGAAAATTTTGATTCGCCATAAAGTAGAATTTCCTCGTGTTTCGTGGTAAAGAATCAATTTTTCCTGAAAAGGTAGTAAAAAAAAATACATATCACACCTCATCCATTTGCTCGAGACCATCATGGCCATCTTAATTGAAGAAACCACGCAAAATCTGAATGGGTATGGTGACGTCATCAGTGATGTATTGTTGTGCTTTTTCATAAGTGTAAACAGTTATATCTACTTATTTTAGTTATAATGGGTATTCATTGCCTTTAAGAGCAATGTTGATTTATATACACTGTTTTGTATGAAGTTTCATGTAGGCCGAAGTAAGTCCATGAGAAGATTACTGTGCCGTTCAAAAGCTAGTGTTATTGTAACAATATATTATACATTTAGACGGTTAGAAGATACACCGCACCTGCAGATTATGAGGCTTCATTGTTTTTCCTATCTGAGCATGAATTCCACAGTGTGAGAATTGTCTAGATGTTCCTCAAAGTATACATTCATGTATCAAAGTTTGTCCCTCGGCTCTGAGACAAGGCCTCCCGATGTCAGAGGTGTGTAGTATTGAAAATATCAGGGTTGTATGAGTTAACCCTTAATGGTATGATGCTTAGTGCTTATACAACAGTCCCACCTCGATATGAGCAGTTAATACTACATCAGTAGCAAAAGTGCATTCTGGGTAGTAGTATGACGTCACGCTCCTTATCAATGCACACACCCATCCAACAATGATTGGAAAGTTCCAAACTAGGAGGGTGTGTTTATCTGATAAGTTTTGGGTTAAGAAACCAGATACCAAAAAGGAGAAAAGAGACAGAAAGGAAAAAAAACAAAGAAAAAAAGAAAGAAATGGAGATCTCTGGAGAAACATTTGGATTATCGGGAAAAACTCTTGAGAGCTGGTTGCCCCAAAACTCTGCACATCACTTGACCCTTGGGTAATGTATATTTTTGTTTTATGTAGTATTGATCTAAATTAATTGGCTTGATACTTAGCCAGATACCCGCTTATTTGCGGACGTGTAACGTTAGTTGCTACATCAGTATTTTCTCTGATTTCAGCTACGATGCATATAACTGAATAAAGGGGATAATATTGGAGAAACTTTCTGTTGGGAATCTTTATATTCCCTAGTTTGATATCAAGCCAATAATTTATAAGTTCTGTTGCAATACTACCATTATCTGAGATTGGTCATCATTTTAGGACAGAGCAAGGGCTCGTATCTGTCATCTTCTTGATTGAGTTTTTCGCATAATCCATTGATTGTATATCTCTCACAATTTTAAAGTCGTATTGCATAATATTTTTGTGTTGGTTGAGTAGTGTTTTGTTGGTACCATATAGTGGTGAATTCTGGGTACTGCATATCATTGTATATTATTGAAATTTATGTTGATTAATTTTTGATTTTGTATTTTAAACTATTGTATAATAAACCATTTATATTTTTGTCTAGACGCTTGTACCCTGTTTTACTGATTGCACAAAATAATCAGGTTCTTGATTGAACTCTTTTTGAGATGTTTATGTCCATCTCACGGGTCAATATCGTTTGAACTATTTTTCTTTTGATACGTTAATTTTTTAAAAATATTTATATAAAGCATTTGCTTTATATACCCGACAGTATGTACTTTTTTGTTTTTTACCCTGATTAACCCCTGAAAAGCCTCAATGTTAATGTCAGATGCCGCGATCAGTGATGAATGCAGCATCTGAGAGGTTCAATGAAGGGGGGCGGTGCGAATGCCGTTCCCCGTCATTGTGCCCGCTACATACAATGGAATGCGATTCTTGACAAAGTAATTTGTAATTAATTTCTTTGTGAAATTCGGCAAAGCAGACGAATCAGATTTTTGATAACTTTCGTGGGTGTACCGTGAAAAAATTTGGAAAAGTTCAAGGGATATGAATATTTTTTCAAGGCACTGTATATAGGTACTGTTTCATTGGTATTGGTGAGCACTAAGCTCAGTGCCATGTCTGTGTGTAGTTGCCAAGCTCCATATTGGAAAACTGTGTGCAACCATCAATTTTGTGCCCTCTGGGACAGGATATAACCATATGCCCAAGTAAACTGCTTAGTAATTTTAGTAAACCACAGTTTGAACCTTACTTGTAAACCTAACAGAGGCCATGTAAGTAAACTTGCCATCCTCAAGTGGAATATCGTGTAATAGTCATAGGCAACATCGTAAATTTCTGACCCTCCTGCAAGCCCATAAATGAACATCCAGCATAGCACAGATTATAGCCACCTGGAACTCCTTTTATTGGGAAGGGATCAATGCTTGCTCTATGTTGCTCTGAGGCATAACTCTCATTTATTCCATTTTGGTTTCCCACCTCTATTAACTGTGGCTTTTACCTGACATTAAATCTAACCAACAGTGATGCTTGAAAGTTTGTGAACCTTTTCTATATTTTTGTATAAATTTGAACTAAAAGTACGTTAGACATTCACACAAGTCCTAAAAGTAGATGAAGGTAATCAAATAAAGTAGTTTAAAATACTGTATAACACTTTATCATTTGTTTATTGAGAAAAATTGATCCTATATCACATGTCTGTGAGTGGAAAAAGTATGTGAAACTTTAGAATTTGCAGATAATTTGAGGATGAAGTTGCGTTAAGGAACATTGCTACCTGTCTGCAATTTGCTAAAGATCACCTGGACGAGCCAGAAGGCTACTAAAACAAAAAATAAATAAAACTTTTTGGCTTAAATGAGAAGCTTTATGTTTGGAGAAAGGCAAACCATCTCTTTTGGCATAAAGCCTCTTAACATCTGCGAAACACGGTGATCATAGTATCATGATTTGGGCTTATTTTGCACCTGGGCCAGGATTCCTTGCCAGTTGCCATCTTTAATGAACCAATAAATTCTGAATTATGATAGAAATGGCTGCAGCTCTCACCTCTGACTTTAATCCACGAAGCACGGAAAAAAGGGCCAGAACTGGGCCTAATAGAATATCCAATAGAAAGAGAGAATCCAGCTTCTTGTGGAGTAAAAAGTAGTTCTTTATTGGCTCATCGTATAAAATCCACTAAAATCACAGGAAAAAGGTGTACAAGTAACATGTTTCGGGCTACAGAATCCAGCCCTTCATCAAGACATAACACACATATTAAAACCATTCCTTTTTATGTAGCACAAGGTCCAACCCACTCTAATCAGCAAAGTGTCCGCACCTGGAGCCTGGAATGGGAACCATTCAGCGGTCCAGGGGAGGAAATCCAGTATCACAGGTGACGCATACATGCACATAATGAACATATCTGCGTTAGGTGCGGATCCGTCTGCCATCCACACAGACGGATCCGCACCTATAAATGCAAACTATGGCATCCGTTCAGAACGGATCCGTCCGCATTCTATGTAAAAAAGTTTAAATCCAATTGTCATAAATAACATACCAAAGGGGGAAATGATTAGAGCTAGACGGAATTGCTCTACAGAGGGGTTGTTCTTAAAAGAAACAGAGATTATTACACAGAGACTCCTGAGCAGAGGCTATACAGTCCAGAACATTAATAAAGGCGTTGAGTTTTCCAGATTGAAAGATAGGGAATCTCTGATCTTTCCTCAGACCTTGAAAAAATCCTATAGATGTCAAAAAAGTCAAAAAAGTGAAGACCTTGCTGAGGAGGACAAAAAACCTACTGTTTTTATTACTAACTACAGTAGAGAATATCCACACATATGCAGAATTATCCGTAAACATCTCCCTGTCCTCAATTACGATGAGGAGTGGAGAGATGCGGGTATCAGGTGCATATCCAAGAAAGCACCTACGGTGGGAAAAAAACTCAGCCCCAGCCTGTTTACCATTCCTCGGGCATGTTCCTGGCCAAAAACTACTGGCAATTATAAATGTGGAAGTAAGAAATGCATTTGCTGCCGATACATGTGTGTCACTAAGGAGGTCACATCTACAGTGAATAACAACAGATACGCTCTAAAACAATACATCAACTGTAATACGGCGTTTGTTGTGTACGTTATTACATGCAGAATCTGTAAAGTCCAATATGTTGGATGCACTGTAAATGAGCTGAAAATACGTTTTAGAAAACATCTTAGTGATATTCCTCATTTTCAGACTCGCAATGTATCGGCAGAGACTTTCCACTTCGCCACTGTTCACAGAGGTGACGCATCTGTGTTTTGTGCACAGGGGATTGAAGTGGTTTCATTGCCCATAAGAGGAGGGGACCGCAGACAAAAACTCCTTAGCAGGGAAACCTTTTGGATGTTTTCACTTGATACAGTACCTGCATGCCAAAGGGGTTAAAGAGAAAACATGACCTCACTCTGCAATACAGCTAGGGCTACTTTCGCACCGGCGCTTCGGTGTCTGCCTGTGGGGTCCATATCGGGGCTCTCACGGGCGGCCCCGGGCGGATTGGTTTGGCCCCAATGCATTCTGGATGGATGCGGATCCGTTCGGAGTGCATCAGTTTGGCTCCGTTCCGCCTTCATTACGCTCTGGAGGCAGACACCGGGGTGCTGCTTGCAGCATTTTGGTATCCGCCTGGACGTGCGGAGCCAGGCGGATCCGTCCTGACTTGCAGTGTGGGTCTGTGGGGACGGATTCGTTTGACGTTGACTCAATGTGGTGCGGTTGCAGGCGGATCCGTCCCCTGTTGACTTTCGGTGTGGGGTCGGGACGGGTCCGTCTGACTAACAATTGGATTTAAACTTTTTTACATAGAATGCGGACGGATCCGTTCTGAACGGATGCCATCGTTTGCATTTATAGGTGCGGATCCGTCTGTGCGGATGGCAGACGGATCCGCACCTAACGCAGATATGTTCATTATGTTTATGTATGCGTCACCTGTGATACTGGATCTCCTCCCCTGGACCGCTGAATGGTTCCCATTCCAGGCTCCAGGTGCGGACACTTTGCTGATTAGAGGGGGTTGGACCTTGTGCTACATAAAAAGGAATGGTTTTAATATGTGTGTTATGTCTTGATGAAGGGCTGGATTCTGTAGCCCGAAACATGTTACTACACCTTTTTCCTGTGATTTTGGTGGATTTTATACGATGAGCCAATAAAGAACTACTTTTTACTCCAGAAGAATTTGGATTCTCCCTTTCTATTGAATAAATTCTGAATTATACCAGCAATATTTAAAGAAAAATGTCAGGACATCTGTCTATGAACGAATTGCAAGAGAATGTGATTAAATTTGAAAGAAAAATGTCAGGACTAGATATGAGCGAATTTTTCTAAAATTTGATTCGCCGCTTTGCTGAATTTTTCGGTAAAAATTTGTTTCAATCCAAATAAATTTGCGGGAATTACGTAAAAAAATGGCTATTTCCTGGCTGCAGAGAGCCTTTATAGTGGTGTAGAACACTGTGCCTTGTAGTAACATGCATAGAGAGTCTGCTTTGGTAGTGAAATAATACTGTGAGTCCGTATGACATGCAGATGACAGGTGTCAATCATTTTTTCACGCAGCCCCATTCACTTCTATGAGGCACAAAAAATGCACAATATAGAGCATGCTCATAAGGGTGAATGGAGTGGCAGCCGCTCTTGCCCGGTGAGCTTCCCATTAATTTCTATGGGACTTCAAAAATAGCGGGACATTGGCTGGGAAAGCCACATGGGTTCACGTGTGTGTGAACGGTGACTTAGATGAGTCAGGAATACTGTGTTTAGTTAGAACCTGGACAGGCGAGTGTTTATTGTTTTACTTATACTGGTGTGCCACAATAAATGCATTGTTTGGATCTTAAAACTTGGTGTCCTGAAGCCGTATCTGTGAGGATGATCCCCTGAAAGAAAGCTAGCCCTCACAGGGCTCACACCAGACACTGCAAAGTAAAGCATCACATATTTTTGCCACTTACAATAATGTGATATCGGGACATTTTCCTCAATAAATAAATGACCAAGTATCATTTTTTTTTATCCATATGGTTCCTCCTCATAAACTAAAAATGTGCTTTTCAATCCCATGTTCCTGTTGTCATATCGCTACCTGTCCAATTACATCTCATCTCATACATCTGGCACGGTCACGGTCAGCTGCAAAACTGTAGGTACCCTTTAACTCTTGCAAATTAAATGTTGTGTATCTGGAAAGGAAAAGCCTAAAAGTACAGTATGTCCATACTGTATGTCCAGACAGGGTAGATTTTCAAGTTCTGTGTGGGTTTTGATCTGAATTTGCGAAAGATAATATCAATCTTTGTGAAATTGATAGCAACTGTCCACAGTAAATAAAATGAAATTCCCAACAAAAAATATTGTATGTGTACATGGAGTGTTAAAAACCTTAACATGCATTATAACATACACGAGCCTGGAATCCTGGGTTGCTACATCTATATATTCACTAGTACTTTTTTTTATATTATTGAAGCACTTAGTTGCACCAAATACATAGATTTTCCTTAGAAAACTAATACTTCTACTTCTGTAGATTCGTTCTAAACATCCAAGACACTGGTTGCCCGGAAACCATTGTTAAAGCACATGGCTCTCCCATGATCCCAGTAAAAGGATACATTTCGCTTTCTCAACTTGAACTTCTCAAGTGGATTATTTTGCTTTTGTGCAGAAAACAGCAATCATTTTTATCTTTCATCTGCTTTTCTTCATTTCATCCGTTTACATTGGCCACGCTGTTCTGTTCGCTAAATTATTATAAGAAAGCCTGTGCATTCGGTCAAAAATGATTTACTGCAAGTGAGGTATTCTAGACATTTTAACTGAAGGGTGACTCTATCAAGCAAATGTGTTCCTACATCAGAGAATTTATACTTTTGAAGTCTATAATCAAGCAAGAATGATTCATTAGAGTATGCAGTACAGTTATTAATGTTTAAATTTACCCATTTAACAACATAGTACAAGATGACCAGGCACTTGGTATTGTTAATTGCCTGGACTTAAATTTGTGGAATGACTCCTTTTGTTGACAAGAAAAACCAAGTCTATAGCGCTCAACACATTATTTTACTTGCGGGTATAAAATATGAATTGCTAACACCTATCAAAATTACTGCACACCACTAAACCATGTAAAATTATAAATTCATATTTACTGAGCACTCAAGGATAAAATCATAGAATGGATAACAGACATGACTAACCTCTGGCGAAGGTGCAAATGCTAGTGCATCCATCATGACTTCAATCATGCAAGAGATAATTCATTTCATATAAAGTGCACACGCCAACAATAGTAATACTATAAGGACCATTTAAAAAACATATACAGATAGGTGTATTGACACCACGGGAGTGTAACTGCTCCTTCTAAATGAAGCGAACGGGGATGGAAAAACTGCATTTACACTTGCTGTCTGCTGCAACGTCGATGGCTAGCAGGTAAACAGCGAAGGAAAGGAAGCGCTCGTACAAGCTCTCTGTTCTCTTCAAACAGTTGATTGGCGGAGGTGCCTGAATTCAGACCCCTGCTGATCTAATATTGATGACCTATCCTGAGTATAGGTCATCAATATAGGAAACTGGCCAAACCCTTTAAACCTCTTAAGGACACAGGGCGTACAGGTACGCCCTGATGTCCTGCTGCTTAAGGACACAGGGCGTACCTGTACGTCCTGTGTATTTCCGATCACCGCCGGTTTGCGGCTTTTACGGAAGGTTGCGGAAATGATCGGAGATGCCATCGGGTCCCCGTGCGGCTATAAGGGAGACCCGATGGCATGGAAGGCAGCGCGATACCTTCCTTAGGCATGGGCACTGCCTTCCGGTGATGAGCCTGTGAGATCCAGCCCCCTGGATCTCACAGGCAGGAAGCTGTATAAGTAATACATTGGAATGCATTGTAAAGGGGATCAGACCCCCAAAAAATAAATAAAGTGAAAAAAAAGTTGATAAAAATAAAGTTTCCCCCCTCAAAAATTAAAAGTTTCAAGTAAAAAAAAAAAAAAAAAAGTCATTTCCCCCAAAGAAAGTAAAAAAAAAATTGGTAAAAAATAGGGGGAAAAAAAGGTAGACATATTAGGTATCGCTGCGTCCGTATCTACCAGCTCTATAAAAATATCACATGACCTAACCCCTCAGATGAACACCGTAAAAAAATAAAAATAAAAACTGTGCTAAATAAACAATTTTTTTGTCACCTTACATCACAAAAAGTACAACAGCAAGCGATCAAAAAGGCGTATGCCCCCCAAAATAATACTAATCTAACCGTAACCTTATCCCGCAAAAAATGAGCCTCTACCTAAGACAATTACCCAAAAAATAAAAAAAACTATGGCTCAGAAAATGGAGACACTAAAACATCATTTTTTTTGTTTTAAAAAAAGCTGTTATTGTGTAAAACTTAAGTAAATTTAAAAAAGTATACATATTAGATATCTTCACATCTGTAATAACCTGCTCTATAAAAATATCACATGACCAAACCCCTCAGGTGAACATCGTAAAAAAATAAAAATAAACGGTGTAAAAAAAGCTATTTTTTGTCACCTTACATCACAAAAAGTGTAATAGCAAGCGAACAAAAAGTCATATGCACCCCAAAATAGTGCCAATCAAACCGTCATCTCATCCCGCAAAAAGTGAGACCCTATCTAAGATAATCGCCCAAAAACTGAAAAAACTATGGCTCTGAGATATGGAAACACTAAAACATGATTTGTTTTGTTTCAAAAATTAAATCATTGTGTAAAACTTACATAAATAAAAAAAAGTATACATTTTAGGTATTGCCAAGTCCATAATAACATGCTCTATAAAAATATCACATGACCTAACCCCTCAGGTGAATACTGTAAAAAAAAAGGTGTAAAAAAAGCAATTTTTTGTCACCTTACATCACAAAAAGTGTAATAGCAAGCGTTCAAAAAGTCATATGCACCCCAAAATAGTGCCAATCAAACCGTCACCTCATCAAGCAAAAATCATACCATATCCAAGATACTCGCCCAAAAACTGAAAAAACTATGGCTCTCAGACTATGGAGATACTAAAACATGATTTTTTTTGTTTCGAAAATGAAATAATTGTGTAAAACTTACATAAATAAAAAAATTGGATACATTTTGGATTAGGTATTGCCGCGTTCGTGACAACCTGCTCTATAACAATACCACATGATCTAACCTGTCAGATGAATGTTGTAATTAACAAAAAAAAAAAAAAAACGGTGCCAAAACAGCTATTTCTTGTTACCTTGCCTCACAAAAAGTGTAATATAGAGCAACCAAAAATCATATGTACCCTAAACTAGTACCAACAAAACTGCCACCCTATCCCTTAGTTTCTAAAATGGGGTCACTTTTTTGGAGTTTCTACTCTAGGGGTGCATCAGGGGGGCTTCAAATGGGACATGGTGTCAAAAAACCAGTCCAGCAAAATCTGCCTTCCAAAAACCGTATGGCATTCCTTTCCTTCTGTGCCCTGCCGTGTGCCCGTACAGCAGTTTACGACCACATATAGGGTGTTTCTGTAAACTACAGAATCAGCGCCATAAATAGTGAGTTTTGTTTGGGTGTTAACCCTTGCTTTGTAACTGGAAAAAAATATTAAAATGGAAATCTGGCAAAAAAGTGAAATTTTGAAATTGGATCTCTATTTTCCATTAATTCTTGTGGAACACCTAAAGAGTTAACAAAGTTTGAAAAATCAGTTTTGAAAACCTTGAGAGGTGCAGTTTCTTGAATGTGGTCATTTTTGGGTGGTTTCTATTATGTAAGCCTCACAAAGTGACTTCAGACCTGAAATGGTCCTTAAAAAGTGGGTTTTTGAAAATTTCAAGATCTGCTTCTAAAATTCTAAGCCTTGTAACATCCCCAAAAAATAAAATATAATTCCCAAAATGATCCAAACATGACGTAGACATATAGGGAATGTAAAGTAATAACTATTTTTGGAGGTATTACTATGTATTGTAGAAGTAGAGAAATTGAAACTTAAAAATTAGCAAATTTTTCTAAATTTTTGGTACATTTTGGTATTTTTTTTATAAATAAAAATGTTTTTTTTTTACTCCATTTTACCAGTGTCATAAAGTACAATATGTGACGAAAAAACAATCTCAAAATGGCCAGTCAAAGCGTTTTAAAGTTATCATCACATAAAGTGACACTGGTTAGATTTGCAAAAAATGGCCTGGTCCTTAAGGTGAAAATGAGCCCGGTCCTAAGGGGTTAAATACAATTAAAATGTGTTCATATTTAAGATCATTCATAATAATATATGCCTGATAATCTTAATGTGCCAAAAACATTAATCTAGATGAGAGAGTAAATGTTCATTGGCTGCGCCCGATGTCCTGCACTTCATATATTGATGTTTTCATGTATTTATAACATCATGCTAAAACCTATAAAAAAGGAAAAAAGAAAGAAGAAAACAAAAATAGCTACAACAATTAAACACAAGTTAGTCAACATATAACTGGGGTCACAAATGACACACAGGCTTGATTCATACTATAGGAATTGCATAAATCTGATATTCTGATATTCTGTTCAGGGTTTAAATTTACTTCCTGTTTGGCCAGAATCTTCTTAGAATTTCTGCGGCAAACTTTGCTCATTCACGATTCGCTGAACATGCGAATATTCACACTCACAATATTTTTTTGCATAGCGCCAAACTTTGACCCATGACAAATCCATCAGGTGGGACAGGACAGCCAATTGAGACGTTTTAGCACATGGACACACCCCCTACCCTATAAAAAAAAATCTATCTGGCAGCCATTTTACATTCTGTTTTTTGCCAGTGTAGGGAGAGGTTGCTGTGTGTGACACCAAACGCTAGCTAATAGGGCCACAAAAGTCCTTTTAAGGACTGGTATAGGTGTGCTATCGATAGGTGTGACATACTGAGGGGTGAAATATACTTATAATATACTTTCTAATATAGAAAGTATATTATAGTGCATTTGTATTGTGCAGCATTTGTGTGTAGTTCTGCTGCAATACTGCAGCTAGATAGAGGGACAAACTGTAACAAGGGGCCGGCGACACGTGCTTCCTTTGCAGTGCCGCCGGCGCCCTGCACATAGAGAGGGGCGAGGACGCAGCCTGCGTCCTCGTCTCCATGGCAGCAGGAGAGCTGAGCGGCGATAATGATGATCGGTGCTCGGCTGTGTATTGTAAGTCACGTGATGCTGGCCACGTCATGTGACTCACCAGCCAGGGCTATTTAAACAGGCAGCCTGATGCCACAGGTTGCCTGTGATTGGTCTTCCTTCCTTCACTAGCGCACTCTGTATTGTCACCTTGTGTGTTTTGACCTCGGCTTTGCTTTTTGACCTCGACTTTAAATCCTCCCTGGTATTGATGTTACTTCCTAGCTTCTGACCTGGCTTTGTTTGTGACCTCGACCTTGAGTACTCCTTTTGTATTTATGTGTCCTCCTGGCTACTGACCTTGGCTCATATTTACCTTGTATTTTTTACCTCTCTGTGCCTGCCTGTCACTTTGTTGTTTTTTCCCGCATTGTATAATTACCTTTGAGACCCTGCACATACTTAGTTTAGGGACCACTGTCTAGTTGTACCCCGTCGCCTAGGGCGGAACGTGCAAGTAGGCAGGGACAGAGGTGTGGGTAGAGCTCAGGGCTGCGCACACTCAATACCACCGTGACACAAACTCTATTGGAATAACGTGTTGCCCCCCCAAAAAAATAAAAATTATTGAGGGATATAACAAAAATTTTCTCACTGAAATTTTTGTTTCCTGGAATCTGTAGGCAGCACACACCAAAGGGGTTAAGTCCCCTAGGTACAATCAGAATAGAGACCAATTAGTAAGCAATAGATTAATTAATTTGCATGGTACCTCCCAGTATAAAGCACCACAGAACACGTAGAGCCATGTATTGTATGTATCAATAATTTATTTTAAGGGTGGGCATATTGTGCTGCCTACAGACTCCAGGAAACAAAAATTTCAGTGAGTAAATTTTCGTTTTCCTGATCGTCCTTGGCAGAACACACCAAAGGGATTTTAAAGCAGTACTCAAAGGGAGGGAGCACTGGCCGCCAACTGTAGTACTCATTTGCCAAAAGAAGCCTCTTCTGCTGCCTGGATGTCTAGCCTATAGTGTTTAATGAAGGTCGATGACGTAGACCATGTCACAGCCCTGCAGATATGTTCCAATGGGACTTGTGCCAGCTCAGCCCAGGATGAAGCTGTATACCTTGTTGGATGAGCCTTTAATAATAATAATGGACACTGTAACTCAGCCATTGAGTAGGCTAACTCTATTGTCTGTTTGATCCACCTTGCCAAAGTTGCTTTACTAGCCCTCTTACCCTTATTTGCGCCTTGATGCTGTAAAAAGAGATTTTCACATTCCCTGAGTGATGAAGTGACCCGCAGGTAGAACAGACGTACTCTTCTGACATCCAGGAGATGACTTTGATCCTGGTCTTGAGTATTCACCTGGATTACTGGAAGAGATATTACTTAATGTTAGTAGTTGAAGGAACCTTGGGTAAAAATCCTGGCATAGTGCGTAGAACCAAAGAATGGCCTAAGTCCCTAAAATATGGTTCTCTGCAGGATAGGGCTTGTAGGTCACTTATACGTCTTGCTGATGCAATGCTACTAAGGCCTCATGCACACGACCGTTTTTTTTGGCGGTCCGCAAAAACGGGTTCTGTTTTTCCGTGATCCGTGTCCGTTTTTTCTTCCGTGGGTCTTCCTTGATTTTTGGAGGATCCACGGACATGAAGAAAAAGTCGTTTTGGTGTCCGCCTGGCCGTGCGGAGCCAAACGGATCCGTCCTGACTTACAATGCAAGTCAATGGGGACGGATCCGTTTGACGTTAACACAATATGGTGCAATTGCAAACGGATTTGTCCCCCATTGACTTTCAATATAAAGTCAGGAGTTAATATACCATAGGATCAGAGTTTTCTCCAATCCGATGGTATATTTTAACTTGAAGTGTCCCTATCACCATGGGAACGCCTCTGTGTTAGAATATACCATCGGATTTGAGTTAGATCGTCAAAACTCAGATCCGACAGTATATTCTAACACAGAGGCGTTCCCATAGTGATGGGAACGCTTCAAGTTAGAATATACTAAGAATGTGTACATGACTGCCCCCTGCTGCCTGGCAGCACCCGATCTCTTACAGGGGGCTGTGATCAGCACAATTAGCCCCTCAGGTGCCGCACCTGAGGGGTTAATTGTGCGTATCATAGCCCCCTGTAAGAGATCAGGTGCTGCCAGGCAGGAGGGGGCAGACCCCCCTCCCCTGTATTTAACTCATTGGTGGCCAGTGCGGCGCCCCTCCCTCCCCAGTATTATATTCATTGGTGGCCAGTGCGGCCTCCCCTCTCCCCCCCTCTAATTAAAATCACCTTCCCCCATCATTGGTGGCCAGTGTGGCGTCCCCTCTCCCCCCCTCCCTAATTAAAATCAGCCCCCCCATCATTTGTGGCCAGTGCGGCCTCCCCTCTCCCTCCCCCTAATTAAAATCACCTTCCCCCATCATTGGTGGCAGCGGAGAGTTCCGATCGGAGTCCCAGTTTAATCGCTGGGGCTCCGATCGGTAACTATGGCAACCAGGACGCTACTGCAGTCCTGGTTGCCATGGTTACTTAGCAATTTTAGAAGCATTATACTTACCTTTGCTGTCTGTGACCGGCCGGGCGCTCCTCCTACTGGTAAGTGAAAGGTCTGTGCGGCGCATTGCCTATAGCACAGACCTGTCACTTACCAGTAGGAGGAGCGCCCGGCCGATCACAGACATCGCAGGTAAGTATAATGCTTCTAAAAATTGCTAAGTAACCATGGCAACCAGGACTGCATTAGCGTCCTGGTTGCCATGGTTACCGATCGGAGCCCCAGCGATTAAACTGGGACTCCGATCGGAACTCTCTGCTGCCACCAATGATGGGGGAAGGTGATTTTAATTAGGGGTGGGGGGAGAGGGGAGGCCGCACTGGCCACCAATGATGGGGGGGTGATTTTAATTAGGGAGGGGGGGAGAGGGGAGGCCGCACTGGCCACCAATGATGGGGGGGTGATTTTAATTAGGGGGGGGAGAGGGGAGGCCGCACTGGCCATCAATGATGGGGGAAGGTGATTTTAATTAGGTGGGGGAGGAGAGGGTAGGCCGCACTGACCACCAATGAGTTAAATACAGGGGAGGGAGGGAGGGGGGGGCCGCATTTTCCACCAATGAATGTACAGTAATACAGGGGAGGGAGGTGGGGCACACTGGCCACCAATGAATTTAAAACTGGGGAGGGAGGGAGGTGTGCCCCCTCCTGCCTGGCAGCACCTGATCTCTTACAGGGGGCTATGATACGCACAATTAACCTCTCAGGTGCGTCACCTGAGGGGTTGATTGTGCGGATCACAGCCCCCTGTAAGAGATCGGGTGCTGCCAGGCAGCAGGGGGCAGTCATGTACACAGTTCTTAGTATATTCTAACTTGAAGCGTCCCCAACACCATGGGAACGCCTCTGTGTTAGAATATACTGTCCCATTTGAGTTTTCACAAAGTGAAAACTTAGCTCTGAAAAAGCTTTTATGTGATCCGTCTGTGTGAAAGTAGCCTACGGCCACGGATCACGGACGCGGATGCCAATATTGTGTGCATCCGTGTTTTTTCACGGACCCATTGACTTGAATGGGTCCGTGAACCGTTGTCCGTCAAAAAAATAGGACAGGTCATATTTTTTTGACGGACAGGAAACACGGATCACGGCCGCGGATGAACAATGGTGCATTTTCCGAGTTTTTAACGGACCCATTAAATGTCAATGGGTCCGCAGAAAATCACGGAAAACGGAACAACGGCCACGGATGCACACAACGGTCGTGTGCATAAGGCCTAAGAATAAGGCTTTTGCAGACAGATGTTTTATGGATGCTTCTTCTAGCGGCTCGAATGGAGGTTTACACAAGACAGACAATACCACCGACAGGTACCAGGATGGAACTGGAGAATGGAAGGAAGGATTAATATTCTTCAAGGCTTTGAAGAAAGTGTGGATCAAAGGATTATTTGTAAACCTCCCTTGCTGCTGCGCATTTATCGCATTAAAGTGAACCTTCAAAGTGTTGGTTTTCAGACCTTTTTTGAAGCCTTCATGAAGAAAGTGTATGACCGTATTTAGAGATTCTGGGTCTTCTGAGCTGTTTTGACACCAGGTTTTAAAAATACGCCAAACTCTATTTTTACACTTTAACTGTAGCTGGTTGTCGAGCTGCCAGGAGTGTATCGATCACTTCCGCGGGGAGACCTAAATGAACTAAAGAATCCCGCTCAGTCTCCAAACCAACAATTTGAGGTTGCTGGGTTCGGATGGAGAAGACCGTTTTGATTGAAGAGATCCCGTCTGGGCGGAGTCTTCCAAATCCTCCCTTTGGATAGACGGAGAGCTAGGGAAACAATGTTCTGATTGATAATCCGTCGATCGCATACGCTTGAGTGGAGCGGTAAATGGAACATAATATTTTGGTTTTGTTGTTCTGTTCTATCGGCATAACATCTATGCGAGGTTTCCCACATCGATTCTTGATTTTATTGCGACAGGAGGCTCCCATTGTGCATTACTTTCTTTACTACTCCCATTAGCAGCAAGAATAAGTATTACAACAGGTGAAAGAGTTTTTTCAAAACAGGTAGTAAATATGTAAATGAGGAAGTCCAGGTAGCCAATCAGTGATCCTCTTAGTGTATAAATCATGGTGGTGGTATAGATTCCTCCTCTTTCTTGCTGCTCCCAACCAAGGAAAGATATGTATTAGTAGTTTCACCTTGTTATATATTACCATTTATGTTTTTAAATGCATAAAATGTAATTTCATGTGTTTATCTTCCATATTTACATGCGGTGCTTCACTGGCGCATTTCCCCAGTCAGGCACTGTATCCTCAGCCACCGTTTGTCATTGCGGTAGTGCGTCTCCTCACTGACTTAATAAATCTCCCCCTGCGCGCTTTATGTACCCAATTCGGCCTTCCACCGATTACTGTACCCTCAATCTTACCTCCGTTTCCTCCTTCAGTCCCCAGGCACCGTTTCCTCCCATTCTAAGCCGAAGTCTCGTGTATCGCGAGACTTCGAGCGCTCCACTCTCTGGTCTGTGAGGTGATTGCGCGCGCTTTTCAAATGACCTCAGCGCAGCTAAATCACCTCACAGTGACAAAGCACGTCGGTACAGTTTCTCCTCCTCACATTAAAACAACTGTTACATATATACATATATATACACATTCTTATATATATCTACCTCTTCTATCTAATTGTAAGTATATTTAATATATTTACTGTGCATGCATTCAGGGACTTATACTGGTCTGTATACATTTATGCTGACTAAGTATGTGTACCTGAATGCGCATTCTTGTGTTTGTACAAGTATAAAACACAGATTTTTCTCCCATTTTTCTCTTCCATTTCATATCCACTTATTTAGCAATATGAATCCTTCTGAGGAACAAACTAATACCCAATCCATTCAACCCATTCCCATTGGATATGAGGTATTAATTTCGGATTCTATCCAACAAATGGTGGATAAATCCGTCTCAAAATCGGTATCTGTGGCAATACAGTCAGCCATGGTATCCATTCAGGACTCCATTGCTAAATCCCTTTCCCTAGTAGTAAACCAAAGGTCCCCTCAAAATTATCCATCTACCCCGACTGACAACTTCCTCTCAGCGGAAGATTCAATTACGGAGCTGGCCAAAGGTTTTAAACAACCGGGCAAAACAGCCAAAAAGAGAAGGTTTTCAGAAGACCCAAAATCCCACACACTGGGAAAGGGTCAAAATTTTAATGAATGTCCGCATAAACCATGCGGCAAAGGTAATGGTGGCGAAAATCCCCACAAAGGACCCTCCACCCGGGAGGAGACTACCAATAGCCGGGTTATGACAGCCAGTAAGAGGGCTAAGTTCATTTCTTACAAAGAAATATCTTCCTCTGCATCATCAGATGATTCTGATTCAGTTCTGAAAGACGAACTCCCATTTTATTATGAGGATGACTATCCCGAGGATCCTGAAGAATCCCCTTCAACCAGCCAAATCCCAGAATCTTTAATTCTAGATAGTCAGGGTATCCCTTTCTTTAACCCCGACCAGATAAAACACCCTAGATCTGGAGAATGGGTTCCCCAACCTCAAATTTCAAAATTTCTGATGCACTGGGTCAATAAATCCCTGGATAGATCCTCCAAAAACAAATTAAAAGCAGAATGTCCAAGACCAACTTTACCACATAAAAAATCCTTAACTCCTGAGCTAGACCCTATCATTTTTAAATATTTAAATAAAACGGGTAAAAACCCCAAAAGAGGTCTGGACAGATCATTTAAACTTTGCCAAGACAAACTTCTAGATTTATTGGGACCCCTCACAAAAATATTAGATCTATCAGAGCAATCCGCTATTACAGGCCAACCAGTAGACACGTCGGTCCTTCGGGGCTGGGCCCAAAGAGCCATCTGTTTCTTTGGAAACGTTAACTCTGCCCTGAGTGCGGAAAGAAAACACAATATATTAATGAAATTAGACCCACAACTCTCTCATCTGGCCAATTCAGACCCTGATGAGTCGGCTGAAGGCTTCCTGTTCGGAGATTCCCTTATCAAAGAGATAGGGAAATTTGTTGGAGTATTTTCCTCCCTCGATAAGGCCAAATCATCCCTAAAGAAAGTGGGTCAACCCAAAATTTTTGGCAGGGCTGGGAAAGGCAGGGGCCGCTTTCCCAGCCGAAGTTCACAATTCAGACAAATTCAGCAGGCTTCCTTCCAACCAGACAGACCTTTTACCTTCACACCATCCACTACACCATTTTTCCCTACCAGAGGACGCCCGTTGAGAACCCGAGGCCAGCGAGGTTTCCCTAGATCCAGACCATCATCAGGTAAGCTCTTCTACCCCAAACTATTCCCACATTCCTCTAGGGGGAAGACTGAAACATTTTTTCCAAACATGGTCTTCTCCAACCTCAGACTCATGGATCCAGAACACCATCTCAGGATATCAGATAGATTTCCAATCCTCTCCCTCACAGAACCACATTCCTCAACCAATACATTTCTCCACTCTAGATCAAGACCTCATAGAGTCAGAGATACTAGATCTTTTCCACAAGAGAGCTATCATTCAAGTACCTCCTCTATCCCCAGGTTTTATCAGCAACATCTTTCTAGTAAAAAAGAAAGACGGAGGTCACAGACCGGTCATAAATTTGAGAACCCTCAACGATTTTGTGATTTATCATCACTTCAAAATGGAGGGAATTCACCTTCTCAGGGACCTATTACTCCCTCAAGACTGGCTAATAAAAATAGATCTGAAGGACACGTATCTCACCGTACCCATACATCCTCTCCATCAACCTTTTCTACAATTTTTCTGGAACAACCAAAAATGGCAATTCACTTGCCTTCCATTTGGCCTATCATCAGCCCCTTGGTGTTTCACCAAATTAATGAAACCAGTGATATCATCCCTAAGATCCCGAGGGGTACGCCTAATCATATATTTGGACGATATCTTAATTATGGCACAATCACTCTCTTTAATCCTTACCCATTCACAATGGACCATTTCTCTTCTAACCAGTCTGGGTTTTCTAATCAATTACAAAAAATCCATACTATCCCCATCCAAAGAAATAGAATTTTTGGGATTCAATATCAACACCGACTCTGCTCTACTGAGTCTTCCTACCAAAAAACTCACTTTGATTCGAAGAGAAATCCGTTCAATACTAAACAAACATCTAGTCTCACTACGAACCATTGCACGAATTGTGGGCCTCTTGTCGGCCTCCATACAAGCAATTTTCCCCGCCCCATTACATTACAGAGCCCTACAGCGTCTAAAAACTCAACATTTAAGGGAGGGCCTACAATATTCTGACAAAATTCCATTATCCTCAGAAGCCAAAGAAGAACTTCTTTGGTGGCTTCAACATATTCAGACATGGAATGGGAAGATGATATTCAATTCCCTACCAGATCTGATTCTAGAATCAGATGCCAGCCTTTCGGGATGGGGCGCTCGTTGTGGTCCTTATTCCACAGGAGGGAAATGGTCAGGTTCAGAATCTCAGCTACACATCAACTGTCTGGAATTACTAGCCGCCTTTTTCGCCATGAAAAGTTTCGCGAAAGACAAATCACACTGCTGCATCCTTCTACATATGGACAATATTTCGGCAGTTCAATACATCAACCGTTTCGGGGGCACTACCTCCAAGATCCTAACCGACATTGCCAAAGAATTTTGGCACTTCTGTCTAGACAGGGATATCATTTTAAAAGCAGAATACCTTCCAGGTCTAATAAACTCAGTTGCCGACTGGAATTCCCGATACCTTACGGATTCCAGCGACTGGCAATTGAACCCTTTCATCTTCAAACAAATCAACAATCTATGGGGTCCCCTCCTCATAGATCTATTTGCATCACGACTGAACACCCAACTTCCCACCTTCTTCAGTTGGCGCCCGGATCCAGAAGCCTTAGCCCTAGATGCTCTCCGCCAAATTTGGCCACAAGGACGTCTTTACGCCTTTCCCCCCTTTGCACTAATATCCAGAGTTCTACTTCAGACAATCACTCAGAAATCCACACTAGTGATCATCACCCCATGGTGGCCGTCTCAAACATGGTTTCCCACACTACTCAGTCTGACGATAGATATCCCGAGAATTCTTCCCTCTCCCCAAGATCTGCTCCGAGACCCTTCGGGTCACCTACACCCTCTAATCCTATCGGGACACCTAACACTAATAGCTTGGCTGATTTCAGGCAACAAACAATCGACCTCGACCTTTCACAATCTACTATTGACATCCTCTCTGACGCATGGGCCCCGGGTACCAAAAAGGCTTATTGATCAGCCTGGAAAATTTGGCTTCATTGGTGCACTCAACGGAACCTGGATCCCATTCATGCACCTATTACCCACATATTAAATTTTCTTTCTGAATCTCTTAATATGGGGAAAGCTTATAGGACCATAAATCTCTATCGTTCTGCAATATCATTGGAATGCCCCTATTAACTCAATCCCCGTGGGCAAACATCCCATGGTTTGTAGACTTATGAAAGGTATTCGCTTTAGAAACCCCCCGAGACCTAGATATCACTCCACTTGGGACGTTACCTCCCTTCTAAATCTTTTTTCTACGTGGGAAGATAATGAACATCTCTCACTAAAATTACTCTCTTTTAAAATCACAACTCTCTTATGTCTCATATCCATTAAAAGGGTTTCAGACATTAGAGCCTTAGACATTTCCCACAGATTCTTCACACCTAACGGTGTAACCTTCCAAATCACCAGAAGAACCAAAACCAATCTCCATACGGTATCTTATCCGGCCTTTCCTTCTAACAATAAACTATGCATTGTCCGTTGTTTAAAAACATACGAATCCATGACCCAATCTTTACGCTCTCCTCAATCTTCCCAACTCCTTATCTCCTTCTGCAAACCACATCTTCCAGTATCTTCCCCTACATTAGCAAGATGGATTAAACTGACCATGCAAATGGCAGGAATTGATACAGCAATCTTTGGCCCACATTCTCTTCGAGGAGCGTTTTCCACTAAAGCATTCCAAAAAGGAGCTTCCCTCTCTGAGATTTTGAAGGCCGCGGATTGGTCTTCAGAATCCACTTTTAAAACTTTTTATTTTAAACCGGATTCTCATGTATCCATGTCTATCATATAAACTACATTTGTGACTTTTGATATACATTTAGCTTTAAACTTGCACAATGGGAGCCTCCTGTCGCAATAAAATTGGAGATTTTCCTAGCTATTGTAACGGAAAATATGGATTTTATTGAAGACAGGAGGCGAGCATTGTCCCCCCCTATTAACCCAACCCTAATCGTATATATATATTTTCTGTTTCCATAGCATACTAGAATATCTTCAATTTCCTCAATCCTTCAGCGACCATCGAATGTTCCTGTTATTCTGGTTTTGTTCCCTCCAGATTTATTCTACATTCTGTTTATACTCAAGATCCATTTAATTCTACTTACTACATCTCAAGCCATCAAGAAAGAGGCGGAATCTATACCAGCACCATGATTTATACACTAAGAGGATCACTGATTGGCTACCTGGACTTCCTCATTTACATATTTACTACCTGTTTTGAAAAAACTCTTTCACCTGTTGTAATACTTATTCTTGCTGCTAATGGGAGTAGTAAAGAAAGTAATGCACAATGCTCGCCTCCTGTATTCAATAAAATCCATATTTTCCGTTACAATAGCTAGGAAAATCTCCAATTTTCGCAAAAACTGCTAGATTGAGACTCCATTATCCCGGATAAATATTCTTGAGACTGAGCAGGTCGGCCATGACGTTCAATGAACCTTTTATGTGGACTGCTGTTATTTCTTGGGTCCATACTTCGGCCCACTCCATCAGAAGACTGCATTCCCTGGAGAGATCGCTGTTTCTTGTCCCTCCCTGCTTGTTTATGTAGTACACTGTGGAGATATTGTCTGACTGGATTAAGACACTGTGGCTTTTCAGCTGGTCCTGAAATGAATCAATGCTAGGCGTGTTGCCCTTAATTTCCTCCAGTTGGAGGATCTTTTGGAGTCTGCTGTGCTCCACTTCTTCTGCACCCACAGATTGCCGACATGGGCACTCCAACCCCAGGAGGAGGCATCCGTAGTGAGGTGAATCTGGGTCTGAGGTTGCAGACTTCTTCCCTTTTGAAAGTGATTGGGTGATATCCACCACCTGAGATGTTGATGCGTCGACTTTGGTATCACAAACTTCCTGTTCAGGGAGTGATAACTCTGTCTTGTCCAATGCTGTTAGAATGGCATGTTGTAGCCCTCTGAAGTGGGCTCTTGCCCAAGGAACTGCATCCACTGAAGATGTTAATCGATCCAATACAGACATGGCCCATCGAAATGATACCCTGGGAGAGGAGATCAGGTGTGAGACATGTTTGTGGATAGCTAGTATCCTTTCTGCAGATAGCCTGACATTCATTTGATTCGAGTTCAGTCTGAATCCCAGATACTTTATCTCCTGAGAATGAACAAGTTGAGATTTCTTGTGATTTACCAGAAACCCATGATTCTGGAGCATTAGCAGAGCATCTTTTAAATCTGCTGATAGTTGAGTTGCAGATTTCGCTATCAGAAGCCAGTCGCCTAGATATGGTATGCAACATATCCCTTTGAGGTGTAATGCTTCAGTCAGGA
Organism: Bufo bufo; assembly: GCF_905171765.1. NCBI lineage: Eukaryota > Metazoa > Chordata > Amphibia > Anura > Bufonidae > Bufo > Bufo bufo. Next base: position 459,296,864 of record NC_053389.1, on the reverse strand, counting down.
CCACTGCTACCTTTAAGAACACCCTGGGAGCTGACAAAATCCCGAAGGGTAAACAGGTGAACTGAAGATGAGATGTTCCGTGTTGAGTTTGAATCGATATTCTCAGATACTTCCGATGTTTGGGAAGGATTGAAATATGTAAATAAGCATCTCAGAGATCAATCAATGCCATGTAGCTGTTCTCCTCTATTAGCAAGATCACTGATCGGATTGATTCCATTCTGAACTTCTACTTGGCAATTTATTTGTTTAGGTACGTTTGATCCACTACTAGCCTCCACTTGTTTCTGGGTTTGGGTACCGGGAAGACTTTTGAATAAACGCCTTTCCCTGCTTTCACATACGGAACCGGCTCCAATGCCGCTTTCTCTATGAATTCTTCTAGTAGTTGAAGGATCACTGGATTTGTTTGATTTATAAGAAATCGATCTGGGGGGTATTTTGTAAACTCCAGGACATAACCTCTCTGATTAGTGGAAATGACCCAGGCATCGCTCGACGTGTTCCTCCACGCTGTGGTGAACTCTTTTAATCTTGCTCCTAACCGGGGCTGAGGCCTGGCGTCATTGTTCTGCGGGCTTCTTATCCTTTTTTCTGAAGTCAGGTCTCTCTTGCCTGTTCCGGAATCTTCTTTGTCTGTCAAACTGCTGTCTGTTCCGAAATCTAGGGGATCTTCTCGTTTTAAACCGAAAGGATCTGGAAGGCTTCTTTTTTGTTTCTGGAAATTTAGAAGCTTTCCTGTCATTTAATGACACTAGAATCTTTTCCAACTGTGGACCAAACAAAAACGTGGGCTGGAATGGAAGGTTACTGAAGTGGAACTTCGACAAGAGGTCACCTGACCACTGCTTAATCCATAAGGATCTTCTGGCGGCATTAATAAGCGCCAATTAACGTCATGCAAATTTTAACAAATCTAGTGGAGAATCGCACAAGAATTCAGATGCATGTTTCATAACCGGAATACTTTTTAGAATTTCCTCCCTTGGAACCCCATCTTCTAGGTCATGTGATAATTGGGAAAGCCTGATCCGCAGATATCTTGCCACTGGTACAGAGGCTAGGGCCGGTACACAGGAAGATGAAGTGGATGCATATGCTTTTTAAGGAGGGACTCTGCCTTTTTGTCAACCGGATCCCTGATAAGGGAAGCCTCTTCAGAGGGAAAAAGTGCCCTTATTGACAATCTGGCTACTGGAAGATCTACTTTAGGGACTGTCATCCATTCTTTGCATGTGTCGTCCGCTAACTTAAATATATGTTTGAATCTAGAACTGGGATCTGGCCTGTCCCAATCTTGCTTTAGCCAATCATTAAGCAGCGGGTGCCCTGAAAAAGCTTTGCCTCCTGATTTAGTAAAATAAAACAGTTTGTCACATTTTGACTTATTAGAAATATCTCTATCAGATTCAATAGTGTCCATGACTGCTTTGAGAAGACCCCCTAGTTTCTCTTTACGGAACATCATACTATCCTCCATATCCTCAGAATCTGAGTTTATTTCTTCCTCAGATAAGGAGTTGTCAGAAGATAAGACAAACTGTGGCCCTGAACTTTTATGAGATGTTTTTGTTTTCTTATTTGAGGCCCTGACTTCATCGAAAATAGAGGACAACTGATCTTTAAACCCGTCCAGAAAGTCATTATTCCGGGAGGGAGGAGACTCAGATTGTACAGAAGTGCAGCCCTGACACAGATCAGAAAGAGCATCATCTGGCATAGGTTGTTCGCAAATCCTGCAGGAGCTGTGTCTGGACTTACTTTTTCTCTTAAGAGATTCCTCTTGGGAGGTAGACATCTAATAAATAAATAAGGAGTATCAGTAAAAGTAAAATTTTTAATTTTTTTTTATACCCAAATACCACCAAAGAGTGTGCTCAGAGGAAGAGACAGCCGCATCTAAACCTGTACCAGATTTAGCCAAGCATGTTATCCCCGTACGCTAACCTTACTTACCTCGGTAAATAGCAGGAGTAGCGTCCTGGCGAGCGCACATGGTTACTGTGCCACGGAGTTAAATACTTCCGGGACGCGCCAGCGAGAGTGTGCATGCGCGAGACGTCGTGATTCCCCAGTATCATCTCGCACCTGCTCCTTCGCTATAGCCTGCGTCTCTGCTGCCTCAACCTCAACCCACATCCATGCAGAGGGAGGCAAGCAGAGAATTGAGCAAGGTGCTGCATGATGCACTGGGGAAAACACTCTCGCCTCCATCTTCAGGGTGTCACACAAAAGTGTCACACCTGGGAGGATAACTGTGGGAGATTGTCTCTTCGAGTTGTTACCTAGAGAAAAATAAAATACATGGCTCTGCATGTTCTGTGGTGCTTTATACTGGGAGGTACCATGCAAATTAATCTATCTATTGCTTACTAATTGGTCTCTATTCTGATTGTACCTAGGGGACTTAACCCCTTTGGTGTGTGCTGCCAAGGATGATCAGCAAACCTATAATATACCTTCTAACATAGAAAGTATATTATAGTGCATTTGTATTGTGCAGCAGTTGTGTGCGATTCTGCTGAGATACCGCAGCTATATAGAGGGACAAACTATATACGAATAACTAGGTGCAACTGGTGTGATATACCTGTTGCCCCCCCCAAAAAAACTGATTAAGGGGTGCAATATACCTGCTTCCACAAAATACTGATTGACGGGTGTGATACACCGACTTCCACCAAATATAGATTGAGGCCTGCGATACACCAGCTTCCACCAAATATTGATTAAGGAGTTTGATATACTGGCTTCCAGCAAATACTCATTATTGGGTTCTACTGTATATACCTTTTTCCACAAAATACTGATACAGGGTATTGATATACCGGCTTCCACCAAATATTGATTGAGGCCTGCGATACACCGGCTTCCACCAAATATTGATTAAGAGGTTTGAAATACCGTCTTCCAGCAAATGCTCATTATTGGGTTCTACTGTATATACCGGTTTCCACAAAATACTGATAGAGGGTATTGATATACCGGCTTCCACCAAATATTGATTGAGGCCTGCGATACACCGGCTTCCACCAAATATTGATTAAGGGGTTTGATTTACCAGCTTCTAGCAAATACTCATAATTGGGTTCTATATACCTGTTTCCACAAAATACTGATACAGGGTATTGATATACCGTCTTCCACCAAATATTGATTGAGGCCTGCGATACACCGGCTTCCACCAAATACTGATTAAGGTGTTTGATTTACCAGCTTCCAGAAAATACTCATTATTGGGTTCTATATACCTGTTTCCACAAAATACTGATACAGGGTATTGATATACCGATTAAGTGGCTCACTCAGCATTCCGCTTCTGCACCCTCCTTATCCTCTGTATCAGCACCCTCCTCACTCTATGCTGTGTGCACCCCCAAAGACACCACCACCATAGCCCCTCCACTCGAGTCAGAGGAATTATTTTCCCATCCATTCCCAGACCTTACCAATGCGCAGCCATTCTTTGCATCGGATGAGGAAGAGGAGGTAGCAACGGCCGCCACCCAGCAGTCTGATGAGAGTACCCAGATCAGCCCAAGGAGGGTGGTCCCCGCTGTTGCTGCCTACTCCTAGATCTCTAATGTCAGCGGTGGTGAAGGTGACGATGATGGTGTGTCGATGGACGTCACGTGGGTGCCCACAAGAGAGGAAGAGGAGGGGAGTTCAGAGGGAGAGACAGAGCAGCAGATAGGGAGGAGAAGCAGGCAGAACTCGCAGTGCACAGGAGGCAAAAAGCTGACTGCAAATGCATCTGGAGCGAGCCATCCACCATGCACGGTCACATCTGGCGCTCCTAGGACGCCGGCATATGGCTCCGCAGTGTGGGCTTTTTTTAACGTGTCAGCTGCTGACAATAGTGTTGCCGTCTGCAGCCTGTGCTGTCAATACATACGTCGCGGTAAGCCCAACACTCACCTAGGGACAACCGCCTTAAGAAGGCACCTGCCTCCTATCACAGAGCCCAGTGGGAGCAACACTGTCAGAACCCACAAAGCCACACTCCCGGCGCTCCACATCCTGCCTCCTCTACTTCTCCTCTCTCCTCCCATTTGTCCTCCACTCAACCTTCCACCGTGCCGTCGTCGCGTTCATCTAGCAAAAGGCAGGCTTCCGTGGCCCAAATGTTCGAACTTAAAATGTTGATAACTACAAGTCCAGCAAGGATGATATTAATTGATAAATAAGGGTAAGTAATCAATAAGGTAAATCCAGCAACAAGAAACCCTATATAGTAGATAAATAATCTTTATTAGAGAAATACTAAACTAAGTAGTTACCCAGGTAGGACCAAACTAGGCTAGGTGGGTCTAGCTAATGGGTGGGGAAGGTGTCCCTATACTGCTACCCTAGTCTAAGACCTCAGCCCAGGGACGTCCTCTGGTGGTGGGGACTCCCTGTCCTCGAACCTAACCTCAACTCCTGTCTGGCCCTGACAGGAGGTGAAAAAGCTGGTGTAGGAGTGGCCTACCGTGGGATAACTGTCATTGACATACAAAAATAGGAAAAAGGTACCCACTGTATACGACCCTCGTGACGGTATGCCAGGAGGTACAGGGTGCACCAAGTCAGATAAAAGCACATACAAAACAAAAAAAACGCACGACAAGACACTCTATTTGTACGGTGTACAATATAGAATGATAAGAGACACGAAACCCCTTCGATGTATATTATGGAGTGATAAGAAACAAGAGACCCCGACGCGTTTCACCCACGAAGTGGGATCATCAGGGGGTGATAGGGGGTGATTATATGATGATATTCATGTACCTGAAGATAAAACAGGTATGAAAGTCAAACAGGCCCAATTGGGCACCAATGCGTTATACAATTGAAGAGTCAGACCCAACCTTAAGATAAAGGTGACTAGATAAATAAATAAATAGACGCCGGATGGCAGAGTACATACGATCAGTTGAGCAGTATGTGATGGACACACAGTGTGCACAGGCCCCTGTAGAGAGAGGGGAGACACATATATATAAATATAAATGGACACATTGTATAATGCCTATGCATAATATGGCCGTTAATGGAGGTTACCTTGATTAGGGGGTGAATGGCTGGCAATTCAGTAGTGCCAAAACTCCAGTGCTGTATAATCACACTGGGTGGATGCCATTTCAAGCCTAGAGTATAGATAAAAGAAACAAAAAAGGCCTAATGAGCCTTCCTGTGGGCCAAATTATTGTAGTGGGGAACATGCTGAAGATTGGTACTTACATCAAGAAGCCATCCAGCAGGGGTAACAGAGTTACCCTGAGGGTCTGATGCGAGGTGTGCTGGTAGTCAGCCTATTTTTATGCCGCTCCCTAAGATTACCAGGGCGTAGCTAGCACCTGGTCAAAGTAGGTTACCTCGCTTCTGCGGCGGCCGAACACGTGCATGCGTTCCAACGTGGAACGCATGCAAAGATGCGTGCTTCCGGGTAGATGCCAGCCGGATATCCGGTCAGTGGAACGCATACATGCCGGTAAATGGAACGCAAGCGTCGCGATTGACTCGCCCACCTCCTGAGCGATGTGCAGAGGGGTGGAGGCATGTCAAATCTAGGATCCGCGTACCCAGAGGAGAAAATAGGTGATAGAGCTGAATAGAAACAGCTACCACCGCAAAAAATGGTAGAAATAAAGTGGAGGAAAACACTAGAAACAGGAAAAAGGGGGATAAAAAGTTAAATAGCATAGTTCATGTTAATCTCTGATAAATGAGGCCCCTTACAGATCACAAGGAGGCACATACTGAGGTATGGACGGATAAAAGTCCACCGAAGAAGATACTACATTCGAGTACTTTATGTACCCAGGCCAAGTAGCGGGACCATACATTTTACTGATGACAGATGTGCTGACAAGGACAGTCCTAATGGAAGGGACAACCAGCAGCCGGACCAGGGGGTCAAGCAAACATCGCAAAAGTGATGCACAAAAGTGGCGATACATTAGAGGTGTGAAAATAGAAATGCCGGGAAGAGTGGAGGATGACAATGAGGTGTTTATAAAAAACACGAAAAAGTAAGTCGCTCATTGAGGCCACTGGGGGATTGTGATCGAAATCTATGGATCCACTCACTCTCTTTTTGTAAAATGCGCCTGTCCCAGTCCCCGCCACGTGGTGAGGGAGACACTAATTCAAGGACAGAGAAAGTGAGAGAGGACGGGTCACCCCCGTGGCACCCATTAACATGGGTGGCCACAGGGGTGGCCTCCTTTTTGATCACGTCATTGATGTGTTCAAGTATCCTCCGCCTGAATTCCCGTATGGTTTTACCCACGTAGTCCATGGGACATGGACATTGGCAAACATAGACCAATCCTTTAGACAAACAGTTAGAAAAATCACGGACCTGATAAGACCTGTTTACCTGTTGATAACGCCAGATAACCCTCTTGCCCAACGGCTGACCGCTGGCTTGTCAGAACTGCTAGACCGCCGACTACTGCCATATAAACTGGTGGACTCGGAGGCCTTTAGAAAATTTGTGGCCATTGGCACACCGCAATGGAAGGTCCCCGGAAGATAATATCACCCAGAAGGGCATCCCAGAGCTATATGGCCATGTTCAGCAGCAATTGAATGTATCTCTGACACTTGGTCTAGCAAACATGGGCAGGGAAGGTACATCAATTTTACTGCCTACTGGGAGAACCTTCTGATGGCTGTCAAGTATGCAACCCGTCGCACCCATGTGGATTTGGTGCTACCGCCAAGGATTGCATGCAAGCCTGCCTCTTCTTCTTCTCCTCCTACTTCATCCTCCGTCTACTCCTTGGCTGACTACTCCTTTTCCACTGCTACCGCCTCTTCTGCTGCACCCCCCAGCTCCCCAGAACCTATTCGACGTGCCAGGTAAGACGTTGCCATGCTGTGCTGCGGCTGTTGCGCCTCAAAGCCAAGAGCCACACTGGTCCTGCACTCCTTTTAGCTCTGCGGTAACAGGCCGATCAGTGGCTAACCCCACTCAATTTGACAGTTGGTAAAGTGGTGTGCGACAACGGTGCCAATCTGCTAAACACGATGATTTGTGACTTCCCGACACGCTGGAACTCCACCTTGTATATGCTTGATAAGCTGCTACAGCAGAAACGTGATGTTAATGACTACCTGTACGAACTCTGTGGCAGGACAGGTTCTGGGGAGCTTGTTTTTTTTTCACCGTGCCAGTGGCTGCTCATGCGCGACGCATGAAGACTTCTGCGGCCATTTGATGAGATCACCAAACTGGTCAGTCGCAGCCTGGGCGCCATCAGTGACATCGTACCTTACACATTCTTTCTGGAGCGTGCATTGCGTTGTGTCATTAATCAAGCCGTCGAGGAGCAGGAAGATGAAGTCGCAATGCTGGATGAATTCCCAGGGAGGGCTACTCCATCTGAGACAAGTCAGCAGGAGTCTGAAGAGGAGTCAGAGGAGGATGGTGCCTGGGGGGAGGAAGAGAAGGACCAAGAAGAGCAGGCTTTAAACTTTTCTGGAATCCCTGGTGTTGTCCGTGGATGGAGGAGGAGTCCGAGGATGACATTCTCCTGGGCGATGAGCAGGAGCCAGGCCGCTCCACCGCTTCCAATTTAGTGCAAAAGGGGGCCTTAATGCTCCAGTATCCAGAGGGACCCCCATATAAAAAGCATAAAGGGCAAGGACCAGTATTGGGTGGCATTGTACTTAGACCCCTGGTACAAACACAAAATGGCGGACATGTTACCAGCCTCACAGAGGGATGTCAGCATTTACAGGCCTTGCTTCGAGAGATGCTGCATTCTGCTGTTGCGGGCGCTGGCAGAGGAATTTCCACCAACAGAGAAACAGTTGCGGGTACTAATCCTACCGCTCATGCAAGAAGAGGGCGGCTTGAAGATGTGTTGGTCACTTCGGATATGAGATCATTCTTGCAATCAACACATTGACAGCCGCCCTCCGGATCCAGCCTCAGGGAACTCCTAGACCGACAGGTGTCTGACTACATCGGGTGAACGGTCCGTGTGGACTCTCTGAGAAGCGAGGAACCACTTGACTACTGGGTGTGTAGGCTTTACCTGTGGCCAGAGCTGGCACAATTTGCTATGGAACTCTTGGCTTGCCCCTCATCGAGTGTTCTGTCCGAAAGGACATTCAACGCAACAGGGGGGATCATGACCGATAAGCGCACTCACCGACACCTAGCTCACGACAGTGTGGACTACCTCAGATTTGAAAAAATTAATAAGACATGAATCTCAGAGGAATTCAACACGTTTAATTGAATTTCCTCATGCCAGCCCACACATATCCGCCACCACCCAGAACACATCAAATAATGGTCCCTGTCTTATGTAAATACAGCAGCATAAAAGGCCTTTTCTGTCCGGTGAATGCCTAATGTTTGGGGCCATGGAGGAATTGAACACCTGTGATGACCACATGTTATCGAATTTCAACAATTATCTTTTTTTTTTTTTTTTTTTTCGTCAGCCATGTTTTTAATCCAATTTTATATTTTTAGTTAATTTAAACATATGTATTTGACATGTACAGTATTTGTACTGGACTGCAGTAAAACTGATATCCAATTACCGTCTAATATATCTTTAGCCACATAATCACTTGTTCTTTTCTGTACATTGAATGAATAATTTTTGAGGCCTGTACTACACTAGCCTGCATTAAAATTGTTATCCATTAACCGTCTAATATACCTACAGCCACATAATCACTTTATGTTTTCTGTCCAGTGAATGAATAATTTTTGGGGCCTGTAGTCCACTGGCCTGCAGCAAAATTTATATCCATTGACCATCTAATAATCTAATAAACCTCCAGCCACATAATCACTTGATCTTTTATGTACGTTGAATGCAAAATTTTGGGAGCCTGTAATCTTACTGGCCAACAATAAAATTGTTATACGGTGACCGCCTAATGTACCTCCAGCTACGTAATCACTTGATGTTTTCTGTCCAGCGAATTAATAATTTTGGAGTCCTGTAGTCCACTGGCCTGCAGTAAGATTGATATCCAATGACCATCTAATATACCTCCAGCCACATAATCACTTGATGTTTTCTGTCCGGTGAATGCCTAATGTTTGGGGTCTGTATTCCCGTGGCCTAAAATAAAATCTTTCTAGGCTCCAGCAGGGCACATTTTTGACAGTTGCATAAAAATGGCCCCTGATTAAAATACATATTTTTTGTGGCAATGTTTGCCATTGTTCCCACTCTAGTATGTCACTGTCCATGTTGTGGGATGATTTGTGCGCTTCTGGTAAGTATTTGGTGGCTGCAAATATGACCTAAAGGTTTTTCAGGTTCGCCTGCCATTAAAGTGAATGGGGCCCGCCGTGAACTTGCGGTTCGCTAACATTTGATCGCATTCGCGTGATTGCGTTCACAAATAGTCCCGGCCGATGTTCGTCCATCACTACTGGTGACACAACAGCATCCTTTAGCAACAAGATACAATGCTCTGTTTCTCCCTGCAGTGGGCATGTGCTGGAAGAGATAAGCAGTGGGTTGATTGCTCAGCTGCTCTATTCCTGCTAGCATTTCTGACTAATGTAACACCTATCAGGTGCTGATCCATGGATTTGGTGCTCTATTTAAACCCCTTCCTGGCCATACACCAGTGCTAGAGATGAGCGGATTTTTTTTAAATTCGATTCGCCAGTTGGTCAAAATTTTTGGGAAAAATTTGGTTCGAGACGAATACATTTGTGGCAAATTACATTAAAAAACGGCTATATCCTGGCTGCACAGAGCGATTATAGTGGTGTAGAACACTGTGCCTTGCAGTAACACTCATAGGGAGTCTGCTTTGGTAGTGAAATAATACTGTGAGTCCGTATGACATGCAGATGACAGGCGTTGCACTTAGAATCACTGCACACTTCACTTATTTGGGCTGTCACGGGGCCAAAACTGACCACAAAACTCAAGTATTAACTCGATGTTAGTGCCAAGAAGAAGCAAACTCCTTTTACACCGTCATCAGCTGATTCCACATAGATGTCTACAGAACCTGTTCTATTAAACGCTTATACAAATAGAGCCCCCCGACAGAGTGGAGAGGGTGTCAGCAGTAAGTGTGTGTGGACGTCACTTATTATTTTGCACTTCCTCTGATCCGTCACAACAATAATCCACAAAAAACGGATTCTGTCTGCATTTGGTCAGTAATCCATCAGTATTGCTAATGCCAAAAAAAACAGGAGTGGATCCAAAACAGAGATGACACGTGAAAGGAATATTTGCAAGTCTTCAGTGTTTTGTACCTACTTCTGCTTTTGGCTACCAAATCACAAACCAATTCTGATGGGACCATACAGGCCTTACAGCTGCTACACAGACAGAATCCGTTGTGCGTCTCATTTTACCTTCCTTCTGACAGATAAGAGGAAAGGTCAAATAACTGATCATGTCAGCCAAACCAAAAAGGCTAAATAGTGGCCCAGCAATGAAGTAGGGAAGGTAGGAACAGCATGAGAAGTCCACAAACCTGACATTGTGGTGAGGTGAAAGCAGCATAAGGAGACCACAGAGTGGCCCAATGACAGAGTGTGGAGGTGGCAGCAGCATGAGAAAACCACAGAGTGGAAAGGTGACAGAGTGGTGAGGGGAATGCAGCATTAGGAGACCACAGAGTGGCCCAATCACAGAGTCTAGAGGTGGCAGCAGCATCAGGAGGCCACAGAGTGCCAAGTGACATAGAGTGGAGGTAGGAGCAGCACCTGGAGACCACAGAGTGGCAAGGTGACAGAGTGTGAAGGTTGGTGGCAATACCAGTACCCGCTGAAGATGGTGGGTGAAAGAAGGAGCACTTGGCATCATATGTGTGGCATCAGGCAGGTGGCAGCATCAGAATAGTAGCTGAGGCAGGTAGCCAGAAGAAACCAGTCTCTTTTGTCAAAGTGTTGGTGTGGCACCATGGATGATCTAGTCCAGAGGTGGGCAAACTTTTTGACTCGTGGGCCACAATGGGTTCATATATTGGACCCGTGGCCCGGACCAAAAGTAGATGGATTTGTGTGAATTAATGTAAATTAAATTGAAATTTTTGTAACATTAAAGGTTTAGTTTAATTCAAGGTAGAAAAGCATAAAAAGAGTTATTGCACATAACTTTTATGCAATGTATTTCTTTCATAACATAGTATGTATAACTCAACTTCAATTTTAGTGGGAACAGTTTTGTTGGTCTCCCATTTTTGCTAAGGCATCAAAGTCTGGAGTTATCTTTGTCTTGTCTTTTCTTATTGTTTTGTATTTGTTATATTGTTGTTTGTATCTGGACCTGAGACAGAGACTTTCATTCGTCCATCTGGGGAGGAATGGGTTGTCTCTGGTCCTAACCTCATTCCAGGGCATTATAGGGCTATAAGGGCCTAGGTATACAGCATATGAATATCCCTACCTTCCAGGTCTATTCATATTGATAGGTAGTTAGGGCCCAGATTGGGGTTGTTTAGGAGGTGACCTGTTCCTTCCCTAGTTTTCAGGCCCAGTTACTGTTCCCCTTCCATCCTTTGCCTAGTGTGGAGTTTTTCCCCCACACTGATCGTGACAGTCACTTCATTCTCTCAGGCAAACGAGGTGCAGAACAGCGTGACACCGCCGTGCCCTTCACATATGGTATGCTGGAGGGGCACTGTGCATTGTCCCTGCAGTGGAGGCTGAGGACAGGGTGGAGGGTGAGGAGGCAGAGGAGGACATTGTCGGTGGACCAACGGCGTGGCAACGTGGAGGCTGGTGTGGCTGTGCAGGAACCACATGCACCTAGTGGGCTGTAAAGGACATGTATTTTCCCTGACCGTAGTTACAACTCCACACGTCGGCGCTTCCGTGCACTTTGGCAGACACTGACAGGCTCAAGGGCTGGCCCACCTTCTGTTCTACATGTGTTTTCAGGGCTGGTACTGCCTTTTTTTCAAAGAAAACCCTTTACCTTGGCTCGGCAGAGTCCACCACTTGGAAAGGGAGGGACTGCAGCACCAGAAACTTAGACAGGAGCACATTCAGCTTCTGCACTGTTGGATGAGTGCACGCATACTATTATCTCTTGGCAATTGCTTCGGTGATCGATTGCTGACGGAATGCGTGATGAGTAGGAGGAGCAGGAGCATCAGGACCAGCAGATAATGGGTAGGACAGACATCTCCCTTTGGCTGAGGTGATGATGCCTTCACTGCCAGAAACTGGGTGCATGCCAGTGGGTGATGCACCGGTTGCTACGTCAGGCTGGACCACCACATCGGAGCCACAGTTGTCCCAGGCCACTTTATGGTGATGCTGCATATGTTGACGTAGGGCCGTAGTGCAAAAATTGGCACCCTGGCCACGCTTAACCCTCTGCACACAGATTCTATATACGGCCACGTTCACCTTTTCCGGCGGCTTAATAAAAACCTGCACACCGCCGAGTAGGTGATTTTACCCCCAACACTACGCACTGACTGACTACTACTGCTGCTGCCTTCAAGAGCCCATGCACCGCTACTTCCCAGGCATGTAGGGCACGTTTAGCTCTTGACCCCGGGCACGTTTAGCTCTTGACCTCCCATTGCTGCCACCATGCTGACTCCCGGACACGCTAGCGACTTGCTGGCACACGGGCAAGCTGCTACCCTCTTCTCCTGATGATGATGTAGCGATCAGCTACATCATCATCATCGAGTAGTGTCTACACTTCACTGATATCCTCCTTAACCATCTCTGGGTTAGGAGCCTGACCGCTCTCAACACCAGTTTCCACGTCACTCTCCTCATCACTACTTGCCTGCCTAGCGGAGGAAGTGACAGATGTCTCCTCCACATCTTGGCTGGGCAGTAGCTGCTGACTGTCCTCTAGTAGCTCTTCCTCGCTGAAAAGTGGAGCAGAGCCTACAGCATATAATACTTCTTGCTGTGAGGGAACAAAAAAATGACAGAGGCAGGTTAAGGACAGGTGAGGGCACAGGGCCTGCTCCCGCGCTATGCAAACAAAGGGTTGTGTCTTACAAACCCACTGACTCTTGGCTTGGGGTGTCTGATGTAAGTTGCGATGAAGTCGAAGATTGAGTCAACCATTCAAGAACCGCTGGGTTGCTGGTCACGACACAACTGCTAGCTGACACTGGGAGTTCAGGCCTCTCGAAGTGATCCCTGCTGCCACGGCCCCTTACTCTGCTGCGACCTCTGCCTGTGCCAGAAACATTTAGGCCTCTGCCACTTCCCTGTGCAGGGCTTGGCACTTCTCTGCCTGACATTCTGTTAGATCAAATAACCAAATGTTAGATCAAATATTTTTTATTTCGCGACTAATACACAGCAAACAGGGCTTTAGATTATATCACTGCACTGCTGAACGGCAATCAGGCCCTATTTTTTTTTACATTTTTACAGAAAAGGTTTTTCAACAGATAAGTACAACTATGAATGGCAAATATATATTTATTTTGCCAGTAATACACGTCAAACTGGGCTGTTAAATATCTCACTGCACCGCTGAACGTCAATTAGACCCAAGTTTTTTTATATTTTTACACAAAAGACTTTTCAATAGATAAGTACAACTATTAACGGCAAATATATATGTATTTTGCCACTAATACACAGCAAAGTAGGCTGTAAAATATATCACTGCACCGTTGAAACGGCAATTAGGCCCAAGTTTTTTCCTATTTTTACACAAAGGGCTTTTCTACAGATAAGTACAACTATAAAAGGCGTATATATTTGTATTTCGCCAGTAATACACGGCAAACTGGGCTGTAAAATATCTCACTGCACCGCTGAATGGCAAATAGGCCCAAATGATTTTATATTTTTACAGAAAAGGCTTTTCAACAGATAAGTACAACTATGAAAGGCGAGTATATTTGTATTTTGCCAGTACTACACGGCAAACTGGCCTGTAAAATATCTCACTGCACCGCTGAGCGGCAAAGATATTTTTCCTTTTTCCACTAATACATGCAAAAAAGGACTTTAAAACAGATAACTGCACTGCTAGGCGGCCAAGATATTTTTCCTTTTTCCACTAATACAAGCAAAAAAGAGCTTTAAAACAGATAACTGCACCGCCAGGTGGCAAATATATTTTTCCTTTTTCCACTAATACACGCAAAAAAGGTCTTTATAACATATAATTGCACCGCTAGGAGGCAAATATATTTTTCCTTTTTCCACTAATACAGTTGCAAGAAAAAGTATGTGAACCCTTTGAAATTAAATGGATTTCTGCACAAATTAGTCATAAAATGTGATCTGATCTTCATCTAAGTCACAACAATAGGCAATCACAGTCTGCTTAAACTAATAACACACAAAGAATTAAATGTTACCATGTTTTTATTGAACACACCAAGTAAACATTCACAGTACAGGTGGAAAAAGTATGTGAACCCCTAGACTAATGACATCTCCAAGTGAGGTGTTGGCCAACTGGAGTCCAATTAATGAGATGAGATTGGAGGTGTTGGTTACAGCTGCCCTGCCCTATAAAAAACACACACCAGTTCTGGGTTTGCTTTTCACAAGAAGCATTGCCTGATGTGAATGATGCCTCGGACAAAAGAGCTCTCAGAAGACCTACAATTAAGAATTGTTGACTTGCATAAAGCTGGAAAGGGTTATAAAAGTATCTACAAAAGCCTTGCTGTTCATCAGTCCACGGTAAAACAAATAGTCTATAAATGGAGAAAGTTCAGCACTGCTGCTACTCTACCTAGGAGTGGCCGTCCTGTAAAGATGACTGCAAGAGCACAGCGCAGACTGCTCAATGAGGTGAAGAAGAATCCTAGAGTATCAGCTAAAGACTTACAAAAGTCTTTGACATATGCTAACATCCCTGTTAGCGAATCTACGATACGCAAAACACTAAACAAGAATGGATTTCATGGGAGGATACAACAGAGGAAGCCACTGCTGTCCAAAAAAACCATTGCTGCACGTTTACAGTTTGCACAAGAGCACCTGGATGTTCCAGAGCAGTACTGACAAAATATTCTATGGACAGATTAAACCAAAGTTAAGTTGCTTGGAAGAAACACACAACTCTATGTGTGGAGAAAAAGAGGCACAGCAGACTAACATCAAAACCTCATCCCAACTGTGATGTATGGTGGTGGGGCATCATGGTTTGGGGCTGCTTTGCTGCGTCAGGGCCTGGACGGATTGCTATCATCGAAGGAAAAATGAATTCCCAAGTTTATCAAGACATTTTGCAGGAGAACTTAAGGCCATCTGTCCACCAGCTGAAGCTCAACAGAAGATGGGTGCTGCAACAGAACAACGACCCAAAGCATAGAAGTAAATTAACAACAGAATGGCTTAAACAGAAGAAAATACTCCTTCTGGAGTGGTCCAGTCAGAGTCCTGACCTCAACCCGATTGAGATGCTGTGGCATGACCTCATGAAAGCGATTCACACCAGACATCCCAAGAATATTGCTGAACTGAAACAGTTCTGTAAAGAGGAATGGTCAAGAATTACTCCTGACCATTGTGCACATCTGATCTGCAACTACATGAAACGTTTGGTTGAAGTTATTGCTGCTAAAGGAGGTTCAACCAGTTATTAAATCCAAGGGTTCACATACTTTTTCCACCTGCACTGTGAATGTTTACATGGTGTGTTCAATAAAAACATGGTAACATTTAATTCGTTGTGTGTTATTAGTTTAAGCAGACTGTGATTGTCTATTGTTGTAACTTAGTTGAAGATCAGATCACATTTTATGACCAATTTGTGCAGAAATCCATATCATTCCAAAGCGTTCACATACTTTTTCTTGCAACTGTACATGCAAAAAAGGTCTTTAAAACAGATAACTGCACCGCTGAGTGGCAAATATATTTTACTTCTGCCACTAATACAGTACAAAAAGGGCTGTAATGTTCACACTTCACCACACAATGGCTAATAAGCCCTTTTTCCCACTAATAAAAGCCAAAAAATGCTTTAGAACATATAACTGCACCGCACAAGGGCAAATAAAACGTAGAAATATTTCCTTGTAATAACCCCTGTTAATGCCTGTATCAAACAGCACTTGCACCCTAATAAGAATGATGGAATTACAGAGCTGTATCATGGCAATTTGTATTGCTAGTCATTGCAGCAAAGTGTAATTGGATTGTTCCTATTAACCAGGCTGTCACCTTCCCTACTGAACCCTCTTCAACAGAAATGCAGTGGAATAATTCCTCTTTATCCTTTCCCTACAGCTTGAATAATCTTTCTCTGCACTTGTAAATCTTTTTTTTATTAGCACAATTACGATTTTTCTATCACTGTCCTCAGCACCTGCTGACGTCTCTTCCTGCACTAAGTACGCTGGTGAATGGCAGAATCTAAGATGGCAGCAATATTTATGCGGTTGTCACATCACAGGGCTGGCTAGCTGCTGATTGGCTGCATGCATGTCAATATGGGTGATCCCGCCTTCCCAGACTTCCTTTTTCATGTCCTCACATGTGCAGCGGCTATTTTAGGAAAGATGCGATTTGTTACTACGAAGCGTGAGGAAATTAGCATTCGGATTCCACTTTGTCAGCTTCGATTCTCTTATCTCTAACCAGTGCCAATGATAGCCTGGTTTGGGATCACTAATTAGGTTCCTGATTCTGCGGTATGCCAGACCTTGCAGGGGAATTATGTGTGAGGTCACGATGTGAGCATTAGGTGGGCCGAGGGAAATACAGTTCTGGTTACTCACGGTTACGTCGTCCCTGGGCAGGCCTGCACAAGTGAAAAGGAGAATGGCACAAGGATTCTCTGGGGCACACTCTGGTGTAAGGGACACTGGCAGATGTGGGTTTGAGGTGCCCTTGGTGGTCTGTATTAATGTGCCAGTGGCAATGTCCCTTGTAATCGTGAGGCCAGTACCTTTTGGATGGAGGTACAACCATTTGCTATAGTGGTAATAGAGGAACTGAGTCTGAGGCAAGCAGGGTGAAACTCCAAATGGCACTTTACTGATGATGACTCTTGATTACAATACATCAAATTCATTTAAACAGTCTCTTGATACAATCCGGCATTAAGCACAATCTCCCATACATATGGGGAAAGGGAAATGCAAATCCTCAATGAAGTACAGGCTATTGTAATACATAAGAAGACTACTGCTCAGACTAGGCTGGTAATAACGAAAGTCTTACACTGGTAACAACTCCGGCCTGATCCTAATCCTTGAATAAAAAGGTGCTTTTCTGAATCCTGAAACTTCTATTCCAATGCTGTTCTGCCAGTTGGCCTGACTGTCCTCAGGATTTAAACTGGAGATGTAGATGCTTCAAGCTACCTCCTACACCTACTACAAAGGTGCTTAATAAGTCCTCAGGTAATGACTATCTTGCTAATCCTTTGTCTTGCATAAACGTGATAATTCCTTATATACTTGGCTGCATACAGTTGAGACATTGGTCACCCTGGAAGAGCGATCTATAGTAGTGGATTGCTCACCTCTAGGAAGAATACTTGTAGACCTTAACCTTGGGCTATGGAACCGACAGGGACAGAGTAGAGAGGCTAGGAAGGGGCCTCCCTCCAGATATTCAGCTACATGGCTGTTGCTTTCTTGAAAGCTCATGAGAGAACTGCATTCAACTGAACTCTCACTTGGATTTACCTGAGCTCATCTGCACTGGTTTGGATTTACCTCAACCAGGAACTGAACTGCTCTGCACAGCACACAACTGCACAGGACTGCACACACGGCACATGACTGCACAGCCTAACTCAGGTCTCAGCTAAGCTATTTATACACACTGACACTGCTCCATCCTGTGGAGAATCGAGTGTTGTGCACCCTGACTAGGCCTGTATAAAGGATACTTGCATGTAAAATCAAATTGTGACTTGAAGAATATGACAGGAGATAAAATATAAAATACAGGCATATCACATGACATTAGTACATGGTAAAAACACGTTTGCGGGGCCCACGGTTACTTGAGTGGGACACTGCAGTTCTTGTTCCTGTGCTGATTTGGATTGCTTGTGTTTTTAACCTTGGCTCATCCTTTGACCACTCTCTCTTGTGATTTGTACCGTGCATCTCGTCTAGTTTCAACCTCAGCTTGTCTTTTGCTCACTCTCTGTCTCTTGTTTTTGTACTGTGTTGTCCTCCTGGTTCTGAGCCATTTATGTACAAATTTGTCTTGGTGTTGTTTGTCTCTAGGTGTTTGTCTGTCTCTCCACCTTAGTAGCACAGGGAATGTCAACCAGTTGCCGTCTTGCTACCTAGGGCTTGCACTGCGGTAAAGTGGGCTGGGTTATAAGTTACAGCTCAACGTCCATGTCTGTCCCTACCTATAGAAGTTACACCTTCTCCTTTAGATTTCAGACACCTGACCTGATCTTGTTTAATAGCAGGAGCAGAGGCTTTAAACCCACTTTTTAATACACCTTAAATTTATGGCATAATTGTTAAATTAGTAAAGAAACATTCACTATGGGAATAAAAAAGTCATCTTCCAGTCCTTTTCTGACCACATCCTATATGTTTCAATAAATAAAAAATATTATGTGATCTAGTACTGCGCAACAGTGTCAGTCTTGCTAACATAGTTGCCATTCTTCTCATACATATATTTTAGCATGACTGTACAATTTTCTGAAAGTCACATAGCTTTTGCCATTTTTCATTCTCCTAGAAAGATGATGGAGCAGGTGCAGTTTGTTGGTGATCAGTAGAAAAAATAGCTCACATGCCAAAAACATTTTTTTATGACCCCCAACGCTTCTGTGATGTCACTGAAGCCCTCCTTTACAGCCTGTATAAAACATCAATACTAGTGTTGAGCGAGCATGCCCGGCCGAACACCAGTTCGGCTCGAGCATCGCGATGCTCGGCACATTGCGGTGTTCGGCCGAATACCGCGTGTGCTCGAGCGTGATGTTCGAGTCTCCTCCCCACACATTTGTTGGCTGCTACGCAGCCAATAAATGTGTAGGTAAGTACTGCCACTCACTGTAATGCCATAGCCATTGGTTGTGATTGGCTGTCCAGAACGCGTCATCGTGTGCTATAAAGCACCCGATGACGTGATTCGGCTCAGTTTTAGTCAGAGAGAGCTGTGTTGTAGAAGGGACAGATAGTTTATGGAATTGAATTTTATTTTTTGTTAGGCAGGGTTGGTGTTAGAGACCCAAAAGTCCTTTTAATGACTATTGTTGTGTCTAGCAACAATATATATTATTAGCGCAACCTGCGCTAAATTGCGTGCAATTGTTAGAGACCCAAAAGTCCTTTTAAGGACTATTGTTGTATCTGGCAGCAATATATATTTTTAGCGCAAACTGCGCTAAATAGCTTGCAATTGTTTGGCCGCTGCAGACATGGACATTATCTGCTCTACATCTCCTGGGTAACGTGTGTAAAGCCTAAAAATATCTGTGACATCCAGTGTACTTTTTCCGTAGACGGTGTCCGCTGTGGACAGTTACATTACCTGTGCTACAGCTCCTGTATTACGATTGCGCATCCTAAAAATATCTGTGACATTCAGTGTACTTTTTCCGTAGACTCTGCGGACAGTTACATTACCTGCGCTACATCTCCTGAATAACGTTTGCGCATCCTAAAAATATCTGTGACATCCAGTGTACTTTTTCTGTAGACGCTGCGAACAGTGACATTACCTGCGCTACATCTCCTTTATGACATTTCCGCATCCGAAATATATGTGACATTGACTGTAATTTTTTCTTAGCCGCTGTTGACAGCAGTGCCATTACCTGTGGTACCTCTCCTGTATATCGTTTCCGCATCCCAAATATCAGTGACATTGACTGTAATTTTTTTCTTAGCCGCTGGTGACAGCAGCACCATTACCTGTGGTACCTCTCCTGTACGTTTCCGCATCCCAAATATCGGTGACATTGACTGTAATTTTTTCTTAGCCGCTGTTGACAGCAGCGCCATTACCTGTGGCACCTCTCCTGATCAATGTTTCTGCATGCCAAATATCAGTGACATTGACTGTAATTTTTTCTTAGCCGCTGGTGACAGCAGCGCCATTACCTGTGGTACCTCTCCTGTATTACATTTCCGCATCCCAAATATCTGTGACATTGACTGTAATTTTTTCTTAGCCGCTGTTGACAGCAGTGCCATTACCTGTGGTACCTCTCCTGTATAACATTTCCGCATCCCAAATATCTGTGACATTGACAATAACTTTTTCTTAGCCGCTGGTGACAGCAGCGCCATTACCTGTGGTACCTCTCCTGTATAACGTTTCCGCATCCCAAATATCAGTAACATTGACTGTAATTTTTTATAAGCCGCTGTTTACAGCAGCGCCATTAACTGTGGTACCTCTCCTGTATAACACAACATATAATGCAACAGCTCTCTGCGAACCAAATAAAGTACAAAAACGTATTATAATGCTTATACTATGCTAATAAAGTAGAGATGCTTGGCAAATACATTTTGTACAAAATTATTTGAGCCCGTCTGCCGCACGTCAAGGCGATCTCTGTAAGACGGGAACCTAACACTGAGTTCTACCTGTTAAGTGCCATGACAGCGACCATGAAATTCAGGGGGTGTATTTGGTTCGCAGAGTGCTGTTGCATAATATGTTGTGTTGTATTATGTTTCCAGTAATAGCAGCATGCACCTGCGCATTGGGATGTGCTGACCAACCCTTTTTGTGTTTCCATTGTATTTTGCACTGGAGGTGTGGCTGACTCCAGTCGGTCATGCACTCCTGACCAGCCTGTCTGTCATGGCACTTAACAGGTAGAACTCAGTGTTAGGTTCCCGTCTTACAGAGATCGCCTTGACGTGTGGCAGACGGGCTCAAATAATTTTGTACAAAATGTATTTGCCAAGCATCTCTACTTTATTAGCATAGCATAAGCATTATAATATTTTTTTGTTTTTGTACTTTATTTGGTTCGCAGAGAGCTGTTGCATTATATGTTGTGTTGTTTTATGTTTCCAGTCATAGCAGCGTGCACCTGAGCATTGGCATGTGCTGACCAACCCCTTTTGTGTTTCCACCTCTCCTGTATAACGTTTCAGCATCCCAAATATCCCAAATGACATTGATTATAATTTATTTGCGCATACACTTAAAAAAAACTGAGCTACTATACCTGTAACATACTTGCAAACATATCTACCATTTAATATGATGAAGGTGAGCAGTAAGGGACGGGGAAGTGTCCATGCTGTTGATGGAGCACGCAGAGGCCGTGGCCCTGGGCGCGGTGAAACTGTGCCTGCTGGCAGAGCACAAGAAACACACTCATCTACAATACCTAGCTTCATGTCCCAGTTTGCAGGGCAGAGCAGTACACCACTCTCGAAGTCTGACCAGTGTGAACAGGTGGTCGGTTGGATTGCAGCAGATAATGCTTCCAGTCGGTTGAAGGGCTTCTGTCACCCCCCCCCCCCCTTCCCCCCCAACAGCAATTTTCAGTTTTGGACTTAATATAATTGCTAATGTACGTAGAGTCCATATACACCCCTCTTACCTGTGGCTGTGCTTTAAATTCTTTAAAAATAGTACTTTTGTGATATGCAAATGTCTTTACTACCAGCAAGTTGGGAGGTTACTTGCTGGTAGACGCCGAATCCTCTGTCTAAAAAAGCCCCCTCCTCCACTTGATTGACAGGGCCAGCAAGCGCTCTCCTCCACCCGCTGGCCCTGTTTGCAGCTGAAATCCGGCGCCTGCGCCGTACCGGTCCTATTTCGGCGCAGGTGACCTGAGAGAAGGACGCTCGCTTGGCTACTACTTCCTCAGTGCGCCTGCGCCGATGACGTCAGCCCTACACCCGGAAGAGAAGACACCGACATTTCTGGTAAGGAGGCGGAGAGTCCGGTGACGTCGCTAGATGCTTGATTCAGGTAAGGATTTACGTCCTTCTCTCAGAGCGCCTGCGCCGAATGAGGACCAGTACTGCGCAGGTGCGGGATTTCAGCTGCAGACAGGGCCAGCGGGAGGAGGAGAGCGCTCGCTGGCCCTGTCAATCAAGTGGAGGAGGGGGCGTTTTTTAAGACCGAGGATGCAGCGGGTACCAGCAAGTAACCGCCCAACTTGCTGGTAGTGAAGACATTTGCATATCACAAAAGTACTATTTTTAAATAATTTAAAGCACAGCCAGAGGTAAGAGGGGTATATATAGACTCTGCGTACATTAGCAATTATATTAAGTCCAATACAGAAAATTGCTGTTTGGGGGGTGACAGAAGCCCTTTAAGCACCACCCTGTCTTCCACCAAGTCCAGTCTCAGTGGCCAAGAGTCTGGTCAACAGAATCCTCGCCCTGATACTCCTTCCTTCCACCATGGAGAGTCTTTGCAAACAAGTGATCCCACACTCGGATGTTCCGAGGAGCTCTTTTCATCGCCATTCCTTTATTTGGGCCTTTTGCCAAGCACGCTTGAAGAGGGACATGAGGATATCTTGTGCACTGATTCCCAAACTTTTTAGCATTCACAGTCAGAAGAAGATGGCGGTGGGGAATGAAAATTTGTGTTTCACGAGGTGGATGAAGAGAATGAGAGACAGTTGTCAATAAGTGAGGTTGTTGTTAGGTCAACAATTCAGGAAGATGAACAGAGTGAGGAAGTAGAAGAGGAGGTGGTGGTCGATGAAATCACTGACCCATTCAGGGAAGGTGGCAAGCCGTACAGAGGGGGAGGGATCCGCAGCACCGCAACAGGCTGAAAAAGGCAGTGGGGTGGCAAAATGGAAAAGACGGGCCACACCTAACAGGCCCGCAACTGTTCCCCAGAGCACCCCCTTGCGGAAATCTCTCTTGCCAAGGGGTAGGTGTTCCGCAGTCTGGTGTTTTTTTAATGAAAGTGCAGACAAAAATTGTCATTTGCAACCTGTGCCGTACCAAAATGAGCAGGGGAGTGAACACTAGCAACCTCACCAGCATGATCCGCCACATGGCATCAAAGCACCCTAATAGGTGGGCCGAACACCTGGATCAGTGTCTGCGGGTCACACCACTGCCTCCTCTTCCCCTGTGTTAGGTGCTGACCAATCCCCTTTGAAGACGCAGGCCCGGATGCCTCCCGCCCTGCACCTGGACTTTCGCAAGCACCATCATCTAGCACATACACTTCTGTGTCCCAGCGCAGCGTACGGATGTCCATACCCCAGGCCTTTGAACGAAAGTGCAAATACCAAGCCACCCACCCACAGGCCATAGCACTAAATGCACACCTTTCCAAATTGCTGTCCCTGAAAGTGTTGCCATTTAGGCTTGTGGACACTGAGGCTTTCCGCAGCCTGATTGCTGCGGCCGTCCCTCGTTACTCAGCCCCCAGCCGCCACTATTTTGCCCGGTGTGCTGTCCTAGCCTTACACCAGCATGTGTCCCGTAACATCACCTGTGCCCTGACCAACGCAGTTATTCGGAAGGTCCACTTAACGACTGACACATGGACAAGTGCTTGTGGCAAGGGACGCTACATTTCCCTGACGGCATACTGGGTGAACGTTGTGGAGGCTGAGAGCGAGTCATACGCTGGGATGGCACAGGTGCTACCGACGCCAAGGATTGCTGGACCTACTTCCATCAGGATTTCCGCCACCACCTACATTAGTGGCTGCAACCCCCCTTGTCCTTCTCCACCTCCTCCTCCACTTCCACCTCTGAATTCTCATTAAGCAGCACCAGTCAGCCATCAGTCAGTAGCTTGAAGCAGTGTAGCACTACACTGGGGAAGCAGAAACAGGCCGTGCTGAAAATTATCTGCTTAGGTGACAAACAACACACCGCAGCGGACCTGTGGCAGGGTATAAGGGACCAGACTGAGCTGTGGCTCTCACCACTCAACCTACAACCAGCCATGGTTGTGTCTGATAATGGCCGCAACTTGGTGCGGCTTTGGAGCTCGGCAAGCTCACACACGTACCATGCCTAGCCCACGTGTTAAACTTAGTGGTTCAGCGGTTTCTCAAAACCTACCCCAATTTGTCTAAGCTACCGGTGAAGGTGCGCCGCGTGTGTGCCAATTTCCGAAAGTCATCTACAGCTGCCGCCGGTCTGGCAGCATTGCAGAAACGCTTTTAATTGCCAGCTCATCGACTGTGGTGCGACGTGAGCACGCGCTGGAACTCCACGTTCCACATGTTGGTCAGGCTTTGTGAGCAGCAGAGGGCAGTAGTGGAATACCAGCTGCAACATGGTCGTCGCCTTTCCAGTCAGCTTCCGCTCTTCACAAGCGACGAGTGGGCATGGATGTCTGACCTCTGTGAGGTTTTATCGCAACTTTGAGGAATCAACACAGATGGTGAGCGGCGATGCCGCTATTATCAGCGTAACCATCCCACTTCTGTGTCTACTGAAATGCTCGCTGCTCACAATCAAGGCAGACACTTTGCATGTGGAAGAGGTAGTGATAGCCACACCGCCCTCAGTTCGTCTTCTCAGTGCGAATTGGATGACGATGAGGAGGAGGAGCAGGATATGTTGCCTCCTCTACAGAGGGTAGTACCCATAGCAGGTTTATTACATCTGTTCAGCGTGGATGGGCCGAAGAGGAGGAAGAGGATGAGGAGATTGAGAGTCATCCTCCTGATGAGGACAGCGAAGTCTTGTCTGTTAGGACTCTGACACACATGGCTGTCTTTATGTTATGCGCCCTTTCCCGTGACCCTCGCGTTATACGCATGGCCAACACCGATTACTGGTTATTCACCCTTCTCGACCCCCTGCTTCAAAGAGAACTTCTCTTCTCTCATTCCTGTGGTGAAGAGGACTAACAAAATGGTGCAATACCAAAAGGTCCTTGTGGAAAAATTGCTTCAAAAATTTCCAGCTGACAACGCTGGCGGCAGAGTATGTAGTTCCTTGGGCAACCGAGGAGGAGAGATGAGGGTAACACACAGCAGTTCCAACAAAGGCAGGGCAACACTCTCCAAGGCCTGGGACAGTTTCATGACACCCCGCCAGCAACCTCACGGCCTACTGTGTGGCCTAGTGTCACAAGGAGGAAAACATTTTTGAAGAAGGTGAAAGAGTACGTAGCAGACCGTGTCTGCATCCTCAATGATCCCTCTGTGCCTTACAACTATTAGGTGTCCAAGCTGGACACGTGGCACGAACTGGTGCTCTATGCCTTGGAGGTGCTGGCCTGCCCTGCCGCCAGCATTTTGAGAGAGCGGGTATTTAGTGCTGCTGGGGGCATAATAACTCATCCGCTTGTCAACTGAAAATGCTGAAATGAACACATAAAGGCACTTTAAATGTGGCTTTTATGGTGTATTAAATACACTGTAATCCAATGCACCTCTTCCACAACACAAAAGGGTATATGGTTCAATCTTCCTTTTCTCATCATCCTTCTCCTCCTCCATCATATCAACATGCTTACTAGGCTGCCCTCGCTCCTAATGTTTTAGAGGGTCAGCTGAGCAGCAGGCCCTCGCCCATAATTTTTTCCATGGTCAGATCAGCAGCAGGCACTTGCCCCTAATGTTTTAGGGAGTCAGCTCAGCAGCAGACCCTCACCCCTAATGCTTTAGATGGTCAGCTCAGCAGCAAGCCCTCGCCCATAATTTTCTCTATGGTCAGATCCGCAGCACGCACTCGCCCCTAATGTTATAGAGAGACAGCTCGGCCTCAGACCCTCCCCCTTAATGTTTTAGATGGTCAGCTCAGCAGCAGGCCCTCGCCCATAATTTTTTCCATGGTCAGATCAGCAGCAGGTAATCGCCCCTAATGTTTTAGAGAGTCAGCTCAGCAGCAGACCCTTAACCATAATTTTTTTCGATGGTCAGCTCAGCAGCAGGCCCTCGCCCATAATTTTTTCCATGGTCAGATCAGCAGCAGGCACTCACCCCTAATGTTTTAGAGAGTCAGCTCGGCAGCAGACCCTCACCCTAATGTTTTAGATGGTCAGCTGAGCAGCAGGCCTTCGCCCATAATTTTTTCCATGGTCAGATCAGCAGCAGGCCCTCGCCCCTAATGTTTTAGATGGTCAGCTCAGCAGCAAGCACTCGCCACTAATGTTTTAGATGGCCAGCTCAGCAGCAGGCACTTGCACCTAATGTTTTAGAGAGTCAGCTCAGCAGCAGACCCTCATCCCTAATGTTTTAGATGGTGAGCTCAGCAGCAGGCCCTCGCCCATAATCTTTTAGATGGTCAGTTCGGCAGCAGGACCTCACCCATAATGTTTTAGAGAGTCAGCTCAGTGGTGTTTTTATCTAAATTTCTGACCTTTTCATGTGAACCAGACATCCTCCCCTCTTCAGAGCAAGGGGTGCCTGGTTTAATGCTCGGGTTCTCCCATTGACTTCCATTGTACTCTGGTGCTCGGTAGAGCATTCCAAGGTTTTCTACTCGAGCACCCGAGCACTTTGGTTCTCGATCAACACTAGTCAGCATACAGTATAAATAAATATTTTTGTAATGTGCAGGCAAAGGTTTGTGTTGTAATGGCTGTTATTTGACCTGAAAAAAAAAAAAATGGATGAGGGCTAGGATATCTCTTGGAATCTTGATAGATGTTCTGATATGGGAACATTATGTTCTCTGTCTATGGCTAAATATGTGGAATAAAACTAATTTAAGCATGGCTTTCATAAATGATTGCAAGTAAGATGTTAGCTCTTGACATAAGACAGTTTCCGGAATCCATCGGATATTAATATTGTTCTTGGAGGACCTGTCTTCAATATCATCAACTGCATTATCAGCTGTGAGAGTTTGGACTTCCACTGCCAGGTCATAGTGAACATCTATAAATTATTAATGCGAGGAAGCGAACTTGCCCATATTAGTCTTAATTTGCTGTACTCACAGTAATTCTCGACTTCATGTACAGCAGAGGTAACTGGTTTAATAAATTGAGCAAAGCTTGTGTAAAGCTTGCAACTTTTTTTCATAGTTACCTAGATACTCAGATTGGGTCACCATCACTAGTGGCGGGGTATCTAAGGAATCAGTATTGGGCCCTATTCTCTTCAATTTTTGCAGATTACACTAATCTGTGTAACATACAGTAATTAACACAAGAGAGGACAGTATACTGCTGCAGATGGATCTAGATAGTTTGGAGGCTTGTGCAGAAAAGTAGTAGATGAGGTTTAATATTGATAAATGTAAGGTCATGCACTTTATCCAAAATGTTTATAGCAATACATACTGATTTGACATTGTGTGTGGGTGGGATGGAAATGATTTAAAATGATCACTCAATTTACTGTCCAAAAATTCTAATAGTATTTGGTAAACAATAGATCTAAGTAATATATTTTGATACACAATATGACAAATCAAAAAATATCTAGAAACTAAAAATATATTCTGAAAGGGCTATTAAATAAATGTCACATAAAATCAAGTGAAATGATGAAAATGTGGACCGGTCCATGCCATGAGAGAAATCGGTCTAGATCTATGACCCTTTAATCTGCAAATTGAATGTAATCTCTGTGATCACTGATACAAATATAATCAATGATTTTTCAAGTGTAAAAGTGCTGATTACAAACATTTTTGGTTACTTCGTAATGACATTTGTTAAATAATATTTGCAGCAATGCACATTTATAATATGGCCACAGACAATATTAAAAAGTTTATCTGGTGAAACAGTGGGTGAAATGAAACACTGTTAGAAAGTATGGAGAAATGAATAGCATAAAATAACATTGGTGAATAATAGAGATGAGCGAATTTCAGGTTATGAAATTAGTTGAGGCTTCGTTTACTCGTAAAAGGTGAATTGCGTCATGGATTCCGTTACCATGGACCATAGCGCAATTTTATGTTTGAACGAATAACATAATGCCTTTAGAGGCATTCCGTTATTCATTCCGTCATAATACAAGTCTATGGTCTGCAAAATGGATCTGTCCCGTTTCCATTATGCAGGAGAGGATTCCCCTGCATAACGGAAACGGAATGGATCCGTTGTGCAGCCCATAGACTTCTATCATGACGGAATGAATAATGGAATGTCTCTAATGGCATTCCGTTATGAATTCCGTCATAGAATTGTGTTATGGTCCATGGTAACGGAATCCATAACGCAATTCACCTTTTATCAGTAAACGAAGCGTGAACGAATTTCAAAATATGAAATTCGCTCATCTGTGGTGAATAATATAAATATTTTATGGATAAAAAAACATAAGAGAAATTATATATTTTATATTGAGAGGGATAATTTTTATTATGTATACAATATTTCAAGATTGATATGTAGGTAATGTAATGAAAGTAAAAAGTTTTATAAAACTATAAATGATTTAATGGCAAGCTGTCCCATCTGCTAATCGCCTAACTTCCCCACTCTGTTCCCCTGACCCCTTAGACAAAGTGTGCTGGCATGAAGGCAGTGGCGTCGCTAGGGGGGGCCAGAGGGGGCCACGGCCCCTCCTACATCACGCTGTGCCCCCCCCCAACTAAAATGCCCCACCAAGTGAGCCGCCGCAGTCGGGCACAGGGAGATGAGCGCTTCCATTACGCTCATCTCCATAGTCATCTGCCTGTGCTGTGCTGCGGCAGGGGAGGGAGAGGCGTGTCCCTTCCCCTTCCTCTGATAGGCTGCAGGCACTAGGCCGGCAGCCTATCAGAGGCCGGCGCAGGCGGCGCGATGACGTCATCGCACCGCCTGAGCCATACAGCGCGGGACACAGGCCGGAAGAGGCCTGCATCGCATCGCTGCCAAGGAGGTAAGTATAAGGCCTCATGCACACGACAGTATTTTTTCACGGTCCTCAAAACGGGGTTCCGTTGTTCCGTGATCCGTTTCCGTTTTTGTTTCCGTGTGTCTTCCTTGATTTTTGGAGGATCACCAGACATGAAGGAAAGTGAAAAAAAATCGAAGTCAAGTTTGCCTTTCAAATGATAGGAAAAAAACGGACGCGGATGACAATCTTGTGTGCCTCCGTGTTTTTTCACGGACCCATTGACTTGAATGGGTCCGCGAACCGTTGTCCGTGAAAAAAATAGGACAGGTCATATTTTTTTGACGGACTGGAAACACGGATCACGGATGCGGATGACAAACGGTGCATTATCCGAGTTTTCAACGGACCCATTGAAAGTCAATGGGTCCGCAGAAAATCACGGAAAACGGACACGGAACACAACAACGGTTGTGTGCATGAGGCCTAAGTGTTTTTTTTTTTTTTTTTTTTACAATAGTTTTACAGGCACATTAGGGGGGCTTTTGTTACTGGCACATTGGGGGGGCTTATTACTGGCACATGATGGGGGGCTTATTACTGGCACATGATGGGGGGCTCTTGTTACTGGAACATTGGTGGGCTCTTATTACTGGCACGTGATGGGGGCTGGGCTCTTATTACTGGCACATTGGTGGGCTCTTGTTACTGGCGCGTGATGGGGGCTCTTGTTACTGGCATGCTATTGGGGGCACTTATTACTGGCACATTATTGGTGGGCACTATAGGGGCATCTACTGAGGCCACAAAGAAGGAGTATTTTATATGGGGGGCTCTGTACAGTAGCATTTTATACTGGGACACATTATGGTGAGTACTATGGGGAAGGGGGGAGAGGAGTACTATGGAGTCATCTACGGGGGGCACTAAGAAGGGGTATTTTATATTTGCAAGTTATGGAGGACACTGAGACACTGAGGGCATCTACTGGGGAACGATATATGGGGCATTTTATACTGGTACATTATGGGGGCACTAGGAAGAAAGGGGAGAGGAGCACTATGGGGGCATTTACTGGGGGCACTGTATAGGGGTATTTTATACTGGCATATTATGAGGGACATTAGCTCAACTGGGGGCATTACAAAGGGGTATTTTTTGCATTGTCACATTATAAGGAGAATTATTTCTACTGGGGGGGCATTATGGTGGGCTTTATTACTCCCCCATGGTATGAACCCCTAGTAGCAACACCAGCCTCTCTCTGCTCTGCTATCCCTCTGCCCCTTCTCCAAATCCTTATTATGAAATCTTTCTCATTAGGATAAAACACAACATCAGCTCCGCCGAGCCCCTGGCCAAAGTGTTGAAGTGGCGTCTGAGATCCCCAATGGCCAAGCCAAGTAATTGTAAGTTTTCATGTGAAATATGTTTGTTATACACATATAGCATACACTGTGCACACAATATACAGTATACCTCTACACTGTGTCACACAATGTACAGTATACCTCCACACTGTGCCACACAATGTACAGTATACCTCTACACTGTGTAGTCTGTTCTATAAGCACCCTTGTTCTGTGGCGGCGGACAGAAAATAATCTGGAAGTGCCCCTCCTGAGACCAGGCTCTGGATCCGCCACTGGTCTGGACCGCTCACAGGAGTGTACATTTCTTCTAAACTGTAATCCGTATCCTCTGACCTGCAGAAATCAGCACTCGCTCGGTAACAACTAACAGGCAGTGCCTGTAGGCTGTAGCCTTGCCCTGTTACCGAAGTTAGCCGAGTGGTGTAAGGTTAAGGTACTAGTAGAGATGAGCGGCTGCTTAATCCTGATTTAAAGTTACAGTTACTGCAGGATATGGATTACAGTTTAGAAATGTCAAATGTACACTCCTGTGAGTGGCAGGGAGGGGGATCTGTGGATGACACTGTTATAGGGAAGGGGATTTGTGGATGACACTATTATAGGGAGGGGGATCTGTGGATGACACTGTTATAGGGAGGGGGATCTGTGGATGACACTGTTATAGGGAGGGGGATCTGTGGATGAAACTGTTATAGGGAGGGGGATCTGTGGATGACACTGTTATAGGGAGGGGGATCTGTGGATGACACTGTTATAGGGAGGGAAATCTGTGGATGACACTGTTATAGGGAGGGGGATCTGTGGATGACACTATTATAGGGAGGGGGATCTGTGGATGACACTGTTATAGGGAGAGGGATCTGTGGATGATACTGTTATAGGGAGGGGGATCTGTGGATGACACTGTTATAGGGAGGGGGATCTGTGGATGACACTGTTATAGGGAGGGGGATCTGTGGATGACACTGTTATAAGGAGGGGGCTCTGTGGATGACACTGTTATGGAGGGGGAAATGGGGATGACACTGTCATGGGGTGGATCTGTGGATGACACATATAGCATAAGATGCTATATACGGTATGTGTCATCCACAGATCCCCCTATAGCAGTGTCATCCACAGATCCCCCTCCCTATAAAAGTGTCATCCACAGGCAACTAGGACATGTTGAAATCTGAGTGATTTTTTATTTTTTTTTAAACCACAGACAGCAGGACTTTTCTTCCCTGTTGCGCTTTTAGGTATTGGGTAAAGTATTGCAGCATTTCTAAGCGTACTTGTGTAAATGTATCGTTGTTATAGCTGCCCCCCCTACTTTTGTCCTGGCCCCCAGTGTGCCCCCCCAAAATTTGAAAGCTAGAGACGCCACTGCATGTAGGGAGGTCAAAGAAATAACTGGCATCTTCTATCTAAGGGGCTGGGACAAGAGAAGGAGGAAGTCACCTGATTGCAAGACGATTTGTTTTGCCACAGTATTAAAAGCTTGAATCTTCATGTCTTGTGACAGTTGCAGCCTAAATTAAAAGTAAGTAATTTGCCTTATCAAGGCAGTTTTAAAGCTTTATTTTTTAATGACTGAACAGTCACTTTAAATATTGTAGGGGTCCCAAGTTAGTCAGATCACTAAAGTTCACATTTAAATGTTGTTTTTTTTTGTGTGTGTAATTTTTTATGTTAAAATATGAAAGTTAAGGGGTTGTCAGAAGATCTCTGAGAATGATTTAAAATGGCAACAAGCAACTATGCTAGCATAGTACTGTTTGCCTAAGGCTATTTTCACACTCGCGTTTTGGCTTTCCGTTTGTGATATCCGTCATGGGCTCACACAAGCGGTCCAAAACGGATCAGTTCTGCCATAATGCATTCTGAATGGAAAAGGATCCGCTCAGAATGCATCAGTTTGCCTCCGATCAGTCTCCATTCCGCTCTGGAGGCGAACACCAAAATGCTGCCTGCAGCGTTTTGCTATCCACTTGACGAAACTGAGCCAAACGGATCCGTCCTGGCACACAATGTAAGTCAATGGGGACGGATCCGTTTTCTCTGACATAATCTGGCACAATGGAAAACTGATCCATCTCCTATTGAGTTTCAATGGAGTTCGTGATGGATCCGTCTTGACTATGTTACAGATAATACAAATGGATCAGTTCATGCATGCAGTTGTATTATTGTAACGGATCCGTTTTTGCAGATCCATGATGGATCCGCCCACAACGCGAGTGTGAAAGTAGTCTAAACTTGCAGAGTTGCCTGAAGGGTTGAAGAGGTGGGCCTCCGTACACGCTGTGCTCTAGCATATACGCTACTTGGTAAACATCCCTAGTAGTGATGATGCAATCCTGTGTGTAATAAGCCATTATGGCTAAGAAGCCTGAAAGAAACAGGTTGCAGAATTGGGTCTGCCAGAAGAGGGACCATTATTATAAAGTAACTCTCCATTTTGTCTCATAAAAGGGATCCCCCCTAAGTTATTCATATACCCTTATCAGGTATATAGAAAAAGTTAAATTGTCAGAATAAAACACAAATAGGCAAATTTTACTTTAATTATGAAATGGGTAAAACTTTATATCCATCATTAGTCATAAACATCTGGTAGAATTGAAGATGTTGAAGCTGTTGGTTCAAGATAACTTTCTTGATTGTGATCACATTTGTAGCACCATTTCCATAATTATAAATTATTTTTGACAAATTTATGAAAGACATCTACTATCTTTAATAGAAGAACAGTGCTAACCAATAAATTAAAACTTTTCCAAAGGCAGGGAGAGAGAAAAAAATGAAGGAAAATTTGCAAAAAAATTACAAAGCCAAGGTCATTAGACCTCAATTAGATTTTAAATAAGTCATCAAACCAGCTAAGTTATAGTGTGAGATTGTGCTTCTGTGACAAACTCTTTATATGGCTTTTGAATACATGAGCAGAACATGTTTCTAAATTGGCGACCAAATATACAATTATATTAGGAAGAAATTAAAGGATTAACAATTTTTTTTAGCACATATTGAAAGTGAGGGTCTGGGACAATTCTTCTGTGAAAAGTTATTTTTGTAGATCTTGATTACTTACACAAAATAATATAATAGTTTAATTAGCACAGGAGGAAAACATTTCTTATGTATGTGCATACATAATTAAAGTAAACTACATAGTTAGGATTACCATACATACAATACTTTCAGAAAACTTTGAACTGACTTGAACAGTCACTTCCATCTTGTACTTTAACACAAAATGGTAGCCTGACATAGCGGTAGTTGCAAGTTATAACTGATAAATACATCTGAGATCAATTAGAAGATAAATCACATTTAAATAGAGCTTGGAATAAATTATCGTGTACACAGTCAAGTGATAAGTCATCAAGTCAATCAATCAAGTCGATTTTGCTTGCATTTTAATAAGCTGTTTTAAAGTTATGATATATGACTAGAATTTAACACATTTCTTGAAATTCTTTTCGAGTAGGCAAATTTGATTTGGGTACAAATAAAATTGACCTGATTTAAAGTGTTCAGATCGCCCTAGAAACATGTGTATGACACTCTGAGGTCTGCTAGGACTGTATCCAACCTATTTAAAGTTCTAGAACACTAAGTCTGCATTAGTAATGTCAGAGTGACAGTGACCTATATCGCTTTGAGTATTATCCCTTACTGGGGATAGAATCAGTTCCTTGAAAAAGTATCCATACCCCTTGAACTTCTCCTAATTTTTTCACGTTACACCCACAAACTTATATGCATTTTATTGGGATTTTAGCAAATATGTGTGAAGTGAAAAGAAAATGATACATGGTTTTCAAAAATTTTTATAAATAAGAATCTGAAAAGTGTGGTGTGCAATTGTATTTAGCCCCCTATACTGTGATACCCCTAAATAAAATCCAGTGTAACCAATTGCCTAATTAGTAAATAGAGTCAACCTGTGGTTTGTCAGTGGACATTAGTGATTAAACAGCATCATGAAAACCAAGGAACAGATTAGACAGGTCAGAGATAATGTTGTAGAGAAGTGTAAAGCAGGGTTAGGTTATAAAAAAATATCCTTAATATCTCACGAAGCACTGTTCAATCCGTCATCTGAAAATGTAAGCAGTATGGCACAACTGTAAACGTACCATCCACCTAAACTGACAGCTCAGGCAAGGAGAACACTAATTAGAGAAGCAGCCAAGAGGCCACAGCTCTGGTTTGAGAATTTGTCCACATGACACTTATTGTCTACTGACGTCTACTCCACAAATCTGACCTCTATGTGTGAAGAAGAATTTTTGAAAGCAAGCCATTTTTGAAAGCTAGCCATAAGAAGTCCCGTTTACAGTTTGCCACGAGCCATGTAGGGGACACAGCAAACATGTGGAAGAAGGTACTCTGGTCAGATGAGACCAAAGTTGAACTTTTGGACCTAAATGCAAAAAGCTATGTGTGGCGGAAAACAAACACTGCACATCACCTTGAACACACCATCCCCACTGTGATGGGATGCTTTTATTCAGCAGGGACAAGGAAGCCTGTCACAGTTAATGGGAAGATGGATGTAGCTAAATACAGGGCAATCCTGGAGGATAACCAGGCTACAAAGGACTTGACAACGACCTACAATAAGCGAAGACAAAAGGTACAGATGCAAAAAGAAATATTCTTTATTAAATAACATGATTACATACATAAAAGACGTTATATTACAAAGAAGTAGCAGCAGGAAAAAAAACACCATCCCAGTGGTACACTACGCTGAAAATAATAACATGATAATTGTCACTGATGCATCTCTATAACATATGGCAGAGTCTCCTATATTGAGTGCAATCAATATCTCTCTGTGGGACAGGAGAGTCACTACCAGAGATAGCGACAGCAGTCAGACCTGCAGATGTAACCAAAACATGTAAGGTCCAAGTGGAACCATGGCGTCTAGCAGAGTACTGACCATAGAAAGCAAGTAATAGTCATGTATGGAGGAGACTCACCAAGAAAGATAGTGTATCCAGACCGGGATGGCGTTACCCCAACGCGCGTTTCGGCGTGCCTTCGTCAGGGGGTAGCTCCATCACCGTGGATCAAAGGTTATAAAGGTCTCTCCTCCAATCAAGTTGCATTCAATCACTGAGGTATTTTAATCACCTGGATGTTCGGCGGCAAGGACCTGATGGACGTAATCCGACATGTGATCTTTCCCCCAGCCGCCGTCACCTCATACCGCTTATGACACGTGACGTCTCACGTCATGTGGCTGGCCGACATCAAGAGGCCAGATGGGAGGTGACACGCACCGTCTCGTGAATCATCTGCACACATCACAGGGGAAGAAAATTGGAGCGAACAAGCGCTCTATGGTACTTCCATATAGGGTACCTCTCATATACGCCTCCTTGGCATATTATACCACCTCTCATTTATACATAATTATACATAATTACAGTGTGTACATTAATTATAAGACATAAAACAGCCCAATGTTATGGAGTATATAAGTGTTCGTTCTGTACATGGGTTAATGAAAAATTCCATATAGGTGAAAGTATTATACAGGATCTCATAATATCTCCTATAGATGATAACAACAATGTATAAAATAATGAAACCCACTGTTATATAGTACAATATATGCATAACAATATATAAAATAATGCACAATAAAATATATGCATGTTCATTCTATACATCAGTAGATACTAAAATATATACAATCACATAATACATGATTATAAAAGAACTTCATAGTATATAATTACACATGATGTGAGTAAGCATAAGGTGCACAGAAAATACATTTCATAGTAAGATATAATACAAAAATTATTAGTGCAAAAAACATATTTCATTGGAAAAATGTAAAAAATATGTGCATATATAATAATGAAGACTGGGAATAGTACCCTCCATAATGGATAGGTGAGAGCAGTGTGAGTATGATAGGTGTGACATAACTCCAATAGTGATGTGGAAATCCCACAGAGTGAAAAACTATAATGCATGTGAACTGAGTGAATACAGTGTATGGCATTTATCACCCAAAGGCATTATGGGTGGTGAATGGGTGATGTGTTTGAAAATGTGTGGTAAAAAGAGACAATCAAGGGACTAATGTAATGCTGATTAAAACTAACAAAAGTAATAATAATAATGATAATAAATCAAGAGCTGAGTAACAACTCATGAAAATATAAAATTGTACTAAATGCGTGAGTGAATGGTGTCAAGGAAGGAAGGGGGAGGAGAAATGGGGGGGAAGGACCAGGGATGGGGAAGAGGGGGGAGGAAGAGGGGGGGTAGAGAGGAGGGAGGGCGACCTAAAAGGAAGGAAATAATATCCGCCCTGCACAAATACATGTGATGGCCAATCCTCACCCAATATGATATCTTGAAAAGACCATATACAACTGCGTGTGGTGACAAGCCCTCACCCAGCATGATTATCTAAAAGAAACCGTTGGTTCCCAATCTCCCTATATCCCTGTCTTATATTGCCAAAATGTATATGATATCCTCTATAAAGAATCAACATGGGTGTGCACACTTGAGAGGATCCCCCCTGATGAAGACTGTGCCAAGAGGACAGAATGGTCCAACCGGAATAAACCGAATGGTCCCAGGCCTGATGCAACCTGTGTGGGAGAGACGAAAGGAAGAACAAAGACATATTAAAAATAATGGTGGTTAGAGAAACGCAGAGAAACCCAAGTTTTCATTCAGACCTGCGGGACGAAGGGTCCCCAAAGTCCAAATCCATCGGCTCTCTTTTTGAGCCAATCTTTTGGATATATCACCTGCTCGAAGATCCGTCCTGATACAATCAATTCCCCCCACTTTAAAAAATCTGGGATTTCACGCATGGCACATCCTAAAATGTTTAGCAATGGGTTTGAGGTCCTCCCATTCCTCTACCTTTTCTGCCGCAATAATTTCCCTTACATGCTCTCGTACCCGAACTTTAAGTTCACAGGTCGTGAGTCCAATGTAAATCTTTGGACACGGGCATGTGGCATAGTATATCACTCTGGAGGTAGAGCAAGTGAGACAGTGTGTAATTTTGAACTTCTTCATGCCTCCAGAGTCCACAAATTCATTAGCTCTTTCCATATTTGGGCACGCTACACATTTCCCACAGGGTTTAAAACCCCATTGTGGGCCCCTATCCCAGAAAAAATCAGTGGGGGCTTAGGTTCAAGGTAACTCGGTAATGGAGGGGTACAAAGGCACAAGTTTCTTAAAAGGACTTGAGCCTGGGGTGCAGGTTCATTTTCCAGCAGGAGACAACAATCCTAAACATACAGTCAGAGCTACAATGGAATGGTTTAGATCAAAGCATATTCATGTGTTAGAATGGCCCAGTCAAATGTCAAACCTAAATCCCATTGAGAATCTGTGGCAAGACTTAAATATTGCTGTTCACAGACACTCTCCATGCTATCTGACTGGGCTTGAGCTATTTTGCAAAGAAGAATGGGAAAAAATGTCATCCTGTAGATGTGCAAAGCTGGTAGAGACATACCCCTAAAGACTTGCAGCTGTAATTACAGCGAAAAGTGGTCCTACAAAGTATTGACTCAGGGGGGCTGAACACAAATGCATGCCACACTTTTCCGATTTTTATTTATTAAAAATTTTGAAAACCACGTATTATTTTCTTGTCACTTCACACATACTTGCTACTTTGTGTTGGTCACATAAAATCCCAATAAAATACATTTAAAAGGGTTTTCCGAGATTTTGTAACTAATGACCTATCCTCTGGACATGTAATCAGCATCTAATATGTGGGGTGTCTGACACCCAGACCCCCCACCAATCAGCTGTTTAAGAAGGCACCTACGCTCCTGTGAGTGCCGTGGCATTCTAGCAACTCACCAAGCACAGCACCGTACATTGTATAGCGGCTGTGCTGAGTATAGCGCTCAGCCTTATTCACTTTTACGGTGCCGAGCTGCTCCTTGGCAACGTGACCAATGTCATCCCTCATCCTAGAAACAGCTGGAGAAGGCTGCGGTACTCATAGGAGCACCAGTGCCTTCTCAAACAGTTGATCTGCGGGGATCCTGGGTTTCGGACCTCCACTAGTCAAATACTGATGACTAGAGTAGAGCGGACACCTGGATGTTCGGGTTCGGCGGGTTCGGCCAAACTTGAGAAAAAAGTTCGAGTTCGGGACCTGAACTTGACCCCGAACCCGAACCCCATTGAAGTCAATGGGGACCCGAACTTTTGAGCAGTAAAATGGCTGTAAAAATGTCATGGAAAGGGCTAGAGGGCTGCAAATGGCATCAAAATGTGGTTAAGAGCATGGCAAGTGCTCTGCAAACAAATGTGGATAGGGAAATGACTTAAAATAACATAAAATAGGTAAAAATAAAAAATAATAATTTTGATCTAGGAGGACGAGGTCCATATGGAGTAGGAGGTTAAGGAGGCGGTGGATGTGGCGGTGTAGGTGGAAGCGGCGGTGGAGGAGGAGGAGGTAGCCTACACTGCTTTTTGGTTTTAAATTTTATTTTTAAAATTAGGGTACACCCCAAAACATTGGGAAATATAACCAGTCATGCTAAACACACGTTCAGACAATACACTGGCTGCAGGGCAGGCCAGCACCTCCAAGGGGTAAAGGGCAAGCTCAGGCCATGTGCCCAATTTGGAGACCCAGTAGTTGCAGGGGCTGACCCCTTTCAGTCAGTTCATGTAGGCGTGTGCACACTTAGTGCCCCACCATGTTGCACGTCCCCGTGATGTTCACGATCCAATTTAATATCTGCTCTATCAACTTTCGATGTTCCTTTATCCACCTACCATGGTGATCACGGATGGCGGGGAATCAGGGTTTCAGGCCAGAGAGGGAGCGTGAGAAAGAGAGACCACATCCAAGGTAGGATTCATTTTTTCAAATTTAAAATTATAGAGTTGAAATATGGGAGAAATTATTAAAGTGTAAAAGTGGGACAACTTTTCAAAGTTTAAGCATTGACTGTAAGGATGTGGCGCGCATTAAGTACTGGATAATATATTAAATTTTATACCCTGTCACCTATGCATAGCAGGTGTTTATTCACGTCTAAAATTGCATAATGTTAACCCAAGAATGTAACAGAAAAATTATTGAAATTTATTAAGCTGTCAAATAGGTAGTGGAGGGGTATATTACACCCAAAAATTGGTGAATTTCACCCAAAAATGTAACTGACAATTTATTTATTTTTTCGGTCTACTAGGTATAGAAGTGGTACTATGCACCCAAAAATTTGTTTATTTCACCAGAGAATGTGAGTGACAATTTTTATACTTTTTTTTACCGGTCTAATAAGTATAGCAGTGGTACTATACACCCAAAAATTGGTGAATTTCACCAGAATATATAACTGACA
This sequence comes from Bufo bufo, assembly GCF_905171765.1. Classification (NCBI taxonomy): domain Eukaryota; kingdom Metazoa; phylum Chordata; class Amphibia; order Anura; family Bufonidae; genus Bufo; species Bufo bufo. The sequence continues at coordinate 459,257,558 of NC_053389.1, read as the reverse complement.
ATTATTTTTTTGTTTAACCTGTCTACTAGGGTATAGCAGTGGTACTATACACCCAAAAATTTGTTAATTTCGCCAGAAAATGTAACTGACAATTTTTTTATTTATTTTTTACCGGTCCACTAGGTATAGCAGTGGTACTATACACACCAAAATTGGTGAATTTCACCCTAAAATGTAAATGACAATTATTATTTTTTTAACCGGCCTACTAGATATAGCAGTGGTACTATACACCCAAAAATTGGTTAATTTCACCCAAAAATGTAAATGACAATGATTTTTTTGTTTAACCTGTCTACTAGGTATAGCAGTGGTACTATACACCCAAAAATTTGTTAATTTCACCAGAAAATGTAAGTGACAATTTTTATATTTTTTTTTACCGGTCTACTAGATATAGCAGTGGTACTATACACCCAAAAATTAGTTAATTTTGCCAGAAAATGTAACTGACAATAAAAAATTTTACCGGTCTACTAGGTATAGCAGTGGTACTATACACACCAAAATTGGTGAATTTCACCTGAAAATGTAAATGACATTTTTTTTTTTGCCTAACCTGTCTACTAGGTAAAGCAGTGGTACTATACACCCCAAAATTTTTTAATTTCGCCAGAAAATTTAACTGACAATTTAAAAAATTTTTTTTACCGGTCTACTAGGTATAGCAGTGGTACTATACACACCAAAATTGGTGAATTTCACTTGAATATGTAAATGAAAATTTTTTTTTTTGTTTAACCTGTCTACCAGTTATAGCAGTGGTACTATAAACCCAAAAATTTCACCAAATGTAAGTGACAATTTTTATATATTTTTTTACCGGTCTACTAGGTATAGCAGTGGTACTATACACCTAAAAATTTGTTATATATATATATATATATATATATATATATATATATACACACCAAAATTGGTGAATTTCACCTGAAAATGTAAATGACAATTTTTTTTTGTTTAACCTGTCTACTAGGTATAGCAGTGGTACTATACACCAAAAAATTTGTTAATTCGGCAAAAAATGTAACTGACAATTTTTTTTTTTTACCGGTCTACTAGGTATAGCAGTGGTACTATACATGGGTGTAGGAACCCCCAAAAATCTGGGGGGGACAGCATTTTTGCTCGCCGGGTATATTCTTATTCAGTAAACTGCGAGTTGTTTATATAGTTAAATTTTAAGTGTGTGTGTGTGAAAAATCTCACAACAAAAAAATATGCAAAATGAACAGTTCTTTGTTTATCAGGCCACAGAAATTAACCAAACGCTTGGCATATATTTCAGTTATTCCGGGTACTTTCTCTGGCACCCCCCCCCCCACTTCCCCCCACCGAAACAATATTCTCCCCTTATATATAATTTACTTACAGTTCTGAAGACTCAGGGGTGCTGGCTGGCTTGGCCTCAGGGGAGCTGGCTGGCTTGGCCGGGCAGAAGGAGTGTGGGAGACTGTGAGGCCTTTTTCTCCAAGCTGCTCTGGATCAGTGCTCTGGGCAGATGGGCTCCGGGCTGGAAGTGGGCACAATAATAAAAAAAATATTTTTCATTACACCTCAGGTCAGACCTTTAATTAGACCCCCAATGTTAATCAGACCTCAGCTAACAGCCCCAATAAGATCCCTAATGTTAATAAGACCTCAGATCAGACCTCAGCTCAGACCCCAATATGAATGACCCCCAATCAGACCTCAGATAAGAGGCCCATGCATCATAGCAGCCCCCAGTGCCTCTCATCAGCACCCCCGGCGCCTCTCATCAGCCAGTAATAACAGCCCCCCCCAATCATGTGCCAGTAATAACAGACCGCCCAATCATGTGCCAGTAATAACAGACCCCCCAATCATGTGCCAGTAATAACAGACCCCCCAATCATGTGCCAGTAATAACAGACCCCCCAATCATGTGCCAGTAATAACAGACCCCCCCAATCATATGCCAGTAATAACAGACCCCCCCAATCATGTGCCAGTAAAAACAGACCCCCCAATCATGTGCCAGTAATAACAGCCCCCCCAATCATGTGCCAGTAATAACAGACCCCCCAATCATGTGCCAGTAATAACAGACCCCCCCAATCATGTGCCAGTAATAACAGACCCCCCAATCATGTGCCAGTAATAACAGACCCCCCCAATCATATGCCAGTAATAACAGACCCCCCCAATCATGTGCCAGTAAAAACAGACCCCCCAATCATGTGCCAGTAATAACAGACCCCCCCAATCATGTGCCAGTAATAACAGACCCCCCCAATCATGTGCCAGTAATACCAGACCCCCCCAATCATGTGCCAGTAATACCAGGGCCCCCCAAATTCCCCAATCATGTGCCAGTAATACCAGGGCCCCCCTATTATGTGGCAGTAAAAAAAACTAAGTATTGTATATAGTTAAAAAAAAATTATTAACACTTATACTTACCTCTTTGGAGAAACAGGAGGGTAATCTTGCCATTAGAGATAGTCTTGCGGTTCGCCCGGCGGTCGTTTCGCGGCGAACTTTGCGTGTTTGCGATTCGCCAAACATGCGAACATATGGAGAAATTTGCGCCCGCCATATTCTTTTACATTGTGAAGAACTTTGACCCATGACACATCCATCAGGTGGTACAGGACAGCCAATTTAGACGCTTCAGCACATGGACATACCCCCTACCTTATAAATAAACCTGATCTGGCCGCCATTTTACATTCAGTGTTTTGCCAGTGTAGGGAGAGGTTGCTGTGTGGAGCAGGGACAGGCTGTTAGGGACACCAAACGCTAGCTAATAGGGCCACAAAAGTCATTTTAAGGACTAGTATAGGTGTGCTATCGATAGGTGTGATACACAGAGGGGTGTGATATACTTATAATATACTTTTATAATGAGTCAAAAACACATAGATCTATATAGTGATCACCTGGAAATCAGGGGCCTAGGGGCTAGGGGCTTACTAGGGACATTTTTATATAGGGTAAGGTTCCGGACGGGGTCGCTCTTATCAGGGCGGGTGGTCTGTGGTTAGGCTATCGGGGCCAGAATAGCAACCCCCTGTAGGGCAATATCAGGGACAGTTCTTTGCCCACCCTTGTCTTCAATACCACATCATCATCTAGCCCAGGGATAGATATATTTTGCTTTCCCTCCGGGATTCATGGATGTGCACTGGAACCCCCCGGATTGTGGTAGGACAAAGATTGTGGTAGGACAAATGGTTTCTGATTTGATGCCGCCGAGCACCTGATTTAGTGCCGCCGAGCAGTTGTTATTGCCTATCACATCTATGCTTTTTGTTTAACTTTAATAATTAAATTTATTTGCATTTTGAGGGATATCTTTTCCATTCACACGTCCGCAAAATGGGTCCGCAATTTTGCGGAACGGGTGCAGACCCATTAATTTTCAATGGGGCCGGAATGTGCTGTCCGCATCCGCATTTGCAGATCCACATCCGCATTTGCGGATCCGCACTTCCGCATCTGTGCTTCCGTTTCCGCAAAAAAATAGAACATGTCCTATTTTGGTCCGCAACTGCAGAGTAGACAAGATTAGGCATTTTCTATTATAGTGCCGGCGATGTGCGGTCCACAAATTGCGGAATGCACATTGCCGGTGTCCGTGTTTTGCAGATCCGCAAAACACTTACGGACGTGTGAATGGTCCCTCATAGTAAAATTATTAAAGGTTACGTTTTATCTTTATGTATATTCTAAGGCCTCTTTCACACGGGCGTTGCGGGAAAATGTGCGGGTGCGTTACGGGAACACCCGCTCCAGTGCTGTACGGCTCAGGCGGAGCGATGACGTCATCGCGCCACCTACGCCGGCCTCTAATAGGCTGCCGGTCTAGTAGTGTCGGCAGCCTATCAGAGGAACAGGAAAGGGACACAGCTCCCTGCCTTGCTCCTCCGCACAGCCTTCTGTTTGTATCGCTGTCCTGAGGACGGCGATACAAACAGAAACAGATCACTATGGAGATGAGCGCTTCGCTTCCACAATGGAAGCGCTCATCTCAGTGCCTGCCCCGCCGCCGCCGCACACACTGCCGCTGGTCTGGGGGGGATTTGACCAAACCTGTCCCCCCCGTATTATTTTCTAGAGGGGATCCGTCCCCCCCACTTCCTACGCCCATGGTACTATACACACCAAAATTGGTGAATTTCACCTAAAAATGTAAATGACAATTTTTGTTTTTGTTTAACCTGTCTACTAGGTATAGCAGTGGTACTATACACCCAAAAATTAGTTTATTTCACCAGAAAATGTAAGTGACAATTTTTATACTTTTTTTTACTGGTCTACTAAGTATAGCAGTGGTACTATACACCCAAAAATTTGTTAATTTCGCAAGAAAATGTAACTGACAATTTTTTTATTTATTTTTTACTGGTCTACTAGGTATAGCAGTGGTACTGTACACCCCAAAATTTTTTAATTTTACCTGAAAATATAAATGACAATTTTTTTTTTTTAACCGGCCTACTAGGTATAGCAGTGGTACTATACACCCAAAAATTGGTGAATTTCACCCGAAAATGTTAATGACAATTTTATTTTATTTTTTAAACAGCCTACTAGGTATAGCAGTAGTACTATACAGCCAAAAATATGTGAATTTCACCCGAAAATGTTAATGACAATTTATTATTTTTTTTTAAAGGCCTACTAGGTATAGCAGTGGTACTATACACCCAAAAATTGGTGAATTTCACCCGAAAATGTTAATGACAATTTTTTTTTTTTTTTTTAAAGGCCTACTAGGTATAGCAGTGGTTCTATCCACCCAAAAATTGGTGAATTTCACCCGAAAATATAAACGACAAAGCAGTGAAATGATATAAAATAAAATACGTACAAATAAATAAAAAAAAATGATTTATGAGGTGCAGATCCATATGGAGTAGGAGTTTGAGGAGGCGGTGGATGTAGCGGTGTAGGTGGAAGCGGCGGTAGAGGAGGACAAGATAGCCAATACAGGTTTTTGGTTTTAATTTTATTTTTTAAAATTAGGGTGCACTCTAAAAGAGTGTGAAATATCCAAAATACAAGAAAGAGCAATTGCGCTGTAGTATAACAATGGCTGGTTAGGGCTGGTATACAGGTCTATTCTGCACAAGGTATGGACAAGACCTGTGGGATCCATGCCTGGTTCATTTTAATGAACGTGAGCTTGTCCACATTGGCTGTGGACAGGCGGCTGCGCTTGTCTGTGATACCGCCCTCTGCCGTGCTAAACACACGTTCAGATAATACACTGGCTGCAGGGCAGTCCAGCACTTCCAAGGTGTAAAGGGCAAGCTCAGACCATTTTGGAGACCCAGAAGTTGAAGGGGGCAGACCCGTCATTCAGTACATGGAGGCGTGTGCACACATACTGCTCCACCATGTTGGTGAAATGCTGCCTCCTGCTAAGACGTTCCATATCAGCTGGTGGTGCTGGTTGTTGTGGCGTGCTGACAAAGCTTTTCCACATTTCGTCCATGCTAACCCGTCCGTGCTGGCGGTGCCCCAGCTGCGTTGGCGACCTCTTCCTCGTCCTCTGCCTTCGCCTTGTGCTTCCACTGTGCCCCCGCTGTCAGGTGGGAATGCCACCAGCAGCGTGTTTACCAGCATGCGCTTGTACTTTCGCATCTTACGATCACGCTCCAGTGAGGGAATTAAGGACAGTACATTGTCCTTGTAACGGGGATCCAGCAGCGTGGCCACCCAGTAATCAGCACAAGTTAGAATGTGAGCAACTCGACGGTCGTTGAGGAGACATTGCAGCATGTAATCGCTCATGTGTGCCAGGCTGCCCAGAGGCAACGAAAAGCTGTCCTCTGTGGGAGGTGTATTGTCTGTGTCCTCTGTTTCCCCCCATCAACGCACCAGTGATGGCCATGAGCTGGTCTGGGTGTCACCCTGCTGTGAACATGGTTCCTCCTCCTCCATCTCCTCCTCCTCATCCTCCACCTCGTCATCCTCCAGAACTGTGCCCTGGCTGGACAATTGTGTACCTTGGGTTTGTGGGTGCAGGAACCCACACTCGGAGCCACTTGTGAATGACTGGCCGGAAACCCTTTGAAATGATCCCTCTTCCTCCTCCTCCTCCTGTGCCACATCCTCTTCCATCATCGCAAGGAATGTTTTTTCAAGGAAGCATAGAGGTGGGATAGTAACGCTGAGAACGGCGTTATCGGCACTGGCCATGTTAGTGGAGTACTCAAAACAGCGCAACAAGGAACACAGGTCTTGCATAAAGGCCCAGTCATTGGTGGTGAAGTGGGGCTGTTACGCCGAGCGACTCACCTGTGCGTGCTGCAGCTGAAACTCCACTATCACCTGGTGCTGCTCGCACAGTCTGGCCAGCATGTGCAAGGTGGAGTTCCACCTTGTGGGCACGTCGCATATGAGGCGGTAAGCGGGAAGGCCGAAGTTACGCTGCAGCGCTGACAGGCGAGCAGCAGGAGGGTGAGAACGCCGAAAGCGCGCACAGATGGCCCGCACTTTATGCAGCAGCTCTGACATATCGGGGTAAGTTTTAAGGAATCTCTGCACCACCAAATTCAGCACATGCGCTAGGCAAGGGATATTGGTCAAACCGGCTAGTCCCAGAGCTGCTACGAGATTTCACCCATTATCGCACACTACCAGGCCGGGCTTGAGGCTGACTGGCACAAACCACTCATCGGTCTGTTGTTTAAGGCCCGTCCACAGCTCCTGCGCAATGTGAGGTTTGTCTCCCAAACAGATAAGTTTTAAAACTGCCTGCTGTCGTTTACCCCTGGCTGTGCTGAAGTTGGTGGTGAAAGTGTTACGCTGACCGGATGAGGAGCTGGTAGAGGATGAGGAAGCAGAGTAGGAGGAGGAAGCAACAGGAGGCAAACTGAAGCACCCTGCAACCCTCGGTTGTGGAAGGACATGCACCAAACTGCTATCCACCTCAGGCCCAGCCGCCACTGCATTTACCCAGTGTGCTGTTATGGAGATATAATGGCCCTGACCGTGCTTACTGGTCCACGTATCCGTAGTCAGGTGCACCTTGCCATAGATGGCGTTGCGCAGTGCACACCTGATTTTGTCCCCTACTTGATTGTGCAGGGAAGGGATGGCTCGCGTTGAAAAGTAGTGGTGGCTGAACACGAAGTAATGTGGGACAGCCACCGCCATAAGGCCTTTCAAACTACCCTTCTCCACCAGACGGAATGACAGCATTTCAAAGGCTAGTAATTTAGAAATGCTGGCATTCAGGGCTAGGGATCGCGGGTGGGTAGGGGGGTAATTCCTCTTCCTCTCCAGCGTTTGGGAGATGGAGAGCTGAACGCTTCCTTGGGACATTGTAGAGATGCTTGGTGACCCAGGTGTTGGTGTTGCTGGCAGATCCTCTGTTTGCAGGATGGCAGGTGGCACTGTCACTCCAGAGGTGGATGAAGAGGCCGAGACTGCAGCAGAAGAGGAAGCAGGAGGAGCCAGAGACCTTTCTTGGTTTTTGAGGTGTCTACTCCACTGCAGCTTGTGCTTTGCACTTAAATGCCTGGTCATGCAGGTTGTGCTCAGGTTGAGAACGTTTATGCCTCGCTTCAGGCTCTGATTGCACAGCGTGCAAACCACTCGTGTCTTGTCGTCAGCACATTGTTTGAAGAACTACCACGCCAGAGAACTCCTTGGAGCTGGCTTTGGTGTGCTTGGTCCCTTGCTGCGGTGGGCAGTAGGAGGCGTACTGTCTAGAGGATGGCGCCCTGCTTTTGCACCCTGCTCCCTCTTCTGCTGTGCTGTTGGCTCTGTGCGACCACCGCCTCTTCCTCCGAACTACATAGGTCACTCGCATGACCTTGATTCCATGTGGGGTCGAGGACCTCATCGTCCTCCACATCATCCTCCACCTAGTCTTCACCCCTGCCCTCCTTGTCGGTCTGCACACTTTCTAAAGCCCCAAATGTTTGCACCTATGTTTCGTCATCATTAGAGTTGAGCGAACACCTGGATGTTTGGGTTCGAGAAGTTCGGCCGAACTTCCCGGAAATGTTCGGGTTCGGGATCCGAACCCGAACCGAACTTCGTCCCGAACCCGAACCCCATTGAAGTCAATGGGGACCCGAACTTTTGGGCACTAAAAAGGCTGTAAAACAGCCCAGGAAAGAGCTAGAGGGCTGTAAAAGGCAGCAACATGTAGATAAATCCCCTGCAAACAAATGTGGATAGGGAAATGAATTAAAATAAAAATAAAAAATAAAAATGACCCAATATCAATTGGACAGAGGTCCCATAGCAGAGAATCTGGCTTCACGTCAGCAGAGAATCAGTCTCTTCATGCCATAGCAAAGAATCTGGCTTCATGTCAGCAGAGAATCAGTCTCTTCATGCCATAGCAGAGAATCTGGCTTCATGTCACCCACCACTGGAAGAGGCCACTGTAACATATTTAGGCTCCGGCACCCAGACAGAGGAGAGCGGTCCCGTAACAGAGAATCTGGCCTTATGTCAGCGCAGAATCAGTCTTCATGTCATAGCAGAGAATCAGGCTTCACGTCACCCACCACTGAAACAGGCCACTGTCACATATTTAGGCCTCGGCACCCAGACAGAGGAGAGCGGTCCCGTAACAGAGAATCTGGCCTTATGTCAGCGCAGAATCTGTCTTCATGTCATAGCAGAGAATCAGGCTTCACGTCACCCACCACTGGAACAGGCCACTGTCACACATTTAGGCCCAGGCACCCAGGCAGAGGAGAGAGGTCCCGTAACAGAGAATCTGGCCTTATGTCAGCGCAGAATCTGTCTTCATGTCATAGCAGAGAATCAGGCTTCACGTCACCCACCACTGGAACAGGCCACTGTCACATATTTAGGCCCAGGCACCAAGGCAGAGGAGAGAGGTCCCGTAACAGAGAATCTGGCCTTATGTCAGCGCAGAATCTGTCTTCATGTCATAGCAGAGAATCAGGCTTCACGTCACCCACCACTGGAACAGGCCACTGTCACACATTTAGGCCCAGGCACCCAGGCAGAGGAGAGAGGTCCCGTAACTGAGAATCTGGCCTTATGTCAGCGCAGAATCTGTCTTCATGTCATAGCAGAGAATCAGGCTTCACGTCACCCACCACTGGAACAGGCCACTGTCACATATTTAGGCCCAGTCACCCAGGCAGAGGAGAGAGGTCCCGTAACAGAGAATCTGGCCTTATGTCAGCGCAGAATCTGTCTTCATGTCATAGCAGAGAATCAGGCTTCACGTCACCCACCACTGGAACAGGCCACTGTCACACATTTAGGCCTCGGCACCCAGGCAGAGGAGAGAGGTCCCGTAACAGAGAATCTGGCCTTATGTCAGCGCAGAATCTGTCTTCATGTCATAGCAGAGAATCAGGCTTCACGTCACCCACCACTGGAACAGGCCACTGTCACATATTTAGGCCCAGGCACCCAGGCAGAGGAGAGAGGTCCCGTAACAGAGAATCTGGCCTTATGTCAGCGCAGAATCTGTCTTCATGTCATAGCAGAGAATCAGGCTTCACGTCACCCACCACTGGAACAGGCCACTGTCACACATTTAGGCCCAGGCAGAGGAGAGAGGTCCCGTAACAGAGAATCTGGCCTTATGTCAGCGCAGAATCTGTCTTCCTGTCATAGCAGAGAATCAGGCTTCACGTCACCCACCACTGGAACAGGCCACTGTCACACATTTAGGCCTCGGCACCCAGGCAGAGGAGAGAGGTCCCGTAACAGAGAATCTGGCCTTATGTCAGCGCAGAATCTGTCTTCATGTCATAGCAGAGAATCAGGCTTCACGTCACCCACCACTGGAACAGGCCACTGTCACACATTTAGGCCCAGGCAGAGGAGAGAGGTCCCGTAACAGAGAATCTGGCCTTATGTCAGCGCAGAATCTGTCTTCATGTCATAGCAGAGAATCAGGCTTCAGGTCACCCACCACTGGAACAGGCCACTGTCACATATTTAGGCCCAGGCACCCAGGCAGAGGAGAGAGGTCCCGTAACAGAGAATCTGGCCTTATGTCAGCGCAGAATCTGTCTTCATGTCATAGCAGAGAATCAGGCTTCACGTCACCCAACACTGGAACAGGCCACTGTCACATATTTAGGCCCAGGCACCCAGGCAGAGGAGAGAGGTCCCGTAACAGAGAATCTGGCCTTATGTCAGCGCAGAATCTGTCTTCATGTCATAGCAGAGAATCAGGCTTCACGTCACCCACCACTGGAACAGGCCACTGTCACACATTTAGGCCCAGGCACCCAGGCAGAGGAGAGAGGTCCCGTAACAGAGAATCTGGCCTTATGTCAGCGCAGAATCTGTCTTCATGTCATAGCAGAGAATCAGGCTTCACGTCACCCACCTCTGGAACAGGCCACTGTCACACATTTAGGCCCAGGCACCCAGGCAGAGGAGAGAGGTCCCGTAACAGAGAATCTGGCCTTATGTCAGCGCAGAATCTGTCTTCATGTCATAGCAGAGAATCAGGCTTCACGTCACCCACCACTGGAACAGGCCACTGTCACACATTTAGGCCCAGGCACCCAGGCAGAGGAGAGAGGTCCCGTAACAGAGAATCTGGCCTTATGTCAGCGCAGAATCTGTCTTCATGTCATAGCAGAGAATCAGGCTTCACGTCACCCACCACTGGAACAGGCCACTGCCACACATTTAGGCCCCGGCACCCAGACAGAGGAGAGGTTCATTCAACTTTGGGTTGCCCCGCAATATAATGGTAAATTGAAATTAAAAATAGGATTGAATGAGGAAGTGCCCTGGAGTACAATAATATATTGTTAAGGGGAGGTAATTAATGTCTAATCTGCACAAGGGATGGACAGGTCCTGTGGGATCCATGCCTGGTTCATTTTTATGAACGTCAGCTTGTCCACATTGGCTGTAGACAGGCGGCTGCGTTTGTCTGTAATGACGCCCCCTGCCGTGCTGAATACACGTTCAGACAAAACGCTGGCCGCCGGGCAGGCCAGCACCTCCAAGGCATAAAAGGCTAGCTCTGGCCACGTGGACAATTTGGAGACCCAGAAGTTGAATGGGGCCGAACCATCAGTCAGTACGTGGAGGGGTGTGCACAGGTACTGTTCCACCATGTTAGTGAAATGTTGCCTCCTGCTAACACGTTCCGTATCAGGTGGTGGTGCAGTTAGTTGTGGCGTGGTGACAAAACTTTTCCACATCTCTGCCATGCTAACCCTGCCCTCAGAGGAGTTGGCCGTAACACAGCTGCGTTGGCGACCTCATGCTCCTCCTCTGCCTTCGCCTTGGGCTTCCACTGGTTCCCCTGTGACATTTGGGAATGCTCTCAGTAGCGCGTCTACCAACGTGCGCTTGTACTCGCGCATCTTCCTATCACGCTCCAGTGTAGGAAGTAAGGTGGGCACATTGTCTTTGTACCGGGGATCCAGCAGGGTGGCAACCCAGTAGTCCGCACACGTTAAAATGTGGGCAACTCTGCTGTCGTTGCGCAGGCACTGCAGCATGTAGTCGCTCATGTGTGCCAGGCTGCCCAGAGGTAAGGACAAGCTGTCCTCTGTGGGACGCGTATCGTCATCGTCCTGTGTTTCCCCCCAGCCACGCACCAGTGATGGGCCCGAGCTGCTTTGGGTGCCACCCCGCTGTGAACATGCTTCATCCTCATCCTCCTCCACCTCCTCCTCATCCTCGTCCTCCTCGTCCTCCAGTAGTGGGCCCTGTCTGGCCACATTTGTACCTGGCCTCTGGTGTTGCAAAAAACCTCCCTCTGAGTCACTTCGAAGAGACTGGCCTGAAAGTGCTAAAAATGACCCCTCTTCCTCCTGGGCCACCTCCTCTTCCATCATCGCCCTAAGTGTTTTCTTAAGGAGACATAGAAGTGGTATTGTAACGCTGATAACGGCGTCATCGCCACTGGCCATGTTGGTGGAGTACTCGAAACAACGCAACAGGGCACACAGGTCTCGCATGGAGGCCCAGTCATTGGTGGTGAAGTGTGTCTGATCCGCAGTGCGACTGACCCGTGCGTGCTGCAGCTGAAACTCCACTATGGCCTGCTGCTGCTCGCACAGTCTATCCAGCATATGCAAGGTGGAGTTCCACCTGGTGGGTACGTCGCATATGAGGTAGTGAGCGGGAAGGCCGAAGTTACGCTGTAGCGCAGACAGGCGAGCAGCGGCAGGGTGTGAACGCCGGAAGCGCGAACAGACGGCCCGCACTTTATGCAGCAGCTGTGACATGTCGGAATAGTTGCGAATGAACTTCTGCACCACCAAATTCAGCACATGCGCCAGGCAAGGGATGTGCGTCAAACCGGCTAGTCCCAGAGCTGCAACGAGATTTCGCCCATTATCGCACACCACCAGGCCGGGCTTGAGGCTCACCGGCAGCAACCACTCGTCGGTCTGTTGTTCTATACCCCGCCACAACTCCTGTGCGGTGTGGGGCCAGTCCCCCCAAACATATGAGTTTTAGAATGGCCTGCTGACGTTTACCCCGGGCTGTGCTGAAGTTGGTGGTGAAGGTGTGTGGCTGACTGGATGAGCAGGTGGAAGAAGAGGAGGAGGAAGCTGAGTAGGAGGAGGAGGAGACAGGAGGCAAAGAATGTTGCCCTGCGATCCTTGGCGGCGGAAGGACGTGCGCCAAACGGCTCTCCGCCTGGGGCCCAGCCGCCACTACATTTACCCAGTGTGCAGTTAGGGAGATATAGCGTCCCTGGCCGTGCTTACTGGTCCACGTATCCTTGTTTTTAAGGTGTTTACTCCACTGCAGTTCATGCTTTGCATGCAGGTGCCTGGTCATGCAGGTTGTGCTAAGGTTCAGAACGTTAATGCCTCGCTTCAGGCTCTGATGGCACAGCGTGCAAACCACTCGGGTCTTGTCGTCAGCACATTGTTTGAAAAATTGCCATGCCAGGGAACTCCTTGAAGCTGCCTTTGGGGTGCTCGGTCCCAGATGGCGGCGGTCAGTAGCAGGCGGAGTCTCTTGGCGGCGGGTGTTCTGATTTTGCCCACTGCTCCCTCTTTTGCTACGCTGTTGGCTCGGTCTCACCACTGCCTCTTCCTCCGAACTGTGAAAGTCAGTGGCACGACCTTCATTTCATGTGGGGTCTAGGACTTCATCGTCCCCTGCATCGTCTTCCACCCAGTCTTGATCCCTGACCTCCTGATCAGTCTGCACACTGCAGAAAGACGCAGCAGTTGGCACCTGTGTTTCGTCATCATCAGAGACGTGCTGAGGTGGTATTCCCATGTCCTCATCATCAGGAAAAATAAGTGGTTGTGCGTTAGTGCATTCTATCTCTTCCACCCCTGGGGAAGGGCTAGGTGGATGCCCTTGGGAAACCCTGGCAGCAGAGTCTTCAAACAGCATAAGAGACTGCTGCATAACTTGAGGCTCAGACATGATATGCATGGGGGTGATGTGACAGACCGATGGGCTTGGTTTGCATGCGCCATCTGTGCGCTTTCTGCAGAAGACTGGGTGGGAGATAATGTGAACGTGCTGGATCCACTGTCGGCCACCCAATTGACTAATGCCTGTACCTGCTCAGGCCTTACCATCCTTAGAACGGCATTGGGCCCCACCAAATAGCGCTGTAAATTCTGCTGGCTACTGGGACCTGAGGTAGTTGGTTCACTAGGACGTGTGGCTGTGGCAGAACGGCCACGTCCTCTCCCAGCACCAGAGGGTCCACCAACACCACCACGACCATGTCCACGTCCGCGTCCGCGTCCCTTATTAGATGTTTTCCTCATTGTTCCTGTTTACCACAATTTTGAGAATGGCAAATTTGGGAATGCTTTTTCAACCCAGAACAAAAAGTCTGCTTTTACGGTCACTACAAATAACTTGACCAGCTAAAACAGTGCAGATTTGGTTGAATAGAGATGTGAGACATGTTTTTTTTTGCGCTGTGTGACAGGTATAGGTTTAATCACAGATTCACACTTTTATCCGCACGCTAGCGTGTGTCTTAGGTTTTTCTGAATGACACTATCAATACCTTCAATGTAAGATTTTCTTTTTGGGATAGATTTCAAGTAGGCCTCAAATACCAGAAACTAGTTATTTTGAGAATGGCAAATTTGGGAATGCTTTTTCAACCCAGAACAAAAAGTCTGCTTTTACGGTCACTACAAATAAATTGACCAGCTAAAACACTGCAGATTTGGTTGAATAGAGATGTGAGACCTGTTTTTTTTTTGCGCTGTGTGACAGGTATAGGTTTAATCACAGAATCACACTTCTATCAGCACGCTAGCGTGTGTCTTAGGTTTTTCTGAATGACACTATCAATACCTTCAATGTAAGATTTTCTTTTTGGGATAGATTTTAAGTAGGCCTCAAATACCAGAAACTAGTTATTTTGAGAATGGCAAATTTGGGAATGCTTTTTCAACCCAGAACAAAAAGTCTGCTTTTACGGTCACTACAAATAACTTGACCAGCTAAAACACTGCAGATTTGGTTGAATAGAGATGTGAGACCTGTTTTTTTTTGCGCTGTGTGACAGGTATAGGTTTAATCACAGAATCACACTTCTATCAGCACGCTAGCGTGTGTCTTAGGTTTTTCTGAATGACACTATCAATACCTTCAATGTAAGATTTTCTTTTTGGGATAGATTTCAAGTAGGCCTCAAATACCAGAAACTAGTTATTTTGAGAATGGCAAATTTGGGAATGCTTTTTCAACCCAGAACAAAAAGTCTGCTTTTACGGTCACTACAAAAAACTTGACCAGATAAAACACTGCAGATTTGGTTGAATAGAGATGTGAGACCTGTTTTTTTTTGCGCTGTGTGACAGGTATAGGTTTAATCACAGAATCACACTTCTATCAGCACGCTAGCGTGTGTCTTAGGTTTTTCTGAATGACACTATCAATACCTTCAATGTAAGATTTTCTTTTTGGGATAGATTTCAAGTAGGCCTCAAATACCAGAAACTAGTTATTTTGAGAATGGCAAATTCGGGAATGCTTTTTCAACCCAGAACAAAAAGTCTGCTTTTACGGTCACTACAAATAACTTGACCAGCTAAAACACTGCAGATTTGGTTGAATAGAGATGTGAGACCTGTTTTTTTTTGCGCTGTGTAACAGGTATAGGTTTAATCACAGAATCACACTTCTATCAGCACGCTAGCGTGTGTCTTAGGTTTTTCTGAATGACACTATCAATACCTTCAATGTAAGATTTTCTTTTTGGGATAGATTTCAAGTAGGCCTCAAATACCAGAAACTAGTTATTTTGAGAATGGCAAATTTGGGAATGCTTTTTCAACCCAGAAAAAAAAGTGTGCTTTTACGGTCAATACAAATAACTTGACCAGCTAAAACAGTACAGATTTGGTTGAATAGAAATGTCAGGTCTATTTTTTAGGCGCTGGGTGACAGGCTCAACTTGCCCCTGATGTAATATATGGCCAAAAAATAACCACACTGTTGATGGTTAAATGCACTTGGGTGACACAGGCTCAGCCTGCACCAGATGTAGTATATGGCCAAAAAATAATCAGACTGTTGATGGTTAAATGCACTTGGGTGACACAGGCTCAGCCTGCACCAGATGTAGTATATGGCCAAAAAATAATCAGACTGTTGATGGTTAAATGCACCTGGGTGACACAGGCTCAGCCTGCAGCTGATGTAGTATATGGCCAAAAAATAACCAGACTATCGCACAAAATAACCACACTATCGATGGTTAAATACACTTGGTGATAGCTCGTGCTGGCGCACCACAAGTCACAAAATGGCCGCCGATCACCCCAGAAAAAAAGTGATCTAAAAACGCTCTGGGCAGCCTCAAAAAAGTGAGCAAGTCAATAATAGCACTTCAATGATCCACAGCTGCAGATCGATCACAGAATGAAGTCTTTTGGAGGAGTTAATCTGCCTAATCTCGCCCTAACGTCGCAGCTGCAACCTCTCCCTATACTGATCATAGCAGAGTGACGTGCGGCACTACGTGACTCCAGCTTAAATAGAGGCTGGGTCACATGGTGCACTGGCCAATCACAGCCATGCCAATAGTAGGCATGGCTGTGATGGCCCTTTGGGCCAAGTAGTATGACGCTTGTTGATTGGCTGCTTTGCAGCCTTTCAAAAAGCGCCAAGAAAGCGCCGAACACCGAACCCGAACCCAGACTTTTACGAAAATGTTCGGGTTCGGGTCCGTGTCACGGACACCCCAAAATTCGGTACAAACCCGAACTATACAGTTCGGGTTCGCTCATCCCTAGTCATCATCCGAGACGTGCTGTGATGGTCCTGTCATGTGCTCATCTTGAAAGATAAGTGGTTGGGCATCGGTGCACTCAATCTCTTCCACTTCTGGGGCAGGGCTAGGTGGATGGCCCTGGGAAGCCCTGCTAACAGAGTCATCAAAAATCAGAAGAGACTGCTGCTAGACTTGGGGCTCAGACTGCTTGGCTGATTTGCAAGGGGGTGAGGTGAAAGACTAATGGACATCGGCTGCAGGTGCCAACTGTGGTCTTTCAGGAGGAGACTGGGTGGGAAACAATGTGAAGGTACTGGATCCACTGTCAGCAACTCAATCTACTATCGCCTGTACTTGTTCAGCCCTCACCATTCGTAAAGCAGCATTAGGCCCGACCAAATACCGCTCCAGGTTTTGTCGCCTACTCGCACCTGAGGAAAGGGTTTCACTTGTGCGTGTAGCTGGCACAGATTGACCACGTCCTCTCCCTGCAACAGGAGCTCCACCAGCAGCACCACGACCTGAGCCACGTCCCTTATTTGAAGCTCTCCTCATATTTTTCGAATTTAGGATCTTGCCCTAAATGGGTGTTTAACCCTTTCATGACCAAGGGTCATTGATGGCCCAGTGTCGAGGTCAAAATTTACAAATCTGACATGCGTCACTTTATGTGGTAATAGCTTTGGAACACTTTTACTTATCCACGCCATTCTGAGATTGTTTTCTCGTGACACATTGTACTTCATGATAGTCATATATTTGAGTCAATATATTTCACCTTTATTTATGAAAAAATCCCAAATTTACCAAAAATTTCGAAAAATTCACATTTTTCCAAATTTCAATTTCTCTGCTTCTAAAACAGAAAGTCATACCTAATAAAATGTTTATTACTTAACTTTCCCCATATGTCTACTTTATGTTGGCATCATTTTGGAAATGTCATTTTATTTGTTTAGGACGTTTAGGAAGTCACTTTGTGGGGCCTACATAGTTAAAACCCCCATAACTGACCCCATTGTAGAAACTACACCCCTCTAGTTACTCAAAACTGATTTTACAAACTTTGTTAACCCTTTAGACGTTCCACAAGAATTAAAGGAATATGGAGATGAAATTTCTAAATTTCACTTTTTTGGCAGATTTTCCATTTTATAATTTTTTTTTCTTTAACACATTGAGGGTTAACAGCCAAACAAAACTCAATATTTATTACCCTGATTCCGTGGTTTACATAAACACCCCACATGTGGTCGTAAACTGCTGTACGGGCACACGGCAGGGCGCAGAAGGAAAGTAATGCCATACGGTTTTTGGAAGGCAGTTTGTGCTGGATTGGTTTTCTGAACGCCATATGTTTTTTATTTTTCTGCCGATCGTCTTGTGCAGGGTCTAGTTTTTTGCAGAAAGTGTTGAGGTTTTTATTGGTACCATTCTTGGGTACATAGAATTTTTTGATCATTCATTATTACACTTTATGGGGCAAGGTGACCCAAAAATTTGCTGTTTTGGAACAGTTTTCATTTATTAATTTTTACAGCGTTCATCTGAGGAGTTAGGTCATGTGATAGTTTTATAGAGAAGATCGTTACGGACGTGGAAATACCTAATATGTATACTTTTTCTTATTTATTTAAGTTTTACACAATAATAGCATTTCTGAAGCCCACAAAATGATGTTTTAGTGTCTCTATAGTCTGAGAGCCATAGCTTTTTTATTTTTTGGGCGATTGTCTTAAATAGGGTATCATTTTTTGCGGGACGAGGTGACGGTTTGGTTGTTACTATTTTGGGGGTCATAAGCCTTTTTGATCGCTTGCTGTTGCACTTTTTGTGATGTAAGGTGACAAAAATAGCTTTTTTGGCACTGTTTTTTTTATTTTATTTTTATGGTGTTTATTGGACGGGGTCTATCATGTGATATATTTATAGAGACAGTCGTTACGGACGCGGTGACACCTAATATGTGTATTTTATTTTATTTTTTCATTTTTTGTTTAGGAAAAGGCAATTTCTTTTTTTAATTTACATTTTTATTTATTTATTTATTTTTACTTTTATTATTTTCACTTTTTTTTTATCAGTTCCCTCTTGGATCTTGAAGATCCAGTGGGGGTGATAGTTGTACTATACTTTGCAATGCTCTTGCATTCCAAAGTATAATACTTCCAGATGTCCTGTAGGTGGCAGCACTGGACGCCTTTGCCATGGCAACCGGACGCTTTTGCAAAGCGTCTGGTTGCCATGGCATGGCAACCATCGGGTGCTGCAATCACAGCGCTGCAGCCCCGATGGTTGAGAGAGGGAGCTTCCTCCCTCTATTAACCCCATGGATGCCGCAACCGCGGCATCTATGGGGTTACAGGAGAGTGTCAGCATAGAGCTGACACTCTCTGCTGATGGCGGCGGCTCAGTAATGGAGCCGCCACCATCACACACAGCAGGGGGATCGGGGCAGTGGGGATCGGTGGCAGCGCTGGAAAGGGGGGGTGATCGGGGGGTACGGCCGCCAATATTGAGAGAGGCTGGGGCACCAGGGGCTGGTGAGACTGAATGCATGGGGCGGGGAGGGGGCGGACCGCATCAGGGCAGCTGCCTCTAGGAGATGAGCTGCAGGCGGACAGAAGGGAGGGCACAGCCACAGATTGGGGGCACAGATTGGGGGCACAGATGGGGAGGGGTATTACGAGGACCCTACCTGATTTCATGCTCTGATCTGCAGAGCGCAGATCAGAGCATGAAACCGGCATTTTTTTCACTGCCGCGATACGATTGGTTAGTCTGCACAGACTAACCAATCGGATCGATTGTCGGCAAGGGGCCACTCTGATTGGTCCCTTGTCGGCATTACTGCACTGTATGCTGTCCGTGACAGCAGCAGGGCAGGGACAGAAGCTTTAATCCAAGCGCTTTTCAGCGCTCGGATTAAAGAACTGCCAGAACGTTTATATACAAGGTAGCTGCACGGGGTATGTGCAGCTATCACGTATATATACAGATTGCGGTCGGGAAGGGGTTAATTAATAGTAGAATAGAATGACAGTATGTAAAGGGTGTATCTCACACGGCCTGAACCAGACTCAATTAAAGATTTTTTTGCCCAAAATGGCTGTATTTCAAATGCCTGAATCAAACCACTGTATGTAGAGGGTGTATCTCACATGGCCTGAACCAGTGTAGGCCTGAATTTAAGATTTCTTTTCACAAAATGGCTGTATTTCAAATGGCTATATTTTAAATGCCTGAATCAAACCCCTGTATGTAGAGGGTGTATCTCACAGGGCCTGAACCAGTGTAAGCCTAAATTAAATATTTATTTGCCCAAAATGGCTGTATGTCAAATGGCTATATTTCAAATGGCTGTATTTCAAATGCCTGAATAAAACCCTTGTATGAAGAGGGTGTATCTCACACATCCTGAACCAGTGTAGGCCTGAATTCAATATTGGTGCACCAAATGGCGGTATTTCAAATGCCTGAATCAAACCCCTGTATATAGAGGGCGTATCTCACACAGACTGAACCAGTGTAGGACTGATTTAAAGATTTCTTTGCACAAAATGGCTGTATTTGAAAGGGCTGTATTTCAAATGCCTGAATCAAACCCCTGTATGTAGAGGGTGTATCTCACACGATCTGAACCAGTGTAGGCCTGAATTAAAGATTTATTTGCCCAAAATGGCTGTTTTTCAAATGGCTGTATTTCAAATGCCTGAATCAAACCCCTTTATGTAGAGGGTGTATCTCACACGGCTTGATTCAGTGTAGGCCTGAATTAAAGATTTCTTTGCCCAAAATGGCTGTATTTCAAATGCCTGAATTAATCCCCTGTATGTAGAAGGTGTATCTCACATTGGTTGAATCAGTGTAGGCCTGAATTAAAGATTTATTTTCACAAAATGGCTGTATTTCAAATGCCTGAATCAAACCCTTTATGTAGAGGGTGTATCTCACAGGGCCTGAACCACTGTAGGCCTAAATTAAATATTTCTTTGCCAAAAATGGCTGTATTTTAAATGGCTGTATTTCAAATGCCTGAATCAAACCCCTGTATGTAGAGGGTGTATCTCACACGGCCTGAAACAGTGTAGGCCTGAATTCAATATTGGTGCACCAAATGCGTTGAATCAGTGTAGGTCTAAATTAAAGATTTCTTTGCCCAAAATGGCTGTATTTCAAATGCCTGAATCAATCCCCAGTATGTAGAGGGTGTATCTCACATGGGTTGAATCAGTGTAGGCCTGAATTAAAGATTTCTTTGCCCAAAATGGCTGTATTTCAAATGCCTGAATCAAACCCCTGTATGTAGAGGGTGTATCTCACACGGCCTGAACCAGTGTAGGCCTAAATTAAATATTTATTTGCCCAAAATGGCTGTATTTCAAATGGCTGTATTTCAAATGCCTGAATCAAACCCCTGTATGTAGATTGTGTATCTCACACGGCCTGAACCAGTGTAGACCTGAATTCAATATTGGTGCCTCAAATGGCGGTAATTCTAATTCCTGAATCAAACCCCTGTATGTAGAGGGTGTATCTCACACGACCTGAACCAGTGTAGGCCTGAATTCAATATTGGTGCACCAAATGGCGGTATTTAAAATGCCTGAATCAAATCCCTATATGTAGAGGGTGTATCTCACACGGCCTGAACCGCTGTAGGCCTGAATTCAATATTGGTGCACCAAATGGCGGTATTTCAAATGCCTGAATCAAACCCTTGTATGTAGAGGGTGTATCTCACACAGCCTGAACCAGTGTAGGCCTGAATTAAAGATTTCTTTGCCCAAAATGGCCGTATTTCAAATGGCTGTATTTCAAATGCCTGAATCAAACCCCTGTATGTAGAGGGTGCATCTGACACGGCCTGAATCAGTGTAGGCCTGAATTAAAGATTTCTTTGCCCAAAATGGCTGTATTTCAAATTGCTGTATTTCAAATGCCTGAATCAAACCCCTGTATGTAGAGGGTGTATCTCACATGGTTTGAACCAGTGTAGGCCTGAAATAAAGATTTCTTTGCCCAAAGTGGCTGTATTTCATATGGCTGTATTTCAAATGCCTGAATCAAATCCCTGTATGTAGAGGGTCTATCTCACACGGTCTGAACCAGTGTAGGCCTGAAATATAGATTTCTTTGCCCAAAATGGCTGTATTTCAAATGGCTGTATTTCAAATGCCTGAATCAATCCCCTGTATGTAGAGGGTGTATCTCACATGGGTTGAATCAGTGTAGGCCTGAAATAAAGATTTCTTTGCCCAAAATGGCTGTATTTCAAATGCCTGAATCAAACCCCTGTATGTAGAGGGTGTATCTCACATGGCCTGAACCAGTGTAGGCCTGAATTAAAGATTTCTTTTCACAAAATGGCTGTATTTCAAATGCCTGAATCAAACCCTTTTAAGTAGAGGGTGTATTTCACAGGGCCTGAACCACTGTAGGCCTGAATTAAATATTTATTTGCCCAAAATGGCTGTATTTCAAATGGCTGTATTTCAAATGCCTGAATCAAACACAGTGTAGGCCTGAATTCAATGTTGGTGCACCAAATGGCGGTATTTCAAATGCCTGAATCAAACCCCTGTATGTAGAGGGTGTATCTCACAGGGCCTGAACCAGTGTAGGCCTGGATTAAATATTTCTTTGCCCAAAATAGCTATATTTCAAATGGCTGTATTTCAAATGCCTGAATCAAACCCCTGTATGTAGAGGGTGTATCTCACAGGGCCTGAACCAGTGTAGGCCTGAATTCAATATTGGTGCACCAAATGGCAGTATTTCAAATGCCTGAATCAAACCCCTGTATGTAAAGGGTGTATGTCACACGGCCTGAACCAGTGTAGGTCTGAATTAAATATTTCTTTGCCCAAAATGCCTGTTTTTCAAATGGCTGTATTTCAAATGCCTGAATCAAACCCCTGTATGTAGAGGGGGTATCTCACAGGGCCTGAACCAGTGTAGGCCTGAATTGAAGATTTATTTTCACAAAATGGTTGTATTTCGAATGCCTGAATCAAACCCCTGTATGTAGAGGGGGTATCTCACAGGGCCTGAATAAGTGTAGGCCTGAATTAAAGATTTCTTTTCACAAAATGGCTGTATTTTAAATGCCTGAATCAAACCCCTGTATGTAGAGGGTGTATCTCACACGGCCTGAACCAGTGTAGACCTGAATTAAAGATTTCTTTGCACAAAATGGCTGTATTTCAAATGCCTGAATCAAACCCCTCTATGTAGACTGACTTATCTCACACGGTCTGAATCAGTGTAGGACTGAATTGAATATTTCTTTGCCCAAAATGGCTGTATTTCAAATGGCTGTACTTCAAATGCCTGAATCAAACCCCTGTATGTAGAGGGTGTATCTCACACGGCATGAACCAGTGTAGACCTGAATTAAAGATTTCTTTGCAGAAAATGGCTGTATTTCAATGGCAGTTTTTTTTTTTTTTTTGTAACAGAATATGAAAGCTGTATATATTAAACTTGAATTTTACACTTGCAGATCAGGAAAATAAAGTTTTTTTTTACAAAAAAGTGTGTTTTTAATACCCTAGAAGATGATGGGTGTATTTCTAGCTTAAATTGCACACTGACTAATCCAGATGTTGTAGATTGCCCAAAAAGTTTTTTTTTTTGGTAACAGAATATGAAAGCTGTATATATTAAACTTGAATTTATCACTTGCAGATCAGGAAAATACTGTTTTTTGGCAAAAAAAGGTGTGTTTTTAAAACCACAGAAAATGATGGGTGTATTTCTAGCTTAAATTACACACTGACTAATCCAGATGTTGTATATTGCCAAAAGTGTTTTTTTGGTAACAGAATATGAAAGCTGTATATATTAAACTTGAATTTAACACTTGCAGATCAGGAAAATAGTGTTTTTTGGCAAAAAAGTGTGTTTTTAAAACCACAGAAAAAGATGGGTGTATTTCTAGCTTAAATTGCACACTGACTAATCCAGATGTTGTAGATTGCCCAAAAATGGTGATTTGCAATGTCCCAAAAGCTCAGATGCAGTGCTGGTGCACTGAGCTTGCATAAAATGGCCGCCGCCGCTGCCCACCTAACTAACAGAGTTATAAGTATTATTTTTTTGGCCAATGGGCTCAGGGCAGGGTAAAACGATTGTGCCCTGCACCCATACAACAATTTTTATGTAGATCGCTGAGTTAGATTCTCTCCTATTCTCTCCCTGAAATCACAAGTCCAGCAGCATCCTCTCCCTACACTTGTAACAGCAGAGTGACGTGCAGCGCTATGTGACTCAAGCTTATATAGAGCCTGGGTCACATGCTGCTCTGGCCAATCATAGCCATGTAGTACAGATGAGAAAAAATAAAAAACAAATTAGAGTGTGTCAGTCAAACAGATTACCTCTTATGAAAATTTATCAGTAAGAGGATCATGAATGAAGGGCACAGAAGGGCGCCAGAGGTCGGACGGAGATTGCAAGGAAAAAAGAGATTTTAAATATATTTATTTGTGCTATGGAGGATTAGGCAAAAGGATGGTAGGAGAGAGGGGGATAATGCAGGCTGCCAGGATAGGTTGGTGTGAAGTATAGGCACTATCACAATTAGTGAAATAGAAAGCAGAAAAAAAATATATAACCTTAGCCACCGGAAAATGAAAGAAGGTGTCCGGCGCCACGCACCCCTAAATGCATAGTAATAGCTGATGGAAACTGTTATATTATAAATGGAACTCGCTAGTAGTAGATAAAATAGAGAGCGACCATGCAGGTAAAGATGTATACAGAAAAGTACATAAACATAAAGGTGCAGGATACACACCCTGAATGGAGGGCTTTATAATGATTCCCCCGTAAAATTGTTTCACATGGCAATAAGCTCAGCAGTAAAATCAGACTTACTTCACCAGGGAGGAATCCAATAGGATAAAGCTCAAGACACCTATTGGATATTCCCCCCTCGCCTGGGTCGCAAGTAGAATGGTAGGATGAAGCAGCAGGTCCACACTAGGATCTTCTTGTAACTTCCTTTATTCAAAATACAGGCAATAGGTGAGCTCAACGCGTTTCGGGGTCTATTGAACACCCCTTCCTCAGGAGCAGCAGTATATACAGTATTAAAATTGCTGTCTATATATAGGGATAGACATGGCAAACAAACAGATTCACGTTTGCAAGAAAACATCACTTCCGGTTCCTATGTGGACTGGAAGTGGTGATGCGCTCCACAGTGGAACGCATTATGCAGATGGACAAATAATCATAAACAAACGGGGCAGATATATAACTAATATAATGAAGGATTAGAGGGAGGTAGGAAAGTGGCTTTCCAAGAGGGGAATCAGATCTATTTGTGGCTGCTTTCCGACCACACTTCCGGTTTCGGACTAAACCGGAAGTGCCCGTGCGTTCCACAGTGGAACGCACCCGATAGTGTTGTTCCACGGGCTGTCTTATGGGGCCATGTGATAGATAATGGGTTCATACTGTCTGCAATATTGATTTAGGGACTGGTTAGCAAGATCTTAATGATCTTGTAGCCATATTATATAGGGGATAATCTTGTTGTTATTATTCTAAAAGGGAAGGAAGAAAAAAGGGGAGGGGCTTATGGTCATATAGTATATAGGGGGCTGTGCATAACAGAATGGAAATAATTATATGGTTAGAATAGAAACTAAACTATTCTTGATTGCTAGAGCATATAAAGAAGGATGGGGGCAGATTTATAAATAAAGGGAGATAAATTTTTAGAAGTCTATATAAAAATAAAAAATATATATATATATATGTATGGATAATAAAATTCCATGAAAATATCACTATTAAAATGTCACTATAGGATGTCACTGAAAAAACGCATTCCAAGAGATGCACATATATAAAATCTATATATGTGTATATATATATATATATTGTGACAGGACCAGGGGGAAAGTGGTAGAAGGAGTCAACATTTCACCTAGGTTCCTGTCCTATACGTTCTAAAAAGCAGCCAGGGAATTGACAGCAAGGAAAACTAGGTTTTCTCTTTGCAAGGGTTTTGTTATAAAACCTGGTTAGAAGGGCCTGGCTGCTTGGAGCAGGGAGAGTTGGGTGGGTCCCTGCTCCAATTAGCCACTCCAGGTATTCAGGGTAACTGTGGCTAATCACCTTGGAACCTGAGTGTGCTATAAAAGGGCAAACAGCTCACTAGCTGATCTCTCTGCTCCTGGGAAGAACCCTGCTGGGTGAGTGAAAAACAGTGTGTTTTGTTGATGGAGCTGGGCACAAGGCTCAGTTTCATGTAGTTAGGGACTACTGCCTGTTTAGAAGTAGTGGCCAGACGGCCAGGTATTTCATTTGTTTTGAACTGTTTTGTTTAATTCTTTTTCTGCAAAAATCAATAAAACTGGCTGAGGCCAGTTGCACCATACTTGCTTGGACTGGACTGTGTTTTATGTGCCTATAGCGCCCGTCTATCCCAGGAGACGGCGGTCCTGTGAGCTAATCCCGCTACATATGGTGGAGGATGCGGGCACAAAAATCCAGCAAGTTTTATGTCCTGGGTTAAGTCTGCTGTTCTGAAAAAAACTAACAGTGCAGATATGGAGGAAGTGCTGAAACAGCTGATCCAGGCTAACATACAGCTCCAAAAGGCGAATGCTAACCAGCAGGAAACCAATCGGTTGTTCATAGAGACTACGCAAGCTGGTTTCAGAGAACAGCAATCGCTTAATAAAAGTCTGGTGGAGCAGATAGCGGTGCTGGCTGAAAGGCCACATGTCCAGGAGGAATCCATCTCTGTGGGGAGGAGAGTGAAAGCTTCCCTTCAAAAAATGGTAGCAGGGGATGATGTGGAGACCTACCTCACCATTTTTGAAAGAGCCGCTGAAAGAGAGAAACTCCCAGCCGAACAGTGGGTAGACACCCTTGCTCCTTTTCTGAGTGGGGAGCCACAGAAAGCCTATGATTTGAGTGAGCAGGATGCCAGACAGTACCCAAAACTGAAAGCAGAAATTCTCGCTCGCTTGGGTGTAACATCTGCAGTCAGAGCCCAGCGGGTGCACAACTGGACTTTCCAATTGGATAAACCAGCGAGGTCGCAAATGTATGATCTTTTTCACCTGGCTAAAAAATGGCTACAGCCAGAGGTATCTACAGCCACTCAGGTGGTGGAAAGAGTGGTCCTGGACCGGTTTGTTCGTGCTCTACCAGTTCGGATACAGCGCTGTGTGGGACAAGCGGACCCCAGGGATGTGGATCAACTCGTCGCCCTAGTGGAGCGGTATCTGAACACAGAGGAGTATCTCCAAGACCTCTCTCCTACTTGGCCGGCCCCAGGGAGCCAGAAGTCTACTGATCGCGGTAAGACTGTTCCTAATCTAAAGGGGGCGAGGGAGGGCCGTAAAGTAGGAACTGAGACTGACCTATTAGCCAGACCTCTTAAGCCAGTTAGCCCTAGACAGCCTTGGGCGATCAAAAACATTGTTTGCTGGCGATGTCAAGGACTGGGCCACGTGACTGCCAACTGTCCTTTGGCTGATGAGCCTATGGAGTGTGACAGTGGGCGGAGGAGGTCATTGTTTGCGGGACCTGCCTACTCTGCCTTGCCGACCCCAGATATGGAGCGACAAACTTGCAGCTTGGTGATTGAAGGACACTCAGTTCAAGCTCTGTTGGACTCTGGTAGTCTAGTGACTCTTGTGCATGGCAGCCTGGTGGACACTAGGAAGCTGCAAAAGAGACAGATGGGGGTCATCTGCATACATGGGGATACAAAAGAGTACCCCACTGCTATAGTCTCTTTTGAAAACCTGTGCGGGAAAGTAACCCATGAAGTGGGGGTTGTAAACAGTTTGTTGCATACTGTCATTGTGGGGTGTGATTTTCCTCTGTTTTGGAAAATGTGGAATATGCTTGATAAGTGTTTAAGTGGGTCTGCTGTAGATCCCATTCCCCTGGCTGAGACTGAAAATGTGCAAACAGTAGGGGTGACCCAGAGTGAAACCGAGAATTTTCCCTTAGCAGTGCTTGCAGGTGATACTGATGATGTCCCGGAAATTGGTCTCCCTGACTTGCCAGTCTCCAATGATAACTTTGGGACAGCTCAACTCAGGGACCCTACATTAACCCACACATGGCAAAATGTGAAAGTGGTCAATGGGGTACCTCAAGATACTGGGGTAGAGAAAATATTTCCCCATTTTTCTATAGAGAATGAACTCTTATATAGAGTTGATGAGCAAAATGGACAAGTTGTGGAGCAACTTGTGGTCCCAAAATCGCATCGCCAAAAGGTGATGGATCTAGCCCATTCACATGTGCTAGGAGGGCACTTGGCTTATGGAAAAACCAAAGACCGGATTTTGCAGAGGTTTTATTGGCCCGGGGTACATAAAGAGATAAAAGAATACTGTGATTCATGCCCAGAGTGTCAATTACACAACCCGGTAGCGACCTTTAGGAGTCCGTTAGTGCCACTCCCGATTATTGAAACTCCCTTTGAGAGGATTGCAATGGATTTGGTGGGACCTCTTGTTAAGTCTGCCAGAGGTCACCAATACATTTTGGTTGTCCTTGATTATGCTACCCGCTATCCTGAAGCAATACCTCTAAGGGAAACCTCTGCAAAAGTGATAGCCAAGGAGTTGTTCCAGATGTTTACTAGAGTGGGCTTACCTAAAGAAGTACTCACTGACCAGGGGACGCCCTTTATGTCAAAGGTTACAAAAGAGTTGTGTAAACTGTTGAAAATAACTCACTTGCGTACCTCAGTTTATCACCCCCAAACGGATGGATTAGTCGAAAGGTTCAACAAAACCTTAAATGGGATGCTCAGAAAAGTGGTGGCACAGGATGGGAAAGACTGGGATTGTCTTTTACCATATCTTATGTTTTCTGTACGGGAGGTGCCTCAAGCATCTACAGGATTTTCTCCGTTCGAGTTAGTGTATGGTCGGCACCCTCGGGGTCTTTTGGATATTGCCAAAGAGACCTGGGAGAGTGAGGCTACACCCTACAAAAGTGTGATTGAACACTTGTCCCAAATGCAGGAAAGGATTGGAAAAGTAATGCCCATTGTAAAAGAACACTTGCTGCAGGCCCAGGAGAGTCAGTCCCGGGTTTACAACAGGTCGGCTAAAGTAAGAAACTTCAACCCTGGGGATAGGGTATTAATTCTTGTCCCCACAGTTGAAAGTAAATTTTTGGCCAAATGGCAAGGACCTTATGAAATAGTTGAGAAGGTTGGAGAGGTGAATTACCGGGTTCACCAACCAGGTAGACGTAAGCCCTACCAAATTTATCATGTGAACCTAATCAAACCCTGGAAGGACCGAGAGGTGTTAGCAGCTTACAGCAGTGGGAAAAAGGAATGTAGCGTTGAGATACCAGAGGTAAAAATTGCAGACACTTTGTCGGGATCTCAAACCCAAGAGGCAAAGGAATTTGTACAGAAAAATAAAGATGTATTTTCTGAGCTACCTGGTCGAACAGATATAATTAAACATGATATTGTAACCGAAGCAGGGGTCAGAGTCAACCAAAAGCCTTATAGAATACCTGAGGCTAGACGTAAAGCTGTCTCCCAAGAAGTCCAAACAATGCTTCAGTTAGGAGTTATAGAGGAGTCCCATAGTGACTGGTCTAGTCCTATAGTCTTGGTTCCCAAACCTGATGGCACCATACGTTTCTGTAATGACTTCAGAAAAACTGAACACTGTCTCAAAGTTTGATGCTTACCCAATGCCTCGAGTGGATGAGCTGATTGATAGGCTTGGTAATGCTAGGTTCTTTACCACATTAGATCTTACAAAAGGTTACTGGCAAGTACCGTTGACTGAGGGGGCCAAAGAAAAACTGCTTTTAGTGTCCCTGATGGCCATTTTCAGTATGTAGTCCTTCCCTTTGGTTTGCATGGGGCCCCGGCCACATTTCAGAGGATGATGGACAAAATTTTAAGACCACGTTGTAGATACGCAGCTGCCTATTTAGACGATGTGATAATCCATAGCACGGATTGGGAAAGTCATCTACCCAGGGTAGAAGCCGTCCTGAATTCTATTAGGGAAGCAGGGTTGACAGCGAATCCAAAAAAATGTGCCATTGGGCAAGAAGAGGCAAAGTACTTGGGGTACATGATTGGGCGAGGAGTTATAAAACCTCAAATAAACAAAGTGGAAGCCATCCAGAGCTGGCCAAGGCCTTTGAACAAAAAACAAGTCAGAGCATTCCTAGGTTTAACTGGTTATTATAGGCGTTTTATTGAAAATTTTGCCAGCATTGCGAGCCCTTTAACAGACCTTACAAAAGGGAAGGATTCAACCATGGTCAAATGGACCACGGAAGCGGAACAGGCCTTTCAGAACCTGAAGCAGGTTCTATGTGCCCACCCAGTGTTAGTCACACCAGATTTTAAAAAGGAGTTCATTGTGCAAACAGATGCCTCGGATGTTGGTATAGGGGCTGTGTTGTCGCAAGTAAGGGCTGGGGAAGAGCATCCTGTAGTGTACTTGAGTAAAAAGTTAAATGAACATGAAAAGAAATACTCCATTGTAGAAAAGGAGTGTTTGGCAGTTAAGTGGGCCATAGAAGCTCTCAGGTATTATTTGGTAGGGAGAACATTCAAACTGGTAACTGACCATGCCCCCCTTAAATGGATGTGCCAAAACCGTGAGAAAAACAGGCGAGTGACCCGATGGTTCATGTCTCTTCAAGATTTATAGTTTTACAGTTGAACATAGGCCCGGGCGTCAGCTTGGAAACGCCGATGCCCTGTCCAGGATGTACTGTTTAAGGGCACAGAGTGTTCCTACCCCAAGGTCGAAACAGGGGGGGAGGATATGTGACAGGACCAGGGGGAAAGTGGTAGAAGGAGTCTACATTTCACCTAGGTTCCTGTCCTATACGTTCTAAAAAGCAGCCAGGGAATTGACAGCAAGGAAAACTAGGTTTTCTCTTTGCAAGGGTTTTGTTATAAAACCTGGTTAGAAGGGCCTGGCTGCTTGGAGCAGGGAGAGTTGGGTGGGTCCCTGCTCCAATTAGCCACTCCAGGTATTCAGGGTAACTGTGGCTAATCACCTTGGAACCTGAGTGTGCTATAAAAGGGCAAACAGCTCACTAGCTGATCTCTCTGCTCCTGGGAAGAACCCTGCTGGGTGAGTGAAAAACAGTGTGTTTTGTTGATGGAGCTGGGCACAAGGCTCAGTTTCATGTAGTTAGGGACTACTGCCTGTTTAGAAGTAGTGGCCAGACGGCCAGGTATTTCATTTGTTTTGAACTGTTTTGTTTAATTCTTTTTCTGCAAAAATCAATAAAACTGGCTGAGGCCAGTTGCACCATACTTGCTTGGACTGGACTGTGTTTTATGTGCCTATAGCGCCCGTCTATCCCAGGAGACGGCGGTCCTGTGAGCTAATCCCGCTACAATATATATACACATACACAAACACATACACATCAACAACATACATAACAACATACATAAAAACATACATAAAAAGCATATTCATGAATGGATTAATAATTTGTATATTCGAGGGCTTCGTTTAGGCCAAAGGGAACCATCGTGTTAAATTTGTAAATCCAAAACATTTCTTTTCGAGCCAACTGTTGAAATGAATGGGGAACCCATTCAACAGGAGTGACTTTCAACAGGGAAGGATCACTGTTGTGGTGTTCAAAGAAATGTCTAGAGACGCTGTGAGTAAGAACTTTGCGATTGATGTTTGAGCGATGCTCATTCATCCTTTCCCTAAGGGTTTGAGTAGTTCTCCCAATATATAATGAATTGCACGGACATGTAAGCAAATAGATTATATTCCGAGATCCGCAGCTCATAGAGTGCCTCAATGTGATAACCTCCCCAGACCGTGGGACATTGATGGTTTGGTCTTATCCTTAATCCTTCCACAGCATTTACATTTCTTTATTTTACAGCTAAAGGCCCCCTTTTCTAATGGGTTTGTTGTTTTTGTGGCCTTTCCCTTTTCTAGAATTTTGGGGCAAGAAGGTGCAACTATATTTTTCAGGGTTTGGGCCCTTCTAAATGTTAGGCCTGGCACTGGGGGAAGTATATGTTTTAAAATGGGGTCCTTTTGTAATAGTTAGTATTTTTATTTTTATTTACTTTGGGTAGGAGGGTGTCGATTTGGCGGAGTGACAAAGATCTTTTTTCAGATTCTTTGATTAGAGTTTTAGGATAACCTTTTTCGGTGAACCTTTGACAAAGACTGTCTAGTTGTTTCTTTAGGGTCTGGTTGTCAGAGCAATTTCTCCTCAATCTCTTCATCTGACTGAATGGTATGTTGTTCTTCCATTTTGGGTGGTGACAACTTTTATAGTTAAGGTAACTGTTCGCGTCCACCTGTTTCAAATGAGTTTTAGTGATGATCTTATCGTTTTTTATACTCATATGAATATCCCAAAAAATTGCTTCTCAAAGAATCTGAAAAAAGATCTTTGTCACTCCGCCAAATCGACACCCTCCTACCCAAAGTAAATAAAAATAAAAATACTAACACCGAGAATAAGACCCAGTTCAACCTGATCACAAGATTCAATGTGAGACATGCTGCAATCCGGCAAATTATGAAGAAGCATTGGGGAATATTACAAAAGGACCCCATTTTAAAACATATACTTCCCCCAGTGCCAGGCCTAACATTTAGAAGGGCCCAAACCCTGAAAAATATAGTTGCACCTTCTTGCCCCAAAATTCTAGAAAAGGGAAAGGCCACAAAAACAACAAACCCATTAGAAAAGGGGGCCTTTAGCTGTAAAATAAAGAAATGTAAATGCTGTGGAATGATTAAGGATAAGACCAAAACCATCAATGTCCCACGGTCTGGGGAGGTTATCACATTGAGGCACTCTATGAGCTGCGGATCTCGGAATATAATCTATTTGCTTACATGTCCGTGCAATTCATTATATATTGGGAGAACTACTCAAACCCTTAGGCTGGGTTCACACTTGAGCGTTTTACAGCGCGTTCAAACGCGCTGTAAAACGCTCAACACATGAAAACCAATGCTTCCCTATGGCCCTGGTTCTCACTTGAGCGTTTTACAGCGCTGAAAAACGCGCTGTTAAACGCCCTACGCTCAAACAAGTACTTGAGCTTCTTTTGGGCGTTTTACAGCGCGTTTGTCGCGCGTTTGCGCCCATAGGATAGCATAGGAACGCGCATATATGCTAGTTTGAGCGTTTGTGACCATACAAACGCGCGTTTGGCACATAGCAACAGGCCATAAAAGGACACACCCCCTAGTGAGAGGCTAATGTGCAGCATGAGCAACATGGAGGAAGCAGGCTGTGATAGTGAGACTGTGATCAGGCTTGTACGTTCCAAACGCTGCCTGTATGACATCCAGGATGCCAATTTCAAAAACAGGATAAGCAGGAAACAGGCATGGGAGGACATTGGCCGTACCATCTGGCCACAGTGGATGAGCTTATCAAAAACTGCAAAAGAAGGGCAAGGTATTGACATGTGTGTTCTGAGTGTAAAAAGGAACTCCTTGTGTGCACTGGTGTAAAAACTATATATGTAATAGTCCAGCCCAGCTCTACCTGCTGCCCTCCAGCTGTGGTCTAACTACAACTCCCAATATGCTGTGCTGTATTTGACTTGCTGTAGCCTGTCCAGGCATGCATGGAGTTGTAGTTTTGCTACAGCTGGAGGGCTGCAGCTTCACCCTCCCTGTTCTAGTATATGGGCAGTCAATGTTTCCCGTCACCCACATTCTGGCACAATGTAGTGGGGCAGTATGCTCAATTTGCACTTGTTCCACTGTGTTTCGCCAGATGGTGCTGTTCCAATCTGGAAATGTATTGGAAATTAAAATTGTGGCCTACATTTGTGGGTCGGATTGGTGGTATAAATTTGATATGGATATTGTCGCCGGTTACACATTATTGTGCTTGTGGGCTATTGCAGCACTGGCACATTATAGGTGAGTGTATGTGTTCAGTCCCAGTATTGGGCAGATAAATGGGACCCCTAATTCCGCCCACATTGTTTTCCCTTGTTAATGTAGGAGTATTGGTGGGCACTATTGTGGCTTCTAGAAGGGCCACTATATAGGTCAAAAAAGGGCATTGCACACATTCACTCTTCAAATTTTTTAATGCAGGCATTACACTAATCCAATAAACTGAAATGGAATAATAACTGAAAACGAATCAGTCTTTGCTGGGTGATAAAACCACATATTTGAACATTATATGGCTTGCATTTGCCAAGGCAACTCCCCCTGTGGTGACATGAAATATGCAGTGAACTGGTCCCGAATAGCAGCACCATGTGTGGTCCCACGAACACCGCTGCGAATAGTACTCTCCATGGAATGGCTCAAAGAATCCTCAAAATTGAAGCCATCCCTTTGTCTGACAAAATTGTGAAGAGCACATGCTGCCTTCACAGCCGAGATGGCGTTCTCCAATTTAAGATGTATGGGTGAGTGCAGAACTCACCATTTGTTGGCTAAGATACCGAATGCACATTCCACCACCCTGCGTGCTCTTGTCAGACGATAATTAAAAACACGGCGCACAATGGAGAGACCACGGCTGGAGTATGGCCTCATAAGATGCTCACCTAGAGCAAATGCCTCATCCCCAACAAAAACAAATGGCATAGACGGAGAAGTGGTGCCAGGCAGTGTGGTGTTCCCGGGAAGGTCAAGGGAATTATTACTGAGCATTTGACCAAAGTCTGAATGGGCAAAAACAGCAGAGTCCGAGCTGCTGCCATAGGAACCCACATCGATGTAACGTAAACAATAGTTAGCATCACATACTGCAAAAAGAACTATAGAAAAGTATTTTTTATAATTAAAGAACTGACTGCCACTCCTCATTGGCTTCAGAACGCGGATGTGTTTGCCGTTAATTGCTCCTACACAGTTTGGGAAATTGCATGTTAGTTGAAAAGTTTCAGAAATTTTCAGCCACTCCTCCTTGTTTGGTTGGCCCATGACAGCAGCATGTAGGACATGCCAAATGGCGATGCAGGTTTCCTTCACGATTACACTGGCTGTTGATTTCCCAATCAGGAAGGTGTAGTGAAGACTGATCAAAGAGTGGCCAGTAGCTAGATAGCTGTAAAAAAAGTAGTTAAAATGTATTTTAAATAATGTATGATGCATTTTTTATTAATATAGTCAACCTGTTGAAAAGCAAGTGGAAGAGCCTAAAAGATGCTTTTGTTCGCCATCGGCGAAAGGAGAGGGAGCAGAGGAGTGGAGCTTCGCCAGGTGCACGGTCGAGCTATGTGCACGCCGACCAAATGTCCTTTCTGATCCCATGCACAGAAATGCGTAGGTGAGTCCAGTGCATACACATGCAGTAGAGGGTGTGGTATGACATGCATTCACTTTCAAATCTTGCACATACTTATGTATATTTTCATGTTCACAGCACCGATAGTAGCTGGTCCCAGCCACAACAGCAGGAGGAGGAAGCGGGTGAGGGCAACCGAGACAGTGAGGCCTGTGCATCAACGGGGCCACTAAGTCCTCCACCACCCGATCCCACCCCTACATTCCAAACCCCCACACAGCCTGCACCACCTGTCGCGGAACCGGAAAACATCAGGGTTCACCGCCAAAAACGGAGAAGACCATCACGCCAGGAGGACCGGCTTGCCTGGATGCGCTTGCCCATCCTGCCCCCAAACTCTCGTGTGATGGGCTTTTCCTATTGAGTTTGGAGGAGAAAATGCTGCAAGTGCCCAGAAATCGCATCAGCGAAGCTAGGGCCACATTAACTCGGGTGCTTGACAGCTTCATCCCAGCTTCAGAGATCACACAGGCCAGCAATGCACCCCAACATCCACCACAACATCCACCACCCACTCACACATACACCTCACAAACATACCCCCAAACTAACATCCCACACCCTCACGACACATGGCACACACAACCCCACTCCTCTTACAGCTATCCCTCCACCAGCATGGGCAACAACCCCTCCACCACCGCTCCAATGCTATCTGGCCAGCATTCGGGTGGACTCAGAGAGGCCATGCGGGATCCGGAGCCACATTTGAGCTTTCCCCATTACCAGAATTTGTAATTTTGTTCGGTCCTGATTTTGTGGGTCCGGTTTGTTGGCCTTTTTTTTGTGGTGTTTGAAACTTGCCGACGAATTTGACGGTCGTTAGCCAAACAGTTATTTTTGTTTCGGTTAAAACACAGTTTGTGCATTATTTGAGGAACTGGACCATGTTTGGTACCATTTTCCAAAATTAAATTCCTTTGCCAAGTTTGTGTGACTCTTATTTTGAAGGGAGTGGGTCCGTATGGGAAAATGTGCGTAAACTAGGTAAGTATGGTATCTATATGTCAAATTTCAAAAGCATACACATCAAATCCACCCCCCGTTAAAACAAACAAACGTCACAACCAACCGTGGAATAAAACAAAGGCCACACTAATATCCAGGCACCACACAATACAAATGCTTTTATAAGGCCACTATTATTAGAGTCTACTTACCGCAAAGTAATAATCAGTCTTTCCGCGGGTGGGATACTGTCCCGCATGAAGGTGTCCTCACGTTCTAAATGGGTGCCCAACAACCCCAGGAGCTCATCAAAGCTGTTCCAAACCCAAATGGCGAGGGTTAACATTCACAAAATACTAGAACTGGTACCTTCACAATTGCAACCACACTACTATAAGTATTGTATATGTACAAACCTGGTGATGGACATCCGCGTGTATGAAAAAAATTTGTCCTCATGGGCCCGGAGGCCCACGTACAGTGCCCAAAACTGCCCCCTTTCAGTTCGATTGGCAATGACAGGATGGACCCAGAAGCGTCGCCTGCTCTCTCTCCTTCGCCGCAAACGTCCAAGATGTATTGCTGCAACAATTGCCGCAATTGGTCGCCTTTGGGAAAATTCCATGACTGCAAACAATCCACTCTCCCAAAACCCATGAAATTCCACAGCTGCATATCTCTATCATTAGACACCTTTCTTCATATAGACAGGGCCTGATTTTCATAGGTCAACACTGCTGTCCATCATACAAACGCGCGTAAAACGCGCGTTGGCTATGGCCAAAAACGCTCACAAAAACGCGCCTAAAACGCGCGTCAAAAACGCGCGTAAAACGCGCATATCCAAAACGCTCAGGTCTGAACCCAGCCTAAGGGAAAGGATGAATGAGCATCGCTCAAACATCAATCGCAAAGTTCTTACTCACAGCGTCTCTAGACATTTCTTTGAACACCAACAGTGATCCTTCCCTGTTGAAAGTCACTCCTGTTGAATGGGTTCCCCATTCATTTCAACAGTTGGCTCGAAAAGAAATGTTTTGGATTTACAAATTTAACACGCTGGTTCCCTTTGGCCTAAACGAAGCCCTCGAATATACAAATTATTAATCCATTCATGAATATGCTTTTTATGTATGTTTTTATGTATGTTGTTGATGTGTTTGTGTATATGTGTATATATATATATATATATATATATGTATGTATGTGTATAGATTTTATATATGTGCATCTCTTGGAATGCGTTTTTTCAGTGACATTTTTTAGTGACATTTTAATAGTGATATTTTCATGGAATTTTATTATCCATACATATATATATATATATATATATATATATATATATTTTTTATTTTTATATAGACTTCTAAAAATTTATCTCCCTTTATTTATAAATCTGCCCCATCCTTCTTTATATGCTCTAGCAATCAAGAATAGTTTAGTTTCTATTCTAACCATATAATTATTTCCATTCTGTTATGCACAGCCCCCTATATACTATATGACCATAAGCCCCTCCCCTTTTTTCTTCCTTCCCTTTTAGAATAATAACAACAAGATTATCCCCTATATAATATGGCTACAAGATCATTAAGATCTTGCTAACCAGTCCCTAAATCAATATTGCAGACAGTATGAACCCATTATCTATCACATGGCCCCATAAGACAGCCCGTGGAACAACACTATCGGGTGCGTTCCACTGTGGAACGCACGGGCACTTCCGGTTTAGTCCGAAACCGGAAGTGTGGTCGGAAAGCAGCCACAAATAGATCTGATTCCCCTCTTGGAAAGCCACTTTCCTACCTCCCTCTAATCCTTCATTATATTAGTTATATATCTGCCCCGTTTGTTTATGATTATTTGTCCATCTGCATAATGCGTTCCACTGTGGAGCGCATCACCACTTCCGGTCCACATAGGAACCGGAAGTGATGTTTTCTTGCAAGCGTGAATCTGTTTGTTTGCCATGTCTATCCCTATATATAGACAGCAATTTTAATACTGTATATACTGCTGCTCCTGAGGAAGGGGTGTTCAATAGACCCCGAAACGCGTTGAGCTCACCTATTGCCTGTATTTTGAATAAAGGAAGTTACAAGAAGATCCCAGTGTGGACCTGCTGCTTCATCCTACCATTCTACTTGCGATCCAGGCGAGGGGGGAATATCCAATAGGTGTCTTGAGCTTTATCCTATTGGATTCCTCCCTGGTGAAGTAAGTCTTATTTTACTGCTGAGCTTATTGCCATGTGAAACAATTTTACGGGGGAATCATTATAAAGCCCTCCATTCAGGGTGTGTATCCTGCACCTTTATGTTTGTGTACTTTTCTGTATACATCTTTACCTGCATGGTCGCTCTCTATTTTATCTACTACTAGCGAGTTCCATTTATAATATAACAGTTTCCATCAGCTATTACTATGCATTTAGGGGTGCGTGGCGCCGGACACCTTCTTTCTTTTTCCGGTGGCTAAGGTTATATATTTTTTTTCTGCTTTCTATTTCAATCATAGCCATGCCATTAGTAGGCATGGCTGTGATGGCTTCTAAGGTCAGACAGTTAACCGCTTGTTGATTGGCTGCTATGCAGCCTTTCATAAAGCGCCAAGAAAGCGCCGAACACTTAACCCGAACCCGAACTTTTACTGAAATGATCGGGTCCGGGGTCCAAAAATCCTAAAGTTCGCTACGAACCCGAACTTTACAGTTCGGGTTCGCTCAACCCTACGGATGACCTATCCAGAGGATAGGAAAATTATATATGTAGAGCAGCACAACAGTACCTTTGTATGGAACTCTAGGAATGCATTAGCCAATCCAAGGCCCCAGATCCACAGGGGTCAACACGATAAAGTCCAAAAAAAAGACGGGGATACGTCTCAGCTTTGGAGATGGGAGACTCAGAACCTCATCGAGCTTGCGCATTGTGAATAGGAGAACACCAAAATGACACATATGTACGCGATGTAGGGAGTCCAGCTGCAGCCATCCTTCTGGAGGTAATGAGGCTTTTACTGATTGGTGGCCAGTGATGACTATTACGGCATAAACACTGGCCATTGGTGAATCTACAGGGTGGGCCATTTATATGGATACACCTTAATAAAATGGGAATGGTTGGTGATATTAACTTCCTGTTTGTGGCACATTAGTATATGTGAGGGGGAAAACTTTTCAAGATGGGTGGTGACCATGGTGGCCATTTTGAAGTTGGCCATTTTGAATCCAACTTTTGTTTTTTCAATAGGAAGAGGGTCATGTGACACATCAAACTTATTGGGAATTTCACAAGAAAAACAATGGTGTGCTTGTTTTTAATTTAACTTTATTCTTTCATGAGTTATTTACAAGTTTCTGACCACTTATAAAATGTGTTCAATGTGCTGCCCATTGTGTTGGATTGTCAATGCAACCCTCTTCTCCCACTCTTCACACACTGATAGCAACACCGCAGGAGAAATGCTAGCACAGGCTTCCAGTATCCGTAGTTTCAGGTGCTGCACATCTCGCATCTTCACAGCATAGTTAATTGCCTTCAGATGACCCCAAAGATAAAAGTCTAAGGGGGTCAGACTTTGGGGGCCGTTCAACTGGCCCACGACGACCAATCCACTTTCCAGGAAACTGTTCATCTAGGAATGCTCGGACCTGACACCCATAATGTGATGGTGCACCACCACATTATGGGTGTCAGGTCCGAGCATTCCTAGATGAACAGTTTCATGGAAAGTGGATTAATCATCGTGGGCCAGTTGAATGACCCCCAAGGTCTCGCAATCTGACCCCCTTAGACTTTTATCTTTGGGGTCATCTGAAGGCATTTGTCTATGCTGTGAAGATACGAGATGTGCAGCACCTGAAACTACGGATACTGGAAGCCTGTGCTAGCATTTCTCCTGCGGTGTTGCTATCAGTGTGTGAAGAGTGGGAGAAGAGGGTTGCATTGACAATCCAACACAATGGGCAGCACATTGAACACATTTTATAAGTGGTCAGAAACTTGTAAATAACTCATGAAAGAATAAAGTTATGTTAAAACCAAGCACACCATTGTTTTTCTTGTGAAATTCCCAATAAGTTTGATGTGTCACATGACCCTCTTCCTATTGAAAAAACAAAAGTTGGATTCAAAATGGCCGACTTCAAAATGGCCGCCATGGTCACCACCCATCTTGAAAAGTTTCCCCCCTCACATATACTAATGTGCCACAAACAGGAAGTTAATATCATTAACCATTCCCATTATATTAAGTTGTATCCATATAAATGGCACACCCTGTATTTAGCACAGGTGTTAATATGTTGTAATTAACTATTCTATTGGCATATTGGTATGGGAGGAGGGATTGAATGTGCTTTATATATACTCCTGTTTTACACTTCATAAGTAGCTTGAAGAAGGCTACCATGCAGCTGAAACGTTGCATTTTTGGACCCTTTTGTACTGTCTCATGCACCACTTGTGAATAAACCTTGTTGGATTGGATTTGCCATCACTCTTTTTTTTGGACTCTATCCAGAGGATAGGTCATCAGTATTACAATCTTGAAAAAACCTTTTAAGTTTGTTGGTTTAACATGATAAAATGTGGAAAAAGGGTATACAAACTTTCTTAAGGCACTGTAAATGAATAAATTACAGGTTTTACAAAATCTTTTCCCACAAAACTATATATTAATCTACTCATCTCCTCCTGATCTATAACATGGTGCTTTCAGATTGCATTGCATTTTGTGGTGACAGGCCCTCTTTAACACCTACAATTAGATCATATTTTTAATGGATCAAACTTATTCTTTTTTTACTTTCTTTCTTTTCTTGTGCTATAAACTTTATGTAACGGAAAAATACATATTACAATGGACTTTAGTATTGTTTAAATAACTATCTTCTTAGGAATAGAAAAACTCTTAAAATTTTAAATAAGATTTTTTTTTCCTCTTTCTAATCAGATGTTACATCTTTTTAACCAAAGAGTGTAAAAAGGACTTGTCACCTATTGCTTCTTCTGTAAAAGGAATAGAGAACATTAAAAAGGACCTGTCACTTTTCTGTCTTTTAGGCACAAAATAAGAACTTTAATTTTAAGAAAAGCTTGAACCTCAGAATAAAGAGACCTTTTCAAAAGCTATTATTTTTTCCTGTAAGGATTTAAAATAAGGTTTTGGCACTAGGGGCACTAGAAAAGAAGCAAATTAGGACACATGATTTTTCATATGGCTTGACCATGATTAATGTCTACAAAATGACAGCATCTGTTATATATTTGCTATGTAAGCTGTGTCCTGGGCTCATGCATGGAGGGTAATGTCCTGACATCACATTGCACATTGGGCATTTGTGCTTGTTGTCACTGCATGGGGCCACTTTTATAAGGGGGCACCTGGGGCTTATTGAGTCATCTTTGACTGCTGCAGTTTACTACTGTGGCTAAAGTTGGCAGTAAAAGTGGTATTTATTAGTGTTGATCGAGCACCAAAGTGCTCGGGTAGAACACCTCGGGATGCTCGGGTGCTCTACCGAGCACCCGAGCACAATGGAAGTCAATTGGAGAACCCAAGCATTAAAGCAGACACCCCCTGCTCTGAAGAGGGGAGGGTGTCTGGTTCATAGGAAAAGGTCAGAAATTGATGAAAACACCACTAAATTGGTTCGGGAACAGCATGGGGAGGATGTCTGGGTGCATCTTGGACTCCCAGGTTGCTGCTGGGAACGATGTTGTCCGAGTAGTACGCCAATTTTACAGACTGACAATAATACATTCAAAACCGAAGATAAATTTGATTTTAGAGGAAAAATTGTTAGGAAACATTCTTTCCTGTATATTTACTTGCATATAAAGTGCAAGTGCTGTCAAAAATTACAAGGAAGAGGCACTCCGATACAACCTGTTTATCACATTG
Source organism: Bufo bufo (assembly GCF_905171765.1). Lineage (NCBI taxonomy): Eukaryota > Metazoa > Chordata > Amphibia > Anura > Bufonidae > Bufo > Bufo bufo. Next base: position 459,216,232 of record NC_053389.1, on the reverse strand, counting down.
TGCTACAATTGTTCAGGTAGTGGGATTCCTACACTCATAAAGCCTATGCACTAAGTGAAAGGGCTGCCAAAAATTACAAGGAACCGGCACTCCAATACATCCTTTATTACACATAAAGGAGCGCATCATACACACCCTATAAAAATATATAATTATGATTGATAGCCTGCTGGTGACCCTCAAAAACATTAGGGGCGAGGGTCTGCTGCTGATCTGACCTCTGAAAACATTAGGGGTGAGGGTCTGCTGCTGAGCTGACCATCTAAAACATTAGGGGGGAGTGCCTGCTGCTGAGCTGATAATCTAAAACATTATGGGAAAGGGACTGCTGCTGAGCTGAACATCTAAAACATTAGGGGCGAAGGCCTGATGCTGATCTGACCATGGAAAAATTTATGGGCGAGGGCCTGCTGCTGAGCTGACCATCTAAAACATTAGGGGTGAGAGTCTGCTGCTGAGCTGACTCTCTAAAACATTAGGGGCGAGGGCCTGCTGCTGATCTGACCATGGAAAAAATTATGGGCAAAGGCCTGCTGCTGAGCTGACTATCTAAAACATTAGGGGTGAGAGTCTGCTGCTGAGCTGACTCTCTAAAACATTAGGGGTTAGTGACTGCTGCTGACCTGAAAATCAAAATATTCAGGTTGAGGGCCTGCTGATAAGCTGACCATCGAAAAAATTATGGTTGAGGGTCTGCTGGTGAGCTGACTCTCTAAAACATTAGGGGCGAGGGCCTGCTGCTGATCTGACCATGGAAAAAATTATGGGCGAGGGCCTGCTGTTAAGCTGACCATCGAAAAAATTGTGGTTGAGGGTCTGCTGCTGAGCTGACTCTCTAAAACATTAGTGGCTAGTGCCTGCTGCTGATCTGACCATCCAAAAAATTATGGTTGAGGGCCTGCTGCTGAGCTGACCATCAAAAAAATTATGGTTGAGCGCCTGTTGCTGAGCTGACCATCGAAATTTTTTTGGCTGAGGGCCTGCTGCTGAGCTGACCATCGAAAATATTATGTTTGAGGGCCTGCTGCTGAGCTGACCCTCTAAAACATTAGGGTCAAGGGCCTGCTGCCGAGCTGACCATCTAAAACATTATGGATGAGGGCCTGCTGCTGAGCTGACCATCTAAAACATTTGAGGTGATGGTCTGTTGCTGAGCTGACCATCTAAAACATTAGGGGTGAGGGTCTGCTGCTGAGCTGACTCTCTAAAACATTAGCAGCTAGTGCCTGCTGCTGATCTGACCATATAAAACTTTATGGTTGAGGGCCTGCTGCTGAGCTGACCCTCTAAAACAGGCATCCTCAAACTGCGGCCCTCCAGCTCTTGTAAAGCGACAACTCCCACAATGCCCTGCTGTAGGCTGATACCTGTAGGCTGTTCAGGCATGCTGGGAGTTGTAGTTTTGCAAAAGCTGGAGGGCCGCAGTTTGAAATTGCCTGCTCTAAAACAATAGGAGCAAGGACAGCCTAATAAGCATGTTGATATGGTGGAAAAGGAGGAGGAGGACGAGAAAAGGAAGATTGAACCATATACTCTTTTTTGTGGTGGAAGCGGTGCATGGGAATACCGTGTATTCAATACACCATTAAAGCCACATTTAAAGTGCCTTTATGTTCAGCTGCTTTCCTCTGGTGGAGTAGAGAAGTCAGGGGCAATCCAGGCCTTGTACATTTTGATAAGGGTCAACCTGTCAGCATTTTCAATTGACAGGTGGATGCACTTATCAGTTATTATGCCCCCAGCAGCACTAAATACCCACTCTGACAAAACGCTGGCAGGAGGGCAGGCCAGCACCTCCAAGGCGTAGAGTGCCAGTTCGTGCCACGTGTCCAGTTTGGACACATAATAGTTGTAAGGCACAGAGGGATCAGACACGGTATGCTACGTACTCCTTCACCATCTTCCAAAACTTTTCTCTCCTTGTGACACTAGACCGTGCATCAGGGTGAGGTTGCTGGTAGGGTGTCTTGAAACTGTCCCAGGCCTTGGAGAGTGTTGCCTGGCCTCTGTTTGAACTGCTGTGTGCTCCCCTCGTCTCCCCTCCTTGGTTGCCCAAGGAACTATGTACTCTGCTGCCAGCATTGTCAGCTGGAAATTGTTGGAGCAATTTTTCCACAAGGACCTTCTGGTATTGCACCATTTTGCTAGTCCTCTCCACCACAAAGAATTAGAGATGAGAAGTTCTCTTTGTAGGGGGGGTCAAGAAGGGTGAACAACCAGTAATCGGTGTTGGCCAAAATGTGTATAACGTAAGGGTCATGGGAAAGGCAGGATAACATAAAATCAGCCATGTGTGCCAAAGTCCCAACAGACAAGACTTCGCTGTCCTCATTTGGAGGATGACTCTCAATATCCTCACCCTCTTCCTCCTCTTTGGCCCATCCACGCTGAACTGATGGAATAAACCTGCTGTAGCGGTGGCAATCGTCTGCTGCTCCTCCACCTCCTTACCATCCAGTTCTCGCTGAGAAGACGAACGGAGGGTGAGCAGCGATCGTTTCAGTAGACACAGAAGTGGGTTGCTTACGCTGATAATAGCGGCATCGCCGCTTACTATCTGTGTTATACCTCAAAGTTGAGTAAAACCTCACATAGGTCAAACATCCATGCCCACTCGTCGCTTGTGAAGAGCGGAAGCTGACTGGAAAGGCGACGGCCATGTTGCAGCTGGTATTGTAAGCTACTGCCCTCTGCTGCTCACAAAGCCTGACCAACATGTGGAACATGGAGTTCCAGCGCGTGGACACGTCGCACAACAGTCGGTGAGCTTGCAATTGCAAGCGCTGCTGCAGCATTGCCAGACAGGTAGCAGCTGTAGATGACTTTCGGAAATGCTCAGGCAACTTGGGGTGGGTTTTAAGAAACCGCTGAACCACTAATTTTAACACGTGGGCTAGGCATGGTATGTGTGTGAGCTTGCCACCAAGTTACGGCCATTATCAGACACAACCATGCCTGGTTCTAGGTTGAGTGGCGAGAGCCACAGCTCAGTCTGTGCCCTTAAACCCCACCACAGCTTTGCCGCGGTGTGCTGTCGTCACCTAAACATATTAAACATGCGCTTTTCCCTGACCTGGAATCGAACCCGGGCCGCGGTGGTGAGAGCACCAAATCCTAGCCACTAGACCACCAGGGAAGGGTTGTCCTTCCTTGTAGTATTAATTGAGGGTAGCGCCTCTATTAGACTGAACAATGCCCATCTATCTGGGATTTCAAAGCAGAGTACTTATGTAGCTGGTTCCTACACTGCCCTGAAAACTGTAGGCTTAGGTAAGTCCAAAAGAGGCGGTATATTAGTGTTAGGGACCCATCTGTGGAAGCCACCTTGACGCCTGGTAGATGGGCCCGACACACGTTTGATCAAATATGTGCGCTAAGAGCTTCCATTGACTCATTTATAGTAGGTATGATACCACTTTTATTTAGAATGACCCCCATTTCTTAGCTCTATTGTTTGTATGTGTAATGGTGTGCAGACATTTTCTTATCAATCATGTTTGCTTGATGGATATGCACCTGTGATTCTCAATGTTCTAGTCTAAATTTTCTTGTAGTGATACACCACACATTGACGGTTTGCCCAAAGACATAATTATTTTAATTTTGACTTCTTGACAAAATATTTTTAACAAAATGTAAACAATACAATGTGGTCAAATTTCTTTGCTATTTAATATAGACTGTTCCTACTAATGTTTATGCACTACTGTTCTAGCGCCCGTTATTGTAACTGACTTAATGTCTAGTCTGTAATAATTTCTTAATGGTGTTTAAAGGTGCCCAAACCCTTTCAAGCAGTTCTCAATGTCTAAAACATTGAAATTCAGTGTATTTCAACTAAGTACTTTGTAATACAGATGTGATCCATATTCAGTCTCCTAGCTGTGATCTAGGGACCACTGCTGCAAAATGATGCTGTGTTTACTTACACAAGGACATCAATATTGTGATAAAAATTTTAGATTTAGACTTTGTCATAGATTTTTCCCATTGGATGTCATCTTTTATCAGTTATCTATGATTACATTTAAATGCTCTATGCATGTATGGTATGCTAGAATTATTTCCGTAGAGCAACACATCACATAAGAAGTTACAAATGTTCAGCCAATATTAAGTTTAGACAAGAATGCTTGGCAATACTTTCGGACTCATTTTCCTCACCAATCTCTGGGTAGTACATTCTGCATATAAAGTCTGCTGGATGTGTTTTCTGGCGTCTGACTAGCAGCTTGGCATTTTCCAGGTTTTGGCGAGCTGAATAAAAATGCTACATTTTCAAAGTCTAGTGACAACCATCTACAAAAATGAACTTCTTAGAGTTTTATTAGGGTGGTGATGGGTTGAAATTTCAAACTTGTTTTGAAAATGTCTATACAGCCATGATTAATAAATGTATGCATTAAAAGTAAACTAATGTTTAGTGCCAATGTGCACCAACTGTGCAGTGCAGTGATTCAAATTACCTTGATCTTGAATGACAATATTTGCACAATCATGACATTTGTACACCTATTTAAAACGGTATTTGACACTTTTCACTGATGCGCAAACTTCCACATTAATGTGGCAATTGTACTTCAACACTAAATAAGGATTATATGGTACAACCCAAGAGTAGAGTTGAGCGGACACCTGGATGTTCGGGTTCGGCAGGTTCGGCCGAACTTGAAAAAAAAGTTCCGGTTCGGGACCCGAACTTGACCCCGAACCCCAAGTCAATGGGGACCCAAACTTTTGGTCACTAAAATGGCTCTAAAATAGCCCTGGAAAGAGCTAGAGGGCTGCAAAAATGTGCTTAAGAGCATGGCAAATGCTCTGCAAACAAATGTGGATAGGGAAATGAATTAAAAAAACAAAAAAGACCATAAAAAAATAAAAATTAGGAATGATGTAGGAGAAAGAGGTTGAGGAGGCGGTGAATGGGTGGATGTGGCCGTGTAGGCTCACGTGGCGGTCTAGGTGGAAGCGGCGGCGAAGGAGGAATAGGTAGCCAACACAGATGTGTGTTATTTTTGCATTTTTACATAGGGGTATCCCCCAAAATATTGGGACATATAAAAGAAATAAAAAAGGAATAAGTGCACTTGAGTACAAAGATGGATGGTTGAGGCTGTTAGAACTGTCTATTCTGCACAAGGTACAGACAAGTCTTGTGGGATCCAAGCCTGGTTCATTTTAATAAACGTGAGCTTGTCCACGTTGGCTGTGGACAGGCGGCTGCGTCTGTCTGTAATGACGCCTCCTGCCGTGCTAAATACACGTTCAGAGAGTACACTGGCTGCAGGGCAGGCCAGCACCTCCAAGGCATACAGGGCAAGCTCTGGCCATGTGGACAATTTGGAGACCCAGAAGTTGAATGGGGCAGAACCATCAGTCAATACGTGTAGGCGTGTGCACAGGTACTGTTCCACCATGTTGTTCAAATGCTGCCTTCTGCTAAGACGTTCCATATCAGCAGTTGGGGCCGGTTGTTGCGGCAAGGTGACAAAGCTTTTCCACATGTCGGCCATGCTAACCCTGCCTTCTGAGGTGCTGGCGCTGACACAGCTGCGTTGGCGACCTCTTTCTCCTCCCCTGCCTTCGCCTTGTGCTTCCATTTGTCCCCCGGCGTCAGTCGGGAATGCTCTCAGAAGCGCGTCTACCAGCGTGCGCCTGTAGTCGCGCATCTTCCGATCTCGCTCCAGTGAGGGAATTAAGGACGGCACATTGTCTTTGTAACGGGGATCCAGCTGGGTGGCCACCCAGTAGTCACCACACTTTAAAATGTGGGCAACTCTGCTGTCGTTGCGCACGCAATGCAGCATGTAGTTGCTCATGTGTGCCAGGCTGCCTAGAGGTAAGGACAAGCTGTCCTCTGTGGGAGGCGTATCCTCTGCGTCCTCCGTATCCCCCCAGCCACGCACCAGTGATGGGCCCGAGCTGCGTTGGGTGCCGACCCGCTGTGAACATGCTTCATCCCCATCCTCCTCCTCGTCCTCTAGTAGTAGACCCTGGCTGGCCAAATTTGTACCTGGCCTATGCTGTTGCAAAAAACCTCCCTCTGAGCCACTTCTAAAAGACTGGCCTGAAAGTGTTAGATGACCCCTCTTCCTCCTCCACCTCCTCGTCCTGGGCCACATCCTCTTCCATCATCGCCCTAAGTGTTTTCTCAATGAGACATAGAAGTGGTATTGTAACTCTGATAACAGCGTCATCGCCACTGGCCTTGTTGGTGGAGTACTCGAAACAGCGCAACAGTGCACACAGGTCTCGCATGGAGGCCCAGTCATTGGTCGTGAAGTGGTGCTGTTCCGCAGTGCGACTGACCCGTGCGTGCTGCAGCTGAAACTTCACTATGGCCTGCTGCTGCTCGCACAGTCTCTCCAGCATGTGCAAGGTGGAGTTCCACCTGGTGGGCACGTCGCATATGAGGCGGTGAGCAGGAAGGCCGAAGTTACGCTGTAGAGCAGACAGCCTAGCGGCGGCAGGATGAGAGCCCCAGAAGTGCGCACAGACGGCCCGCACTTTATGTAGCAGCTTTGACATGTCGGGGTAGTTGTGAATGAATTTCTGCACCACCAAATTCAGCAGGCAAGGGATGTGCGTCAAACCGGCTAGTCCCAGAACTGCAACGAGATTTCGCCTATTATCGCACACCACCAGGCTGGCTTGAGGCTCACTGGCAGCAACCACTCGTCGGTCTGTTGTTCTATACCCCGCCACAACTCCTGCACGGTGTGGGGCCTGTCCCTCAAACACGTTAGTTTCAGAACGGCCTGCTGACGTTTACCCCTGGCTGTGCTGAAGTTGGTGGTGAAGGTATGTCGCTGACCGGATGAGGAGGTGGTAGAAGAGGAGGAGGAAGCCGAGTAGGAAGAGGAGACGACAGGAGGCAAAGAATGATGCCCTGTGATCCTTGGCGGCGGAAGGACGTGCGCCAAACAGCTCTCCGCCTGGAGCCCAGCCGCCACTACATTTACCCAGTGTGCAGTTAGGGAGATATAGCGTCCCTGGCCGTGCTTACTGGTCCGCATATCTGTGGTTAGGTGGACCTTGCCACAGATGGTGTTGCGCAGTGCACACTTGATTTTATCCGATAATTGGTTGTGCAGGGAGGGCACGGCTCTCCTGGAGAAGTAGTGGCGGCTGGGAACGACGTACTGTGGGACAGCAAGTGACATGAGCTGTTTGAAGCTGTCCATCTCCACCAGCCTGAATGACAGCATTTCAAAGGCCAGTAGTTTAGAAATGCTGGCATTCAGGGCCAGGGATCTAGGGTGGCTAGGTGGGAATTTACGCTTTCTCTCCAAGGTTTGTGAGATGGAGAGCTGAACGTTTCCTTGTGACATGGTGGAGATGTGTGGTGACGGAGGTGGTGGTGTTGGTGGCACATCCTCTGTTTGCTGGGCGGCAGGTGCCAACGTTCCTCCAGAAGCGGAGGAAGAGGCCGAGGCAGCAGAAGAAGAGGGAGCAGGAGGTGCCTGAGCCCTTTCTTGGTTTTGAAAGGTGCTTACTCCACTGCAGCCCGTGTCTCGCATGTAGATGCTTGGTCATGCAGGTTGTGCTAAGGTTCAGAACGTTAATGCCTCGCTTCAGGCTCTGATGGCACAGCGTGCAAACCACTCGCATCTTGTTGTCAGCACATTGTGTGAAGAAGTGCCATGCCAGGGAACTCCTTGAAGCTGCCTTTGGTGTGCTCGGTCCCTGGTGACGGTGGCCAGTAGCAGGCGAACTGTTTTGGCGACGGCTGCTCTGCTTTTGTACCCTGCTACCTCTTTTGCTACGCTGTTGGCTCGGTCTCACCACTGCCTCTTCCTCCGAACTCTGAAAGTCAGTGGCACAACCTTCATTCCATGTGGGGTCTAGGACCTCATCGTCCCCTGCATCGTCTTCCACCCAGTCTTCCTCCCTGACCTCCTTTTCGGTCTGCACACTGCAGAAAGACGCAGCAGTTGGCACCTGTGTTTCGTCATCATCAGAGACGTGCTGAGGTGGTATTCCCATGTCCTCATCAGGAAACATAAGTGGTTGTGCGTCAGTGCATTCTATGTCTTCCACCCCTGGGGAAGGGCTAGGTGGATGCCCTTGGTAAACCCTGCCAGTAGAGTCTTCAAACAGCATAAGAGACAGCTGCATGACTTGAGGCTCAGACAGGTTCCCCGATATGCACGGGGGTGATGTGACAGACTGATGGGCATGGGTTTCAGGCACCACCTGTGCGCTTTCTGCAGAAGACTGGGTGGGAGATAATGTGAACGTGCTGGATACACTGTCAGACACCTAATTGACTAGCGCCTGTACTTGCTCAGGCCTTACCATCCTTAGAACAGCATTAGGCCCGACCAAATATCACTGTAGATTCTGGCAGCTACTGGGACCTGAGGTAGTAGGTTCAGTAGGACGTGTAGCTGTGGCAGAACGGCCACGTCCTCTCCCAGCACCTGAGGCTCCACCAAAACCACCACCACGACCGCGTTCCCTTATTAGATGTTTGCTTCATAGTTAGCGTTCGCCAAGCAAAGTAAAAAGTGGTTAAGTCTGTTAAAAATAATTAACCACCAATAAAAACCCTGATGTAGGGTATTGCACTCAATTTTTTTTTTAACTCTATATGACAGCGGTATTTGTGGCCTAAATTCCACAGTAATTTAGGCACCTCTAATCCCAGATGTGCAGTATATCAGAGGTTTTTTTAACTCCAGTAAGCAAAAGCCGTATTTGTGGCCTAAATTTTACAGTAACTTATGCACGTCTAATCCCAGATGTGACCCAGATGTGACAGATGTGGGATCGACCCGGACAGTCCGGGTTTGTAATCCTGTGCCCGGGTACAAGCCTTTCTTAGACCCGGGCACAGGATTATTCATTCAAACTGCATGATCCGATCCCCGATTGCATATTTAAGCTCAGCTGTCGCTCACTGCGGCGCCGGCGGCCGGGTGATCAGCTGAGCGCAGCGCTCCAATCCCGAGCCGAGTCCCTCCTCCCTGCTCCCTCCCTCCTCTAGTCTACACTACAGTGATGCGTGCCATGCCCCCAGCCAGGCAGGCCAGCGGCTGCGGCTCACTCACTGTTCAATCAATCAGTCTCCCTCCTCCTCGCTCCTCCCCTGCCTGCGGCTGCCTCCCAGTGACCCTGCCTCCTTCTCTCTGATAAGGAAGTCAGGTGACGGTCCACAGTCAGGAAGTGCCATCAGAGAGAGAGGCAGGGAGCTCCTTCACCCGTGGGAGAATTAAAATCATTCTTCTTCACTTCTCTCCAGTCCAGCTCCTCCAGCAGCAGCCAGGCAGCCTGCCAAAGTAGTGCCCTGTGCCCAGCCCAGTGCCCACTATTGTGCCTTGCCTGCAGGCTGCAGTGCAGCAGCAGTGGTTTTTCAACCTGACCAACTAAGACAGTCCTGAGTCCTGAACTGAACTCTGAGAGTCCTGACACCTGTTGTCCTAGATAGTCACTCAAAAGGTATAAATATAAAACATTTGAAGTGTAATGTAACAGTGTTTAAACAGGATTCTGAAATCTGTCAATCATCAGAAAAAACATTATGTTATGTAGCTGACTGACTAACTAGCGATGTTCTGATGTCAGCAGTACATAACAGTGTGTTTTGTAACTCCCTGCCTGCCGCTGCCGCCTCCGTTCTCTTAAAATAAAGACTTATAATATGCTAATGAGCCTCTAGGTGCTATGAGGGCGTTCCTGCAGCACCTAGAGGCTCCGTCTATTCACCCTTTGGCAGTGTTACGCCCATGTCCAGTTGATTGACGTCCGAGTTCTCCTCTTCGTCCCGTAAATCCCGCGCCTGCGCCGTCCCGTTTAGTATTCGGCGCAGGCGCGGGATTTACGGGATGGAGAGGAGAACTCGGACGTCAATCAACTGGACATGGGCGTGCCACTGCCAAAGGGTGAATAGACGGAGCCTCTAGGTGCTGCAGGAACGCCCTCATAGCACCTAGAGGCTCATTAGCATATTATAAGTCTTTATTTTAAGAGAACGGCGGCAGCGGCAGGCAGGGAGTTATGTACTGCCCATCACTAATGTCAGTCAGCTACATAACATAACGTTTTTTCTGATGACAGAAACCCTTTAATAAAAAATATTAATTGATTGGACGACAACTATCAATAAAATGGATTTTGCACTAACATGAAATTTGGATGTCTGTATTGGATGATATGTATTATTGCACATAAATGATGCCCCCACAAAACATGTCACTGGTTACCTGTGGCATTTCTTTATGGGGGCATATTTTAGGTGCAATACTAACAAGTGCCTTGCCCGCCCCGAGCAAGGCACTTGTTATTATTGCACATAAAACATGCCCCCATAAAAAAATGCCACAGGTAACCAGTAACATCTTTTGTGGGGGGCATCTTATATGTGCAATAATACATATCATCCAATACAGACATCCAGTGCTTTTAGGGCCTTGCAGGATCCCCTTCATCAGGCCCAGAAATGCGCTTGTCGTTTCAATGACAACTATCAATAAAATAGATTTGCACTATAGATGTACCGATACCCATACTAATATTGCTGCCGATACAGAGTATTTGAGCGATACCTTCCCCGATATTGGAACTTCCGGTTGGAGGGAGATGTCCCTATGACTGGCAGCGCCAAGGGAGCATACAGCCGACTTCCTTTCCAATCAGGAAGCCAGAAGGTAGGTTATCATCCGCCTCCTGGCTTCCTGATTGGCTAGGAAGCCTGCTTCACTTGTTGTTAGGCAGCCTTGCTTCCCAAACAATCAGCAAGCTGGGCAGTATGTCATGACTCGCGTCCTGGCCTCCTTATTGGTCAGGAAGCTACGTTGCCTACAAAAAAGTGAATCCGGTTTCCTAGCCGACCACGAAGCGGATTGAAATCATGACACGCCACCCCTCTTCTTGCTTGGTCAGGAAGCTAGGTTGCCTATGAAGCTGGTGTTCTTTCACTCGAACGACGTCTTCACGGGAAATCATGAAGCCAGGCGATGGGTTTTGATCCGCCACCCGCCGTCCTGATAGTTATGGTACAAAAGCACCAGTATCGGTACTCGGTATCAGCGAGTACCCGAAAAAAAAATACCGGTACTCGTATTCTATACCAAAAAAATTGTATCGGCTACAATGCACAGATATATCGTCATATCTGCCAATAATGGGAATTTTTTTTGCTTAATGCCGACAGCTAAAGGAGAGCTATGGGGTTAAGGTATTTTTGCATAGTTCTCTTTAGGGTAACGGGAGGACACAAATTAGTGTCCTCCCGTCACCCTAGTCTCATTATACCACGAGCTACAGCCTATGGTTTACTGAGACACCGCAGCTGAAGCGGATCCCGACAATTATGTCTGGAAACGCCTAGCTGCGTGTGTCGTGACTGACAGCTGCCTCTGCCTCAGGTGTTCCAATCCCACAATCGTGGTACCATCATTTAAAGCTGTTATAACGGCAAAGGGTGGAGCCAACCCAATACTGAACCCTGCGGAGTAAGACTGGGATGTCATTAAAGTTCATGTGCATGTAAAGTCCGGCGTCCCAATACGTTTGGTAATATAGTGTATGTGTATATATATGTGTATATATATATATATATATATATATATATATATATATATATATATATATATATATTCTAATAATAATAAACCCGCATCCCACTTGGAGACGCTGGCTCAAGTGGATTCTACAAATTTGGCAGATTGTAAATGGTTCAGACATACACTCCAAGTTAGATTACAACATTTAAAAAGTCATGTATTTTATCAACAGTAATTATATCATGTCTTCAGAGGATGAGCAACAGCCCTGTACTAGTAAAAAAGCTAGGCGGCTTTGCAAGTTTCGGGATGAGTGGCTTGAACATACTGACTTTAAAACATGGCTTGTAAAAGAACAAGGTGATAATACATTGGGAAGATGCCGTGTGTGTCGCATTACATTCAATGTGACATATGATGGACTTAAAGCTGTTAAAGCTCACCAAAATTCAGACCATCATAAGCAAGCTATCCATGCTCAGAAAACATCAGATACTCTGCAAAAGTTTTTTGTCAAAGTCAACACAGAGGAAGAAGACAAAGTCCTTGCTGCTGAAATCAGCCTAATCTATCACGGGGTTACACATCATCATAGCTATTTGTCTCAGGTGAGTTATTTTATGATTGCTATAATTCAACCTTTTCCTAGTAGTAGTAATTGCCTTTTTATTACTATATTTTGTTTTACTTGTTTTTTAGGACTGTGGGAATAAACTTTATTCGAAAGTTTTTCCAGACTCTCAGATTGCCAGGAAAATGCATTGTGGAAGAACAAAATGTGAAGCAATTGTCCAAAATGTTTTAGCCTCTTCTTCAGTTGAATCCGTCATAAAGCAGACTCAATGTGGAAAACCTTTTTCAATTTCGCTTGATGCTTCAAACAAAGGCAACACCAAATATTTTCCACTTTCAGTGACCTATTTTACAGTGGATAAGGGAGTTCAGAAAAGAGTGCTGGATTTTTATCAGGATGCCGAGGAAACATCTGATGCAATGTCTGCTCATTTCAGCTTGATCTCAAACAAGTTATTTCTTATGGTGCAGACAATGCATCTGTGAACTATGGTATCCATCACTCCGTGTATACCAACCTAAGGTCAGAAAATTCTTACCTTTTGGCTGCAGGATGCAACTGCCATCTGTTGCATAATACTGCAAAACATGGATGCAAAAGGTTGACGCTAGATGTGGAAGCCTTCATAATTAAGGTTTACAATGAGTTCGCCTGCAGTGCTAAGCATGTCAAAGAACTAAAGTCATGCTTTGAATTTCTTGATATGGGATATCAAAAACTTTTACGCAATGTACCAACACGATGGCTATCGTTATTTACGGCTTTGGATCGGTTGTTGAAGAATTGGCCAGCTGTGAAGATGTACTTTATTAAAAAGGGAGAAGAGAACTGTCCACGTCTCATTTGGGATTTTATCAAGTCTCAGGAACATGGTCTTAATCCAGAATCGGAACTCACAATCCATGAATGTTTCCTTTTTTTTTTTCACAATTTTATGAATGTATTTCAACTTGCCATTTTAAAACTGGAGAGTGATACTATGCAGTCGACTGAAATCTTTCATATTCTTGATGAAGTTCTTAACAATCTCAAGTCGCGGATAGCAGAGAATTTTTTTGGCTTCAGAGTAAACCAGGCACTGAAGAATCTTCCACCAAGTTCACAAGAGGCATTAAAAAAAAATGCTTTGGAAGTTTACAACTCAAGTATATTATATCTGGAGAAGCGATTTTAATTTTGGATCAGATTCCTATTTTAAAAAAATCGCCATTATTAGTCTAAAACCTAAAGAGACTTTTACATTCAACAGTGTATGTGAACATCAGAAGATGTTTAACATACAGTTGTGTTCAAAATTATTCAACCCCCACTGAAATTGAGTGTTTTGGCCAATTTGACATTGATTTTGATCATTTCAGTCATCTTGTTTACAATTAAATCAAAGAGGCACTTGTAAGTCAGACAAATATAACATAACATTTATAATAAAATAACCACAAATGTCTTTTCTGTGCTCACATCATTATCAGTTTTATTCAACCCCCAAGTGACATTCAATCTTAGTACTTAGTACAACATCCTTTTCCAGTTATAACAGCTTTTAAACGTGAAGCATAGCTTGACACAAGTGTCTTGCAGCGATCTACGGGTATCTTTGCCCATTCTTCATCCAGTTCAGTCACATTCTTAGGCTTGCACGCTGCAACTGCTTTCTTTAAGTCCCACCAGAGGTTCTCAATCGGATTTAAGTCTGGTGACTGCGATGGCCACTTCAAAATGTTCCAGCCTTTAATCTGCAACCATGCTCTAGTGGACTTGGAGGTATGCTTGGGATCATTGTCCTGTTGAAAGGTCCAACGTTTCCCAAGCCTCAGGTTTGTTACAGACTGCATCACATTTTCATCCAATATCTCCTGGTACTGAAGAGAATTCATGGTACCTTGCACAACCTTGCACACGCTGAAGCTTCCCTGTACCTGTAGAAGCAAAACAGCCCCAAAGCATTATTGACCCCCCGCCATGCTTCACAGTAGGCAAGGTGTTATTTTCTTCATAGCCCTTGTTCTTCCTCCTCCAAACATAGCGTTGATCCATGGGCCCAAACAGTTCTAATTTTGTTTCATCAGTCCACAGAACACTTTTGTGGTTTGTCCACATGACTTTTGGCATACTGCAGTCGACTCTTCTTATTCTTTGGAGACAGGGAAGACAGCTTGATCTCAAACAAGTTATTTCTTATGGTGCAGACAATGCATCTGTGAACTATGGTATCCATCACTCCGTGTATACCAACCTAAGGTCAGAAAATTCTTACCTTTTGGCTGCAGGATGCAACTGCCATCTGTTGCATAATACTGCAAAACATGGATGCAAAAGGTTGACGCTAGATGTGGAAGCCTTCATAATTAAGGTTTACAATGAGTTCGCCTGCAGTGCTAAGCATGTCAAAGAACTAAAGTCATGCTTTGAATTTCTTGATATGGGATATCAAAAACTTTTACGCAATGTACCAACACGATGGCTATCGTTATTTACGGCTTTGGATCGGTTGTTGAAGAATTGGCCAGCTGTGAAGATGTACTTTATTAAAAAGGGAGAAGAGAACTGTCCACGTCTCATTTGGGATTTTATCAAGTCTCAGGAACATGGTCTTAATCCAGAATCGGAACTCACAATCCATGAATGTTTCCTTTTTTTTTTTCACAATTTTATGAATGTATTTCAACTTGCCATTTTAAAACTGGAGAGTGATACTATGCAGTCGACTGAAATCTTTCATATTCTTGATGAAGTTCTTAACAATCTCAAGTCGCGGATAGCAGAGAATTTTTTTGGCTTCAGAGTAAACCAGGCACTGAAGAATCTTCCACCAAGTTCACAAGAGGCATTAAAAAAAAATGCTTTGGAAGTTTACAACTCAAGTATATTATATCTGGAGAAGCGATTTTAATTTTGGATCAGATTCCTATTTTAAAAAAATCGCCATTATTAGTCTAAAACCTAAAGAGACTTTTACATTCAACAGTGTATGTGAACATCAGAAGATGTTTAACATACAGTTGTGTTCAAAATTATTCAACCCCCACTGAAATTGAGTGTTTTGGCCAATTTGACATTGATTTTGATCATTTCAGTCATCTTGTTTACAATTAAATCAAAGAGGCACTTGTAAGTCAGACAAATATAACATAACATTTATAATAAAATAACCACAAATGTCTTTTCTGTGCTCACATCATTATCAGTTTTATTCAACCCCCAAGTGACATTCAATCTTAGTACTTAGTACAACATCCTTTTCCAGTTATAACAGCTTTTAAACGTGAAGCATAGCTTGACACAAGTGTCTTGCAGCGATCTACGGGTATCTTTGCCCATTCTTCATCCAGTTCAGTCACATTCTTAGGCTTGCACGCTGCAACTGCTTTCTTTAAGTCCCACCAGAGGTTCTCAATCGGATTTAAGTCTGGTGACTGCGATGGCCACTTCAAAATGTTCCAGCCTTTAATCTGCAACCATGCTCTAGTGGACTTGGAGGTATGCTTGGGATCATTGTCCTGTTGAAAGGTCCAACGTTTCCCAAGCCTCAGGTTTGTTACAGACTGCATCACATTTTCATCCAATATCTCCTGGTACTGAAGAGAATTCATGGTACCTTGCACAACCTTGCACACGCTGAAGCTTCCCTGTACCTGTAGAAGCAAAACAGCCCCAAAGCATTATTGACCCCCCGCCATGCTTCACAGTAGGCAAGGTGTTATTTTCTTCATAGCCCTTGTTCTTCCTCCTCCAAACATAGCGTTGATCCATGGGCCCAAACAGTTCTAATTTTGTTTCATCAGTCCACAGAACACTTTTGTGGTTTGTCCACATGACTTTTGGCATACTGCAGTCGACTCTTCTTATTCTTTGGAGACAGCAAGGGGGTGCGCCTGGGAGTTCTGGCATGGAGGCCTTCATTACGCAGTGTGCGCCTTATTGTCTGAGCTGAAAATTCAGAACCCACATCTGACAAATCTTTTTTCAGTTCCTCAGCAGTCATACAGGGACTTTTCTCTACTTTGCGCTTCAGGTAGCACACAGCAGTCGAAGACAGCATCTTCTTTCTGCCACGACCAGGTAGAATTCAACAACACCCTTTGCCTTGAATTTGTGAATGATGCTTCCTATGGTGTCTCTTGGTATGTTTAACATCTTTGCAATCTTCTTATAGCCATTGCCCTTCCTGTGAAGAGAAATCACCTCTTCTCTTGTCTTCCTGGACCATTCTCTTGACTTCACCATGTTTGTAAACACACCAGAAAATGTCTAGAAGGAGCTGAGTATCACAGTCCTTTTAAATCTGCCTAATTGGTGCTTATTATGCTTGATTGCTGCTCCTTGACATCCACAGGTGTTTTCAATACCTGATCGAAAACACTTGAATGAACCTCTGTTCTTAAGAGTGGTAGTCTTTAAGGGGTTGAGTAATTGTTTCAATGAAGAAATCACAAAAAAACATTTAATACTGTATTACAAAAGCAATTGATGTCATTTTAGTTGCATTTGGTTCTTTAAAAAGTCCTTGTAAGATTTCATTCTGAACACAATTACAAATGTACACTAAATTCCCTAAAACCCTTTACAGCATTGGGGGTTGAATAATTTGGAACACAACTGTAGATGTTGATGGTGATGAACTGTTCAGTGAGTTCACCATTCTTAAAAAAAATTGTGCACTTATTGGATCCTGATGAAGAACATTCTGTTGACCAAAGATGGGTAAAATTCTTTGAGAAATACTCTGCACCCAATCTTCAAAAAATAGTGGAATGCGTTTTGGCGATTTCGGTAAGCAATGCATTTGTGGAGCGTGTCTTCAGTGTTATGCAAAACCTTTGGAGTGATGAACGAAACCGGATGTCCTCTGATTTGGTCAAAGCGGAAATCTGCATAAAATTCAACTTTGACATGTCTTGCATGGAAATGTATGACTTTGTTGTGAATAACAAACAACTTCTGAAAGCTGCAAAGTCCAAATCAAAGTACATATGGAAGAAGAAATATAGTGTAAGTGTTTTATTTTAATTATATTTTGATGTGTAGAGTTTTATTTTACTAGAGCATATGTATAATTTCATCATATCCTTTTTTTTGGGGGATAATAAGACATTTATTTATATTTCTTTTCAATTTACTTAGGGATCCAGGAGTGGAAACACTAAGACTGAGGACGACCAGGACTTCTCTTGCTGTAGTAATCTGTTACATGTCTATTGTTTGAATTGTTTAATGGGCACTTTATTTTTTACTTAAACTAAAAAATTTTTTATTTTTTAAGGCAATGTGTTATTTGGTTAATATTTTGAAAACCAAGGTTTTATTTATCAACCCGGGATGGGTTGTCATTTGTTATTTTAATACCGTATTTAAAAAGCACTTTATTTAGAATTTATTACTACTGGATGTAGTATTTTTGTAATGAGGATTGTTATATACCAAGTACCCTTTGTTTCTTAAGATTTAAAAAGTTTTAAAACTATTTAAAACTTTTAAACTATTTTATCTTAGAATGTAACCTGGGTTACTCTTTTATTTAAAATGTATAATTTATTGTTGCATTTCAAGGTTCAGAAATAAAACAAATCTGTTACTAATTTGTTTGATTGCCTTCTGTTTCTATTTTATAAAACTCTAAAAGATACAGTTGTATGTAACCAAATTCTGAGGAGAAAAAGTTTACTTTTTACTCCTTACATACAATATATTTCCTTTTTGTATAGGTAATAACATTTCCTATTTAAAGAGTCCGTCAAAGCACAAATATTGTATTTTTTAAGTACAAAATTTGGAAAGTTGTGATTAACTCCATATGTATTGTGATACCTTGTGATACCTACAATATTATTTCATTACAAAATATGTGCATAGTGTATACTTACAAAAAAATATACATACCAAAAAATCGCGAGGTGCTAAAGTGTTCGGGTTTGGCTTGAAGAAAAGGTGGCAACCCTACTATAATCCTAGATGTGCACTATATGAAACAGATGTTTTTTTTCCACCCCAGTATGCCCCAGTATGAGAAAGCCGAATTATTGCCTAAATTTCACAGTAACTTATGCACGTCTAATCGCAAATGTGCAGTATGTCAGAGGGTTTTTTAACCCTAGTAAGCAAAAAGCCGTATTTGTGGCCTAAATTTCACAGTCACTTATGCACGTCTAATCCCAGATGTGCAGTATATCAGAGGGTTTTTTAACCCCAGTGAGCAAAAAGCAGTATTTCTGCCCTAAATGTGACACTCACTTATGCACCTATAATCCTAGATGTGCACTATATGAAACAGATGTGTTTTTTCACCCCAGTAAGCAAAAAGTAGCATTTGTGACCTAAATTTCACAGTCACTTATGCACGTCTAATCCCAGATGTACAGTATATGAAACAGAGGGGTTTGTTTCACCCAGTATGCCCCAGTATGCCAAAGCTGTATTTCTGGCCTAAATATGACACTCACTTATGCACCTATAATCCTAGATGTGCACTATATGAAACAGATATTTTTCACCCCAGTATGCCCCAGTATGAGAAAGCCGTATTTGTGGCCTAAATTGCACAGTCACTTATGCACGTCTAATCCCAGATGTGCAGTATATCAGAGGGTTTTTTAACCCAAGTAAGCAAAAAGCCGTATTTGTGGCCTAAATTTCACAGTCACTTATGCACGTCTAATCCCAGATGTGCAGTATATCAGAGGGTTTTTTAACCCCAGTAAGCAAAAAGCAGTATTTCTGGCCTAAATGTGACACTCACTTATGCATCTATAATCCTAGATTTGCACTATATGAAACAGATGTTTTTTTTTTCACCCCAGTATGCCCCAGTAAGCAAAAAGCCATATTTTTGGCCTAAATTTCACAGTCACTTATGCATGTCTAATCCCAGATGTGCAGTATATCAGAGGGTTTTTTAACCCCAGTAAGCAAAAAGCTGTATTTCTGAATGTAACACTCAATTATGCACCTATAATCCTAGATGTGCACTATATAAAACAGATGTTTTTTTTTCGCCCCAGTATGCCCCAGTATGAGAAAGCCGTATTTCTGGCCTAAATTTCACAGTCACTTATGCAGCGATAATCCTAGATGTGCACTATATGAAAAAAAAGTTTTTTTTAACCCCAGTGTCTCAAAGCAGTATTTCTGGACTTGCAGACATGCAGATATCCTGTGCTGGTGCACTATCGTTGTATAAAATGGCTGCCGATTATATATTGATATTGACTAACTGAAGGAAAAAAAGTTTGTTTTCAGTAGTAGTTGGCCCAGGGCAGGCTTAAAACAATTGTGCACTGCACCCACAAAACACATTTGCTGCAGGTCGCTGAGTAAAGAAGCAGTTATTCAGAAGTTTTCTCCCTGATCTCTCCCTCACAGCAGCTGCAGCCTATGCCTACATTAATCCGAGCAGAGTGACGGGCGGCGCTACGTGACTCCAGCTTAAATAGAGACTGAGTCACATGCTGCAGTTGGCCAATCACAGCCATGCCAATAGTAGGCATGGCTGTGATGGCCTTTTGTGGCAAGTAGTATGACGCTTGTTGATTGGCTGCTTTGCAGCCTTTCAAAAAGCGCCATAAAAATCGCCGAACACCGAACCCGAACCCGAACTTTTACGTAAATGTTCGGGTCCGGGTGCCGAAAAACCTAAAGTTCGATACGAACCCGAACTTTACAGTTCGGGTTTGCTCAACTCTACCCAAGAGTTATAGTTTGGCCTGTATTTCTTCTCTTGTACTTTGGATAGCCATTGCTGTTAGCAATAGATTTTTTGGGGAATTCCTTCAGAAAATCTTTACAGCATTTCTCATAGATGGAGAATTAGGATTGAGTGCTCCACATGGTCCATGAATCATAGGCTTTGTTACAATTGCATGTAAGAGAGGAGTGATTTCTATGTTAGGAATTTCAGCAGAGACAATTTTATCTATAAGTTCTTCATTTTTTTGGTTTACAGCTTTCTTTAAGAATGAGAAGTATGTGAGCATGTGGTAAATATCTATTTTTGAAATTCTATCACATAGACTATTGATTTTGGGACTCCAGAAATATGTTTTTTACTGATGTCGTCAATTAGAGCTTTAAGTTTTAGATGAAACACTCTTGCAACTAAATGTGGTTGTCCATCAACAGTTTGTCCATGTTGTAGGTTATGTACAATCTCTTCCCATTTGGGATTGCATGTCATTGTAATAAAAAGATCTGGTTTTCCATATTTTATGACAATTGCCATAGCATCTTGATAATTTTATTGCATGTTTCTGGGGCTCCCGGCAAATGAAGAAGGCAAAATATACATTTTTCCAGGACTCAGGTCTGCTTCATTAAGCAAATGATCCATCAATCCAGAGTATTTTTCAACACGCAATTTAGGCTGATTTTGACGTATATATTTGAGTCTGTTGGCTTATGTTTTTACATATGCATCAACTACAGTATATATTGCTGTGTAAGGCGGCCTGCATTTAAGAAAGGGCTAAAAACCTCTCTAACGGAAAGACGGTAACCATAGTATTGCATTTGAGTGACTCTAACTCTAGGATTATGTGACTGGTTTGCTAAAGTTAATAAAGCTTGTGGTCTGTTTTGAAATGGTATGTCAATTCCCAGCTTTGATCCCCATATGGGAATAACAATGGATAAACCATGGGTTTCAAATTACAATTCCCACATGGTTAACACTCCTTTTTTCTGAGATTTCTGAGTTTGGTTATCTAATCTAAGCAAACACCTTCAATTGCTTTTCACTGGCTTTTGTCTCAAGATAACTCAAATTTCTTAACTCATTTCATTAACAGCGGGAGTGCTAACCATGGTACATCTGTAGGTTCAAGGACACTAATTCTTTGTGTTTTTTATTTTTTATTTGTACAATCTTCACTTGGTTGGCAGTGTATAAGAAGATCTCTTTCAAGTGGTGGTTCTCCATCATCATTTTGGAAAAAAAAAGCAACCTCATTATATTTTAGTGTGTTATAGCGCCTATGGTCATTTTTGCGATTTTGTACTATTGTCATGGACACTTCCATAACCACTTCCCATCCGGGCCATTTACCCCCTTCCTGACCGGGCTTATTTTTGCAAATCTGACGTGTCATTTTATGTGGTAATAACTTTGGAACGCTTTTACTTATCCAAGCCATTCTAAGAGTGTTTTCTCGTGACACATTGCACTTAATGACGGTGGTAAATTTGAGTCGATATGTTTCACCTTTATTTATGAAATAATCCAAAATAATCCATTGTTTTTCGTGAGAAATTCCAAATAAGTTTGATGTGTCACATGACCCTCTTCCTATTGAAAAAACAAAAGTTGGATTCAAAATGGCCGACTTCAAAATGGCCACCATGGTCACCACCCATCTTGAAAAGTTTTCCCCCCTCACATATACTAATGTGCCACAAACAGGAAGTTAATATCACCAACCATTCCCATTTTATTAAGGTGTATCCATATAAATGGCCCACCCTGTACATACAATGAATATAGTTAATAGACAAGATAATTAGATAGTAGAAAGGCCCAGAAATGAATGGCAAGGTGAATAACCATGACTCTTCAAAGACAAAAGGAGGATGAAAGAGCTGCTGCTAAACCCCGCCAGTCCTGCTGCCCTCTGGATTGGAGGAATCAGCACACGGCATGGCAGGCTGTGTTACCGCAGTGTTCTTCTCCAGACTCGATGTGCCCGATATGGAAACAGAGAACAGACCGATGTGGGTGGCGTGTAGAGCGCTGTGTGCCGATTGGTATCTGAGAGGTCTACTTTCCAATATGATTTATGTATGGAGGGCAGTGTCTAGAGATCACACAGATGAATAAGGGTTACACTATACTAGGGCTAAAACGATTAATTAATTAATTAATTGAATCGAGTTATTCAACACAAAAAGTCAATGTGGTAAAGTTCACTTGCCATTTAAGATACAATGTTGCTACTAATGTTTATGCATTACTGTTATAGCGACCATTATTCAAACGTGCTTAATGTGTAGTGTATATATATAAATATTTCAACAATTAGTTAAATTAATAAATAAATAAATAAGAGGTTTAATAAATTAATGAAAAAAATATAAATAAACTGAAAGATTTAAAAATAAAATAAAATTGGTTGCCAAAATAATATGTAAATTCAACAATAGAGAAATATATAAATAAAGTCATAAATAAATAAATACATAAATAAATTCATCAATAAATACATAAATAAATTCATCAATACAGAAATATCAAAATAAAGTTATCAATGAATAAATATATTTAAAAAATTATCCAAAAATGAATAATTAAATAAATAAAATCATTAATAAATACATAAATTCATCAATACATTAAAATATAAATCAAGTTATCAATATATAAAAAATGTAATCCATAAATAAATAATTAAAATCATTAAGAAATATATACAGAAGTTAAAAAACAACGAAGTTTGGAAGGGAGAGCCAAGCAGAGGGATTGACAAGGGACTCTTCAGCGCCCGGAACCGATGGCGGGGCCAAGAAGTCGCTGCCGATCCAGGACTCACTCCGGATGACATTTGAAGCGATAGAGGAGGGTGCAGAGGAAGCAGAGGTCTGGCTGCTGGTAACAGTACCTCTAGGAGAGGGAATGGGGGAGTGGGAATGCATTGTTAGAAGGGGTTAGGGTGTCTGCAGGACAGTGGCAGTAGCTGCTGTCCCCTCCGCACTGCTGCTGGCGCTGCTATGACCACCCTGCATCTGTTCCCACTCCTGCCAATGGTTGACTCTCAGGTGCTAAGTAGGGGCACTTGTACACAGCCGAGCAACAGACCTCCCTCTCCTCACCCTGGCATGGCATGGCACAGATGGCAATTGTCACATCGTCTGCTGCCATGGTGAAGTAATCCCAAACAGGCAACTTACACACAGACCTCCTGCCGCCTCCTGCTGCCATTACCAGTGGAGCCCCTGCCACTGGGTTCCCTGGTGACCTGGCGCACCGTTTGCCTCAGGTGCCTACCTTCCTCATCAGTGCTGCTGTAACCTGACAAGGAAGGTGACACCCATTCAAAATCACCCTCTTCATCGCCTGTAATGTCAGACCCAAGGTTGACCAGTGGTTGACTAAGGGGAACAGCAGACATGTAGGCCCTGACCTGGCTCCGCAGTCCCCTCGCTGATGCCTGGGTCTGACTAGGTGCGGGGATTCTGTGGCTGAAACCACCCACACCAGTTGGAAGGGATGTCACTGGTGTACTGACGGGTGGTACCCCCTCCTGCTCCTCCATCCCTTCCAAAAGGTCCTGACCATATGGACTAAACTCGAGCTCACTCTCCTGCATTACCACCTCCAAGATGTCTCTCTCACTGTCGCTGTCAAATAGCATTAGGGTCGATTCTTGGGGGCTGGTGGCTGGTCCTGTAGGAGGTGGAGAGCTGCTGCTGCTCAGAGCCGGGGCAGAGGGGTCTGTGCCACTGGCTTGGGTCACGACTGACACCACTGCCTTGGCATCCTGAGATGAAATGGGGCGGGTGCCACGCCCAAAAAAATCATGGATCAGGCGAACGCCCCTGCCACCTGCGCCCGCCCCTCCGTGGGTAGAGGAGCGGCCCCGTGCTGGCAGCCGTCCAGCACTGGAACCAACTCCCCTGTAGCCTGTGATAATGCTCTCTGCCTTGCTAAACACACGTTCACACTATACACTGGCTGCAGGGCAGGTCAGCAACTCCAAGGCTGACAAAGCATTTCCACATTTTGGCCTTGCAAACCCTGCCTTCTCAGGTGCTGGCGGTGCCCCAGCTGCATTGGCGACCTCTTCCTCCTCCTCTGCCTTTGCCTTGTGCTTCCACTGTGCCCCTGCTGTCAGGTGGGAATGCCATCATCAGCGTGCGCTTGTAGTAGCGCATCTTCAGATCAGTAACAGATGTTTTCACTAAATTAAGTTCCCTGTCAGCAATGCAGAGCAGGGGTTCATTCACGGCAAAAGGGGGTTCATGTCACCCAGCAATAGAACAGAGGATTTTGAGAGAACGAGGCCCCTGTCACCCAGGCACAGCAGGGGTTCATTCACGGCAAAAGGGGGTTCATGTCATCCAGCAATAGAACTGAGGATTTTGAGAGATTTAGGCCCCTGTCACCCAGGAACAGCAGGGGTTCATTCACGGCAAAAGGTGGTTCATGTCACCCAGCAATAGAACAGAGGATTGTGAGAGATTTAGGCCCCTGTCACCCAGGCACAGCAGGGGTTCATTCACGGCAACAGGGGGTTCTTGTCACCAAGCAATAGAACAGAGGATTTTGAGAGATTTAGGCCCCTGTCACCCAGGCACAGCAGGGGTTCATTCATGGCAAAAGGGGGTTCATGTCACCCAGCAATAGAACTGAGGATTTTGAGAGATTTAGGCCCCTGTCACACAGGCACAGCAGGGGTTCATTCATGGCAAAAGGGGGTTCATGTCACCCAGCAATAGAACAGAAGATTTTGAGAGATTTAGGCCCCTGTCACCCAGGCACAGCAGGGGTTCATTCATGGCAAAAGGGGATTCATGTCACCCAGCAATAGAACAGAGGATTTTGAGAGGTTTAGACCCCTGTCACCCAGGCACAGCAGGGTTTCATTCACGGCAAAAGGTGGTTCATGTTACCCAACAATAGAACAGAGGATTTTGAGAGATTTAGGCCCCTGTCACCCAGGCACAGCATGTGTTCATTCATGGCAAAAGGGGGTTCATGTCACACAGCAATAAAACAGAGGATTGTGAGAGATTTAGGCCCCTGTCACCCAGGCACAGCAGGTGTTCATTCAGGGCAAAAGGGGGTTCATGTCACCCAGCAATAGAACAGAGGATTTTGAGAGAACGAGGCCCCTGTCACCCAGGCACAGCAGGGGTTCATTCAAGGCAAAAGGGGGTTCATGTCATCCAGCAATAGAACTGAGGATTTTGAGAGATTTAGGCCACTGTCAAGCAGGAACAGCAGGGGTTCATTCACGGCAAAAGGGGGTTCATGTTACCGAGCAATAGAACAGAGAATTTTGAGAGATTTAGGCCCCTGTCACCAAGGCATAGCAGGGGTTCATTCACGGCAAAAGGAGGTTCATGTCACCCAGCAATAGAACAGAGGATTGTGAGAGATTTAGGCCCCTGTCACCCAGGCACAGCAGGGGTTCATTCACGGCAACAGGGGGTTCTTGTCACCAAGCAATAGAACAGAGGATTTTGAGAGATTTAGGCCCCTGTCACCCAGGCACAGCAGGGGTTCATTCATGGCAAAAGGGGGTTCATGTCACCCAGCAATAGAACTGAGGATTTTGAGAGATTTAGGCCCTTGTCACCCAGGCACAGCAGGGGTTCATTCACGGCAAAAGGGGGTTTATGTCACCCAGCAATAAAACAGAGGATTTTGAGAGATTTAGGCCCCTGTCACCCAGGCACAGCAGGGTTTCAGTCACGGCAAAAGGTGGTTCATGTTACCCAACAATAGAACAGAGGATTTTGAGAGATTTAGGCCCCTGTCACCCAGGCACAGCAGGGAATCATTCATGGCAAAAGGGGGTTCATGTCACACAGCAATAAAACAGGATTGTGAGAGATTTAGGCCCCTGTCACCCAGGCACAGCAGGGGTTCATTCACGGCAAAAGGTGGTTCATGTCACCCAACAATAGAACAGAGGATTTTGAGAGATTTAGGCCCCTGTCACCCAGGCACAGCAGGGGTTCATTCATGGCAAAAGGGGGTTCATGTCACACAGCAATAAAACAGAGGATTGTGCGAGATTTAGGCCCCTGTCACCCAAGCACAGCAGGGGTTCATTCACGGCAATAGGGGGTTGATGTCCACTAGCAATAGAACAGAGGATTTTGAGAATTTTAGGCCCCTGTCACCCAGGCACAGCAGGGGTTTATTCATGGAAAAAGGGGGTTCATGTTACCCAGCAATAGAACGGAGGATTTTGAGAGATTTAGGCCCCTGTCACCCAGGCACAGCAGGGGTTCATTCATGGCAAAAGGTGGTTCATGTCACTTAGCAATAGAACGGAGGATTTTGAGAGATTTAGGCCCCTGTCACCCAGGCACAGCAGGGGTTCATTCACGGCAAAAGGAGGAGGAGGAGCTGTGTTTCTACCTCTGTGCTGCACTCTGTGAGAGGATCCAGAGCCTGACATCGTGTGCTGGGGGATACGCTGCCCTTTCCCCAGGGGGTGGCGTGTTCTCCAGGTATGGATCCTCGAGCCCCTGACTGCCGCCGTTTATCTACACGTGCCGGCAGCCATAGTGGAACCCCGCGTGCGGCAGGAAGACCCCCTGAAACTGGAGACTTACCTCCTGATTCTCCAGCATCAAGAAACAGCGGCAATGTGACATCGGCGGCCAGTGGAAAGCCTCAGAGAACCCCGCAGCGTGCGGCTGCAAAGCAGGGAACAGGTGACAGCCCCGCTCAGACTGCGGGCAGGAGAGGAGCAGCAACCAGGAGCAGCAGAGATCCACTGCAGGAATCCCTGTGGGACTCCAGCAATGCACCGGGCGGGGTCAGGAGAGGTCCTGGGAGGAAAACAAGCCTAGGATCCTCTCTGAGCTCCTCTTCAGAGCAGATAACTCTGCACCCAGGAAAGCTGGATGAAAAAGAAAGGCCCGCTGCTGAGCAGGCAGCGGGTGAGCAGAGAGCAGAGTCGGCGAGTCAGGTTGCTGAACAAGCAGCCTGCAAAGTCTCTGGACCAGGAAAAGCTGCAGGAATGGAGCCTGGAACCCCAAAGGGTGAGGTATGTGAAGCTGGGAGTAGTGTTTCTGTGCCTCAGCCCAGAAGGGGTGCTTCAGGTGTAACTAGCAGTGACTTAGCTCCTGGTGTGGTTGCTGGTGTTTCTGGCTCTTCTCCTGGTATCTTCTCTGGTGTACAAGCTGGAGAGGCCAGGAGACTGTTTAATTGGGGTGTTATGAGCCCCACTGAAACCCCCTCATTATACTCATCAAGGGTGGCGTATTTTTTAAACCAGTATGAGGAGGTAAAGAAGCAATTAAAACAACTTAAATTGCAGTATAAGAATGTGAAAGTTCAGGACAACATGTTACCAAGAAGTAAAAAAGCGGTCCTCTCCTCCAGGCTGGAGAAGCTGGAGGAGGAGATTGCGACTTTGGAGGAAAAGAGGGCCTCTATAGTGAAAAATGGAGGGCCGTTTATGGAAAAATTTAAAAATGACTGTCGGTTTGAAAGCATGTCTGGCTCCAGTCCGTTAGGGCTGCGGTCTGGAAGCCAGAGGAAGGTGAAGGAGTTGGCGGTGGAATCAGAGGTGGACTCATTACCGGGTGGCCAAGGGGACCCCTCTGAACCAGTTATGTCATCCTCTGGGGATGAAGGCAGGTCTGGGGGGAGACTAATGGTGGAGATCAGGCAGCTGGAATCCCCAGTGGGCAAATTGTATTTCGGTGACGAGGAGGTCCCGGAGGACGAGGTGGTAAAAGAAAAGAAAAAGAAGATCATAAAAGAAGAAGTATTACGTTTTGTGCCTTCTGAACCCATTGCTGAGCCCAGCCCGGTTCCTGTAGTGGAATCAGGCCAAACAGCACGGGAGAATGAATCTGAGATGGTGGCAGAAGGTGTCCCCCTTTCCTGCAGTGGAAAGGAGAACACAGGAGCAGACAGGGTTAAAACCCCTGACAGTGTTGCGGACAAGGTGAAGGATGGAATGGCTGCGGACAAGGCTCAGAAAAAGGCATTAGAAACATAGAAACATAGAATGTGTCGGCAGATAAGAACCATTTGGCCCATCTAGTCTGCCCAATATATCTGAATACTATGGATAGCCCCTGGCCCTATCTTATATGAAGGATAGCCATATGCCTATCCCATGCATGCTTAAACCCCTTCACTGTATTTGCAGCTACCACTTCTGCAGGAAGGCTATTCCATGCATCCACTACTCTCTCAGTAAAGTAATACTTCCTTATATTACTTTTAAACCTTTGCCCCTCTAATTTAAAACTGTGTCCTCTTGTGGTAGTTTTTCTTCTTTTAAATATGCTCTCTTCCTTTACCGAGTTGATTCCCTTTATGTATTTAAAAGTTTCTATCATATCCCCTCTGTCTCTTCTTTCTTCCAAGCTATACATATTAAGGTCCTTTAACCTTTCCTGGTAAGTTTTATCCTGCAATCCATGTACTAGTTTAGTAGCTCTTCTCTGAACTCTCTCTAGAGTATCTATATCCTTCTGGAGATATGGCCTCCAGTACTGCGCACAATACTCCAAGTGAGGTCTCACCAGTGTTCTGTACAGCGGCATAAGCACTTCACTCTTTCTACTGCTTATACCTCTCCCTATACATCCAAGCATTCTGCTGGCATTTCGTGCTGCTCTATTACAGGGCCAGGGCAAAATCTGGAAGGTTTATAAAGACACCAGTAAAGAAACCAGTAAAGAAACCATTAAAGTCTGTGGAGGTTGCAGAATCTTCAGGGACTGTGCGGGCTGCAGAGAGGGTGAGGGGTGTGGAGGATAAGAGGTCCTCTGCAGTTCCTGAAATGGGGGGCCCTTCAAACCCTGCCCCCAATGACGCCAGTACTTCTCTAGGGAACCCGACCAGTCTGAGGGGAGTGAAGAGCGATGGGATTGTAAGCAAGGTAAAAGATGTTGCGAGTGGTAACTTAGGAAGAGACGCAAATGAGAGTATGAATGAGAGTATGAATGAGAGTATGAATGAGGACATTGTTATAAATAAGGATGGAAATAGTGAAATGAATGGCGAGGCAAATGAAGATATAACTGGTGAGAGTATGAACGAGGAATTGGTAGCTGCTTATGCAGCAGATACGGAAGTCGAGGAGGAAGAGGCTGAGGAAGAGGCTGACGGGAGGAGGCAGGTTGCAAGGGAAGCAGGGGATTGTGTAAGTCCAAATAGGAGATCATATGCTAGTGTGGCTGCAGGTGACTCTTTGCCCAGGGAATCAGGTAATGGTAACTTGCAACGGCGCCTCTTGGAGGCTTTGAGGAAGGGGAAAGAGACTTCCATGCAGGTGGAGGGTGAACCGGTTAACCTGTCTTTTTGGACAGAGAGACATGGTCTGAGAACCTTCCGAGAGGAAAGAGCGGGAGAGACAGTTTGGTCTCTCCCTACATCCGGGGGGAGCCGTAGGAATGTGGCCCGTCTCTCTTGGAGGAGTGAAGAAGCAACGCCTTCTAGGAAAGACGTTGTAGAGCTTCTCCTGGGGATGGGCTTTGTGGCAAATGACATCTTTGCCCTAATCCATCCCTACGGCACCAAGAGTTTTGATGTTAGTTTTGTTAGACCAGAGACGCTTGAGCTCTTCTGGTCTAAATATGAACTGGCAAAGAACACCCCGGCCTGGCGGGGATTTTCTGTCCAGGCTATAACCCGCCAGACGATGGTCAAGAAAGTGACGGTATTAACCTGTAACGAATCACTTTCTAGCGTGGACATTATGACATGGCTCAGTCGTTATGGCGAGGTTGGACAATTCCCCGCCAAAGTTTTGGATGATCACGGCATCTGGTCAGGTGCCTGGACCTTCAGCGTAAAGCTGAGGGCACAGGGCAACTCAGTTGCTCATATCCCCTCCTCTGCTTTCTTGGGTAGAGATAGAATTATGGTTTTCTATCAGGGACAGCCGAAGGTCTGCTATAGGTGTGGTAGTCCCACCCACTTTAGCGCACAATGCGACGTTCGCAAGTGTGCAAAGTGTGGGGACATTGGCCATCTTGCCGCATCCTGTAGACGGATTCGGTGTAACCTGTGCGGGGACCTGGGTCATCCCTTCAGTCGTTGTCCGCTTGCCTTTTCCAACAAGGCTCAGGGCCGGGCCCGGACTCAAGCGGATGCTAGCCATGAAGCTGGGTCTGTTGTTGAAGAAGGGCCTGCTGCCGGGACTGGGCCAGTTGGTGAAGGGACGAGTGCCGGTGATACCAGCACTGGAAGAAGCAGACAGGGTACAGTTAAGAACTTAAGGCCTTCCAAGATTAAACGGCAAGAAAAACGACGTAGAGATAGGGAGCAGGCGGCAGCTGGTCCCTTGGTTGATCCTCTGGCAGGCCTTTTGGCTGGGGATCCAGGTTGTAGCGACCCAGGGTACAGCGATGAGGAGGGAGGACCTGGGGTTCAGCCTGAGGAAGCCAACCCCTCTGCTACATCCGCATCCTCGTACGGCGAAAGCATGGATGAGGATTACAGGATGTGGTTGAGGGATAGGAGGAACAAACGGAGCAAGAGGAAAAAGAAAGGAGAGGGTCGCAAGCCCTCTCTGGAGTGGGATTCATCTGTCCCACTCACCCTTGACCAGATGCCAGAGGAAGAATTATTCGGAGCCCCTCCTGTGGATCTCTCCAACCGGTATCAGGTCCTTGACGAGGATCCCCCAACTCCAGTTGGGGAGGAGGAGGATGTGGTACCGGAGGGCGCAAAGGCCTCCTCGCAGGTTGCCGGGCCCTGCCCTCCTTCTTCTGGAGGGGGGGCTAAGCCTGATTCCGTGGGCAAACAGAACGGTATGGATGTATCAGTGTGTCTGAAAAGGCAAAAGGAAAATGAAGGATCAGGAGATAATGATGAGGAGAGTGGTGGTGGAGGGGGGAAAAAGAAAGCTATCCAACTCGATCATGTATGATGGCGGAACTCACCCTGTTGACGCTAGCAAGTATTAATGTTGCTAGCATTAAGTCAGACGTGGCCCGTTTTATGGCCTTTGATTTTTTCAGCCATATTGATGCTGATATTTTATTTTTGCAAGAGACCTGGTTAACAAGTGTTGAGTTGCTGGCGAAAGCCAAGCAGGAATGGCGGCTCGGTCCGTCATTCTGGTCTCTTGCGGCCGAGCCACGTAGCGGGGTGGCGGTCCTTTTTAAAACCGCCGAAAGAGTAGAATGCAGGAGGATTATCGAGTTGGAAATGGGAAGGTGCCTGATTCTAGATGTCCTCATGGGAAGACAAGAATTAAGATTAATCAACATCTATGGACCACAAAGTAGGTGGGACCGTAAATGTCTTCTTATGAGGATTAAGCCTTTTCTTTTTACCAGCCGACAAGTGATCTTTGGAGGAGACTTTAACAATGTGACTAGAGTCTGTGATAGGGGGGTCCCCAGAGGTGGGCTGGATGCTGATGGCGTCGTCTTGAGTAGAATAGTTGAGGAAGCTCGTCTGGTGGATGCTCATTTACGGCACAAACCGGATCACGTGGATTTCACCTTTAATCAGGGAAATCGTAGGTCTAGAATAGATAGGTTTTATTTGAAGGAGGAGGCTGTTTTTTCGGCTTTACAAGCTGAGGAAGTGGAATTCTCCGATCACTGTTTAATTAGTTTCTCTCTGAATGTTACAGAGACTCCCCGCATGGGAAAAGGAATATGGAAGTTGAATTCATCTCTCCTGGAAGAAGCGACGGTAAGACAATCCTTTGAGGATTTCCTTCAGAGCCAGGTACCTTTGGTGGACATGTGCAACAGTAAGTCGGAGTGGTGGGAGATGTTTAAAAAAAGGACGGCAAGGTTTTTCCGAAAGCTCTCTAACCTCAGGAGCTGGGACAGATACCGTCTGTACCAGGAACTGAGGAAGAAACTTGAAAGACTTGTGTCGACGGGAGATAGCCGCGAGGATATCTCTCGTGTGAAATCCTTGCTCAAGAGGTGTCAGTATGATAGGTACGCCTCTTTGGTTACCGAGAGGGATTTCGGGAAATACCGCTCGCCCGACCCTTACAGGAACTGTAAGATGGCAGTAAGAAGTAAACTAGTGTTGGGCCTGGTTGACAGTACGGGCTCCCTGAATAGGTCCAAATCAGGGATCCTGGAGGTCGTCAGGTCCTTCTACTCTCACCTCTTGGGTAGGAAAGAACTAAATCGGGACAGTCTTTCAGCTTTCTTGGCTGGGGCGATTCCCGGGGCGGGAATGGACCCCTCTCTTGATATTTTGACAGAACCTATCAGGGAAGAGGAAGTGAGACTGGCCATTGATGGGCTTAGGCCCAAAAAATCGCCAGGTCCGGATGGCTTAACATCCGAGTGGTATAAGACTTTTAGGGAACAATTAGTTCCTCTCTTGACCGAGGTGTATAATGAATGTCTTTCCTCGGGCACTCTGCCAAGGTCAATGGGTAAGTCCGCCCTGATTCTTCTGTCAAAGGGTAAGGATCCGTCCCGCATTGAGAATTGGAGACCCATATCGCTTCTCAATGTGGACAGAAAGATTTTGGCAAAGATACTCTTCTGCAGATTGGCGAAATTTGCGCCAAAGCTTCTTTCGGGGTCCCAGCATTGTTCAGTTCCCGGGCGGAGCGCTTTTAGCGCCGTTCTCAGTGTCCGAGAGGCCGTGGAAAGGGGCAGGGCGGGTCTTTGGAAGGGGCTTTTGTTATCCCTAGATCAGGCTAAGGCTTTTGACCGAGTGAATCACGAATACCTGTGGTCTGTCCTCTTGTGGTATGGTCTACCCGGGAGGTTTGTAGATTGGCTAAAAACCTTGTACAAAGGGGCCGAGAGTTTCCCGTTGGTTAATGGTTGGCTGGGTCGTCCTTTTCAGGTGGCTTCCGGTGTCCGCCAGGGATGTCCTTTAAGCCCTCTGCTGTACGTGTTTGCAATCGATCCTTTCATCAGAAGGGTAGATCGTGGACCGTTGGCGGGGGTGAGGATGGAACTGGCGGTGGGGGGGCCATCTCTGAAGGTGGTAGCGTACGCCGATGATGTTTCTATTTTTACCTCTTCGGAAGAGGAGGTGGGATGGGTGATGTCGGAGGTGAATCGCTATTCGGAAGTTTCCGGGTCCCAGATTAACCGGGACAAATGTGAGACTCTCTGGCTGGGGGAAGGGGATCCTGTCTTCGATCTCCAGGGCACTCTTCCAGAACCCCAGAAATCAGTAAAGATCTTAGGCATCAATTTTGGCCAAGATGAGGATTATCATCAACAAAATTGGGAGGGTAGACTGAAAGATGTCTCCCAAAAGGTGGACCGCTGGAAGGGGTGGTCTTTATCCCTCAGGGAAAGGGTTCACTTGTGCAAAGCTTACCTGATTCCTGTGCTTTTATATCTGAGCAGTGTCTGTGTCTTGCCAGGCTCTCTCTGGGCAACGGTCTACAGCCTCTTTTTCCAGATGTTATGGGGAAATAGGCTGAACCTAATCAGGAGAGAGGTGACTTACCGCACAAGGAGACTAGGCGGGTTGGATATGGTCAACCCAGTGGTATTTTTAACAAATACCTTCTTGAAAATAAACATTGCAAACCTCTGGAAAGAGAGGGCTCCTTTGTGGGTAATTTCCTGTAGGGAATGGTTCTGGCCCTTCTTCCAGGAATGGGAGACAGGAGGGCGTGTGAAAGACCTGCGTGCCTCACATGGACATCTCCCGGCTTACGTTGCCCCGGTTCTGAAGATCATAAGGCGGTGGGGCCTGAGAAGGACTGAGATAGAGACCATGTCGAGGGAATCCCTTGACAGGGGGGTCCTGTCTTCTTTCTTCCAGGCGCCGCTGGCCTTGAAGGATTGCCCAAGTCAGGATCTGGAGGGTGGGCTACTTTTGCTTAATTCAGAAAGGATCCCTAAGAAGGTTTGGGATGTGACTTGGCGCTGCTTTCATGGAAAGCTATATGTAAGGGATAATATGAAGTGCAGGAACCCCGAGGAAAGGGGTTGTCCCCGGGAGGGGTGTGGGGGCGTGCTGGAAAGCATGGACCACTTCCTGCTTCACTGTCCCTTTAATATAGAGGTGTACAAAAGGGTGGGGGCTTCCATTGGTTGGCCCAGGCTGGCCGCCTTGTCTTATGCGGAATGGGCCTATGGCGCATTCAAAGACCTTGGTGGGAGGGACCGTCGCACTTTATTTTTAGTCAGTGCAGTGGTTAGGCATCACATCTGGTGTGCACGGTGTCTAGTGTCGACGAGTCGCAAAATCCTCCCAGTGGAAACGGTACATAGGAACATTAGGGGTGACCTGGTGAAGGTGCGCTCTCTGGAGTATGAAAAGTGGGGGGACCCCAAGGCCTCTCGCCTGTGGAGGGGCTTTTGTTTTGGGGTTCCCTGACTGAGTAATACTCCTTGTCCTGGTGGTGGGCTGATCTATATATAAAAAAATAAAAATTAATAAAAGGAAAATATATAAAAAAAATAAAAAATATGTGTATGTATGTGTATATATATATATATATATATGTATGTATGTGTATGTATATATATATATGTATATATATATAGGAAAAAAAAATAAAAAAAATAATAATAATTGTGTGTGATACAAACTGGTCGACCCCAGTCCAACTGGGGATGAACTTATGGACTGACAGAGCTCAGGGTTTTCTTTTCCCTTTGAACTTTGAGGGTGGTCAGTTTGTCCGTTTGCAGTGGGGGTTGGTGAAGGGTTTAATAGTTAGTATTTAAGTTAAGGTTTCTGCTTGTGTTTTGTATATTTGTTTTTTATATACGGCTGGCATATAATTATTACACTTTGTATATATGTCTGTATATATGTTTTGTATAAATGGATTTTAGATGAGCATGAAAGCATTTTAATATGTAAATATGTAAAATAGGGGGTTTTGGGGTGGGAGACTGGTCGGGTAAGGGAATAGTATTTTTGCTAGACTCTGTGTTATGTCACTTGTTTGGTTTATTGCTATGTTTGGATAAGTTTTCCATTATGTAAGTTATTTATTTATATTTTAATAAAAAAGTCCAGCAATAGAACAGAGGATTTTTAGAGATTTAGGCCCCTGTCACCCAGGCACAGCAGGGGTTCATTCATGGCAAAAGGGGATTCATGTCACCCAGCAATAGAACAGAGGATTTTGAGAGATTTAGGCCCCTGTCACCCAGGCACAGCAGGGGTTCATTCATGGCAAAAGGGGATTCATGTCACCCAGCAATAGAACAGAGGATTTTGAGAGATTTAGGCCCCTGTCACCCAGGCACAGCAGGGGTTCATTCACGGCAAAAGGTGGTTCATGTCACCTAGCAATAGAACAGAGGATTTTGAGAGATTTAGGCCCCTGTCACCCAGGCACAGCAGGGGTTCATTCACGGCAAAAGGGGGTTTATGTCACACAGCAATAAAACAGAGGATTGTGAGAGATTTAGGACCCTGTCACCCAGGCACAGCAGGGGTTCATTCATGGCAAAAGGGGGTTGATGTCACCCAGCAATAGAACAGAGGATTTTGAGAGATTTAGGCCCCTGTCACACAGGCACAGCAGGGGTTCATTCATGGCAAAAGGGGGTTAATGTCACCCAGCAATAGAACAGAGGATTTTGAGAGATTTAGGCCACTGTCACCCAGGCACAGCAGGGGTTCATTCATGGCAAAAGGTGGTTCATGTCACCTAACAATAGAACAGAGGATTTTGAGAGATTTAGGCCCCTGTCACACAGGCACAGCAGGGGTTCATTCATGGCAAAAGGGGGTTAATGTCACCCAGCAATAGAACAGAGGATTTTGAGAGATTTAGGCCACTGTCACCCAGGCACAGCAGGGGTTCATTCATGGCAAAAGGTGGTTCATGTCACCTAACAATAGAACAGAGGATTTTGAGAGATTTAGGCCCCTGTCACCCAGGCACAGCGTGGGCTCATTCATGGCAAAAGGGGGTTCATGTCACCCAGCAAAAGAACAGAGGATTTTGAGAGATTTAGGCCCTTGTCACCCAGGCACAGCAGGGGTTCATTCATTGCAAAAGGGGGTTCATGTCATCCAGCAATAGAAGTGAGGATTTTGAGAGATTTAGGCCCCTGTCACCCTGGCACAGCAGGGTTTCAGTCACGGCAAAAGGTGATTCATGTACCCAACAATAGAACAGAGGATTTTGAGAGATTTAGGCCCCTGTCACCAAGGCACAGCAGGGGTTCATTCACGGCAAAAATAGGTTCTTGTCACCCAGTAATAGAACAGAGGATTTTGAGAGATTTAGGCCCCTGTCACCCAGGCACAGCAGGGGTTCATTCACGGCAAAAGGGGGTTTATGTCACCCAGCAATAAAACAGAGGATTTTGAGAGATTTAGGCCCATGTCACCCAGGCACAGCAGGGGTTCATTCATGGCAAAAGGGAGTTTATGTCACCCAGCAATAGAACATTAGATTTTGAGAGCTTTAGGCCCCTGTCACCCAGGCACAGCAGGGGTTTTTATACTTCCAAAATGGTAAAATGTCACTCGACAATTGAAAATAAGAATTTTTTCAATTTAGGGCACTAAAATTGGCAATTTTTTGCATTAAAATGGTTCTAAAATAGTCCTTGAAAAGGCTAGAGGGATGTAAAAGCCAGGAAAATGTGCTTAAAAGCTTGGCAACTGCCCTGCAAACAAATGTGGATAGGGAAATAACTTGAAATAAAATAAATGAACTAAAAATTACAAATTATTAACCTGCAACTCAGAGAAGGAGGTGGATATGGAGTCAGAGGTTGAGGAGGCTGTGAATGTGGTGTTGTAGCCAACAATGTTTTTTTTTATTTTTATTATTGGGGTAGGTAGCATCCAAAATATTGGGACAAATAAGAAAAAAAAAAAAAAAAAAAAAGAATCATTGCACTTGACTTGAGTACAAGAATGTACAGTCATGGCCAAAAGTTTTGAGAATTACATAAATATTGGAAATTGGAAAAGTTGCTGCTTAAGTTTTTATAATAGCAATTTGCATATACTTCAGAATGTTATTAAGAGTGATCAGATGAATTGCATAGTCCTTCTTTGCCATGAAAATTAACTTAATCCCCAAAAAAACTTTCCACTGCATTTCATTGCTGACATTAAAGGACCTGCTGAGATCATTTCAGTAATCGTTGACATGTTAAAAGGAGGGTGATGCTTGAAATTATTGTTCTTCCATTGTTAACCATGGTGACCTGCAAAGAAACGCGTGCAGCCATCATTGCGTTGCATAAAAATGGCTTCACAGGCAAGGATATTGTGGCTACTAAGATTGCAACTCAATCAACAATTTATAGGATCATCAAGAACTTCAAGGAAATAGGTTCAATTCTTGTTTAGAAGGCTTCAGGGCGTCCAAGAAAGTCCAGCAAGCCCCAGGATCGTCTCCTAAAGAGGATTCAGCTGCGGGATCGGAGTGCCACCAGTGCAGAGCTTGCTCAGGAATGGCAGTAGGCACGTGTGAGCGCATCTGCATGCACAGTAAGGCGAAGACTTTTGGAAGATGGCCTGGTGTCAAGAAGGGCAGCAAGAAGCCACTTCTCTCAAAAAAAAAACATCAGGGACAGATTTATCTTCTGCCGAAAGTATGGTGAATGGACTGCTGAGGACTGGGGCAAAGTCATATTCTCCGATGAAGCCTCTTTGGGGGATCTGGAAAAAGGCTTGTCCGGAGAAGAAAAGGTGAGCGCTACCATCAGTCCTGTGTCATGCCAACAGTAAAGCATCCTGAGACCATTCATGTGTGGGGTTGCTTCTCATCCAAGGGAGTGGGCTCACTCACAATTTTCCCCAAAAACACAGCCATGAACAAAGAATATGTAACGGTCACGTACACACACACACACAGGGGGGGAGGGAAGTGACCACTGCGCTCCACCTTTACCCCTGGCCCTGCCTACTTGCCTCGCGAGTCCTAATGACAGGGACAACTGGACGGCAATCCCTAACTTGGAATAAGTGCACGGATGACAGACAGACAAACAACAGGACGTGAACGGACCGAGTCAATACCAGGAAAGCTACAAAGTACAAAGGATTAAGCAAAGAATGGTCAGGAGAAGCCGGGGTCAAATACCAGGAGAGCAGAGAAGTACAAGAGGAGTCCTAAGAGAGTAGTCAGGTGGGAGCCGAGGTCACAATACCAGGACGGATGCGCAGTACAGGAGGATCAGGCAAAAGGATGGTCAAGGAACAGGATCAGGTAAGTATTCAGCAGTCCAACAAATAGCCAGGAACCTAGAAATTAACAGGCAACCTGTAGCCAGCAGGCTGCCTGTATTTATAGTGGGGAGTGAGGGTCATGTGACGTGGCCAGCGTCACATGACCGACAGACCAACCAGTCGAGCACCGAGTGATCAGCTCGGCGCTCAAGGCAGACTTAGGAGCAGGGAGCCACCCAGTAGTAAAGCCGCCCTGGGAATGAGGTCAAACACAGATCCTCATTCCCAAAGCTAAGCAACAGGTCTGCGGGCGATGGGGGACCAAGTGCACCTTCGGAACCCCGTGACAGAATGGTACCAAAACACCCTCCAACAGCAACTTCTTCCAACAATCCAACAACAGTTTGTTGAAGAACAGTGCATTTTCCAGCACGATGGAGCACCGTGCCATAAGGAAAAGGGATAACTAAGTGGCTCGGGGACCAAAACGTTGACATTTTGGGTCCATGGCCCGGAAACTCCCCAGATCTTAATCCCATTGAGAGGGGCCACCGGACCCAAGACTTCAGGCGATGGCTTTTCAGGGTGTTCTAAATGAAATTTACGAACAAGTCTAGGAGCATGAACCTCCCTGGCAGGTACCCAAGATCTCTCTTCAGGTCCATACCCCTTCCAGTGAATCAGGTACTGCAAGGAATTACGCACCTTCCGGACATCCACTATTTTAGACACACCATACTCGACAGCATCATTAACAAGAACCGGCGGAGGTGAGGCTTTTGATGGTACTACCGGTTCAAAATATTTTTTAAGCAGAGATTTATGGAACACATTATGAATGTGGAATGACTCGGGCAGCTCCAACCTAAAAGATACCGGGTTAATCACTTCCGTGATCTTATATGGTCCAATAAAACGAGGAGCAAATTTTTTAGAAGTTACCTTGAGAGATAGATTCTTGGAGGACAACCATACTTTATCCCCAACCTGAAAGTTTACCCCCCCCTGAACGTCTCCTATCGGCCTTGAGTTTCTGAGAACATTGAGCCTTTTCTAGGTTCGATTGAACCCGGGCCCAAACTGTGCACAGTTCGGAGGAGAGTTTATCCGCTTCAGGGTTAGAGGAGGAGACGGACGACCCAGAATGAAAACGGGGATGAAAACCATGGTTACAAAAGAAAGGGGAGACCCCAGTGGAAGAATTGACATGGTTATTCAAAGCAAATTCAGCCAATGGAAGAAATTTCACCCATAATTGCTGGTCATCAGCAACATACGACCTCAAGAATTGTTCGACAGACTGATTAAGGCGTTCAGTCTGCCCATTACTCTCAGGGT
Organism: Bufo bufo; assembly: GCF_905171765.1. Taxonomy (NCBI): domain Eukaryota; kingdom Metazoa; phylum Chordata; class Amphibia; order Anura; family Bufonidae; genus Bufo; species Bufo bufo. The sequence continues at coordinate 459,177,078 of NC_053389.1, read as the reverse complement.
GGTAGGCAGAGGAAAAAGACAATGAAATTTTACATTTTTGACAGAAGGCCCTCCAGAATTTGGACACAAACTGCACACCCCTGTCAGAAACAATATTTTCCGGGATACCATGCAATCGAACAATTTCTTTCACAAAAATAGACGCCAGGGTTTTGGCATTCGGGAGTTTAGACAGGGGAATGAAATGGACCATCTTGCTAAACCTATCCACCACTACCCACACTACAGTCTTACCTTCCGCCGGCGGTAGGTCAGTTATAAAGTCCATCGAGATATGGGACCAGGGTCTACTGGGAATGGGTAGGGGGTCGTAGGTTACCAGCAGGGCGAGTCCTAGGTGTCTTGGACCTGGCACAAACCTCACAGGCTGACACATAGGACTTGACATCCCTAGTTAGAGTGGGCCACCAATAAGATCTAGAAACCAGATCCTTAGTGCCCTCAACACCCGGATGTCCACAAAAGGCAGAATCGTGACACTCACCCAACAGCTGGAGACGAAATTGTACGGGAACAAACAACTTATCTGTTGGGGTGGATACCGGTGCCAGATGTTGTTCCGACCTAATGCAAGCCGAGATATCCTGGGTAAGAGCTGCTAAGAAGATTTTTGCTGGTAGGATGGATTCAGGTGGTACCTCAGTAGGTTGAAAAGCCTGGAAGCTCCGAGATAATGCGTCCGCCTTCACATTTTTACTTCCCGGCCTGAACGTGATGGAAAAATCAAAACGAGTAAAAAACAGAGCCCATCTGGCTTGACGGGGATTCAACCTCTTAGCAGACTCGAGGAACATAAGGTTTTTATGGTCAGTGACAACAGTTACACAATGCCTTGCCCCCTCCAGAAAATGCCTCCACTCCTCAAATGCCCATTTAATGGCCAGCAGCTCCCTATTCCCTATGTCGTAGTTTCTCTCCGTGGGAGAGAATTTCCTGGAGAAGAAGGCACATGGTCTCAGATTAGTGAGGCTAGCAGGACCTTGTGAAAGGACTGCTCCTGCGCTGTCCTCGGACGCATCCACCTCCACAATAAAAGGTTTCTCCTGATCAGGCTGGATCAGAATGGGAGCGCTACTGAATGCCTTTTTTAATTTTTCAAATGAAGAAATGGCCTCAGTAGACCAATTCTCCAAATCCGCCCCTTTCTTAGTAAGGTCGGTCAACGGTTTAGCAATTACGGAAAAATTCATAATAAATTTACGATAGTAATTGGCGAAACCTAAGAACCGTTGTAAGGCCTTTAAGGATGAAGGTCTTACCCATTCCTTAATTGCTAGTACCTTACCAGGATCCATCTTGAAGGCGTGAGGAGTCAGAACATGCCCTAGAAACAGAATCTCCTGCACACCAAAGACACATTTCTCTTGTTTAGCGGATAGCTGATTCTCCCTCAACACCTCTAATACTTGTCTAACATGAGACACATGGGATTCGAAGTCAGGAGAGAATATCAAAATGTCGTCAAGATAGACAATAACAAATTTACCTAAGAACTCCCTAAGAATGTCATTCATGAAGTTTTGGAACACAGCTGGGGCATTGCTGAGTCCAAAAGGCATCACCTGATATTCAAAGTGTCCTACCGGAGTATTGAACGCCGTCTTCCATTCGTCCCCCTCCTTGATTCGGATTAGATTGTATGCCCCTTTCAGGTCAATTTTGGAAAACCAGGTTGCCCCCAGGACCTGGTTAAATAAATCCGGAATCAATGGGAGGGAGTATCTATTCTGGACAGTGATTTTATTTAATCTCCGGTAATCGATACATGGCCTAAGACCACCATCTTTTTTCTTAACGAAGAAAAACCCCGCCCCCATAGGAGAGACAGAAGATCTAATATGCCCTTTACCAAGGCTCTCCTTAATATAATCTTCCATGGCCTTGCGTTCGGGCATAGAAAGATTATAAATTCGTCCTTTAGGAAACTTGGCCCCCTCTACTAGCTCTATGGTACAATCATAAGGTCTATGGGGGGGTAGAACCTCCGGGGTTGGTGATGAGAATACATCAGAATATTCTCTAACAACAGAGGGTAAAGTATCAGACTTTACTGAGACCCCAGCCTGTACCACGGACAGGCACGAGTCACACTTAGGCCCCCATCTCACCAACTCCCCATTGGACCAATCTATAGTGGGGTTATGTAGTCGGAGCCAAGGCAACCCTAGTACCACCTCAGCAGGTAGGTTCTCCAGGACTAGAAGCGAACATCTCTCTGAGTGGCACACACCCACGGTTAGAGAAATCTCCGAGGTACATAAGCTCACCGTACCACCAATAAGAGGAGTAGCATCAATAGCCATGACATGGATAGGAGTTGGTAAGGCAAACATAGGAATACCCAATCTTACAGCATACTCAGAGTCAATAAAGCTAGCCGCTGAGCCAGAATCAATAAAGGCCTTACCCGGCCATTTATCTACTCCCAGAGAAATTGTAATGGGTACCGAAAGCTTACATTTAGAAAATTCAGGGTGTACCTGGTCTTTAGGTTGCCTTGCCTTAGGAGACTTGACAGAGAGGACCTTCTTAGGACACTGGTTGATCCAATGGTCAGAATCTCCACAGTAAAAGCATTCTCCACGTCTGCGGCGAAGATTCCCTCTGGTCATGCCAACCTGCATGGGTTCCTCGGTGGAGACCTCAGCATTGTCTCTGGGATAGGCCTCTGGCTGGACCACCATCTGGGAAGAGAACTGTTGTTCCTGTCGTCTCTCTCTAACCCGTCGGTCAAGTCGGACAACAAGGGTCATCATCTCCTCTAAGGTCTCTGGAAGTTGATAACTGACCAGAAGATCCTTTAATTTATCAGACAGACCTGACCTGAACTGACTCTTCAGGGCTGGTTCGTTCCATCCTGAGGGGACACACCACCTTCTGAATTGGGTGCAATAATCCTCCGCTGGTAAATTGCCCTGAACCAGTGCCTTTAGAGCCGTCTCGGCTACTAGAGCCCTGTCTGGTTCATCATAGAGGGTACCTAGGGCCTGAAAGAACCCCTTCACAGAATATAAACAACTGGCGCCAGCAGGTAAAGAGAACGCCCAGTCCTGGGGATCACCCTGTAATCGGGAAATGATAATGCCCACGTGTTGACTCTCGGGCCCAGAGGACACGGGGCGCAAACGGAAGTAAAGTTTGCAACTCTCCTTAAAAGAGAGAAACTTCTTCCGGTCTCCAGAAAAGGTTTCTGGGAGCTTAATCTGGGGCTCAAAATGCGGACTGGAGGCCTGAGGAGTGGAAGAGCCTTGCCCTAACTCAAAAGAGCTGAGTTTTTCCCCTAACTCCTGCACCATCTGCGTCAGATTAGAGACATAGTCAGTCATGGTCACCAGAGGATTCATAATACAGTGGTTATTGGTCCTGTTAATCTGTAACGGTCGCGTACACACACACACAGGGGGGGAGGGAAGTGACCACTGCGCTCCACCCTTACCCCTGGCCCTGCCTACTTGCCTCGCGAGTCCTAATGACAGGGGACAACTGGACGGCAATCCCTAACTTGGAATAAGTGCACGGATGACAGACAGACAAACAGGACGTGAACGGACCGAGTCAATACCAGGAAAGCTACAAAGTACAAAGGATTAAGCAAAGAATGGTCAGGAGAAGCCGGGGTCAAATACCAGGAGAGCAGAGAAGTACAAGAGGAGTCCTAAGAGAGTAGTCAGGTGGGAGCCGAGGTCACAATACCAGGACGGATGCGCAGTACAGGAGGATCAGGCAAAAGGATGGTCAAGGAACAGGATCAGGTAAGTATTCAGCAGTCCAACAAATAGCCAGGAACCTAGAAATTAACAGGCAACCTGTAGCCAGCAGGCTGCCTGTATTTATAGTGGGGAGTGAGGGTCATGTGACGTGGCCAGCGTCACATGACCGACAGACCAACCAGTCGAGCACCGAGTGATCAGCTCGGCGCTCAAGGCAGACTTAGGAGCAGGGAGCCACCCAGTAGTAAAGCCGCCCTGGGAATGAGGTCAAACACAGATCCTCATTCCCAAAGCTAAGCAACAGGTCTGCGGGCGATGGGGGACCGAGTGCACCTTCGGAACCCCGTGACAGAATGGTACCAAAACACCCTCCAACAGCAACTTCTTTCAACAATCCAACAACAGTTTGTTGAAGAACAGTGCATTTTCCAGCACGATGGAGCACCGTGCCATAAGGAAAAGGGATAACTAAGTGGCTCGGGGACCAAAACGTTGACATTTTGGGTCCATGGCCCGGAAACTCCCCAGATCTTAATCCCATTGAGAACTTGTGGTCAATCCTCAAGAGGCGGGTGGACAAACAAAAACCCACTAATTCTGACAAACTCCAAGAAGTGATTATGAAAGAATGGGTTGCTATCAGTCAGGAATTGGCACAGAGGTTGATTGAGAGCATGCCCAGTCGAATTGCAGAGGTTCTGAAAAAGAAGAGCCAACACTGCAAATACTGACTCTTTGCATAAATGTCATGCAATTGTCGATAAAAGCCTTTGAAACGTATGAAGTGCGTGTAATTATATTTCACTACATCACAGAAACAACTGAAACAAAGATCTAAAAGCAGTTTAGCAGCAAACTTTGTGAAAACTAATATTTGTGTCATTCTCAAAACTTTTGGCCACGACTGTATGTTTGATGGTGGTATAAATGTCTATTCTGCACAAGGTACAGACAAGTCTTGTGGGATCCAAGCCTGGTTCATTTTAATGAACGTGAGCTTGTCAACGTTGGCTGTGGACAGGCGGCTGCGCTTGTCTGAGATGACGCCCCCTGCCGCGCTAAACACACGTTCAGATAATACACTGGCTGCAGGGCAGGCCAGCACCTCCAAGGCGTAAAGGGTAGAGTTGAGCGAACACCTGGATGTTCGGGTTCGAGAAGTTCGGTCGAACTTCCCGGAAATGTTCGGGTTCGGGATCCGAACCTGACCCGAACTTCGTCCCGAACCCGAACCCCATTGAAGTCAATGGGGACCCGAACTTTTCGGCACTAAAAAGGCTGTAAAAAAGCCCAGGAAAGAGCTAGAGGGCTGCAAAAGGCAGCAACATGTAGGTAAATCCCCTGCAAACAAATGTGAATAGGGAAATAATTTAAAATAAAAATAAAATATATAAAAATAAACCAATATAAATTGGAGAGAGGTCCCATAGCAGAGAATCTGGCTTCACGTCAGCAGAGAATCAGTCTTCATGCCATAGTAGAGAATCTGGCTTCACGTCACCCACCACTGTAACAGTCCATTGTCACATATTTAGGCCCCGGCACCCAGGCAGAGGAGAGAGGTCCCGTAACAGAGAATCTGGCTTCATGTCATAGCAGAGAATCAGGCTTTACGTCACCCAACACTGGAACAGTCCATTGTCAGATATTTAGGCCCAGGCACCCAGGCAGAGGAGAGAGGTCCCGTAACAGAGAATCTGGCTTCTTGTCAGCAGAGAATCAGTCTGCATGTCATAGCAGAGAATCAGGCTTCACGTCAACCACCACTGGAACAGGCCACTGTCACATATTTAGGCCCAGGCACCCAGGCAGAGGAGAGAGGTCCCATAACAGAGATTCAGGCTTCATGTCAGCAGAGAATCAGTCTTCATGTCATAGCAGAGAATCAGGCTTCACGTTCCCCACCACTGGAACAGGCCACTGTCACATATTTAGGCCCAGGCACCCAGGCAGAGGAGAGAAGTCCCATAACAGAGATTCAGGCTTCATGTCAGCAGAGAATCAGTCTTCATGTCATAGCAGAGAATCAGGCTTCACGTCACCCACCACTGGAACAGGCCACTGTCACATATTTAGGCCCCGACACCCAGACAGAGGAGAGAGGTCCCGTAACAGAGAATCTGGCTTCATGTCAGCACAGAATCAGTCTTCATGTCATAGCAGAGAATCAGGCGTCACGTCACCCACCACTGGAACAGGCCACTGTCACATATTTAGGCCCAGGCACCCAGGCAGAGGAGAGAGGTCCCATAACAGAGATTCAGGCTTCATGTCAGCAGAGAATCAGTCTTCATGTCATAGCAGAGAATCAGGCTTCACGTCACCCACCACTGGAACAGGCCACTGTCACATATTTAGGCCCAGTCACCCAGGCAGAGGAGAGAGGTCCCGTAACAGAGAATCTGGCTTCATGTCAGCACAGAATCAGTCTTCATGTCATAGCAGAGAATCAGGCTTCACGTCACCCACCACTGAAACAGGCCACTGTCAGACATTTAGGCCCCGGCACCCAGACAGAGGAGAGGTTCATTCAACTTTGGGTTGCCCCGCAATATAATGGTAAAATGAAAATAAAAATAGGATTGAATGAGGAAGTGCCCTGGAGTACAATAATATATTGTTAAGGGGAGGTAGTTAATGTCTAATCTGCACAAGGGATGGACAGGTCCTGTGGGATCCATGCCTGGTTCATTTTTATGAACGTCAGCTTGTCCACATTGGCTGTAGACAGGCGGCTGCGTTTGTCTGTAATGACGCCCCCTGCCGTGCTGAATACACGTTCAGACAAAACGCTTGCCGCCGGGCAGGCCAGCACCTCCAAGGCATAAAAGGCTAGCTCTGGCCATGTGGACAATTTGGAGACCCAGAAGTTGAATGGGGCCGAACCATCAGTCAGTACGTGGAGGGGTGTGCACAGGTACTGTTCCACCATGTTAGTGAAATGTTGCCTCCTGCTAACACGTTCCGTATCAGGTGGTGGTGCAGTTAGCTGTGGCAAGGTGACAAAACGTTTCCACATCTCTGCCATGCTAACCCTGCCCTCAGAAGAGCTGGCCGTGACACAGCTGGCTAGTGCCGGCTGGGAACAACATACTGTGGGACAGCAAGCGACATGAGCTGTGTGAAGCTGTCTGTGTCCACCAGCCTAAATGACAGCATTTCATAGGCCAGTAGTTTAGAAATGCTGGCATTCAGGGCCAGGGATCGAGGGTGGCTAGGTGGGAATTTACGCTTTCTCTCAAATGTTTGTGAGCTGGAGAGCTGAACGCTGCCGTGTGACATGGTTGAGATGCTCGGTGACGCAGGTGGTGGTGTTGGTGATACATTCTATGTTTGCTGGGCGGCAGGTGCCAACGTTCTTCCAGATGCGGAGGAAGAGGCCGAGGCGGCGGCAGCAGCAGAAGAGGCCGAGGCGGCAGCAGCAGAAGAGGTAGCAGGGGGAGCCTGAGTGACTTCTTTGTTTTTAAGGTGTTTACTCCACTGCAGTTCATGCTTTGCATGCAGGTGCCTGGTCATGCAGGTTGTGCTAAGGTTCAGAACGTTAATGCCTCGCTTCAGGCTCTGATGGCACAGCGTGCAAACCACTCGGGTCTTGTCGTCAGCACATTGTTTAAAGAAGTGCTATGCCAGGGAACTCCTTGAAGCTGCCTTTGGGGTGCTCGGTCCCAGATGGCGGCGGTCAGTAGCAGGCGGAGTCTCTTGGCGGCGGGTGTTCTGATTTTGCCCACTGCTCCCTCTTTGTCTTTTGCTACGCTGTTGGCTCGGTCTCACCACTGCCTCTTCCTCCGAACTGTGAAAGTCAGTGGCACGACCTTTATTCCATGTGGGGTCTAGGACCTCATCGTCCCCTGCATCGTCTTCCACCCAGTCTTGACCCCTGACCTCCTGTTCAGTCTGCACACTGCAGAAAGACGCAGCAGTTGGCCCCTGTGTTTCGTCATCATCAGAGACGTGCTGAGGTGGTATTCCCATGTCCTCATCATCAGGAAACATAAGTGGTTGTGCGTTAGTGCATTCTATCTCTTCCACCCCTGGGTAAGGGCTAGGTGGATGCCCTTGGGAAACCCTGGCAGCAGAGTCTTCAAACAGCATAAGAGACTGCTGCATAACTTGAGGCTCAGACAGTTTCCCTGATATGCATGGGGGTGATGTGACAGACTGATGGGCTTGGTTTTCATGCGCCATCTGTGCACTTTCTGCAGAAGACTGGGTGGGAGATAATGTGAACGTGCTGGATGCACTGTCGGCCACCCAATTGACTAATGCCTGTACCTGCTCAGGCCTTACCATCCTTAGAACGGCATTGGGCCCCACCAAATATCCCTGTAAATTCTGGCGGCTACTGGGACCTGAGGTAGTTGGTACACTAGGACGTGTGGCTGTGGCAGAACGGCCACGTCCTCTCCCAGCACCAGAGGGTCCACTAACACCACCACGACCATGTCCATGTCCGCGTCCCTTACTAGTTGTTTTCCTCATTGTTACCGTTCACCACAATAAGAAAAATATTATTCGGGCCAATGTATTGAATTAAAATTCAGGCCTTTTTTTACAGACACCTAACACTGTCTGGCTATCTATTTAGGTACCGTATTACACTAATACAGGCACACAAGTAATGACAGATTTGGTTGAATATAAATGTGAGCACTATTTTTTACGCGCTGTGTGACAGATATACCTTTAATTACAGAATTAGACTGGTATCTGCACTGTAGCATGTGTGTTAAGTTTTTCAGAATGACACTATCAGCACCTTCAATCTAAGATATCCTTTTTGGGATAGATTTAAAGTAGGCCTGATATAGCAGAAACTACTAATTTTGAGAATGGCAAATTTGGGAATAGTTTTTCAACCCAGAACAAAAACTGTGCTTTTACGGTCACTAAATATAACTTGACCAGCTAAAACTGTACTGATTTGGAGGAATAGAAATGTCAGGCCTATTTTTTAGGCGCTGGGTGACAGGCTCAACTTGCCCCTGATGTAGTATATGGCCAAAAAATAACCACACTATTGATGGTTAAATGCACTTGGGTGACACAGGCTCAGCCTGCACCTAATGTAGTATATGGCCAAAAAATAACCACACTATTGATGGTTAAATGCACTTGATGAAAGCTTGACCCTGATGTAGGATATAGCAAAAAATAACCACACTATTGATGGTTAAATGCACTTGGGTGACACAGGCTCAGCCTGCACCCGATGTAGTATATGGCCAAAAAATAACCACACTATTGATGGTTAAATGCACTTGATGAAAGCTTGACCCTGATGTAGGATATAGCAAAAAATAACCACACTATTGATGGTTAAATGCACTTGGGTGACACAGGCTCAGCCTGCACCTGATGTAGTATATGGCCAAAAAATAACCACACTATTGATGGTTAAATGCACTTGGGTGACACAGGCTCAGCCTGCACCTGATGTAGGATATAGCAAAAAATAACCACACTATTGATGGTTAAATGCACTTGGTGGTAGCTTGTGCTGGCGCACCACAAGCCACAAAATGGCCGCAGATCACCCCAGAAAAAAGTGATATAAAAACGCTCTGGGCAGCCTAAAAAAAGTGAGCAAGTCAATATCAGCACTTCAATGATCCACAGCTGGAGATCGATCACTGAATTAAGTCTTTTGGAGGAGTTAATCTGCCTAATCTCGCCCTAACGTCGCAGCAGCAACCTCTCCCTACGCTTGTATCAGCAGAGTGACGTGCAGCGCTACGTGACCCAAGCTTATATAGAGGCTGGGTCACATGCTGCACTGGCCAATCACAGCCATGCCAATAGTAGGGCAAGTAGTATGACGCTTGTTGATTGGCTGCTTTGCAGCCTTTCAAAAAGCGCCAAGAAAGCGCCGAACACCGAACCCGAACCCAGACTTTTACGAAAATGTTCGGGTTCGGGTCCATGTCACGGACACCCCAAAATTCGGTACGAACTCGAACTATATAGTTCGGGTTCGCTCATCCCTATCTAACACCCTACACTGGAACCTAATCAGCTAACCTATTCCTTAACTAACCTACACTATCTACCACTAAATATCTGGATTATATATGAGGTATCAGAAGTATTCTAAAACAGCAATTCAGCACAGCACAATTAGCACAATCCTCTCTCATAACTGCATGAAACAGCACAAATTGGCTACTGGAAATTCTCTTATATAGTAATGGGTAGTGTTGAGCGCGAATATTCGAATAGCGAATTTTTTTAGCGAATATCGGCACTTCGCTAATTCGCGAATAATTCGAAAATAGCACTATAAATTCGCTATTTCGAATATTATAATTTTTTTTTTAATTGTTATATTTTTTTCTTTCCCACTTCCCAAAAGTAGTTCTTACCTGTCCTGAGGATTCCTGACTTCCTGGCTGCTCCAGTCAGTGCCCGTTGCCGCTTTTGCCGACTTCCGTGCTCATAGAGCGTCCCTATCATCATGGGAACGCCTCCATACTAGAATGTACTGTCGGATGTGAGAATTAAGTTGAAATCGCAATGCGATTACTTCAAGTTATATTAATCGAATTGCGATTTCAACTTAGCACTGCTATATTCCATATTCGTTAACTTCGTTAATTCTAGCAAGCAGACCCATTAGAAACACAGCTCTAAGTTGAAATCGCAATGCGATTACTTCAAGTTATATTAATCGAATTGCGATTTCAACTTAGCACTGCTATATTCCATATTCGTTAACTTCTTTAATTCTAGCAATCTGACCCATTAGAAACACAGCTCTAAGTTGAAATCACAATTCGATTAATATAACTTGAAGTAATCGCATTGCGATTTCAACTTAGACCTGGTTTACTATTGTTGGCTTGGTAGAATTAGCAAAGATGACGAATATGAGGAATGTATTCGTCATATTCCTCAAAACGAAGATAACGAAGTATTCTCCATCTTCGTTTTAGCTCCATATTCGCCAACTTTGCTAATTCTAGCAATCAAATCGGAAGGTTGACTATAGAGACAGCTGTGTTTAATTCGCTATGCGATTATATTACTTTGCTTTTTTTAAAAATAAATAGAATAATTATAATAATTGTCAAGTATTATAATTATTTTATTTATAAAAAAAAAAGCTAAGTAATATTATCACATAGCGAATTAAAAACTTAGCTGTCTCTAGTCAACTTTCCTATTTGATTGCTAAAATTAGCGAAGGTGACGTATATGGAGCTAAAACGAAGATGGAGAATACTTTGTTATCTTCGTTTTGAGGAATATGACGAATACATTCGTCATATTCGTCATCTTCGCTAATTCTAGATATCAAACCAATAGGAAAGTTACCTTAAGTTAAAATAGCAATACGCGATTATTTAAATCGCATATTAATCGAGATAACTATAATAATGACGAATATTCGATTTTGACGAATATGAGACGAATATTCAAGCGAATATTCGCGAATTTCGTCTAAATCGAATATGGCACCTCCCGCTCATCACTAGTAAGGGGTAGGCAACTTTCCTATTGGTTGCTAGGGATGTTGCTAAGCTATGACAGAGATATTGAAGCCTTCTCATTGACCCTCAAGCTAGAAGCAGGGAGGGATCATGTGTATTGTAAAAAAAAAAATCTAGAATATTTGAAATGACGAATGTATATCACTACATATATTCTAAATATTCGCAAATTCTCGAAGTGCTGATATTCACGCTCAACACTACTCCTGCGTGGCTGTTGATAGATGTGTTGTGTCTGTTTGAAGATCTGTTATCCTGCCTCTCTTTTAGCTTGTTGCTGATGTAGTGTTTTTCGTTCATCTAACATTTGCTCTCCTAACTCTATGTCTTTTGCCATTTTTCTGACACTCATTTTCCTTTTCTTCAATTGATCTATTCGTCTTTGTCTTTCTCTTAGAGATTGTTTTTTTTACGTTCATTTGCCAGTTCTTGTATAGATCTATTTACTCTTCTGAGTCTTTCTCTTTTCGCATTTTTGAGAAGCTCTTTTTTTTTCTTGAATTGATCTATTTGCTCATTTTTCTCTTTGTTTTTCAGCCTTTCTTTTTTTGATGTTTTCTTGCTGAGCTGACCGTTTTTCCAGGAGAAGTTGCTTATGTAGGATTTCATTGTCTGTGTCTTTTGTCCTACTTGACATGTCCTTTTTTGGGTGGCATGTTGTTAGTAGAAAGTCCCAGTATTGTTACTGTAATACTGGCCTTTTAAGTGGCTGTAATATACGTCACTGGCACTGACTAATGGTGCTGAGACTGCTAGCACTGTGACTGGTGGCTGGTGGCACTGACTGATGGGTGATACGACTGGCATTGACTGGTGGCTGTTGCTTGCCGCACTGACTGACGGCTGAGACGACTGGCACTGACTGGTGGCTTAGACTGCTGGCACTGTGACTGATTGCTTAGACGGCTGGCACTGACTGGTGTCTGAAACTGCGGGCTCTGTGACTGGTGGCTGAGACAGCTGGCACTGACTGGTGGTGCTAAGACTGCAGCTGCGGCTGAGACTGTTGACTGTGGCTAATTGCTGAGACTGCTGGCACTGACTGATGGCTAAGACGACTGGCACTGACTGGTGGCTGAGACTGCGGGCAATGTGACTGGTGGCTGAGATGGCTAGCACTGACTGGTGGCTGAGACGGTGGGCACTGACTGGTGGCTGAGACTGCGGGCACTGTAACTGGTGCCTGAGACAGCTGGCACTGACTGGTGGTGCTGAGACTGCGGCTGTGCCTGAGACTGTTGACTGCAGCTAATTGCTGAAACGGCTGGCACTGACTGGTGGTGTTGAGAGTGCTGGCACTGACTGAAGGCTGAGACTGCGGGCACTGTGACTGGTGGCTGAGATGGCTGGCACTGACTGGTGGCTAAGACTGCAGGCACTGTGAATGGTGGCTGAAACGGCTGGCACTGACTGGTGGTGCTAAGACTGCAGCTGTGGCTGAGACTGTTGACTGTGGCTAATTGCTGAGACTGCTGGCACTGACTGATGGCTAAGATGACTGGCACTGACTGGTGGCTGAGACTGTGGGCACTGTGACTGGTGGCTGAGATGTCTAGCACTGACTGGTGGCTGAGACAGCGGGCACTGACTGGTGGCTGAGACTGCGGGAACTGTGACTGGTGGCTGAGACAGCTGGCACTGACTGGTGGTGTTGAGACTACGGCTGTGCCTGAGACTGTTGACTGCGGCTAATTGCTGAGACGGCTGGCACTGACTGGTTGTGCTGAGAAGGCTGGCACTGACTGGTGGCTGAGATTGCTGGCACTGACTGGTGGTGCTGAGACCAGGCAGCAATTGGTGGATAAAACTGCTAGCAGCAGCGGCTGCTGTATCTGTGTCTGTATCTGTGTCTGACAGAACTGTAATGGTGGCACTTGTGGAAGGTCCGAACGGCTGTGTGGTGCACTGCGATTTAATAGGCTGGTGCGCCGCGCATTTAAAGTTGCTAATTGCGCATGAGCATTTAACTCGGCGCATCGTGCATGCACATTTAACTTCGGCACACATGCCCGGACACATCGCAGGCACAGAGGGATTTTAATATATGGGATATGGTAAAGGTCCTGGATCTAGACTCTGGCCCATCATTATTTAGAATACCACAATGGGTCACCTGCTGGATTTTTTTTGCAACTGTCAATAATTTGCTAGCATTTTTTCCTATGCAAGCAATGAAGTACAATGCAATAGTACCAATATTCAAGGCTAATGGTGCATTTAGTCAAATGGATAATGATATCGGAGATTTAAGACACACTGACATTTGGCAATTTAAAGTTGATGACAGACAGAATTTTCACTCAGATGAAGTACAAATTAGTTTGCATACGATTGTTTAGTGGCATAAATGGGTTGTTTCACTTCAGCAAATGGCATTTATCATGTAGAAAACTAGTTTAGTGCTCTCATTAAGAGAAGCAAAATAAGAGTATTGCAGGTTTGATACCTTTTAATAGCTAACAAAAATAGAAGTAATGATGTTACATAGAGAGCTTTCGAGACATCACCAGTCCCTTCATCAGGCGTACTACAAGAATATATGAAGAAACAGAAATATATATTCAATAAGAACAGAGACATCGGGGAATGAATGGACATTTGAAAAACAACAGAACAACAGAATATCAAAGATCTTGAGAATGAGTCCTTATTTAATTATCTTACAGATAAGGGGTGTGAAAGTTTTATGGTCTCTAAATTGATGTTATCTCATAGACCTGGTGCCCCGACTATGTCTATAGAAGACTCATTAGATCTTGTTGTGTTATAAATATCGGGGACAAATTCAGTCCAGTATTCAAAGTGTCAAGCAGTGTTATAAATTTGTATTCCCAAATTCTTCTGGCTCTTTGAGATTTGAAAATATCTTTAAATATGAGAACTTTCATGTGTTCTTCATTGTGTCCTGGGCTACAAAAATGGTAAGCCACAGGAAAGTGTAGTTTCTTTTCTTTAAAGGGCTTCTGTCACCCCCCTAAACAAATTTTTCATTTTTTAGCTACTTAAAATCCTTATACTGCGATTTATCAATATATAGTGCTCTTACACTTTTTCGTTCAGTAGTTTCTTCAAAAAACGGACTTTTATAATATGTAAATTACCTCTCTACCAGCAAGTAGGGCGGCTACTTGCTGGTAACAGCCGCATCCTCCTTTTAAAAAGAAGCCCCCCTCCTCATGTTGATTGACAGGGCCAGGGAGCACTCTCGTCCTCTGGCTGGCACTGTCTGCGTTTTAAATCTCGCGCCTTCGCCGTACCGGTCTTCAGTCGGCGCAGGCGCACTGATAGGAGGGCGCTCGCTCGGCCGCTCCTTCCTCAGTGCGCCTGCGCCGGGTGTAGATGTGACATCATCGTCGCAGGCGCATTGAGGAAGGAGTGGCCGAGCGAGCGTCCTCCTCTCAGTGCGCCTGCGCCAACTGAAGACCGGTAAGCAGGCGCGAGATTTAGATCGCAGACAGGGCCAGGCAGAGGACGAGAGCGCTCGCTGGCCCTGTCAATCAACATGAGGAGGGGGCGTCTTTTTAAAAGGAGGATACGGCTGCTACCAGCAAGTAACCGCCCTACTTGCTGGTAGAGAGGTAATTTACATATTATAAAAGTCCGTTTTTTTAAGAAACTACTGAACGAAAAAGGGTAAGAGCACTATATATTGATAAATCGCAGTATAAGGATTTTAAGTAGCCAAAAAATGAAAAATTAGTTTACGGGGGTGACAGAAGCCCTTTTATTATGTGCCGGTGGGACCTTATCCTTGCATTGAGTTTCTGTCCTGAGGCCCCTAACAAGGCATTTAGTGCAGAGAATCATATAAACAACATTAGATGTAGAACATGTGAATGTACCAGGGATCTTATAGTCCTGCTGTGTGTTAGGGATCCAGATCTTATTTGCTGTCATTATATGGGAACAAATTTAGCATCTTCTTATATTAGACAGATGGGTTCCTTATTCTCTGGTACATGGCCTTGAACTTGATCTGATCAGAATATTCCTTATATTTGGAGGTTGTCGGTAAAGTAGTAAGGAGGGATCTAGGAAGATTGTTTTTAGTCGGTCATCCTTATGTAGGACATGGTGTAATTTTTGGCAGTTTTCCTCAGTACCTCTAGTTGTGGGTTGTAGGTCACAACCAGAGGTACGCGCTGGTTCTGTTTCTTTTCATTGTATTGGAAAAGTAGACTTCTGGGGATCTTGGGGGCTCTTGTGATCTGATTTTCAATTTAAGCAGGATGATAGCCTTGGTGTAAAAATGTCCTTTTCAAATGTTGTAAATGCTCATCCCTGTCTGATGGGCTGGAACAGATTTGGTTATATTTTATGGCTTGACTATAGATGATAGACTTTTTAATATGTTTGGGGTGGAAGCTGTCCCATTTGAGGTATGTAGGCCGATCAATAGGTTTTCAATACAGGAATGTCTGTATTGAGCAGTCTTGAAGTTTTATGGGGGTGTCCAGAAAGCTGACTTCTGAGTGTGAATAGTTGAGGGTCATGTTTATGATGGGATTTGTTGGATTGTTCATGAAATTTTATCAGTTTATGTTCAGAGTCGGTCCAGATTATTAGGATGTCATCAATGAAACAAAAGTAGGCCAAGGGTTTTTTGGGGCAGGATACCAAAAAGACATTTTCCAGTTTTGCCATGAAGAGATTTGGATTTATTGCGGTGCCATTTTACTGCCACAATTCAATAATGACAAATCATAATTTATTTGTTTGCATAAAAGATTTTACAAGCAATAAACAAGTGTTTTCAGTACAATCATATATTGAATCAATGTGATCATCCTCTAATAGGAACCATTAGTCTAAATACGCCATAATCCAAAAACAAAAAGACAAAGTTAGTCAGTATGTCCTCTGAAATTAAGTGAAAATACTACAGTAAAAGCAAACACAATGCTGCAGCACTCTGCAAACATAGAATATGCTATGCAATATGCAATGCTATGTTCAATATATAAATTAATATCAGTTGCTTTGCAAATATATTTTGATCAAGATTATTTGTGCCTATTCACCACAGCAAGGTGGCCTTTTTCTGGATGAGAACATACTTTGTATGATACCTGTGTCTTTGCCAACCGGCCTCTGATTTAGGGAGAGCAGGCTCCACAAGAATAGTGTGCTATTTGTAACCTCTCTCTATGCCAGAAGGCTTCCAATGAAATCAGGGGGAGCAGACCATACTATATATTACACAAATTAAAATAGCCTTTGGAAAGGATGAGTTAATTAGGAGTGCAGGGCCAAAATGGAGGCAGCCACACCTGAAAATTCATACTTAGTCAGCACAACCTGTAAAATGAAGTGAATGTGCAGGTGCACGTCACGTGAAACCACAAAAGTAAAAGCAAACACAATGTAACAGCTCTCTGCAAACATAGAATATTTGGACTAAAGCTGTACTCACTGTATAAATGACTATAATGTATTTAACAAATATATTTTGATCAAAATTACTTATGCCCATCTACCACGGCATGGTGACCTGTTTCTGTAAATGCGCTATAAGGCTGTGTTGTTTTTGTTGAGCCCTGGTCTAAAGGAGAAAAATATAAAGCAGATAAAAAAGTCAGTCTATTCCCAGTGCCAGTCAATAATATGCAAGGTATAAAATCAGTGCCCATTTCAGTTGACATAAAACACACTAGGGAGGGGATATTATTATATTGACATATTTCATTATCACTCCTTTTCTACAAAGCTTCTTTCATTGCAGGATTATAGTTTCCATTTGATAGATTTAGCATTCTATGTTTAGATAACAAGTTTAGTTTCAATTTCTATTACACAGATTAAAGAAGTGTAAGAAAAGTAGAAAGATAGAACTATGGCATCAGAAGGATATTTGCAATATTCTGCAAACCAAGCAAACAGCTGGACTTCAGACCCTGCAGGTTTTATGTAATCTACGGCGGGATAGCAATCATGATGAACCTTGCATGTTTACAAGCAGCTAAACAATCATTGCTACAATCATATATGCATAGAGTCATACAATATTCAAGCAAGTTTCATTGCTAGTGATCAGCCATCACTGATGATATTGCTTTTACAATGCCAGCATACATTGTGAAAACCTCCTAATATATATATGTTATGCTGAAGGGGAGCTTCAGCATTGTTTTGGCTGAGATTGGTCTTGGCCTCTATCATTTACTTGATTAGTAAAAACGTATTAATCTCTAGTGATGAGCGGGAGGTACCATATTCGATTTCGCAATATTTCGCGAATATTCGAAAGAATATTCGCATTATTTTCGTCAAAATCGAATATTCGTAATTATTTGATTTTTCGCAAATAATATGCGAAAAAAAAATTCGTACGATTTTTTTTCCTGTATAAGGCAACTTTCCTATGACTATGGCTAGGCTAATATGTGTATTTTACGAAATTTCTTAATACTGCTCTGACTTCGTCTTTTAGAATATTCGTAATATTCTAAAAGACGAAGTTAGAGCAATATTAGGAAATTTCGTATAATACACATAGATTGTAATTTAGCTAATATAGTGCTATAATCCTTTTTTTTTTTCTTATCTAATTTTTTTGGCCTCTTCTGAACTTCAGCTTTTGGAAAATATGTACACTATTAAAAAAATTACTTTAGCAGTATATTAGCTAAATTACAATCTATATGTGTATTTTACGAAATTTCTTAATACTGCTCTAACTTCGTCTTTTAGAATATTCGTAATATTGCTCTAACTCCATCTTTTAGAATATTACGAATATGCCGTATTTTTCGTATTTTTCGAATATAGTGCTATATTCTTGATTTTCGTATATAGCACTATTTTTGAAAAATTTCGAGTCATTTCATCAGTCAAGTATTACTATGCTTATTGCTAATGCTTAAAGCTTGTGTGCGGATCGCATGTTGTAAAGACGTTTTTTTTTCACAAAGGCTAGGTTATGTTCCATGACTAGCAACCGTGCCGAGAATTCACTTGACATGTAAAAAGTGTTCAGTTACTCATATAATTTTGACTCTTTCTTATATTGTATGCGAAAATTCGCTACCATTAAATTCCTAAAAAAATTCTGTTCGTGTAATGGTTAGCTGGCTCTTCCCAATACTCATATAATTTTGACTCTTTCTTATATTGTATGCGAAAATTCGCTACCATTAAATTCGCAAAAAAATTCTGTTCGTGTAATGGTTAGCTGGCTCCTCCAAATTACTGTTAGCTGCTTTTGCTTACAGCTTGTGTGTGATTTATAATATGTGAGTTGTTCTAAATGCATTGGGCCTAATAAATTATATTTCTATTTTTTTTTTAGCTTAAAAGAAAACGAAATTTCGTTTTAACTAATATAGAGGCAAATATTCTTATTCTTCGCGAATTCTCGAAGTTGCGATATTCGCAATAAAAATTCGCAATTCGAATATTCGCGCTCAACACTATTAATCTCATTATTTATTTTCCTTTTTTTTAATTCACTTAATTTACCACTTCAAAACTTCATTTCTTAACTGTGCAGTTCCTGAGTTTCATCTGAGACTTCTAAGAAGCCATTATCCTTAATTTTTAGAAAGAAAAACGAATTCATTTCCAGAAAGAAAGGATTTGGGGCCTACTTTCTCTCATTGCAGAGAGCGCCTTAATCGGCTTAAGGCCATACATGCTCCTCTAGAATTCTGAAAAGAAATGGATGCAAATGAGCTCTTAACAAGCTCTGCTTCTAATGCCACCAGCTGTAATGCAGCTATCCTATAAATCGATGTTCAACCCTTTAAATAGGTCTTGAGACAGATCCCATATAATATTATTGTAACGGTCGCGTACACACACACACAGGGGGGAGGGAAGTGACCACTGCGCTCCACCCTTACCCCTGGCCCTGCCTACTTGCCTCGCGAGTCCTAATGACAGGGGACAACTGGAAAGCAATCCCTAACTTGGAGTAAGTGCAGGGATGACAGACAGACAAACAACAGGACGTGAACGGACCGAGTCAATACCAGGAAAGCTGCAAAGTACAAATGGAGCAAGCAAAGAATTGTCAGGAGAAGCCGGGGTCATAAATACCAGGAGAGCAGAGAAGTACAAGAGGAGTCCTAAGAGAGTAGTCAGGTGGGAGCCGAGGTCACAATACCAGGACGGATGCGCAGTACAGGAGGATCAGGCAAAAGGATGGTCAAGGAACAGGATCAGGTAAGTATTCAGCAGTCCAACAAATACCAGGAACCTAGAAATTAACAGGCAACCTGTAGCCAGCAGGCTGCCTGTATTTATAGTGGGGAGTGAGGGTCATGTGACGTGGCCAGCGTCACATGACCGACAGACCAACCAGTCGAGCACCGAGTGATCAGCTCGGCGCTCAAGGCAGACTTAGGAGCAAGGAGCCACCCAGCTAGTAAAGCCGCCCTGGGAATGAGGTCAAACACAGAACCTCATTCCAAAAGCTAAGCAACAGTTCTGCGGGCAATGGGGGACCGAGTGCACCTTCGGAACCCCGTGACAATTATGATGTTGTGCCCAAATACTGCAATTCAACACCAATATAATGTATAGGTTGCCGTAGAAATCTCAAATAACTTCCAAAATTAGCAGAAAAATAACACTGCAATGGAACCAGTCCCAGTGGCTGCTACAGGGCCCGTAGTAGCAGAGGGATCTGGGCCATCAGGCCTGAGCCTTGCCTGCCAGTACACATGCATATAGTAATGATTACTGTGTGTATGTGTGTGTGTATGTGTGTGTGTGTGTATCCTGGCAGACGAGGCCCAGGCTGTAAAAGATGATAGACAAAGCAGTCGTGTATGACCCCCATATCTGACCCCCTATTAGACCTCCAGACCCCCATATCTGACCCCCATTAGACATCCAGACCACCATATCTGACTCCAATTAGACCTCCAAACCACCAATTAGGCCCCCATTCTGACCTCCAGACCCCCAATCAGACCCTTAATTAGGCCCCCATTAGACCTCCAGACCCCCAATCAGACCCCCATTAGACCTCTAGACCCCCAATCAGACCCCCATCAGAGCCTTAATCAGACCTCTATACCCCCATAAGACCTGTCCAGACCCCAAGTCATACCTCCAGACCCCCAGTCAGACCTCCAGACCCTCCATTAGACCTCTCCAGATCCCTAATCACACCTTCAGACCCCCCAGTCATACCTCCAGAACCCTCAGTCATACCTGCAGAACCCCCATTAGACCTCTTAAGACACCCAGTCATACCTCCAAACCCCCCATTAGACCACTCCAGACACCCAGTCAGACCTCCAGACTCCCCAGGCAGACCTTCAGACCCCCAGTCAGACCTACAGACCCCCTATTAAACCTCTCCAGACCCCATTGATACCTCCAGACACCAGTGATACCTCTCCAGATGCCCAGTCAGACTACTCCAGAGCCCCAGTCACACCTCCAGATCCCCAGTCAGACCTCTCCAGACCTCCCATTAGACCTCTCCAGACCCCGCCATTAGACCTCTTCAGACTCCCAGTCAGACCTCCATATATGACCTCAGATCAGACTGTAAATTAATGAAGTAACTTAGCTCTCCTGCCACCTGTCACGGATGAAGTTGCAGATAGCTGGAACTTATAAATAAACGACCGACTGGCTTGATCCCAAACTAAGGAGCACATAGGTGAGCCCTTTAAAACCCTAAGAGCTCTCCCTGACTGCTATGCACATGCAAGGGTTTCAATGGTAGACGATTGCATGCCCACGTACCTAAGACTGTGTGACACCTGAAAACCCTATAATAGTGAGGGGACACGACCACCGGCTCCCTGCACTTAATACGGACAGAGTCAGGCTCACTTAGAATCAAGCCAGCAAGGAAACACAATAAAGGAAAAGACTTATCTGAGCAAACAGCAGCAGCAGCTTCCAGCAGTGAACACTTTATCCAGGAAGTAGTGTAAACTGCAAAGTGAGGCAGTATGGGAGGGAATATAAAGGAAGACGATTAGTCTAAATAAGTGACACCTGGCAGAAGGAAAGGAGATGACAAAGTGAAACCAAAACAAAGAACGTCATACAAGAGGTAGAGAAGAACGTCTGCCAGACCTTCTCACAGAACTGGCGGTGACACCACCACTCTCCCTGTCCTGGCTCTCTTCTCAGGGTGCACGCTGCACAGGCACCTGACCTCCTGCAGCGTCAGGTCAGGGTGCGCTCTGTATGTCCTGACTAGAGATGAGCAAATTTTTCAAAAATTCAATTCAGCGGTTCGCAAAATTTTGGGGAAAAAATTTGGCTCGATCAGAATTTATTTGTGGCGAATTTAGTTAAAAAACGCCTATTTCCTGGCTGCAGAGAGCCTTTATAGTGGTTTAGAACACTGTACCTTGCAGTAACACACATAGGGAGTCTGCTTTTGTAGTAAAATAATACTGTGAGTCCATATGACATGCAGATGACAAGCGTCGCTCTTAGAATCATTGCACACTTTACTTATTTGGGCAGTCACTGGGCCAAAACTGACCACATAACAAAAGTGTGAACTCAGCCTTACAGGTCGAGGTTAGCGCCAAGAAGAAGCACACTCCTTTTACACCATCGTCAGCTGATTCCACATAGATGTCTACAGAACAGGTTCTATTAAAAGCTTACACAAGTAGAGCCCTCGACAGAGTGGAGAGGGTGTCAGCAGTAAGTTTGTGTTAACGCCACTGATTATTTTGCCCTTCCTCTGATCCGTCAGAACAATAACCCACAAAAAACAGATCCTGTCTGTCGTGCAGCCTCCTTCACTCAGTCAGCATTCGGTCAGTAATCCATCAGTATTACTAATGCCCAAAAAAACATGAGTGGATCCAAAACAGAGATGACACTTGAACTGAAAATTTGCAAGTCTTCTGTGTTTTGTACCCACTCCTGTTTTTGGCTACCAAATCATAAGCCAATTCTGTTGGTACCATACAGGCCTTAAAGCTGCTACACAGAGAGGATCTATTGTGCGTCTCAATTTCCCTTCCTTTTAATAGATCAGATCAGCAAAAAAGGCAAAATAGTGGCCCAGTCATGAAGTGGGGAGGGTGGGAACAGCATGAGAAGTCCACAGAGTGGCCCTATGACATAATGGTGAGGTGGAAGCAGCATGAGGAGACCACAAAGTGGCCCAATTACAGAATCTGGAGGTGGTGACAGTATCAGGAGGCCACAGAGGTGGCATAATGACAAAGTGTGGAGGTGGCAGCAGCATCAGGAGGCCACAGAGTGGCAAGATGACATAGTGTGGAGGAGGCAGCAGTATCAGGAGGCCACAGAGTGGCAAGGTGACAGTGTAGAGGAGGGTGGCAATTCCAGTACCTGCTGAAGATGGAGGGTGAAAGAAGGAGAACTTGGCATCAGATGTGTGGCATCAGGCTGGTGGCAGCATCAGAATAGTAGCTGAGGCAGGTAGCCAGAAGAATCTGGTCTCTTTTGTCAAAATGTTTGTGTGGCACTATGTATGATCTAGTCTGATGCATCAGGTATTGGTAGGTGTAAATCCTAGCTAATCCACGCCTGATTCATCTTGACAAAGGTCAATCTCTCCACATTTTGGGTAGATAGGTGAGTTCTTCTTGGGGTAACTCTGGCCCCCGCCTCACTAAACACCTGCTATGATGCCACTACGGGCAGGACAGCTTTTCCAGGGCAAACTCGGCTAGTTGTGACCTCCCAGTAGTCCAGCGGATCTTCAATGACAGCTGGCAGGGTGCACTCCAAGTATGCCACCACCTGCTGGTTCAGATTCTGCTATACGTCTAGCTGCTGGTGAGTAGTTTCTTCACTATGCAGGTGAAGAAAGCTTCTCATCAGCGACTCTACACTCAGCCTGCTGCTGATGGAGCTAGTACTGCTCCTGCCACCCCACCCCTCCCCAGAAGTCATTGCAGTGGAACGTGAGCGCAGAGGGGCCCCCAGTCAGACCTGCGAGAGGATGAACGATGTCGCAGATAGGCAGTGGCCAACTGACTACATAGGATGTCTCTATAGTAGTTCAGTTTGTTCTCCCTATCAGCGGGTGTAATAAAGGCCTCCATTTTGGACCAGTTGTGAGGGTCCAACAAGTTGGAGAGCCAGAAGTCATCCCTCTGCCGAATGCTGACAATTCGGCTGTTACTATCCAAGCAAGTAAGTATGCAGGCCATTTGTGCAAGAGACTCAGAGGGACCCCCTGCCTCCATCTCCACTGCATACTCCCACGGTGTGTCTGGGTCCTCTGCCTCCTCTTCCTCATCACCCTGTAGCTCCTCTGGCTGCTCCTGCTCCTCCTCTGAGTGGCAAATATATATTTTTTTCTTTTTCCGCTAATACACGCCACAAAAGGCTTTACAACAGATAACTGCACCGCTGAGCAGCAAATATATTTTTCTGCCTATACATGCCACAAATGGCTTTACAACAGATAACTGCACCGCTGAGCAGCAAATATATATATATATATATATTTTTTACTTTTATTTTTCTTCTAATACACGCCACAAAAGGCTTTACAACAGATAATTGCGCCAATGAGCAGCAAATATATTTTTTCTTTTTCCGCTAATACACGCCACAAAAGGCTTTACAACAGATAACTGCACCGCTGAACAGCAAAAATGTTTTCTTTTTCCGCTAATACACTCCACAAAAAGGTTTACAACAGATAACTGCACCACGGAGCGGCAAATATATTTTTTCTTTTTCCGCTAATATACGCCACAAAAGGCTTTACAACAGATAACTGCATCGCTGAGCAGCAAAAATATTTTTTCTTTTTCTGCTAATACAGACCACAAAAGGCTTTACAACAGATAACTGCGCCAATGAGAGGCAAATATATATTTTTCTTTTTCCGCTAATACACGCTACAAAAGGCTTTACAACAGATAACTGCACTGCTGAGCGGCAAATATATTTTTTCTTTTTCTGCTAATATACGCCACAAAAGGCTTTACAACAGATAACTGCATCGCTGAGCGGCAAATATATATATATATATATATATATATATTAATATATATTTTTTACTTTTATTTTTCTGCTAATACACGCCACAAAAGGCTTTACAACGGATAACTGCACTGCTGAGCGGAAAATATATTTTTTCTTTTTGGCTAATACATGCCACAAAAGGCTTTACAACAGATAATTGCGCCAATGAGCAGCAAATATATTTTTTCTTTTTCAGCTAATACACTCCACAAAAGGCTTTACAACAGATAACGGCGCCAATGAGCAGCAAATATATTTTTTTCTTTTTCCGCTAATACACTCCAGAAAAGGCTTTACAACAGATAACTGCTCCAACGAGCGGCAAATATATATTTTCTTTTTCCGCTAATACACGCTACAAAAGGCTTTACAACAGATAACTGCACTGCTGAGCGGAAAATATATTTTTTCTTTTTCCGCTAATACACGCCACAAAAGGCTTTACAACAGATAACTGCACCGCTGAGCAGCAAATATATTTTTCTGCCTATACATGCCACAAATGGCTTTACAACAGATAACTGCACCGCTGAGCAGCAAAAATGTTTTCTTTTTCCGCTAATACACTCCACAAAAAGGTTTACAACAGATAACTGCACCACGGAGCGGCAAATATATATTTTCTTTTTCCGCTAATATACGTCACAAAAGGCTTTACAACAGATAACTGCATCGCTGAGCGGCAAATATATATATATTTTTTACTTTTATTTTTCTTCTAATACACACCACAAAAGGCTTTACAACAGATAATTGCGCCAATGAGCAGCAAATATATTTTTTCTTTTTCCGCTAATACACGCCACAAAAGGCTTTACAACGGATAACTGCTCCAATGAGCGGCAAAAATATTTTGGATTTTTCCGCTAATACACTCCAGAAAAGGCTTTACAACAGATAACTGCTCCAATGAGCAGCAAATATATTTTTTCTTTTTCCGCTAATACACGCTACAAAAGGCTTTACAACAGATTACTACACCGCTGAGCAGCAAAAATATTTTTTCTTTTTCTGCTAATACACTCCAGAAAAGGCTTTACAACAGATAACTGCTCCAATGAGCAGCAAATATATTTTTTCTTTTTCCGCTAATACACGCTACAAAAGGCTTTACAACAGATAACTGCACCGCTGAGCAGCAAAAATGTTTTCTTTTTCCGCTAATACACTCCACAAAAGGGTTTACAACAGATAACTGCACCACGGAGCGGCAAATATATTTTTTCTTTTTCCGCTAATATACGCCACAAAAGGCTTTACAACAGATAACTGCATCGCTGAGCAGCAAAAATATTTTTTCTTTTTCTGCTAATACACACCACAAAAGGCTTTACAACAGATAACTGCGCCAATGAGAGGCAAATATATTTTTTCTTTTTCCGCTAATACACGCTACAAAAGGCTTTACAACAGATAACTGCACTGCTGAGCGGCAAATATATTTTTTCTTTTTCCGCTAATATACGCCACAAAAGGCTTTACAACAGATAACTGCATCACTGAGCGGCAAATATATATATATATATATATATATATATATTAATATATATTTTTTGCTTTTATTTTTCTGCTAATACACGCCACAAAAGGCTTTACAACGGATAACTGCACTGCTGAGCGGAAAATATATTTTTTCTTTTTGGCTAATACATGCCACAAAAGGCTTTACAACAGATAATTGCGCCAATGAGCAGCAAATATATTTTTTCTTTTTCAGCTAATACACGCCACAAAAGGCTTTCCAACAGATAACGGCGCCAATGAGCAGCAAATATATTTTTTCTTTTTCCGCTAATACACTCCAGAAAAGGCTTTACAACAGATAACTGCTCCAACGAGCGGCAAATATATATTTTCTTTTTCCGCTAATACACGCTACAAAATGCTTTACAACAGATAACTGCACTGCTGAGCGGAAAATATATTTTTTCTTTTTCCGCTAATACATGCCACAAAAGGCTTTACAACAGATAATTGCGCCAATGAGCAGCAAATATATTTTTTCTTTTTCCGCTAATACACGCCACAAAAGGCTTTACAACAGATAACTGCTCCAATGAGCGGCAAAAATATTTTTTATTTTTCCGCTAATACACTCCAGAAAAGGCTTTACAACAGATAACTGCTCCAATGAGCAGCAAATATATTTTTTCTTTTTCTGCTAATACACGCTACAAAAGGCTTTACAACAGATAACTGCATCGCTGAGCAGCAAAAATATTTTTTCATTTTCTACTAATACACACCACAAAAGGCTTTACAACAGATAACTGCGCCAATGAGAGGCAAACATATTTTTTCTTTTTCCGCTAATACACGCTACAAAAGGCTTTACAACAGATAACTGCACTGCTGAGCGGAAAATATATTCTTTCTTTTTCCACTAATACACGCCACAAAAGGCTTTACAACAGATAACTGCACCGCTGAGCGGTAAATATATTTTACTTTTGCCAGTAATACATGACAAAAAGGGCTGTAATTATAGCACTTCACCACACAATGGCTAATAAGCCCTTTTTTCCCCCACTAATACAAGCCAAAAATGCTTTAGAACATATAACTGTACTGCACAAGGGCAAATTAGATTTAGAAATATTTCCTTGTAATAAACCCTGTTAATGTATAAATCAGCACTTGCACCCTAATAAGAATGGTTTGCTGGAATTACAGAGCTGTATAATGGCAATTTGGATCCCCAGTCAGTGCAGCAAGGTGTAATAGATGTTTCTATTACCCAGGCTGTAATCTCCCCTACTGAACCCTGTTCAACATAAAAGCTGTGGAATGATTCCTCCCTATCCTTTTTCTACACCTTGAATAATCTTTCCCTGCACGTATTTTTTAGCACAATGAAGTTTTTTCTAACACTGTTCCTAGCCCTGCACTAAGTACACTGGTAAATGGCAGAATCTAATATGGCTGTAATTTATAGCGCTGTGACATCACAGGGCTGGTTGGCCGCTGATTAGCTGTATGCATGGCATTATGGGTGATCCCACCTTCCCAGAGTGTCCTCACACGTGCCACAGCCATTTTAGGAAAAAAATTGATTTGTTACCACGAAATTCGGATCAAATTCCACTTTGTCAGCCTGGACACAGCAGCGCGGGACCTAAGAAGAGTAAGCAGGATGAGGGGTAAGTACAGCACTCACAGCGCTTCACCCCCCCTGCCTCCTCCTCCTGCATACTAGTGAGCGCTTCATTATGGAAGTGCTCACTAGTATTCCCTTCATAAGATGCACTGCAACTGCGACCGCTGTGAACTCTAAAGTTACGCCAGTGGAACAGAGGATAGATGAGTATTAATTATTTTATTTTATTTACACTGCAGTGGCTTCACTACTGTAAGTTGGCAGCGCTACAGCAAACGGGCACTAAGGGTCAGCACTACTGTAAGAGGGCACTAAGGGGCCAGCACTACGGTAAGTGGCTCACAAAGGGCCCAGCACTACTGTTAGGGAAGCACTAAGGGGACATAACTATTGTGTGGGGGCAATAAGGGGGCATTCCTACTGTGAAGGGATACAAATGGGGCGTGACTACTGTGTGGAGGCCTACGGTGAGGGGATACAAATGGGGCATAACTACTATGTGGAGGCCTACTGTGAGGGAATACAAATGGGGCATAACTACTGTGTGGAGGAGAGTGTAGGCAGACTTGACTAGCCATCAGAGAGGGGTTGAGGGAAGCTGCTCAGCGGGGATGGGGGGCAATCACAAATTTGCCATGGAGCACAGCCTTTTCTAGTTACACTCCTGAATGAAACATTCAAATAATGCTACAAAGCAGTGTCTAAATACCTCTATACCATGCTCAAACACCTAACCAAAGTTGGTCTCAGTTTGGCAATGTAACCAGGATGAAAGCTAACCCACCGATGAATAGTCGGAATGGGATCCCTAACTGTGGTTAAGCTTTACCAGATGCCATTATCTGTGTGGATTAACATGTGAATAGTGTTGATCGAGCATGCTCGGCCGAACATCAGTTCGGCAGAGCATCTCGATGCTCTGCACATGGCGGTACTCGGCTCGAGCGCAATGCTTGAGTCTCCATCCCGCATGTTTCTTGGCTGCTACGCAGCCAATAAACGTGCAGGTAAGTGCTGCCCTCACTGTAATGCCATAGCCATGTTGGTTACTGGCATCACTGTGATTGGCTGACCGAAACGCGTCATCGGGTGCTATATAGCACCTGATGACGTGTGTTCGGCTCAGTCTTAGTCAGGGAAAGCTGAGCATAGGAAGGGACAGACAGTATAGGGAGTGTTATTGGAAAAATTTTATTAGAAAAACTTTTCAGAGACCCAAAAGTCCTTTTAAGGACTATTGTGTGTGACAGCAGCAATATATATTTTTAGCACATCCTGCGCTAAGTAGTGTCTAATAGGCCGCTGCGGACAGTTAAATTATCCGCGACACATCTCCTGTGCAAAGTGTGTGCATCCCTAAAATATCAGTGACATCCAGTGTACTTTTTCCATAGACGGTGTCCACCGCGGACAGTTAAATTATCTGCTCCACATCTCCTGTGTAAAGTGTGTTCATCTGTCACGGAAGGGGAGAGCATAGACAGCCCTGAGCTCAACCCACACCTCTTTTATGGTCCCTTAAAGGTAACAATGAAACTGGAGAAAATAATAAACAAAGTGACAGGCAGGCAGGCACGAAGGGGTAAATACACAAACAATGCAAATATAAGCAGCGGTCAAAATACAGGACGAAAGATACATATTAAAGAGTAAGCAAGGTCAAAACAAGCCAAGGTCAGTACCAGGAGGTCACGTCAGTACAAAGGAATTAACTAAATCACAACAAACACAAGCCGAGGTTCGAATGCCAGGAGGTCACATCAATTCAGAGGAAACAGCAGAAGAGGGGTCAAGGAAACAGAGCCGAGGTCAAGGTACAATGCAAACCAATACAGAGAACTTGGTAAATGAAAATACCTTATTCACAGGCAACCTGTGGCCAGCAGGCTGCCTGTTTAAATAGTCCTGGCTGGTGAGTCACATGATGTGGCTGGCATTACATGACTCACAGCAGACCAACTCAGCCATCATTATCGCGCTCGGCTCTCCGGCAGCTCGCCTGCTGTCATGGAGATAAGGGCGCAGGCTACGTCCCTGTCCCTCTCCTTGCGCAGGGTGATGGCGGTGTTGTGAAGGAAGCACACGTTGCTGGCTCCTCGTTACTGTATCCCTAAAATATCAGTGACATCCAGTGTATCTATTCGGTAGACGGTGTCCGCTGCGGACAGTTAAATTATCCGCGACACATCTCCTGTGTAACGGGTGCGCATCCCTAAAATATCAGTGTCACAGTGACATCCAGTGTACTTTTTCTGTAGACGGTGTCCGCTGCGGACAGTTAAATTATTTGCGCCACATCTCCTGTGTAAAGTGTGCGCATCCAAAAAATATCTGTGACATCCAGTGTACTTTTTCCATAGACAGTGTCCGCTGCAGACACTGACATTAGCTGCGCCACATCTCCAGTGTAAAGTGTGCGCATCTCCTGTGTGACGTTTCCACATCAAAAATACCTTTTTAAATTTGTTTGCGCATACACTTCCAAATCCTACGGTACTGTACGTGTGACAGACTTTCAATCATATATAGCATTTAATATGAAGAAGATGAGCAGTAAGGGTCGGGGCAGTGGCCGTGATGCTGATAGTGAACGCAGAAGCTGTGGCCCTGGGCTCTGTGAAACTGTGCCTGCTGCCAGAGCACAAGAAAAACAATCATCCATGACACCTAGCTTCATGTCCCAGTTTGAAGGGCGGCGCAGGACACCACTCTTGAAGTCAGACCAGTGCGACCAGGTGGTTGGTTGGATTGCAGCATATAATGCTTCCAGTCGCTTATGCACCGTCCTGTCCAGTCTCAGTAGCCAAGAGTCGGCTCAACCGAATCCTCACCCTGAGCCTCCTTTCTCTCACCATGGAGAGTTTGGGCAAACAAGTGATCCCACACTCGGATATTCTGAGGAGCTCTTTTCAGCGCCATTCCTTGCTTTTGCCCTCTCGCCAAGCACGCTTGAAGAGGGACAGATCTTGTGCCCTGATTTCCAAACTCTTGAGTATCCACAATTACAAGAAGATGACGGTGGGGAACGGCAATTACTGTTTGATGAGGTGGATGATGATGAGACACAGTTGCAAATAACTCAACGACAATCACTTTCTCAAGAGGTTAATGAAGAGGATGAGACACAGTTGTCAATCACTGAGGTAGTGGTTAGGTCAACAAGTCAGGACGATGAGCAGAGAAAGGAAGTGGAAGAGGAGGTGGTGGATGAAGAAGTCACTGACCCAAACTGGGAAGGTGGAAAGCTGAGCGAGGAGAGCAGTACAGAGGGGGAGGGATCTGTTGCACCGCAACAGGCTGGAAGAGGCAGTGGGGTGTCAAAAAGGAAAAGGCGGGCCACACCAAACAGTACCGCAACTGTTCCCCGGAGCACACCCTTGCAGAAATCTCCCTTGCCAAGGGGTAGGTGTTCTGCAGCCTGGTGCTTTTTTGAGGAAAGTGCGGACGACAAAAGAATTGTAATTTGCAACTTGTGCCATACAAAAATGAGCAGGGGCATGAACACTAGCAACCTCACCACCACCAACATGATCCGCCACATGGCATCAAAGCACTGTAATAGGTGGGCCGAACGCATAGGTCCACAATCTGTGTCTGCGGGTCACACCACTGCCTCCTCTTCCCCTGTGTTACGTGCTGGCCAATCCCCTGTCGAAGGCGCAGGCCCGGATGCCTTCCGCCCTGCATCTGTACCTTCGCAAGCACCATCAGTGACCACATCCACTTCCTTGTCCCAGCGCAGCGTACAGATGTCCTTAACCCAGGCATTTGAACGCAAGCGCAAATACCCAGCCACCCACCCACAGGCCATAGCACTAAATGCGCAGCTTTCCAAAATACTGGCTCTGGAAATGTTGCCATTTAGGCTTGTGGACACTGAGGCCTTCCACAGCCTCATTTCAGCAGCCATCCCGCGTTATGCAGTCCACAGCCACCACTATTTTTCAAGGTGTGCCATGCCTGCCTTACACCAACATGTTTCCCTTAACATCACACGTGCCCTGACCAACGCAGTTACTGGGAAGGTCCACTTAACCACGGACACATGGACAAGTGCATTTGGCCAGGGACGCTACATTTCCCTGACGGCACACTGGGTGAATGTTGTGGAGGCAGGGAGCGAATTATACCCCGGGATGGCACAGCTGCTACCGACGCCAAGGATTGCGGGCCCTACTTCGATCAGTGTTTCCGCCAGCACCTACGTTAGTGGCTCCAACCCCCACTTCTCCTCCTACGCCTCCTCCTCCAAATCCACCTTCGAATTATCTTCGTGCAGCACCAGTCAGTCATCAGTCGGTGGCTGGAAGCAGTGTAGCACTGCAGTGGGGAATCTGCAACAGGCCGTGCTGAAGCTGATATGCTTAGGGGACAAAAAGCACACCGCAGCAGAGCTGTGGCAGGGGATAAGAGACCAAAGTGAGCTGTGGCTCGCGCAACTCAACCTAGAACCAGGCATGGTTGTGTCTGATAATGGCCGTAACTTGGTGACGGCTTTGGAGCTCGGCAAGCTCACACACATCATATGCCTAGCCCACATCTTAAACTTAGTGGTTCAGTGGTTTCTCAAAACCTACCCCAATTTGCCAGAGCTACTGGTGAAGATGTGCCACGTGTGTGCCCATTTCCGCAAGTCATCGACAGCTTCAGCCGGTCTGTCAACACTGCCGCAGCGGTTGAAATTGCCAGCTCACCAGCTGTTTTGCAACATGACGTTCCACATGTTGGCCAGGCTTTGTGAGCAGCAGAGGGCAGTAGTGGAATACCAGCTGCAACATGGTCGTTACCTTTCCAGTCAGCTTCCGCTATTCACAAGCGAGGAGTGGGCATGAATGTCTGACCTCTGTGAGGTTTTATGAAACTTTGAGGAATCAACACAGATGGTGAGCGGCGATGCCACTATTATCAGCGTAACCATCCCACTTCCGTGTCTACTCAAACGCTCGCTGCTCACAATTAAGGACGACGCTTTGCATGTGGAAGAGGTGGAAATGGGGGAAGACATTACACAGGGTGATAGCCAGACCACCCTCAGTTTGTCTTCTCAGCACGAATTGGACGATGAAGAGGAGGAGGAGGAGGAGCAGGAGACGGTTTCCTCCGCTACAGAGGGTAGTACCCATGGAATTTTAATTCCATCTGTTCAGAGTGGGTGGGCAGACGAGGAGGAAGAGGATGAGGAGATTGAGAATGATCTTCCTGATGACGACAGCAAAGTCTTCCCTGTTGGTACTCTGGCACACATGGCTGGCTTCAAAAAATTTCCATCTGACAATGCTGGTGGCAGAGTCCATAGTTCCTTGGCCAACCAAGGAGGAGAAGCAAGGGGAACACACAGCAGTTCCAACAGAATCACAGCAGTTCCAAAGCCTGGGACAGTTTCATGATACCCCGCTAGCACCCTCACCCTGATGCACGGCCTAGTGTCACAAGGAGGGAAAATATTTGGAAGATGGTGAAGAGTACATAGCAGAATGTGTCAGCGTCCTCAATGATCCCTCAGTGCCTTATAACTACTGGGTGTCCCATCTGGACATGTGGCATGAACTGGCGCTCTACGCCTTGAAGGTACTGGCCTGCCCTGCCACCAGCGTTTTGTCTGAGCGGGTATTTAGTGCTACCGGTGGCATTATAACAGATAAGCGTATACGCCTGTCAACTGAAAATGCTGACAAGTTGAGTCTTATGAAAATGAACTGGATTGACCATGACTTCTCGACTCCACCAGAGGAAATCTGATGAACATAAAGGCACTTTAAATGTGTTGTTTATAATGTACTGAATACACTGTATTCTAGTGTTGAGCGGGAAATATTCGAATTACGAATATTAATCGCGAATATCGCAGCTTTGAGAATTTGCGAATATTTCAAATATAGTGCTATATATTCGTTATATCGAATATTCATAATTTTTTTCCATCTGAATCCATGATGAGGAGGAATAATTTTTTCAGATGGAAAAAAACTATGAATATTCGATATAACGAATATATAGCACTATATTTGAAATATTCTCAAATTCTCGAAGTTGCAATATTCGCGATAAATATTCGTAATTCGAATATTCGCGCTCAACACTGACTTTAGATGGAAAAAAAATTATGAATATTCTAAAAATGAATATATGGCACTATATTCTATAGTGCTATATATTTGTTTTTTCGAATATTCGTCATTGACAAATATTCAAAAAAACGAATATATAGTACAGTCGTGGCCAAAGTTTTGGGAATTACATAAATATTGGAAATTGGAAAAGTTGCTGCTTAAGTTTTTATAATAGCAATTTGCATATACTCCAGAATGTTATGAAGAGTGTTCAGATGAATTGCATAGT
Source organism: Bufo bufo (assembly GCF_905171765.1). Classification (NCBI taxonomy): domain Eukaryota; kingdom Metazoa; phylum Chordata; class Amphibia; order Anura; family Bufonidae; genus Bufo; species Bufo bufo. Next base: position 459,143,506 of record NC_053389.1, on the reverse strand, counting down.
CCTTCTTTGCATGAAAAACAACTTAAAGGTAATCTGTCACTAGCATATTAGCAAAAAATTTTTTTAATGAATCCATGTGTAATAAAGTGCCTTATTTCCATATGTCTTGTTCTTTTTATTCTGTCTTGTCATTTCTTCAAAAAAACACTTTTTATGATATTCAAATAAAGCTGTGAGGAGCCCAGAGGGGCGTTATTCTTTGTCCACGGTGCCCAGGAACGCCCCTCTGAAGTGCCGTGCCCAACTAAATTTGAAAACTAAGAACTCCTCCAAGATCGCCTAAATCACCTCCCAGAGGTGAGGCTAAGTGCTCCCCCCTCCCCCCAGCGCCGCGCTCTGCGGCAAACACCCCCAATCCTCCTCTCGCCCGCAGCCGAAATCCCACGCAGGCGCAGTGCCGGCGATTGCCTGCGCCTGCGCGATGATAAGACGACTGAGGGCAACAGCTTCAACAGCGTCACTGGGCATGCGCCGTGACGCTGTTGAAGCTGTTGCCCTCAGTCGTCTTATCATCGCGCAGGCAATCGCCGGCACTGCGCCTGCGTGGGATTTCGGCTGCGGGCGAGAGGAGGATCGGGGGTGTTTGCCGCAGAGCGCGGCGCTGGGGGGGGAGCACTTAGCCTCGCCTCTGGGAGGTGATTAAGGCGATTTTGGAGGAGTTCTTAGTTTTCAAATTTAGGCGGGCACGGCACTTCAGAGGGGCGTTCCTGGGCACCTTGGACAAAGAATAACGCCCCTCTGGGCTCCTTACAGCTTCATTTGAATATCATAAAAAGCATTTTTTGGAAGAAATGACAAGACACAGAATAAAATGAACAAGACATATGGAAATAAGGTACTTTATTACACATGGATTCATAAAAAAAAAATGCTAATATGCTAGTGACAGATTCCCTTTAATCCCAAAAAAACCTTTCCACTGCATTTCATTAAATTTCATTTAAAGGACCTGCTGAGATCATTTCAGTAATCGTCTTGTTAACTCAGGTGAGAATGTTGATGAGCACAAGGCTGGAGATCATTATGTCAGGCTGATTGGGATAAAATGGCAGACTTGACATGTTAAAAGGAGGGTGATGCTTGAAATCATTGTTCTTCCATTGTTAACCATGGTGACCTGCAAAGAAACACGTGCGGCCATCATTGCGTTGCATAAAAATGGCTTCACAGGCAAGGATATTGTGGCTACTAAGATTGCACCTCAATCAACAATTTATAGGATTATCAAGAACTTCAAGGAAAGAGGTTCAATTCTTGTTAAGAAGGCTTCAGGGCGTCCAAGAAAGTCCAGCAAGCTCCAGGATCGTCTCCTAAAGAGGATACAGCTGCGAATGGCAGCAGGCAGGTGTGAGTGCATCTGCACGCACAGTGAGGCGAAGACTTTTGGAAGATGGCCTGGTGTCAAGAAGGGCAGCAAAGAAGCCACTTCTCTCCAAAAAAAACATCAGGGACAGATTGATCTTCTGCAGAAAGTATGGTGAATGGACTGCTGAGAACTGGGGCAAAGTCATATTCTCTGATGAAGCCTCTTTCCGATTGTTTGGGGCATCTGGAAAAAGGCTTGTCCAGAGAAGAAAAGGTGAGCGCTACCATCAGTCCTGTGTCATGCCAACAGTAAAGCATCCTGAGACCATTCATGTGTGGGGTTGCTTCTCATCCAAGAGAGTGAGCTCACTCACAATTTTGCCCAAAAACACAGCCATGAATAAAGAATGGTATCAAAACACCCTCCAACAGCAACTTCTTCCAACAATCCAACAACAGTTTGGTGAAGAACAATGCATTTTCCAGCACGATGGAGCACCCTGCCATGAGGCAAAAGTGATAACTAAGTGGCTCGGGGACCAAAACGTTGACATTTTGGGTCCATGGCCTGGAAACTCCCCAGATCTTAATCCCATTGAGAACTTGTAGTCAATCCTCAAGAGGCGGGTGGACAAACAAAAACCCACTAATTCTGACAAACTCCAAGAAGTGATTATGATAGAATGGGTTGCTATCAGTCAGGAATTGGCCCAGAAGTTGATTGAGAGTCGAATTGCAGAAGTCCTGAAAAAGAAGGGCCAACACTGCAAATACTGACTCTTTGCATAAATGTCATGTAATTGTCGATAAAAGCCTTTGAAACGTATGAAGTGCGTGTAATTATATTTCACTACATCACAGAAACAACTGAAACAAAGATCTAAAAGCAGTTTAGCAGCAAACTTTGTGAAAACTAATATTTGTGTCATTCTCAAAACTTTTGTCCACGACTGTACTATATTGAATATAGTGCTATATATTCTTTGTTTTTCGAATATTCGTCGTTTTTTTCCATCTGAAAAAATTATTCTTCCCTGCTTAGGTTGCTTGAGGGCCAATGACTGTTCACTTCAGATGGAAAAAAAATTCTGAATATTCTAAGAAACAAATATATAGCACTATATTCTATAGTGCTATATATTTATTTTTGACCCACTTCGCATTACGCAATTTTTACATTGCAGATTTTTCAGAATCACGAAAATAATCTTATGCGATTTTTACATTGCAGATTTAATCTCGAATACGAATATTCGTGAATATATGACGAATATTCTACCACATATTTGCAAAATATACCGAATTCGAATATTGCCCCTGCCGCTTATCCCTACTTTATTCCCATGCACCCCTTCCACCACAGGGTATATGGTTGAATCTTCCTTTTCTCATCCTCCTTCCCCTCATCCATCATATCAACATGCTTATTCGTCCATATAATGCCCTCGCATATATGCTCTTCGCATATAATGTTTTACAGGGTCAGCTCAGTTGCAGGCCCTTGCATATCATTTTTTAGAGGGTCAGCTCACCAGCAGACCCTCAACTACAATGTTTTACAGGGTCAGCTCACCAGCAGGGCCGCACTTAAAATTTTTTACAGGGTCAGCTCACCAGCAGGCCCTCGTATGTAATGTTTTACAGGGTCAGCTCACCAGCAGGCCCGAACCTAAAATCATTTACAGGGTCAGCTCACCAGCAGGCCCTCGCATATAATGTTTTAAAGGGTCAGCTTACCAGCAGGGCCGCACCTAAAATCTTTTATAGGGTCAGCTCACCAGCAGGCCCTCGCATATAATGTTTTACAGGGTCAGCTCACCAGCAGGCCCGCACTTAAAATATTTTATAGGGTCAGCTCACCAGCAGGCCCTCACCAAAAATCTTTTACAGGGTCAGCTCACCATCAGGCCCTCGCATATAATGTTTTAGAGGGTCAGCTCACCAGCAGACCCTCGCTGATAATGTTTTACAAGGTCAGCTCACCAGCAGGCCCTCGCTTATAATGTTTTACAAGGTCAGCTCACTAGAAGGCCTGCACCTAAAATCTTTTACAGGGTCAGCTCACCAGCAGGCCCTCGCATATAATGTTTTACAGGGTCAGCTCACCAGCAGGCCCTCGCATATAATGTTTTACAGGGTCAGCTCACCAGCAGGCCTGCACCTAAAATCTTTTACAGGGTCAGCTCACCAGCAGGCCCTCGCATATAATGTTTTACAGGGTCAGATCACCTGCATGGCCGCGCCTAAAATCTTATACAGGGTCAGCTTACCAGCAGGCCCTCGCATATAATATTTTACAAGGTCAGCTCACCAGCAGGCCTGCACCTAAAATATTTTAATGGGTCAGCTCCCCAGCAGGCCCTCACCTACAAGTCCAGTCTCACTATCCAATAGTCTGGTCAAAACAATCCTCACCGCCAGGGGTCGCGTAACTAATTATCACGGAGGAGTCTTGTTTGTTATCGGAATTAACCAGACAAATTGCTCCACCAACTAAGAACGTCTATGCACCACCACCCACAGAATCAAGAAAGAGCTATCAATCTGTCAATCCTTTCCGTGTTTGGGCCGGGTGAGGTTTCCCGTGTTGAGTCAAATTAAGCCACAGGCTCCACTCCTGGTGGTGCCCTTCCGTCAATTCCTTTAAGTCTCAGCTTTGCAACCATACTCCTTCCGGAACCCAAAGACTTTGGTTTCCCTGAAGCTGCTCGGCAGATCATGGGAATAACGCCGCCGGATCGCCGGTCATCATAATTTATGGTCGGAACTACGACGGTATCTGATCGTCTTGGAACCTCCGACTTTAGATTTTGATTAATGAAAACATTCTTGGCAAATGCTTTTGCTTTGGTTCGTCTTGTGCAAGTCCAAGAATTTTTCCTCTAGTGGCGCAATATGGATGCCCCCGACTGTCCCTCTTAATCATGGCCCCAGTTCCGAAAAACAACAAAATAGAACCAGAGTCCTATTCCATTATTCCTAGCTGAAGTATTCAGGCGACCCAGCCTGCTTTGAACACTGTAATTTTTTTAAATGGTAAGCTAAGCAGCAGGCACTCTCCCATAATTTTTTAAATGGTCAGCTCAGCAGCAGGCACTCAAACATAATGTTTTAGAGTTTCAGCTCAGCAGCAGGCCCTCACCTACTATCTTTTACAGGGTCAGCTCACCTGCAGGCCCTCGCATATAATATTTTAGAGGGTCAGCTCACCTGCAGGACCTCACCTACAATCTTTTAGAGAGTCAACTCACCTACAGGCCCTCACCTAATTATACCTAATAGGTTATTTGCGCGCATGCTGACTTGTTTGGAAGTGGTAGCCGTTGCTGTTTCTCAGGCTCTCTGATTCCCTATTACCCGTGGTCACTGTGCTTGGCGCTGAAAATAACATCGAAAGTTGATAGGGCAGACATCTGAATGGATCGTCGCCATCACGGGGACGTGCGATCGGGCCTAGGTTATCTAGAGTCACCAAAGTGGCAGCAGGGCCTCGCCCCCATGTTTTAGATGTTCAGATCAGCAGGCCCTTGCCCCAAATGTTTTTGAGGGTCACCAGCAGGCCATCAATCATAATTTTTAAGGGTATGTATGATGCCCTCCTTTATGTGTAACAAAGGTTGTATTGGAGTGCAAGTTCCTTGTAATTTTTGACAGCCCTTTCACTTAGTGCATAAGCTTTATTAATGGAGGAGTCCCACTACCGGAACAATTGTACCACAATGTGAATGAGGCCCTCCTTTATGTGATATACAGGTTGTATCGGAGTGCCTCTTCCTTGTAATTTTTGGCAGCACTTGCACTTTATATACAAGTAAATATACAGGAAAGAATGTTTCCTAACAATTTTTCCTCTAAAATAGATTTTATCTTTGGTGTTGTGCGTATTATTGTCAGTCTGTAAAAGTGGCGTACTACTCGGACAACATCGTTCCCAGCAGCGACCTGGGAGTCCAAGATGCACCCAGAAATCCTCCTAATGCTGTTTTCGAACCGTTTCGGTGGTGTTTCCATCAATTTCTGACCTTTTCCTATAAACCAGGCACCCTCCCCTCTTCAAAGCAGGGGGTGCCTGGTTTAATGCTCGGGTTCTCCCATTGACTTCCATTATACTCGTGTGCTCGGTAGACCACCCGAGCATCCTGATGTGTTCAGCCCGAGCCCCCGAGCACTATGGTGCTCGATCATCACTGCATGTGTATTTTTTTGCCACTGTATATTATATTATTGTGGTGCCCATTATTACATGGGCATCCTCTTGCCAAGTGTTGTTTTTAATATTGTCTTTTTTTGGTGCTAGTTTATGATAAAGCATAGTTTTGCATCTCTGCATTTTGTATCCAGTGTATTGATACACATCAACCACAGTACATAAACCATGTGACTCATCTACATATTAAGAACCATTTGATAAATTTTTTATATTAAGAACCTTTTTTGTAAAAATTTACAACCATTGCATATCCATACACACACATTACATACAGTCCTGATCAAAAGTTTAAGACCACTTGAAAAATGGCAAAAAATCATATTTAGCATGGCTGGATCTTAACAAGGTTCCAAGTAGAGCTTCAACATGCAACAAGAAGAAATGGGAGTGAGACAAAAAAAATTTTGAGCATTCAATTTAATGAAAACAGCGAATAAACTGAAACAGGCGGTTTTTCAGCTGATCAAAAGTTTAGGACCACACCTCAAAAAGAAAACTAAACCCCCCCAAAACAGAAATCCAACTTCCAAACATGAACTCAGTAATGAGTAGCTCCGCCGTTATTGTTTATCACTTCAAAAATTAATTTCGGCATGCTTGATGCAAGCGTTTCTATGAGGTGAGTGGGAAAATTTCTCCAAGTGGTGAAGACAGCCGCACGAAGGCCATCTACTGTCTGGAACTGTTGTCCATTTTTGTAAACTTCCCTTGCCATCCATCCCCAAAGGTTCTCAATTGGATTTTGATCAGGGGAACACGCAGGATGGGCCAAAAGAGTGATGTTATTCTCCTGGAAGAAGTCCCTTGTCCTGTGGGCATTGTGTACTGTAGCGTTGTCCTGTTGAAAAACCCAGCCGTTACCACACAGACGAGGGCCCCTTAGTCATGAGGAATGCTCTCTGCAACATCTAGACATAGCCAGCGGCGGTTTGACGCCCATGCACTTCCTGAAGCTCCATTGTTCCACTGAAGGAAAAAGCACCCCAGACCATTATGGCGCCCCCTCCACTGTGGCGCGTAGAAAACATCTCAGGTGGGATCTGCTTGTCATGCCAGTAACGTTGGAAACCATCAGGCCCATCAAGGTAAAAAAAATTCTCATCAGAGAATAAAACTTTCTTCCACCTTTGAATGTCCCATGTTTGGTGCTCTCTTGCAAAATCCAAACAAGCAGTTCTGTGGCGTTCAAGGAGACGAGGTCTTTGAAGACGTTTTTTGTTTTTGAAGCCCTTCAGTCTCAGATGCCGTCTGATGGTTATGGGGCTCCAGTCAGCACCAGTAAGGCCCTTAATTTGGGTCGAGGATCGTCCAGTGTCTTGACGGACAGCCAATTGGATCCTCCGGCTCAGTGCTGATGAAATTTTTTTGGGTCTTCCACTTGACTTTTTTGTTCCATAACCCTCAGGATCATTTAAGAAATTCCAAATGACTGTCTTACTGCGTCCCACCTCAGCAGCGATGGTGCACTGTGAAAGACCCTGCTTATGCAGTTCAACAACCCGACCACGTTAAAAAAGGGAGAGTTTTTTTGCCTTTGCCATCACAACGTGTGACTACCTGACAGAAAATGACAATGAATCCCCATCTTTGCACAGATTTGGCCTTTTAAAGGCATGTGGTCCTAAAATTTGGATCAGCTGAAAAACAGCCTGTTTCAGTTTAATCGTTATTTTCAATTAATTGAATGCTCAAAAAATGTTTTGTCTCACTCTCATTTCTTTTGTTGCATGTTGAAGCTCTACTTGGAACCTTGTTAAGATCCAACAATGTAAAATATGATTTTTTGCCATTTTTCAAATGGTCTTAAACTTTTGATCAGGACTGTATCATATACTGTCTAATTAAAAACCACCAATAGTGAAATTAACCTTGCAGTAGTGAACATCATGAAGAGAAAATACATTCTATTATACATAATGGTCAGCTGAAGATTAGCCTTTGGCACGAACTGGACTTTTAAGCTTGAGTGCATCCATGGGAGCTGCCAGGAGAAAGTGACAGAACCTGGGCCTGCGAGATGAATTAATGCCTGGCATGCAAAGGACAGATGCAAATTTTCCAAAGGGAGATAAATGAGATAAAATTATAAAAAATATATTACTCACCTGGTAAATCCTGCTGAGTCCAGAAATTGACTACAGCAGTCATGTGTACAGCAGTACGTACTATGCCTTTTAGTATTTTATTCCATAAGGGACAAATTTTGACCAATATTGGAAAACCACTTTAAGATTTAATTAAATATTTTGATAATTATTTTGCTTTCAATCTATTCAAACAATATTTTATGCATCAACCTGTTTTCATAAGAGAATTTCCAGCAATGTCTCGCATCTCAGATACTACATATCATTGATATTATTTGCCATATGAGGAAGAAATAAATTTCATGCATTGCAGATAGGAATCAGCCCCATCATCTTTTATTTCCTTAATTGTCAGAACGGGCACTATGGAAATTTTTTATGGTCTATCATTACTGGCGTAAAGAAGACGTGCTTTCACCTCAGATCACTGACTTGGATCAGCTAATGAATTGACATTTACCAGTAGGACAAATAATTTGCTGTGGTACTGTGTTCCTGATCTGCCCTCAAAGTATGCGTTTATGGCATGCACGTGTATAACTTGACAATGCCTTTTATGTAAATTTCATGACATACCTATTGATAGTTTATGTACTCCTGAACTTACGTTCCCTGACATATAATTTCCATGTAAAACAAATACTTTAAGAAGCAAGAAAACATTTAAAAAATCAAGAAATCTCTCAAGTGTCTTGTTACAGGGATGTCTGGGATAAAAAAAACTCTGTTATGTTATGGACCTTAAACACAAATGGTCAGTTTGTTCTTCTGAATGTAAATTTCCAAGGTGAGATGTGGGGGGAGATTCATCATAGGCTTTACACTACTTTTATAGCACCACATTTTACAAGTGACAAAAACATAGGTAGGGTTTAATGGCAGAGGTGTGATCTCCCTCAGACTTATACATTTATAAGTTGAATGGGTCCGGCCCGCTGCACGGATGTTGCCCATGCATTGGGGACTGCAATTGCGGTCCACAATGCACGGAACCGACGCACAACGGCCGTGTGCATGAGGCCTAAATCTGTTCCATTAAGGAGGAGCATTCCCCTCGCCTTAACTATCTTTTCAGTACATTCTTGCATTCTCCATATAATAACAATTCAGGAGCATCTTTTTATATAACCCTATGTTGTGCCATTCCTCTACTATTTCTACTAGAAGTTCATTAATGACTTGCCATTAATCTGCAATAAAGGCTCAACTGGGTGTTACCAGCATGTGGTGTGTCCCAGCACAGTCTGACACTATCCAATCAGTCCTGCCAGTGTACAACTATGCAGGGTCATATCCTCAACTGGTAACACAAATGACTTGCCAGTAGTCTGCAAAAAAGGCCCAACTGGGTGTTACCAGCTGGGGGGGGTGTCCCACCACAGTCCTACACTATCCAGTCAGTGCTTCCAGCGTACAACTGTGCAGGGTCACATCCTCAATTGGTAACATAAATGACTTGCCATTAGTCTGCAATAAAGGCCCAACTAGGTGTTACCAGTTGGGTGTGTGTCGCTGCACAGTCTGACACTATCCAGTCAGTGCTGCCAGCGTACAACTGTGCAGGGTCACATCCTCAATTGGTAACATAAATGACTTGCCATTAGTCTGCAATAAAGGCCCAACTGGGTGTTACCAGTTGGGGGTGTGTCGCTGGACAGTCTGACACTATTCAGTCAGTGCTGCCAGCGTACAACTGTGCAGGGTCACATCCTCAATTGGTAACATAAATGACTTGCCAATATTCTGCAATAAAGGCCCAACTGGGTGTTACCAGTTGGGTGTGTGTCGCTGCATAGTTTGACACTATCCAATCAGTGCTGGCCAGCGTACAACTGTGGAGGGTCACATCCTCAACTGGTATCACCCAGTTGGACCTTCATTGCAGAAGACTGGCAATGCATTCATAACTACTAGTAGAAATAGTAGAGGAAGGGTCATATGAATAAGTGTTGCAGAATTGCTATAATATGGGGAATGCATGTACAGTAGTTACTAAACAGACATGTCAGGAGAGGGAACAGGTCAGAAGGTCTTTATTAGAGATGAGTGAATTTCCTATAATTTGTTTGAGTCCAATTCATTTGAATCTGCCAAGGAATTCAATTTGGATATAAATTGATTCTTCCTAAATCAAAGCTGCTTTAAATGTCTGGAAAATTTATCTCTTTCTCTATCTCTATGTCAGCTGAGAGCTGATGTAGATTTCTGGTGTATGTCAGTTTTTTGGCTCACACAATGGTATATTTTATTGGCCTGCCACCCATCCACTTTTCTGAAAAGTGCTGATCATGGTCAAAAAGTCACAAACAGGGCTTTGCCCAAACGTTTGAGACTTTTTGGCACCAGGTTTCTTGCACAGGGGAATGATACATTTCCAATTGATTTTTTGAATGCATTTTGCATCATTTTGATTCTTTTTAATCCAGCTCAACAGATTGTGATGCAAAAAAAATGATGATAATGGAAGTGATATAAACTGTACTTTGACATCAACTTGAGTCCCATGGGAATAGATAGGATCTCTCTACTTATCTGAGTAACCACATCTTTAGATTAAAGTTTGATTTAATAAATTAATATTGGACATCGCAAATATTTCCCAGCAATTGGCTGATAGTAATGTCTAAGAATATGCAAATTGCTTAGTATTTCCTATACAGATAAATCAATAGTGAAATCAGCAACTTAGTTCACAGGGAAGCTTGATGGTAAAATTCTACTCTAGTCTGTCAGGTTACCTGTAAAAAGAAAAAAGAAAAGCATAATGTCACAGATTATCATGTATGCAAACACAGACACTTGCATGCATGTATAGATGTGCATATATATTATAATTGAATTAACTGAATTGATACTAACTTCCTCAGAAAAATTGAACTATAGCTTCAAAAACACATTATAGAAATAATGATGCAAAGAGATGAGGATGGAAAAGGATGGAATTGACTTTGTCATGAAAGGATATCCCTCAAGATATGAAATAAATTACTTCTACATGTTTTCCAGGAAGTTCTCATCTTCTTTGTTTTAAATGACAAGAAAAATAATCACACAGGACACAATTTTGAAAATGTATGAAGTTATATGGGATGGCAATAATAAAATATATTGTATGGTATTCAAATAAAAACAAGCCTGGATCTAGAACTTGGTTTACATTTACATAGGTCATTGCTTATTTATACTTGAATGGGATGCTTTTGTTCATATATATTTTTTTCAGATACAATGAACTACTATAATATATCAAAGAAAAAGCCTTGTATTTCTTGCTAAAAGAAAAAAAAATCATGTTATACTCACCTCTTTCTCTGCTGTGCTGGTCTGGTCCTGTTTCCAAACTGCAGAGGTGACCTGGTATACGGCATGTGACCTCTGCAGCCAATCACTCTCCTCTGCGGTCTAACACTGAGGATATTGATGGACTGCAGCAGTCACGTACACTGCACATCTGCATTTGTCTGGGGTGTGAATTTATTTTGAGGACTGTCTGTATTCTAGGATTCTATGATCTGGACTGGTTTCTGTATTTATTTTGGGTTCTTTTCTATGGGTCTGTATTTATTTTGTGGTTCTGACTTTTATGGGGTATATACAGTGTATATGCATTCTTGAGTCTGTATTTATTTATTGGTTTATATTTATTCTGATGTTTGAGTCTGAATATGAAGAAGAACACATATGCACGACTTGTCAGTGCAGGTTAGTGGTATTTAGTGACATGATTTATGTAAATGTGGTATATTCAATATTTCTTTGATGAAACTACTGTAAAGTAAGAAAGTATGGTCCTAATTCTATGGAAAAAAAAAACATGACCTTATGGGGAACTTGTTAACCCTATCCTTAATATGCAAGTTTTAAATTTGTCGTTACTCACAGTAAAGTGTACTGGATGTATGGGCTAGGATGCTGTTGTCTTCACTAGCTCTTGTGTATCAGCACTGATTACTTCTTAAACAGATTTAGCATTTTATAAATAGTGATCTCTCCCTTGTGTAGACACTGATGTTGACCATTTGAATGATTTCTCCCCTCTCACTGTAGATTATGGGGCTAGTAACTGAACTTGGCGCATGGTGATAAATTTGCATTTTAGTATTCATTTCTCATTGATTTATGTTGCTTGCTAGTCAGTATTAGCTGCATTTTGTTATGCAACGTGTTACTCATCTTTTTTTTTTTTTTCCCAGGATCCCACTCTTTATCATTACTCTGACCAGGAATTATGTATTTTCTGATGGTAGAAAAAAAAAAAAAAAAAAAAAATGTTTTTTCTACGTATATCCCAGCAGGTGTCAAAAGTTAATCTAAAAGTACTTTTAAAGCCCGTTGAAATGAATGGGCTACATTAATAATATGCTTCTCATCTTGCTTTTTATATGCACAGGATAAGAAGCCTATAGAAAACATGCAAACCTGTATCATGTTGCTGCTTTTATGAGCTACGTGCGGCTGTATGATAAATATTTTGATATAAACTCTAGTTAGAATGGTTAAGAACATACAATCAGCAACATGAAAAGGAATAGCCAAGATATAAAGGTACATTAAATACTCACAGCATAACACATAGAAAGCAAGAAGACCCTGAATATTTTGTAAATTGAGAGAAAAGAGCAGAGGTTACACGTTGAACATACAGCCTAGTATAGTAGCAAATGTAATATTAATGTAGGAGAAGTACACAAGATAAAAGAGTAAATTGAAAGGGTGGAATAAATAGGTCAAGTGTTGAGATGTAAAAAAAACAATCTGACAGCAGAAAATAGACAAAACAAGAGGTAGATGAGTCTAGGTATGGAAAGAAGCTCAATGTATCCGATGAGACTGTGAGATCTACCTGTAGATATACCTTAGAAGCTACCTTAAAGGAGTTCTTAGTGGTGTTAAGCGAAGCATTCAAAGCAGAATTCAGTCTGAAGTTTTGGAAAACTTCGATTGGCAACAAATCCAAATTTTCTTGCTCTTCGTGGTAATGAATCAGGTTTTCCTAAAATGACTGCTGCACATGTTACAAAGTGAAACTAAGTGTAGAGGAGATAAACCCGTGAACGCAAGATCACTCATAATGTCGTGCAGCCAGCCAATCCACAGATAACCATCCACTTTGTTGTCAGAGCCCTATAAAACTCCACCCCATGCGGTCTTCGCCATTTTCTTTTGAGCTGAGCATAGGAAGAGATGTGGCAAGCACTCATGTGCTAGGGACAGTGTTGCTGAAAACAGTTAATAGAAGAATTTCTAAGAGGGAGAGTGTAGGGAGAGTGCAGGGAGACTTATTCTGCGTCAGTTTTATTTATTCCTACATTTAATTATACCTACATCAGCCATAAATATAATTCAATACCAATAAGATGGAAGTCATTATTATTCTACTGCCAGCGTGCCAACTAATACCATTCAGTCTGCACCCCTTAGGTGGGCCAGGTCTTAATGATGACCATCTTCATCTTTTGCTGTCTTACTTCTTCCAAATGATCCTTCTTGGTCTCCATGTCCTAACAAAGTCAGCAAGATGCAGAGAGAGGAGGAGCTGGATATTCCTGATGACATATTGACATATGTGGAAAAGGAGGAAAAGTAGATGGCAGAAGAAGGGCTCCCACCTGTAGGGCAGGGTAGCACTGGAGTTTGAGAAGTGGGTATGCCGGAGCTGATTAATATTCAGTGTTTACTGTTAAATAACCTGCATTAGATTGCAGGCCACAACAGCAATAATTTGCATATTGTGCCCCCACCTAACCAGCCAAACCCTATACCAAAGGCATTTGCAGGCTAATTGGCCATGCAGTTCTTCATCGCAGCATGGCCGCAACCCCCCTGCAGCACAGCCACTCCGTGTGGCCATACCCTAAGGCCTCCTGCACATGACCGTATGGCTTTTTCAGTGTTTTGCGGTCCGTTTTAAACAGATCTGTTTTTCTGCTTTTTGTCTCAATAGTGGTTCCGCTTTCGTTCCATTTTGCTGTTCCGTTTTTCCATTTGGTCTCCATTTTTTGCGGATTGCAAACGGAAACGGAAGCATGGCATATACAGTATACAGTAATTACATAGAAAAATTGGGTTGGGCATAACATTTTCAATAGATGGTTCCACAAAAATGGAACGGATACGAAAGACATACGGATCCATTCCGTATCAGTTCCAGTTTTTTTACAGCCCCATTGACTTGAATAGAGCCACAGAACGTGATTTGGGGGGCAGGGGGCAGGGGGCAGGGCTGACTGATTCACACGCATAACAAAACACAAGGTGCATATTAAAATATATAACACTATATAACGACTATATAAACTGACTATGGTCTCTGCACTGGTCTCTGCTGCACTGGTCTCTGCTGCACTGTGCCGTATTTTTCGCCCTATAAGATCCACCTACTTTTAGAGGAGAACAATAAGAAAAAAATATTTTTCATTACACCTCAGGTCAGACCAGCAATCAGACTCCCAATGTTAATCAGACCTCAGATCAGACCCCCAAACCTTTAGCCATCTATCAGCCCCCAATGTCAGCCATAAACCTCCCCAATGTCAGCCATAAACCCCCCCAATGTCAGCCATAAGCCCCCCATTAGCCCCCCAATGTCAGCCATAAGCCCCCCATAGCCCCTCATGTCAGCCATAAGCCCCCCATTAGTCCCTCATGTCAGCCATAAGCCCCCCATTAGCCCCTCATGTCAGCCATAAGCCCCCATTAGCCCCTCATGTCAGCCATAAGCCCCCATTAGCCCCTCATGTCAGCCATAAGCCCCCATTAGCCCCTCATGTCAGCCATAAGCCCCCATTAGCCCCTCATGTCAGCCATAAGCCCCCATTAGCCCCTCATGTCAGCCATAAGCCCCCCATTAGCCCCTCATGTCAGCCATAAGCCCCCCATTAGCCCCTCATGTCAGCCATAAGCCCCCATTAGCCCCTCATATCAGCCATAAGCCTCCCATTAGCCCCTCATGTCAGCCATAAGCCCCCATTAGCCCCTCAAAAAAAAAATGCTATAGTTCATGGAATTCTATATTCTTCAGTAGGAAGTAAATCAAAGCTCCATCTTGAAGACTCAATTTGGTCAGTACGGGTTAATTAAGTATTTTCAAAACGTCATACTTAAAACAAAAACTTGATAATGCATGAGCAGTAATTGGTAGAGGCCAAATACCATCTAGGTAAGCCAGCCTCATTGCCCCCCTCCTGAAAGTTACAGTATATTGTATTATTATAGGCATATAACAAAATCTATAGACAGCTCATGAATATGCACTACAGTCAGTAGAAGTTAAATTTTTTATGAAGCTGTTTGGCATGAAATCTCCATAATAGTTATCGATTATGGTGTACACATAATAGACACATTAAACCCTATGAATTTAACACATTAAACCCTATGAATTACGGTAAACCTGAAGTTGACTTATTTTCTCAAACAGTATTCATTTACCTGTCTGGCTGAATGCACTTATTATATTGAGCTGCAGCAAATGTTAGATAAAACAAGCAGACAATATTCGGAAAGTAAAACAAGAGTTTCTATGAGGATGGGGATGGTTGACTTCTGGCGTTAGGCCATAACCTAGGAATAGACCTTATTAGATTATGATTGGCAACGAGTCCAACATTTTTAGGATCATTAGTCTTAACTTTTACGTCAGTACTAAAATCAAAAGAAATTGTCATCATGGATTGTAATACCTATCAATCATGTTTTCATGAAATTGTTCTTGACCATTAGCTACGCGTTTACTATAGGCTTATCTGAATCCCAGTGCAGTAATGTGAAGATGCTGTTTTTTTCCTATAATATGATTTTCCATTTGTAAAATAATTTAAAATATGTTAAATATCTACCGTATTTATCGGCGTATAACACACACTTTTTCCCCCTGAAAATAGGGGGCAAATGATGTATGCGTGTTATACGCAGATATAATGTTAAGAAGCCATGTTTTTACAGTATTAACAAGTACCGTATACACCATATACACCGCCGATATAATGCACATACCGCACAGCAGCGAGTGGATCAGTAGCAGCGTGTGGAGTGTGAGTAAAGGCAATCAGTAGGCAACGGCAAGCCCAGGCAACCTGCGCCTTCCTCACGTCTAATTCTCGCGACCACGGTAACGCTCTGCACTGCGAGAGTTTGCAGACTCGCGAGAGTTTGCTGTCTGAGGCAGGAGAACTTGTACCCGTCAGGTACAAGTAAAGTAGTGAAGTAAATAATTATACAAAGTGCTAACATGCTAATTCCCATATGTGCAAAAACTGGTGATACAATAGTGCCAGCATGCTGGATCCAATATGTGCAAGAAGATACGGTACTTTTTAACAAAGTGCTAGTGCATTACATAGATGCTGTGCAGCAGTGTGCACAGATTTAAAGGGGACCAGAATGGCAAAATAAATCTGCTGGGGGGGGGGGGGCAAAGAAATACGGTACTGTTTGACAGGGGGATGGGATCTAAGAGACACACAGGACCCCATCCCTGCAAAGGATCACACAGGATCCAGCGCTGCACATCATCAATCATAGGTCATTTTAATTTTTTTCCTGAAATTTCCCTCTTAAAATGAAGGTGCGTGTTATACGCCTGTGCGTGTTATATGCCGATAAATACGGTATTTAGTTTCCTTTCACTCTTTCCCAGTTGATCCAAAATATATCAGAAAGTCTACAAGTTGGGAGTTTAATCAAAAATTTTCTAAAAAGTTTAAGTTCAAAATAATTCACATTTTATTGTGATTCATTTCAGGAGAATTGGAGAGAGCGAGGGAGAGGGAAAGAGTTTTCCAAGCAATCGTGGCACTTGCGATTGGGATCTTATTTGGACCCCAATTGAATTGGAAGATCAATTTGACCAACAGGCACAAATCTAATTTGCTCTTCTCTAATCAGGACCATTGTTTTGAGGAACAATCTTTACATGTACCCTATGTCTAGTATGGTCAGTCAACATTAAGATACAATTTTCTTTTTGTAAAATATCCAAGTTCATCTAAGGGCTCTTTCACACTTGCGTTGTTCTGTTCCGGCATAGAGTTCCTTCGTCGGGGCTCTATGCCGGAAGAATCCTGATCAGAATTATCCCCATGCATTCTGAATGGAGAGAAATCCGTTCAGGATGCATCAGGATGTCTTCAGTTCCGGATTGGAACGTTTTTTGGCTGGAGAAAATACCGCAGCATGCTGCGCTTTTTGCTCCGGTCAAAAATCCTGAACACTTGCCGCAAGGCCGGATCCGGAATTAATGCCCATTGAAAGGCATTAATCCGGATCTGGCCTTAAGCTAAACGTCGTTTCGGCGCATTACCGGATCCGACGTTTCGCTTTTTCTGAATGGTTACCATGGCTGCCAGGACGCTAAAGTCCTGTTTGCCATGGTATAGTGTAGTGGGGAGCGGGGGAGCAGTATACTTACCGTCCGTGCGGCTCCCGGGGCGCTTCAGAATGACGTCAGGGCGCCCCACGTCATCCATGCGCATGGGGCGCTCTGACGTCTTTCTGGAGCGCCCTGGGAGCCGCACGGACGGTAAGTATACTGCTCCCCAGCTCCCCACTACTACTATGGCAACCAGGACTTTAATAGCGTCCTGGCTGCCATAGTAACACTGAACGCATTTTGAAGACGGATCCGTCTTTAAATGCTTTCAGTTCACTTGCGGTGTTACGGATCTGGCGGGCACTTCTGGCAAATGGAGTACACGACGGATCCGGACAACGCAAGTGTGAAAGAGGCCGAAGTCCCAATAAAATTATTGCTTTTTATGTTCATCCTAATGTTTTTCAGAGGTGTTTTGCTGTTCTCATTGATGTTCTGTGTGATATGTGATCAGAAGCCTGAAGATAGTTGAAAGGTTTTAGATTACACTGAGAATAACAAAAATATATCTACAGTACCTCTTTCCAAGAAATAGGTTTGAAGATGATGCCATAGGAAACTATTGCTAATCAAATGTACACTTTTGCTAATGTATACGCCCCTAATGTTAATCAAGTTTCATGGCTAGTAGAGATACTCTCCCTTTTAGAGACATACAAGGAAGGAGTGGTACTGCTGGGAGGTGATTTAAACATAACATTAGATCCTGCATTAGACTCAACTTCCAAGAAATCTGCACTCTCTTTTAGAGCCCTAAAACACCTTAAGAAAAAGTTGCAACATAACGCACTGATTGACGCTTGGCGTCTCTTCAACCCAACTAGAAAGGACTACACCTTCTTCTCCTCACCCCACCAGTCCTACCACAGACTGGATTATATATTTGTATCCAAAGAACATCTCGGCCTGTGTACTCACACCCAAATTGGTAATATGATTCTTTCGGATCATGCACCGATTTTTCTAACCATACTTGCCCCCTCAATGGAACCTAGAGCATTTAGATGGAGATTAAATGAAGATATAAGAACAACTTATATCCACGGAGGAAAATATAAAGATTACAAAGTCTTCATTAGAAGAATTTTTCTCCTTTAATGCCCTTCCTGGAACTTCTCCACATATTTTGTGGGACACCCATAAGGCCTATATGAGGGGCCAATTCATTTGCAGAGGAGCTAAAATTAAAAAAGAGAGAAAAAAACAAATAGAAGACCTTCTGTCCAACATTCAACGCCTAGAATCCCTGCATAAAAAATCCCTTCTGCAGTCACACCTTGATGAACTTTCTGAGGTGAAAGCAAGGTTGAAAAACATCCTCAACACGAACTCGGCAAAGTTTTACCTACATACACAGTACAAATACTACGCACACGGGGATAAAGCATCTAAATTTATGATGCAACGTATAAAACAAAGGAGATCCCATAATGATATTCATAAGATTAAAACCCCAGACAAAAGAGAAGTATTTACTACCCCAGAAATTGCTGAACAGTTGCTGAACAGTTCCAAAAATTTTACTACTCCCTATATAACATTAAGGAAACTAAAGATACTACTAATAACTCCCCTCTGCCTTCACCAGAAAAATCTGTTGAGACTTACCTTACCTCATTATCTTTACCGAAATTATCGTACAATCAATCCCAGACCCTCCAAGCACCATTTACTCTAGATGAGATCATGACAGCTATTAAACAGCTACCAAAAGGGAAAAGTCCAGGCCCAGATGGTTACCCTGCCTTATACTATCGGACATTTAGAAATATACTAGGCCCCTACTTACTACCTGTTTATAATAGCTCCCTGTCTGGTGTCCCCCTCTCTTCGGATATGACCAGGGCAAATATCACGATTATTCCAAAGGAAGGGAAAGATAGTTCTCTTTGTGCTAACTACCGCCCTATATCCTTATTAAATTTAGATTTGAAAATATTAGCAAAAATTTTGGCTACACGCCTTTCTGGTTTTCTCCCATCCTTAATTAAGAATGATCAAGTTGGCTTCGTCCGTGGTAGGGAGGGCAGAGATAACACCGCCAAGGTTTTGAATGCAATATATTATGCTAAAAAAAGAGGTCGTCCTCTGGTCCTCCTTAGCACGGACGCAGAAAAAGCCTTCGATAGGGTTAGCTGGGACTACATAATGGAAGTCCTTTGAACCTTTAATATTCCTGAACCTTATATTAAAGCTATATTATCTTTATATACCAATGCTTCAGCTTCTATTATCATAAATGATACGATGTCCCCGCCCTTCATTATCCGCAATGGCACCAGACAGGGATGCCCACTCTCTCCACTGATCTTTGTGCTGATCATGGAAACACTACTACAATCACTTAGAAATGAGAAAGGGATACAGGGCATCAGAATGGACCTACAAGAACATAAAGTGGCTGCGTTCGCAGATGACCTCCTGATACTGAATACCAATCCAACCAAAGCCCTCCCTCTAATTTATAACATCCTGGAACAGTTTAGTCTTCATTCTGACTTTAAAATCAATATGAGCAAGTCACATATTCTGAGTATTGATCTCCCCCTTCACTTAGGAAAGTCTTAAAAGATAGTTCCCCTTTTAACTGGGATACCCCCTACATTACCTACCTGGGAGTTAAGATTGGCACAGACCCTAATACATTATTCCATTTGAACTATTCCTCCCTCATGAAATCGATAAGCGACCAGCTGTCGGTATTAAAAAATCCCCCGCTATCATGGTTTGGTAGGAAAAATATTGTCACCTCACTAGTATTACCTAGACTGACCTACCTACAACAAGTCTTGCCTATTCCAGTTCCCAAAACATATTATGTCAGACTCAAAAGGGAAATTAGCAAGTTTGTTTGGGATGGGAAGAGGGCTCGACTAGCTTGCTCTGTTCTCTGTAGACCTAAGGATAAAGGAGGGATTGGACTCCCTGACCCCGAGCTTTATGGGAAAGCTGTGTCACTATCAAGGGTAGTAGACTGGATGACAGGCCCTATAGAAAAGTCCTGGGTCTTCATGGAACAGTGTGAATTTGGCTCGAGTCTATCTGGCCTTTTGGTGGGAATGGAAAAATTCCCTGCCCAAAATAAACCACTTAACCCAATTGTAAGGTCGACACTGTCGACATGGAATTGGCTCCAAAATACACAGTACATGATACCCCTCCCGTCACCTTTACGTCAGATAAAAGACATCATAGATCATGCTTCCTCTGACTTAAGAGATTGTCTTCCTATATCAATTAGGAATTCCACTATCAAAGTCCTTTCCCTATTTGGGGAAGAGGGCAAGGTATTGAACAACAAAGAGATCTTACACATTTTTCCAGAATGCAAACCCTTCCCACAGCTGATATCCTTTCTCCGGTCATTCATTACTAAAAATGTACCCATGGAGTCCCTCTTACGACCACTAATGTGGTTTGAAAGCTTACTGGTTGACCATTCTAGACATAGTAAACTAATATCCCAACTATATAAAAAACTCAATTCACCCATAAATATGGCTAAACCGGCTTTCATTGGGCAATGGGAAAAGGACCTAGGTGTTAGTTTCTCTCAAACAGAGATCCTTCAATTGTTATTAATACCACACAGGACTTCCAGATGTGTCCGTACCCAGGAAAACAGCTATAAAGTCTTAACTCGTTGGTATAGGACTCCAGACATCAAGTGTAGATATAGTTTGACTGGGTCGGACACATGTTGGCGTTGTGTAGAACATAGAGGGTCATTCTACCATATCTGGTGGTCTTGCCCACTTATACAAAAGTGGTGGACTGAAATATTTAAATTGGCCAACAAAATTTGTAACTTAATGGTTCCAATTGGCACTTCTAGGTTCTTGTCCGTCCTCCCAAAAAGGGAAGCCCACTAAACTCTTTTATTGTATGTTAAGTGCAGCACGATTACTTATAACGAAATTCTGGTTAGCAACTGAGGTTCCCTCCATATCTCAATGGAAAGAGAAAATAGATCAGATATACAGATTTGAGGAGATATCAGCTTGGGAAGATCGAAGGATCTCTTTCTTTAAATCTAGCTGGAGTGCATGGACCAAATACAGGAACTTCAGCTAGAAACCCTATTAGGATAGTCCCCTCCCTGACAACCTCTATGTATTAAGATATAGAGTAGTTCTATTTCTCCTCTGGGATATACCATAAAATTCCTGTGAACTGATATACTGGACAGTAAAGAAAGTAATTAAAGTAGGGTTCACTGCCTCTTATTACCATTCACTGCTTACAATTCTATTGTACCTAAGCTGTCATTTTACCTGTCATCATTGTAACTTGTTACCAGTATAACGTGTACTTCATTTGTATGTTCTATTTTTACTTATTTTTCAATAAAAAAATAATAAAAAAATAAAATAAAAATAAAAATAGATCCTAAGCAGCAGCATATGGTCGGTCAAACATCAACACAGCAGTACATTCATGTGAAAATTATCAATGTTATCCCACACACAAGCCCCAGTATATCAATAAAAGTGAGGCCCCACAAGCCTCTCCCATGCAGTACTAACACTGCAGAAAGTGCAAAGTGGATAAAACATAAAATAAGAATATACAAAACCAGCCATAGGCATCTTGTAAATATTAATCCACACAGAGGCAAAGTGCAAATGCACAGTGGGTAAAGCATTGAGTAGGGAAAGGTATACAATGCTGACCACAAGCAGATGTGACCTCCAAAAGACTCTCCGACGCGCGTTTCGCCAGATAGCTTCTTCCAGGGGGTGTGATGCTGCTATGCTGCTGCTTAGGATCTATTAGGTCTCCTCTTGCCGACCCTGTCTGCCGTGGAAATCTCGCGCCTGCGCCGTCCCCTGTTCAGTATTCGGCACAGGCGCAGTGAGTGAAGGACGCTTGCCGGCTGATGGCTTCACTCACTGTGCCTGCGCCGAATACTAAACAGGATGGCGCAGGCGCGAAATTTCCATGGCAGACAGGGCCGGCAAGAGGAGACCACCGCTGTCTGGCCCTGTCAATCAAGTGTAGCAGGGCGTGGCCAGAGGTGGGAGAACGGAGCCTCTAGAAACAGGAGCAACACCCCCCCTGCTCCTAGAGGCTCATTTGCATATTATAAAAGTTATTTTTTTCTCAATAACGGTGGCACGCAGTGACATGGCAGTAATATAGTTATGTTCAGCTGACATTAGTACATCACTAATGTCAGCCAGGTTAATAACTATTTTCCTACTGACAGAAACCCTTTAATGCAAAATTCACAACAGGTGAATAGCCCAATAAATTTCCTGGTTCAATTAGAATTGGTATTTAAACAGTCCTCCTCATCATGCTGTTCACATTTTGACCAAGATGACAACTAACAATTGATCAACAGTACCTCGCCATTGTGAGGCTTCAAGCAGGATGTCCTCCGATGGAAGTGGCCACTGAGCTTAGAGTATCACAGTGTGTCATCAGCAGGTTGCAACAGAGATACAGAGAGACTGGAAGAGACACAGAAAGGCATAGAAGTGGACGACCTTTGGCCACATCCCACCCTGATAACAGCTTCATTGTGAACAATGCCCTGTGGAACCTGATGATGAATGCCACATGACTCCAGGCACATTTAATGGAGGTGAGAGACACCCAAGTGTCACATCAGACCATTCAAAACCGTTTACATCAGAGCGGTCTGTGTGCTAGATGACCTACAAGGGTACCTGATCACAGGCATCGTCTTGCATGGGCCAGGGAGCATCTACGCGGGACGAGGGACCAGTGGGCCTCAGTGCTTTTCACTGATGAAAGTCGATTCCCGCTGAGCAGAAAAGATAGAGAAGGGATGGGGAAAGAGGAATGCTTTGGAATTCAGTCTCAAGATGCAGAATGTTAGTATAGGGGAGGAAAAGAGCTGATAATGTACTGTACAGAGAAAGAACCAGGCACAGATCAGACAGTCAGAGTACATGCAATTCCAAGGCAAGAAGGAGAACCTGGAGCACTGGCAGATGGACAGACTTCAGTAACCCAGGCATACGGACAGAAACCGGTGCACAGACATGCACACAGAACCTGGGCAACAAAGCAGAAGCTGGCACACACAGACAGACGGATGGAGACAGAGCAATATCTCAATTGCACAGGCCAAGAGGCGGAACAGGAAAACATAATATATAGCAGACTAATAAATAGTTAGACAATCAGGTGCACACATACAGAGCAGAGCAAATTAACCTATTCAGTGCTGCAGCTGAGGAGAGATACAAGCATAATGGCCCAATTCACACACATCCAACACTGTAATACAAGCAAGGAATGCACTTCATTTTAAGGCCCCTGTTCACCACAAGATCTGTCTCTATGGTACTGTAAATGTGCCACTGAGGTCAGATACATAAATACACCGTTCGCCTGATTTGGATGTAAATACCCTCAAATTAAAGCTGACAGTCTGGAGATAAAGCACTTCTTGTTTGTTTCATTTCAAATCCATTGTGGTGTATAGAGCCAAAAATGTTAGAATTATGTCGATGTCCCAATATTTATGGACCTGACTGTATGTATGCATGTTCTTGTTATATAAAATATCTAAATTACTTTTAGGAAGGAAAAAAATAATATTTCAAAACTTAAAATTATGAGAAGCAACTATGTGATCGTCATTTTAAATTAGTAATGTTAAATATAAATGGAAACAAAGAGGCAGTAAGCCTAGATATGTATTTTTATTTAACAGAAATAAAACTTGTTAAATAGAACAACTATTTCCAAATTGCTACTGGGAATAACAATAAATGATCTCTCCATAAAAAATAAAAACGGTTGAACAGTATTTTTCCATTAGCCTCTTTGTCATAAAGCATCCCAAAGGTACAAACCTTCAAATTCTGCGCTCCCAGGTGAAACAGCTGAAAACACAGATGTGCTCTGAACATTCATATATTTAGAATCCCTATATAGGTTAGATCATTGTCATGCATAAAGAAATGCATTGTTTCATCTTTTTATTTCCTACGTTATATTTTGTAAAGAGAATATTACCAGGAATATTTTCCAAAATGATTGTACTTTGTACCAAATCATTCTACAGTCCTTCTGCTGTGCTAATTGTCACAGTAGCAGTGTAGGATCTGAGCCTTATAGATACAGGGGGAAATGTATCAAAACTGGTGTAAAGGAAACTTGGGTTAGTTGCCCATAGCAACCAATCAGATTCCACCTTTCATTTTTCAAATGAGCTCTGAAAAATAAAAGGTGGAATATGATTGGTTGCTATGGGCAACTAAGTCAGTTCTACTTTACACCAGTTTTGATAAATCTTTCTAAGAGTAGATTACACTTTTTTTACACTTTAAGTTCACACGAACTAATTCTTATTATCAGTGACCTATTATAAATGAACACAATGTAAATTGCAATGAATGTGATCTTCTTACTGGTAGTTGTAGTTATGAGTTATTCACTTCCTTCTGCACTTCAGCTGTGACATGTGACTGACACTCATTGTCCAGCTGACACATTGGGTAGATTTGCGAAAGTTTCTAAAAAAAAATTGCCCTGAAGGTTTTGCTTTGATTGGCTTCTATTTGTAACAAACCCATTTTTCTTTTAGACATTTCATAAATCGTAAGTTATAGTAAATCTGGCACCTCCAGAGCAGACCCTGCACATCCAAGCCACAGATCCCTTGATAAAGGTCGACACCGACCGAAACGTTGGGGTTGTATTGCTTAACTAAAAATAGTGCTTATATAATTGCTCTGGATGGAACATTGAATTGATGTAAAAACCAACTATGAATTAAAAATGAATAACTAATGAAAACGTATTTGGTGTGCCGTGGATTTTTCAAGTGAATCTACTGACGTCTGTCCTCTACGAGCACCCACCGTCTAGGGTGTGCAGATCTCAAATATTTTTGGGATAGTAAATCTGGCAGGCATCGTGAAGCTTCACCCCGTTTTATCATCACTTTAGAAAAGAGGCGATAAGCTTAAAAAGTCACTAATTAGGCTTCAATTTGCAACTTTTGTTAGGTCATTATTGTGGCGGAAAGTTTTTTTTCCTATTCCATCCCTTTAGTAACATTTTTCCAGTTTACGAATATATTATATGGATTAACATATGGGTCCGTTATAAAGTACTACTTGTCCCACAAAGAAAAAGCTCTTAAATAGCTATATGAATGGAAAAATAAAAGAAATTTGCGACTTTTAGGAGACAGAGAATAAAAAATGAAAACATAAAAATTGGCTGCATCAGGAAGGGGTTAAAACTAAAGGATTGACTGGAATAGTGACAAACCTTTTCTTTTTCATTGAAACATTGCCTGAAAGATAGCACATGTCACTGTTTAATCAGGGTTAGTACTCAAACTACACTCTGGTTCCATAAATTATGAATTGAATCGTAACTTCCGCTTTCTCTTCCTTAGGGCTCATGCAGACGACCATGAGCGGGCTATATGTCCCGGAGTGGCATACATCATGCCCACGGGAGCGCACAGCATCATAGGTTACATTGGGCTGCCCGCAGGACTCATGTGATCTTATGAGTGCGGGACAATAGCCTCACGGGCGGCCCAATGCGTACAGCATCATAGTAACCTATGATTCTGTGCGCTCCTGTGCGCACGATGTATGCCGATCCGGGCACGGATCCTATGTCTCGGAGGGCATACGGTCGTGTGCATGAGCCCTTAGGCCTCTTTCACATGAGAGAGTAGTACATATCCGGACTCGGAGCGTGAGTATCAGACAGCTCCCGTACTAAACTTCCAGCACTGCCGGGGTCACATTGCATTATATTGATTTATGATGCTATATAACCCTTACAGTTCTGGAATGTATTAGATGACACTGACATAATGCTGTCAGTGTTATCCAATACATTTCAGACCTCTAAGGGTTACATAGCATCATAAATCAATATAATGCTATGTGACCCCCGCAGTGATGGAAGTTCAAGATAGGAGCTATGTTATACCCGTGCTCAGAATCCAGAGTGTACAACTCGCTCGTTTGAAAGTTCACACTTCAGTTATTTGGACAGTTATTTCCATCAATTATTGTGAGCCAAAACCAAGTGCAGGTCAAATCACAGAACAGGAGGAAATCTTTCCATTATACCTCATAGGCTTCATGACTGGTTTTGGCTCACAATCACTAATGGAAATCACTGACCAAATAACTGAAGTGTGAATTCGGTTTTACCCATGCAAATCGTGAAGTCAACCTTTAGCTTCTGGTCCAGAGTATTTTAGCATTAATATTTTTTACTCCACACTGTACAGACATCATATCTATTTACTTCCTAATTATGAAATTCACTTTACGCAGCATTCAATGCATTGCAGATGTGACCATTGTTAACATATGGTTTGTAATAATGTTTAACAGATTGAGCTTAAAGCACAGAGCTCTTAACTATGAATTGGGAATTAGAGATATAAAAATGGCATTTTTTATTTTATTTTTTAGCTTTTATGATCATGCATAATATGCATAAGCCAAATGATATGCATAAGCCAAATAAGCCAAGTGTGTTACAATTAAAATCAAGATGGACATATGTCATTTCCCACACAGTGAAATGCAGCGTGTAGCGTTTAACCCCTTAAAGGTTTATAGTTATACAATTCTCATCCAATTCCAATTTTTAACATTTAACATCAATAACTCTAAAAATGGTTATTATTTGAAATTCAATCAAGAAACAAAGAAAAATAATAAACCTCAAACTTGAACAAAACAACATTGGAAGAAAAAAAAACTCAAAAGCCACAAATATAAGAAAATTAATTATTTTTACTTTAATTTTACATTATTTTAGTGGTAGTGATTCTTATAATTTTTTTTTCAAATTAATTTTTTTTTAGAGTACATCAAAATGATTGATATTTACATACACCATGTGATACATATCATATTAATGTTTATTATAGTAATACGGCAAATCAATATTTTATTCCAGTAAGTTTATAGTTAACTTATTTGATTTTAGTGCACTGAATATACACGGAACTGGATTTTTCAGAATTCTTTCTTATTTAGCTTTCAGATTATTTCTCAACCTTTAGGCTAGGGCTACACAACGACGTGTGTCACGTGAAAATAAGTCGCGGGACACATAGGACACAACTACACTGCAACATGTGTTACGCTACATTGATGTCGCACCAATGTCGTGCGACAATTTTTATAATGATAGTCTATGTTGCCGCACTGCAACATGCTGCGACTGCGACACGACAGTCGCAGAAAAATCCATTTTGGATGGGTTTTTTGCGATTGTAGTGTCGCAGTCGCAGCATGTCGCAGTGCGACACTATAGACTATCATTTATAAAAGTTGTCGCACGACATTGGTGCGACAAAATGTCGCGAGACAAATGTCGTCGTGTAGCCCTAGCCTTACACTTGTTGAGCGCTTCCTAGCAGAATATGTTACGCAAACAGAGAACATTAGAACAAATTATCAGTTCTAAATGCATAGATGGTAACTAATTAGAGATGATTGAATCAGTTCAAGGCTCCACCACCTTAGCCGAAGGGAGCTGTCTGTCCTTACGATCATCTCCTGGTCCTGATGCTCCTCCTCCTCCTACTCCTCATCACGCATGCAGTCAGCAATCGATCACTGAAGCGATTGTCAAGCGACAACAGTATGCGTGCACTCATTAACCCCATAAGGACTCGGCCTTATTTCACCTTAAGGACCAGGCCATTTTTTGAAAATCTGACCAGTGTCACTTTATGTGCTGATAACTTTAAAACGCTTTGACTTATACAGGCCATTCTGAGATAGTTTTTTCGTCACATATTGTACTTCATGACACTGGTAAAATGAAGTCAAAAAATATTTTTTTTTTTGCATAAAAAAATACCTAATTTACCAAAAATTTGAAAAAAAATTCAAATTTCTAACTTTCAGTTTCTCTACTTCTGTAATACATAGTAATACCCCCAAAAATTGTGATGACTTTACATTCCCCATATGTCTACTTCATGTTTGAATTATTTTGGGAATGATATTTTATTTTTTGGGGATGTTACAAGGCTTAGAAGTTTAGAAGCAAATCTTGAAATTTTTCTGAAATTTACAAAAACCCACTTTTTAGGGACCAGTTCAGGTCTGAAGTCACTTTGCGAGGCTTACATAATAGAAACCACCCAAAAATGACCCCATTCTATAAACTACAACCCCTCAAGGTATTCAAAACTGATTTTAAAAACTTCGTTAACCCTTTAGGTGTTGCACAAGAGTTATTGGCAAATGGGGATGAAATTTGAGAATTTCATTTTTTTTGCCTAATTTTCCATTTTAACCCATTTTTTCCACTAACAAAGCAAGGTTTAACAGCCAAACAAGACTGTATCTTTATTGCCCCGACTCTGCCGTTTACAGAAACACCCCATATGTGGCCGTAAACTACTGTACGGCCACACACGCGGGGCATAGAGTGAAGCCTTTTGGTTTTTGGAAGGCAGATTTTGCTGGACTGGTTTATTTACACCATGTCCCATTTGAAGCCCCCCTGATGCACCCCTAGAGTAGAAACTCCATAAAAGTGACCCCATCTAAGAAAATACACCCCTCAATGTATTCAAAACTGATTTTACAAACTTTGTTAACCCTTTAGGCGTTGCACAAGATTTTATGGAAAATAGAGATACAATTTCAAAATTTCACTTTTTTGCCAGATTTTTCATTTTAATATTTTTTTTCCAATTACAAAGCAAGGGTTAACAGCCAAACAAAACTCATTATTTATGGCCCTGATTCTGTAGTTTACAGAAACACCCCATATGTGGTCGTAAACTGCTGTATGGGCAGACGGCATTGCGCAGAAAGAAAGGAATGCCATATGGTTTTTGTGGGCCAGATGTTGCTGGACTGTTTTTTTGACACCATGTCCCATTTGAAGCCCCCCTGATGCACCCTTAGAGTAGAAACTCAAAAAAAGTGACCCCATTTTGGAAACTACGGGATAAGGTGGCAGTTTTGTTGGTACTATTTTAGGGTACATATGATTTTTGGTTGCTCTATATTACACTTTTTGTGCGGCAAGGTATCAAGAAATGACCGTGGCACCGTTTTGTTTTTTTTGTTATTTACAACATTCATCTGACAGGTTAGATCATGTGGTAATTTTATAGAGCAGGTTGTCACGGACACGGTGATACCTAATATATATACAATTTTTTTTTATTTATGTAAGTTTTACACAATGATTTCATTTTTAAAACAAAAAAAAAGTTTTAGTGTCTCCATAGTCTAAGAGCCATAGTTTTTTCAGTTTTTGGGCGATTATCTTAAGTAGGGTCTCATTTTTTGCGGGATGAGATGACGGTTTGATTGGCACTATATTGGGGTGCATGCGACTTTTTTGATCACTTTTTTTACCTTTTTTGGGAAGTAAGGTGGGCAAAATTTCAATTTAATCATAGTTTTTTTTTTTTTATGGCGTTCACCGTTCAGGTAAAGTAACATGACTGTTTTATAGATCAGGTCGTTACGGATGCGGCGATACCAAACATGTGTAGGGAATTTTATTTTTTTCATTTTTTGTCAGTGATAAATATGTTTTTTGATTTTTACTTTTTTTTCACTTTTTTTTACTTTTTTTTGGACCCAGACCCACTTGGTTCTTGAAGATCCAGTGGGTCTGATGTCTGTATAATACAGTACAGTACAATATATAGTGTACTGTACTGTATTTTACTTACACTTTGTCTGAACAGATCTATGTCTTTAGCACAGATCTGTTCAGCACCATGGACAGCAGGATGCCTGAGAAGGTGTCCTGTTGCCATGGGAACCTTCCCCGTCTGCTCAGTAGTGGCCAAACTGCGCAGACGGGGAAGGGTAAGGAGGGGGACTGTCTGGGGGCTCTCTCCCTCTCCATCGGGGGGCTGCAAAGGCACAGCTGCCCCCCGATGGGAGAGGGAGGGAGCTCCCTGAGCTGTTAACCTTTTCCATACAGTGGTCCGTACGGACCGCGGTATGGAAAGGGTTAAATGGCTGACATCGCATCACAGATGTCAGCCGTTTATACCAGGGTGTCAGCAATGTGCTGACACCCTGGTATACTCACTAGCCACCAACGTTTATTCAAGGGGAGGCGGGCGGGGGATCGCGATCCCGCCTCCCGCTCCGCTCGCGCCGCCCCCCCCCCCTGCACCTCCCACCGGGATAAAATCATTCAGGGGTGCAGGGGGGGTGAAACATATATATTTTAGGCATACTAAAATTTCTGATCCCCGCTGTCAGGCCGATGTGCCTGCTCAATAATTTGAGCAGGCACCTTGTTCCGATCACAGCCGGCCGGGCGGCAGTGATCGGAACAACACATGACGTACCGGAACGTCATGTGTCCTTAAGGGCTCGGGAAACATGCCGTACCGATACGTCATGTGTCCTTAAGGGGTTAAACGGCGCAGAAGTTGAATGTGCTCCTGTACAAGTTGCTGGTGCTGCAGCAGTCCTTCCCTTTCCAAGTGGTGCATCTTTCAGAGAACTGATGGCTTATGCCGAGCCGAGGTGGAGAGTCCGAAGCCATCATTTCATAGCAAAAAAGGCAGTACCACACCTGCACAAATATGTAAAACAGAAGGTGGGCCAGACCTTAAGCCTGTCAGTCTCTGCCAAAGTGCATGGCAGCGTTGACGTGTGGAGCTATAATTACGGTCAGGGACAATACATTTCTTTTATGGCCCACTGGGTGAATGTGGTTCCTGCACAGCCACACCAGCAACTTGACCAGGTGATGCCGCTTCCGCCTCTACGTTGCCATGTCATTGATCCTCAACAGTGTCCTCAGCCTCCACTGCAGGGACAATTCGCAGTGCCCTTCCAGTATACCACATGTGCAGGTGTCAAGCTGTTCTGCACCTCGTTTTCCTAGGCAAACGGAGTCACACAGGGGAGAAACTGCTCCGCGTCCTTCAGCAAGAAATCGAATGCTGGCTTTCTCCACGACAAGTGAAAATTGGAACCATGGTGACCGACAACGAGAAGAACATTGTGTCGGAGCTGCGTCAAGGAGGGCTGAGCCATGCGCCCTGCTTGGCACACGTGTTCAATCTGCTTGTCAAGCTGTTCCTGAAGTCTTCCACCCATCTGCAAGACATCCTGAAAATGGCCAGGAAACTTTGCATACACTTCAGCCACTCGTACACCGCAAAGCACACCCTCCTTGAGCTGCAGCCCCAACATAGGGTGATATGCGACGTTTCCACCCGTTGGAATTCTACCCTCCATATATTGGACCAACTGAACGAACAGAGAAAGGCCATCAATGATTTCCTGATGATCCAAGCGGACAGGAGTACTCTCCTGGGTAACTTTGATGTCAGAAAGTGGCAGCTCATGCGTGACACCTGCCATTTGCTCAGGCCCTTTGAGGAGGGCACGTTATTTGTCAGTCGCCAAGACTATGGGATGAACAATGTCATTCCACTGCTTCATGTCCTGGAACAGATGCTGGTAAATCTGGCTGGTCAGGGGACTGGAGATGTGGTGCCTATATCTCACGGCCACATGGGCCCTGTGGGGGCTGAACTAGAGGAGGAGGAGGAGAAGGACATTGGAGCACAAGCAATATCTAGTGAAATGGGTGGTTTTGCTACACAGGTGAGAGGAGGAGCAGGAGTAGCAGGATCAGCCAGAGGAGCTACAGGGCAATGAGGATGATGAAGCAGAGGGCCAAGACACGCCGTGGCAGTTTGCAGTGGAGATGGAGGCAGGGAGTCCCTCCAAGTCACTTGTGCAAATGGCCCGCTGCATGCTCACTTGCTTGTGTAGTGACAGCTGAATTGTCACCATTTGGCAGAAGGATGACTTCTGGTTCTCCACCTTGTTGGACCCTTGCTACCGATCCAAAATGGGGGCCTTTTTTACACCCGCTGAGAGGGAGGACAAACTGAACTACTATAGAGACATCCTATGTAGTCAGGAGGCCGCTGCCTATCTGCACCATCGTCCATCCTCTCGCAGGTCTGACTGGGAGGGCCATCTGCACTCACGTTCCACTGCCATGGCTGCTGGGGAGGGGTGGCAGGAGCAATACCAGCTCCATCAGCAGCAGCATGAGTCTAGAGTTGCTGATGAGCAGCTTTCTTCACCCGCATAGTGAAGAAACTATTCTCCAGCAGCTAGAAGTAGAGCGGAACCTGAACCAGCAGGTGGTGGCATACTTGGAGTGAACCCTGCCAACCGACCTTGAAGATCCGCTGGACTACTGGGCAGTCAAATTGGATTTGTGGCCGCAACTGGCCGAGTTTTCCCTGGAAAAGCTGTCCTGCCCGGCCAGTAGTGTTGCATCAGAGCAGGTGTTCAGTACAGCGGGGCCATAGTTACCCCAGGAAGAACTCACCTGTCCACCCAAAATGTGGAGAGACTGACCTTTGTCAAGACGAATCAGGCATGGATCAGCCAGGATGTCCACCCACCAATTTCTGATGCATCAGACTAGATCATCCATGGTGCCACACCAACACATTGACAAAAGAGACTGGTTTCTTCTCGCTACCTGCCTCAGCTACTATTCTGATGCTGCCACCCGCCTGATGCCACACATCTGATGCCAAGTGCTGCTTCTTTCACCCACCATTTTCAGCGGGTACTGGTATTGCCACCCACCTCCACATTATGTCAGCTTGCCACTCTGTGGCCTCCTGATGCTGCGGCCACCTCCAAACTATGTCGCCTTGCCGCTCTGTCGCCTCCTGATGCTGCCGCCACCTCCACACTCTGTAATTGTGCCACTCTGCGGCCTCCTGATGCTGTCGCCACCTACAGTCTCTGTGAATGGACCACTCTGTAGTATTATCATGCTGCTTACACCTCAACACTATGTCACCTTGCCACTCTGTGGTCTCCTGATGCTGCTGACATCTATAGACTCTGTGATTGGACCACTCTATAGTCTCATCATGCTGCTTCCACCTCACCACTATGTCACCTTGCCAGTCTGTGGTCTCCTGATGCTGCTGAAACCTCCACACTATGTCACCTTGCCACTCTGTGGCTTCCTGATGCTGCCGCCACCTCAACACTCTGTCATTGTGCCACTCTGCAGCCTCCTGATGCTGCCGCCACCACCACACTTTGTCATTGTGCCACTCTGTGGCCTCCTGATGCTGCTGCCATCTATAGACTCAGTCATTGTGTCACTCTGCGACCTCCTGATGTTGCTGCCACCTACAGACTCTGTGATTTGGCCACTCTGTTGCATCCTCATGCTGCTGCCACCTTTTCACTATGTCACCTTGTGACTCTGTGGCCTCCTGATGCTGCCGCCACCTCCACACTCTGTCATTGTGCCACTCTGCAGCCTCCTGATGCTGCCGCCACCACCACACTTTGTCATTGTGCCACTCTGTGGCCTCCTGATGCTGCTGCCATCTATAGACTCAGTCATTGTGTCACTCTGCGACCTCCTGATGTTGCTGCCACCTACAGACTCTGTGATTTGGCCACTCTGTTGCATCCTCATGCTGCTGCCACCTTTTCACTATGTATTCTTGCCACTCTGTGGCTTCTTCATGATGCTGACACCTCTACATTATGTCACCTTGCCACTATGTGGCCTCCTGATGCTGCCTCCACCTACAGACTCTGTGATTGGGCCACTCTATGTTCTCTGCATGCTGCTGACACCTTCACACATGGTCACCTTGCCACTCAGTGGTCTAAGGTTGCTGCCGCCATCTCCACACTCTGTCATTGTGCCACTCTGTAGCCTCCTGATGCTGCCGCTACCTTCACACTCTGTCATTGTGCCACTCTCTGGCCTCCTGATGCTGCTGCCACCTACAGACTCTGTGATTTGGCCACTCTGTTGCTTCCTCATGCTGCTGCCACCTCCACACTATGTCAACCTGCCACTCTATGGTCTCCTGATGCTGCCGCCACCTACAGCCTCTGTGATTTGGACACTCTGTGGTCTCCTCATGCTGCTTTCACCTCACCACTATGTCACCTTGCCACTTTGTGGTCTCCTGTTTCTGCCGCCACCTCCACACTCTGTCATTGTGCCACTCTTTGGCCTCCTGATGCTGCCACCATCTCCACACTCTATCATTTTGCCACTCTGCGGCCTCCTGATGCTGCCACCATCTCCACACTCTGTCATTTTGCCACTCTGCAGCCTCCTGATGCTGCTGCCACCTACAGACTTTGTGATTTGGCCACTCTGTTGCCTCCTCATCCTGCTGCCACCTCCACACTATGTCACCCTGCCACTCTGTTGCCTTTTCATGCTGCTGCCACCTCCACACTATGTCACTCTGCCACTGTGGCCTCATGATACTGCTGCCACCTCCACACTCTGTGATTTTGGCACTCTGCGGCCTCCTGATGCTGCCGCCACCTACAAACTCTGTGATTTGGCCACTCTGTGGTCTCCTAATGCTGCTTCCACCTCACCACTATGTTACCTTGCCACTTTATGGCCTCCTGATGCTGCCGTCACCTCCACACTATGTAACCTTACCACTCTGTGGCCTCCTGATGCTGCCGCCTCCTACAGACTCAGTGATTTGGCCACTCTGTTTCCTTCTGATGCTGCCGCCACCTCCACACTCTGTCATTGTGACACTCTGCGGCCTCCTGATGCTCCCGCCACCTACAGACTCTGTGATCTGGCCACTCTGTGGTCTCCTTATGCTGCTTTCACCTCACCACTATGTTACCTTGCCACTCTGTGGTCTCCTTAGGCTGCTTACAGACTCACTTACAGACTCTGTGATTTGGGCCACTTGGCCTGACTCCTCCTACCCACACACGGTCCAGTTTTTGGAAAAGTGAAGGGGATGTCAGTGAAAGCTAAAAAGTCACACATTTTGTCACAAACCAGAACTTATGACAACATTTGCAACATTTCTATGCCAGAAAACTTGTGTAGAGCTGTAATAAATGCCCCTCTATGTGTTAAGGGGTGTTTTAATGACTTTAGCATAGGATACCTGCACTTAATTAACTAATAAATTTCACTGCTTGCTATGCGGTTTGGGTCTCTGTGGTGAAGGATTAAACTACAGAAGTATTATGACCTAAAGCACACATCAATGCCGTACTAGAAAAGCATAGAAGAGCAAGAAGCGCAGACAGTTATAGAGCCACCTAGTGGCAACTACATTCAATATTCATGGGGTCACATGAAGAGTGAAAAAGGTTCCTATTAACACATCTAGACTTCATAACGGTTGCTCTGACTATTAGTCAGAGTTGTATTCGCTAATAGTATATGCTAATTTGGCTGTTTAAATGGTTACCATATAATAATACATTTTCCCTGTACCTTGTATACAGACATATCTACTGCATTCACAGGACTAACAGCTTACAGCAGAAAGGGAATTGCAATATAAGATGGAGTGTCCTGCTGGGACCAACCACTTATAGAAAGAGGAGAATTCTAAATACCAAAGAGAATCTCATACTCAGTCCTAATAGTAATAATAGTCAGTTGTTGTTTTTTTGTTCAAAACACAGAAATTTAAAAACCTAATTTAAAAAAATCTTGTGACCAATGTTACTGTACTCTTACTCCAATGATACTGTATATTTTCAAAGGTGAAAATATTTTCTAAAAAATAGTAGTTTCTTATTTTAGGTGTCCTTGGTTTGAAAGAGCAGGAGCAATAGGAGATTGTAAGATTTTTATTTTATTATTTTATTCACAGGTAGTCTTTGCTATGCTCAGTACTACTGAATATCCCACCTGTATAAAGAAATACGATCTAATGATTATGACACTCTTTTAGAGTCCTCAATCACTTTTAATCTAAATATGTCCAATTAAAAGTATAACAGTCTTTTCAAGGAATTGTTTCAAATGATAGATGATCAAGTACCTTGATTAACACTAGAGAATAAATTATCCTGGGTTTCCCAATTTAATATAAAATTCTAATTTTGATTATTACGATCTTATCTGGAGATAATCATCTAGATATAACTATGAAACCAGTAAGGATTTTTCACTGTCTGTCTAGCATTCATCAGTGTTGGAAAGCTGGATTACAAATCTTGTGGTGCTGATCTGCCTAGCTATGGCATTATTTAGGAGTTACAAACTTGGTAGATTTAGTATACTGCATTATATATTGCAGCACTACATGGTTGTAACGCAACTTTTCCAGGACACTGAAAGGCAAATATGCTTAGCTATGGCACAATTTAGGAAAAAGAAAGAGGATTTATCTTTGTAAATTTACTATTCTACAGTATCAATTATAGCCCCAAATGGTTGTAACCCAGCTTTTCCAAGACTCTGAAAATCATATCTTTTTAGCTATCAGTGAATCGACTTCGGATGAAACATCCAAAGTCAATTTGCATAAAACTTTGTTTGAATACTGGACGGAGCGAGCGCTCCATACATTATTAGAATGTATTGGCTCAGATGAGCCGAAGTTATTACTTCACAAAGTCTCGCGAGACTTAGGGTAATAACTTAAAAAATGTATTTCTACTGTTAAAAACCTTTTCCCGAACTTGGGTTCGGTTCCAAATGGTACAAAACAAGAAGAAGAAAAATAATAAGATTATGTTGTGCTTAGCAAACCATTCAAAGCAGAATTCGGTCCAAAGTTTAGGAAAACTTTGATTCGCAAGTTCACAATGAATCAAAATTTCCTTCTGCTTTATGGTAAATGCACTAGGGACAGTGTTGCTGAAAATAATTAATAGAAGAATATTGAAGAGGGAGAGAGCACGGAGACTTATGCTTTAATGCTTTTTTGTTGTTTGTTTGGATTTTGTGTTTAATGTAACTTTAAATGTTAAAGACCAACCGGACACAGTAATCTTTGGACTACAAAAGCTCGGAACCAATTGTTTTAAACAATTGTTTCATCCAAGTAAACAGAGCAATGTTTTTTTAATCCTTTCCTGACAAGGCGATTTTCCATTTTTGTTTTTCACTCCCTGCCTTCCCTTAGCCATAACTTTTTTTATTTTTCCATTCACATAGCCATATGAGGAAGTTTTTTTGGGGGGATAAGTTTGATTTCTGATGCCACCATTTAATGCCTCATTCACACGTCAGTGTTCGGTCAGTGTTTTCCATCAGTGATTTTGAGCCAAAACCAGGTGCAGCTCTAAACACAGAACAGGTGCAGATCTTTCCCTTATACCTTATATCTGTGAAGGCTTCAATCCTAGTTTTGGATCACAATCACTGATGGAAATCACTGACCAAAACAATGGGGCTTAATATTGCATAGGATGTTGGCGGAAGTGGGAAAAAATTTCAAATGGGCTCGTATTGGAGAAAACAGCAATTCCATCACAGTTTTATGTTTTTTTTTTACGTCATTCACTATGCAATAAAACTGACTTGTGCTCTTCATTCTCCAGGTCAGAATCAATCCAGCAATACCACATAAGTATAGTTTTTATTGCATTTTAATACAGAAAAAAAAGAACTTTTGAAAAAATATTTTTTTCATTGACATAATCTTCCCCCTATAACTTTTTATATTTGTGTTTAGGGAGATGTGTGTGTGTGATGGGGTGGGGTCATTTTTGCAGGATGATCTGTAGTATTTAACATTACCATTTTGGGGTGAGTATGACTTTTTGTTCGCTTTTTATTAAAAATTTTGGGAGATAAAGTGATGATAAAATAGCGAATCTGCCTTTTTTCTCTGCTACGCCATTCACCATATGGGATATCATTTTATATATTTTCATAGGGGGATTTTAATTTCTATTTATTTTTTAATCTTTTTAAATTTTTCAACTTTTTTTTTATTTTTATTTTGAACTTTTTGTTAGGTCCCCAATTAGACCACTAGTGTTGAGCGCGAATATTCGAATATCGAATTTTTTTAGCGAATATCGGCACTTCGCTAATTTGCGAATATTTCGAATATAGTACTATAAATGCGATATTTCAAATATTTTATTATTATTATTTTTTTTTATTGTTATATTTTTTTCTTTCCCACTTCCCAAAAGTAGTTCTTACCTGTCCTTAGGATTCCTGGCTGCTCCAGTCAGTGCCCGTTGCCGCTTCTGACGACTTACGTGCTCATGGAGCGTCTCCATCACCATGGGAACGTCTCCATACTAGAATGTACTGTCGGATTTGAGAATTAAGTTGAAATCGCAATTCGATTAATTCAAGTTATAATAATCGAATTTCGATTTCAACTTAGCACTGCTATATTCCATATTCGTTAATTCAAGCCTAATTTGGAATATAGCAGTGCTAAGTTGAAATCGAAATTCGATTATTATACCTTGAATTAATCGCATTTCTATTTCAACTTGGACCTGGTTTACTATGGTTGGCTTGGTAGAATTAGCGAATATGACGAATGTATTCGTCATATTCCTCAAAACGAAGATAACGAAGTATTCTCCATCTTTGTTTTAGCTCAATATTCGTCAACTTCGCTAATTCTAGCAATCAAATAGGAAAGTTGACTATAGAGATAGCTAAGTTTAATTCGCTATGCGATTATATTACTTTGCTTTTTTAAAAGAAATTTAATAGTTAAATACTTGATTATTATAATGATTCTATTTATAAAAAAAAAAAAGCAAAGTAATATAATCGCATAGCGAATTAAACACAGCTGTCTCTATAGTCAACCTTCCTATTTGATTGCTAGAATTAGCGAAGTTGACGAATAGGTAGCTAAAACGAAGATGGAGAATACAGGATGGGCCATTTATATGGATACACCTTAATAAAATGGGAATGGTTGGTGATATTAACTTCCTGTTTGTGGCACATTAGTATATGTGAGGGGGGAAACTTTTCAAGATGGGTGGTGACCATGTCGGCCATTTTGAAGTCAGCCATTTTGAATCCAACTTGTTTTTTCAATAGGAAGAGGGTCATGTAACACATCAAACTTGTTGGGAATTTCGCAAGAAAAACAATGGTGTGCTTGGTTTTAACGTAACTTTATTCTTTCATGAGTTATTAACAAGTTTCTGACCACTTATAAAATGTGTTCAATGTGCTGCCCATTGTGTTGGATTGTCAATGCAACCCTGCTAGCACAGGCTTCCAGTATCCATAGTTTCAGGTGCTGCACATCTCGTATCTTCAGAGCATAGACAATTGCCTTCAGATGACCCCAAAGATAAAAGTCTAAGGGGGTCAGATCGGGAGACCTTGGGGGCCATTCAACTGACCCACGACGACCAATCCACTTTCTAGGAAACTGTTCATCTAGGAATGCTCGGACCTGACACCCATAATGTGGTGGTGCACCATCTTGCTGTAAAAACTCAGGGAACGTGCATTCAATAGTGATATGGGACGGAAGTTGGCTTACTCGTCAGAAGTCTTTCCCGGTTTCGGAATCGTGACAACTGTGGCTGTCAACATTTCAGGAGGTATAGCCTGAGGAGAGAAAAAACTGTTGAACAGAGAGGTCAAATGTGGTATTAGTTGGTGTTGAAAGCTTTTGTAATAATTAGAGATGAAGCCGCCCCCGGCCTCGGAGCTTTGCCTAAGGGAGTGCTTTTAATAGCTAGGAGCACCTCTTTATTGTCCACTGGTTGGTTTAGAGCTGACAACTGGTCAGTAGTGAGAGAGGGGAGGTTCAGTAAGGATAGAAAAGAGGTTATGTCCGCTATATTCGGTTGAGGTGTTGAAGCGTCCTAAGCAAGGTTATATAACCTTCTATAGTATGTGGCA
This sequence comes from Bufo bufo, assembly GCF_905171765.1. Taxonomy (NCBI): domain Eukaryota; kingdom Metazoa; phylum Chordata; class Amphibia; order Anura; family Bufonidae; genus Bufo; species Bufo bufo. Next base: position 459,103,911 of record NC_053389.1, on the reverse strand, counting down.
AACGCGTTAGTTATTTCTTGTGGATGTGTAAGTGTAAGTCCGTCATGTCGGAGAGTGCCAATCCTGGATTCTGAGGCTCTACGTTTTAGCCTACTAGCTAGATGAGCGGTCGCCCTATCTCCCTTATGGTAATAGGAAGTACGTAGACGACGCAGAACTCTCTCATGTTTGTACAGGAGTAGCGATTTTAAACCCGACCTAGCCTGTTGAAGGCCTTGGAGGTTCAGAGGAGACGGGTTCTGCTTGTAGATTGTATTTGCCGCTTCTAAAGCGGAAAGTGCTGCCGTTAACTGTTGATCCCTGCGCTTTTTAAGACGCGAAGCTGTCTGTAATAGTATTCCCCTCATATATGCTTTGTGGGTAAGCCACAAGGTAGAGGGAAAAATTTCCGGACTGCTATTAAGAGAGAAAAACTCCTGTATTTTAGTTTGGAATTCCTCGACTCTCCTGTCGCATTTAAGCAGATAGGGGTTCAGCCGCCACTGCAGAGGGGAGCGAGCAGGCAGCCCTGTGTCCAATACTAGGGATATGGAGGCGTGATCGGACCAGGTAGCTGTCCCAATGTCCGACCGAATAGCCCTGGGCAGAATGTCTCTAGAGATTAAGAAATAGTCAATACGGGACTGCGATGAATGGGCCGGAGAAACATACCTGTAGTCTCTTTCCCCTCCATGATGATACCTCCAAATATTGTGATATGGGGAGGTATTAAGAAGGGATTGGATATCTTCTTGTCGCACACCTGGGGCAGTACAACAATCAATATCCAGATTAACTGGGATATTAAAGTCGCATCCCAATATCACCGCCCCCTTGGCTATCTCCTGAATTTTCTTAAAAAGTTTCCTGATAAAGGCCTTCTGTCGGACATTGGGCGCATACACTGACACAATAGTATACATAGCGCCGTCTATAGAACATATAATATTAAATAGAGGCCATGCTTATCTGTAAGACATTGGTGGAAAGAAAAGGCGACTGAGGATTTTATCCCAATCAGCGTGCCTGCCCTCCTTTTATTAACAGATGGGGAGGAAAATGAATGGGGAAAAAGACGGTGTTTACACCTGTGCAGGTCTTTTTCCAGCAAATGGGTTTCTTGAATGAGAGCCACATCACAACCCGACTTGAGGAAATCAGACCACATTTGAGAACGTCGAAACGGGGAGTTCAAACCTCTGATGTTGTTAGATAGTACTGTAGTTTGAACCCCATATTGACCAATTAAATAAGTGCAGCGGGCAGTGTGAACCACCCGTACATAGTATCTTGCTAATACAATGCATTACAGTGATATACAGTTCCATCAAAGACATCTCATGACTGACTGAAAGAGAACATAACAGAGAACGCGATGCAATAAAAATGAACATTCAAAACCAGAAGTGGAGTATAATAAACCGGTGGTAGCCGGGGAGGGAAGCACAACCCCACCTCACTAAAGAAGAGCAGGTGAGAGGAGGTCTGCTTAGTACCCATGCGGACCAGAGGGGGGGAATATAATAAGAGAGTGGATGGTAGTCACTCACACATACTGACTTCCCAGTGTCCAAACTATTAATGCAGAACGGAAACGGTGAGGAAATTCAGACGGTCTCCCACTCGGAGGAGATTTTTTCCGGCTTGTTACCGCCATCTTTCCCCGGGAATGGGTAATCCGGGATATGTCCCCACTTATAAAGAAGAAGCGCTGCATCTTGTGGAGAGCTGTAGGCGTGCCACTTGTCTTCATGCAATATCAATAGTTTAACAGGGAATCCCCAGCGGTAGCGAATGCGACGGTCTCGGAGGGTTTTGGTTACCTGGGAGAATTCCCGTAGTTTGGCCATCGTGGCAGCCGACAAATCAGGGAACACAGAGAGGCCTTTGAATGATGGAGTTGGCTCCGGATTGAGCCTCAGGGCTCTTAGGAATTGTTCCTTGATATGATAAAAATGGATTCGGGTTATTACGTGGCTCGGCAACTGCGGGTCCAGGCCTTTAGGCTTAGGGATGCGATGTATGCGATCCACAATTACATCCCCATCCGATGCTGAGGGTAATACTTCTTTGATCAGAACCTTAATCGCCTTCGGACCGCCGAACGCAGCGACGCGTCCTGGAGGCGGTCGATTCATTCCTCCTGGACGCATATACGCGTCCTCTCGCGAGACGCGAGATTTCGGTCAGAGCCGGCCCGCGCATGCGCATCGCGGGCCGGCAAAAGTTCGAGGAGTATTTAGTCAGCAACCTGCCAGACAATGATCGTCGCTGGCAGGTTGCTGATTTTTAAAAAGTCGAATCAGAAGCCATCTAACACCTTATATTTATAAATATAAGGTGTTAAATGGCTTCTCTGCTCCTCTGCTGGTCCTTTTGGTCGGTTGGTTCCAGCAGAGGAGCAGACATCACTGTGAGTACCCACCAACACCACACTTAGCCCCCAGATCACCCTCCATCACCCCCATCACCCCAATTAACCCCTTGATCGCCCCCTGTCAATTACCTAGTGAAAGGGAAAAAAGTGATCAGTGTAAACTGTCACTTTTTTTTTTTCACTAGTATTGACGGTTAGGTTTAGGATAGTTTAGGCCCCTTGGTTAGGTAGTTAGCGTCGGTTAGTGCCCAGCCCACCGCACCGCAGTCGCTGATTAGCGTATCGCTAATCAGCATTTGTACTTTTATAGTATCTGTAAGTGATCAAAACTGATCACAGTCAGATCTATAATTGTATTAGTGTCCCCTTAGCTCGCCCTCCACCCAAAATGCAGTGTTTGCCCAATCAGGCCTGATTGGTCGCCCACACGTGCGTTAACCCACGCCCGCCCCACCGCAGTGACAAAAAAATTAATTTTTTTTGATCACTGCACAATCACTTTACAAGCACTGCGGCGATAAAAAAATCAGTTTTGATATTTTTTATCAATCGCAGCGGCCTGCGGTACTTCGCTAGCCTCCCATTTGTAGGACAGGCTTGCTTTTTTTCTTGGGTAGTCTCAGGGAATACCCCTAAATTTAGTAGTCCAAATGTCAAACAGGGGGTATTCTTCTGAAGAGGCCTACAGGATTCTGACCCAGTCGGATGAGGAATGGGAACCCTCATCTGACGAATCTAGCGGGTCAGAATATGAACCTGTGAAAAGCAGTGGCAGTCTGACCCAAAGTTCGGATGAGGAGGTTGAGGTCCCTGATAGCACCAGGCGTACCCAGCCCCGTGTCGCTAGACCACAGGTTCTGCAGGATCCGTTTCAAGGGCAGTAGAGTGGGGCTGGCGCTGTCGGATTACGTAGTGAGGCACACACCAGCAGCGCAGCCCATCCTGGACCTAGTACCAGCACTGCCGTACAACATGGTGAAGTGGCGAGCACCAGAAGGGCAGTTGAAGCTGGTACAGTGGCACGTGCAATAGTTACCCCATCGCAGCCACCGCAAAGACAGGCCCGTAGAGCCCCTAGAGTCTCTGAGGTGCTGGCAAACCCTGATTGGCAATCCCCAACTTCAGCCGCACCTGTAGTTCCCCCTTTCACCGCCCAGTCTGGAGTTCGGGTTGAGAAAGCTCAGATCGGTTCGGCCCTGGGATTTTTTGAGCTGTTCTTGACTGCGGAGCTCTTGGACTTAGTCGTGGCAGAAACAAATTGGTATGCCACTCAATTTATATCCGCCAACCCGGGAAGCTTTTATGCCCAGCCTTTCCGGTGGAAACCAGTCCAAGTTTCCGAAATTAAAAATTTTCTGGGCCTTCTCCTGAACATGGGTCTAACCAAAAAGCATGAATTGCGGTCATATTGGTCCACGAACCCAATTCATCACATGCCCATGTTCTCTGCTGCTATGTCCAGGACACGTTTTGAGACCATCCTGCGTTTCCTGCACTTTAGCGACAACACCACCTCCCATCCCAGAGGCCACCCAGCTTTTGACCGGCTCCATAAAATTCGGCCCCTCATAGACCACTTCAACCAGAAATTTGCAGATTTGTATACCCCTGAGCAAAACATCTGCGTAGACGAGTCCCTAATACATTTTACCGGGCGCCTTGGCTTCAAACAATACATCCCAAGCAAGCGCGCCCGGTATGGGGTCAAATTGTATAAGCTCTGTGAAAGGGCCACAGGCTATACCCACAAATTTCGGATCTATGAGGGAAAAGATCAGACCCTGGAGCCGGTCGGTTGCCCTGACTACCTGGGGAGCAGTGGGAAGACAGTCTGGGACTTGGTGTCACCCTTATTTGGCAAGGGGTACCATCTTTATGTGGACAATTTTTACACAAGTGTGCCCCTCTTCAGGCATTTGTTCCTAGAACAGATTGGCTGCTGTGGCACCGTGCGACCTAGTCGCCGGGGCTTCCCCCAACGGCTCATTACCACCCGTCTTGCAAGGGGGGAGAGGGCTGCCTTGTGTAACCAAGAACTGCTCGCAGTGAAATGGAGAGACAAGCGTGACGTTTACATGCTCTCCTCCATTCACGCAGACACGACAATACAAATTGAACGGGCAACCCATGTCATGGAAAAGCCCCTCTCAGTCCACGACTATAATGCGCTCATGGGAGGGGTGGACTTCAATGACCAGATGTTGGCTCCCTATTTAGTTTCCCGACGCACCAGACGCTGGTATAAATAGTTTTGTTCTCTACAGTAAGGCTGGGAGAACAGGATCCTTCCTCAAATTTCAGGAAGAGATCATCAAGAACCTCCTGTATCCAGGAGGTTCCGTGGCCCCAACCACCAGTGTAGTGAGCCGTCTACACGAGCGACATTTCCCCAATGTCGTTGCTGGTACCTCAACCCAACCGTCACCCCGAAAAAAATGTTGTGTCTGTAGCAGGAGTGGAATAAGGCCTGACACCCGCTATTTCTGTCCTGACTGCCCTGACCACCCTGCCCTATGCTTAGGGGAGTGTTTCCGGAAGTACCACACACAGGTACACTTAGCATAGGGATTGCATCTCACAGGACAGGCACACAGGGCTATTAGGGCCCTTTTACTCACAGCTGCTGCAAACCTCTCCTTTCACCTGGGATAAAGTGCATAATGTACTTCGCCACATCTTTGGGCGATTTGCGCTTTGCACATTGTCCCATGGGGAAGGAGAGGTTTGTCCTATAAAGGTAAAAAAAAAAAAAAAAAAAAACACCGGTAAGCAAAAAAAGTTAACGTTCAGTTCAATAAAGTTTATATGTTTTGATCGAAAGTTAATATAAAGTTAATAAATTTATTGCGTTGCGGCCTGGTTTTTTCTTTTTTCTTTTTTTTACCTTCCAGGTGGACCAACCGATGAACCAGCTGCAGCACATCATGATGTGCATTCTGACAGAAGCATTGCACTGCTGTCAGATTACACAAAAGTCAGTGTATGCGGCGCTGCAAGATGAGATTTCTCCTCTGCAGTAAAAGATACGTTTGCCGAGGCATAAGAGCTGAGGAGGCGGTGGTGTTCATATACTTTGGAAAACACTTTGTATATAAAAAAAAAAAATCCCGGCAATGATTTATTCATCCACATCGATTGATGTGAATAGAGAAATCTGGTTTGCCAGGGCATACGGGCTAAGTGGGTATGGATGTTGTCCTGTCCTATGTCCTGGCAGACGCCTTTCCCCTCCTTTTTCTTTTTTGCCAGAGATTTTTTCACCCACATTGATCGATGCGAATGAAGAAATCTGTGATGTTCATTTTTTCTTTCAGCCCAGAGGCTGAACGGAAAAAAAAAATCTCATTACCCTGTGAGAAGGCACAAGGTGCCATAATAGATGATAGATACGTGTCACCGAGGTGCCTGGCCTCAGTGAAATGAACCGGCAATGTTTTGTCAGTAACCCTAGGTTACTGACAGTTGCTAGAGGTAGTTTAGCTGCTAGCTGCTGCTGATCCGGGCCGGGTTTCATTGGAGTAGTCAAAGAGCAGGGTGGGATGACTACTCCCACGTATCCAGGCCAGGTGCCTATTTAAGCCAGGAATCCCAGGAGAGCTGGGGGTGTGGTTCCTAATCTGGAAGTGTAACAGACTGGGAGTAAAGCTGTGTGGTGTGTTGCTGTGGATAAGCCTGCCATTGCCTATTTTTTCCCTCTCCAGCGGATGGTGGAACTCTGGAACTACAGAGGACTGTGAGTTATACCATTTCATATGAACTGTGTTTCTTTCTGTTTACCCGCTGAAGTAAGCGAGCATTTGTTAAGGCTGTGTTGAACAAAATAAAAGACTATTGTTTAAATGACACCTGAAGTCACTGTTTGAGCTGATCCCCACAACCCGTATAAGGAGAATAGCAGAAACTCCTAATGCTGGCCATACATGTAATGATTGCGGAGACCCTCAAATGCCAGGGCAGTACAAACACCCCACAAATGACCCCATTTTGGAAAGAAGACACCACAAGGTATTCACTGAGGGGCATATTGAGTCCATGAAAAATTGAAATTTTTGTCCCAAGTTAGCGGAAAGGGAACTCGCCATGCCCCTCATTGAATACCTTGGTGTGTCTTCTTTCCAAAATGGGGTCACATGTAGGGTATTTATACTGCCCTGGCATTTTAGGGGCCCTAAAGCGTGCGAAGATGTCTGGGATCCAAATGTCTAAAAATGCCCTCCTAAAAGGAATGTGGGCCCCTTTGCGCATCTAGGCTGCAAAAAAGTGTCACACATGTGGTATTGCCGTACTCAGGAGAAGTTGGGGAATGTGTTTTGGGGTGTCATTTTACATATACCCATGCTGGGTGAGAGAAATATCTCGATCAAATGCCAACTTTGTATAAAAAAATGGGGAAAGTTGTCTTTTGCCAAGATATTTCTCTCACCCAGCATGGGTATATGTAAAATGACACCCCAAAACACATTCACCAACTTCTCCTGAGTACGGAAATACCACACGTGTGACACTTTTTTTCAGCCTAGGTGGGCAAAGGGGCCCACATTCCAAAGAGCACCTTTAGGATTTCACAGGTCATTTTTTACACATTTTGATTTCAAACTACTTACCACACATTAGGGCCCCTAGAATGCCAGGGCAGTATAAATACCCCAGAAGTGACCGCATTTTGGAAAGAAGACACCCCAAGGTATTCCGTGAGGGGCCTGGCGAGTTCCTAGAATTTTTTATTTTTTGTTACAAGTTAGCGGAAAATGATTTTTTATAAAAAAAAAATTCTTACAAAGTCTCATATTCCACTAACTTGTGACAAAAAATAGAAACTTCCATGAACTCACTATGCCCATCACGAAATACCTTGGGGTGTCTTCTTTCCAAAATGAGGTCACTTGTGGGGTAGTTATACTGCCCTGGCATTCTAGGGGCCCTAATGCGTGCAAAGTAGTTTGAAATCAAAATCTGTAAAAAATGGCCGGTGAAATCCGAAAGGTGCTCTTTGGAATGTGGGCCCCTTTGCCCACCTAGGCTGCAAAAAAGTGTCACACATGTGGTATTGCCGTACTCAGGAGAAGTTGGGCAATGTGTTTTGGGGTGTCATCTTACATATACCCATGCTGGGTGAGAGAAATATCTTGGCAAAAGACAACTTTTCCCTTTTTTTTTATACAAAGTTGGCATTTGACCAAGATATTTATCTCACCCAGCATGGGTATATGTAAAATGACACCCCAAAACACATTGCCCAACTTCTCCTGAGTATGGCAATACCACATGTGTGACACTTTTTTGCAGCCTAGGTGGGCAAAGGGGCCCACATTCCAAAGAGCACCTTTAGGATTTCACCGGCCATTTTTTACAGATTTTGATTTCAAACTACTTTGCACGCATTTGGGCCCCTAAAATGCCAGGGCAGTATAACTACCCCACAATTGACCCCATTTTGGAAAGAAGACACCCCAAGGTATTTCGTGATGGGCATAGTGAGTTCATGGAAGTTTCTATTTTTTGTCACAAGTTAGTGGAATATGAGACTTTGTAAGAAAAAAAATAAAAATCATCATTTTCCGCTAACTTGTGACAAAAAATAAAAAGTTCTATGAACTCACTATGCCCATCAGCGAATACCTTAGGGTGTCTACTTTCCGAAATGGGGTAATTTGTGGGGTTTTTGTACTGTCTGGCCATTGTAGAACCTCAGGAAACATGACAGGTGCTCAGAAAGTCAGAGCTGCTTCAAAAAGTGGAAATTCACATTTTTGTACCATAGTTGGTAAACGCTATTACTTTTACCCAAACCATTTTTTTTTTTACCCAAACATTTTTTTTTTTAACAAAGACATGTAGAACAATAAATTTTGAGAAAAATTTATATATGGATGTCGTTTTTTTGCAAAATTTTACAACTGAAAGTGAAAAATGTCATTTTTTTGCAAAAAAATCTTAAAATTTCGATTAATAACAAAAAAAGTAAAAATGTCAGCAGCAATGAAATACCACCAAATAAAAGCTCTATTAGTGAGAAGAAAAGGAGGTAAAATTCATTTGGGTGGTAAGTTGCATGACCGAGCAATAAACGGTGAAAGTAGTGTAGGTCAGAAGTGTAAAAAGTGGCCTGGTCATTAAGGGTGTTTAAGGTAGGGGAGCTGAGGTGGTTAAGGAGGGCTTCTAATGCATCCGGAACAGTGGTATCCGGAACCCCCCGCAGCCGCACGTTGTTTCATCTATGATGATCCTTTAAGTCCTGCAATTTGGTTTTTAACGCTGTTACCTCTTCTTCCAGCGCCTCAGGAGCGTCGATCAGGGAGTTGTGAGAGGCGGCATATTCAGCCATCTTGCCCTCGACATGTGACGTGCTGTCCCCCAGACTGTGTATCTCGCGCCTCAGCTCCTTTAACACTCCCGCCATGTCTTCTTTGATAGAGGAGCGCAGAGAGGCCAGCATGGCCTGCATGGATTCCTCAGTAAGAGGTATAGAGGGAGAGCAGGCTGGAGAATGCTCTGGTGGATCTCTGGAGGCTCTGGACGAGGAGGCTGGAGCGGAAGCTGCAGGGGAAGATGGAGGAAGGGCACTTGTGTGCGCAGGACTAAGCGGCGCTGTTATGGAGAAAAACTCAGTGAGCTTCTTTGGAGCCTGCCGTTTCCTGAGCTTACCAATCCGTGGGGTAGAGTGGGGTGTCGCTGGGACCGGTAGGTTGTTCTGCAAGCCGCAGGATAAGCCGCTGTTAAGGCACTGAGAGCGGAGCTGGAGCTTCACACGTCCGGCGCCATTGACGAGCAGATCACGCCCCCTGCAAATTTTTATCTCGAATATTGCAACTTCGAGAATTCGTGAATATTTTGAATATAGTGCTATATATTCGTTATAGCACATATTCGTCATTTTTTCCCATCTGAACACATGATTTCTCCCTACTTCTTGCTTGTGGGCCAATGAGTGATTGGCCCACAAGCAACTTAAGCAGGGAGGAATCCTGAATTCAGATGAAAAAAAATGACGAATATTCTAAAAAACTATTATATAGCACTATATCGAATATATTAGTTTTTTAGAATATTTGTCTTTTTATTTTTTCAATCTGTACAGTTGTTTCACTTCGGCATACTCCTCCCCAACAAGCGTTACCGTCACCATGGGAACGCCTGGGGGTTATAATATACAATCTGATCTGAGTTTTCACAATCTCAGTGAGTTTGTGAAAACTCAGATCCCATGGTATATTCTAACCCCCAGGCGTTCCCATGGTGATGGGGACGCTTGCCTGGGGCTTAGAATATACCATCGGATCTGAGTTTTCACGATCTCACTGAGATTTTGAAAACTCAGATCCGATGGTGTATTCTAACCTTCAGGCTTTCCCATGGTGACGGGGACGCTTGTCGGGGAGGAAAATGCCAAAGTGTAAAAACTGTACAGATTGAAAAAAAAAATAGACGAATATTCTAAAAAACTAATATATTCGATATAGTACTATATATTAGTTTTTTTAGAATATTCGCAATATTCTAAAACAAGAATATATAGCAATATAGTGAATATTCGAAAAAACAAATCTAGAGCAATTTAGCTAATATAGTGCTATAATCTTCTTTGTCTAATAGTTGTAATTTTTTTCTCATCTGAAGTTCAGATTGGAAAAAAATGACAAAAATGACAACTATTAGCTAAATTGTTCTATATTAGTTTTTTTTGAATATTCACTATATTGCTACATATTCTTGTTTTAGAATATTATGAATATTATGAAAAATGAATAAAGCACTATATTAGCTATATTGCTCTATATATTTGTTTTTTAGAATATTCGTGATTTTTTTCCATCTGAAGTCATGATTCTTCCCTGCTTAAGTAACTTAAGCAGGGAGTAATCATGACTTCAGATAGAAAAAAATCACAAATATTCTAAAAAAAACTAATATATAGCACTATATTCTATAGTGCTATGCATTCGTTTTTGACCCACGCCTGTATTGATCGCATAATATTCGCATATTACGCGATCATTACCTTGCCATATTTTTTGTTAAAAAAAAGTAGAATATAACGAATTCGCGAATATTCGATGAATATTCTGCAAAATATTCACGAAATATCCCAAATTCGAATATGACCCCTGCCGTTCATCGCTAATTCCTAACACTCTTCCTCGCTTCAGCAGCTTGCTTCCTGTCCCTGCACTACTCAGAGATGATGGACGGTGCTACACGTAATCCAGCTTGTATAGAGGCTGGGTCACATGATCCACACGCCAATTACAGTCATGCCATTACTAGGCATGGCTGTAATGGCTTCTAAGTGCCCACAGCTTAAAAGCTTGTTGATTGGCTGCCCTGCAGCCTTTCAAATGCTTTATTAAATTCCCGAACACCGAACTGAAACCTAAACTTTAACGGCAAAGTTCGGGTTCAGGTCCGGGTACCCAAACTCGCAGAGTTTGGTACGGACCCAAACTTTACAGTTCGGGTTTGCTCAACACTATTTGTTACATATTAGCACTATAAATTAACTCATAGGGTGCACAGTACATACCTGTTTCTAAATATCAGGCTGCACCTCATGAAGCGTGCATCTATACACATATAAGATGGTGATGCTTTCCTATGTGATGGTATACACTCAAGGCTGCGAAACACTACAATAGTTTTGCTGATATGTTGTTGGCTTATTTTTCATTTAATTTATAACTTCTTCTTTTCTTTTTTCTTTTCAAAATCTTTTTATAAATTTTCACAGGTAAAGGAGAATTACAAGAACATAGTAGCAGAAAACATATCTGCTATATCAGGCAAATACAATGATACAAGTAGCAGATGGTATGGCCACTATCAATATCATTTACATGGGACTTATACGCCCGCAAAGCAAAGTACAAGAATGTATTGGAGATCTACAAATTATAATTTTTTGAACCTTAAATAAGGTTGAATAAGAAAGCATACATGCAATACTCCAAGTCAATATTAATACCTCATAAGCAAAGGCCCTTCTAATCCCGGACTCTGTGTAATCTTACGTCCTGAGCCTGAGAACCGACCTCTTACATGAAACCTATTGTTCAAAGGACTTAGGAAGAAAGGCAGAGGTCGGGAGTAGGAAGTGATACCTTCCCTATGATAGCTCTTAAGGTCTGTGCCTGAATGTGAATGTTAATTAAATACAAAAAAGGAAAACTCATAACAAAGAAGAAATAGCAAGAAGGAAAGTTTGTGTATGGACGCCTGCACAGGTCGGAATTCCATTGCCAGTTGTCTCAAGGGTGATATGTTAGTGTTCTAAACTGGATCAGGAGGAAACTGCCTGCGGATTGTTTTCTGAGGATATCCAGTTCGCCCAGGGAAACCAGACTTTGTTGTATTTATGATGTGTCCTCAGTTCCCAATGGGATAATTCCTCCAGTCTGGAAATTGAGGCTACCTTGTCCAGCCAATATGTGCTGGACAAAGGGCCCTTTGTCTTCCAGTTAGAAGCTATAAGTAGCCTAGCTGCCGCTAGCAGAACTCTTAAAAGTCCTTTTTCTGAGGAGCTCAGATGGTTTGGTAAAATGTTTAAAAGGGCGGTCTCTGGGCAACTGGAAATCCTCATCTGGTCTTTCTTTAGGATAGAGTTGATTTTGTTAAAAATCTGGGACCAGAACATTTGTATTAATGGGCACGTCCACCAAATGTGTAAGAAAGTGCCTCGATCTTTTAGGCATCTCCAGCATTTATCTGATGTAGTACTATACATCTGGCTTAGTCTGACCGGAGTAAGGTATCATCTGGAAATCACTTTATATGTGTTTTCCTGGATGTTGGAACATCTTGAGGACAATTTTGGTGACATTAGTATCGATTTAATATCTTCTTTTGTGAATTTGATATTTAGGTCTCTTTCTCATTCTCTCAGAAAGTATAACGAGCTAGGGGTTTCACTTTGAAGTAGATTTTGACATATGTTGTGTATACTTTTTTGGGGATCTGTGTTTGTAAGATTAATCTCTCAAACCAGGAAGGTTCCCTTGTTTGATAATCTAGTGATATTGCATTTTTTAAAACTTTTGATATAATATTGTGATGAAGGCTATTAAGTTGTGAGGTCCTCAACCTCTCTCTCATGGTTTGTAGATCTGGAATGCTCCCGTCTGGGTCCAATAAGTCTGCAGGTGGGGTATTGTCATATCGTACTTGCGTTGGCAAGTTTTTAAAGCCTTCGCCAGCTGTGAGAAGACAATCACCTAGACTTAGTAGAGGAGAGGGGTATTTTGAACAGATGTCTCTCAGGGGCTTTAAATTCCATAAGGACAGCGTCGCATAAACTAACATGTTGTCTTTTCTTGTGATGGGGGTTGATTGTGGATCTGTGAAGACTAAGCTTCTTAGTGGGGATCCGGTTATTTCTTCTTCCAACTGGATCCACAGCTTATGTTTCGGATGTCTCACCCAATCAATAATTCGACTAAGGTGAACAGTTGTAACATATCTGTTTAGTGATGGGAGGCCTATACCTCCTTTAGTGAGAGGTAATTGGAGGATATCCTTGGTTTTATTTTACCCCAATCATATTTAGAGCATATTTTCCTAATGGATTCCAGGAAATGTTTTGGAAGTTTAATCGGGATTACCTGTATGAGGTATGTGAGTTTAGGGAGTATTAAGGAGTTAAACATATTTTTGCGTCCCAGCCATGAGATAAAGGTGGGGGACCATGAACTCAACAATACTGGAATGGAATTTAGCAGTGGTATGAAGTTTAGTTTGTATAGCTTATTAAGGTCTGATGGTATATCTACCCCTAAAAATTTCAAGGAGCTTCTAGTCCATTGGAATGCAGAGCTATTTTCTAGATGTTTAAGGACCCTTAGAGAGTAATGTATGCCCATTGCTTGTGACTTGGAGACATTGATTTTAAAATTGGAAATCTCACCAAATCTCTCGAAGGTTTTGATGATATGACAAAATGCCTGTTTAGGATTTGAGACCACCAAAAGGAGGTCATCTGCATAAGCGGCTTGTTTTATCTCCAAGTCACCGCATTTTAGACCAGTAATCTCAGGGTTCTGTCTTATATAGATTGTAGCAGGGGTTCTATTGACAGGATAAATAAAATCGGGGGATAGCGGGCAGCCCTGTCTAGTTCCATTGCTAATATATACTGCCCGGGACAGAATATCATTTGTTTTTATATAAGCGATAGGAGAGGCATACATTGAAAAGATTGCTTTGATAAAGGGATCTGGAAAACCAAATATTCGTAAAGTGTTAATGATAAAGGGCCAGGCCACTCTATCAAACGCTTTGGCAGTTTTACAGTCATATTTAAACGCCCACAAGGTAAAGGTTGTTTTAATATGTTTTAATATATGTTCACTGATTTTATGTACCTGCTCCGGGTGAAGGGTTTGCACACCCCAAAGCGCATTGAGCTCATTGTCCACAATAAAGAAGCCGAAGTCTTCATTAATAATACTGAAGTGAAGCGTTTCCTTCAATACTGCGCAACCATCAGCATTTCAGATCGTAAAGGCGATTCTGGCTAGGGGGGTTTTCGACCCTTCTGGTGTCTTGAGTTTATCCAGCAGGCCACCCCCCTGTGAAGTGAGTAATTAAGTTGAATTTTTATTAATTTTTTTTTTCATGCTGAGCAATTTTATTCACGCTGAGCAGTATAATATATATACATTATTTCATTGTGACTGTTGTATACTAGTGAATCCCTTAGTTGCGTATCTAATGGTGCCTATCACCTGGTTTAACATAACCTATATTACCCTTTGGTTATTCACTTCCCTTTTGTATCTCACAGCACCTAACTGCCAGTAGATTTATGATCACGCTCTTTATATCACCCTGCTGGCCAATTTTTTCTCTCTTTAACCTTTTGGGATTTGGCGCTTCTAATGAGGGTTACCTATTAACCAGTCTTTTTTGGTCCACTGGTTCCCAGTGAACCACTATAGACTTTTTGACTCTTCACTACCCACAAAAGAAAAAAATACCAGAGTGCTTATCATCATCCTTGACATGTCTATTTGTTAATGGGTATCTGTCAGCAGATTTGTAGCTATGAAACTGGCTGATCTGTTACATGTGCGCGTGGCAGCTGAAGGCATCTATGTTGGTCCCATGTTCATATGTGCCCACTTTGTTGAAAAAAATGAAGGGGGTCATTTATTAAACAGAAATACGCTCATATTAGGTGCATTCTCACGCCATGCCACTTACCATTTTCTATGGCTGTTATTTAGAAGTGGAGGTGGGCATTAATCATTGCGTTTTACTAAATGCAAATGAGCTTCTAGGAGCAATTAGTGCATTGCCTTTTCTTCTAGAGTATATGCTCTCTCTGCAACTGTCGCGCCCTAAGCTTGATCATGCCTAACCCTGATCTCTCCTAAAGTCTTGTGCTGCTCCATGCACATCAGTATCTGACACAGGCGCAGTGCAGGGAAGAAGCTCATCAGCACTTCTTTACCATACTGCGAGTCCCTTTCCAGTACGGTGCCTGAGCTGGATACTGAAGGACACAGTACATTGAGAGACTTTAGAAGGATTCAGTGCCAGGCGTGATAATTTTTACATTGCCTGGCCCTGTCCAAGTGCTGAGGGTGCAGCAGTTGCAGAGCTGAGCTGAGCCTCTAGGAGTAATAGAAACACCTCTGTTGCTCCTAGAAGCTAATTTGAATATATTAAAATATCATTTTTCTCAGTAATGCAGGCACATATGAACATGGGACCAACACAGATGCCTTAAACTGCCAAGCACACATGTAACAGGTCATCCAGTTTCATAGGTACAAATCTGTTAAGAGATGCCTTTTATATACTTGAATTCTGCATAAAACAACAATTTTGGACCATATTTTTTCATTACTCTTCATTGTGCTGTTCCTCTGTTATTCTTATTAAAAATGTAAAAATCGGTAAACTTAAGAATAAGTTAAAAGCTAGGTGTTACCGTTCTACTGTAGTTGTCAAAGTAGTGTCCATACGTAGTCTGGCATTTTCAGCACTGTGTAACAGCGGCTGCTGTGCACCTCTTTTTCCCTGCTTACCGACGCGATACCGGGCGCCGTGTTCAGTGGTGATCTGCTGCCAGTGTTTCCTTTCAGACCTGGCCACAGCATGCTTGCTGCTTGTTTACAGCAGCATTTTCTTAAGGGGCGGCGCGCGTCACTTCCTGTGTATAATGGGTTGGATTATGTGACCTCGCCAACCAATCCTAGCCCTCTTGCACATATTTAAGTGGCTCAGCCCCTTTCACAGATGCCTCAGTGTCAAGGTCCTTGTGTCCTGCTAAGGTTCCTGATATCCACTTGTGTTCCTGTGTTCCTGACTTGTACTTGTGTTCCTGGACTCTGCTACCTGTTTGATCCCTGCCTGTATGCTTTGACTCTCCTGTTGCCGACTCAGATTGTCTGAACTGTACCTGTGCCGCCTGCCATGACATATTGCCTGTCTGACTTTGCCCCCGTCTCATCCTTCGGTCCTACACTGTTGCTCCTGGTAACAACTCAGCTTGCTGACAATGCCTGTACCTCTGGTACCTCCTGGTCCATCTAGACCAGCTGCCTCATGTGCCTATCCTTCTCAAGAGGTAGTGACCTAGTGTTCCCCTCTGGAAAGTGTATCCCCACCATCAGGGGTACTGTGAGGAGCTGAATGGACACACTTTTAACAGTTAACACCCAGTTGTTAATGTATTCCTATATTTTTTGTAAGAATAACAAGGGAATGGAAGAATGTAAAGTTTAACAAATTATGAGTAGAAATAATCTGTCCGATTCGATTTGGGCCTGAATCAAAAGTGTTTTAGTTGCCCTGAAAATCTATCTTTATCTCTCTATCTATCTCTCTCTCTATCTCTCTCTCTCTCTATCGCTATCTCTCTCTCTATCTCTTTCTCCTGTGAAAGTTGCTAAAATGTTTTCAAAAATTCAAGTCAATATCAGATTCTATCGATTTGCTCTTTTCTAATTATGAGGAATATAGTTATTTACTAAAACAGGTATGTTAGGAGTGGTGACAAGTCCTCTTTAACTATATTATACCGTAAATAAAATGTATGAGTATATGAAAGTATTGATCTTTTGACGAAAAAAAACACTTTATTTTAGAAATAATTGAATAATCTTTCCTAATATTTAAGGGGTTAGTGGAAAGTATTTTAATTATCTTCTGTGACCTGTCTCTCTGGCTCCCATAGAGAATGAACGGAGCGGCAATACGTATGCACATCTTGCCGCTCCATCCCATTGGTTGGACCCCAGCGATCAACTAGTTATCCCCTTTCCTGTCGATAGGGGATAACTTAAAACCTTGGCACAACCCGATTTAAAAGAACTCAGCAAAATCCCAACTGTGCTATGTCTAGTGCAATGCACTGGGGAACACTTTTATATATTTACAGTAAGCTTAGAGACTTTAGCCATGTCTACCTCTTTAAATAATTTGCACTTAATGTGGTTTACAATGCTAGCACATTGTGCAGTTAAGCTCACAAGATTAATGGTGGATCATAAAATGTTCCCCAATACAGTATACACATAATTTGTGTGCTTTACACATAGTGTTGTCTACCATAAAATAATATTCTAAAATGCTTGTGTATAAGATATCCTTTCACAAATGACTGTATTTGTTCTGAATAATTTCCCTTTTTTATATCTAGTGTTTAAATGCTTTGGTGTTGTTTAATTGTTCATTTTTCTGGCTTGATTGTCCTTGTTATATTGACATTATTATTTGTTGCATGCCTTGTAACGCTGATGAAACTTTATATCCCAGAAACATTATTTGATATGAAGTGTTTCTGTTTAACAATCTGTTCAGTTGTGCTCTTTATTACTAGCTTAATAGCTCTAGATATACCTAATGATGTTTGCTTACCCTTTACATTGCACTTGCTAGTTATTTTATTATCCTTTTACGTAGCTTATAAACGCAATCTGGATGCTAAAATGTTCTGAGTAAAATGTATTCACTTGTATCATGGTTCTTGTTGTGATGGTCAACTTAGAATGCTACACTTTTATGACCGCTGGGCATCACTTTTAGCATTTTTTTTTTGTTTTACTGTTTGCTTACAATTTTCTCTCTCTCTTTCTTTCTCTTTCTCCTTCTTTCACCCAAATATCAATAATAATGGTTGCATTAAATACCCATTTTAGGAAACTGAATATAATAAGCTACATGAAACAAGCACAACAATTAATAAAACTACTTTTTAGAGTATATTTAAGTCCATTAGATTTGGTGCTAAAATTTTGATTCATCAAATCCGTGCACATGCTAATAAGAGCAACCCCATCAAGATGTATGGAAGTGATTTTCAGTTGCAGAACTTTTTACAACAAATCTGCCACGTGTAAGCCTCTTTGACTAAAAGTGATGCTAAATGCTACAGCAGTGCTGTATCACACATAATATACCTGAAATCTACAGCCCAGTGTAAGATAATGGATTGGAATGAGCGAATCAGTGAATGTTCGACGGGTTCGGACAAACTTTAGCTCAAAGTTCGGTTCAGGTACCCGAATTTGACCCCGAACTCGATCCCCATTGAAGTCAATGGGGACCTGAACTTTGGGGCTGTAAAATAGTCATAGAAAGGTGGAGGGCTGCAATAGGAAGCTAAATGGGGCTAAGAGCAGGACAATTGCCCTGCAAACAAACGTGGATAGGGAAATGACTTAAAATAACATAGAATACATAAAAAAAAAAAATAATAATCTTGAATCATGAGGCGGAGGTCCAAGTGGAGTAGGAAGTTGAGGAGGCTGTGGATGTGGCGGTGTAAGTGGAAGAGGCAGAGAAGGTAGCCAACACAATTTTTTGAATTTTTTTTATTTGTCTGTTAATTCTGTGACCTAGAGCAATTTCTTGGGGTGCGGCTGGTATACCTCTCTACTCTGCCAATATAACAAATAATAATCTTGAACCAGGAGGTGGGGGTCCGAGTGGAGGAGGAGGTGGACATGGCGGTGTAGGTTGAAGAGGTGGAAGTGGTAGCCAAAATTATTTTTTTTTTTATTTTTTTTTTTGTTTGTTTTTTCATTTGGGGAGGCCCCAAAACATTGGGAAATTGCAAACAAAATGCAAAAACTGTGCTGGAGTATAACAATGGCTGAGGGCGGCCAGTGTACTTCTCTACTCTGCCCAAGGTACGGACAAGTCCTGTGTGATCCATGTCTGGTTCATTTTAACATACATGAGCTTATTTGGCTGTTGACAGGTAGATGTGTCTGTCCATCATCACATGAGAAGACAACAGAGTGGAAAAGCGATATATTGGTGAGGTGGCAGCAGCATGAGCAGACCACAGACTGGTGAAGTTGTAACAGCATGAGGAGACCACAGAGTGGCCAAGTGACATAGTGGTGATGTGGCAGCAGTATGAGGAGACCACAGAGTGCTGAAGTGGAGGCAGCATGAGGAGACCACAGAGTAGTGAAGTGGCAGCAGCATGAGGAGACCCAAAAGAGGCTCAGAGACATAATGTTGAGGTATCAGCTGTATGAGGAGACCGCAGAGTAGTGATGTGGCAGCAGCATGATGAGACTACAGAGTGTTGATGTAGCAGCAGCGTGAGGAGACCATAGAGTGGTGAAGTGACAGCAAAATGTGGAAAACACAGAATGTCCCAGTGACATAGTGGTGATGTGGCAGCAGCATGAGGAGACCACAGAGTGGTGATGTAGAAGCAGCATGAGAGCATATAGTGGCCCAGTGACATAGTGGTGACGCGGCAGCAGCATGAGGAGGCCACAGAGGGGTGAAGTGGCAGCAGCATGAAGAGACCACAGAGTGGCCCAGTGACATAGTAGTGATGTGGCAGCAGCATGTGGAGACCATAGAGTCGCCAAGTGAAATTGTGGTGATGTGTCAGCAGCATGAGTATACCACAGAGTGGTGAAGTGGCAGCAGCATAAGGAGACCACAGAGTGGTGATGTGGCAGCAGCATGAGAAGACCACAGAGTTACCCAGAGACATAGTTTTTTTTTTTCTTACCGCCATTATTTGCTGGTTCATTTAGAGTAACCCAGAGTGCACCACGGGGAGGCGAACCAGCTGTACACCCCATACCGTACCGTCACTTCACTAGACAGGTACATCTCTGATCAGCTGGCCAATATCCGATTGCTCAAACCCCACACACATACAATCGCAATACAATCCGATTTTATAACGGTAAGATTAAATCAAAAAATGTTCCCGTTCAAAGACTTAAATACTTTGTGATGTTTTGTTGAGGACATTATTTTTAATAATTGTATTAAAAATAATAGGGATTATATGCTTGCGTCTTTATCCTGCAGCTCATGTTGGAGTGGGCCTATGACCGCACCCGTGTCCAGTCAGAGAAGCAGGCCATTGTGAGTGAGATCCGTTCTGAGCTCAAGAGGAAGATTAAGGGCAAAAACCCTAGGATGGCCATATTAATAAAATGGTCGGATTTGAAGTGGAGGAATTTGGAGCGGATCAGAGAGATCCGTAACAGAAAATGCCCAGGTACAATGCTTACATCACTTTTGTATCTATCTCCAACACTCTGTAATGTATACATATATATACAGTTATGAAAATATGTATTTCATCCCTACAAATGATTACTTATTAACTGGTGTGACATGTAGCAAATCAGAAGGTTACATCATACATACATCTCTACCTCGCCATGAGTATATATATATATATATATTTATATACACAGCGAGGTACATAGGTACATATGTATGATGTAACCAGCTGATTTGTGCATTTTACACACAGAAATATATGTGTGTGTATATACATAAACTGCAATCATCATTCTGTATTCCAGTAAAAGAACCCGTATATCATTACATTAGATACATCACACACTTAACTCCTTAAGGTCCGATGACGTACATGTACGTCAGATCTGAACATGACTTAAATCCCAATGATGTAAATGTACTGCATGGTGATTGGGCAGGTTCAGGAGCTGCGCCTGGCCAATCAGGGGCAGGGGTCCGGCAGTCACTGATAGCCGGACCACTGCTTTATGCGCTGGCATCTGTGAAATCGCAGATGGCAGGGACCCGATGGCAGGGAAGGTAGCCCGATCCCTTCCTTAGACATCGTGGCTGCCTTCCGGGAGGGCCTGTAAGATCCAGCCCCCTGTATTACAGAGGTAATACACGTATAGCCAATGCATTACAATGTAGTATTATTTTAATGCATTGTAACGGGGATCAGACCCCAAAAGTTGAAGTCCTAGAGGGGGACAAAAAAGAAACTAAAAAAAAAGTAAAAAAATTATAGGTTTCCAAAAAAAAATATTTTCAATTCAAAAAAGAAAGTGTCATTTTACTAAAATCAAGTTAATAAAAAATTGGAAATAACAGGGAATTTTTTTTTTACACATATTATGTATCGACGCGTCCGTATCGAAAGTCTCTATAAAAATATCACCTGACCTAACCTGTTAAACACCGTTAAAAATTTTTTAATAGAAACTGTGCTAAATAAACCATTTTTTGGGCACATTACATCACTAAAAGTGCAGCACCAAGTGATCAAAAATAGTACCAATCAAACCGTCACCTCATCACGCAAAAAATGTGCCCCTACCTTAGACAATCGGCCAAAAAATAAAACAAATATGGCTCTGAAAATTTGGAGACAGTAAAACATTATTTTTTGAGTTCTAAAATGCTATTATTGTGTAATACTAAAATCCCCCAAAAAAGTATACATATTAGGTATTGCCACGTCAGTAATAACCAGCTGTATAAAGAGATCACATGACCTAACCCCTCAGATGAACACAATAAAAAAAAAATTAAAAATGTGTCAAAGAAGTCATTTTTTGTCACCTTTACAACACAAAAAGCATAATTCCAAGTGATCAAATTTTTTGTCATGAAAAACTATATGTGAAAAAATGTCAGAATGGCCTGGATAAGTAAAAGTGTTTTAAAGTTACTTCCACATAAAGTGACATGTCAGATTTGCTAAAAATTGCCTGGCCAGGATGGTGAAAAATGGCCCGGTCATTAATGGGTGAATTTGCATATGTTATGAGTTCTGAGTTGTTTGTATAAATTCTGAACATTGTGTGCTTACAGGGGTTCCACTTCCCTCTCACCGTCGCAGATCGTCAACGGATGAGATGGAGGTGTTGGTGGTGTCTGGTGAGGAGGACCAAGCCGGACCCTCCCAGACAGATCCTGAGACACTAACAACACCAGGTTGCAGAGTCTGGTTCCTCCCAGAAGCCAGATTCCACACACCCGGCTCCTGATGAGGAGGGGGAGGTTGTCACAACAATATAATTCGGTATCCATGCATCTTAATCTGAATTGCACTTAATTTTTTTTTAAAATTCTATCCTAACAGTACTAATTTAATTGCAAAAAAAAATGATGCAGGCATGCAGGACATGCGGAGGTGGCTGCAGGACATGCGGAGGCAGATGCGCAAGATGAAGGTGCTGCATGGAAAAAAAAATGAAGAAAATGTCAGACCTCCATGAAGTGTTGAAAAAGTTGCCTTAGAGGACTGTTTGTAAATAAATATTGTTTTCCTGTTATAACATGTGGTTACGTTTTTTATTACTGTTATGTTTTCATGTAATTTAAACTGATAAGGTTGCAGTAAGGACCCTTTAGTCCTGGGTAAACCTTATCAGGATCAGGACAGGTAGCAGCAGCAGGTAAATGGCAACATGGTAGTATAAGGCCTACACATAGCTCCACCACACTCATCAAGACAACCATAATCAGGTGAATGGCAATGGTGTAGTATAAGGCCTACACATAGCTTGGCCAAACACATCAGGACAGACAGCAGCAGGTAAATGGTAAAACTTGGGAAACCCGAAAAATAAACTTATACACCTCTTGCAGAAGCATGTTCTTTGTTGGCAACATGAAAGTGTTCACATCTATACAAATTTCAATATATTCCTTTGACAATTTTTATTTTAAAGCATTTTTCAGATTGTAAAGCCCACAAGAAAAAAAAAAAATTATATATATATATATAACACATGCCATGGCACAGCCTCAAGAAAATGTGCGTTTATTAAACCAAAAGCGATGTTGCAGTCCACACAATGAATGAATGGTGCCAAGTACAAATACAAACTCAGGTGATTATATAATACTAACTCTTAATAATAGAATTAGATTTAATGTGTTAGATTCGTATTGTGTCTAAAATAAAAAAATATAATGTAAAAAAAAATAATTCAATAATATACTAGTATCCATACTGTGGAGAGATTAATAACTTCCATTAATGTATGTGAATTCTTATTATCTGCTTAATTCATCAAATTTCAATCTTAAAAAAATATATCAAAAATAAATTGTCACTAAAATATCAAGTGTACTGATTAAAAACATAATGGAGGGGGCCAAAAACTAACCAGCATGGATCCAATATAGCGTCCCCTTAGGTTAACTGCGCATGTTGGCGCATTGCTTCTGCAGTACGCAGCCCTGCAGGGTATTGCGATGGTGAGGTCACGGTTAATAGGCAAACGAGGGTAGCTCTAGGTTACTCACAGTTTATAGGAAAGACCCTGGGCAGGCATACAGCAGTGATGGAGAGGCTGGCACAGAAGTCCTCTGGGGCACTTTCAATGTATAGGGACCAGGCCGGTGGTAGGTGAGGTGCCCTGGATGTTGCAGGTTTAATGTGCCGGTGGCAAGATCCCTTTAAGTTCGTGACGCCAGTGCCGGTAACGGTGGCACACCTATTTATAATAGGAATAATTGAGGAACACATTGTTGTGGTGAACCCGAACTTCCTTTTTACTGAACAGTTAACTATTTACAGTCTTTTGATAAAGTTCCATATGTCACAGTAGCAGTCACAAGCAGGCTTATATAAATGGCAGGCACAATGTTTTTTGCAAGATACTCACAGGGTTAACACACTTACAGATCAGGCTGTACTTTTCCTCAGAAATGTCCCTATTGTTGGCTTTATCCTTGGTTAGGGAAACTTCCTCAGGTATATATCCTTGCATTCCTATAAAATCCTTCTGCCCTTCAGCTCTCTTGTCTGGCTGGAATACTGGCTCTGCTTTGCTCTGTGATGGGAACTTGTTTCTCAGGAGGTAAACCCTGCTCCTGGTGGGGCAACTTCTGAGCTTGCTTTACTCAGGGACCTCAGGCAGGCTAGACTGCTCTCACTAGCCTCCTGGTAGCATCTAGAAGCCTGGGCTGTCTAGTTGCATGTCAGAAGCTCACTTCAGCTGCTGCCTAGCTAAAGTCCACACTCACTTCTGACTCTACACACCTCTCCCTGAACAGGACCTGACTATTTATGTTAGGGGTTCCCTAGCTCCCTCTACTGTTTTGGAGGAGGAATTACACCCTAACAGGCCTGATACTCAGATACAACAGGGAAATACACATAAAAGCATAGAAATACACATTAAAATGTGGTGTAAAATACAATGCCACTGCTCCACAGGAGATGGAGTAACAACGTGGCCCAATTGACCCTTGTGTAGTTCCCACATTTACCTAGTGGGACACTACACTTCCGCATTACATAAAGAAAAATGTGATGCAATAATGTGATCGCATCGATGGAGGAACACACACAGGGCGCGAGTGTCCGTAGACAGAGCTTTCAAATGATAACAGATCACGTGTTGACACCAGAAAGTGAACGCAAGCTGAGCCACAAATGCATCCAGTCTATGCGGTCACATGATAGCAAACCTTGGAAATGATCAGAGTAACTCCCAAAATGTTGATATGGCTACAAGAATATTATATATACCACATTTTATATTGTAAAGTGGAAAGCTTTGATTCTATAAATTTGCATGTGGTGATAGATTTAACCACATTGTGTGAACGCTGGCAGTGAATCTGCACGTGGTGTTACAAATAGCCACATTGTATGAACACTGGCAGTGAACAATCCGCATGTGGTAATGCAAATAGCCACATTGTGTAAACACTGGCAGTGAATCTGTACGTGGTGAGACAAATAGCCACATTATATGAACACTGGCAGCGAATAATCTGCAGGTGGTGATAATTAGCCACATTGTATGAATGCTGGCAGTGAGTTATTTGAATGAGGCGATACAAATGGCCACAGTGTATAAATGTCGTAAGTGAGCAATTTGCATGTGGTAATACAAATAGCCACAGTGCATGAACGCTGGCAGGGAACAATTGATATGTGGTAATACAGACAGCCACATTGTATGTGCACCTAGTGAATTGAGCAGTAGTGTTGATCACGAATATTCGAATTTCGAATTTTTATTGCGAATATAGGTACTTCAAAAATTCACGAATATTTCGAATATAGCTATAGATATCGGTAATTTCGAATATTCAAATAAATGTTTTATTTTATTATTATTTTTTTTTGTATTTTTTATCAGTACACATGATCCCTCACTGCTTCTAGCTTGTGGGCCAATAAGAAGGCTGCAATATACTTGACTTTAGGAGTAGTAGTGTTTGCGAATTTTGCTCTATATTCGGTTTTTTTGAATATTCGCTATATTGCTAAATATTCTTGTTTTAGAATATTACGAATATTCGAAAAAACTAAGTTATAGCAATATAGAGAATATTCGAAAAAAATCGAATATAGAGCAATTTAGCTAATATAGTGCTATAATCTTCTTTGTCTAATAGCTGTAAGTTGAAAAATTCAAATCCGAAAATTCGAATTCCAAAAATTTGCATATTACACTATTACCTTTCCGATTTTTCGAGTAAAAAGAAAAATCGTGAATTTTTGTATTTGCGAATTTTCGCCAAATATTCGCGAAATATCGCAAATTCGAATATGACCCCTGCCGGTCATTACTATTGAGCAGTGAACTGCCAAGTAGTGTTGCGCAGACTTATAATAAACAGTGTGGCTGCCTGATCGCCAATTTGTGATAAGTCCTAACCGTCCCCAGTGGCCACTGTGGATGGTGACAGATGGACGTGAGTCTGTTCCATATAACACAATGTGGTAATAACATCCATAAACATACAGATAAATAAAGTACCCACTCAGTCCTCCCAGCAATTCCAAGACTATAAGTGACATATTGCCAGTCCCTGATAGTTTTAATTGTTCATGATCTGTCGTCTGTAGGTTTAATTTTAGAGGTACAATTAAATAATTAGTTTTATATACATTAAACTTTTTTGTTGGGACCCCTAAAGGGATTTTTTGGTCTGGATGACCTTTTGTATAATAAAACAGTTTATAGGTCACATTAAAGGTGGAAGAAGTTCTGAAAGGATTTATCTTTGTCTGATTTTTTTACAGCACAGAAACCTGACATTTTAACAGGGGTGTGTAGACTTTTTATATCCACTATATAGATATAGACATGTGGCAATAACGTTCCATTCCCAAAACAGGATTACCACAAGGATGAGTATAACGTATAACGTTTGTCAAGCATTGACATTGCTTGACAAAGACTCAGTGGAGTCGAAATGTTTCACGCTGGGTGAACAATAAACACCAACGTTTTTTGAGAAGTTGAAGTGCTGTGGTTTTTCCCTGTTTTTTTACACGTTTTAATAAGCATTAATGTTTTTTACTTTTAAGAATTCGTCAAAACTTTTTTGAAACTGTCCACTGTTCCTGCTGTGACCAGGTCCTGAGGAAGTCTATTCCAAAGATTCACAGTTCTTACAGTAAAGAAGCTTTGACGCTTCTAGAGACTGAACTTTTTCTTCTTCAGTCAGAGGCAGTGCCCCCTTGTCTTTTGAGCACATTTTACGTGGAACCGCTTTTTGCCATATGTTTTGTATGGCCCATTTATATACTTGTATAGGTTAATCATGTCCCACCTTAGACGTCTCTTCTCAAGACTAAATAAATTTAATTCTTTTAATCTTTCTTCATAACTAAGACCCTCCATGCCCATTATAATTTAAGTCGCTCTCCTTTGTACTTTTTCCAGCTGCAGTGCATCCTTTCTATGTACTGGTGCCCAGAACTGGAGTGCATATTCCAGATGAGGCCACACCAGCGCTTTGTAAAGTGGTAGTATTACATCCCTGCCCCATGAGTCCATTCCTCATTTAATGCATGACAATATCCTGATGGCCTTAGAAGCATCTGATTGACATTGTATGCTGTAGCTGGGCCTAACTCTGTAATATCAAGACAGATTGCAGCAGCTGGAAAATGCTAAACCTGTAGTGTCAGGAGTACACATAGCTAGGCCTAACATAGCAGAAACAGAACAGACAGCAGCAGCATTTACATAGTAATGGTTGAGTCTATGACCTACACATAGCTTGATCTAACTCAGCAGGAACAGACAGCATCAGGTTATTTGTTTGCAGCAGGAACAGAACAGACAGCAGCAGTGAAATAGTAATGCTGTAGGACAAGGCCGACACATAACTCATCAAGATCAGGACAAACAGCAGCAGCAGATAACGGTAACGGTGGAGTATAAGGCCAACACATGATTCAACATGCTCAGAACAGACAGCAGAAGCAGCAGCAGGTACATAGTATTGGTCAAGTCTAGACCTACACATAGCTCGGCCTAACTCAGCAGGAACAGACAGCAGCAGGTTCTTTGTTTGCAGCAGGAATGTGTTCCTAGGAATGGGCCCCCACCAGACCTGGGCAAAAAAAATAAAAAATAAGACACCTCTGAAAGCAGCAGCAGGTTATTGGTTTGCAGCAGGAATGTGTTCCCAGGAATGGGCCCCCACCAGACCTGGGCAACAACAAAAATAAACTTAGGCAACTCTGAAAGCAGCAGCAGGTTCTTTGTTCGCAGCAGGAATGTGCTCCCATGCATACAAAATGCTATATTTTCATTTTACAAAATAGTTTATCGATTGTATTTAACTTTTGGATAGCCCACAAAAAAATTTGTACGACATTAGCTGCATACGCTGCCTGCTCCCGGGTGTGGAAGTGTCCCTCTGCCGCCGGGATCAGTTCCCCTCCCCTCGGTGATGACTCTGGCTGCTATTGGGGTCCTCGAAAGTTGCCTCCAGTGCGCAGGCCGGATCATCGATCACAGATCTTGCTGTAGAATAAGCCTTTAGTTGAGAAGCTTGGCTACACACGGGGGGTAGTGTTTCACACAGCCCGCGGCAGACTTCACCATTAAGGGGCTGACGGGCACCGTGGAGCACCTACACTGTCAACCAGCAGAGCGCAGTTTGTAGTCTGTTTTGAAGGCAAAATGTTTTCTCAAGTTAGATAGAACAGCCAGTAAATCTACCCCACAAAACGAATGCAGCTTTGCTTCATCTTTGTGGACTTGACATAGAAATTAATATTCCTTTAAGTTCATGATAAACGTACAGTAATCCGGTCCTGTACAATGCAGATGTCTGGAGGGGAAGAATAATGCAGGGCTTCCAGGGAGAGATGGGGTAGATAGATATATACAGTACATGTTGCCCATCATGCTATAATCTATCTAACCCATCTCTGCCTGGAAGCCCTGAAATTTTCTCCCCCTCCATACATCTGCATTGTAGAGGACTGGTTTACTGTACGTTTTTCGGGAACCTACAAGATCTTATTTTCTATGTCAAGTCCACAAAGATGAAGCACAACTGCATTTGTTTTGTGGGGTAAGTTTACCAGCAGTTCTATGTTACTCCAGAACACATGTTGCCTCCAAAACAGACTACAAACTGCGCTCTGCTGGATGGTAGTATAGGTGGTGAAGTCTGCCTGAGCTGTGTGGCACTACCCCCCATGTTTAGCCAAGCCTTGCAGCTAAAGGCTTATTCTGCAGCATGACCTGCGATCGATAATCCTGGCTGCACACTGAAGGCCGAGTCATCACCGAGGGTAACTGATCCCGGCTGCAGAGCCGGGGACACTTCTACTCCCTGGCCAAGGCAAGCTGGTTCCTCACTGGCTTCTGAGCTCTGACCGACAGAGGATGGATGTGTGCTGCCGATGGCTGGAACCCGGCATGTGTGTGGCGCTGATCAAGTATGGGTCGTGCGATCGTCAGTAACCATGACCTTCACAGACAAAAGGAGCATGAGAGAGCCGCTGCTAAACCACGCCAGTCTTGCTGCCCTCTGGCTTGAAGGAATCAGCACATGGCGCGGCAGGCTGCTTTACCGCAGTGTTCTTCTCCAGACTCGATGTGCCCGATATGGAAACAGAGCAGACCGATGTGGGCAGTGTGTGGAGCGCTGTGTGCTAATTGGTATCTAAGAGATCTATTTTCCAATATGGTTTATTTATGGAGGGCAGTGTCTAGAGTTCACACAGAGGAATAAGGGTTACACTATACTAGGGCTGAAATGATTAATCAATTCAATCAAGTTATTCAACACAAAAAGCCAAAGTGGTAAAGTCCCCTTGACATTTAAGATATAATGTTGCTACTAATGTTTATGCACTACTGTTCTAGTGTCCGTTATTCAAACGGGCATAATGATATATATAGATATAGATATAGATATATATATATATATATATATATATATATATATGGAAACGGACAGCAACTCCAGAGATACAAAAATAGTTATTTATTGGGCCACAGTGGGGCGACGTTTCGGCTCAAAATCCAGAGCCTTTCTCAAGCATAAGCAAATGCTTGAGAAAGGCTCTGGATTTTGAGCCGAAACGTCGCCTCACTGTGCCACTGTGGCCCAATAAATAACTATTTTTGTATCTCTGGAGTTGCTGTCCGTTTCCGTCTATATGCAAGGGTAAGCAGTGAATTCCCTGGACATAGCACCCTCTCATTATGTTGTGAATTGGTGCTGCCATACGGTTCTTTATATATATATATATATATATATATATATATATATATATATATATATATATTTCAACAATTAGTTAAATTAATAAATAAAGGTTAAATTAATTAAAGAAAATAAAAATAAACTGAAAGATTTAAAAATAAAAATTGGTCACCAAACCCAAAAATGCAATAAATTCAACAATAGAGAAATAAAGACATCAATAAATAAATACATAAAGTAATTCATCAATAAATAGATAAATTCATCAATACAGAAATATATAAATAAAATTATCAATGCATAAATAAATTAAAAAAATTAATCTATAAATAAATAATTACATAAATAAAATCATCAATAAATACATAAATAAATGAATCAATATATAAATAAAGTTATCAATAAATATATTAAAAAGGTAATCCATAAATAAATAATAAAAAAAATTAAAAAAAATCATCATCAAGAAATATATACAGAAGTTAAAAAACAACGAAGTTTGGGAGGGAGAGCCAAGGAGAGGGATTGACAAGGGACCGTTCACCACCAGGAACAGACAGCAGGGGCCAATAAATCGCTGCCGTTCCAGGACTCGTTCATTTTGATAATTGTTAGAGTTGAGCGGACACCTGGATGTTCGGGTTCAACGGGTTCGGCCGAACTTGAGTAAAAAGTTTGAGTTCGGGACCCAAACTTAACCCCGAACTCGAACCCCATTGAAGTCAATTTGGGACCCGAACTTTTGAGCTCTAAAATGGCTGTAAAAATGTCATGGAAAGGGCTAGAGGGCTGCAAATGACATCAAAATGTGGTTAAGAGCATGGCAAGTGCTCTGCAAAGAAATGTGGATAGGGAAATGACTTTAACATAAAATAGGTAAAAATAAAAAATAATAATCTTGATCTAGGAGGACGAGGTCCATATGGAGTAGGAGGTTGAGGAGGTGGCGATGGATGTGGCAGTGAAGGTGGAAGCGGCGGTGGAGGAGGAGGTAGCTTACACTGCTTTTTGGCTTTAAATTTTATTTTTAAAATTAGGGTACACCCCAAAACATTGGGAAATATACCCTGTGATAACCTCCTCCAGTCATGCTAAACACACGTTCAGACAATACACTGGCTGCAGGGCAGGCCAGCACCTCCAAGGGGTAAAGGGCAAGCTCAGGCCATGTGCCCAATTTGGAGACCCAGAAGTTGCATGAGCTGACCCCTGTCAGTCAGTTCGTGTAGGCATGTGCACACTTACTGCCCCAAAATGTCGCATATCCACGTGATGTTCACGATCCAATTTGATATCTGCTCTATCAACTTTCAATGTTCTTTTATGCACCGACCATGGTGATCACGGGTGGTAGGGAATCAGGGTTCCAGGCCAGAGAGGGAGAGTGAGAAAGAGAGACCACATCCAAGGGAGGATTTAAAAAAAAAAAAAATTCAATTATAGAGTTGAAATATGGGAGAAATTATTAAAGCATAAAAGTGTGACAACTTTTCAAAGTTTAAGCATTGAATGAAAGGATTGCCGCGCATTAATTACTGAATAATTTATTAAATTTTATTCCCTGTCACCTATGCATAGCAGGTGTTTATTCACAATTGTATAATGTCAACCCAAGAATGTAACAGAAAAATTATTGAAATTTATTAAGCTGTCAACTAGGCAGAGAAGGGGTATATTACACCCCAAAAATTGAGAATTTCACCCAAAAATGTAAGGAGCTACTTGGGAATGACTGGCCGGAAACCATATGAAATGATCCCTCTTCCTCCACCTCCTCCTGTGCCACATCCTCATCCATCATTGCCAGGAGCGTTTTTTCAAGGAGGCATAGAAGTGGCATAGTAACACTGAGAACGGCGTTATCGGCACTGGCCATGTTGGTGGAGTACTCGAAACAGCGCAACAAGGAACACAGTTCTCGCATGGAGGCCCAGTCATTGGTGGTGAAGTGGTGCTGTTACGCCGAGCGACTCAACTGTGCATGCTGCAGCTGAAACTCCACTATCGCCTGCTGCTGCTCGCACAGTCTGGCCAGCATGTGCAAGGTGGAGTTCCACCTTGTGAGCACGTCGCATATGAGGCGGTGAGCGGGAAGGCCCAAGTTACGCTGCAGCGCTGACAGGCGAGCAGCAGCAGCGTGAGAACACCAAAAGCGCGGACAGATGGCCCGCACTTTATGCAGCAGCTCTGACATATCGGGGTACTTTTTAAGGAATCTCTGCACCACCAAATTCAGCACATGCGCCAGGCAAGGGATGTGCGTCAAACCGGCTAGTCCCAGAGCTGCTACGAGATTTCGCCCATTATCGCACACAGCGTAGCTAACGGCTCATGGGCCCTGGTGCAAGAGTTCAGCTTGGGCCCCCCTTCCCTCAGTGCGTTGTGTGTCCTCTTATGTGGCACAAGGGTCTTTGGGGCCCCTCGGGCTCCTGGGCCCGGTAGCGACTGCGACCTCTGCACCCCCTATAGCTACGCCCATGCGCACACCACCAGGCTGGGCTTGAGGCTGACTGGCACAAACCACTCATCGCTCTGTTGTTCAAGGCCCCTCCACAGCTCCTTCGCGGTGCGGGGTTTGTACCCCAAACAGATACATTTTTAAACTGCCTGCTGTCGTTTACCCCTGGCTGTGCTGTGCTATGGAGATATAACATCCCTGACCGTTCTTACTGGTCCACGTATCTGTAGTCAGGTGCACCTTGCCTCAGATGGCGTTGCGCAGTGCACACCTGATTTTGTCCCCTACTTGGTTGTGCAGGGAAGGCTCTCCTGGAAAAGTAGTGGCAGCTGGGCATGACGTAATGTGGGACAGACACCACCATAAGGCCTTTAAAACTATCCGTCTCCACCAGACGGAATGACAGCATTTCAAAGGCCAGTAATTTAGAAATGCTGACATTCAGGGCTAGGGATCGTGGGTGGGTAGGGGGGGTACTTCCTCTTCCTTTCCATCGTTTGGGAGATGGAGAGCTGAACGCTTCCTTGGGACATTGTGGAGATGCTTGGTGACCCAGGAGTTGGTGTTGCTGGCAGATCCTCTGTTTGCGGGGTGGCAGGTGGCACTGTCACTCTAGAGCTGGATGAAGAGGCCGAGACTGCAGCAGAAGAGGAAGCAGGAGGAGCCAGATACCTTTCTCGGTTTTTGAGGTGTCTACTCCACTGCAGCTCGTGCTTTGCACTTAAATGCCTGGCCATGCAAGTTGTGCTCAGGTTGAGAACGTTTATGCCTCGCTTCAGGCTCTGATTGCACAGCGTGCAAACCACTAGTGTCTTGTCGTCAGCACATTGTCTGAAGAACTGCCACGCCAGGGAACTCCTTGGAGCTGGCTTTGGTGTGCTCGGTCCCTTGCTGCGGTGGGCAGTAGCAGGTGTACTGTCTAGAGGACGTCCGCTCCGCTTTTGCACCCTGCTCCCTCTTCTGCTGTGCTGGTGGCTTTGTGTGACCACCACCGCCTCTTCCTCCGAACTACATAGGTCACTTGCATAACCTTGATTCCATGTGGAGTCGAGGACCTCATCGTCCTCCACATCATCTTCCCCCCAGTCTTCACCCCTGCCTTCCTTGTCGGTCTGCACACTTTCGAAAGCCCCAGCAGTTCATCAATAATATAAAGAAAGGGCTGGAAAGTCACAGCGTATCGATGCATTTTAAGCTAATGCATGGTAAAGACCCGAGAGTTTTGTGGTTTGCAGGAGTGGAAAAGGTGAAGCTGGATTGGAGAGGAGGTGGAGAGGAGGTGACCCCGTGAGACAGATAGATCGACGAGAGGTGGAATGGATATTCAGAATGAAGACGTTACAACCTTGTGGTTTAAACATCGATTTTGATTTGAAAAGCCCTGCCTGGTGGAATAGTAAGGGATTCCTGCCTATTGGCTTAATAGAAAGGAGGTGTGTAGTGGGTGTAGTCGATAGTGGTCAGCTATTGGTGGAAAGACAACATGTGACTAGGGAAATAGTCATGAATTAAGTTATAAGAATATAGAAGGGATATTGGATATGATCAGTTCTGATGTTGTTTGTTTATTTATTGATGTATGTTTTATAACCATTGGTCCTAAGGAAGAATATGTATTATGTGCTAAAGCTTTAATGAATGTATTGTATAAGATCGGTGTCGCCTGCAAAGGAAGGGGAGGGGATGAAAACTAACCCTATATAAAGCAGTATTTAGAGGAAGATGGCACGATCGCCCCTGAGGAAGCCTTGTCGGCGAAACCTAGGTTGGGCATTGGATTTGATGGACCTGATTGTATAATAATTTTATAAGGCGTTTTTATCATGATTTTATTGTGAGTATAATAAAAAAAATTCCATTTACTCAACTGTGTGGCCCTTAACTATGTACCCGAAACTTTGATTCCGTAGGAAGGTTGCTTTGAGGAAAGGCTACTACCCACGGGATTTAGGTGTGCTGGTTGTGTCAAAGAAGATTGACGCTTCTCTAGAGCTTGTGAACTGGGACATATATCTGGCAGCGCGACTACTTTTTTTACAAACACCCTGCACTAAACCCTATCAGCTACACTATTAACTAACTAACCTACACTATCGCACACTAACTTTCTGGATTATATATATTACTGAGCTACCTAACTAATGTACCTAACACCCTACACTGGAACCTAATCAGCTAACCTATTCACTAACTAACCTACACTATCTACCACTAAATATCTGGATTTTATATGAGGTATCAGAAGTATTATAAAACAGCAATTCAGCACAGCACAATTAGCACAATTCTCTCTCTCTCAAAACTGCATGAAACAGCACAAAATCGCTGCTGAAAACTTTTATATATTAAGGGGTAGGCAACTTTCCTATTGGTTGATAGGGATGTTGCTAAGCTATAACAGAGAAACTACAGCCTTCTCATTGGCCCACAAGCAAAAAGGGAGGTTACTGATGAAAAAAAAAAAAACTAGAATATTTGAAATTACGAATATATATTACTACATTCTAATATTCGCGAAGTGCCGATATTCGCTATTAATATTTGCAATTCGAATATTCGCGCTCAACACTAGTGATTAGTTTCTTCAGTAGGTGGGGGAAGAAAATTGCTCATCAGCAACTCTAGACTTAAGTTGCTGGTGATGGAGCTGGTACTGCTCCTTCCCCCCCTTCAGCAGCCATGGCAGTGGAATGTGAGCGCAGAGGGCCCCCACCTGTCAGACCTGTGTGAGGATGGGCGATAGCGCACAAAGGCAGCGGGCAACTGACTACATAGGATGTCTTGAAGTAGTTCAGTTTGTCCTCCCTCTCAGCGGGTGTAAAACAGGACCCCATTTTGGATCAGTAGTGGGGGTCTAACATGGTGGAGAGCCAGTAGTCATCCTTCTGCCGAGTGGTGACAATTTGTCTCTCACTACGCAAGCAACTGAGCATGCATCTGGCCATTTGCGCAAGTGACTCGGAGGGACTCCCTGCCTCCATCTCCACTGCATACTGCCACAGTGTGTCTAGGTCATCTGCCTCATCTTCCTCATCACCTGGCTGCTCATGCTCCTCCTGTTCCTCCTCCCCTTTCACCTGTGTAGAAAATCCACCCAGTTCTCTACCCATTGTTTGTGCTCAAATGTCCTTCTCCTCCTCCAGTTCATCCCCCACAGGGATCATGTGGCCATGAGATGTAGGCGCCACGTCTATTGTCCCCTGGCCAGCCAGATTTAACAGCATCTGTTCCAGGACATGAATCAGTGGAATGACGTTGATCATCCCTTAGTCCTGGCGACTGACAAATATAGTGGCCTCCTCAAAGGGCCCGAGCAAATGGCAGGAGTCACTCATGAGTTGCCACTGTCTAACATTGAAGTTACACAGAAGTGTACCTCTGTCCGCCTGTATCATCAAGAAATTGTTTATGGCCTTTCTCTGTTAATATAGTCAGTCCAACAGAGTGGCGTACCGTCAATAGGGGCAGACCACGCAGTTGCTATGGGGCCTGTGAGCTTCAGGGGCCTGGCCAGGTTGAATGGTCACGCCCCCTTTCCGACCTGAATACACACCACATACAAATGCTGGACAGATAAATGCCAGCCCTCCTGAGTACTCCTCCTGAAGCCTCCTGCCAGTGTAATGGGGGGGGGGCGAGGTGGCGTGTGGGTCGGTCCACCCCAGGTGCCGACTCTCAGGGGGGTGCCATAAGCAATGAGCGATTCCATCAATACAGATGGTAGCGCTCATTACTGGAGCGCAGGGAGCTGGGTCCTGTCACTCACCGACCGCTGAGCTCCCAGCGCTCCTCCCCTCCTTCAGGCCGGCGACGCTCTGAATGGTGAAGCAGGAAGACTTCTCCCCGCTCCACCATTCAGCCTGCAGGCACAGATCACGCTGCTGGCCTGTGTGGACGGACCCTGCAGCCCGGAAATCTGCATAAACTCCGACCACACAGTGCTGCTGAGCGATCTGTGCCTGCAGGTTAGAGAGGTATGTGAGCTTCAGGAATGGGACAAGGTGAGTAGTTACTGTGGTATTTTATTATTTTTTTTTCAATACAAAGGGGGCACAGAGGGCTTTATTACTATGGAGGGGGCACAGAGGAATTTATTACTATGGAGGGGGCACAGAGGACTTTATTACTATGGAGGGGGCACAAAGGACTTTAATACTATGGAGGGGACACAGAGGGCATTACTAATGTGAAGGAGGCACAATGGGCAGTTCTATGGAGGGGGCACAGAGACAGAGGGCATTACTACAATGAAGGGGGCACAGAGGGCATTATTACTGGGAAGGGGCACAGTGGGCATTATTACTGTGAAGGGTGCACAATGGGAATTTCTACTATGGAGGGGGCACAGAGGGCATTACTATCACAGTGGGCATTACTACTATTAAGGGGGCACAATGGGCATTATTACTGTGAAATGGGCAGAATGGGCATTATTACTATAAAGGGAGCACAATGGGGATTATTACTATGAAGGGGGCACAATGGGGATTATTATTTTAAAGGTGGCACAATGGGGATTATTATTATGAAGGGGGCACAATGGGCATTGCAACTGTTAAAGGGACACAGAGGGCACAATGTGGGCATAACTACTTTGAGGGGGCACACATCTGTACAAAATTACTGTGAAGGTTGGACAATGAGGCAATACTATTGTAAGATTTTTTTAAAGGATTGGTGGGGAGTGCCAAAGATAAAATTGTATGTGCATTATTAAAAGTAAAAAAAAAAAAAAGACAAAACACACTTCACAAGCTTTTTTCTTATCAACATCAGATTAAACCCCACATCCCAATGGATCAGCTACAATAATTCTATTTTTTTATTGCAAGGGGGAAGGGGGGCCCAATTCTGAGTTTTGCTATGGGACCCCATGATTTCTATGTACGCCCCTGGTCCAACATATGGAGGGTGAAATTCCAAAGGGTGGAAACATCGCATGTCAGCCTATGTTGGGGGATGCCGTTCTGCCACTGCAGCTCAAGAAGTGTTTGCTTTGCGGTGTATGAGTGGCTAAAGTGCATGCAAAGTTTGCTGGCCATTTTCAGGGTGTCTTGCAGATGGGTGGAAGACTTCAGGAACCACTTTATCAACAAGATTGAAAACATGCGCCATGCAGGGCGCATGGCTCAGCCCTCCTTAACACAACGTCATCACCATGTTCTTCCCGTTGTCGGTCACCATGGTTCAGATTTTGAACTGTCGAGGAGAAAGCCAGGATTCGATTTTTTGATTGATGAAGGATGCAGAGCAGTTCATCCCCTGTGTGACTCAGTTCGCCCATCGCCGTGCCCTACACATGTGGTATGCTGGTGGGGCACTGTGAATTGTCCCTGTAGTGGAGGCTGAGGACAGGGTGGAGGATGAGGAGGCAGAGGCGGACA
This sequence comes from Bufo bufo, assembly GCF_905171765.1. Lineage (NCBI taxonomy): Eukaryota > Metazoa > Chordata > Amphibia > Anura > Bufonidae > Bufo > Bufo bufo. The sequence continues at coordinate 459,067,031 of NC_053389.1, read as the reverse complement.
TTGTCGTAGGACCAACAACGTGAGAATGTGGAGACAGAAGTGGCGTCAACTGGCCAAGTTGCTGGTGTGGCAGAGCAGGAACCACATTTACCCAGTGGGCTGTAAAGGACATACTGTATATTGTCCTTGACCGTAGTTACAGCTCGACAAGTCAGCGCTGCCATGCACTTTGGCAGACACCGACAGGCTCAAGGACTGGCCCACCTTCTGTTCTACATATTTTGTGCAGGGCTGGTACTGCCTTTTTGGCAAAGAAATTATGGCTTGTGACTCCACTTCGGCTCGCACAAGCTATCAGTTCCCTTTCCAAGGGAGGGACTGCAACACCAGCAACTTGACCAGGAGCACGTTCAGCTTCTGCACCTTTGAATGAGTGCACACATAATGTTGTCTCTTGGCAACCATTTTGGTGATTGATTGCTGACAGAATGACTAACAAGGAATATGAGGAGCAGGAGCATCAGGACCAGCAGATGATCGGAAGGACAGACAGCTCCCTTCGGCTGAGGTTTTGGAGCCTTGACTGCATGAAATTGGGTGCATGCCACTGGTGATGCAGCGGTTGTCGTGGCAGGCTGGACCACCACATCGGAGCCATTGTTCTCCCAGGCCACTTGCTGGTGATGCTTAGAGATAAGCGAATTTCTCAAAAATTCGATTTTTCCGGTTCGACGAATTTTCATAAAAAATTTGCTTCGATCCGAATATATTTGTGCCAAATCTCGATTAAAAACGACTGTTTCCGGGCTGCATAGAACCTTTATATGGGTGTAGGTAGAACACTGTGCCTTGCAGTAACACGCATAGAGAGTGTGCTGGGGTAGTGAAATAATACTGTGACTCAGTATGACATGCAGATGACAGGTGTCACTATTAGAATCACACTGCACACTTATTTGGGCTGTCACGGGGCCAAAACTGACCAAATAACTCTAAGAATTAACTCACCCTTACAGGCAGGGGTCAAGTCTTGGGAAAAAAAAGTGTGGGAACTCACCCAAGATCCACTGCCACCCCGACCTAAAAAAAAATATATATATATTTCGCAAAAAATTCAGTGCAACATAAAACGTAAACAAAAACTGGAATTTGCGCTATATGTGCAGTATGTCAGACCGACAGGGGAATTACATATGAGGTCACGATGTGAACATTAGGTGGGCCGAGGTAAATACAGTTCTGGTTACTCACGGTTACGTCGTCCATGGGCAGGCCTGCATAAGTGAATAGGAGAACGGCACTAGAAATCTCTGGGGCACACTCTGGTGTAAGGGACACAGGCCAGATGGTGGTTTGAGGTACCCTTGATGGTCTGTATTAATGTGCCTATGGCAAGGTCCCATGTAGTCGTGATGCCAGTACCTTTTGTGGTGGTACAACCATTTACTGTAGTGTTAATTAAGGAACTGAAGACTGAGACAAGGATGGTGCAATCCAAATTATAACTTTTGCTGAATGTTGCTCCTAGTAACAATTCCATCCAATTTATAAAACAGTCTTTGGTACATCCCAGTATAAAATACAGTCTAATGCATACAGGGGTAGGGAAATGTAAGTCCTCAGAAGAAACAGGCTCTTAGTCCTATATATGTATGTGAAAACTACTGCTTCAGACTAGGCTTTGAAGAAATAAACCTGACTTGAAGGTGGTTTGCAGAGTCCTTGAACTTCTATTTTCCAGTGTTTTCTGACAGATGGCCTATCTGTCCTCAGGGTTTAAACTGGAGGTGTGGATGCCGGAAGCCGTGTCCTACACCTGCTTGCAAAGGTGCCTGGGAAGCCCTTAAGTATGGCCGTGTGCTATCCTTTGACTTTAAGACAATATACAAATCCCCTTGAATACTTGCTTTAGTAGCTGGACACTGGTCACCCCGGAAGAGTGAGCTGTAGAAAAGTGGACTTCTCACCTCTGGGTGGAATCTTGTGGCTTTAACCCTGGGCTGTGGAGCCAACAGGCAGAGTGCAGAAAGGCAGGAGGCCTCCCTCCAGCAAGCAGTTACTTCATGGCTGCTCTCTGACTAAACTCCGGGGAAAGACTGCCTAACTTGGGCTTGAGCTAAGCTATATATACACTGACACTGCCCCATCTTGTGGAGAAACTAGTGTAGCGCACCCTAACTAGGCCTGTGCAAAGGATCTTACATGAAGAATCACATAGTGACATGGGAGAATATGACATGAGATGAAATACAGCATACAGGCATAATACAAGACCTTAAAACACAATTAAATCAAGTTTGCAGTGCCCACAATCACGTAGTGGGACACTGCATATGTCTGTTCAGGCGAAATTCATCTCTTTCATATTATAAGTCCCCTTATATATAATTTACTTACAGTTCTGAAGACTCAGGGGTGCTGGTTGGCTTGGCCTCAGGGGTGCTGGCAGGCTTGGCCGGGCAGAAGGAGTGTGGGAGACTGAGGCCTTTTTTCTCCAAGCTGCTCCGGAAAAAAATTAATTTTTCATTACACCTCAGGTCAGACCACCAATCAGACCTCCAATGTTAATCAGACCTCAGCTAACAGCAACAATAAGATCCCCAATGTTAATAAGACCCCAATAAGACCTCAGATCACACCTCAGCTCAGACCCCAATATAAATTACTCCCAATCAGTCCTCAGATAAGAGCCCCATGCTTCATAGCAGCCCCAGTAGCCTCATAGAAGCCCCCAATAGCCTTATAGCAGCCCCCAGTAGCCTCATAGCAGCCCCCAGTAGCCTCTCCATGTCACGGCGGGCGTGCACTCAGTATAACAGATAACGCACCAACCAGGCTCTGGGCGAGAGACAGGGGAAGGGTCACCTCCTAGCTAATCCCTGACCTCTTTCCCTGCACTGCTCAGCCCACCTACAGACCTTTAAGATAGGTATGAGGTGTCCCCGTGCCTGGGCTGACAAAACCCTGAATTCCCTGAGATGGTGAAGTGGGGAAAATAGGAGCAGCCTGCTAGCACAGAACCTGGATGGGATAGATGACACAAAACAACCAAACTAGAAATAACACTTATCTTCCTGAGCTGGAACAGACAGCCAACCTTCCTTCCTAGCTTCCAAGACCACAATGATGAGTATAATCTGCTCAGAGCACTGGGCTGGTATACTATTTAAACTAATGACCCCACCCAGTGCACTTGATGAGAGGCGGATCCAGCATGGCTCCAAAACAAACACTAAACTCGTGCTGCTATCCTGGCCGACCTCCGCACATCGTCAGAGTGGGGCATGACACTCCATCAGCCCCCAGTGCCTCTCCATCAGCCCCCAGTGCCTCTCACCAGCGGCCCCCCAGTGCCTCTCCATCAGCCCCAAGGCCCCCCAGTCAGTGCCTCTCCAACAGCCCCCAGGCCCCCCAGTCAGTGCCTCTCCATTACCCCCCAGGCCCCTTAGTTAGTGCCTCTCCATCAGCAACATAAAATTAAAAAAGCACTTACCCTCTCCTGCTCCTGGACACCACCACTCCTCTCCTCCTACACGATGATCCTGCTGTCGGCTGTGCTGTAAAGGCTGCGCACAGCATGAAGTCACAGAGCGCCTCAGCCCTCATGGACGTGCACAGACATTTTAAAGGGCAGGGGCTTAAGTAAAAAAAAAAAAAAGGGAGTTTGTCACAATTTCTAAAAATTGTGGTGGCGGAAAGAAAACAATGTGTTGCTTATAGAACAGACTACACAGTCTAGAGGTATACTGTATATTGTGTGGCACAGTGTATGCTATATTGGTATAACAAACATATTTCACATGAAAACTAACAATTACTTGGCTTGGCCCTTGGGGATCTCGGACGCCACTTCAACACTTTGGCTGGGGGGCTCGGTGGAGCTGATGTTGTGTTTTATCCTAATGAGAAAGATTTCTTAATAAGGATTTGGTAGAAGGGGCAGAGGGGTTGCAGAGCAGGAAGAGACTGGTGCTGCTACTAGGGAGCTCATACCATGGGGGAGTAATAAAGCCCACTATAATGCCCCCCCCCAGTAGTAATAATTCTCCTTATAATAGACAGTCCAAAAAATACCCCCTTGTAATGCCCCCAGTTGAGCTAATGTTCCCTTAGTGTCCCCCATATTGTGCCAGTATAAAATACCCCTATAAAGTGCCCCCAGTAAATGCCCCATAGTGCTCCTCTCCCCCCTTCCTCCTAGTGCCCCCATAATGTACCAGTATAAAATGCATATATAGTGCTCCAGTAGATGCTCTCAGTGTCCCCAATAATTTGCAAGTATAAAATACCCCTTCTTAGTGCCCCCCGGAGATGATCCCATAGTACTCCTCTCCCCCTTCCCCATAGTACCCACCATAATGTGTGCCAGTATAAAATGCCACTGTACAGAGCCCTCCATATAACATACCCCTTCTTTGTGGACTCAGTAGATGCAAAATCACAGAAATATAGTGGCCAATATGGGGGAACCGCTCAGACCCCAAACACTGTAGCGTGTTTCTTATTTGGGGAGCAGTCCCACCGCATGTGGACCGCAGCAAACGACCATCCCCAGCAAAAAATTTATACAATGGAGGATGCCGGCGCGGTCCACATGCACCACAAAGGCATCCTACACAAAACGGAGCATTGTGCGGATGAAAATATATAAATATATAAATCACAGAAAAAAATGACCAAACGGATATGCCACTGACTATACTACCTAGTCAAACAAGCAGATATTAAAAGCTGAGACTTTTGCCAATATATTCCTGTCAGGAACACATCGGAGCCCCTCAGTAAATGCCCCTATAGTGCCCACCAATAATGTGCCAGCAAGAAGTGCCCCATAGTGCCACCTAATAATGTGCCAGTAAAAAGTGCCCCCAATGATGCCCTCTGGCCTTAATGTCACATTTCTCCCCCTTCATGTCACATCACCCCCTCCTTTTTACATCACCCCCTTCGTGTCACATTTCCCCCCCCCCTCCATGGAAGCACTCCCCCCCAATGGCACATTTCTCCCCCTCCATGGGCCTGGCGGCAGCACATCTTACCCTCATCCCCTAATGGCACATTTATTCCCCACCATGGGCCTGGCAGCAGCACATCTTACCCCCACCCCCCAATGGCACATTTCTCCCCCTCCATGGGCCTGGCAGAAGGACATCTCCCCCCCATGGCACATTTATCCCCCTCCCCATGAGCCTGGCAGGAAGACATCTCCCCCCCAATGGCACATTTCTCCCCACCATGGGCCTGGCAGGAGGACATCTTCCCCGCCCCAATGGCACATTTCTCCCCCTCCCCATGGGCCTGGTAGGAGGACATCTACCGCCCCCCCCCCCATTCATTTCTCCAACCAACCCTCTCCAGTGGCAGTGGCACTCAGTTTACAAGCACCGCGAGAAACAAGCTCACTCTGTTCACAGACCGGTGACTGTCAGCTTGAAAGCACCGCACAGGCCCGACCCAGCACACGCAGACTGGGCGGCCAGGGCGGGCAGTACGCACGGCACTTGCGTAAGTGGGAAAAAAAAGGGCATTAAAGGGGCCAGGGGCAGAAGGGGCAGGGCTCAAGCCCACTTTGAACCCTATGTGTGCACGCCCCTGCTGTGCGCAGCCCTGCACAGCCGACAGCCAAGGACCAGGAAGCGGTGAGTACAAAGCCTTTACCGCTTCCTGGTCCTTTTGCCCGGTGTTAAATAAGGAACGGCCCTGAAAGGGAACGGCGTTCATGCTATGAAAAAAGTGTAGGAACGCCATTCCCACACATTCCTGAAGCACTCGAGCCCTGCTTGCAGGTCGATGTTAGTGCAAATAAGAACACTCCTTTTCAACCTTCTCAGCTGATTCCACATACACTCACCTAAAGAATTATTAGGAACACCATACTAATACGGTGTTGGACCCCCTTTTGCCTGCAGAACTGCCTTCATTCTACGTGGCATTGATTCAACAAGGTGCTGATAGCATTCTTTAGAAATGTTGGCCCATATTGATAGGATAGCATCTTGCAGTTGATGGAGATTTGAGGGATGCACATCCAGGGAACGAAGCTCCCGTTCCACCACATCCCAAAGATGCTCTATTTGGTTGAGATCTGGTGACTGTGGGGGCCATTTTAGTACAGTGAACTCATTGTCATGTTCAAGAAACCAATTTGAAATGATTCGAGCTCTGCTGGAAGTAGCCATCAGAGGATGGATACATGTTCTCATTCTGTTTACGCCAAATTCGGACTCTACCATTCGAATGTCTCAACAGAAATCGAGACTCAGACCAGGCAACATTTTTCCAGTCTTCAACACCCAATTTTGTTGAGCTTGTGCAAATTGCAGCCTCTTTTTCCTATTTGTAGTGGAGATGAGTGGTACCCGGTGGGGTCTTCTGCTGTTGTAGCCCATCTGCCTCAAGGTTGTGCATGTTGTGGCTTCACAAATGCTTTGCTGCATATCTCGGTTGTAACGAGTGGTTATTTCAGTCAACGTTGCTCTTCTATCAGCTTGAATCAGTCGGCCCATTCTCCTCTGACCTCTAGCATCCACAAGGCATTTTTGCCCACAGGACTGCCACATACTGGATGTTTTTCCCTTTTCACACCATTCTTTGTAAACCCTAGAAATGGTTGTGCGTGAAAATCCCAGTAACTGAGCAGATTGTGAAATACTCAGACCAGCCCGTCTGGCACCAACAACCATGCCACGCTCAAAATTGCTTACATCACCTTTCTTTCCCATTCTGACATTCAGTTTGGAGATCAGGAGATTGTCTTGACCAGGACCACACCCCTAAATGCATTGAAGCAACTGCCATGTAATTGGTTGACTAGATAATTGCATTAATGAGAAATAGAACAGGTGTTCCTAATAATTCTTTAGGTGAGTGTAGATGTCTACAGAACCTGCTTATACAAGTAGAGCCCCCCCGACAGAGTGGAGAGGGTGTCATCAGTAAGTTTGTGTTGACGTCACTGATTAATTTCCCCTTCCTCTGATCCATCAGAACAATAACCCACAAAAAACTGATCCTGTGTGGCGCATACGCCTTTACTCGGTCAGCATTTGCTCAATAATCCATCAGTATTGCTAATGCCCAAAAAACAAAACAGGAGTGGATCTAAAACAGAGATGACATGTGAATGGAATATTTGCATGTCTTCTGTGTTTTGTACCCAGTCCTGCTTTTGGCTACCAAATCATAAGTCAATTCTGATGAGACCATAAAGGCCTTACAGCTGCTACACAGACAGGATCCATTGTGCGTCTCATTTTTTCTTCCTTCTGACAGATCAGAAGAAAGGTCAAATAAATGATTATGTCAGCCAGGCCGAAAGCCAAAATAGTGGACCAGTCATGATTTTGGGAAAATGGGAACAGCATGAGAAGCTTACAGAGTGGACCCATGACATAGTGGTGAGGTGGAAGCAGCATGAGGAGACCACAGAGTGGCCCAATGAAAGGGTCTGGAGGTGGAAGCAGTATGAGGGGGGCATCGAGTGGCAAGGTGACAGTGTGCAGATGGCAGCAGCAGCATCAGGAGGATACCATAGACTGGCAAGGTGACATTGTGGGATCCTGCTGCTGCCATCTCCACACTATGTCACCGTGCCAGTCTATGGTATCCTCCTGATGCTGCTGCTGCCATCTCCACACTGAGTGGCAAGGTGACAGTGTGGAGATGCTGGCAGCAGCATGAGACCACAGAGTGGCAAAGTGACATTATGGAGATGGCAGCAGCAGGAGGAGACCACAGAGTAGCAAGGTGACAGTTTGAAGATGGCAGTAGCAGTAGTAGCAGCATGAGGAGACCAGAGAGTGGCAAGTTGACATAGTGTGTAGATGGCAGCAGCAGCATGAGGAGACCTGAAAGTGACCCAGTAACAGAGTGGGGTGGTGGGTGGCAATACCAGTACCCGCTGACGAAGGTTGGTTAACCCCCTAAGGACACGGCCATATTTCACCTTAAGGATCGGCCATTTTTTGCAAATCTGACCAGTGTCACTTTATGTGTGAATAACTTTAAAACGCTTTTACTTATCCAGGCCATTCTGAGATTGTTTTTTCGTCACATATTGTACTTCATGACACTGGTAAAATGGAGTCACAAAAATTCATTTTTATTTATAAAAAAATAACATATTTACCAACAATTTAGAAAAATTATCAAACTTCCAAATGTCAATTTCTCTACTTTTATAAGGGATTGTAATACCTCCAAAAATAATTGTGTTACATTCCCCATATGTCTACTTCATGTTTGGATCATTTTGGGAATGCCATTTTATTTTTTGGGGGCGTTACAAGACAAATTTGAAATTTTTCTGAAAATTTCTAAAACCCACTTTTTCAGGACCACTTCAGGTCTGAAGTCACTTTGTGAGGCTTACATAATGAAAACCACCCAAAAATGACCCAATTTTACAAACTATACCCCTCAAGGTATTCAAAACTGATTTTACAAACTTTGTTAACCCTTTAGGTGTTCCACAAGAATTTAATGGAAAATAGAGATGAAATTTCAGAATTTCACTTTTTTGGCAGATTTTCCATTTTAATATTTTTTTTTCCAGTTACAAAGCAAGGGTTAACAGACAAACAAAACTCAATATTTATGGCCCTGATTCTGTAGTTTACAGAAACACCCCATATGTGGTCATAAACTGCTGTACAGGCACACGGCAGGGCGCAGAAGGGAAGGAATGCAGTACGGTTTTTGGAAAGCAAATTTTGTTGGTACTATTTTGGGGTACCTATGAATTCTGGTTGCTCTATATTACACTTTTTGTGAGGCAAGGTAACAAGAAATAGCTGTTTTGGAACAGTTTTAATTTTTTTGTTATTTACAACATTCATCTGACAGGTTAGATCATGTGGTATTTTTATAGAGCAGGTTGTCACGGACGCGACAATACAAAATATGACTACTTTTTTTGGTTATTTGTTTCAGTTTTACATAAAGCATTTAAAAAATATATATGATTCTTTAGTGTCTCCACATTCTGAAAGCCATAGTTTTATTTATATTTTGGGCGACTGTCTTGTGTAGGGGCAAATTTTTTGGGGGATGAGATGACAGTTTGGCACTATTTTGGGGTGCGTATAACTTTTTGAACGCTTGCTATTACAATTTTTGTGATGTAAGGTGACAAAAAATTGCTTTTTTTACACAGTTTTTTATTTTTACAGTATTCACCTGAGGGGTTAGGTCATGTTATATTTTTATAGGGCAGGTTATTACGGACGCGGCGATACCTAATATGTCTACTTTCTTTTATTTATGTAAGTTTTACACAAAGATTTGATTGTTTTAGTGTTGCCATAGTCTGAGAGCCATAGTTTTTTCAGTTTTTGGGCGATTATCTTGAGTAGGGTATGATTTTTATGGGATGAGATGACTGTTTGATTGGCACTATTTTGGGGTGCAGATGACTTTTTGATCGCTTGCTATTACACTTTTTGTGATGTAAGGTGACAAAAAATGGCTTTTTTTTACACCTTTTTTTTCTCTTTTTTTTATGGTGTTCATCTGAGGGGTTAGGTCATGTGATATTTTTATAGAGCAGGTTGTCACGGACGCGACAATACCAAATATGAATACTTTTTTTCATTTACTTAAGTTTTACAGAATACCAGCATTTTTGAAACAAAAAAAATATGTTTTAGTCTCTCCATATTTTGAGACCATAGTTTATTTATTTTTTTTGGGTGATTGGCTTAGGTAGGGGCTAATTTTTTGCGGGATGAGTTGACTGTTAGATTGGTACTATTTTGGGGGGAATACGCCTTTTTGATCACTTGGTGTTGCACTTTTTGTGATGTAAAGTGACAAAAATAGCTTTTTTTCACACCTTTTTTTATTTTTATTTTTTATAGTATTTATCGGACAGGGTGGATCATGTGATATTTTTATAGAGATGGTCATTATGGATGCGGTGATACCTAATGTGTGGGGTTTTTTTTTCAGTTTTTTATTATAAAATAAGGGGAAAGGGGTGTTTTTTTTTCTTTTTTTACTTTATAAATTTTATTACTTTATTAATTTTATTAAAAACTTTTTTTTGTACTTTTTTTTTCTTTACTTTATTTCTGATGTTCACTTTTGGGGGTCTGATCCCCTCTGCAATGCATTACAATACATCTGTATTGTAATTCATTGCCTGTTAGTGTATTACACAGAGTAATACACTAACAGGTTGCCCAGGAGACCCAGCCTGAGGCTGGATCTCCTCGGCTCCCGTAGAAGGCAGTTCCTGATGCCGTGCAAGGCATTGGGCTGCCTTCCGAGACATTGAGTCCCCACCACAGCAGTGCGGGGACTCGATGGGCTCCCTCAAACACAAACCCCTTCTATGCCGCGGTACCGGCATAGTAGGGGTTAATCCCCAGCAATCGCTGATATGGGGGGGTCACAGAACCCCCCTCGGCATTGACCCAGGGTGCCTGCTGATTGATTTCAGCAGGCACCCAAATACACAGGGCGTACAGGTATGCCCTGCTCTAATTTTTATAGAGCAGGTTCTTATGGATGCGGCGATACCTAATATGCATACTTTTTTCATTTACTTAAGTTTTACACAATGCCAGCATTTTTGAAACAAGAAAAAATGTTTTAGTGTCTCCATATTTTGAGACCATAGTTTTTTAATTTTTTGGGCGATTAGCTTAGGTAGGGGCTAATTTTTTGCGGGATGAGGTGACGTTTAGATTGGTACTATTTTGGGGGGCATACACCTTTTTGATCACTTGGTGTTGCACTTTTTGTGATTTAAGGTGACAAAAATAGCTTTTTTTTTACACCTTTTTTTATTTTTATTTTTTTATAGTATTTATCGGACAGGGTAGATCATGTGATATATTTATAGAGTCGGTCATTATGGATGCGGCAAAACCTAATATGTGTGTGTTTTTTTATTGTAAAATAAGGGGAAAGGGGTGTTTTTTTCTTTTTTTACTTTATTAATTTTATTACTTTATTCATTTTTATTAAAGGTTAAACGTTATTTTTTTTTTAAACCTTTTTTTCTTTACGTTATTTCTGATCCCCTCTGCAATGCATTACAATACATCTGTATTGTAATGCTTTGCCTGTTAGTGTATTACACAGAGTAGCTAGCACTAGCAGTGTGGGGACTCGATGGGCTCCCTCAAACACAAACCCCTTCTATGCTGCTGTAGCGGCATAGTAGGGGTTAATCCCCAGCGATCGCTGATATTGGGGGGGGGTCACAGGACCCCCCTCGGGATTGACCCAGGGTGCCTGCTGATTGATTTCAGCAGGCACCCAGATCCGATAACTGCCCGCCGCGCGGTGGTGATCGGAAAAAACACAGGGCGTACAGGTATGCCTTGTGTCCTTAAGTACCTGGACATCAGGGCGTACCTGTACGTCCTGTGTTCGTAAGAGGTTAAATAAGGAGCATCAGATGTGTGGCATGAGGCGGGTTTGCAGCATCAAAGTAGTAGCTGAGGCAGGTAGTCAGAAGAAAATGGACAGGCGAGTTCTCCTTGGGGTAACTATGGCACTAAACACCCGCTTTGATGCCACACTACTGGCCGGGCAGGACAGCTTTTCCAGGACAAACTCTGCTAGTTGCGGCCACAAATCCAGTTTGGCTACCCAGTAGTCCAGCGGATCTTCAATGTGGGGTGGCAGGGTGCTGTCCAAGTATGCCACCACCTGCTGGTTCAGGTCCTGCTCCAGGTCTAGCTGCTGCTGCTGCTGATGAGTAGTTTGTTCACTATGCGGGTGAATAAAGCTATTCATTAGCAACTCTAGACTCAAGCTGCTGCTGATGGAGCTGGTACTGCTCCTGCCACACCACCCCTCCACAGCAGCCATGGCAGTGGAACGTGAGTGCAGAGGGCCTCCCCCTGGTCAGACCTGTGAAAGGATGGACGATGGGGTTGATAGGCAGCGGCCAACTGACTACATAGGATGTCTCTGTAGTAGTTTAGTTTGTCCTCCCTCTCGGACGGTGTAAAAAAGGCCCTCCTTCTGGACCGGTAATGAGGGTTAGTGGCTGATTATAATTGGGGAGTTTGGATCTGTAGCCCCAGGCACAGCTTTGCTGGGGGGCCCAACGCCGAACCAAACACCCACAAACTACGGCGGGGCATAGTTCCCTGCCTCCCGATCACTGCTATAGGCTTCAGGCCTAGTAGGTCTGAAGCCGATGCGGTAGTAAAATCCCGGCACAGGCGGGCGTGATGATGTCATTGCGTGCCTGTGCCTGGACGTAGCAGACTGACGTGTGTGCGCAGTGCGCCTGCAGCATCTACGAGTGAGAGCCGACTGGGAACAGGTAAGCATTAGCTTTTATTTATTTTTCTTGCGTGCCAACTTTGGGGGACATTACTGGGGGGCACAGGAGAATATTACTGAAGGGACAGTGGGGGCCAAACTACTACATGGGGAGCAAACTACTACGTTGGGCAAATTACTAGTGTGGGGATAATTAATACTGTGGGGGCAGTATGGGGGACAATTAATACTGTGGGGGCAGTGTGGGGGCAAATTACCTAATGAAGGGCAGTGTGGGGGCAAATTACTTAATGGATGGCAGTGTGGGGGCAAATTACTTAATGGATTGCAGTGTGGGGGCAAATTACTTAATGGATGGCAGTGTCGGGGCAAATTACTTAATGGGGCGCAGTGTGGGGGGTTATCACTTGATGGGGCAGTGTGGGGGGAAAATTACTTTGTGGTGGGCAAACTACTACATGGGGAACAGTGTGGGGGAAATTACTATATGGGGACAGTGTGGGGGAAATTACTATATGTGGACAGTGTGGGGGAAATTACTATATGGGGACAGTGTGGGGGAAATTACTATATGGGGACAGTGTGGGGGAAATTACTATATGGGGACAGTGTGGGGGAAATTACTATATGGGGACAGTGTGGGGGAAATTACTATATGGGGACAGTGTGGGGGAAATTACTATATGGGGACAGTGTGGGGGAAATTACTATTTTGGGCAGTGTGGGTTACTATATGGGGACATTGTGGGGGAAATTACTATATGGGAACAGTGTGGGAGAAATTACTATATGGGAACAGTGTGGGAGAAAATACTATATGGGAACAGTGTGGGAGAAATTACTATATGGGAACAGTGTGGGAGAAATTACTATATGGGAACAGTGTGGGAGAAATTACTATATGGGAACAGTGTGGGGGAAATTACTATATAGTACAGTGTGGGGGAAATTACTATATGGGGCAGTGTGGGGAAATTATTATATGGGGCAGTGTGGGGGAAATTACTATATGGGGCAAATTACTATATGGGGCAGTGTGGGGCAAATTACTATATGGGGCAGTGTGGGGCAAATTACTATATGGGGCAGTGTGGGGCAAATTACTATATGGGGCAGTGTGGGGCAAATTACTATATGGGGCAGTGTGGGGCAAATTACTATATGGGGCAGTGTGGGGCAAATTACTATATGGGGCAAATTACTATATGGGGCAAATTACTATATGGGGCAGTGTGGGGGAAATTACTATATGGGGGCATTGTGGGGGAAATTACTATATGGGGGCATTGTGGGGGCATTTCTATTAGGGGACATTATTTTTGGGGACACTATACAGGGATTATTATTTATCAAACTGGTGTAAAGTATAACTGGGTTAGTTACCCATTGAAACAGATTCCACCTTTCATTTTTGACAGCTCCTCTGGAAAATGAAAGGTGGAATCTGATTGGTTGCTATGGGCACCTAAGCCAGTTTTACTTTACACCAGTTTGATAAATTACCCAAATTATGAGAACTCTAACATGTCTGTGTAACAAACTCTGTAGAGACAAGATGCCGCTGAAAAAATTTGTCATTGCGGTCTGGGTCAAATGGAGGAGAAGAGGAAAAAGAAGATCTACATGACAGGAGATGTCACTGGATGTAAGAGGTATGTGATGTTGTATTCTCCTATATGTAGAGCTGGCTCACTACTGTGACCTGTGTCTCATCTTCTCCTCCAAGTCTTTTTTTTATCATAATCGTATTTTAAATTTGGCAACTAAAATTTTAATTTGTCACCTGCAGTCCTATGTAACAGCCCAGATAACAGTGATAACTTTCTGTGTGCAGATCATGTAGTAGATGTTCCATGCAGTCCTATGTAACACCACACATAACACAATAGTTCACTGTGTTATGTGGGGTGTTACATAGGACTGCAGGTAAGATCTATGACATCTGTACTCAGAGTTATGAGATGGTGGAGATCAGACTCCTGGCACCCCCACCAATCAGCTGTTTAAGGAGACCATGATGTTAAAGTGAGCGCTGCAGCCTCTTTGCTCCTTACCAAGCACAGCTCTTTCCATTTGATAGCACTGTGCTTGGTATTACAGCTCAGACCCAATAACTCAGATGGGACAGAGCTGCACCTAGACCATGTGAACGTTGTCATATGTCTTAGGAAGAGACTGTGGCGCTTACGAAGCACAGCAGCCTCTTCATACAGAAAAAAAAACTAAAACTAAAATGGAGAGGGGGGGGGGGTTAGTTGGGTAGACAGCCCCGGGCCGATCATGCACTTATTCCGCCCCTGGTGAGGGTCCAACAAGGTGGAGAGCCAGAAGTCATCCCTCTGCCGAATGGGGACAATTCGGCTGTCACTACACAAGCGAGCATGCAGCGGGCCATTTGTGCAAGTGACTCGGAGGGACTCAGTCTCCATCTCCACTGCATACTGCCATGGTGTGTCCGGGTCCTCTGTCTAGTCTTCCTCATTGTCCTGTAGCTCCTCTGGCTGCTCCTCCTGTCCTGTCAGCTGAGTAGAAAAACCACGCATTTGGCTACACATTGCCTGTGCTCCAATGTCCTCCTCCCCCTCCTCTTCCAGTTCAACCCCCACAGGGCTCATGTGGCAGTGAGATCGAGGCGCCACGTCCCCTGTCCCCTGATCAGCCATTGTTACCACCATCTGTTCCAGGACATGAAGCAGTGGAATGATGACGTTCATCCCGTAGTCCTGGCAACTGACAAATAACGTAGCATGCTCAAAGAGCCTGAGCAAACGGCAGGTGTCACATGAGCAGCGAGTGGCTGACATCGAAGTTACACAGGGGAGTACTCCTATCCGCTTGCATCATCAAGAAATCATTGATGGCCTTTCTCTGTTCGTATAGTCAGTCCAACATATGGAGGGTGGAATTCCAACAGGTGGAAACGTCGCAGATCAGCCTATGTTGGTGGATGCCGTTTTGCCGCTGCAACTCAAGGAGGGTGTGCTTTGCAGTATACAAGTGGCTGAAGTGCATGCAAAGGAACTGCTGGACAACCAGATTGATCACATGTGCCATGCAGGGCACATTGCTCAGCCTTCCTTGATGCAGCACGAGTTCCGATTTTGAGTTGTCGGGGAGAAATTTGATGCATCACACGGAGCAGTTGCTCCCCTGTGTGACTCCGTTCATCAAGGCAAGCCAGGTGCAGAACAGCGTGACACCGCCGAGCCCTGCACATGTGGAATGCAGGTGGGGCACTGTGACTTGTCCCTGCAGTGGAGACTGAGGACATGGTGGAGGATGAGGAGGCAGAGGCGGACATTGTCGCAGGACCAACGAGTTGACAACGTGGAGGAGGAAGCGATGTGACCTGTCCAAGTTGCTGGTGTGGCGGTGCAGGAACCACATTCACCCAGTGGGCAGTAAAGGACATGTATTGTCCCTGACCGTAGTTATAGCTCCACACATCGGCGCTGCCGTGCACTTTGGCAGACACCGACAGACTCAGGGACTGGCCCACCTTCTGTTCTACATGTGTGTGCATGGTACTGCTTTTTTTTTCAAAGAAATGACGGCTTGAGACTCTCCACCTCGGCTCGGCACAAGCCATCAGTTCTCTGATAAGTGCAGAGTCTATCACTTGGAAAGGGAGGGACTGAAGCACCAGCAACTTAGACAGGAGCACGTTCTGCTTCTGCGCCGTTGGATGCATGCACGCATACTGTTGTCTCTTGGCAATCACTTTGGTGATCGATTGCTGACGGAATGACTGATGAGGCGTAGGTGTCACGGTGGGGAGTGGGGGAAACTCCCCACCGTACAATGTCACCAGGTACTAGGCCGTAGGCAGGGAAAAGGGAGCTGGTCACCTCCTAAAGCTTCCCTAAAATTGCCCTAGTCTCCTGGCTATATGAGCCACCTTCAAAGGTAAGGGGGCTCATACCCACGAATCTAAAGGTCTAGGAATCCCTGCATCGCCCTCAACATAGTGACAGGGCAGAGACCTCCTGTTCATCCATCACCACGGATGAAAGGCATCTCCAGCGGCCCAGTAGCAGACAGGGAGAAAGACAATGCAGCAACTGCACGGCAGGTAAGAACACAACGTAACAACGGAACATCAAACACTTACCTGCCGCAGCAAAGAGGTTATAACCACACAACAACCTGGACCCCCATGCGGACACCGAAGCAAGGTGGCTCCAGGCAAGGCTGCTAATGTCTTTAGGTTCAGAAGACGAACAGGGGAAATGTCTAGCAGACATGCTGGACACAACATCAACAGACCAGACATGTAACAACGCACAAGACATAACAACCAAATCCCAAATCAAACCCACACCAAACATAGACACATAAGGATGGGTGGAGACGTGGAGAAGACATAGGGATGACATTGCTAAAAGACCTTGATGTCCAACAAGGTGTCCCTCAATGACTGGGCAGATGGAATAGCCACAGAAAGGAGCATAGCTTCCAGCCCAAAGCAAGAGTAGAGCACAACTAACCTCCATGCAACAAGCCTAGGCTAAATAGCTCCAAGAGACCACACCCTGATCCACACCAAGTCAGGAAATTAACCCCACACTCACCAAACAGCAGGAAGACTCACCTAAGGGGAAGTGCACGTGCAAACCGAAAACTACTCGTTGCCCCCACAACCAGTTTGCACGGCAACCGCATCATGGTCAAACAATACGACCGTGACAGTAGGTTCAGTAGCATCTGGACCAGCAGAAGATGGGATTGACAGACAGCTCCCTTCGGCTGAGGTGGTGGAGCCGTGACTGGCTGAAACTGGGCACGTGGCACTCGGTGACGTAGCGGTTTCTGCGGCAGGCTGGACCACCACATCGGAGCCACGGTTTTCCCAGGCCACTGTATGGCGACGATGCATATGTTGACGCAGGGCCGTAGGGCCAAAATTGGCACCCTGGCCACGCTTCACATTCTGCCCACAGATGCGACATATGGCCACATTCACCTCCTCTGGTGAAAAAAAGGGCCACACCGCCGAGTAGGTGATTTTTCTCCCAACACTCCGCACTGACTTATTGGAGCTCAGGCCTCTCGCTGCAACTACTGCTGTCACGACCCCTTACTCTGCTAAGACCTCTGCTTGTGCAAGAAACATTCATGCCTCTGCCACTACTCTGTGCATGGCCTGGCACTTCTCTGCCTGATATACTTGTAGCTGAACTAAACAAATGAAACGGAAATTTAAACACCCCTAAAAGCAACGAATATATTTTTCTTTTAGTACTAAAATAGGCCACTAAATTATTTCTGCGCAAATAACAGCAAACATGAACTGAGTATATATTTCTCGTATTGTACTGAAATTGGCCACTAAATTATTTCTGAACAAATAAAAGCAAACGTGACTTACGTATATATTTCTCGGATTGGACTAAAATAAGCCACTAAATGATTTCAGATCAAATAACATCAAATGTGAACTGCGTTTATTTTTCTCGTATTGTAGTGAAATATGACAAGAAACGCTTTTAGAGCAAATAACACCAAATATCAACTAAGTCTATTTTTCTCTTTTTCACTAGAAATATGGCAATATACGCTTTTAGCTCAAATAATACCAAATGTGAACTGTGTCTATTTTTCTCGTATTGGAGTGAAATATGAAAGAAACGATTTTAGCGCATATGTAACCAAATGTGAACTGCGTCTATTTTTCTCATATTGTAGTGAAATATGACAAGAAACGCTTTTAGCGCAAATAAAAGCAAATATGAACTTAGTCTATTTTTCTCTTTTTCTCTATAAATATGGCAATAAACGCTTTTAACGCAAATAACACCAAATGTGAACTGCGTCTACTTTTCTCGTATTGTAGTGAAATATGACAAGAAACGCTTTTAGCGCATATAACAGCAAATATGAAATAAATAAATTTTTCTCTTTTTCTCTAGAAATATGGCAATAAATGCTTTTAGCGCAAATAACAACAAAAGTGACCTGCGGAAATATTTGTCGTATTGTATTGAAATAGGCCGCCATATTTATAGGGCTGTGACATCACCAGGCTGGCTGATGATTGGCTGCATGCATGGCATTATGGGTCATCCTGCCTTCCCAGAGTTCCTTACCCCATGTCCTCACACGTGTAGCCATCATTTTAGCCGCCATTGTAGCCGGCTAGCCGCCATCTTAGGAAAAATTTAGATTTGTTACCACGAAGCGCGAGGAAATTTGCATTCGTTCAGAATAACATTTTTCCTGGAATTCTGAATGAATTCGACTTTGTCAGCTTCGATTCGCTCATCTCTAGTGACACTGTATGTGTTGACGCAGGGCCATGGTGCCAACATTGGCACCCTGGCCACGCTTTATCTTCTGCCCACAAATCCGGCAAATGGCCGTGTTAACTTCCTCCAGCGGCCTAACAAAAAATTGCCACACCGCCGAGTATGGCATTTTCAAAACAACACTCCACACTGACTGTCTGCTACTGCTGCCTCCATGAACCCCTGCACCGCTACTTTCCAGGCTGGTAGGCTCCTGCGAAGCGGGTGGTCTACCCTGGGCATGTTTGGCTCCCGACCTCCCAGCCGTTGCCTCACACGCAAGCTGCCACCCTCTTCTCCTTATGATGATGATGAAGCCCCTTCTTCACCCCCTCTCCGAAGTGCGATCGGCTACATCATCATCCGCTACTGTCTGATGTCCCCCTCAACGGTCTCAGGGCCAGGAGCCTGACCGCTTGCAACACCTGCTCCCACGCGACTCTCCTCATCACTACTTGCCTGCCTAGCGGAGGAAGCAGCGGATGTCTCCTTAACATCTTGGCTGGGCAGTAGCTGCTGACTGTCCTCTAGCAGCTCATCCTCGCTAAAAAGTTTAGCTGAACCTACGGCATATAATACTTCTCACGCTAAGGGAACTGAAAATGACAGAGGAAGGTTCAGGACAGGTGGGGCCTGCTCCAGGGGCCATGCCAACTAAGTGTCGTGTCAGAGAAACTCACCGTCCCTTGGATGGGGGTGTCTGATATCACTTGCGACGAACTTGAAGGCCGAGTCAACCATTCAAGCACCGCTGTGTTGCTGGTCAAGACAAGACCGCTAGATGACAACGGGAGCTCAGGCCTCTTGCTGCTACTCCTGCTGCCACCACCCCCCTTCTTCTGCAGCCTGCGACAGAAATATTTTGGCCACTGCCCTTTCCCTTTGAAGGGCCTGTCACCTGTCCGTCTAATATACTGTATGATAAAATAATTACATTTAAATAATACCCCCCAAAAAAAGACTGTAGTACAATGTTACTTTACCGCTGAACGGCAATTAAGACATATACGGTATATTTTTTTCTGATTAATAAATTCTGCCCCCCCCCAAAAAAAAAAAAAACTATTCACCGCAGAACGACATTTAAGACATATTCTTTTTCCTATTTTTACACCCCAAAAATGAATTATAACAATCACGATTCACTGCAGAATAGATGATGGGACGTACTTATATTTTCTTTTCCTATCCCACGTAAATTGCTGAAGTACAATGTAACGTTACCGCTGAACGACACTTAAGACATATATATACTCTGACACATTGAGAGGTTTTGTCTGGGAAAACAGGTATTTTCCTCCTAGCATGTGCTGCTGGGCTGATTAACAGCCAGGTTAAGTCAAATACCGGACAGGATTTTAAGGGCTTTGGTAGCACCTGGTTGTCCTTAAATAGGCAGCTGGGCTCAGAAGCCAGATCTCTGTGTTGGGATCTGGGAGCCTTGTGTCTGGATGAAGGCTTGCTACCTGTTTGGCGTGAAAACAGGTTGGTGCTGCTATGGTCAAGGACTCTTTGAGGCAGAATTGCCGCATGGTGTGAATTACCACCAACACCGCAAGGTGACTTTTTGTTTGATTATCACTGCTTGTTTTGTCACTTGCCTAAAGTGTGAATAAAACACTGAAGTTTGATCCAAAGAATTTGTTGTTGCCTTTATACTGTGTCCGCTAATCCTCTCTACCAGAGCGAAACCCCACAATAGTAAAGATACCCAAGCCGGACGGGAAGTTGCAGTTTTGTAACGACTTTTTAAAACTTAACAAGGTTTCCAAATTTGATGCGTATCCCATGCCCCGGGTGGATAAGCTCATCAAGAGGTTAGGACAAGCCCAGTGTTTTTCTGTTTTGGACCTCACGAAAGGGTACTGGCAGGTGCCCTTAACGGAGGCTGCCAAAGAGAAAACTGCCTTCATCATGCCTGAGTTGCTGTATCAATATAAGGTATTACCCTTTGGTCTGCATGGCGCCCCCGCCACTTTCCAGCGACTAATGGACATCGTGCTTCGTCCACATCATCGGTACGCTTCGGCTTACCTGGACGATATTGTCATCCACAGTACCGACTGGGAAGGTCACCTACCCAAATTGCAGGCTATAGTGGACTCCCTTCGGAAAGCTGGCCTAACCACTAACCCCCAAAAATGTGTGATAGGGTTAGAAGAGACTAAGTACCTGGGGTATGTCATTGGGCATGGAGTCATCAAACCCCAAGTGAACAAAATAGAGGCAATATGGAATTGGCCCCGACCTGTCACCACTAGGCAAATAAAGTAATTCCTGGGAATGGTGGACTATTACATGAGGTTTGTTCCCCACTTTGCCACTCTAGCTGCACCCTTGACAGGACTCTTGAAGGGACACAAGTCAATGATGGTTCGCTGGGATGATCCGGCGGAAGAGGCTTTCTCCGCTTTGAAGTCGGCCCTGTGCAGGTCCCCGGTTTTGGTGACGCACGACTTTAAAAGCGAATTTATAGTACAGGCCGATGCCTCAGAAGTAGGCCTTGGTGCTGTACTGTCTCAGCAAGTCAATGTGGAGGAGCATCCCGTTGTCTTCCTCAGCCATAAACTCACCCCAGCTGAGACCCGGTATAGTATAGTGGAGAGAGAGTGCCTGGCTATCAAGTGGGCACTAAAACTTCTCTGCTATTATTTATTAGGGAGAAGATTTCTCCTGGTGTCTGACCACTCCCCTCTCAAGTGGATGAGCCAGGCCAAAGACAGAAATGCTGTGTTGGGATCTGGGAGCCTTGTGTCTGGATGAAGGCTTGCTACCTGTTTGGTGTGAAAACAGGTTGGTGCTGCTATGGTCAAGGACTCTTTGAGGCAGAATTGCTGCATGGTGTGAATTACCACCAACACCGCAAGTTGACTTTTTGTTTGATTATGACTTGTTATTGCCTCTATACTGCGTCCGCTAATTCTGTCTACCAGAGCAAAACCTCACAATACATTTATTTATTTTTTCCTATTAATACACCCCCCCCCCAAAAAATGAAAACAATGTAAAATCAACGTAGAACAGCTAAAAGAATGTACGTATCTATCCTATTAATACACCCCGTAAATTGCTGTATCACAGAACTTGCACCCCAATCACAAGCAAGGCTTGCTGGAATTAGGGATGTGTCATATAGTGCAATCAACTTAAAAGCAATTTGGATCCCCAATAAGTGCAGCAAGGTGTATTAGAATCACTCCTATTGCACCCCGTTCTCCTTTTATAGCATAGATAATGCCTCCCTATCCTTTCCCTTCACCTTGACTAATCTTTCCATGAACTTGCAAATCGTCTTTTAGCACAATGAAGTATTTACTAGCACTGTCCCTAGTGCCTGCTGACATCTCTCCCTGCACTAAGCACACTGGAAAATGGCAGAATCCAGAATTATAGGGCTGTGACATCTCAGGGGCTGGCTGGCTGCTGATTGGCTGCATGCATTGCATTGTGGGTAATCCCTCATTTCCAGAGTTCTTTTCTCCATGTCCTAACACATGCAGCAGCCATTTTAGGAAAAAATGAGATTCGTTACCTGTCCACGAAGCGTGAGGAAATTCGGTGCAAATTGAATTTTTCCTGAAATTCGGATCAAATTCCACTTCATCAACTTCGATTCGCTCATCTCTAAACGCTTCCATGGGACAGTGTGGAGATGCTTGGTGACAGTGCTGATTGTGGTGCTGTTGCTGTCGCATCCTCTCTTTGAGGGGTGACAGGTGACTCTGTCGCTACTGAGGGGGAGGAAGAGGCTGTGACAGCAGCAGAAGAGGGAGCAGGAGGAGCCTCAGACCTTTTGTGGTTTTTAAGGTGTCTACTCACTGCAGCTCGTGCTTTGTATTTAGATGCCTGGTCATGCAGGTGGTGCTCAGGTTTAGAACATTTATGCCTTGCTTCAGGTTCTGACTGCACAGCGTGCAAACCACCCATGTATTATTGTCAGCAAAATGCCTGAAGAATTGCCATGTCAGGGAACTCCTTTGAGCTGACCTTGGTGTGCTCTGTCCCTCGGAGCGGTGGGCGCTAAGGTTTTGCGCCCTGCTCCCTCTTGTGCTGTGTGGCTGGCGCGATGTGGCCACTATCTCTTCCTCCGAACTTCCTATGAACTGCACTCAGATGACCTTGATTCCATGTGGGGTTTAGGACCTCATCATCCTCCACATCATCTTCCACCCACTCCTTACCCCTGCCCTCCTTGCTGGTCTGCACATAACTATACTATTACAGTGTGACTGATCCAAAGGAGGTGTTTTGCACCCCAAAAAATAGGTTTATGTCACCAACAGAATTAACAGACTGATTAACTATTCTATTTCTGTGTGACGGATAGAAAGGAGGTGTTTTGCGCCCCATGAAATGGCTATAGGTTACCGACAGAATTAACAGCCAGATGAAGTTATTTTTCTGTGTCACGGAAGCAATGGAGGTGTTTTGCACCCCAAAAATGGCTGTGGGTAACCAACTGAATTAACAGCCAGATTAAGTATTGTTTTTCAGTGTCACAGATGCAAAGGAGGTGTATTGCATCCCAAAAAATGGCTACAGGTCACCCACAGAATTAACAGCCAGATGAAGTATTGTATTTCTGTGTCACTGTTGCAAAGTAGGTGTAATGCACCCACCAAAAATGCCTATAGGTCACCCACAGACTTAATAGCCACATTAAAAGCCTAACACTGTCACTTTACTGCAGTAGTGTCCTGTCTCTACATTAGTTAGATCAGAATGGCGGCACAACATGTGACTCTGCATTTATGCATGCAGGAACATATGCTGTGACGGCCAACCACAGCCATGCTAATACTAATGCTTAAAAGCTTGTTGATTGTCTGCGCTTCAGCCTTTCAACAAGCTTTATTTATCATTCGAACACCGAACCCGAACACAGACTTCCACGGCAAAGTAGGTGTAATGCACCCACCAAAAATGCCTATAGGTCACCCACAGACTTAATAGCCACATTAAAAGCCTAACACTGTCACTTTACTGCAGTAGTGTCCTGTCTCTACACTAGTTAGATCAGAATGGCGGCACAACATGTGACTCGGCATTTATGCATGCAGGAACATATGCTGTGACGGCCAACCACAGCCATGCTAATACTAATGCTTAAAAGCTTGTTGATTGTCTGCGCTTCAGCCTTTCAACAAGCTTTATTTATCATTCGAACACCGAACCCGAACACAGACTTTCACGGCAAAGTCTGTGTTCGGGTTTGGGTACCCGGACACTGTAATGTTTGGTACGAACCTGAACATTACGGTCTGGGTTTGCTCATCCCTACTAATGGATAGTGATCATATTCGAATTTGTGATATTTCGTGAATATTTTGTAGAATATTGGTTATATGTTCGCAAATTCGTATATTCGTTATATTCTACATTCTTTTTTTAATGCGAAAATCGGCAAGGTAATGATCGCGTAATATGCGCGCTCAATACAGTCGTTGGTCAAAAACTAATATATAGCACAATAGAATATAGAGCTATATATGCGTTCTTAGAATATTTTTCATTTTTTTCATCTGAACACATGAATCCCCCATGCTTCTTGCTTGTGGGCCATCTGTGTCAGCTTGGTCAGGGGTCTTTTTATGGGGTTGCTTATACAGTAGTACCAAACGCGTTTCGGAGCAACAAGCTCCTTGCTCAGTGGCTCCGATTTGCATTCCCCATGTTCTGTCTTTTATACCCCAAAAGTGGGTGGGCCAACTTTTTTTCTTTGGATTTCACTAAAAGTTGTAATGGATTTCTAAATGGATATATACACTGCTCAAAAAAATAAAGGGAACACTTAAACAACACAATGTAACTCCAAGTCAATCACACTTCTGTGAAATCAAACTGTCCACTTAGGAAGCAACACTGATTGACAATCAATTTCACATGCTGTTGTGCAAATGGAATAGACAACAGATGGAAATTATAGGCAATTAGCAAGACACCCCCAATAAAGGAGTGGTTCTGCAGGTGGTAACCACAGACCACTTCTCAGTTCCTATGCTTCCTGGCTGATGTTTTGGTCACTTTTGAATGCTGGCGGTGCTTTCACTCTAGTGGTAGCATGAGACGGAGTCTACAACCCACACAAGTGGCTCAGGTAGTGCAGCTTATCCAGGATGGCACATCAATGCGAGCTGTGGCAAGAAGGTTTGCTGTGTCTGTCAGCGTAGTGTCTAGAGCATGGAGGCGCTACCAGGAGACAGGCCAGTACATCAGGAGACGTGGAGGAGGCCGTAGGAGGGCAACAACCCAGCAGCAGGACCGCTACCTCTGCCTTTGTGCAAGGAGGAACAGGAGGAGCACTGCCAGAGCCCTACAAAATGACCTCCAGCAGGCCACAAATGTTCATGTGTCTGCTCAAACGGATAGAAACAGACTCCATGAGGCTGATATGAGGGCCCGACGTCCACAGGTGGGGGTTGGGCTTACAGCCCAACACCGTGCAGGACATTTGGCATTTGCCAGAGAACACCAAGATTGGCAAATTCGCCACTGGCGCCCTGTGCTGTTCACAGATGAAAGCAGGTTCACACTGAGCACGTGACAGATGTGACAGAGTCTGGAGACGCCGTGGAGAACGTTCTGCTGCCTGCAACATCCTCCAGCATGACCGGTTTGGCATTGGGTCAGTAATGGTGTGGGGTGGCATTTCTTTGGAGGGCCGCACAGCCCTCCATGTGCTCGCCAGAGGTAGCCAGACTGCCATTAGGTACCGAGATGAGATCCTCAGACCCCTTGTGAGACCATATGCTGGTGCGGTTGGCCCTGGGTTCCTCCTAATGCAAGACAATGCTAGACCTCATGTGGCTGGAGTGTGTCAGCAGTTCCTGCAAGACGAAGGCATTGATGCTATGGACTGGCCCGCCCGTTCCCCAGACCTGAATCCAATTGAGCACATCTAGAACATCATGTCTCGCTCTATCCACCAACGTCACGTTGCACCGCAGACTGTCCAGGAGTTGGCAAATGCTTTAGTCCAGGTCTGGGAGGAGATCCCTCAGGAGACCGTCCGCCACCTCATCAGGAGCATGCACAGGCATTGTAGGGAGGTCATACAGGCACGTGGAGGCCACACACACTACTGAGCCTCATTTTGACTTGTTTTAAGGACATTACATCAAAGTTGGATCAGCCTGTAGTGTGTTTTTCCACTTTAATTTTGAGTGTGACTCCAAATCCAGACCTCCATGGGTTAAAAAATTTGATTTCCATTATTTTTTTTTGTGTGATTTTGTTGTCAGCACATTCAACTATGTAAAGAACAAAGTATTTCAGAAGAATATTTAATTAATTCAGATCTAGGATGTGTTATTTTTGTGTTCCCTTTATTTTTTTGAGCAGTGTATATAGCTATCATACACATAGGAAAAGGACAATAAAATAGAATTTGAAATTACCTCATTTTGGGCAAACCAACCTTGGTCACTTGATATGTTATATTCTGTCAATTCTGTCTATGGTCCCATTAGGCAATTCTCACTTGAAATCATATGCATATAAACAAAAAACGCATCTAATCCAAGAAAAACACACATGCATTTTTAATACAAATTCTGTGTGTATAAAATGCATTGTACCACTCTATTCTCTTCTAGAAGGACATATACATTATTATTCCAAGAATATCTGATACTCTTATCAAATATTATGCATGTACTAAAATTTTTTGTCATTTTTCAATCTTATTTTTCTTCCCTATGTATACTGAATATACTTCTATATAAATAAATAGACTTCAAAGAAGGTGAAGGACGGGGGCTTCCCATGGAGGCGGAATCGGGGTGCTGAAATGTTCACTTCAAATGGAAAAAAATGGCGAATATTCTAAAAAACTAATATATAGCACTATAATGATTATAGTGCTATATATTTGTTTTTTAGAATATTCGTCATTTTTTTCCATCTGAAGTCATGATTCCTCCCTGCTTATGTTGCTTGTGGGACTCATTGGCCCACAAGCTACTTAAGCAGGGAGGAATCATGTGTTCAGATGGAAAAAAATGACGAATATTCGACATAACGAATATATAGCACTATATTCTAAATATTCTCGAATTCTCTAAGTGGCGATATTCATGAGAAAAATTTGCTTTTCGAATATTCGTGCTCAACATTACTAATGGAGTTCCCAAAAGCTCATTGTCCCATTGCAGACACAATCTTTGGAGAATTTAAGATTTTCTGTGTATTTCAAATTCTTGCTGCAAAAAGATGGCATATTTCCTTTGGACTTTACCCATGACATTATAAAGGGTGACATCCACATTCAAATCTGCATCAAATCTATTCAAGTATTGTTGGTGAATATAGCCTAAAAGTCTTGCAACCATATATCTTTATTTGGAGAAAAATGTTACAATACATAATAAATATAGCCCCTGTGGTACTTGGTAATAGTTTCATGCCAGATGCATGGCACAAACTATGCCATTATATATTAACAAAAAAAAAAGTTTCATATACTCATAGATATCAACGGTATTTAGGAGGTGTTGCTTGAATGAGAAGCAACTCAACTGAGCTAATATATTGACTTGTAAAACTCTCTCTGAACACATTTCAGTAAAAGTTTCTATCAGAATTAATTTTTGTCAGTGAGTAACGGCCCAGAACTAACTAAATATGTGTTGCAGGCAGTTCCCCTTAGACCTTCTCTAAGCAGTAAGCACCATATGTTCCTCTATCTCGCTCCCTCTTTATTCTGGCACTAGATAATATGCAGAAAATAGTACCATACAGACATATGATCACTTAAAGTGGTGATGGATTTGTCGATGGAGTTAAGAGGCTGTTTCACGCAATTACTACTCAATAAAGAACTAAGCATTTTACTTTCTTCTTGCATCTAACAGTAAAAAGTCGTGATAAATGAAAAAGTAACCAAGCAGAACAAATGAAACTTTTTCCTTTTGTTAAATAACTTAATGGGATAATTGATATGATGACATAAGATAGTTATCACTGAATTGTAATTTTGTTTACGATTAGCCTTTTATGCTTGATTTTTATTAAAAATCAGTATTTGAATTGCCTCCAGCAAACTGTATTGTAAGGGGAAAAACAATCATGTTTTGCATTTTTTTTCCAAAGGGAAATTTTTCTTACAATTCATTTGCAAAACCTGTGAACACACGTTCAGGGCTAATTTCCTATAAAATCAATTATAATCAAGTATCCACAAATTCAAACCTTTTAGGCTAGTGCTACACTGAGAATTTTGTTGAGCTACTCATAGGGAGAGTTATATCAAACTGGTGTAAAGGAAATGTATCTTAGTTCCTCATAGCATCCAATCAGGTTTCACCTTTTATTTTCCAGAAGAGCTCTGAAAAATAAAAGGTAGAATCTCACTGGTTGTTATGAGCAACTAAGCCAGTTTTCCTTTACCCGAGTTTTGATAAATCTACTCCATTGATTCTCAAATATCAAGCTACCGTTATAGTCTTAAGGAATATATTGAGCAGTGGATGTCAAAATTAGTAGCATTACATTAGTAGCGCTACAGGACATGGTCTGCACAGACAGCAAGTCAGACGTGTTGCTCCTTTGCTCTGAGCAAAATCAGCATCTATCCTTGACCAACATCCCCCATCTGAGCAAAAAACCTCACCAGCTGCATGCCACCACCATCTACCAAAGGGTACCGCAGAAAAAGCCCACATCAACCTTCAATCATATGCTCCCCTGGCATCTTACATACATTAAAAATTTTACTATAATGTGTTTTATGAAAGTACTGACAAGGGCTACATCCATCAGAACTGCTCTCTGATGGATTCACCAAGATAGGTAAGCAACAGTCTGCAATTGCATTGAAAGTAAATGCTGCAGGAAAAACTGTTGAAAATTGTCAATAAATACCAAATGAAAAAAATATTTTAACCTCCATGCGTAGAATACAATTATGTGTTCTGACCTCGGGCTTGCCTTTTTGACCACTCTCTGTCTAACTTATTGGTACTGAGTTTCTCATCTGGTTCTGATCTTCACTTGGCTTTTTGACTACTCTGTCTCTCGAGTTGGTACTTTGTTGTCCTCCTGGTTCTGATCTATTTCTGTACGACTCCATCTTTGTGTCTTGCTTTGTCACTTGGTGTTGTATGTCTCGCACCTTAGCAGAGTAGAGAATGTCAACCATTTGGGACTTGCTACCTAGAGCTTGCACTGTAAGTAGGCAGGGGAAGCGGGCAGGGTTCTAGTTAGGGCTCACTGTCTATTTCTGTCCCTACCTACTGACATTACAAACTATACTTAATTTCAAATTTCAAGAGAACTCCTTTAAAATACTCACTAGGTGGTATAAGACACCAAACGTTCTTTTCTAAATCAATCTGACCCACCCACAAATGCTGTGGTACTCACACAGACACTATGACATGGTGGAATCCGTTAGCACTGGTGCATTGAAGCACTGGGGTCTTGAGTCTGAATCTCTGATCGGGACAACATCTGCATGGAGGGAGTATGTTCTCCCTATGTTTGCGTGGGTTTCTTTCAGTTTCCTTCCTCACTTCTAAAAATATACTAATGGGCTGATTGGCTTCTTACAAAAGTGATCCTAGTGTGAGTTGTGTTTTGGGGTTGAGTGCCTATATGGTTGCCGCCAAATTCCCAGGGAGCTGCCCCAGCCATGCAACTATCCCTGCGCTTTGAGTCCCTGTGAATTTTTTTTTAATAAATGCTTGTCATTGTCATTGACATACACATCTAGTGCAACGGCCCAGGACTCTTGGGTTACTGTAAAGTACTGTAGTTAGGGACCCCATTCAAATAAATTGCCAGCAATTTATGCTCCCTTGGGCCTTCTCTGGACTCCTTCAAAGTCTTTCCACCCTAGATGGGACGACAAAAATTGGCCTACGTGGTGTACCATAGGGTATATGGTTCTGTACATAATATACTAACAAGCTAAGCTGAATGAATGAATGCTAACCATTATAGGTTATGTGATTATAGGCACAACACTTTTAGTAGCATCAAGGGTAAATCCCAAGCTGTAATCACGTACATACTTTATGCTTCATGAAATTTACACTCCCCCCCCCAAAAAAAAATTTTTTTTAAAAAAATTTCAACGTGTTAACCACCCACCCCCCAGCAAAAAAACTAAAATTCTACTTCAACCGTGTGGAAAGTGAGTACACGGAAACTGACCCTCAGGCATTAGTGGCATGATGCAGGGCCCAGCATTGCCTTGGCAGTAATCACATACATTTATGCTGCACCTTAAATAATTTTTTTTTTTTAATCGATAAGCAATGATATACAGAATTAGAAATTTTCAATAGTGTGGGAACTGAATACATGTAGGGTTGAGCGAACCCAAACTGCAAAGTTTGGGTTCGTACCGAACATTGCGAGTTCGGGTACCTGAACCTGGACTATTTCAATGAAGCTCGAGTTTGGGTTCGGTGTTCGGTTGATTTTATTATTTTCCATTATAACATGGTTATAAAGGAAAATAATAGCATTCTTAAGACAGAATGCTTAATAAAATGGCCATAGAGGGGTTAAAAAAAAACAACTCACCTCATCCACTTGATGGCCATTTTACTTAGCATTCTGTCTTAAGAATGCTATTATTTTCCGTTATAACCATGTTATAACGGTAAATAATAAAGTGAAGTTCGGGTCCCCATTGACTTCCACGGGTTTGCTCATCCCTAAATACACGTAAACTGACAATTGAGAGGCATTAGTAGCATGATGCAGGTCGCAGCAACAGCCATACAGAACATGATCATAGGCAGACATACAGCAACAGTGGTAAGATGGGCACTGCCAGCAAGGTGAGGTGGGCAATGTCTATACATTGGAATCAGCCGGAGGAGTGTGACAATCATCCTGAATCCAGGCTTGGCTCATTTTGACAAAAGTGATCTTTTGGACATTGGAGGAGGACAACTTGATCCGTTTTAGAGTCATCAAACCATCGTGGCGCTGAAAACCCTCTCCAAGATGACACTGGAGGCAAGGCAAGAAATAAGATAGAAGGACGTGCTGTGCCAGTTCATACCACTGTTGCAGTCTGCCTGCCCAGAAATCCATGGGGTCAGGGAATTGGGTATGCAACAGAGACTGGCCATGGTTTAGGTAGGCCTGAACCCGCGCTTTAAGGGGGGAGCTGTCGACTTGCTGATTGGCCTCAGTGGGGTGTGTCACATGGAAAAACTGTTCCATCCTATTGAAAAAACTGAAATGGCGGTGATTGTGGACCGGGGCCTCCCTTTCAGACATGCTGGCAGCAGGCATCTTCGGCACAAGTTGCTGGTACAAAACCTTTTGTTTCTTTTATTTTTATAATTTATTCCTGTATAATATGGTAAATAATGAGGGACGCTGAGGCAGACATCGTTCACACCTCCTCCCCTCCACACGACATTTCAGGAGAACATGCCCCCTTACTCATACGTGCAGGTAGAGGGGGAGGTGAGGTATTTATAGCACCAACAGCTGATACATATATATAAACCATATCCTTTATACAAAATACATAGCCATAAGTAACCTTAAAACATGAAAGTGATCAATCATATGAATGCACTAAAGCTACAAATATCATATAATCCCTTAGGTATTAAAGACTGCAGATTCCTTTTCCAAAAGGTCTCCCTTTGTAACAATATCCTACTGTTATCCTCCTTATTGTCCTGCATTATCCTAAGATGACACTTAATGGGCCTGATCATAAAAATGTTGGGTAACAGTAGTTTTGCCTTGTTTTTTCAACTCCACTTTGTCCACCTTGCTCTCCCTTCTCAGTTCCTTCCTATTGTTGGACTTATGTTCATTATTCTAATCCTTATAGCCCGAGAAGTTTTCCTAACATAAATCTTACCACATGGGCATTTCATGTTTCGCACATTGCAAAATCTTTCATCTGTATCGTGTCTCCCTGTGTGGGATTAACTACAGTGTAACCTTTAATTATAGAACTACAATTCCCACAACTCAGGCAGGGGAAAGTTTCCCTCCTCTATTGCTCAATAACATACAATATTGGCACAATGAGGTAAAAAGAACACACAAGTCTGCATGTTTGAAAGACTGTCAGTGCTAGGATAAGCAGAGCTCCCGGTGTAGAATTGCATTTGCCACAGATAGTTGAAGTACTATATACAGTCATGTGAAAAAATTCGGACACCCTTTGAAAGCATGTGGTTTTTTGTAACATTTTTAATAAATGGTTATTTCATCTCCGTTTCAACAATACAGAGAGATTAAAGTAATCCGACTAAACAAAGAAAACTGAAGAAAAGTCTTTTCAAGATCTTCTGTAAATGTCATTCTACAAAAATGCCTATTCTAACTGAGGAAAAAGATAGGACACCCTTGCCCCTAATAGCGAGTGTTACCTCCTTTGGCTGAAATAACTGCAGTGAGACGGTTCTTGTAGCCATCTACCAGTCTTCGACATCGGTCTGAGGAAATTTTACCCCACTCCTCAATGCAGAACTTTTTCAGCTGTGAGATGTTTGAGGGGTTTCTTGCACGTACAGCCCTTTTCAAGTCACCCCACAGCATCTCAATGGGATTCAAATCTGGACTTTGACTTGGCCATTCCAGGACTCTCCATTTCTTCTTTTTCAGCCAATCTTTGGTTGATTTACTAGTATGTTTTGGGTCATTGTCATGTTGCATGGTCCAGTTCCGCTTCAGCTTTAATTTTCTAACTGATGGTCTCACATGTTCTTCAAGCACCTTCTGATACACAGTAGAATTCATCGTGGATTCTATGATGGTGAGCTGACCAGGTCCTGCTGCAGCAAAGCAGCCCCAAACCATGACACTTCCACCTCCATGCTTCACAGTTGGTATGAGGTTCTTTTCTTGGAATGCTGTGTTTGGTTTACGCCAAACATGTCCTCTGCTGTTGTGTCCAAATAATTCAATTTTGGACTCATCTGTCCAAAGAACATTATTCCAGAAGTCCTGGTCTTTGTCAACTTTATCTCTGGCAAATGTCAGTCTGGCCTCGATGTTTCTCTTGGAAAGCAAAGGTTTCCTCCTTGCACACCTCCCATGCAAGTTAAACTTGTACAGTCTCTTTCTGATTGTAGAGGCATGTACTTCTACATCAACAGTAGCCAGAGCCTGCTGTAGTTCTCGAGATGACACTTTAGGGTTTTTGGAGACCTCTTTTAGCATCTTGCGGTCTGCTCTTGGGGTGAACTTGCTGGGGCGACCAGTCCTGGGCATGTTGGCAGTTGTTTTGAAAGCCCTCCACTTGTAGACTATCTTCCGGACAGTGGAATGGCTGATTTCAAAATCTTTTGAGATCTTTTTAAATCCCTTCCCAGACTCATAGGCTGCTACAATCTTTTTTCTGAAGTCCTCTGACAGCTCTTTTGCTCTCACCATGGTGCTCACTCTGACTTCAACAGTCAGGAGCACACCAAACTAAATGTCTAAGGTTTAAATAGGGCAAGCCTCATTCAACATGCAGAGTAACGATCTACTAATTATGTGCACCTGGTGTGAGATCTGAGCCAATTTAAGAGGGAATACATGTGAGGGTGTCCTATCTTTTTCCTCAGTTAGAATAGGCATTTTTGTAGAATGACATTTACAGAAGATCTTGAAAAGACTTTTCTTCAGTTTTCTTTGTTTAGTTGGATTACTTTAATCTCTCTGTATTGTTGAAACGGAGATGAAATAACCATTTATTAAAAATGTTACAAAAAACCACATGCTTTCAAAGGGTGTCCTAATTTTTTCACATGACTGTATAATACAGGCAGGTGTCTGATCACCATAAGCTGCAGCAAGCTGTGTACACAGTCTTTCCTGGTAGTAGCATGATTTGTCCTCCCTTTCTGCCAAAGGAAAACATTTCCCCATTTTGCCCTGATAGTATGGGTCTAAAAGCATGGCTATCCAGTAATCATCAGACTGCTTGATGTAAAAAATCTGCATGTCACTGTGTAAGCAAATCATCATACAGGTGACCATTCTGACCAGCGTGCCCGAGGAGCCACATCATTACTACTCCGCCCACCACTGAGACAATTGGTGTCTTGGCCAGTGCCATTCTTATAATCATCCTCTTTTTCCTCCATCTACGACTCCTCCTCCTCTTGCAGTGACCACATGCTCCTCATCCTCATCTTCATCATCCTCCTGTTCCATGGCAAATTTCCCTTTGTGTGTCCCCAACAGCTATGCAAGATGCATCAGATGCCCTTCTTCCCCTTCTGCATGAACATCAGCTTCTGTTCTAAGATAAATATTAGAGGAATGACGTTGTTCATGCCACAGTTGACCCTGCTGACAAACTCCAATGGGCTTCAGCACCCGAAAGGCATCTGGGATGAGCTGCCGCTTCCTGACATCAAAGCAACACATGCTCCTTGCTGTTAAGACTATCTGGTGCATGCAAATTCGTCCACATCTTTCCAGTGCTCGTACAGACGCTCGAGCATGTGTAATGTTGAATTCCAGTGAGTTGGCTAGTCACGTATTAAGCTGTGCATAGTCACTCAGTTCTGTCGCTGCAGGTCCAGGAGAGCATTCCTCACCACATAAGAGTGGCTGACATGCTTGGACAGTCTTCTGAACTTTGCCAGCACCTTGCACAAGCCAGTATACTTTAGAAAGCTTTGGAGTACTAGGTTGATGACGTGCGCCATACAGCGAAGATGTGTTATTTCACCCAGGTTCAGGTCAGCCATGATGTTGCACCCAATTGGAGTTGGTGAAATGACAGCCAGAGGGATATTTGCTGCTTGATGTACTTGAGCAATTGCTCGTCCATGTAGCTACTCTCCTCCAGGCTGATCAGCTTCAACACAGCAAGGCAACACTTGACTTGACACATGTGATAGGAAGGAAGGGTTGTGTGAGTGATCCTGCGCCCTACTGCTGTCGGGGATGGAGGTAGAGGAGGTGGAGGAGACAGATAAGTTCCTGCTGTGGGAGCCAGCCCCATGATATGGTGGGGGTGGTCAAAAGGACTTGGCAATGTTGCTGTAGTGCTGCCTCTCCATTGCCGCAAAAAAACATTGACCCAATGGGCTATTAAACATTTGCACTGTACCTGCCTGTAACAGCTGCTACAGGTGTCCCCCATGGAGTGTAACTTGATACACAGCAAGAATTGCAAGGAGTAGACTGCATTTTCTGCCATATGAAAATGCAAGGCTCTACTACAATGGTACTATAGTGATTACACTGCCAGCACCATGGCCAGGTGTAAGTTCAGCTTGTAGACAAGCTTATTGCTGGTGGAGAAAAGTTTTTTCATGTTCAAGCGTTCCCTTATTGAAGTCTCACGATGGAGCTGAGGACAAGGATGAGTCTTAGCAGGATAATAAGATGATGATAATGACAAAGATACCATACTGCAGGTTGGCTGCCACAAAAAGGACCAGGAAAAATAGGACAGACTTGTTCTGATTGGGAATGCTGGCCAGTTGTATTTTCCCAATCCGGTGATGCTGTCTCATGTGCTGCAATAGACCTCTGATACCTGTAATTGTGTTTGAATGGCACCAGCTTATTTTAATCCTGCAGATCTTGCACACTGCCGTAATCTTGTGGTCCTGCCTTACAGAAGTTGCTCGCACAGAGCTGAAGGCAGTAAAGCTGGGCTTAGCTCTGGCATGTTTTGAACCTAACCCACCCACAGCATCAGTGGCATCACCAGATCCCACTGCCCTTCTCCACTGATGTTGCCTCCTCCGCAGCACCCCAATCCAGCTCCCAGGTCCTGTCCAGCACACAATCATCAGAGTCCTCATCCTCCCTGTAGCTTTTATCAGACTGTGAGATATCATGGTTGGCTATTAGACCCCTCTCCCCTGCTCTGTGTTTTTCCTGACTGCCACTGTGGCTACAGGTGCCACTATTACCACTGCTAACAACACAGGTATGCATGAGGTTACCAGCCTCTTCCCCAACCTCCAAATAGTGAGGGCTCTCATGCAAGTTGTCAACATGGAAACTCTCTTGACTATCTGCTGTAGGGTGTGTTTTTTTTGCCTCTTCTTAGGAAAAAGGAAGGCACCCCTCTAGGAAGGGGCAGTTAATACTGGGAGGACTCCCCAGAAAGCATTTTTTGAGCTATAAGATGGAAGAACAGGAGGAACGCTGTAACCTCTGGCTTCACGGCTCAGCCTATCTCGGAGTGATCTCTACATCATCCTGCTTAAACTGAGAGAAGGAGTGAGCCATCCAATCACAATCTCATCCTCTTTCTTCTTAACTATAATGTTGCACCTTTCAGAAGCCAACAGGGACAACTACTACTACACTACTACTACTACTACTACTACTACTACTACTCCATCTGGACAGATAGTTGGTACTGTTGCTGTCTAAATTCTGCCTTTGAGTCTTTTGCTTGGAACCCTTCATTAGCCTGGACATTCTTGGGCCTCTCAGACAACATAGTAATCATATACAGTCGTGGCCAAAAGTTTTGAGAATGACAAAAATATTAGTTTTCACAAAGTTTGCTGCTAAACTGCTTTTAGATCTTTGTTTCAGTTGTTTCTGTGATGTAGTGAAATATAATTACACGCACTTCATACGTTTCAAAGGCTTTTATCGACAATTACATGACATTTATGCAGAGTCAGTATTTGCAGTGTTGGCCCTTCTTTTTCAGGACCTCTGCAATTCGACTGGGCATGCTCTCAATCAACTTCTGGGCCAATTCCTGACTGATAGCAACCCATTATTTCATAATCACTTCTTGGAGTTTGTCAGAATTAGTGGGTTTTTGTTTGTCCACCCGCCTCTTGAGGATTGACCACAAGTTCTCAATGGGATTAAGATCTGGGGAGTTTCCAGGCCATGGACCCAAAATGTCAATGTTTTGGTCCCCCGAGCCACTTAGTTATCACTTTTGCCTTATGGCACGGTGCTCCATCGTGCTGGAAAATGCATTGTTCTTCAACATACTGTTGTTGGATTGTTGGAAGAAGTTGCTGTTGGAGGGTGTTTTGGTACCATTCTTTATTCATGGCTGTGTTTTTGGGCAAAATTGTGAGTGAGCCCACTCCCTTGGATGAGAAGCAACCCCACACATGAATGGTCTCAAGATGCTTTACTGTTGGCATGACACAGGACTGATGGTAACGCTCAACTTCTCTTCTCCAGACAAGCCTTTTTCCAGATGCCCCAAACAATCGGAAAGAGGCTTCATCGGAGAATATGACTTTGCCCCAGTCCTCAGCAGTCCATTCACCATACTTTCTGCAGAAGATTAATCTGTCCCTGATGTTTTTTTTGGAGAGAAGTGGCTTCTTTGCTGCCCTTCTTGACACCAGGCCATCTTCCCAAAGTCTTCGCCTCACTGTGCGTGCAGATGCGCTCACACGTGCCTGCTGCCATTCCTGATCAAGCTCTGCACTGGTGGCACTCCGATCCCGCAGCTGAATCCTCTTTAGGAGACGATCCTGGCGCTTGCTGGACTTTCTTGGACGCCCTGAAGCCTTCTTAACAAGAATTTCCTTGAAGTTCTTGATGATCCTATAAATTGTTGATTGAGGTGCAATCTTAGTAGCCACAATATCCTTGCCTGTGAAGCCATTTTTATGCAACGCAATGATGGCTGCACGCGTTTCTTTGCAGGTCACCATGGTTAACAATGGAAGAACAATCATTTCAAGCATCACCCTCCTTTTAACATGTCAAGTCTGCCATTTTAACCCAATCAGCCTGACATAATGATCTCCAGCCTTGTGATCGTCAACATTCTCACCTGAGTTAACAAGACGATTACTGAAATGATATCAGCAGGTCCTTTAATGACAGCAATGAAATGCAGTGGAAAGGTTTTTTTGGGATTAAGTTAATTTTCATGGCAAAGAAGGACTATGCAATTCATCTGATCACTCTTCATAACATTCTGGAGTATATGCAAATTGCTATTATAAAAACTTAAGCAGCAACTTTTCCAATTTCCAATATTTATGTAATTCTCAAAACTTTTGGCCACGACTGTATATATGCTGCCAGTTTGAATATAATCGACACCCCCTTCCCAAAAAAAGATACAAAATGTGTGAATACATGGAGTGCAGAATTATTAGGCAAATGAGTATTTTGACCACATCATCCTCTTTATGCATGTTGTCTTACTCCAAGCTGTATAGGCTCGAAAGCCTACTACCAATTAAGCATATTAGGTGATGTGCATCTCTGTAATGAGAAGGGGTGTGGTCTAATGACATCAACACCCTATATTAGGTGTGCATAATTATTAGGCAACTTCATTTCCTTTGGCAAAATGGGTCAAAAGAAGGACTTGACAGGCTCAGAAAAGTCAAAAATAGTGAGATATCTTGCAGAGGGATGCAGCACTCTTAAAATTGCAAAGCTTCTGAAGCGTGATCATCGAACAATCAAGCGTTTCATTCAAAATAGTCAACAGGGTCGCAAGAAGCGTGTGGAAAAACCAAGGCGCAAAATAACTGCCCATGAACTGAGAAAAGTCAAGCGTGCAGCTGCCAAGATGCCACTTGCCACCAGTTTGGCCATATTTCAGAGCTGCAACATCACTGGAGTGCCCAAAAGCACAAGGTGTGCAATACTCAGAGACATGGCCAAGGTAAGAAAGGCTGAAAGACGACCACCACTGAACAAGACACACAAGCTGAAACGTCAAGACTGGGCCAAGAAATATCTCAAGACAGATTTTTCTAAGGTTTTATGGACTGATGAAATGAGAGTGAGTCTTGATGGGCCAGATGGATGGGCCCGTGGCTGGATTGGTAAAGGGCAGAGAGCTCCAGTCCGACTCAGACGCCAGCAAGGTGGAGGTGGAGTACTGGTTTGGGCTGGTATCATCAAAGATGAGCTTGTGGGGCCTTTTCGGGTTGAGGATGGAGTCAAGCTCAACTCCCAGTCCTACTGCCAGTTTCTGGAAGACACCTTCTTCAAGCAGTGGTACAGGAAGAAGTCTGCATCCTTCAAGAAAAACATGATTTTCATGCAGGACAATGCTCCATCACACGCGTCCAAGTACTCCACAGCGTGGCTGGCAAGAAAGGGTATAAAAGAAGAAAATCTAATGACATGGCCTCCTTGTTCACCTGATCTGAACCCCATTGAGAACCTGTGGTCCATCATCAAATGTGAGATTTACAAGGAGGGAAAACAGTACACCTCTCTGAACAGTGTCTGGGAGGCTGTGGTTGCTGCTGCACGCAATGTTGATGGTGAACAGATCAAAACACTGACAGAATCCATGGATGACAGGCTTTTGAATGTCCTTGCAAAGAAAGGTGGCTATATTGGTCACTGATTTGTTTTTGTTTTGTTTTTGAATGTCAGAAATGTATATTTGTGAATGTTGAGATGTTATATTGGTTTCACTGGTAAAAATAAATAATTGAAATGGATATATATTTGTTTTTTGTTAAGTTGCCTAATAATTATGCACAGTAATAGTCACCTGCACACACAGATATCCCCCTAAAATAGCTAAAACTAAAAACAAACTAAAAACTACTTCCAAAAATATTCAGCTTTGATATTAATGAGTTTTTTGGGTTCATTGAGAACATGGTTGTTGTTCAATAATAAAATTAATCCTCAAAAATACAACTTGCCTAATAATTCGGCACTCCCTGTATAAGGAAACTGCTTTAGGCCTAAATTCTCTTTTCCTCACACATACTTTTGTGTGCTGGCCTGTGTGTGGCCTGTGTATAGGTGTTGATCACCTACATGCTGGTTTTAATTAAAACCCAAGTCCCAAATAGAATTTAAATTGCGACCATGTGGAAACTGAATATACGTAAACTGATGATTGAATGCTCCATTTTTCGTTAATACACACAGGTAGATCGCTGCTATACTTTGTGTTTTGTAGTAATCACATATTGATGCTGGTTTAATTACACTTAAAGATCTTTAAAATAAAATTGAATTCCAACTGTGTGGAAACTGAAAATACGTTAACAGACGATTGAGGCTTGAGGCTCAATTTCAATTTAACACACACATGAAGATTGCTGCCACACCGTGGGTATTGCTGCAGTAATCACGTGTTTCTGTGAAAATGGGGAAACAAAATGAAAGTATTTGCTGCAGGTAACTGCTTTTGAGATTTGTTTCCTTGTTTGGTTTGTCAGCTTCCCTGCTTCTCTCTATTGTACACAACACAAAAAATTGTTCTTTGGAATCCTAGCCTTTTCCTTCACTGTCCCTGGCAGCAAACTTTAATTTCTGACTGTTCCTGATAGATTTTTCACTGTTCCTGACTCCAAAATAGCTCTGCTAGGGCACCTCCTTGCCTGCTGCAGCACTGATTGGCTCATCCAGGCTGTCTGTCAGCCTGGGAGCCAATCAGGGCAAGCCCTTCCCCCACTTCCTCTCAGGGTCATGTGAGAACCCTTTTTCTTCCTCCCTAGTGCTTTTTTCCCCAGTGACATGTGCACAAAAATGGTGTTATATGATGTTTTAGTGGATTCATCTAAAACTTACCCGCTTCAGGTTCATCTGTCGTCCGGAAATTAGCAAAGTTCGGACAGAACTCAGTTGGGGACATATTGTTTGGGAGATGAGGTGATGTTTTCATTGGTACCATTTTGGGGTACATATGACTATTTGATCACTTGATATTACTCCTTTAATAAGGTGAGGTGACAAAAAAAAAATATTTATTTTCACGGCATTAACCTGACAGGGTAGATCATGTGATATTTTTATAGAGCCAGTTGTTGCGGATGCGACAATACCTAATGTGTCTATTTATTTATTTTTTTGTACGTTTTACACAGTAAAAGCATTTTTTAAAAGAAAAAAAAAACATTTTTGTGTTGTGATTCTCTAAGAGCCATATTTTATTTTTACTTTATCAGCGACTGTCTTATTTAGGGGCTAATTTTTTGCAGGATGAGATGACAGTTTGATTGGTACTATTTTGGGGTACATATGACTTTTTCATCGCTTGGTATTATACTTTTTGTGAGGTAACAGTTTTTATTTTTTTATTTTTTTACAGCATTCACCTGAGGGGTATATCATGTGAAATTTCCCAAGAGCAGGTTGTTACAGACGTGGCAATACCCAGTATGTACAGTCGTGGCCAAAAGTTTTGAGAATTACATAAATATTGGAAATTGGAAAAGTTGCTGCTTAAGTTTTTATAATAGCAATTTGCATATACTCCAGAATGTTATGAAAAGTGATCAGATGAATTGCATAGTCCTTCTTTGCCATGAAAATTAACTTAATCCCAAAAAAACCTTTCCACTGCATTTCATTGCTGTCATTAAAGGACCTGCTGATCATTTCAGTAATCGTCTTGTTAACTCAGGTGAGAATGTTGACGAGCACAAGGCTGGAGATCATTATGTCAGACTGATTGGGTTGAAATGGCAGACTTGACATGTTAAAAGGAGGGTGATGCTTGAAATCATTGTTCTTCCATTGTTAACCATGGTGACCTGCAAAGAAATGCGTGCAGCCATTATTGGGTTGCATAAAAATGGCTTCACAGGCAAGGATATTGTGGCTACTAAGATTGCACCTCAATCAACAATTTATAGGATCATCAAGAACTTCAAGGAAAGAGGTTCAATTCTTGTTAAGAAGGCTTCAGGGCGTCCAAGAAAGTCCAGCAAGCGCCAGGATCGTCTCCTAAAGAGGATTCAGCTGCGGGATCGGAGTGCCACCAGTGCAGAGCTTGCTCCAGGAATGGCAGCAGGCAGGTGTGAGCGCATCTGCACGCACAGTGAGGCGAAGACTTTTGGAAGATGGCCTGGTGTCAAGAAGGGCAGCAAAGAAGCCACTTCTCTCCAAAAAAAAACATCAGGGACAGATTGATCTTCTGCAGATCTTTGGTGAATGGACTGCTGAGGACTGGGGCAAAGTCATATTCTCCGATGAAGCCTCTTTCCGATTGTTTGGGGCATCTGGAAAAAGGCTTGTCCGGAGAAGAAAAGGTGAACGCTACCATCAGTCCTGTGTCATGCCAACAGTAAAGCATCCTGAGACCATTCATGTGTGGGGTTGCTTCTCATCCTAGGGAGTGGGCTCACTCGCAATTTTGCCCAAAAACACAGCCATGAATAAAGAATGGTACCAAAACACCCTCCAACAGCAACTAGTTCCAACAATCCAACAACAGTTTGGTGAAGAACAATGCATTTTCCAGCACGATGGAGCACCGTGCCATAAGGCAAAAGTGATAACTAAGTGGCTCGGGGACCAAAACATTGACATTTTGGGTCCATGGCCTGGAAACTCCCCAGATCTTAATCCCATTGAGAACTTGTGGTCAATCTTCAAGAGGCGGGTGGACAAACAAAAACCCACTAATTCTGACAAACTTCAAGAAGTGATTATGAAAGAATGGTTTGCTATCAGTCAGGAATTGGCCCAGAAGTTGATTGAGAGCATGCCCAGTCGAATTGCAGAGGTCCTGAAAAAGAAAGGCCAACACTGCAAATACTGACTCTTTGCATAAATGTCATGTAATTGTCGATAAAAGCCTTTGAAACTTATGAAGTGCGTGTAATTATATTTCACTACATCACAGAAACAACTGAAACAAAGATCTAAAAGCAATTTAGCAGCAAACATTGTGAAAACTAATATTTTTGTCATTCTCAAAACTTTTGGCCACGACTGTATATTGATTTATTTTTGTGAAGTTTTTCACAGTAAAAGCATTTTTGAAAAGAAAAATATCTTGTTTTTGTGTTGCCATTTTATGAGAGACATATTTTTTCTATTTTATGAGCGATTGTCTTATTTAGGATCTCATTTTTTGGGGGAATGAGATGACGGTTTGATTGGTACCATATTGGGGTACATATGACCTTTTGATCGCTTGGTATTACACGTTTTGTGAGGCAAGGTGACCAAAAAAAAGGCTGTTTTCGCACTGCTTTTTTAATTATTTTTTTCACGGCATTCACCTAAGGGGGTGGACATACAGTATGTGATATTTTTATAGAGCGGTCGATACGGACGCAGTGATACCTAATCTGTAAATTTTTCTATTTTTACTTTTATTTTTTATTTTTTTAACTTTTATATGACTTAGGCTACTTTTACTGTACAGCTGCATTATTCAGGTTTTGAGATCCACCAAAGGATCTCAAAACCTGAATTAAATGGATCCATTCAATTGAATACATTCTGATGGCTCAGTTTTAATCCAGTTGTATTAAATCAAAACTGAACCAACCTTATCAGGCATGAAAATCATTGTAGGTCAATGAGTGCCTGATCCGTTTTTTTCTGTAACAAAAGAAATGGATCAGGAACCAGTGACTTAGACTACTTTCACACTACTGTTAGCAGAGTACAGCATGAAGGATCCGTACTAACGCTAACCCACAAGTGCTGCCAGAAGTCCACTCCGGCCCCATTCACTTTAAGGCTTCTTTCAAATTAGCGTTAGGATTGTCCGGCAGGCTGTTCCGTCAGAGGTACAGACTGCTGGATCCATACTAATGCTAGCATACGTGTGGCACCAGAACTCCGCTCCGGCCCCATTCACTATAATGGGGATGGGACGGAGATGCAGCCGCAGCATGGCAAACACGCCGAGAGGCGGATGAACAAAATCCACAGTGTGGTAACGCTAGCACACATGTGCCACCGGTAGCACGCTGCAGCCTGCCGGACAAGCCTTAAAAACGCAGATGTGAAAGTAGCCTTAATTATGGGAAAAAGGCGCTTTTTTACTTGGAACTTATATTTTTTTATTACGTAAAACACTTTTTTAAAACTTTTTTTTTGCCCCGCTGTGGGGGGAACTTCAGCTTTTGGGCTACATGTGTATTGTAACGCATTGTAAGTCAGTGTAATAGTGTAATAGCTAGAACTCCTGTATCTTCACAAGAACTTGCCCTTCCTGGCACCAGTTTAGTATAGTTTGATACCTTAACTACTGCATTAATTATTCTTCAATAACAAAAGATTTTCAAGAAATTAGCTACACTAGAAAAGTCTCAGTGTATCCCAAGCAGTAAGAGCCAGAGCTATTTGTGATTTTTTTGTTAAACTTTTAAAATTTATACAATGTCCTAGTAGTAATTTTATGTTGATATAGTCACTAATTAGAACAAAAGTTGAGCAAACCAACTTCTTGTTCAATAGCTGTTAATCATAACACCTTAGGATTACTTTAACAATTTTGAATAGGTAATTAAATACTTAGGCTACTTTCACACTAGCGTTCGGAGCGGATCCGTCTGATGTGTCATCAGACGGATCCGCTCCTATAATACAGACGTTCGCATCCGTTCCGAACGGAGCCGTCTGCATTATAAACTTAGAAAATTTTCTAAGTGCGAAAGTAGCCTGAGCGGATCCGTTCAGACTTTACATTGAAAGTCAATGGGGAACGGATCCGCTTGAAGATTGAGCCATATAGTGTCCTCTTCAAGCGGATCCGTCCCCATTGACTTCCATTATAAGTCTGGACGGATCCGCTCGCCTCCGCACGGCCAGGCGGACACCCGAACGCTGCAAGCAGCGTTCAGGTGTCCGCTCACTGAGCGGAGCGGAGGCTGGATCCGCCTCCACTGAGAATGCATTAGGGCCGTGCGGATGCGTTCGGGGCCGCTCGTGAGCCCCTTCAAACGGAGCGCACGAGCGGACACCCGAACGCTAGTGTGAAAGTAGCCTTAGTCACGTAATAACTATTCTTAAAATAATATTGACATTATGTGACTTTCTATCGCATTTTAAATTTGCATTCATATTAAACTGGAGTGTTTTTGAGGTCTATATTTTATAATTTTTACCTTATACCCTAATGAAAATTTAAAATATTTTAGGGTATTTTCATTATAATGGATGAAGCACAAATCTATTGACTGCAACACTGCTTCATATTAGGAAGGGCGGGCTATCCACTAATCATCAGATTACTTGATTGTAACGATACGCCTGTTAGTGCATGAGCAAGTACAGCCTACAAAGATCTCCAGGACACAGTTATTTTGGGCTCCACCCCCCACTGAGATGATTGATTACAATTAGTGTTGAGCAAATCAAAATGAAATGAATTGACTTTGATGTGAATTTCAGTAAAAATTCAATTCACCGCAAAGCCCAATTTCCTTGCGCTTTGTGGTAATGAATTCAGTTTTTCCTGAAATGGCAGTAAAAAAACATGCTCACCTCATCCATTTGCTCACGGAGAGGCCGTTGCGGCCAACTTAATTGAAGCAACATGCAAAATCTCGCACGCGGCGACATATGACATAACCAAGTCAGCATACTGGCCAGGCACAGTGTGCGAAATGTCGCGTGGCTTCTTCAATCAAGATGGCTGCGGCGGTTAACCCCTGAAAAGCTTCAATGTTAATGTCAGATGACAATCAGTGATGAACCCTGCATCTGAGGGGTTCAATGATGGAGGGCGC
Source organism: Bufo bufo (assembly GCF_905171765.1). Lineage (NCBI taxonomy): Eukaryota > Metazoa > Chordata > Amphibia > Anura > Bufonidae > Bufo > Bufo bufo. The sequence goes on along the minus strand of NC_053389.1, from coordinate 459,022,222 downwards.
TGTGATCGTCGTTCCCCGTTATTGCTCCTGCTACATACAATGGAATGTTATTTGTGACAAAGTAATCCGTAGCAAATCAAATTTCTTTGTAAAATTCGGTGAAGTAGCTGAAATAAATTTTTCATCTTTAGTCATAGTGGCCAATGTCTTCATCATCACAAGCCTTGTCCCCCTACATAATCGACTCCTCCTCTTTCTGTTCCTCACTTTTCAGTAGTAGCTCCTCCTCCACTTCCTCCTCCATGGTGGGGAGACAGCCAGGGTTATGTTTGCTGCTTGATGCACTTTTGCAAACCAATCAGCTATAACATGGAATCACAATGCTTCACTTTACTAATATTATAGGAGGGAAGAGAAGTAGAAGTGACAGTCTGCCCTGCTACTGCTGGGGACAGAAGGATGTCCATGGAAGACGATGTGGAGAAGGCTGTTAAGCATCTGGTTTAAGAACCAAACTGACACACACTTGGAGGTATCAATAGGCCTCATTGCTGTGGTGCTGCATCGCCACTGCCAGAAAAAAACATTTACCTTGTGGGCCGTGAAAGGCATTTACTTTTCTTGCCCGTCACAGCTGAATTACTTCTTCATGAAACGTATATTTCTTTGTAACAGGTGCAATGACAGGGAATGGCTAGAGTGCCGGCAACATCAATCAACCCCTCCGATGCAGCAAACTTTGCTGATCTCGGCATCTGAGATGACCATTGAGGGTGTTCAGTAGTTACTCTGTTAAAGGAATATAAAAAATGCTTACCTTATCCATTTGCTCGTGAAGAGTCCACTGCAGCCATCGTGATTGAAGATCCAGCGCAAAATGTTGCGCAGTCAGTGATGACGTCATCATGCTGGCCGGCCTGGTGACATCATATGTCTTCGTGCGCAAGATTTCACACGGGATCTTAAACAAGATGGCCGTGGCAGACTCTTTGCACGCTAATGGATGAAGTGAGTAAGAAATTCTGTATCACAGCGAATCAAATTTTCCCTGAAGTCTACTTCGTGAACTTTGATTTGCTTAACACTAATACCGGAGAGGGGGAGGGGTTTGCCTTTATGTAAAGTCTTGTCTAAAGCCCACACTCCGGGAAGATATAAGTGAGGGACATGAAAATGTAGTCACTGTGGGTAGAAATACATGGAGGCAAAAACTATAATGAAATAATGATAGGAGTTTATTATGAGCCACCTAATATACCAAAGTCCACAGAAAATCTACTACTAAGAGAAATAGATGAGGTGGCAAATCATAATGAGGTCATTATTATGGGGGACTTCAACTACACAGATATAGACTAGGAAACTGAAAGCTGTAGATCTCATAAAGGAAACAGATTCTTGGCAATAACCAAAGACAATTACCTTTCCCAATATACTGGACTTAGTACTAACCAATAAACCTGACAGAACAACAGATGTGCAGGTTGGGGGACACCTGGGAAATATTGACCATAAAATAACAACCTTCTAATTATCAAAAGAGTGTTTCTTCAGGGGGGCACAAAAATACCAAGCTTCAAAAAGGCAAAATATGAACACCAAAGAGAAGCCATTGGCCTAACTGGGACAATGTCCTCAAAAATAAAAATGCAGCCACAAAATAGGATATTTTAAAAACCATCCTAAACTTTAATTGTGAGAGGTATATACTTTAAGGGAATAAAAAGGTAAGGAACAAGAAAAAACAATAAACCATAAATAGAAAGGTAAAGGATGCAATAAATGGCAAAAAGAAGGCATTTAAATTACTAAAAAGAAGAATAGCATGGAAGCATTGAAAAACTATAAGGAAAAAAATAAAATAGAATGAGTAAAATACAAATAAAATCAGCAAAACTGGATACAGAGAGATTCATTGCCAAAGAGAATAAACCTAACCCTAAAATGTACTTCAATTATATACCGTAAATGTTACAAAAGTATAAATCTGAAAGCCGTTTACAGAGTGATGAGGGGGGGGGGCATTGCAGACAGCAATGAAGAGAAAGCATCGCAATAAAAAAAATATTTTTTCCACTGTACTTGCTGAGATGAAATGCAGAATGTAAAAGTAAATTCCCCATTAAAAGTGATCTGTATGAACCAGGAAGAAGTTCAGCAGTGTCTTAAAAAGATTAAAATAGACAAAATGCTGGGACCAAATGACATACTCTATGTTGACAGGGAGTGTCCCACAAGATTGGCACTTAGCAAATGTGTTGCCAATATTCAAAAAGGGGTCAAAAACAGAGCTGGGAAACTATAGGCTGGTAAGTTTAACGTCTGCCATGGGTAAACTATTAGCAGGTATTCTAAGAGATGCTATCCTGGAGTATCTTAATGAAAATAAGTGAATAACACCATATCAGCATGGCTTCATGAGGGATCAGTCATGTCAAACTATTTTAATCAGTTTCTATGAGGAGGTAATTTCTAGACTTGACAGCAGCGAATCAATGGATGTCGTATATCTGGACTTCTCCAAAGCATTTGACACTGTACCACATAAAAGTTTAGTATATAAAATGAGAATTCTCAGACTGGGAGAAAATGTCTGTATGTGGGTAAGTAACTGGCTCAATGATAGAAAACAGAGAGTGGTTATTAACGATACACACTCAGATTGGGTCACCCTCCCTATTGAGGTACCACAGGTACTATCCCTTCGCATTTTTGCTATACAACTGCCACCACTAAAATAATATTAGACAATCAACAAATCAGCATGTACATGTAGTTTTAAAAAGACCAATAGATATATAGGTTTAGGTTTGAAATTTTGTATTAGCTTTTATTATGCTACTGGTCCGCAGTTTACTCACGTGATCCTTGGAGCGGGGCGGGGTTAAGTTCTGTGTTTGAAAAAAAGTTTTCCGAAACGCGTCTGGTATTCGAATGGTGAGGGATTTACCTAAAAATCTGGATGACATCGTACCGGTCTGGGAGGACCTGATAGCCACTGGCCCCCTATGATCGCATACAGCCTGCGCTGGAAACTTTTTTTCAAACACAGAATTTAACCCCGCCCCGCTCCAAGAATCACGTTAGTAAACTGCGGACCACGTGGGATGCCACACAGGTCCTTGCAGGATAAAGCTAAGCACAATATAGTTCGGATCTCCGGCTCTGAAACTAACAAACACTCCATGCCCAGGTCTGTGACAACTACTGAGCGGTAAGGTACGGCGAAGTACCAGAGCGGTAAAGTACACCTTTGTTGTCTTCTTTTTGGCTACTTACTGGTAGCATTCACTGCATCAACCTATGACATTCAACAGCATCTCTTGAGAAACCCATGTGTGGATGTGACTATATTGGCACCCCCTGAGTGTCATACAACCACGGAATACATATATAGGAACTCTAATATAGCCATCCAGGGACTTTGTAATATCCACCAGGAACACTTTTTTGTGCCTATATCATTTACAGGCAGACACAGGTGTTTTTACTGCCAATCCATTAGAGGCATATCGTCTTTTTACATTGTATATGATTCTGTGATCCTTTTTCCAACCGACCTCCATTCAATAATTATTGCATTCATTGTATTTAATGCCTTGTCATTGAGGATATCTATGTTTATTTTTTAACATTGATTTTATCTTGGTTTTACCTTCATTAATTTTGTTTACTATTCGCAATTTACATCTATTTGTCCTTTCTGTTGGCAAGTATCGAGTGCCCCCCACCTATCAATCTACCCAGACTAGAGATCAGCAAAACAATTCTAGTAGAACCAGATTTGTTCCATGCCTTACTTACATTTGTCCACCAAACGAATTCAAAGCTTTTCTGATTTGCTTCAGATGAATTGTGCAAAAACGGCACCCAGCATCATTTCACTGTTCATGTTGGTGGCCAAAACCACGAGGTAAGAGGATGGTCAAATGACATTGGGAGGAAGTGGGGGGAAAGGGTAGCCCTGATTGGCTTCGAGGCTGACATACAACCTGATCAGCCAATCAGGGGCAGTATTCAGCATGGTCCTCTTAAAGACAGCATCACACAATGCCATTCTGCATTCTTGTGACCTAGAACGATGTTGTGCTGTGGCTCTGCCTGCCAAAAAACAATTGCAGACTAACGCCACTGATATAATATCATAGGGACAGTATAAGAAGATTATAGGGAGAGAATAGGAGATATACTGTATTTGCAAATTTTGTGTATAATAAGGAGTTTAATCAGGGAAAGAGTGAGGGAGTGAGAGACAAATTTTGCATCATTTACAAAAAATTTAACTGTGTTACCAAAGGCATTACTGCATCAGACCATCTATTTCAAAGATGTTTAACTGTAAAAAAAAATTGCATTGTCATACCCATTTTTTGTGAAAGTGTGTTGTTACTTAAAAAAAGTATTCAATATTTTACAGCAATAATATGATAATCATAATTCCATTATCATAGCTGTTACTAAATGCATTGTGCATTGCTGCAAGATAACAGGTAGTTACAGAAAATGTATTTTGCATAAGTAACGCAAATTATAATCACGTTTTAAATCAGAAGGAATTGCTGCATCAGAGTATGTAGATCAAAGACGTTTCACTGCAAAAAAATGATTTGTATTGTCACACCTGAGTTTTAGTAAGCGCATTACTGCATCAGACGGTCTACTTCAAAGAAGTTTTTCTTAAAAAAATTGCATTGCCTCACATGTTTTAGTGAAAAGCCAGTATTACTGCAGTATGTTTAAGGAAGGCGAAGGATTCAGGACATTTAATTGCACTACTGTCTTTAAATTACAGAAAAAACACTTACAATTTTGCTAGTATTGCTTAAAAACCTGTGTACAAAACCACTGACTTTTCATTTATAGGCCTTATAAATTATAAAATGTCTGGGAAATAGAAGAGTGCAGAACAAAAGACCCATGTTTCGCCAAAGTCAGAATGTGAGTAGCAACAGTAGCAGCACCATCTTGCCATTACTAGTAGTAGTGGTAGTAGTAGTAGTAATAATATTAGTAGTAGTAGTAGTAGGCCACAATACAGGCCCTGGCTTCTAACAGGCACAACATTTTTATTTAGGACAAAAAGGATGAGATTGTGAACTGGGTGGCTTCCTTCTCCTCTCAGTCACAGCAGCATGATGTGGAGGTCCCAGAGGCCACCTATGCGTATGACAACATGCCTTGGAGCCAGGAGTCACGTGATGTGTTTCCGCTTTTTGGAACGCATCGTCTTCACCGGCGCCTGCACTCGCGCTCGGACCATGCACCGGGGAGAATCCAGGTAATACCCATGTGCGCCCTCCCTCACTCCTTTATTGTTTTATGTATTTGACCACAGCCATATTTGATTATTGATTAATTACATAGGCTATAATAATGTTGAAACGCTAATGCATATTCACATGGACCTCTGAGGAAGCTAGTATATGCACTAGTGATACTCGTGAGGGTTTTCTCTTTCCCCCCTATGGGTCTACAGTCGTGGCCAAAAGTTTTGAGAATGACATGAATATTAGTTTTCACAAAGTTTGCAGCTAAACTGCTTTTAGATCTTTGTTTCAGTTGTTTCTGTGATGTAGTGAAATATAATTACACGCACTTCATACGTTTCAAAGGCTTTTATCGACAATTACATGACATTTATGCAAAGAGTCAGTATTTGCAGTGTTGGCCCTTCTTTTTCAGGACCTCTGCAGTTCGACTGGGCATGCTCTCAATCAACTTCTGGGCCAATTCCTGACTGATAGCAACCCATTATTTCATAATCACTTCTTGGAGTTTGTCAGAATTAGTGGGTTTTTGTTTGTCCACCCGCCTTTTGAGGATTGACCACAAGTTCTCAATGGGATTAAGATCTGGGGAGTTTCCAGGCCATGGACCCAAAATGTCAACGTTTTGGTCCCCGAGTCACTTAGTTATCACTTTTGCCTTATGGCACGGTGCTCCATCGTGCTGGAAAATGCATTGTTCTTCACCAAACTGTTGTTGGATTTTTGGAAGAAGTTGCTGTTGGAGGGTGTTTTGGTACCATTCTTTATTCATGGCTGTGTTATGGGGCAAAATTATGAGTGAGCCCACTCCCTTGGATGAGAAGCAACCCCACACATGAATGGTCTCCCGATGCTTCAATGTTGGCATGACACAGGACTGATGGTAGCACTCACCTTTTCTTCTCTGGACAAGCCTTTTTCCAGATGCCCCAAACAATCGGAAAGAGGCTTCATCGGAGAATATGACTTTGCCCCAGTCCTCAACAGTCCATTCACCATACTTTCTGCAGAAGATCCCTGATGTTTTTTTTGGAGAGAAGTGGCTTCTTTGCTGCCATTCTTGACACCAGGCCATCTTCCAAAAGTCTTCACCTCACTGTGAGTGCAGATGCGCTAACACCTGCCTGCTGCCATTCCTGATCAAGCTCTGCACTGGTGGCACTCCGATCCCGCAGCTGAATCCTCTTTAGGAGACGATCCTGGTGCTTGCTGGACTTTTTTTGGATGCACTGAAGCCTTCTTAACAAGAATTGGACATCTTTCCTTGAAGTTCTTGATGATCCTATAAATTGTTGATTGAGGTGCAATCTTAGTAGCCACAATATCCTTGCCTGTGAAGCCATTTTTATGCAACGCAATGATGGCTGCACGCGTTTCTTTGCAGGTCACCATGGTTAACAATGGAAGAACAATCATTTCAAGCATCACCCTCCTTTTAACATGTCAAGTCTGCCATTTAAACCCAATCAGCCTGACATAATGATCTCCAGCTTTGTGCTCGTCAACATTCTCACCTGAGTTAACTGAAATGATCTCAGCAGGTCCTTTAATGACAGCAATAAAATGCAGTGGAAAGTTTTTTTTGGGATTAAGTTCATTTTCATGGCAAAGAAGGACTATGCAATTCATCTGATCACTCTTCATAACATTCTGGAGTATATGCAAATTGCTATTATAAAAACTTAAGCAGCAACTTTTCCAATTTCCAATATTTATGTAATTTTCAAAACTTTTTTGGCCACGACTGTACATTTTCCATGTGCCACCACTGTGTTTCTGATAAGTATATTATTGAATAGATTGTAGGCATTTGTTGCTATATCTTTGATAATTGCATATACACTCACCTAAAGAATTATTAGGAACACCTTACTAATACGGTGTTGGACCCCCTTTCGCCTTCAGAACTGCCTTAATTCTACGTGGCATTGATTCAACAAGGTGCTGATAGCATTCTTTAGAAATGTTGGCCCATATTGATAGGATAGCATCTTGCAGTTGATGGAGATTTGAGGGATTCAAATCCAGGGCATGAAGCTACCGTTCCACCACATCCCAAAGATGCTCTATTGGGTTGAGATCTGGTGACTGTGGGGGCCATTTTAGTACAGTGAACTCATTGTCATGTTCAAGAATCCAATTTGAAATTATTCGAGCTTTGTGACATGGTGCATTATCCTGCTGGAAGTAGCCATCAGAGGATGGATACATGTTCTCATTCTGTTTACGCCAAATTCGGACTCTACCATTTGAATGTCTCAACAGAAATCGAGACTCATCAGACCAGGCAACATTTTTCCAGTCTTCAACAGTCCAATTTTGGTGAGCTCGTGCAAATTGTAGCCTCTTTTTCCTATTTGTAGTGGAGATGAGTGGTACCCGGTGGGGTCTTCTGCTGTTGTGCATGTTGTGGCTTCACAAATACTTTGCTGCATACCTCGGTTGTAACGAGTGGTTATTTCAGTCAACATTGCTCCTCCATCAGCTTGAATCAGTCGGCCCATTCTCCTCTGACCGCTAGCATCCACAAGGCATTGTTGCCCACAGGACTGCCGCATACTGGATGTTTTTCCCTTTTCACACCATTCTTTGTAAACCCTAGAAATGGTTGTGCGTGAAAATCCCAGTAACTGAGCAGATTGTGAAATACTCAGACCGGCCCGTCTGGCACCAACAACCATGCCACGCTCAAAATTGCTTAAATCACCTTTCTTTCCCATTCTGATATTCAGTTTGGAGTTCAGGAGATTGTCTTGACCAGGACCACACCCCTAAATGCATTGAAGCAACTGCCATGTGATTGGTTGACTAGATAATTGCATTAATGAGAAATAGAACAGGTGTTCCTAATAATTCTTTAGGTGAGTGTATATTGATTGTTTCAATGGTGGCTCTGGATGTAATTTTGTATATGATTTTACCCATTAGTGAGGATTGCTCCATGAATTGATATTTTTAATGAGTATGTTTCAATAAATTATGTTTTATTTTTGGAGGTGCGGTCTAGTTGTGGTATTTCTTTGCTTTGTTTAGTTCATGGATGCTTGATCCCAACAAGCCACTGTTTTTTCCCTGATAACATTGTATGTGCTGAAAGACCATCTGCCACCAATAAGGGACCATTTTTGGAATGTTTTTATATTAAAAAGCATAAATGAGTCTGTGCAATGTGTTTTTAAACACACTGTTAACACTGTAGACCATGCATTTACCCATAGCTAAATGTCAGTATCACTCTATTGCTGTCATTGCTTTAAAAAGCAAAAAGGGGGATAAAAAATTTGTAAGAAAAATTAAAGAGAGAATGACAAGATATAAATAATCCTACAAGACCTCAGTATATCATATACAATTTTTTAGGCTAATTAGAACACATTTGATTAGTGTAGAATCAAATCGACTTAGCAAAATAACTGCTGGAGAGGGGTAGGAGCAACACCAGCTCGATCAGCAACAACTAAAGTCTTGAGTCTCTAATGAGCACTTTTCTTCACCCGACTACTGAAGAAACCACCCAGTAGCAGCAGGACATGGAGCAGAACCTAAGTGAGCAGGTGGCAGGATACTTGGACAGCTTCCTGTCACCCCAGATTTAAGATCCCCTGGACTACTGGGCAGACAAACTTCAATTGTGGCCACAACTAGCCAAGTTTGCCCTGGACAAGCTTTCCTGCCCAACCAGTAGTGTGGCATCAGAGCAGGTGTTTACTGCGGCGGGGGGCATAGTTACCCCAAAGAGAACTCGCCTTTCAAAGCAAAATGTAGAGATATTAACCTTTATAAAGATGAGTCAGACGTGGATCAGCCAGGATTTCCACACATCAGACTAGATCATTCTGACAGTAATGTTCCGCCTGCAGTGTGTTGCCACACCAGAACATTGTGAAAATGGCCTGATATTTCTGGCCACCTGCTTTAGACACTATTCTGATCCTGCCAACTGTTTGATGCCACATACCTGCTGCCTCTGCTGCCATTTTTACCTACTGCCACCATCTTGTGCTGTTACTGCCATTGCTGTTGTCTCCTCATCACTCTGTGACTTGGTCGACTATGGTGACTGCTCTTGCTATTACCACCCTCACCACTCTGTGACTGGGCCACTATGTTGACTTCTCATGCTGTTGCCACCCTTAGCACTCTGAAATGGGGCCAATAGTGTATATTTTTGGCCTTGTTGACATCCCCGTTAATTTCCCCCTTCTCTGATCTTTTAGAAGAACATAAAAATTAAAAACACAATGGATCCTGTATTTCGAGGATCCATAAAGCCTCTATCACAAGGTCAGTATTTTATATCATGATTTTCTCATGATTTGAAGCCAAAAGCAGGAGTGGGTCCAATACTGATCAAATACTGATGCAAAAAAATGACCAAATACTGACCATGTGATAGAGACAATGCAGGACTTCTTTTCCATCTAAATAAAACTGATTTCAGTGGCAAAAAGCCAAAACTCATGCAAATTGAGCATCAAGCCCCTATCACATGTCAGTATTTTGCATTAGGATTCGATCATGATTTGGAAGCCAAAAGCAGGAGTGGGTCTAAAACACAGAAGACATGCAAGTATTCTCATTACATGGACCCACTCCTGTTTTTGCTTTACCAATACTTATCAATTATTGACCAAATATAGACCATGTTGAGGCAGATGCTTAAAAGGATTCGTTTTTCTTTGGGTTGTTCTTCTGATGGATATAGAAGAAGGGAAAAATAAACAGTGATGTCAACACAAGCTTACTTCTGAGACATACCCTCCCCACTCTGTCATAGGGCCACTACTCCTATTAGTGGCTAACAAAATAGATTATCTATCAATCTATGTGGAAGCAGCAGACGGTATAAAATGAGACAGCTCTTTCATTCTATAGTAGAATCTTGGGCTACTGCACAGCTAAGGACATTATAGCTGATGCTAACATTGACCTATAAGGCTGAGTTGACACTTCAGTTATTTGATCAGTTAATTCCAGTAGTTACAGTGTTGAGCCAAAATCAGGAGCCAATCCAACTCTCAGATAGAGTATCAGAAAAAGATGTGCACCGGTTCTGTGTTTTTGACCCATAACTGACCAAATTAGTGAAGTGTGAACTTAGCCTAAGAGTGATGCCTGTCACCTGCCTGTCATACTGACGCACAGTAACTGTTTCACTACCTGAAAGGACTAGCTATGCATGTTGCTGCAATGCACAGTGATGTACACTCTCAGGCATACACTCTCCCTGCAGGCCGGGATATAGCTGATTTAATGCGCTTCGTGACAAATTAATTCGGAAGTAAGCGAATGCTTTGGAAAAATTCAACAAAGCGTCCAATTAAAATTTTTGAGAACCAAAAACAACTATTTCTTTATTAAACTTTATAGCAATTTATACAGTAATTTATATTTGATCCTAACAGCCTTTTAAGCTAGCATTTGTTTATCCATTTTCCATGTTTATCCATATTTTAGAAAAGCATTCACTGACAGAAAGGAAAAGCTAATTGAAATTCTATATGTTGTAGTATTGCACCTGGGATAGCAATTTTCTACAGTTTCTTTTCCAGCTGTGTCTTTCAATAACATTTTTTCCAGTATATGCTCAGTAAGTGAAGTGAGCATGTAAGAATCAGAAGAAAAAAAATACATCAGAAAAGCAATGGTTTCCATTTACTATGCAAGGCACAATTGCATTTGGCACCATTATAATCAAGAAAAGATTTGACCAGTAACTTCCATGCCATGTCTGTATCTAATTTAGTTTGACCTTCTGTTTGCTTCCCTCACATTTAATTCTGTTAAATTTAATGTCTCCATTAGAAGGTAATGAAAAATGGAACTCCAGGAACTAAAAGTAAAAATTTTCTTGAAAAATAAGTTGTTGGAAATGAAGAGATGCCACTTGTGTATTTAATGTTAGGTTGATGCACTGGTTCCTGGACATGCTATGGATTAGTTCTGAATAAGGTCCAGTTCATAACTATGGCATCCATAGAAGTCTGTGGTTTCATACTGTATTTCTGCGTGGCTCCAAATTTATCAGATGGTGTACCAATTTTTTTTACTCAGATTTACATAAAAAACAGACATTTCCCTCTAGATACATTCTCCCCTAAAATCATTCTTTTTAGCAAATAATACTATCATAGTCTACTGTCTGCAGCTCTTTTGTGACACAGTACAGACCAAAAGTTTGGACACACCTTCTCATTCAAAGAGTGTTCTTTATTTTTATGACAATGAAGGCATCAAAACTATGAATTAACACATGTGGAATTATATACATAACAAACAAGTGTGAAACAACTGAAAATATGTCATATTCTAGGTTCTTCAAAGTAGACACCTTTTGCTTTGATTATTGCTTTGCACACTCTTGGCATTCTCTTGATGAGCTTCAAGAGGTAGTCCCCTGAAATGGTCTTCCAACAGTCTTGAAGGAGTTCCCAGAGATGCTTAGCACTTGTTGGCCCTTTTGCCTTCACTCTGCGGTCCAGCTCACCCCAAACCATCTCGATTGGGTTCAGGTCCGGTGACTGTGGAGGCCAAGTCATCTGGCGCAGCACCCCATCACTCTCCTTCATGGTCAAATAGCCCTTACTTTCAAAGTTTTCCCAATTTTTCGGCTGACTGACTGACCTTCATTTCTTAAAGTAATGATGGCCACTCGTTTTTCTTTACTGCTTTTTTCTTGCCATAATACCAATTCTAACAGTCTATTCAGTAGGACTATCAGCTGTGTATCCACCTGACTTCTCCTCAACGCAACTGATGGTCCCAACCCCATTTATAAGGTAAGAAATCCCACTTATTAAACCTGACAGGGCACACCTGTGAAGTGAAAACCATTTCAGGGGACTACCTCTTGAAGCTCATCAAGAGAATGCCAAGAGTGTGCAAAGCAGTAATCAAATCAAAAGGTGGCTACTTTGAAGAACCTAGAATATTACATATTTTCAGTTGTTTCACACTTGTTTGTTATGTATATAATTCCACATGTGTTAATTCATAGTTTTGATGACTTCAGTGTGAATCTACAATTTTCATAGTCATGAAAATAAAGAAAACTCTTTGAATGTTGGTCTGTACTGTATACCACTATGGAAACTCTATGCAGACAGCTTTGACACTGCAGATCTTCCACCATTGATTTCTATAGAACAAATATTTAGCATTTTACAGCACCAGCACAGTGGATGAAAGTTTAAATATACAGCATGTGAATTATATAATGCAAATTCGAAGCAAAAATCTGCAAAAATGTACATACACTATGTGGATTTTGCTGAAGATTTTTGTGAATTTTGCTGCAATTTTTTTGGCTGCAAATTACAATCCGAATTCCAAAAAAGTCCGGACACTGTGTAAAATATAAATAATGTAAATAAAAACAGAATACAATGATTAAATTAAATGAAACCTCAAAGACCCATATTTTATTCACAATAGATGCTAGAACACATATTAGATGTTGAAAGTGAGACATTTTACCATTTCATAAAAACAATTAACTAATTTAGAACTTGATGGAAGCAATGTAGCTCAAAAAAGTTGCCCCATTTTTGTCTGATGTATGATTCTAGTCGCTCAACAGTCCAAGGTCTTCTATAATAATAATAATAATAATAAAATTTATTTATATAGCGCCACCATATTCCACAGTGCTTTAAAAATTCATAGGGTACATGTACGAAACAAAACTAACTGGCTAATATGCAACTGAAACACTAGGAATCAGGGCCCTGCTCGCAAGAGCTTACAATCTATGAGGAATTGGGGGTGACACAAAAGGTAGTTGATTATTATAAGTAGGATTTGGGCCATTATTGAACTGACAGGAGTGGTGCTGGCCTATCTGCTTCGGGTTTGGGACTACTAGAGGATCGAGTTTAGGCCAGAGGAGTTGGTGGGGAGAGGTTTAGCCTGGGAAAAGTCATTTTAGGTAGCTTGATAAGCCTGCCTGAAAAGATGTGTTTTTAAGGTATGTTTGAAGGTGGAGAAGTTGTGAATTGACCTAATATTGCGGGGCAGAGTATTCCAGAGAGTAGGTGCAGCTCGAGAAAAGTCTTGAAGATGGGAGTGAGAGGTATGAATTATAGAGGTTATTAATCTTAGGTCGCTAACAGAACAGAGAGCACGAGTAGGGTGGTAGATGGAGATGAGGGAGGAGATAAATGGAGGTGCAGCACTGTGGAGCGCTTTGTGGGTGAGGGTGAGACGTTTGAACTGTATTCTGTGGTGTATGGGCAACCAGTGAAGTGACTGGCACAGACTAGTAGCATCATTGTAGCGTTTGGATGGATATATGAGCCTGGCTGCTGCATTTAGAACAGACTTAAGGGGGGAGAGTTTAGTGACAGGGAGACCGATTAGTAATGTGTTGTAGTAGTCAAGATGAGAATGAATCAAGGCAACAACAAGGGTTTTTTCAGTTTCCACAGTAGGAAAAGGGCAGATTCTGGCGATATTCTTGAGGTGCAGATGACAAGAGTGTATAAGTGATTGAATATGGGGAACAAAGGAAAGATCTGAGTCAAATGTGGCCCTAAGACAGCAGGCATGTTGCACAGGAGTTATGATAGTGCTGCAGACCGAAATGGAAATATAAAGTTTAGGTGGGTTAGTAGATGGGGGAAAGACAAGAAGTTCAGTTTTTGAGAGGTTCAGTTTTAGATACAGAGAGGACATGATTTTAGAGACAGCTGCCAATCACTGGTGTTTTGGAGTAAACAGGGGTGATGTCAGAGGATGAAGTGTATAGTTGGGTGTCGTCAACATAGAGATGGTATTGAAAGCCAAATCTACTGATAGTCTGTCCAATGGGGGCTGTATAGAGGGAGAAGAGTAGAAAACCTAGTACTGAGCCCTAAGGAAAGCCAACATCAAGAGAAAGAGAAGAAGTAGAAGAGCCAGCAAATGATACACTAAAGGAGCGGCCAGAGAGATAGGAAGAGAACCAAGAGAGAGCAGTGTCTTAAAGGGGTTCTGCACTTTGTTTTAACTGATGATCTATCCTCTGGATAGATCATCAGCTTCTGATCGGCAGGTGTCCGACACCCGGGACCCCCGCTGATCAGCTGTTTGAGAAGGCAGTGGCTCTCCATTCGCGTTGCGGCCTTTTCACTGTTTAGCGCCGGCCCACCGACGTCACGACTAGTATCAACTAGTGTGGGCGGGGCTAAGCTTCATTCAAGTGAACAGAGCTTAGCCCCGCCCACGCTAGTTGAGACTAGTTGTGACATCAGTGGGCCGGTGGTAAACAGTGAGAAGCCAGCGGCGCCGGGTGTCGGACCCCCGCCGATCAGAAGCTGATGATCTATCCAGAGGATAGATCATCAGTTAAAACAAAGTGCAGAACCCATTTAAGGCCAATTGAGTGGAGCATGGTGAGGAAGAGTTTATGGTCTATGGTATAAAACGCTGCAGAGAGATTCAGCAGAATCAGTAGAGAATAGTCACCATTTCTTTTTGCTGTTAGGAGATCGTTAAACACTTTAGTAAGGGCAGTTTCTGTAGAGTGAAGAGGGTGAAAGTCAGATTGTAAGGGGTCAAGAAGAGAGTTTGCAGAGAGATAGCTTATTAAGCGAGAGTAGACAAGACGTTCAAGGAGTTTAGAGATGAAGGGGAGGTTAGAAAGAGGTCGGTAGTTAGCAGCACAGGTCAGGTCAAGAGATGGTTTCTTTAGTAGTGGGGTTATAATAGAGTGTTTGAAAGAGGAGGGAAAGATACCAGAAGAGAGAGGTTAAAAATTGCAGTTAGGTGAGTTATGACAGCTGGGGAGAGGGACTGAAGGAGGTGTGATGGAATAGGATCACTGCTACAGGTCATGGGTCGAGAAGAAGAGAGAAGCCTGGAGACTTCTTCCTCTGTTATAGGGTCAAAAGAGAAGAGAGAGCATGTGGAGGAATTGGAGGGAGCAGGATTGAAATTATTTGGGTACTGGGAGATTATTTCCTGCCGAATACTGCCAATCTTGTCTCTGAAGTAAGTGGCCATGCCATCAGCGCAGAGGTCAGTGACAGGTTCTGGAACTTTAGGGCTTAGAAGGGAATGAAAAGTGTCAAAGAGTCGTTTTGGGTTATTTGAGAGTGAGGAGATGAGAGAGGTGAAGTACTTTTGTTTGGCAATGTTGAGAACCGAATTGTATGTTTTGAGCATAAATTTATAATGGAGGAAGTCTGCTGATATTCGTGATTTTCTCCATAAGTGATCTGCACATCTGGAGCAGCACTGGAGAAAACGTGTTTCAGGTGTGTGCCAGGGTTGCCGTGTTCTATGTCGACAAGGTCGGATTGATATTGGAGCAACTTCATCTAGGGTTGTTTTGAGGGTCTGGTTGTAATGATTGGCAGGCAAGTCTGGACAGGGGAGGGAAGTGATTGGGGTAAGAGCTAGTTGCAGGGTGTTAATAAGTTGCTGGCAGTTAATGGTGTATAGGTTTCTGTAAGTGTGAAAAGTAGGATTGCCATGAGAAAATTGAGAGGTCTTTATGGTAAATGAAAGAAGATTTTGGTCAGAAAGTGGGAAGGATAAGTTACTAAAGTTTGAGACTGAGCAGTGACGGAAGAAGACTAGATGAAGTATATTGCCCTGTTCATGCATGGCAGAGGAAGTAAGTTGTGATAGGCCAAGAGAGGAGGTTAAAGAAAGAAAGTGAGCGGCTGATGGGGAGGTAGGATCATCAATGAGGATATTAAAATCACCCATAATAAGAGTTTGTGATTCAGAATATAGGAAGCGAGGAAGCCAAGCTGCAAAGTGATCCAGAGATTGGTGGAGGGAGCTTGGGGCACGATAGACAACTGCAACTCTCAGGGGGAATGGATGGAAGAGTCTAATGGTGGAATGGAATGTGAGAAAGGTTACAGGGGGAATGACCTGAAATGTGCACTGTGGAGAAAGTAGTATGCCTACTCCTCCACCTTGCCTGTCATCAGGTCTGGGGGTATGGGAGAAGTGAAGTCCACCATAGGATAGGGCAGCAGGGGAAGCAGTGGCAGAGGGTTGTAGCCAGGTTTCTGTAAGGGCTAGCAAGTTCAGAGGGTGTGAGAGGAATAAATCGTGGATTGTGGGTAGTTTGTTACGAACCGACCGTGCGTTCCAGAGTGTGCAGTTAAAAGAGACTGTAGAGAATGTGCAGTGAGCATTAATCAGATTTTTGGGGTTTTTGTGTGTGGCAGAGGAGAAGTTAGCAACAGAGGGAAGGCCAGGATTTGGTGAAATATCCCCTGCAGCTAGTAGCAGGAGAGACAGCATGGTTGAAAGATTTATATTGGTGTTTTATATGCTGCACCGTGGAGGAAGATGGGTCAGGGTAATGTATGAGGGTATAAAGTGTATAGGAACTGAACAAGGGTGAGGGAAGGAGGGAGGGACTGATGTGGACAGAAGGGACAGAGGGTGAAATGTGTTTTTGAAAGTAGATAGCCATATTGATGAGAAATGCAGCCAGAGCCTGAGTGAAACAATATCGTAGCATACCTGTGCTGTGTGTAACTTTGTTTGAGTAGTACACATAGCATCTCCGTCTCCTGCCCTGTCTAACTGCCATGATTAACTGCGCTTAGGCAATATGGCAATATGGCGCTTTGACAGAGATGGTGCTTTTGGCTCCTGCTGACCCCTGCGAGTGTATAGGAGAATGAACACGTATTCCACATATACAGGTGTATAGAGAGCTCCCTGTGCTTCTTATAATAATAATAATAATAACAATAACATTTGTAAAGCGCTTCTCTCCCATAGGACTCAAAGCGCATAGATATGTCTCAGATCAATACAAGGTTGCAGGCTGGACTGTGTTGCAGAGGAAATAGTCAGGTGTTCATAAATGCCAGACTAAACAGGTGGCTTTTCAGTTTGAACTTAAATGCTTCCAGGGATGGAGTTGTCCTAATTGGGTGTGGCAGGGAGGTCAAAGTGTAGGGGCGGCATGACAGAAGGCTCTGTCTCCAAAGGTTTTGAGGTGGACTCTGGGGGTGATCAAGTTGTTAAATCCTTTTCATCTAAGATTGTGGGGGGTGCTGTAGTTGCAACAAGTCCTTCAGGTATCCAGGGCCTTGATTGTGCAAGGATTTGAATGTCAATAAGCCAATCTTAAACAGAATTCTTCATTTTATAGGTAGCCAGTGTAGTGAGCGAAGGGTTGGTGTTATGTGGCAATGGCGGGGTTCGCTTGCAGCCTTGCAGCGGCATTCTGTACTAATTGCAGGCGATGCAGGTCTTTGTTCTGTATAGAGAACATTGCAGTAGTCCAACCGTGATGTGATGAAGGCATGAATAAGATTTGGGAGATCTGCTGGAGGTATGAGGTGTTTAATTTTTGCAATGTTCCTTAGGTGAAAGAAGGAAAGTTTCTTATACATAGAAGGAACAGGATATATGTGTATTGTACACATACAGGCGTCCATGCTACATATATATTCTGCTCATGTGTCTACAAAGCACAGAGACTCCTCTATACCCCTGCATGTGTCACTCCCTGTGTAGCATATACTGGAGATTGATTACTCCGCTCCCTATAGTTCTATAAATTGATAACATTGAGCAGTCATTTCAGTACGTCCCAAGTCCAAGCCATCTCCTGTGTGACAAGTATTGCTATTTATTTTAACCCATTCCAACCCTGTTTTTGTAGTTTCTCCTGGAAAACCCATTTAATTTACTACTAATCTTCCTTATGAGAACTATTATTTCACAAACTGTCAGAAACATCAGGGACCACACGATGCCTGCCCAATAGTATGATCTTCCGGTCTGTGACAGAAATCAGAGCGGACGTCTATTGTGTAACAACTCTGACAGGATCAACGGAAAAAACATGCGCAAAACAAAAGAAAGAGGTAGGGGCATGCGGAGTAACTTCACCACGCAGAGAAAGAGAGCCGCAACACCCTCAAATACACAACGGCCGACATCTTCTTTGACGCATTATTTTATTTTTCACAAAATGTTTTGTATTGGTTAAAGTTCAGGGCTGCAGGGAGACTGCAAAGCCATGCTGTTGTGATTGATGCAGTATATATTTTTTGTATATATTTATTTTGCTGAAATATGCAAGGCCTTCCCTTAATGAGACGTCTGGATGGGAGCATGTGATATTCTAAAAACTCTATGGGGAAGATTTATCAAAACTGGAGTAAAGAAAAACTGACTTAGTTCTCATAGCAACCAATCAGATTCTGCCTTTCATTTTTCAGGGCCGCTTTGGAAAATGAAAGGTGGAATCTGGTTGGTTGCTTTGGGCAACTAAGCCAGTTTTCCTTTACACCAGTTTTGATAAATCTCCCCCTATGTACTGTTCAGCATTGATAGTGCTTTCCAGATTTGTAAACTGCCCACACCATAGGCTATTACTATGGCAACTCCATAGCATCAGAGATGCAGGCTTTTGAACTGTGCGCTGATAACATGCTGGATGGTCCCTCTCTTGTTGAGTCCACAGAACTCGGTGTATTAATCTGACTACAGAACAGTTTCCATCTTGCCTCAGTCCATTTTAAATGAGCATTGGCACAGAGGAGATGGTGGCGTTTCTGGATCATGGTGACATACTGTATGGCTTCTTATTTGCATGATACAGCTTTAACTTGCGTTTGTACGGCAAACTGTGTTCACAGACAGTAACTTCTAAAAGTGTTTTCGAGACCATGCATTGATTTACAGCACAGAATCTTGCCTATTTTAATGCAGTGCCTCCTGAGGACCAGCAGATCACTAGCATCCAATATTGACTGTCAGCGTCGTCCCTTCTGCACGTGGATTTCTCCAGATGAATCTTTGAATCTTTTGATGATCTTATGTACTGTACATAGTGGGATAAACAAAGTCTACACAATTTTACGTTATCGAATATTTTTCTGAAATTATTCCACAATTGTTAGACAACATTTTTTGCAGACTGTTAAACCTCTGTCCATTTTTGCTTCTGAGAAACTCTGCCTCTCTAACAGGTTATTTTTATACCCAGTCATATGACAATTCAAAATTGGTCCCCCAGCTTTCTTTATTACTAGTGTTGAGCATCAGGGGTTATATTCGAATTTGCGATATTTCGCAAATATTTCGTAGAATATTCGTTGAATATTCGCAAATTCGAATATTCGTTAGGAGTAGTGTTGACTGCGAATTTTCATAATACGAATTTTCGTAATGAGAATTTTCATGATGCAAATTTTTGTAATGAGAATCAATGAGATCGTGAAAACTCTGATCCGATGGTATATTCTAACCCCCAGGCGTTCCCATGGTGACGGTGACGCTTGTCGGGGAGGTGTATGCCAAAGTGGAACAACTACAGATTTTTTTTAAAAAGACGAATATTCTAGAAAACGAATATGGATAGATAGACCTCGCCTCGCTGGTAGTGCCTCTTCTTGCTACTGTTGCTGTCTTTGTGTCTGCCTAACTACCATCATGTTTGATATGGCTGCTGCATGCTGTGGCCTGCATCATGCCACTAATGCTTCTCATTCATCAGTTTATGTGTACTGTATTCAGTTTCCACACAGTTGACCTTTTTTTTTTTTGCAGGGGTTGCATTTCATTAAGCAGCATAAATGTATGTGCTGCATGTTACAGCCACTAATGCCTCTTAATCCTCAGTTTACATGTATTCAGTTTCCACATAGTTTAGAATTGTTTTGAGGAGGTTAATTTCTTTAAGCAGCATATTTACGTGATTACTGCATTATTACCAAGATTTTCTCTCAGCTTCGGCTGATTCCTGTTCACACCAAATTTCACTTCACAAGATAGAAACCGCGCTGCTCCTCAATAGGTACTCTTTCGACCATTCCAGCAGATGCAGACCTTCGATAATGCACCAATTCACTGTTTCACTGCTTCACAATCCAATATTGCTCATTTCTCCTAAAAACCTCGTCTCTCCTATAAATGTTAGGATGAAAGGAGCGAAACAATAGTGAAGCACCCCAAAGGACATTCTTTATTAACTTTTTATTACACTCACAGGATTTTAAATTTTCTTTTATCACTCAGTTTAATTGCAATGCAAGTCCAATTTAGAGTGCTATTAAGAAAAATTTGTCGGTTTTAAAAAATTATCTTGTACTAAGGGAAGTTCTCCCAGCACATCCAGATTTTATATTTAGGAAGGCACCCAATCTGAAGGATCGTCTTGTACACAGCTGTCTACCTATAGATAAGAAGGGAGATAAAAGCATGTATTCACATGGTGCGACTTTTGTATGCGATGCAGAAAAGATCGAGTTCGAAACATAACTGAAGTGGTATCCAGAAGTAATGGTGGCAAGTTTAAAATCAAGGGTGAGTTCACTTGTGAAAATTCAGGGGTCGTCTACATGCTGGAGTGCACTTGTGGAACGGGTAGAGAATAAATAGCGGGGAGAAGACCCCGTAGCAAATATAAATCACCGCGAGGTAGAACGGATTAAAAAATTAGGCACCTTAGGGCTCTTTCATACTTGCATTGTCCGGATCCGTCGTGTACTCCATTTGCCGGAAGTGCCCGCCGGATCCGTAACACCGCAAGTGAACTGAAAGCATTTGAAGACTGATCCGTCTTCAAAATGCGTTCAGTGTTACTATAGCACCCAGGACGCTATTAAAGTCATGGTTGCCATAGTAGTAGTGGGGAGTGGAGGAGCAGTATACTTACCATCCGTGCGGCTCCCGGGGTGCTCCAGAATGACGTCAGAGCGCCCCATGCGCATGGATGACGTGATCCATGCAATCACGTCATCCATGCGCGTGGGGCGCCCTGGCGTCACTCTGAAGCGCCCTGGGAGCCGCACGGACGGTAAGTATACTGCTCCCCCGCTCCTCACTACACTTTACCATGGCAAACAGGACTTTAGCATCCTGGCAACCATGGTAACCATTCAGAAAAAGCGAAACGTCGGATCCGGTAATGCGCCGAAACGACGTTTAGCTTAAGGCCGGATCCGGATTAATGCCTTTCAATGGGCATTAATTCCGGATCCGGCCTAGCTGCAAGTGTTCAGGATTTTTGGCTGGAGCAAAAAGCGCAGCATGCTGCGGTATTTTCTCCGGCCAAAAAACGTTCCGGTCCTGAACTGAAGACATCCTGAAAGGATTTCTCTCCATTCAGAATGCATGGGGATAATCCTGATTAGGATTCTTCCGGCACAGAGCCCCGACGACGGAACTCTATGCCGGAACCCAACAACGCAAGTGTGAAAGAGCCCTTACAGCCACTTGGGCTAAATATGGAGTTCGATCTGCGACCTTGCTTAACATAAGGAAGAGTCATTGATAATAATGGGAAATAATTATTGTGCACTTTGTTTAGATGATAATGTATTAGTTTTTGTATAATGTGAGAAAAACCGTGATTTTAATAGTAGCAGTAAACGAATGAAGATCCTGGAGAGAGTGCTGAATGGGTGATACTAACATGTGATCGGGGAGTGATGTGATAAAGATATATGTGAATGGAAAAGATAGTAAGTTTCTATTGGCCATATAGTGACATGTGATCATGAAGTGAAAGAATCCTTTGGTGAAAAGAATGATGGATGGAGAAAGATAAATTTTGTGGACATTAGTTCATTTAAACATTTATCCTTCATAGAGGGTTTATAAGGATTTTTAAATGTGTATTTTAATGGCTTAAAGAATGTATTTTAGATACCTATGCAAGTGAAGGGAGGAGCCATTTGTGTATAAAAGGTACACCCTATAGAGGCGGGACATGCACCCCTGACGAAGCGAAGGTGAAACCCGGGTCAGGTAACAGACGGGAAACCTTTTTTTAATATTTGTTACGCCTATGATTCTTTTAATCCTGTGAGTATAATAAAAAGCTGATAAAGAATGTCCTTTGCGGTGCTTCACTATTGTTTCGCTCCTTTCGTCCTAACATTTATAGGAGAGATGAGGTTTTTAGGAGAAATAAGCAATATTGGATTGTGAAGCACTGAAACAGTGAATTGGTGCATTATCGAAGGTCTGCATCTGCTGGAATTGTCGAAAAAGTACGTATTGAGGAGCAGTGCAGTTTCTATCTTGTGAATTGACACTCTTGCTTGCTTTCTGTCTGTCTGTCTGTCTGCCTACCATTACGTTCTGTATGGCTACTTCTGTGGCATGCATCATGCCACTAATTGTCATGTTCGGATATGGGAGGGGAACACCACACCGAACATAGAAGGGAAAGGGGTGAGGGAATAAGGCCTGGAAATTAAGGAAAGGAGAGGACACCTCCTAGTAAAACCCTAATCAAGGTCCTGACTAACTACCAGTATGAACAGACCCCAGAGGTAGGTGAGTTCATACACAGGAATACCTAATGTCCTAACTCACCCTATAGGACCCTGGTACTAATGTCAGAACTGAGACAACCTGTTCCTCCAAATGGAACAACGAACAGGAGTCTCCCTCAGGCCTTAATTCAAATGTCAGGGAAATGCAACACACAAAAAAACCCAAGCAAAATACAAAATGGAAAGAAAACACTTAACTTTAAGTGGCTATGGCAGCACCAGGAATTCAGCCGAGATCCACACACCAGCTATCCACAACTTAAACTGAAGCTATAAACCGCATAGCATAGTGGGAGAAACAACAATAAATAGAGAAGGTTAAATGACCACAATAGCCACACCTGAGGAAAGAAGGTGTGGCAAGCACCAGAAAGAACACAGACGTCATTTGATCCAAACAGAAAACATGTCAGACCAAACCAGGTGTTGCCAGTCTCACCGATCTCCTGCCAGCTGTCGCGGGAACGTCTGTGACACTAATGCGTCAATCGTCCATTTATGTGTACACACAATTTAATTTAGTATTTTTTGTTTGGTGGGAGGTTAAATTTCATTAAGCAGCATACATATGTCATTGCTGAATTAATCCCAACATTTTCTCACAGCTCAAGTTGATTCCGGATGAATATACATTGCCTTGCCGGCGGTGCCCCATCTTGTCACTATTGCTGTCTGCCTACCATCACATTCTGTATGGCTGCTGCTGCGGCATGCATCATTGCCACTATTGCATCAATCAGTTGTCCATTTATGTGTGTACAGTTTCCACGTGGTTGAAATTTAAAAATATATATATATTTTTTTGGGGGGGGGCTCAATTTCATTAGGCAGCAAACTGTACATACATCATTACTGAATCAATCCCAACATTTTCTCACAGCTCAGGCTGATTATGATGAATACACATTGCCTTGCCACTGTTGCTGTCTGCCCAACTACCATCACGTTCTGTATGGCTTCTGCTGCGATTGGCATCATGCTACTTATGCCACTTTTCAACCATCACTTTCTGTATGGCTACTACTATGGCCTGCATCATTTTACTAATGCCACTATCATGTTCCCCTATGCCACTTTTTAATATATATTTTTTATCTTATAACATCATCTCCCCTGAGAAGGGATTTTTTTTGGAAACTTTGGAATATAAAAAAGCATGAACATGTGTCAGCACAGTGTGTTTTTACTCATGCTGTATGATAACACCGTCAAATGGACATTTACCCATAGCTATGTGTGTCAGTGTCACTCAGACATCATTTACTACCGTATATTGTCATTGCATTCCAGAGCAAAAAATGTGATTTACTCTAAGTTGGAGGAACTTGTGTATGTTATTGTCAGTGCAACTATCATTATTTTACAGTTCACAGTGACAGCTGCTTTTGTGTTTATGTCAGTATTCTGGTTTGTAGATTTTACAGTGCCCCCTCACCGTGGTATTTGTCTTGCATTGCTGCATTAAATATAACATTAAAATGGATTTTTAATCAAAATTTTATTTAATGGACCTGAAAAATCAGTCCAGATTGATACAGTGGAATTAAAATACCTTGTTTAAAAATGAACAAAAAAAAAACAACTGTTGTGCTGTGAATGCAACAATGAAAACTACTCATCCAACTAAGGCTACTTTCACATTAGCGTTTTTTGCAGATCCATCATGGATCTCCAAAAACGCTTCCGTTACAATAATACAACTGCATGCATCCGTCATGAACAGATCCAGTTGTATTATGTCTTCTATAGCCATGACGATCCATCTTGAACTCCATTAAAAGTCAATGTGGGACGGATCCGTTTTCTATTGTGTCAGAGAAAACGGATCCGTCCCCATTGACTTACATTATGTGTCAGGACAGATTCATTTGGCTCCGCTTCGTCAGGCGGACAGCAAAACGCTGCAGGCAGGGTTTTGGTGTTCGCCTCCAGAGCGGAATGGTGACTGAACAGAGTCAAACTGATGCATTCTGAGCGGATCCTTTTCCATAAATAATGCATTAGGGCAAAACTGATCTGTTTTGGAGCGTTTGTGAGAACCCATGACGGATCTCACAAATGGAAAGCCAAAATGCTAGTGTGAAAATAGCCTTAAGCAGGCCCTACATAGCTCCATCTATTTACAATTGAAAATGTCATGGGTCTTTTAATGTAGCAACACAAAAAACTTTTTTTTTTTAAAACAAAACAAGATTCTATATTGTGCAATAGTATAAAGAAATTAGCAATTTGGTATAGCTATAATTGTAATGACCAGCAGTATAAAGTAGCAAAACAAATAATTAAATTAAATAAAATAAAAAAAAGTAAAAATTGCTGCTTTTTCACACTCTCACCACAAAGAAATTAATAAAAGTTATGCAATACTTTAGATGTACCCTGAAATTGTGTCATTTAAAACTATAGCAAAAACAAGCCATCATATGCCTATGTTAACAGGAAAATAAGAAATGATCTGAGTTTTCTTCAGTCCCAGATGTTACATCTGGGTGAATGGTTGTCTCTAAGAGTATGGCCGCACAGTCTGGTTTTCTGATGCAATTTTGGAAGACAAAGCCAAAAGTGAATAAAAAATAAATAAAAAAAAAGGAGAAATCATATCTTTCTTTTATACTTTCTCTCCTTTTATGATCCACTCGTGAATTTGGCTTCCAAAACTGCATCAGGGAAACTGACCGTGTGGCCGTACCCTTAGAGCCCTCCTTCTGCCAATTATTGAGTTAATTGAGACACATTTAATATTTCTTCCTATGTTAATAATGGAAAAATGCCCATCTATTTTCCTGCTGGATTCCTTGAGAATGTAAATGACTAGTCGGAATTCAAACTAATTTAATGATATATGCTGTAAGATTTTGTTTTTGCATTATATAATTAGCAAAAATCCTGATGAGAGCTAATGGATGACTTTGCTTCAGCCGTATGCCATATGCCTTCATAATTTACACAGCTGAAGAAAATCTTGGCTCTAGAAACTTTTAAACATAACTATTGCTGCTAATTATTTCTTGGAATATGATATCATTTCACTTAAATCTGTGTAAATGCCCGTTATGTTGAGAGGGAGTGTTAAAATTATTAATTACTGCAGAGTTCAATCAACATTGGAGCTGAGAAAAAATAATTAGTTACAGTATTACTATAACCACATGGATACCGCACATGATAACCAAAACAATTTACAATTCATGGCACATCTTTGTATTCATTATATGTTACATAGATGTCAGCTAATCAGTATAGTTAATGTGAAAAGTGTTAGGAGCCTTCTCTGTATTCAGATACTGCAATTTAGATTATAGTCAGCTTTACATGGGATTCCTTAGTTGTTTGAAGGTACATTTACACAATACAATTTTCTTGCACGCTTAACTTAAACAACTGTATCTCCCTTTAGTTCTTATAAAATTATCAATACCAGTAACTATTTGAAATAACAGAAACAATTTTGGTTGGAATGCCATATATGCTGCAGAACAGTTTATGAAGATCATAGGCATTTACATTTTTTTTTTTAAACTGTCTGTTCTGCAGAACCTGATCATCACTCCTAAGTTGCTTCAGAACCTATTTGAGGTATTTTATTAAAAAGAAAAAGTTTTCTCTTCTCCAACACCTGATCATAGTCTCCTAAGTTGCTGCAGAACCTCTATAAAGAGAGGTATAGAAAACAAATCTACTGTAAGTCTAGAGTAGACATACGTTTCTGTGTTTGGACCGCGCTGCTTTTTCCTCAAAGATCTAAACTTCCTTCCAGCATCCACCTTCCACGTCTCTGGACATAGACAAAAACACCGAACTGCCATGTGTGGGCACCCCTCATCTAACATACTCCTATAGGATAACAAGAGGGCGCACTGATAGTGAAGCACTGGTGATTCAAAAGTAATCGAAGTGGTTTATTATACTCAAAAACACAGTCTTGTTAAATGCATATCACAATACATAAGGCACTACTCGTCCTCCTACCCGACCCGGGTTTCGCTTTCTCACTTTGTCAGGGGTAGATGTTCAACCCCTCACGGGGATTATTTAATCTAGGTCAAAGTGTCCCACCTCTTTCTTTTTCCACCGATAAAAGCCACAAATGTAGAAAAACAATCTGATAAAATATTACATACATGGGTGACAGTATTTCATTAATAACATATATAAAACTATAGCATATCATTTCTTCATCAATAATCCTAATATCCAATTAAAAATGAAGCAAACCCCTTTCCACGCAGATATTCTTCCATACTACTCTAGATTCATTCATAAGGTCCCTCTATGGTCGCGATCACATGTTCAGAGTCTCGCGAGAAATTTTATCCTATCAGGGACCACACACCTTCCATTCATAAAAAGGACACCTACTATCACATCCTATTGCCTATTCCCGACAGTATATAGTCCTCAGCATATGCCTTTGAGCAGAACATTTAAACTAGGCAGGGCTTTAGGTCACACTCCACATTCAAACCCTGCGGTTGAAGCGTAGCCAAATTGTACATCCACTCGACCTCCTTTCTATTTATTTGTGCAATTGAATCCCCTCCTCGCTAATGTCCCTTCACTGATTTTATGCCTGTGAAGCGCAATCCTTTCGGAACTTTTTGATGAAAATTTTTGAAATGTAGCGAGACACAATACATCTCCAGACCTTTCTTTATGTTCCTAATGTGTTCCTGGACTCTAGTTTTTAATTTTCTTGTAGTCCTGCCAACGTATTAAAGGCCACACGGGCACCCCAAAACGTAGACTACTCCCGTACTCTCACATGTAATGGTCCCTTTTATTTTGAACATCTGATCTTTCTTATTGGAACGTACTGTAGTGACCTCTCTTTTTTTATTTCCCTTATTTCTATTTTTGCAGGGGAGACAAAACCTGCACCATATAAAATTATTTCCTTTTTTCCGCATGATAGATTCAGGTGCCGCACTATACACTAGAGCAGTGGTCGGCAAAGTGCGGCTCGCTAGCCACAAGCGGCTCTTTTGATCCTTGAATGCGGCTTTTTGGTGCGGACTGGCGGGTGGGCGGCCGCGCAGCCATATCGCGCCGCTCAAGCTGCTTGCAAAATGTCCGTCATGCGCCTCCTGCCCCGTCTGTCTGCTCCTTCCACTTTATGAATGAAGCAGGCAGGCAGGGCAGGAGGCGCATGACGGAGGGTGAGATGTCACGCTGCGCATAGCAGCAGAAGGGCGGGCAGCAGCGGACTTTTGGCAGAACACCGGCCATGTGAGGAGTGGTGAAGAGGCCGCCGCTCAGGAGGAGCGAAATGTCCTGCAGCAGAAAGGTAGGAGCTGCCCCTGGTGTGTGCACAGCAGTCCCTACCTCCTCCCTTCCCCCCACTAATACATTACTTTACTTACTGGAGGGCACTTATGGGGGATATCTGTTGAGGGCACTTATGGGGGATATCTGTGGAGGGCACTTATGGGGGATATCTGTGGAGGGCACATATATAGCATCTTATGCTATATATGTGTCATCCACAGATATCCCCCATAAGTGCCCTCCACAGATATCCCCCATAAGTGCGTCATCCACAGATATCCCCCATAAGTGCGTCATCCACAGATATCCCCCATAAGTGCGTCATCTACAGATATCCCCCATAAGTGCCCTCCACAGATATCCCCCATAAGTGCGTCATCCACAGATATCCCCCATAAGTGCGTCATCCCCAGATATCCCCCATAAGGGCGTCATCCACAGATATCCCCCATAAGTGCGTCATCCACAGATATCCCCCATAATTGAGTCATCTACAGATATCCCCCATAAGTGCGTCATCCACATTGCATCCACATCTGCAGACAAGTTTAATAAAAGTAAAAAATGATAAAGATAAAATGAAATAATAATCAAGATCCAAATAAAAGAAAGTACATATAAAAGTATGTAAAAACACACTCTGGGCTCATGCCCACAAATGTAAGGGCGCCGTGCCTGTGCTGCGGACCGCAAATAGCGGTCCGCAATGCACGGACACAGAACATGGGGCAGCTGCATGAGGATCGCGGACCTATTCACTTGAATGGGGTTCGCGATCCGCATCCGACTGCCCGCACCGCAAAAAAGTAGCGCATGCTGAAGTGAATGGGTCCATGATGCGAGCTGCACACGGCCATGTGCAGCCCGCATCATGGACCCATTCACTTCGATGGGTCCAGGATCCGGGATATGAGTGCTACAGTGTGCTTCCGTGGTGCTTCTGGCTGTGCCTCCGCACCGCAAAAAAGTAGTGCATGCGCTACTTTTATGCGGTGCGGAGGCACAGCCAGAAGCACCACGGAAGCACTCTGTAGCACTCATATCCCGGATCCTGGCCCATTGAAGTAAATGGGTCCTTGATGCGGGCTGCACACAGCCAGTGCCCGTGTATTGCGGACCCGCCGTATGCGGCCTGAAATATGGCAACGGTGGGCACACGGTCGTGTGCATGAGCCCTAATAGTCCTCACTGGTACTGTTGACGCAATATTTTAGGTTTTAAAAATGTGGCTCTCGAAAGAAATTTCAATCGTGGTTTTGGCGATATTTGGCTCAGTTGACAAAAAAGTTTGCCCACCACTGCCCTAGACAATCCCTGAGATTCAGTGCTTTTTTAAGAGTGGACATACAATACATTCCCTCAGTTCCTACCAAACTTTATTGGATGCTTCTTGTCGTTCATGGTGGCTCATCAAATATTATGTAGATTTTACTGTAATTACATACCTGTTTTATGATAATTGTTGAATATCAGATGGCGCCAACAGATATTTTCATGTAAGGCAAAGGAAATTACCCATTGATATAGAAAATGTAGAAAATACATTCAGTCATTGTTTGAGTTTGTTTGCTTAGGGTAGTGAGTTGGGTGTAACTCTCCCAAATCCACTATCCTAAGGCAATTGGGTGGGCAAAATTTCCACTTCAGAAACCAGAGCTTTGTACTTGCAATACCAACAGGAAATAGTTGCAATGAAGAGCTTTTCGTATTGTAGAAGAATCCTCAGTTGATTTGCAGCCTGAAGACCAGTTTTGTCAGGAAAACTCAATGTCAATGGTCTAATTGTTTTTACAGCCTGGGACTTGTAATCACTAGAGATGAGCAAATTAATTCTAAAATAATTTAATGCATTACGAATTGAATATCCAAAACAAATTCGGATTCTAGCTAATTTGAAACTTTTGCTATTTGTTTCTGAAGACAGCACAGTGTCACGAACCTGCGGGTGGGAACCCACTGTGCCATGTGTTCTACCTGCTCTAAGGCTATTGTCTAAGTGAACCCCTCGATCTTCTCAGTACCCCTTATGGTGGGGATAGACTTTCCCGAGGGGAACACCAGGTCACTACCTCTTGAGGAGGATAGGCACATGAGGCAGCTGGTCCAGGTGGACCAGGAGGTACCTAAGAAAGGTACCAGAGGTACAGGTGTTGTCAGCAGGCTGAGTCCTTACAAGGAGCAAAAGTGCAGGACCGAAGGATGAGGCCGAGGCAAAGTCAGACTGGCAATAGGTCATGGCAGGTGGCACAGGTAAAGGTCAGGCAATCCGGTGCGGCAACAGGAGAGTCAAGGCAAGCAGGCAGGGATCAAATGAGTAGCAAAATCCAGGAACACAAGTACGAGTCAGGAACACAGGCACACAAGCGCATATCAGGAACCTTAGCAGGACACAAGGACCTTGACACTGAGGCATCTGGGAAGGGGGCTGAGCCACTTACATATGTGCAGGAGGGCTAGGATTGGTCAGCAAGGTCATATGACCTAACCCATAAAGCCCAGGAGGTGACGCAAGCTGGCTCCTTAGGAAGTGCTGCAGGAAACAAGCAGTAAGCATGCTGTGGTCATGGCTGAGAGGAAACTATGGAGCGGATCCCAGAACAACAGTACCTACACAGACAGAGCCCAGGACTGCAGCAGTGAATGGGAAGCACTGGCTGCAGATCACCGCTGAACATGGCGCCGGGACCGCGGCGGTAAGCAG
Organism: Bufo bufo; assembly: GCF_905171765.1. NCBI lineage: Eukaryota > Metazoa > Chordata > Amphibia > Anura > Bufonidae > Bufo > Bufo bufo. The sequence goes on along the minus strand of NC_053389.1, from coordinate 458,991,797 downwards.
GGGAACAGCAGGGCACAGCAGCCGCTGCTAAACACAGCAGGATAGAGAAGATGAAGAATGAGGATCTCATGACCCAGGTTGGCACCCTGACTGGTGGGCTGGCCCATAATGCCTTGTAGTCAGCCTCAGCCAAAATGGAGGGACTTTACTTTTAAGTGCCATAGGCAATATATAAGACCCCAGCTAGCGATAAGACAAGAGTCAGTGTAGTCTGTCACTGTGTTACTCAGTCAGGCAGCTGGCCATTTTCAGGGCATGCTGCAACAGCATTTGAAGATACAGTATACCACTCGTTTTTATATAAATGTGTATCACCCTAATGTACATGATATAATTCACAATCAAAGACACAAATCGTTTACAGTATTAATCCTAGTGCTGATAGTATGCTGTCTAACACATTTTTTCGCATCACAGTTGGTGTATATTGTACTGGACTCTGAAAAAACCATGAAAAAATAATGTTACAAAGTTCCTTAAACTTCAGTTGATCAAAAACTAGCATACCTGTTGTATTTTTCTGCATCACAATTACTGTATATTGATGGAATACATATATTACCAATAAGACATGAGACTTTGTGAGTTGATACAACTGCCACCAATGTGTAAGAATATTCCAATAAAGTTATTTGACTAGAAAGATAGATAGATAGATAGATAGATTAATACTGTGTATTCTTTAATAAACCTAAATTTGTTGCTACCCCCCAAGAATTGATAATATTTGAACCTTTTTTTTTCAAATTTAAAGCATAAAAAATCTGACAGTGCTGTAAATATAAAATAGACTGCTTGTTTCCACCCTTTACTATCCATTTACCTAGTGAGTTCCCGACCAGTGCCATGCATGCTGATCAGGCAGGCATCAGAGCTGTGCTCACTCGATTAGTACAGGGGCCTGTTTGTTACTGACAGCCAGGCCAATGCTGTATACACCGGCATCGCTGAAATCCCCAATATTTGCAGATTAAGCATTTCGATTTTAGAGTCAACACAGGGGTAGCGAGCTCCCTCTCTCAACCCAACAGCTCCCCTTGATGCAATTGGGGTGTCAATAGTTTCTATTTCACCCAGGATTTGGTGATCTCTGTAATGGGGACACCCCTTTGCTCAGTTTTCCTTCCTTTGAGGGATATCTGGCTTTCACTGTGTTGAGGACCCATAACTGGGGCTCCACAATAATTTTGCATATTACTGTTTCCCAGGGAGCTTTGCACTTTGGATTGCTATGTTGAGCCTCTTAAATGAGGCTCCACAGTGTTTTCTGTAGCTGGTCTCTCTAAGATCAGCAATTGTTTTATTTCACCCAGAAGCCTGACAAAGGCCTCTGACAGTTTATATGCAGTAAACGTAAACATGCTGTCATGAGGGTGTCACAACCTATTGCTGACCCTGTTGTGCCTGGGGTCAGAAGGTCGCAGCTGGTGGCTACTCACTCGGTTTCAAGGGATCGCTCCATGACCTAGTTGTGGGAATGGACTCCGGTCCAGGTTTTCCTGCTTTGGTTTGCGAACTTTTTTGTCCCATTTAGGAATTGGTAGCTTTTCCTTTCAGCTGTTCTTTGTCAGCCCCACCCAGCTACTATATATTCTCCCTTTCTACTTCCCTTGTTGCCAGACATAGACCTTCCTTCCAGATTTTCCATTCTGACCTCTGGTGGAGTTTTTGTGGAGCTGTGGAACTGTTGGAACAGTTGGAACTGATGCTGTCGGATCTTCGGTTCTTGTTGTCTCCCTTCGGGGATTGTTCGTGGTGTTTGTGCTGTTTGTCCTTTCTCTGTTGTTACCCTAGGTGTCAGTGATGAGGACTAATGCTCTCACCACCCTACTCACTACCAAGGGCTTCTTTCAGGGTAAGCCAGGGACGAGGCACGTGATCGGTGTACGGGTTAGCAGCCCATCTAGGGACGTCAGGGCAGACAGGTGCCAGTGCTAGGTGAGTTAGGGGTCACGACTCCTCCCTCTCCCTAGTAAAAGGGTACCCTCCTTCCCTACTCTCTGCGGCACACTTCTGTTACCTGCCATATCAGACGTGATACATGCATTGTACTGCATTGAAACAGCAATCAGACCATCAAAATACCCATAGTGAGACTAAAATAAAAAGGAAAAATAAAAAGTGTTTTATAAAATAAAAAGTTTCCATTGTAAAAAAATGTATTCTTTTCAAATCAAGACATTTATAATTATAAATATATTGCTGCATCTGTAACAACTGGCTCCATAAAAAATATCACATTATCTAAGATGAAGCGATCAAACTTTTATTTTTAAGTTTTGCAGTAGTTTCATTCAATAGCCCAATATTTATCCTTAGCACAGAGTATTTCGACCAGACGTTTCGGTAATTTCAGACCTTCATCAGTGGTCACATTTTTTTATCTGTAACAATATATAGTACAAAATGAGTTGGGATGAAAAAAATGAAATAAAAAATAAAATAAAAATTGTTTTGTAATAAATTCCAATTCGTTGCTGGATACATAGGTAAGTTTACACATAATAGAACAACTACAGACATCATGGAGAGGAGTTAAATCATGCAGAGTTGATGAGAGTCAGGATATATAGAAAAGAAAGTTCACAGAGGTGTTTCTGTACAGAATATGGCCAGATAGATGTTGTCAGAAAATCCCATATAGTGTATCTCGATAGGGTATGTTAGTGACATCCATCTGGGTCATAAGTGGAAACCATAAGTGGATTTAGTGTATGCACTCAGCACAATTGTGTACATACTGGGTTATTGACCACATCTATCCGTGTATCCTATACAGAGTTTGTCATATATGGGTAATGAAGGGTTAAATAGAATAAGCTATAAGATCTGTATGAAGGACAGAATACTAGAGGGAGAATATGTTTACATTAGCCTTATGTCCATATAGGGAATGGATTCTGCCCAGCAACAAGTGAATATGTGAATCATATCTGTTTCCAATATGTGTGGATGTAGGTCTATAAGAGGCCCGTGTGGTCAAGATTAAACCAGAACTGTTTCAGGGACACACTGTCTGTATTTGTTTTATTGAGAAATAGTTCTCCAGGTACCTGTATTTGGAGACAAAAGGAGGAACCAGGGTGCATTAAGAAGCAGATTTCTTTCAGCTGGGGGCTCTGTCCGGAATAGAATATACAGGAATTCGGTAAGTACGGAACATTCCTGTCTTTAAGGACTGGGGACATTCCGATGCTTTCCGGAAAAAAAATATTCTGTTGCTTCTATTTTGAATCCACTTTAGACACACTGAAAGGAATAGTATCTATCTTTAGGCAAGATAGACTATAAATAGACTACTGGCCAAGTCTAACAGATAAATTCTTTAGGGAAGGATTTAAAAGAGGAATTCTTTTGGGAAGAATTCAAATATTGTCTGCACCCTGTTTTTTTTTTTCTTGTCAGCCAATTTCTCTTGCTTCTTATCTGTCGCTTTCTTTATGCTCTCTTGTATGTTATGATGTTATGAAGCATTAAGTAATTTTTATGCTGAAGGTAAGCAGCAAATGATACTGTGAAAACTGTACTAACTTTATTGTGTGTATTCTGGATTACTGTAAGATGCCCCACTTTTCTGGCGAGGGGAGACCCGCTAACCCATAAACTAGTGAACGTAAGTGACGGTTTGAAGGGATAATACTAATAGTCCGTTGAGAAGGAAGTTAAGCATAGACATAAGTCCTCTGACCCAGTTGACAGGAATTGTCGGAGCCTTTACAGTTCAGTACAGCCAGTCCTGGGGAGAGTTCAGCTCTGCTTCCGTCTCAATTAAGTTATAAGAAATGGGTGCAAAGCACGGAAAGGTCTCACCTCAGAAGCCCCCTCCTCCCTATTTAGGAAATATCCCACAGATATATCCATCCCTTTCAAAAGATGACTTAGATTTACTGGCTGGATATACTGCTACCAATAGCCAACCACCTACAGCTCCCCAGCTCCCGCAGCCATCTCCGCAGTTACCACAACCTATGCCTGATCAGAGTGGTCAGGATCCAGCTGGTGCTGTTGGTGATGGGGATGTCATAGCTCCCATGCGCCTTAGATCACAAAAGTCTTTTCCCAAACCTGAACATATACCTCATCATGATGAGGACAGTGACCTTGAGGAACAGTTCCCTTTTATGACTGTAGGGGACACCTTGTTAAAGAAACCTATTGAAGTAGATGATATTAATAAGATTGTTATTATACCCATAGTCCCTGTGGTTCCAGGCGTACCATCTCTGCTATCAGCTATTCCTGCCCATGCAGAGTTTTTCTCTGTTATTGATTTAAAAAATGCCTTTTTTTTTTTGTCCCAGTTGACAAGGAGACACGGACACTTTTTGCTTTTACATTTAAATTTCGCCAGTATATCTGGTGTAGAATGCCTCAGGGTTATGTAGACTCCCCAGTAGTCTACTCCATTGTCCTCCAAGTTACACTGCGCCCTTGGACTGCCCCTCATGGTTCTGTCCTTCTACAGTACAATATGTGGACGATCTCCTCATATGTAGTCCTACTCGGGAGGCCTGCCAGGCAGACTGTGTTAGTTTATTACTGTGGTTATGTGAAAGTGGTCACAAAGTTTCTAGGAAGAAATTTCAATGGTGTATGGAAAGTGTTGAGTATTTGGGCTTTGTTCTCAGTAAAGGTGAGAGGAAAATCAGCCATGCCAGAATTACCTCCCTACTGGGTCTGCCCCGCCCACAAACCAAGAAAGACATGTTGACCTTTCTTGGCATGATTGGTTACTGCCGCCAATGGATTGCTGATTGTTCCTACTATGATAATATTCTGAGACAAGCCACTAATACTGAGATGCCTGACTTCATTAAATGGTCTGATGAAATGTTACAAGCTTTTAGTCATTTGAAATGTGCGATGGTTTCAAGTCCTGGTTTGGGTCTATCCGACTATGGCATGATGTTTCACTTATTTGCAAGGGACAATTGTAAAACCATGGCAGGAGTCCTGGCGCAAGATCATGAAGGCAAATTCCGCCCTGTTGCCTTTTTCTCAAAAGTGGTTCCCGTACAGATTCAGGGCATGCCTGCGTGTCTCAGGAGTTTGGCAGCCTGTACTATGGTCGCTGAGATGGCCCCGCCTATCACCCTAGGTCATCCCACCACTCTGCATACCTCACACAATGTTCAGGCCCTATTGAAGAACATACATACGCAACATATGTCAGCACAAAGACTGAGTGTATATGAAGTTTTGTTGCTATCTAATCCTCAACTTCATATCAAATACTCAGCACCCACATTCGGTCCAATGGCTATACTGAATGCCCTACTTGGCTACAAGGGAGATCAGGATGATTTACCTCCTCCCCATGCATGTACTGAACTTATACATGAACATACCTCACCTAGGCCTCACTTACAGTCCACACCCTTTGAAGGAGCACCTGATATTTTTGTGGATGGATCATGTTCCCGCCCTAATGACAACACTTATCATGCAGGATACGCTGTGGTTCAACTCCCTGATGTTATACTGGAATCGAATCCTATACCTTTTCAGTCAACCCAAGCAGCTGAACTGATTGCCCTCACTAGAGCTTGTTGTCTTTTTGAGGGGAGAGATGTAAATGTTTACACCGATTCCAAGTATGCCTGTGGGGTAGTACATGATCATGGGGTAATCTGGCAGAGGAGAGGCTTCATAGCTGCAGATGGGAGACAAATTTCACATTCCACCCTAGTACATGATCTCCTGGCCGCCATCCAATTACCAAGCAAAGTTGCTATTCAATCAAGTGCCAGGACTATAAGAGCCATAATGTTTTGTTTCATGTTGTATTGTTTGTTTCATATTGTACAAAGAGGCATCCCTTCCTCCACCACATCTGTTGTAACTTTATGGTTCTTGTAGTTCCACAAGAACTTTTCCTGTTTGCACTCTGGAATGTGCTCTCAAAAAGAACCCCTCCCATCTGTATTTTGCTATTTCCTTCACATCCCCCTCCTGTGCTCAGGAATTCAACTCCCCTCCATATAGGGGTTGGGGGGGGAGGGGGCTGGTAATTGGTAATGCATCTGCAGACTGTGAAGATACTAATGTATGTTATCTATAGATCTTCCAGACAGGGCTCCAGCATTGGATTAGATCCAATGATGTTTGAAAATAACCTTTCCAAATTGTATGTTTCACTAGTTAAGGAAGTGCCCGCAGTGATTGCACCATGATGCCAATTGGATGTGTCCAATCCTATCAATCTAAGGTTGCACCTATTTTGAGTCTTTATTCAGATATGAATGAAAGCTTAGGGATGTCTGCATCATTGTATGATGTATGACATCTTTCACACCCAGTAGTAAATAAAAAAAAATAATTCAAATTCAAATTTAATATCTCAAATTAATAACCAAATTTTTGATAATTTTAGGTTCTTGGAAGATGGATCATTTCGGACAGGATATGCTGTTCCTACTTAATCTGATGTTTTCAAGAAAAAAACACTTCCTCCAGCAATGTTAGTGCAGGAGACAGAGCTATTATCCATTGTAAGGCACATACTGGTCTCCAAATACACATAGCTAAAGGGAATGCCCTAGCTGATCAGGCAGCAAAAGAGACTGCTATTAGAACGGCAGCAACAGTTCAAATGCCCTCCCTAGTTCGAGACATTACCCTTATCTATTGCTCAGCCTCCAGGATTTGGCTACCAGTAGTGACAAAATAGAATGGCAGTCGGTAGGTGCAGTACAAGACCCTGATACGGGTCTTATCTGCAAAGAGGGGAAACCATGTATCCCAGTTGCAAGTGCCCCGATTTTAATTGCACAATATCATGGTCTTGGCCATAGGGGAGCACAGGGAACCACTGACCTCATTCAGAGATTTTTTTTTATACTAGGTCTTAAATCAAAATGAACAAGATGTTGTTTGTGCCTCTCCTTTCTCTCCACATGAACCTACGCATTCTTTCCAACCAAGAGACGTGATAGTCCAGCGCCTGGCAAAAGGACGAAAACAGACTGAGTTCCCGTTTGGACCACCCACCCGAGTGGTAGCAGTCACCAGAACAGCGATTCTCACAGAAGAGGCTCCAATCTGGATTCACGCTAGCAGAGTGAAAAGGGTCCCTTAGGCTTCTTCTCCGGTGACGGACAAAGACAAAGAGGGTGAAGCAGGTGTGAATTCCCTGAAAAAAGAGGGGAACTCAGAAGAAGTTTCCCTGAAAAGTGCCTTGCCACAGGCTGAAGATGATGACCCCACAATATTCTGGGAGATTTGTTTGTCTGCTGACAATTATTAATCTTTGTGTTTTCTTGCCAGTCTGGCTTGTTATTACATGTATTTATCACCCAGAGGAGATGAGTTTCTTCTGCGGTGCACCAAATAATCAGTCAGTAAATAAAAGAGCTCAGGAGCAAGATCCCTTTGCTCCCGTCCCCTTTTATTCTGAACAGAATAGTATAGTCAGGATGGCAAATGCCCTAAATGTTAGTTTATTGTGCCTAAGACTTACAGAGCTCACAGGATCTTATACAAACATGTGTTATTGCTGTGCCTACACCCGATGAATCCCTCCTTGAAGTCTGGTCGATGGCTAACAATACACAATCTTTTATTCCCTTGTATGACTTCTGTGGGGAGTGTCAGAAATTAGGAAATAGCAGGGATAATATTAGAATAAATACTATTAATGTGACTGCAGCAGAGACTTGTTTTACCCTTCCCCAGAATATGAGTTTATATTGTGATAGTAGAGACCTAAAAAGTGGATTACCTAAGAATAGTGTATATGATTATATTGACGACACCTGTTAAAAGAATAGCAGGCTTGCTAGCTCCCTGAATAATTCCATGAGTTGTAATAAGACCATTGTGACTCCCAGCTTTATCTATAATATAATGCTCCCTAAGGGATGGTTTTTGTCTTGTGGTAACAGTTCTTACAATTAGATTCCTGCTAATGTTATTGGAGGTCCCTGTGCGTTATCCAGGCTGACTTTGGCCCTTCCCAGTCAACCCCCTATCAGGAGAGCCTACAGATCAGTTACCAAGACTTTATCAGAAGACTGTGACTCTACTTTACCCCTTCTCAGCCGTACAGAATATACAAGTTTGGGCGCCTCTATATTAGAAGTGCCTGAACTGGCTATATATAATACTCGTACTATAAATTATATTGCATGTGACTTAGCTAAATCTCTGAATCATACCTCTATTGCCTTATCAGACATGCTTTTAGATCTACAAGGCGTAAGAGGATCAGTGCTAGAAACTAGATTTGCTGTGGATTATTTGTTACTTAAACATAATATAGGATGTCAAGAATTTAAAGGAATGTGTTGCTTTAATTTATCTGATCATTCCAGATCAATCCAGTCACATATTCAAGCGTTACATGAAATTGCTAATAATATCAAGAAGGATGTTGATTCATCCTCTTGGTGGGACTGGTTATTGAGCTGGCTGCCGGATTTGAGTTGGTTGAGAACATTATTTATCAGTATTATAATTATAATTGCTTCCTTGATTGTTATATATTGTTGTATCCAATGCATCCCTTCCCTCATACAGATGTTTTGTGTAATGTGTCCAAAACCCACAGAGCCTGGACAATCATATGCTACTTACCTCTCTATGAGAGAAAGAAGATAAGTCATATTCATGACTTAAGAGGGGATTGAAGGGTTAAATAGAATAAGCTATAAGATCTGTATGAAGGACAGGATGCTGGGTGACATCATACTAGAGGGAGAAAATGTTTACATTAGCCTTATGTCCATATAGGGAATGGATTCTGCCCAGCAACAAGTGAATATGTGAATCATATCTGTTTCCAATATGTGTGGATGTATGTCTATAAGAGGCCCATGTGGTCAAGATTAAATCAGCACTGTTTCAGAGACACACTGTCTTTGTTTGTCTTATTGAGAAATAGTTCTCCAGGTACCTGTATTTGGAGAAAAAAGGAGGAACCAGGGTGCATTAAGAAGCTGATTTCTTTCAGGTAAGTAATAGCGTCTGGACGGGATCTGCTGGACACAAAGGAGAATATTGTCACATTATATCAATAGATGGCTATATAGACACATATGCATCACAAGGAATCCCATGTTGCGTACATTCAAGAGATTTGTTTGAATATATCCTATGTACAAATAGCAGTACCGGAATGGTATATATTGCCTCCATGGAGGGCGACATACAACAAGGTTAAGTGAAGGTAATAGCTCTCTGCACTTTCTAAATGCATTGTACAATATATGCCAGGTACATGCTCTGAATATATCAGAAAATTATATATATACACACCGGTTATATCAGCAAAAAGACAGTGCTCTATTGGGTATCACAGGCTCAAAGTCGCATTGCATGATAGTGCCAAAAACAGAGGTTCGCTGATGCGAATATACTGTATATAAAAGACAGACATGAAAGATAAATATATATATATATATATATATACACTCACCTAAAGAATTATTAGGAACACCATACTAATACGGTGTTGGACCCCCTTTTGCCTTCAAAACTGCCTTAATTCTAAGTGGCATTGATTCAACAAGGTGCTGATAGCATTCTTTAGAAATGTTGGCCCATATTGATAGGATAGCATCTTGCAGTTGATGGAGATTTGAGGGATGCACATCCAGGGCACGAAGCTACCGTTCCACCACATCCCAAAGATGCTCTATTGGGTTGAGATCTGGTGACTGTGGGGGCCATTTTAGTACAGTGAACTCATTGTCATGTTCAAGAAACCAATTTGAAATGATTCGAGCTTTGTGACATGGTGCATTATCCTGCTGGAAGTAGCCATCAGAGAATGGATACATGTTCTCATTCTGTTTACGCCAAATTCAGACTCTACCATTTGAATGTCTCAACAGAAATCGAAACTCATCAGACCAGGCAACATTTTTCCAGTCTTCAACAGTCCAATTTTGGTGAGCTCGTGCAAATTGTAGCCTTTTTTTCCTATTTGTAGTGGAGATGAGTGGTACCCGGTGGGGTCTTCTGCTGTTGTAGACCATCCGCCTCAAGGTTGTGCGTGTTGTGGCTTCACAAATGCTTTGCTGAATACCTCGGTTGTAACGAGTGGTTATTTCAGTCAACGTTGCTCTTCTATCAGCTTGAATCAGTCGGCCCATTCTCCTCTGACCTCTAGCATCCACAAGGCATTTTTGCCCACAGGACTGCCGCATACTGGATGTTTTTCCCTTTTCACACCATTCTTTGTAAACCCTAGAAATGGTTGTGCGTGAAAATCCCAGTAACTAAGCAGATTGTGAAATACCCAGACCAGCCCGTCTGGCACCAACAACCATGCCACGCTCAAAATTGCTTAAATCACCTTTCTTTCCTATTCTGACATTCAGTTTGGAGTTCAGGAGATTGTCTTGACCAGGACCACACCCCTAAATGCATTGAAGCAACTGCCATGTCATTGGTTGACTAGATAATTGCATTAATGAGAAATAGAACAGGTGTTCCTAATAATTCTTTAGGTGAGTGTATATACCAGGTGTATCAACATAAACATAAAGGCAGTGCTCCAATCGGTATTACCACAGACATGTAGCCACAATATATTATAATTGCCAGGCCGAGGTTCACTAAATAGAAGGTGTCTATAGGGAGGATGCCAGGGTCTTTCATCACCTAAAAAAGACATATAGATAGCTCTTTACCTGTTCTGGTGGGGAGATTAGGTCATCAGGGCTCGGATGTGTGGCGTCTGTATCGCGCCCATCCGTGCCTTAAATGTATTGGCTCTCTGAAGTTCCGGTCATGTGACCGGAAGTCACGTGGCGGCTGGGACGCAAGCGTGCGTTCCACAGGGGCATCACGTGATCGGAAAGGGGACGGTATGCATTCCACTGTTGGATTCTCCTGTCACCATGTATACTTGGCAATTACAGACTAATAGGGCACTATTTATATAGCGAGGAGGACAGTATATGATATTAGGCATAATCATCTTGTCATTCTAGTTCTCTATGGAGACAAAAGTGGTGTATATCTCGCTTTGTGATATATGGCCCTGATCCATTATAGGAGATTAAATGGAGGGGGATTTATAGACAGAAAAGGGGGACATGGAGAGGGGGAATGAAGGATTAGCAATTCAGAATCAAACAGGGAAGAAATGAAAGAGATATATGGATTATGGGAATAAAAGAAGAGTTAGTGGAAGAGTAGGGGAAGAGATAATCTCACCCTCACCAGATGTAGACATAATATTTTTGCTCAGCGGGTTTGTAGGAAGAAAAATCAAAGGAATGTTAAGACCATATTCCCATCCTCATCTAATTAATTCATACATTGATAAAAAAGTCCCATTCGCGGTTCAGTCCGTTGGGCGAAAGTGTCCCTAGTTTGTGGATCCAAAATGCCTCCCGCTGTCTTAAGAGAAGTATCCGATTGCCTCTTCTCCTGGATGGGTCAATTTGGTCCAAAATTTAGAAACGCAGTTGTGAGATTTGATGTTTTTTGTCCACGAAGTGATGTGGTATGGGCAAAAAAGTGTGCCCAAGTCTAATGGTCGACTTTTGCTTGCTTGTAGTTTAGAAAAACTACCTATGTCCGCTTTTACTAACTTATCCGTGATGTTGGGAGATCTTTTATAACATATCAGAGGGGTTTGATTGAATTATTTTATGGTGGGATAGGCTTTGGCTAGGAGTGGCCAGTGCTGTTTAAGGGCCCGTTGGAATTTCGGCATTAAAGGATGTATGTGGTTACACATGCGATTCTATTTTTGTTGTTTGTTTTCGGTCGCGGCTCTTGGACCTCAGTGAAATATCGTAGGGTATTTTTCAGGATGGCTTCTGGGTAACCCCTATTAAAGGGGTTGTCCGGGGTCAAATGTTTAAAAAAAATAAACACGTTAAATCACAATGTACATATAAACTAATGTGCCTCCATATATTTTCAGCTATTTTCGCCACTTCTATGTGGCTCCAACGGTCCCCCATTAATTGTTTATATATATGTTTATCTTTACCTGACTTCCGGCTGCACTGCCCTGTGGGTCCTGGGGCAGCGCAGCATCAGGTGGTTACAGCTGTCTCTCTGCTCCGCTGTAACTCCGCCCCCTCATCAATATTCACCTCCATTCATTCTGAAGCTCACTGGACTGGAGGGGTGGTGCTTAGTGGGATGTCATGGGGCGGGGCTTAGCAGGTTGTCAAGGGGTGGGGCTTAGCGGGATGACGACCAGCCGCTGTAACTACACCCCTCATCAATATTCACCTCGATTCATTTGCTGCCAGTGACATCACCGGGCTCCCTGAGCAGCGGAAGCTTTGCTTGCCTGCAAGGGACCCAGTATGTCAATGAGGAGAAGAAACCAGTAACTTCCGGCCATGAATTTCAAAGATGAAAACGGGGCTGCAGAAATCTGTGCCAAAGGTGCTACCTGCTTGTATGTAATGTGTATGCAACACAGTACTATTAGAGCAATGTCCTTTAAGGAATTTTCTCGTTATAGCCTCGAATTGTGTGTCTTTTATCATGTCATTGCTAACGATGCAGTCGACACGTGTGTACTGAGATTGCGGTAAAGACTGTTTTGTGGCCCTGGGATGGCAGCTCTTGTAATGGAGCAAGCTATTATGGTCAGTTGGTTTATTGTACAAGTCTATAGATAGTTGGCCTGTTGGGTCAATTTTGACCAGTGTGTCAAGTAAACTTATCTCCTCCATGTTGGTATGGGAGGTGAAGCCTAATTCATCGTAGATCTGGTTTAGATCAGTTACCAACTGTTGTATAGTGGACATGGGTCCTCTCCAGATACAGAAAATATTGTCTATAAAATGATACCAAATGTCAGCATATTGTTGAAACAAGGGGTTCGTGTATACGTGGTCCTCCTCAAACGCAATCATGAATGTGTTTGCATAGGGCGGGGCCACGTTGGACCCCATCGCGGTACCCCTTTTCTGGCCATAAAATGTGTCCCCAAACAAAAATACATTTTTAGTGAGTATGATCTCTAAAGTTTTGAGGCAAAATTCTTGTTGTGTGTTGTCCAGAGTAGACTGGTTTTGTAACAACCTTGCTGTGGCTTGTATCCCCTTGTCATGTGTTATAGATGTGTAAAGGCTATTAACATCTAGGGTTAGGAGGATGCTTCCTGGTGTGATAGTTGTTCCCTTCAGTTTTGTGAGAAAATCTGTGGTGTCTAGTATGAAAGATTTAGATGATTTGATTAATGGTGTGAGTATTTTCTCCATGTAGATAGCTAAAGGTGAGAGGATAGAGTCGGTTGAGGCCACTATGGGGTGACCTGGGGGGTTAATGAGGCTTTTATGAATCTTGGGTAATACATAAAAAACGGGAATGATTGAATTTTGTTTGATGAGAAAAGTGGCTGTCTTTGGCTCAATAACTCCTAATTCAGAATACCTATTAATGGTGCTGGAGATTAGACCTTGTATCTGTGTGGTGGGATCCCTAGGTAGTATTTCGTATGTGTCTGTGTCCGATAGTTGTCTCCTAACCTCCATTACGTAATCGGCCTTGTCCATTACAACTAGTGCCCCTCCCTTGTCTGCCGGTTTGATGATGATTTCCTTGCTGTTTTGTAGCGATTCAAGCGCCAACTTTTCTTCAGAGGATAAGTTATTGGTATGCTTATAATGACCCTGTGCATGTGTCGTAAGTATGTCTTTTACCAGATTCTGAGACAAGGAGATATATGTCTCTACTGGATGTTTGTTTTTGGGCGGCATAAAGGAGCTCTTATTTCTTAGGCTTAAGTGATCAATGGACAGCAATCCCGGCATCGTGGGTGTGTGTGGTTCTTGTGTTGGAAGTTCCTGGAAATGGGTTTTTAGTCTCAGTGTCCGGTAAAACATTTGTAATTCCTGTTCTAGAGTGAAAGTATTGAGTTTTGGTGTCGGGCAAAATGATAAGCCCTTCTGCAGGATGGTAATCTCTGCAGGTGATAAAGTGGTGGATGAGATGTTAATAACTAAATTGTCCTCCTTACCTGGGAGCGTGTCTGTATGCATTCTTCTTGACTTTCTGCCACCCCTCCTGGTCTTCAGCGTCTTCCTCTCCATTGATAATGGCCTAAAAAACGGGGTTGATATCCGTAGTTTCCGGATCTGTCGCTATCCGAATTTGACGAACCGGAGTAGTAGGTGTTACGGTATCCTCTGTAGTTTGGTGGTTGTTGGTTGTTTTTCCACCGATAAACTGTGTCTGCTCTGTAGTCCTCAGCGTCAAGTAGAAATTTCTGGCGTTTATTTTGTTCAGTATTTCTTTTGTGTAATTGTTTCTCAATCCTTTCTTTGGCCTTGTCAATTCTTCTTCCGGAGTAGTAGATGTAAGTTGGACTTCAGTGGTTTAAATTTTCTTGGACAGGTCGCTAATGGAGGTCTGCAATTCTTCAATCGTTAAGAGAATAAGGTCAAAAGAACATTTGTTAAGAATGTTTTCAAATCGCTTGCAGAAATTTTTCTTCTCCGCAAAGAGTGTAGGTCTCAGAAGCGATCTCAGACCTCGTGGAATGCGATTATTTTTGTAATATTCGGTCAGTGTGCTGCAGTGTAGCTCCCATCCAATAAGATGGCTGCGGTCACGTTCATATTCCCGAATTTTAATTTCATAATTCGGTATATGTAAAAATTTGTTGGGTAAAAGTACCTCCGATACTAGACTTTCTGCTGTGCTTGTGTCGTATGAGAATATGTTAGTCATACTTGGATGAAGGTGCAGGGTTCTCATAGTAGTCGTAGTAAGTAGTAGAATGGAGAATCCCACTCGATTCAGTAGATTCTGGTGCCAATCAAGGGCTGAGAACAGCCAATGTACATATAGCAAAAATTGAGGCACACAGATTTAAAGTGTTGCAATCAAACTTTTTATTTTAAAGTTTTGCAGTAGTTTCATCCAATAGCCAAATATTTATCCTTAGTACAAACAGAATATTTTGACCAGATGTTTCGGTCATTTCAGACCAGTACAAAATGAGTTGGGATGAAAAAAAATAATTAAAAATTAAAAAAAGAAATTTTTTGTTATATACATGTATGTAATAATCCAATTCGTTGCTGGATACATAGGTAAATTGACACATAATAGAACAACTACAGATGTCATAGAGAGGAGTTAAATCATGCAGAGTTGATTAGAGTCAGGATATATAGAAAATAAAGTTCACGGAGGTGTTTCTGTACAGAATATGGCCAGATAGATGTTGTCAGAAAATCCCATATAGTGTATCTCGATAGGGTATGTTAGTTGGGACACATTTTATGATTGTGTTTGAGGAGGACCATGTATACACGAACCCCTTGTTCCAACAATATGCTGACATTTGGTATAGTTTTATAGACACTATTTTCTGTATCTGGAGAGTACCCATGTCCACTATACAACAGTTGGTAACTGATCTAAACCAGATCTACGATGAATTAGGCTTCACCTCCCATACCAACATGGAGGAGGTAAGTTTCCTTGACACACTGGTCAAAATTGGCCCAACAGGCCAACTATTTATAGACTTGTACAATAAACCAACTGACCGTAATAGTTGCTCCATTACAAGAGCTGCCATCCCAGGGCCACAAAACAGTCTTTACCTCAGTACACACGTGTCGACCGCATCGTTAGCAATGACATGATAAAAGACACACAATTCGAGGCTATGACGAGAAAATTCCTTAATAGGGGTTACCCAGAGGCCATCCTGAAAAATACCCTACAAGATTTTACTGAGATCCAAGAGCCGCGACCGAAAACAAACAACAAAAATAGAATCGCATGTGTAACCACATACCATCCTTTAATGCCGAAAATCCAACGGGCCCTTAAACAGCACTGGCCACTCCTAGCCAAAGCCTATCCCACCATAAAATAATTCAATCAAACCCATGATTGTTATAAAAGATCTCCCAAAATCAGGGATAAGTTAGTAAAAGCGGACATAGGTAGTTTTTCTAAACTACCGAAACAAAGTTTCTTCTGGAGCAGACGATTAGGTACATATCCATGTCTCCACTGCACCCAATGTTCCAGCGTAATAAAAGGCGAAAACGACACACATCCACGTACTGGACAGAGGATTCTATACCTGCGACTCAAGTTTTGTCATTTACCTTATAAAATGCCCATGCGGACTTGCCTATGTAGGAGAAACGACGCAACACATGCGGGACCGTATATGCAAGCACAAGTCAACCATCAGACTTGGGCACACTTTTTTACCCATACCACATCACTTCGTGGACAAAAAACATCAAATCTCACAACTGCGTTTCTAAATTTTGGACCAAATTGACCCATCCAGGAGAGGAGGCAATCGGATACTCCTCTTAAGACAGCGGGAGGCATTTTGGATCCACAAACTAGGGACACTTTCGCTCAATTGACTGAACCGCGAATGTGACTTTTTTATCAATGTATGAATTAATTAGATGATGATAGGAATATGGTCTTAACATTCCTTTGTTTTTCTTCCTACAGACCCGCTGAGCAAAAATATTATGTCTACATCCGGTGAGGGTGAGATTATCTCTTCCCCTACTCTTCCACTAACTCTTCTTTTATTCCCATAATCCATATATCTCTTTCATTTCTTCCCTGTTTGATTCTGAATTGCTAATCCTTCATTCCCCCTCTCCATGTCCCCCTTTTCTGTCTATAAATCCCCCTCCATTTAATCTCCTATAATGGATCAGGGCCATATATCACAAAGCGAGATATACACCACTTTTGTCTCCATAGAGGACTAGAATGACAAGATGATTATGCCTAATATCATATACTGTCCTCCTCGCTATATAAATAGTGCCCTATTAGTCTGTAATTGCCAAGTATACATGGTGACAGGAGAATCCAACAGTGGAATGCATACCGTCCCCTTTCCGATCACGTGATGCCCCTGTGGAACGCACGCTTGCGTCCCAGCCGCCACGTGACTTCCGGTCACATGACAGAACTACAGAGAGCCAATACATTTAAGGCACGGATGGGCGCGATACAGACGCCACACATCCGAGCCCTGATGACCTAATCTCCCCACCAGAACAGGTAAAGAGCTAACAATATGTCTTTTTTAGGTGATGAAAGACCCTGGCATCCTCCCTACAGACACCTGCTATTTAGTAAACCTCGGCCTGGCAATTATAATATATTGTGGCATGTCTGTGGTAATACCGATTGGAGCACTGCCTTTATGTTTATGTTGATACACCTGGCATATATATATATATATATATATATATATATCTTTCATGTCTGTCTTTTATATATATTCACATCAGCGAACCTCGGTTTTTGGCACTATCATGCAATGCGGCTTTGAGCCTGTTATACCCAATAGAGCACTGTCTTTTTGCTGATATACTCGGCGTGTATATATATAATTTTCAGATATATTCAGAGCATGTATCTGGCATATATTGTACAATGCATCTAGAAAGTGCAGAGAGCTATTAACTTCACTTAACCTAGTTGTATGTCGCCGTCCATGGAGGCAATATATACCATTCCGGTACTGCTATTTGTACATAAGCTTTATTTAAAACGAATCTCTTGAATGTACGCTACATGGGGTTCCTTGTGATGCATATGTGTCTATATAGCCATCTATTGATATAATGCGACAATATTCTCTTATGTGTTCAGCAGATCCCGTCCAGTCGCTATTACTTACACATATATGACAAACTCTGTATAGGATAGATGTGGTCAATAACCCAATATGTACTCAATTGCGCTAAGTGCATACAGTAAATCCACTTATGGTTTCCACTTATGACCAAGATAACATTCCCTATCGAGATACACTATATGGGATTTTCTGACAACATCCATCTGGCTATATTCTGTACAAAAACACCTCTGTGAACTTTCTTTTCTATATATCCTGACTCTCATCAACTCTGCATGATTTAACTCCTCTCCATGACGTCTGTAGTTGTTCTATTATGTGTCAAATTACCTATGTATCCAGCAACTAATTGGATTATTACACACATGTATATAACAAAAAAATTCTTATTTTTTCATCCCAACTAATTTTGTACTATATATTGTTACAGATAAAAAAATGTGACCACTGATGAAGGTCTGAAATGACCGAAACGTCTGGTCGAAATACTGTTTGTACTAAGGATAAATATTGGGCTGATGAATGATACTACTGCAAAACTTAAAAATAAAAAGTTTGATTGCAACACTTTAAATCTGTGTGCCTCAATTTTTGCTATATGTACATTGGCTGTTCTCAGCCCTTGTTTGGCACCAGAATCTACAGAATCGAGTGCGGTTCTCCATTCTACTACTTATTATCTAAGATGAACACCATAAAAAACTAAGTTTAAATTATGTACCCCAATGAAAATGACAACTCATCATGGAAAAAAAAAAGCTCTCACGCAAAACCATTGCCAAAAAAAACAAAAACATATATATGGCTCGCAGAAAATGGGGATTAAAAAAAAAATGCTTTAATTGTTTAATTGTGTAAAAGTAGCAAAACTTAAAAAAGAACTAAAAATAAAAATGGTATCTCTTTAGTCATATTGACCAGCAGAACAAAGTTAATACGTCCTCTTTTCGGCACAGTGTACGCCACAATAACAACACTTCTGTACAGACCTGCAAGTGATTCTGAGAGGGCGGAGAGTGAGGTAATGTCTGTGAGGCAGAGAGGACAGAGCATTGAGCTCATATGTGGAAGGGGGAGAGCGGAGAGTGCTGAGCTGGAGATAGAGCTGATATAAGGAGTCAGGGGGGAGGATAGAACAGGATGCACAGAGAACTGGAGGAGATAACTGCAGGTGCTGTGCAACGTGGCTCATACTGAGCCAGTTGTAAGCCTCTCTGTTCCCTGCTGTGGAGAAACAGAAGGGAGGTTACAGAGTGATGTGGAGGGGTGTTAACTGAGGTCTGTACGGAGGAAGAGTGTGAGGGATAGCTACACAATGTGACACAGCATGTAAAGAAGAAACACCTACACAGGCATGTAAACAAATGGCTGAAAGCTGTCACAGGCACATTTACAGAGTTTCAATAAGAGTTAAGATTCTGGACATTTTAATTTTTTTGGGAATCCCGGATAACCCCTTTAATAGCTATTTTGTGAGGTAGTAATATCTGTCTTGAAAGCAGAGAAATAGAAATTTAGAGAATAGCACATTTTTCTAAATTTTCTTTCAATTTTGATGCTTTTTTGAAGGTAAACATATTGAATCAAATTTACCACTAACATAAACTACTGTGTGTCACAAGAAAATAGTTTCAGAATAGCTTGGATAAATAAAAGTATTCCAGAGTTATTAAAACATAAAGTGATGCATCAGATTTGCAAAATTAGGCAAGGTCAGGAAGGTTAAATATGGCAGTGTCTGGAAGGGGCTAAAGAGTTTGAAAGGGGTTGGATACAATCCTAGGAGACCTCAGAATGTCATACACAACTTTTCATTGCCATTGGACCACTTTCAAATTGGGTTGATTTATTGGATTTTTCGTACCTGAATCATATTTGACAACCAATTTGTGCAAATCAGACCTAAAACGAATATCAAGAAATTTGCTCATCTCTAGGCATCATGTTTCACTTTCGCTCATTCTCTTGGTATCATGACATTTAAAGGGGTTATCCGTCGCGCAGATCAAAACATCCAGTGATGGGGGGAGCAGCCAATAGCAGGCCGCGATGGGGACGAGCCTCCCTAGCGTCACCCACGATGCTAGGAAGACTCGTCCCCTTGGGGTAGGTATAACCTATATGAGGGGCCCGGGCATTGGGTGGGTCATTATAGGGGTTGGATAACCCCTTTAAAATCAATTTTCTTGCCATGGAGCTTATTTCCACTCTAGAAGCTGAAACATGTGATGCTGTCCTTCCTTTTAAGAAAATCAGTCATAGATTTATAAGGTCTATTTACTGTTTGCAGTGAATGGCATCTGTAATAATTTATAATATATTTAATAATTTAATTTAACAATTGATTTGTTTGTCATCTGGAGAAAATACCTCAAATTCTACTGTATTACTGAATATATTAGTCTAATGATGAGCAATTTACTAACATTTCGGCTAATTTTACATTTTAATCAGCATACTTACATATAACAATTGCCAGCATAAATATATAGCAAAAAACTATTTATTTCTGTATTATTCATATACACAAATATGAAATTATTAAAAAAGGTGTACATATAACAAAGTAAAATATAACGGGAATAAATAAAAGATTCAGTGTAGTGCCTCTTCACTATTAATACATTATATTATGCACAGTATATGCAGGGGTGGACTGAAAATCATGTGGAACCTAAGCATGTCATGTTATATCCACAGTTTAAAAGATAAATGTTGAAGTTTGTCTATGAGCCTATAATAGACTTTGGAATGCTTGAGCTCCCTCTTACAGAGATAGGCATTTGTTCACTTGCTATACGTTGCCCCTATTATAGTGTCAATACCACCCATATTGAATTATCGGACTATTATGCATCTATTGACTATGGAAAATGCCAGTATTGTGTTTATTAGGTGACATGATACTTCATGTATATATGATAAATAAAACTATGTTAGACGGTGGTTGTGGAACCACTGTGTAAACCAACAGATTTTACAGGGCTACTACTATGGGTGTTATCCTGGTAGACCCCTGGTTTTCACCCTTTAATCCCTGTACATGGATATAGGCTTTGCTGCAGGTGAACCACCAGGCTGCTACATCCAGGAGTATTCTCTATCCTGGAGTAGTCTCTGGCAGCTGACCCATGGGGATCAAGAGACACTGGTGTACAGCACCAATGAATAGGGCAAAATGGTAATCAAGGACAGGCCAAGGTCAGGGTAGGCAGGGTACAAACTATACAGTAAACAGTCCAAAGTTAAGGTGAGTAGCACATGGTCAATACAGAATACAGGCAGTAAAGCCAGAAAATGGGAAGATTTCAGTAAAAGGGCAAAAAAATAAAGCACATCCTAGGAGGATACTTGCAGATTAAGAACCTATTGCTTAGGCACCCACCCATAGGGAAAGGTGCCTATGGTACTGTGCTGTCTTCACTATTGCATACTGTTTATTTGTGCGCCTTCAGCACCATCTAGTGACCTTTATCTGTAAGTGCATCTTTTGCCTTGTTAAGTTATGCATATTCATTAGGTCACCTGACTTCCTGCTCACAGTGCTTTCTGGGAAAGAGACAGGCTCCTGCTTCCTTTTCTCCTCACCTCATGGAAGGAGCAGCTGCACATTGTGTGTCTCCTACTAAGCATCGTCGGTAAGCGATTAATTCATGTTTTTGTATTGGTTTTGTGTACACTGTACTGTATACTCAGTTCTTGTATGTTCATTTTCCTATAGTTTACCTTATCTACTGCCGGTTAATAAAAACCACAGACTACAGAAACAAGTCTCATCTTATTAACTAGTAGAATGGTGATATCTGCCTGTTGAACTGCATACAGACCCCGGGGGTACATGTTGTGAGAACAGGACAGTAAACGACGACTTCTAACGAGAGAGACGCACCTGACTACACAGAAGTTTGTTACGGTCCACGCAATATCTGCAAACGGACACCACAGCGACTTCTATACAGTCCAGTGCTGCAAGGGGATAGCTGCTTCAAGCAATGTAGACACATTTGATTGCATACTGTGACCGCTCTCTAAGCACAGCGACCGGCATTCCACAGCACGGTAGTCTCCACGCAGTTAAGTGTCTTCACCAACACCATGTCGCGTAGCACAGTATCAAGCTACAAGACAAGATCAAGGAAGGATGGTTCCACTAAGTCGTCTTCCGTTAGCAATGCGGCTGCCATTGCCCGCGCAAAGGCAGAAGCCGCGAAGGTCAAAGCAGCCTTTGCCGAACAAGAAATGAAGATGAAAGAAGAAAAGGCACAGCTAGAGGCTGAGAAAGCAAAGCAACAGGCTTCAATAGTCATGCAAAAGGTCCTCTTAGATGCAAAGCTAGAGAAACTCGCCGTAGAGAAAGAAATGGCAGCCGCCATAGCTGAAGCAGAGTTCTTGGAAGCAATGGAATACCCGAAAACCGGAAGTCACCGCAGTGTGCTTAGCCCAGTACTCGGCCAGCAAGATCCTGTACAACGCACTTCAGAGTACGTCCGTCAACACTCTAGACCAAACAGCAATGCTGATCCATTCCCAGGAACCGAAGACGTCACCTATGCCACAGAAGAATCATACCGTCCAAAAGAAAGAGTCACGCTCGGAACCCAGTCCTACAAACAAGAGAGCCCAGAGCCACGTGACAAAACTCCAGCTAGCTTCCCTGCACACCAAGGAAGTCAGCTTCCAGTCCAGCCTGCAG
The DNA here is from genome assembly GCF_905171765.1 of Bufo bufo. NCBI lineage: Eukaryota > Metazoa > Chordata > Amphibia > Anura > Bufonidae > Bufo > Bufo bufo. The sequence goes on along the minus strand of NC_053389.1, from coordinate 458,969,535 downwards.
AGCCACCTTATCCCACAAGACGGTATGATATGGGCTGGCCTAAGTCAGAGACTCCATACAGTTATGATCGCCCACCACACTCTCACTGTGACTTTCCACCTCCAACCAACCTTAGTAGTAACCAGAGCACAATAGACTTTGCCAGGTTCTTTACTAAACGTGAGCTAGTTACAAAGGGACTGGCGAAGTTCAGTGATCGCCCTGAAAACTATAGAGCATGGCGGGCCTCCTTTTATAACATTACAAAAGACTTGGGTCTGTCACACAGTGAGGAGATAGACTTCCTTGTAGATCGGCTTGGAAAAGACTCTGTAGAACATGCCAAGAGAATCAGGGATATTAATATAAACTACCCAGAGATTGGCCTAAAAATGATCTGGGATAGACTTGAGGAATGTTATGGTTCTGCAGAGGTCATAGAGGATGCGTTGTTTAAATGAATTGACGAATTCCCTAGAATATCTAGCAAAGGGTTCCAGAAACTTAGGGATTTAAGTGATCTACTGATGGAATTACAGGTTGCCAAAGCCGAAGGGGATTTACCGGGGCTTGCTTTCCTCGACACTGCCAGAGGTGTCAAACCGATTGTATTAAAGCTTCCCCACAACCTGCAGGAGAAATGGGTCTCCCACGGGTCAAGGTACAAACATATCCACAATGTGCCATTCCCTCCCTTCAGTGTGTTTGTTGACTTTGTAAGGCTAGAGGCCAATATTCGTAATGACCCTAGCTTTGATCTATCACAGTCTTGTGCCACTCCCTATGACCACAGACCACACAAAGGATCAGTGGCAGTGCACAAAACTAACATTTCACCTGCAGATTCTTACAGGCATTACAGCTCCGCCAGCCACGAAACAGTCAAAGATCCTGGTAAGCAGTGCCCTCTACACAAGAAGCCACACCCTCTTCTGAAGTGCAGAGCCTTTAGAGAAATGTCCATAGGAGATCGCAAAGCCTTCCTCAAGGAGAACCGCATTTGCTACAAGTGCTGCTCATCAACATCACATATTGCCAAAGACTGTCAGGTTAGTGTAAAATGCACTGAATGCAGCAACTCAGATCACAACACGGCCTTACATCCTGGGCCTTTCCCATGGACCTCATCACAGAGTAACAGTGCCAGAGAGCATGGCGGGGAGGAAAGTAACTCTGAAGCTAACCCACCAGCAGTTACTTCACAATGCACTGAAGTCTGTAAAGGACTCATAGGCGGCAGGTCCTGCTCAAAAATCTGCCTAACAAAAGTATACCCAAAGGGCTGCAGAGACAAAGCCATCAATGTTTACGCTATCCTAGATGACCAAAGTAATGCGTCCCTAGCCAAATCTACTTTCTTTGATATTTTCAACATCAAAGGGCCTAACACTCCTTATTCTCTAAAGACTTGTGCGGGTACTGTAGAAACAGCGAGGAGGAGAGCTAGTGGCTACCTAATTGAATCCATAGATGGTAAAACGTGTCTTTCCTTACCAACTATTACTGAATGTAACCAAATCCCTGATAATAGACACGAGATCCCTACACCAGAGGTAGCCATATATCACCCCCATTTACAGCGTATAGCCCATCTCTTACCAAAACTCGATCCTAACGCTCAGATAATCCTACTCCTAGGGAGAGATATCTTACAAGTTCATAAAACTAGAGAACAGATTAATGGCCCACATCATGCTCCTTATGCCCAAAGGCATGACCTAGGATGGGTCATAGTAGGAGATGTCTGCTTAGGAAGCATACACAAACCAACCTCCATTAATAGCATGCTCACAAGCACATTAGATAATGGACGTCCCTCTATTTTCCAACCATGTAAAAACAACTTCCTCATAAAGGAACTGCCACATAGTACTCAACTACCTTGTTCTTTCATAGACTCTGTAGACCACGACATAGCTTGTGACAGTGACGAAGACCACTTAGGTTGCTCAGTGTTCCAAAGGACCAAGGAGGACAATCAGGTAGCAATGTCCCACGAAGACAGATTGTTTTTAGAAACCATGCAAAAGGAAATCACCAAGAATGAAACAAATAGTTGGGTCGCACCCCTTCCCTTCAGGCCTCAAAGACAACGTTTGCCTAACAACAGAGAGCAAGTCTACAAACGTTTTGTCTCTCTAAGACGTAGCTTCCACAAGAAGCCAGAAATGAAAGATCACTTCTTTACTTTCATGAGGAAAATATTTGAGAACGGTCATGCTGAGGTAGCTCCCACCCTTAAAAACTCAGAAGAATGTTGGTATTTACCCATATTCGGGGTTTACCACCCAAAGAAACCAGGTCAAATTAGAGTAGTGTTTGACTCTAGTGCTAAATATGAAGGCGTCTCCCTAAAAGAACGTCCTGCTCTCAGGTCCAGATCTTAACAACAAGCTCCTAGGAGTACTGCTTCGTTTTCGTAAAGACTCGGTTGCCTTCATGGCAGACATTCAGCAGATGTTTCATTGCTTTCTCGTTAAAGAGGAACACAGAAACTTCTTAAGATTTCTCTGGTTTATTGACAACAACCCCACAAAAGATATCGCGGAGTACCGCATGCGGGTACATATCTTTGGTAACAGCCCCTCCCCTGCAGTTGCAACTTATGGTCTCAGACACTCTGCTCAGGAAGGTGAACTAGAATATGGGTCAGACGTCAGACAATTCGTAGAAAGAGACTTTTATGTAGATGTCTAAAATCACTACCAACTGTTGAGGGCGCAGTAGGTCTCCTTAAGAGAGCTCAAGAAATGCTTGCATGCTCAAACCTGAGACTCCACAAAATAGCCTCCAATAGTAAGCAGCTAATAGAAGCATTTCCCTCTCAAGACCACTCAAACGACCTACAGAGCTTAGACTTAGGGACTGACTCCCTTCCTATACAACGTAGCCTTGGTCTCCTCTGGGATCTAAAATCAGACACGTTTACCTTCCAAGTTAGCCAGGAAGAGAAGCCCTTTACCCATAGAGGTGTCCTGTCTGCCATAAACAGTCTTTATGATCCCTTGGGATTCACGGCCCCCGTTACAATCCAGGGCAAATCACTACTTAGAGACTTAACTCAGGAGACATTGGATTGGGATCACCCACTTTCCCCTGAAAAAAGAAATATATGGATAGAGTGGAGAAACTCCCTAAAGACTTTATCTAACCTGCATGTTCCACGTTCTTACGCTCCTGTGCCATCCACAGAAGTAAAAACACAAAGACTTTATGTATTCTCTGACGCGTCCGTCAAAGCAATTGCCGCTGTAGCTTATCTTAAAACTATAGACAACAAAGGTCAGTGCCACACAGGGTTTGTCATGGGCAAAGCAAAACTCGCACCACTTCTCGAACATACAATACCCAGGCTAGAACTCTGTGCCGCTGTACTAGACGTTGAACTAGCTGAATTAATTACGTCAGAGATAAACCTAGAGATTCGAGACGCCGAGTTTTATACAGACAGTAAAGTGGTCCTGGGCTACATTTACAACCAAACTAGACGTTTCTATGTTTACGTTAACAACCGAGTGTTAAGAATCAGGAGGTCTACTTTCCCAAAGCAATGGCACTTTGTACCTACTGATCATAACCCAGCAGACTTAGCAACCAGGTCAGTTGCTGCCAGTCACCTTAAGGACACAGTTTGGTTCAGGGGTCCTGCTTTTCTATACAACTCAGAACATTCTTCTGCCTGTGACTCATATGAGTTGTTAGATGCAGATTCTGACAAAGAAATCCGCCCCCAGGTATCTGTGCTACTTACTGTAAATTCGTACAATCAGCTCGGTAGCCACCGTTTCATCAGGTTTTCCACCTGGAAGTCACTCGTGCGAGCTATCACCTGTTTAGCACACATAGCCCGTTCCTTCAAGCATGCCCCATTTGTTATGGAATGTAACTGCAAAGGTTGGCATCATTGTAAGAATGGATACTCAGTAAGTGAGCTAGAACAATCGAAAAATCTAATTATTTGTTCCATGCAACAAGAGACATTTGCCAAGGAACTCTACTGCATCAACAACAAAAAACTTGTGTCAAAAGACAGTGTGTTAGTGAAGCTCGATCCAGTCCTTGATGAGAATGGTCTGCTAAGAGTGGGAGGGCGGCTTAAAGAGGCCAAATTAGGGTTTAATGAGAAACATCCTATCATAATACCTGGTCATCATCATTTAGCTTCCTTGCTTGTAGAGCACTACCACAGTAAGATAAAACACCAGGGCCGACTGTTCACTGAAGGAGCATTAAGAGCTGCTGGGCTGTGGGTCGTTGGTGCAAAAAGGTGTATTAACAAATGTATATTCAAATGTATCACTTGCCGCAAGCTACGCGGGGGTTTACAAACGCAAAAAATGGCCAATCTCCCATCCGACAGGGTTAACGTGGACCCTCCATTTACTAATGTGGGCCTTGACGTGTTTGGTCCCTGGTCCGTTATCACACGCCAAACAAGAGGTAGCCACGCTAGCTCCAAGCGATGGGCAGTCATTTTCAGTTGTATGTCAATTCGAGCCGTCCACATTGAAGTTATTGAGTCTATGGACACTTCTAGCTTCATAAATGCCCTCAGGCGCTTTATAGCAATCAGAGGTCCTGTAAAACAAATCCGCTCTGACAGAGGCACAAACTTTGTTGGAGCTGCTAATGAGCTAAAGATTTTCTCCAACTTGGATAATAACAGTGTAAAAAGATTCCTTAGTGAGCAAGGATGCACTTGGATTTTCAATTTCCCTCATTCTTCTCACATGGGAGGAGCCTGGGAAAGAATGATTGGCATAGCCCGCAGAATCTTGAACTCTATCTTCCTACAAGTGGGCAATGCTAGACTCTCTCATGAATGCCTTACAACCTTTATGGCCGAAGTCTCTGCCATTATCAATGCCAGACCCATGGCTCCAATATCAAATGACCCAGGAGATCCAATACTGCTTACACCTGCCTCTCTACTTACCCAAAAGACTGGAATAGTGAGTGCCCCTTCTGGAGAGTTTGGCACCAAAGATCTCTACAAACGCCAATGGAGACAAGTGCAAGGCCTTGCCGATACTTTCTGGAATAGGTGGAAGAAGCAATATCTTCCCACCTTACAGACAAGAACCAAATGGCACACAGTTAAGCCAAACCTAAAACCTGATGACATTGTTCTTGTTAAAGACTCTCAGGCCCAAAGAAATCATTGGCCTTTGGGCCTCATTACTAAAGTGTTTCCAAGTGAAGACGGACATGTCCGTAAAGTTGAGGTCAAGATCTTCAAACAAAATGAGACCAAACTGTTTATCAGACCTACTTCCGAACTAATCCTACTGTTATATGTTGAGGACTCTAGTAGTGACATCGGCTGATGTCAAGCGGGGAGTGTGCTGTCTTCACTGTTGCATACTGTTTATTTGTGTGCCTTCAGCACCATCTAGTGACCTTTATCTGTAAGTGCATCTTTTGCCTTGTTAAGTTATGCATATTCATTAGGTCACCTGACTTCCTGCTCACAGTGCTTTCTGGGAAAGAGACAGGCTCCTGCTTCCTTTTCTCCTCACCTCATGGAAGGAGCAGCTGCACATTGTGTGTCTCCTACTAAGCATCGTCGGTAAGCGATTAATTCATGTTTTTGTATTGGTTTTGTGTACACTGTACTGTATACTCAGTTCTTGTATGTTCATTTTCCTATAGTTTACCTTATCTACTGCCGGTTAATAAAAACCACAGACTACAGAAACAAGTCTCATCTTATTAACTAGTAGAATGGTGATATCTGCCTGTTGAACTGCATACAGACCCCGGGGGTACATGTTGTGAGAACAGGACAGGTACCCCAAGGTGCCCAGCCAAATGCTGGTCTGAATTAGGGTACACACTCTGGCTCCTTAAAAGCTGGAGGGACCGTGCACCCTATGGGCCGAGGAGGAGTAGAATTGTCGGTAACCAGACCACAACCTGCATGGAGGGGCAAATCAACTGGAGGGCCCACCAGGAAGAAGGGAAAAGGGAGAGGTGGGTCTGAGCCACCAGGATTATAAAGACTGGGGTAGGTTAGCAGAGTAGTAACAGCCACAAGCCACCTCTGTAAGAGAATGTGTGTTTTAATGGGGAGAAAGCAGGGAATATTTGGTGTTCATGACAAAAGCAAAAAACTGTCCTGTACTCAAGGTAGGTGTGTCAATATTGTTTCATGATAAATGGCAAGTTAAAGGCTACACCTTCGGGCAATTTTTTGATGCATTTTGCTCATTTGGAGCTAAAATCTTTTCAATTGGTCTTTATTAAACGTTTTCAGCAGTTTTTATGATACAGGGGTTACATTTCAGTCTATTTACAGACAGTCACTTCCTTCTCACAGTGAGTCCTGTCAGATAATGACTCATGTAGAGCTCTTACTGTATATCTGATCCTGACAGCTCATAAACACCCATTATAGCTAATTGCTTATCAACTGCTTATCAACGGTACAGAGAAAAATTATAAAGAAGATCAATGCTAATTATTTGTAGTACAAAATGGGTAAAATGCAGTAGTAAACAAAAAGGCCCCCAAAGATATTCATAGCCTTTAATAGAATGGCCTCTATACAACCCATCAATTAAATCATAATTTGCATTTGATCGTAATTTCCCTGGTATTAGACCATCTTTACACATGGCATATTTGTTATGAACTTGGACACTGAAAATCTGCAACAAAGTGCAATTTTGTACAGGTCAATCTGATAATAGCTAATGGCACAGGACATGATTAAAGCAACAATAAATAATGTAAAATATAGTTTTTTGCTTCATTTTATTTTTCATTCTAGTGGAAGTTAGTAATGGTTACTAATACAGTTCATAATACACCACCGAAATACGCTTCTCATGTTTTATAGTCGACAGAGCGTGGTGGACCCTAGGGCAATATTCAGGCAACTTTGATTTTAAGAGCAGATATCTGCAAATGTTTCTCAACCTAGAATCCAAAGAGATTTGTAGAAAGTGGTATATTATGTTTAAGCCACTTATGTCCATTAGCAGTAAAATGTTCTTCACATTCTCAGCTTAAAAAATATAAAAGGACACAAACTCACAGTACCATACTGCCTACAGTGCTAAACTTTTTTTTTTTATAACCTTTATATGTCTTTTTTTTTTTTTTAAATGCAAAAGTGAACAGCTCCTACAATAAAGGGGTTGTCCCACCAAAAAAATTCTAGTTTTCAAATCAGCACCTGGATCTGAATAATTCTGTAATTGCATGTCTTTTTTTTATAGCCTCTGAGTTATTCAATAAAATATATCTGTACAGCGCCACCTACTCTTTGTTTTTTTTTTCCTTTTTCTACGTCCTGCTCACTGATATGGCCACTCATGCTTATTGTCATCCTTCAGCTGCCTCCTGAGCTGTGATAGGGAGATAAGGGACACACCCCCTGAGCTGCTGCAGCAGAAAAGACACTCCCCTTGAGCTGCCAGCTTGATATAAATCTGGAAGAACTATGAATGGGGAGATTTCTGGATCCATGTGAGGTACAGGGCTGGTTCTAGCTTTGTTAGAAAGAAACTGTCATGTACTATATGATGTCTGATTTTAATTTTTTACATTAATCATGGGATAACCCTTTTAGGACCTCTACATCACACTACATAATTAGTCTCATAGGAAAAACAAAGCATGTTGACATTTAGAATATATTTATTATTAGGGTGACACAATTCACACCTACACTATACTCAACATTAAGCCCCATTGGTTCACATCGGAGTGTACAAAACAGCAAGTTTCTTGTATTGTAAAAATACTGCACGGTCATTCCACTTATAACTAGCCTACACAGAGTGAGGAATATGGTGTAGCAGAGCTCCATTCACCTGGCATATGCCTACAGTGTATCCTTTATGCAGTTAAGGCTACTTTCACACTTGCGGCAGAGTGATCCGGCAAGCAGTTCCGTCGACTGAACTGCCTTCCGGATACGGCAAAACGTATGCCAACTGATGGTATTTGTAAGACTGATCAGGATCCTGATCAGTCTTAAAAATGCCTGATTAGTCAGAAAAATGCATTCAGGTGTCATCCGGCAAAACGGATCCGCCATTTATTCTTTTCACCTTTTTTTCGGTCTGCACATGCGCAGACCAGAAGGACGGATCCGGCATTCCGGCACTAATACATGCCTATGGAAAAATCCGGCATTCAGGCAAGTCTTCAGTTTTTTTCACCTGAGATAAAACCGTAGCATACTACGGTTTTCTCTTTTGCCTGATCAGTCAAAATGACTGAATTGAAGACATCCTGATGCATCCTGAACGGATTGCTCTCTATTCAGAATGCATGGGGAGAAAAACTGATCAGTTCTTTTCCGGCATTGAGCCCTTTTGACGGAACTCAGTGCCGGAAAAGAATAACGCTAGTGTGAAAGTACCCTAAGCTGCCATGTGTTGGAATATCTTTTTCACCATATAGTAGCCTATACTACTCTCCTATACAAATGAATACAGTAAGAAAAAAAAACTGCCACACTTTGAATATAAGGTCCTACGGGCTACTGAATACCTATACAGTGGCTTATGTCATAGAGTCCTTTTAAACCACTAGTTCATATCCTCTTTTTGAAATTCCTTATTTCATTTATTCAGCTATTCTTTTCAAAATATAGGCATCCTACACAAAAACGTAACATGAGGCATACATTTCTTACAATAGGTATCAACTGAGGACATAAAGTTTGATCCATCCAGGTCACACATTTGGAGAATACGTAAATATACTCAGTAAGACCTTGTGCACACAACCATAGCTTTGGTTCGCATCCGATCAGCATTTTTTTACGGATTGGATGCAGACCCATTTATTTCAAAGGAGCTGCAAAAGATGCGGACAGCACACCGTGTGCAGTCCACGTCCGTATTTCTGTTCTGCGGCCCAACAAAAAAGATAGAGCATGTCCTATTCTTGTCCGTGTTGCAGACAAGAAAAGGCATTTCCTAACAGAGGGCAGGAATTACTGATCCACAAAATGCGGGACACACATGGGCAGTATCCGTGCTTTGCGGATCCCCGATTTGTGGACTGCAAAAACTGATACAGTCAAGTGCAGGAGGCCTAACACTAAGGTAGGGGGTGCAATGAGCAGTTCGTTACTGAAGATCAGGATAATGCAGAAAACAGCATGGCAGGTGCAATCAGCACACAGAGACATTAGAATGTTACTGCAGCAGTATGCTGGGGAGTATTCTGGGGTGTCCCATGGTGATCATTATTGAGTGGAAACACAGATTAAAGGCTCATGCACACGAACACCTTTTTTGCCCACATTTTTTGTGGGTTGGATGCAGACTCATTCACTTCAATGGGGCTCCAAAAGATGCGGACAGCACTCTGTGTGCTGTCCGCATCTTTATGTCCGTTCCATTTCACCCGCAAAAAAATAGAACATGACCTATTGTTATCCTTATTACGGACAAGCATAGGACTGTTCTGTAGAGGGCAGAATGTTCTGTTCTGCAAAATGTGGAACACACATGGCCGGTATACGTGTTTTGCGGATCCGCAATATTTGGACCATAAAACAGGCTATGGTCGTGTGCATGAGACCAAAGTGAAAATAATGAAATATATTACAAAGTGGTTCCAATTAGTAAGTGGCATCACATTATGGTTATAATGAGGTATGTGTTTAGTGATAGACAAATCAAGAAGCTGCAAAATTTACATTCTTAATAGCCATAAAAAACCTTTACGGTGCGGCTATATGTCACAGTGGTGCTGTGTTTTTGGAGTGGCAAAAAGCCACACCAAAAAAAAACATGCAGTTTTTGCAAGAACATACCTGCGTTTATAGTACATTTTCTTCCAGCAAAGGAAAAACACACAGCAAACTTAAATTAAATTAATGTTGATGTGTGTTTTCCCTTTGATGGAAGAAATTGCACCATAAAAATGCACAACCCACATGCGTTTTTATTGGTGTTTTTTGCCACACCAAAAACACAGCAAATTGGCGACTTATTGCAGTACCCTTAGGGCTCATTCACACGACCATATGGCTGTAGTGCCGGTATTGTGGACCACAAATTTTCAGAGCAGAGGAATGGATGAGAAGCTCACAGAAAAACTGGGTTTTCGGATCTGTGCTCACAAACCATAAAAGATTAAACATGTCCTATCTTTTGTCATATTTTCCAGCTTGCATACAGAATCAGCATGCATTGCAGGCTGCTCAGTCCTGTTTAGTGTGAAATCTGTAAGACAGATCTTACCCAACCACATTCCTGTCCACATCTGTTTCAGGAGGGTGCCATGCTGACCAGCCAAGCCCTGGCTGGTCGACCTATCAGTGGGTCTGGAAGCTGGGCTAATGAGGTTTCTGGCTCATCGTCCAATACCAAACCTAGGAAGGGGATTTAAGTCAGCACTTACTGCTTATCAATGCCTGCAATTTTTGTTTTCTTGAAACCTGTTGTGCCCTCAGAACAGTGCTACATTTCTGTTGGACCTTCCTGTGTATTGATTTCAGCTTGTTTCAGGATTTGCCACTGGTCTACTGATTAGTTTTCTACTGATTCTCCTGGCTTTGACTCCTCAGCTTGTTTCTGTATTAACTCCATTTGGCTTCTACTGTCTTTCCTGGCTTAGACACTGGCTTGTTTTATTCTCCTACCTCTCCTTGGCAGCTGATAGATCTGCTACCTTTAGCCCACATCTGTTTTCTGCTGCTTTAGGGTCCATTTTGTGGACCGCACATTGCCGACACTAATAGAACATGCCTATTCTTGTCCGTGATTGCGGACCATGTCATACAGACTATACAGCTGCTTCATAGACAGGATCCGTTAAGTGTCTAATTTTTTCTTCTTTCTGACAGATCAGAAGAAGGGTCAAACAAATGGCTATGTCAACCAGGCCAAAAAGGCAAAATAGTGGCACAGTCATGGAGTGGTGAGTTGGCAGCAGCATGAGGAGACCACAGAGTGGTGAGTTGGCAGCAGAATGAAGAGACCACAGAGTGGCCCAGTGAAAGAGTTTTGAGTTGGCAGCAGTATGAGGAGACCACAGAGTGGCCCAGTGGTCAAAAGCCTAGCTAGTACCAGTACAAGATGGTGGGTGGAAGTTGAAACACCTGGCAGCAGGTGTGTGGCATAATGCAGGTGGCAGCATAATAAAAGTATTTGAAGCAGGTAGCAAGAAGAAATGGGTCTCTTTTGACAAAGTTTGGGTGTGGCACCATGAATGATCTAGTCTAATGCATCAGACACTGGTGTGTGAAAATCCTGGCTGATCCATGCCTTCACAAAGGTGAGTCTCTGCACATTTTGGGTCAAAAGGTGAGTTTTCCTTGGGATAACTATGGCCCCGCCGCATTAAACACCTGCTCTGATGCCACACTACTGGCCAGGCAGAAAAGATTGTCCAGGGCAAACTCTGCCAGTTGTGGCCACAAATCAAGTTTGGCTGCCCAGCAGTCAGGGAATCTTCAATGTGGGATGGCAGGGTGCAGTCCAAGTATGCGACCACCTACTGTTTTAGGTTCCGCTCCATGTTTAGCTGCTGCTCCTGGTGAGTAGTTTCTTCACTTGGCGATTCTTAGTAATACACTCCAAAAATCACTGTATAACAATGTAAGTTCACTGCAGAACGGCTAATAGGACGTATTTATTTTTCCAATTAATACACCCCAACAATGGCTGTATGAGAATGTGAATTCACCGCAGAACAGCTAATAACTAGAGTTGAGCGAACACCTGGATGTTCGGGTTCGAGAAGTTCGGCCGAACTTCCCGGAAATGTTCGGGTTCGGGATCTGAACCCGACCCGAACTTCGTCCCGAACCCGAACCCCATTGAAGTCAATGGGGACCCGAACCTTTCGGCACTAAAAAGGCTGTAAAACAGCCCAGGAAAGAGCTAGAGGGCTGAAAAAGGCAGCAACATGTAGGTAAATCCCCTGCAAACAAATGTGGATAGGGAAATGAATTAAAATAAAAATAAAAAAAATAAAAATTAACCAATATCAATTGGACAGAGGTCCCATAGCAGAGAATCGGGCTTCACGTCAGCAGAGAATCAGTCTTCATGTCATAGCAGAGAATCGGGCTTCACGTCACCCTCCACTGGAACAGGCCACTGTCACATATTTAGGCCCAGGCACCCAGACAGAGGAGAGAGGTCCCGTAACAGAGAATCTGGCTTCATGTCAGCACAGAATCAGTCTTCATGTCATAGCAGAGAATCAGGCTTCACGTCACCCACCACTGGAACAGGCCACTGTCACACATTTAGGCCCTGGCACCCAGACAGAGGAGAGAGGTCCCGTAACAGGGAATCTGGCTTAATGTCATAGCAGAGAATCAGGCTTCACGTCACCCACCACTGGAACAGGCCACTGTCACATATTTAGGCCCAGGCACCCAGGCAGAGGAGAGAGGTCCCATAACAGAGATTCAGGCTTCATGTCAGCAGAGAATCAGTCTTCATGTCATAGCAGAGAATCAGGCTTCACGTCACCCACCACTGGAACAGGCCACTGTCACATATTTAGGCCCAGGCACCCAGGCAGAGGAGAGAGGTCCCATAACTGAGATTCAGGCTTCATGTCAGCAGAGAATCAGTCTTCATGTCATAGCAGAGAATCAGGCTTCACGTCACCCACCACTGGAACAGGCCACTGTCACATATTTAGGCCCAGGCACCCAGGCAGAGGAGAGAGGTCCCATAACAGAGATTCAGGCTTCATGTCAGCAGAGAATCAGTCTTCATGTCATAGCAGAGAATCGGGCTTCACGTCACCCTCCACTGGAACAGGCCACTGTCACATATTTAGGCCCAGGCACCCAGACAGAGGAGAGAGGTCCCGTAACAGAGAATCTGGCTTCATGTCAGCACAGAATCAGTCTTCATGTCATAGCAGAGAATCAGGCTTCACGTCACCCACCACTGGAACAGGCCACTGTCACACATTTAGGCCCTGGCACCCAGACAGAGGAGAGAGGTCCCGTAACAGAGAATCTGGCTTCATGTCAGCACATAATCAGTCTTCATGTCATAGCTCGAGAATCAGGCTTCACGTCACCCACTACTGGAACAGGCCACTGTCACATATTTAGGCCCAGGCACCCAGGCAGAGGAGAGAGGTCCCATAACAGAGATTCAGGCTTCATGTCAGCAGAGAATCAGTCTTCATGTCATAGCAGAGAATCAGGCTTCACGTCACCCACCACTGGAACAGGCCACTGTCACATATTTAGGCCCAGGCACCCAGGCAGAGGAGAGAGGTCCCGTAACAGAGATTCAGGCTTCATGTCAGCACAGAATCAGTCTTCATGTCATAGCAGAGAATCAGGCTTCACGTCACCCACCAATGGAACAGGCCACTGTCACATATTTAGGCCCAGGCACCCAGGCAGAGGAGAGAGGTCCCATAACAGAGATTCAGGCTTCATGTCAGCACAGAATCAGTCTTCATGTCATAGCAGAGAATCAGGCTTCACGTCACCCACCACTGGAACAGGCCACTGTCACACATTTAGGACCCGGCACCCAGACAGAGGAGAGGTTCATTCAACTTTGGGTTGCCCCGCAATATAATGGTAAAATGAAAATAAAAATAGGATTGAATGAGGAAGTGCCCTGGAGTACAATAATATATTGTTAAGGGGAGGTAGTTAATGTCTAATCTGCACAAGGGATGGACAGGTCCTGTGGGATCCATGCCTGGTTTATTTTTATGAACGTCAGCTTGTCCACATTGGCTGTAGACAGGCGGCTGCGTTTGTCTGTAATGACGCCCCCTGCCGTGCTGAATACACGTTCAGACAAAACGCTGGCCGCCGGGCAGGCCAGCACCTCCAAGGCATAAAAGGCTAAGACTGGCCACGTGGACAATTTGGAGACCCAGAAGTTGAATGGGGCCGAACCATCAGTCAGTACGTGGAGGGGTGTGCACAGGTACTGTTCCACCATGCATCAGGTGGTGGTGCAGTTAGCTGTGGCGTGGTGACAAAACTTTTCCACATCTCTGCCATGCTAACCCTGCCCTCAGAGGAGCTGGCCGTGACACAGCTGCGTTGGCGACCTCTTGCTCCTCCTCTGCCTTCACCTTGGGCTTCCACTGGTTCACCTGTGACATTTGGGAATGCTCTCAGTAGCGCGTCTACCAACGTGAGCTTGTACTCGCGCATCTTCCTATCACTCTCCAGTGTAGGAAGTAAGGTGGGCACATTGTCTTTGTACCGGGGATCCAGCAGAATGGCAACCCAGTAGTCCGCACACGTTAAAATGTGGGCAACTCTGCTGTCGTTGCGCAGGCACTGCAGCATGTAGTCGCTCATGTGTGCCAGGCTGCCCAGAGGTAAGGATAAGCTGTCCTCTGTGGGAGGCGTATCGTCATCGTCCTGTGTTTCCCCCCAGCCACGCACCAGTGATGGGCCCGAGCTCCTTTGGGTGCCACCCCGCTGTGAACATGCTTCATCCTCATCCTCCTCCACCTCCTCCTCATCCTCGTCCTCCTCGTCCTCCAGTAGTGGGCCCTGTCTGGCCACATTTGTACCTGGCCTCTGGTGTTGCAAAAAACCTCCCTCTGAGTCACTTCGAAGAGACTGGCCTGAAAGTGCTAAAAATGACCCCTCTTCCTCCTCTTCCTCCTGGGCCACCTCCTCTTCCATCATCGCCCTAAGTGTTTTCTCAAGGAGACATAGAAGTGGTATTGTAACGCTGATAACGGCGTCATCGCCACTGGCCATGTTGGTGGAGTACTCGAAACAGCGCAACAGGGCACACAGGTCTCGCATGGAGGCCCAGTCATTGGTGGTGAAGTGGTGCTGTTACACAGTGCGACTGACCCGTGCGTGCTGCAGCTGAAACTCCACTATGACCTGCTGCTGCTCGCACAGTCTGTCCAGCATGTGCAAGGTGGAGTTCCACCTGGTGGGCACATCACATATGAGGCGGTGAGCGGGAAGGCCGAAGTTACGCTGTAGCGCAGACAGGCGTGCAGCAGCAGGGTGTGAACGCCGGAAGCGCAAACAAACAGCCCGCACTTTATGCAGCAGCTCTGACATGTCGGGGTAGTTGCGAATGAACTTCTGCACCACCAAATTCAGCACATGCGCCAGGCAAGGTATGTGCGTCAAACCGGCTAGTCCCAGAGCTGCAACGAGATTTCGCCCATTATCGCACACCACCAGGCCGGGCTTGAGGCTCACCGGCAGCAACCACTCGTCGGTCTGTTGTTCTATACCCCGCCACAACTCCTGTGCGGTGTGGGGCCTGTCCCCCAAACATATGAGTTTCAGAACGGCCTGCTGACGTTTTCCCCGGGCTGTGCTGAAGTTGGTGGTGAAGGTGTGTGGCTGACTGGATGAGCAGGTGGAAGAAGAGGAGGAGGAAGCTGAGTAGGAGGAGGAGGAGACAGGAGGCAAAGAACGTTGCCCTGCGATCCTTGGCGGCGGAAGGACGTGCGCCAAAAAGCTCTCCGCCTGGGGCCCAGCCGCCACTACATTTACCCAGTGTGCAGTTAGGGAGATATAGCATCCCTGGCCGTGCTTACTGGTCCGCGTATCTGTGGTTAGGTGGACCTTGCCACAGATGGCGTTGCGCAGTGCACACTTGATTTTATCGGACACTTGGTTGTGCAGGGAAGGCACGGCTCTCTTGGAGAAGTAGTGCCGGCTGGGAACAACATACTGTGGGACAGCAAGCGACATGAGCTGTTTGAAGCTGTCTGTGTCCACCAGCCTAAATGACAGCATTTCATAGGCCAGTAGTTTAGAAATGCTGCCATTCAGGGCCAGGGATCGAGGGTGGCTAGGTGGGAATTTAAGCTTTCTCTCAAATGTTTGTGAGATGGAGAGCTGAACGCTGCCGTGTGACATGGTTGAGATGCTTGGTGACGCAAGTGGTGGTGTTGGTGGTACATCCCATGTTTGCTGGGCGGCAGGTGTCAACGTTCCTCCAGAGGCGGAGGAAGAGGCCGAGGCGGCGGCAGCAGCAGAAGAGGCCGAGGCGGCAGCAGCAGAAGAGGTAGCAGGGGGAGCCTGAGTGACTTCTTTGTTTTTAAGGTGTTTACTCCACTGCAGTTCATGCTTTGCATGCAGGTGCCTGGTCATGCAGGTTGTGCTAAGGTTCAGAACGTTAATGCCTCGCTTCAGGCTCTGATGGCACAGCGTGCAAACCACTTGGGTCTTGTCGTCAGCACATTGTTTAAAGAAGTGCCATGCCAGGGAACTCCTTGAAGCTGCCTTTGGGGTGCTCTGTCCCAGATGGCGGCGGTCAGTAGCAGGCGGAGTCTCTTGGCGGGTGTTCTGATTTTGCCCACTGCTCCCTCTTTGTCTTTTGCTACGCTGTTGGCTCGGTCTCACCACTGCATCTTCCTCCGAATTCTGAAAGTCAGTGGCACGACCTTCATTCCATGTGGGGTCTAGGACTTCATCGTCCCCTGCATCGTCTTCCACCCAGTCTTCCTCCCTGACCTCCTGTTCAGTCTGCACACTGCAGAAAGACGCAGCAGTTGGCACCTGTGTTTCGTCATCATCAGAGACGTGCTGAGGTGGTATTCCCATGTCCTCATCATCAGGAAACATAAGTGGTTGTGCGTTAGTGCATTCTATCTCTTCCACCCCTGGGGAAGGGCTAGGTGGATGCCCTTGGGAAACCCTGGCAGCAGAGTCATCAACAGCATAAGAGACTGCTGCATAACTTGAGGCTCAGACAGATTCCCTGATATGCATGGGGGTGATGTGACAGACTGATGGGCTTGGTTTTCATGCGCCATTTTTGTGCTTTCTGCAGAAGACTGGGTGGGAGATAATGTGAACGTGCTGGATGCACTGTCGGCCACCCAATTGACTAATGTCTGTACCTGCTTAGGCCTTACCATCCTTAGAACGGCATGGGGCCCCACGCAATATACCTGTAAATTCTGGCGGCTACTGGGACCTGAGGTAGTTGGTACACTAGGACGTGTGGCTGTGGCAGAACGGCCACGTCCTCTCCCAGCACCAGAGGGTCCACTAACACCACCACGACCATGTCCACGTCCGCGTCCCTTACTAGTTGTTTTCCTCATTGTTACCGTTCACCACAATAAGAAAAATATTATTCGGGCCAATGTATTGAATTAAAATTCAGGCCTTTTATTACAGACACCTAACACTGTCTGGCTATCTATTTAGGTACCGTATTACACTAATACAAGCACACAAGTAATGACAGATTTGGTTGAATAGAAATGTGAGGCCTATTTTTTACGCGCTGTGTGACAGATATACCTTTAATCACAGAATTAGACTTGTATCTGCATGGTAGCGTGTGTGTTAAGTTTTTCAGAATGACACTATCAGCACCTTGAATCTAAGATATCCTTTTTGGGATAGATTTAAAGTAGGCCTGATATAGCAGAAACTACTAATTTTGAGAATGGCAAATTTGGGAATAGTTTTTCAACCCAGAACAAAAACTGTGCTTTTACGGTCACTACAAATAATTTGACCAGCTAAAACAGTACAGATTTGGTTGAATAGAAATGTGAGGCCTATTTTTTACGCGCTGTGTGACAGATATACCTTTAATCACAGAATTAGACTTGTATCTGCACGGTAGCGTGTGTGTTAAGTTTTTCTGAATGACGCTCAGCACCTTGAATGTAAGATATCCTTTTTGGGATAGATTTCAAGTAGGCCTCATATAGCAGAAACTAGTTATTTTGAGAATGGCAAATTTGGGAATAGTTTTTCAACCCAGAACAAAAACTGTGCTTTTACGGTCACTACAAATAACTTGACCAGCTAAAACAGTACTGATTTGGAGGAATATAAATGTCAGGTCTATTTTTTAGGCACTGGGTGACAGGCTCAACTTGCCCCTGATGTAGTATATGGCCAAAAAATAACCACACTATTGATGGTTAAATGCACTTGGGTGACACAGGCTCAGCCTGCACCTGATGTAGTATATGGCCAAAAAATAACCACACTGTTGATGGTTAAATGCACTTGGGTGACACAGGCTCAGCCTGCAGCTGATGTAGGATATAGCAAAAAATAACCACACTATTGATGGTTAAATGCACTTGGTGGTAGCTTGTGCTGGCGCACCACAAGCCACAAAATGGCCGCCGATCACCCCAGAAAAAAGTGATATAAAAATGCTCTGTGCAGTCTAAAAAAAGTGAGCAATTCAATATTAGCACTTCAATGATCCACAGCTGGAGATCAATCACTGAATAAAGTCTTTTGGAGGAGTTAATCTGCCTAATCTCGCCCTAACGTCCCAGCAGCAACCTCTCCCTATGCTTGAATCAGCAGAGTGACGTGCAGCGCTACGTGACCCAAGCTTATATAGAGGCTGGGTCACATGCTGCACTGGCCAATCACAGCCATGCCAATAGTAGGCAAGGCTGTGATGGCCTCTTGGGGCAAGTAGTATGACGCTTGTTGATTGGCTGCTTTGCAGCCTTTCAAAAAGCGCCAAGAAAGCGCCGAACACCGAACCCGAACCCAGACTTTTACGAAAATGTTCGGGTTCGGGTCCGCTCATCCCTACAGTTCGGGTTCGCTCATCCCTACTAATAACACATACTTATTTTTCCTATTAATACACCCCATAAATTGCTGTATAACAATGTAAGTTCACAGCAGAACGGCTAATAGGACGTATTTATTTTTCCTATTAATACACCCCAACAATGTCTGTATAACAATGCCAGTTCACCGCAGAACGGCTAATAAGATGAATTTATTTTTCCTATGAATACACCCCAACAATGGCTTTATAACAATGTAAGTTCACAGCAGACTGGACTAATAGCACGTACTTATTTTTCTGAGTAATACACTCCAACAATGGCTGTATGACATTGTGAATTCACCACAGAACAGCTAATAACACGTACTTATTTTTTCTATTAATACACCCCAACAATGGCTTTATAACAATCTAAGTTCACAGCAGGATGGTTAATAACACGTACTTATTTTTCCTATCAATACACCCCAAAAATGGCTATATAACAATGTAAGTTCACCACAGAACGGCTAATAACACGTACTTACTGTATGACAATTTTAACTCACCGCAAAACTGCTAATAACACGTATTTATTTGTCCTATTAATACACCTCAAAACTGGTTATATCACACAGCACTTGCTCCTCAATAACAAGCAAGGTTTTCTGGAATTACTGAGCTATCATATAGTTCAAACCTAAAAGCAGCAGTATAACAGCAATTTTGATCCCAAATTAGTGCAGAAAGGTTACCCAAGAGGCTGTTGTATGTGGCCAGGAAGTTGGTGGCTCTGAGGTGGATCCAGGGGAGTCCGCCCACATTGGATGAGTTTGTGCGGAAGATGCATGACATGTTGATGATGGAAAAAGGTGTCTTTGTGAAGAGAGGTTGTCCTCAGAAGTTTGAGAAACTATGGAGTGACTGGTTATCTCACACTCATGTTGTTATCTAGGCTATCTTGGAGGGGTTCACGATTTGTTCATGGGGGGGAGGAGGGGGTGGGTGGGATATGGGTTGGGGGGGAAGGGAGGGGGAGGGTGGATGCTAGGTTAAATGCATCTATTGTCTAATTTTGGTATTACGTTTCTATACATTATATACCGCTGTATGGTGATCCTGGTATGATGTTATTATATGATTCTGCTGTATACTGATTCTGCATTTTTGAATGAAAAAGACAATGTATTGTTTTAAAATAAGGTGCTTTTATTTGATCAATAAAAACGATTTGATTAAAAAAAAAAAAAAAGGTTACCCAGGCTTTACACTTCCCTATTGGACCCTGTTCTCCTTTTATAGTGTGGATAATGCCTCCCTATGCTTTCTCTACACTTTTAATGATCTTTCCCTGAAATTGTAAATGTTTTATTTTGAAAAATAAAGTCTTTCCTAACACTATCCCTAGCGCCTGTGAGGTTTCTCCCTGCACTAAGTACACTGGAAAATAGCAGAAACCAAGATAGCTGAGGCTATTTATAGTGCTGTAACATCACAGGGCTGGCTGGCTGCTGATTGGCTGCATGCATGGCATTGCGGGTGATCCCTTGCTCCCAGAGTTCTTTGCTCCATGTCCTAATATGTGCAGCAGCCTTTTTAGGAGAAAAGACAATTCATTACCACGAAGCATGATGAAATTCGGCTTTAGTGCTAATCACATTTTTCTTGAAATTCGTATCGAATTCCACTTCGTCAACTTCGATTCGCTCATCTCTAGTGCCCATAGTCTTTAGTTGACCCAAATAACAAAGTTATTTATGTTATTTATGTTGAAAGATAAACGCCACTATATTTATAACGTAAAAACTCCCTTCCAGAAAGGGTTAATAAAAGTTAATCAGTAAGTTATGTGCACTCCAAAATAATACCACTAAAAACTACAACTGTCTTGCAAAAAACAAGCACACATTTGGCTTTATAAACTGAAAAATAAAAAAGTTATGGTTAAGGGAAGGCAGGGGGCAAAAACCAAAAATCCAGAAACGGAAAATCGCAGCATCAGGAAAGGGTTAAAGACATTTCACTGCCAACACTGCATCATTGTATTGATGGTAGGCTGACACATTATTGCATCGCACCTTCTGATTTATAGTGCAAAAATTTTATTGTTGAACCAGTGATTTTAACTGCAAATTACATAGTTCAAAGAAATTTCACTGCCAGCACTGTATCATTATATTGGAGGTAGGGGGACACATTATAGCATTGCACCTTGTGTTTTGTAGTACAAAATGTTATTGTTGAACCAGTAATATGAAACGCAAATTACATTTTTCAAAGAAATTTAATCGCCAACAATGTACCATTCCCAAAGTAAATTGTCAATAGCAGTGTGCAGTGTGTTTGTAGAAGGGGAAGGATTAAACATTGCTTATAGCTCCTGGAAGGCGACAATGAAAAAGTAAAAAAAAAATTGCCTGTTCATTAAGGCCCAAAACAGGCTGGTTACTAAAGGTGTTAAATGATCAGTTAAACACATAACTCATTTGGGCCATTGTCATGGAAACCTGTGAGGATTCAATGATTCCACAGGATACCAATAGTCTGATAGAAGAGAGGAGCATGTTGGGATAACATAACCTCTGTCTTCCTAGCAATCTTCTGTATTCAGATAACTGCTTATACTGATGTAATGGCTAGCAAACGTTAGATCACTATTACACGTGATCTGCATAGAGAGAAATGCTGGGATGAAATTATTTTATCCCAGATTCCTCCATATACAGAAATAACAAGAGGATTTTTTGTTTTTGTCTTTTTGTATTTCTCTCCTGGCCTTTTTGGAGCTGCCATTTAATATTGCATACAATGTTGTGGAAAGTTAGCACAAAGTTCCAAAGGGGATGGAATTGGAAAAAATGCATTCTGTCACAGTTTTGCTGGTTTTGTTTTTACGGATTTCCCTATGTGGTACAACCGACCTGTTACCTTCATTCTTTGGGTTAATATGATTATAGCAATACCCCATTTATTGTGTCTTATTACTTTTTTCTTTGAAGAAGAAATTCATTGTCATATTTTGACCCACATAACTTTTTTATACTTACATCTACAGGGTCGTGTGAAAATTAATTTTTACAGGACGATCTTTACTTTTTAATGATACCATATTGGAATGTGTGTGATTTTTGCATCACTTTTTATTCAATTTTTGGGGAGAATTTGGGCACTTTGGGGCGCAGTGATACCTATTGCGTTTGTGTTTTTTTTATTGGTTATTTATTTAATACTGGGGAAATGAGGTGATTTGAATATTTAAGGTTTTTTATTTTAGTATTTTTTTTTTTTAGCTCCTCCATCAGGCTAGAATACACACAAGGCCTTTTCTGTGTCATTTTCAAGTGCATCAAAAAAGCATCCTGGTTTCATTCATGAAGATGTCCGTGAAAGATCTATGTTTAGTCTGTGTGTCGGTTTTTAGTCCCTGTGTCATCTATAATCCCCGGACATTTCTCAGCTGAAAATTAATTTCCAGAGCATCTCTTTTTAGTCTTTAGTGAAAAACGGATTCTACACGGATGTCATTTGTGTTGTGTCTGTGATTTTCATGGACCCATAGACTTCAATTGGCGTGTTTGGTCCGCATCATGGACCAAAGTAGTGCATGTCCACGGTCAATAAAAAATACTGATTTTTTAACAGATACATTCAAATCAATGGATTTATGTATTGTCCACAGAAAATGACGACAGAACATGTCATTGAAAAAGGGAAATGTGGAAGAGGCATTAGCACTAAATTGTAAGTCCTATTTGCAGTTATCCTATAAAGCCCTGCAGGCCTAAATAGGAACTACAGCTCCGATACGCTGGGTTTCTTCAGAGAGACCCAGTGCATCAGAGCTAACACATGGCTTCCCCACTCGCCACCTGGGGAAGCCATTTCATGCCCACATACACAATGCTGTTGGATTTTCAGCCTTCAGGTGCCAAGATCACATTTGATAACAGCATCAGAGGGGTTAATTGTCTGCCGTGGGCCTCTGCTGTTTGAAACAGCAGAAAACCGACAGCTATGATGTCCACTGTGCACACTAGCAGGTGCCATATTTAAAAAGACGACTTCCACCGTACATGTACGGCAAGGCCCGCGAAATGGGAAAAAAAATGTAATTCCAAAAAGAGAAAAAAGTTGGATTGCATGTCAAGCATCTTTTGCTTCTTAGCATAATTTGTAAACTGTGAACAGACTGTTTGTGTATGCTTTGATCAAAATTGTCTTAGTTTAGTTTAGTTTAGTTTAGTGAGACCATATGGAAAGGTAAGCCTTTAAGATCTGTTCATATGTTACAGTATTGCATGGCTGCTGCTGTTACTGTGGTACTCTGCCTGTGGGTTGATGGGGCCCAGTTTTGAGGGGCTTAGTCTAACTGCTATGTCTTGCTGCCTGTGTTCCTGATTGTGCCAAACTAGAGTAGCTACCCACTTAAAGAAGGCAAATTGATGTGGTCAGTGGGCCTATGAATTTTATTTAAAGGGTTTTTACCATCAGAATTACTGTTATGTAGCTGACTGACATTAGCGATTTGCTAATGTAAGCACTACATAACAGTGTGTTTTTTACATTTCTCCCTGCAGCCATTCTGTTAAAATACACACGCCCCGCTCCTCTTGATTGATGTCACGGTTCGCAGCATCGCTGAGGAAGCCGGCACCAGGAGAGCGGCCTTCACTCACTGCGCCTGCCCCGAATACAGAAGTGAATGGTGCAGGCGCGGGATTTCCTCAACGATGCATGGAACTTGGACATTAATCAAGAGGAGCAGGGCGGGCAGAATGGAGGACCTGGGCGGGATAATGGGTGAGTAGACGGAGCCTCTAGGTGCTGAATCTACACCCACATAGCACCTAGAAGCTCGTTAGCATATTATAAAAGTGTGTATTTTATCAGAACGGCTGCAGGGAGAAATGTAAAAAACATACTGTTATGTAGTGCTGACATTAGCGCATCGCTAATGTCAGTCAGCTACATAACAGTAATTCTGACGGTGGAAATCCTTTAAAACATATACAAATGTCCTTGTATATAGTTTATAAATTGTGCGGAGAAGTGATATAAATGATCCTGAGAAAAGTAGATCAATATTAGGTCAGCAATATTATTGGTTGGATAAGCCCTTTAAGTGGCAACCCCACTGTCACTCCTTCCCTTATAGTTCATCCTCTGCTACTTGACAACTTGGAAGTGACTTCAACAATTACCCCCATGCTATTCCTTCTCCTTCTCCAGCTTAAGGCCTCCTGCACACGACCGTATGGCTTTTTCAGTGTTTTGCGGTCTGTTTTTCACGGATCCGTTGTTCCTTTTTTTGTTTCCGTTTTTCCGTTCCGTTTTTCCGTATGGCACATACAGTTTACAGTAATTACATAGATAAAATTGGGTTGGGCATAACATTTTCAATAGATGGTTCCGCAAAAAACGGAACGGAAACGGAAGACATACGGATGCATTTCCGTATGTGTTCAGTTTTTTTGCGGACCCATTGACTTGAATGGAGCCATGGAATGTGATTTGCGGGCAATAATAGGACATGTTCTATCTTTAACCACCTCAGCCCCCATAGCTTAAACACCCTTAAAGACCAGGCCACTTTTTACACTTCTGACCTACCCTACTTTCACCGTTTATTGCTCGGTCATGCGACTTACCAACCAAATGAATTTTATCTCCTTTTCTTCTCACTAATAGAGCTTTCATTTGGTGGTATTTCATTGCTGCTGACATTTTTACTTTTTTTGTTATTAATCGAAATTTAACGAATTTTTTGCAAAAAAATGAAATTTTTCACTTTCAGTTGTAAAATTTTGCAAAAAAAACGACATCCATATATAAATTTTGCACTAAATTTATTGTTCTACATGTCTTTGATAAAAAAAAATGTTTGGGTAAAAAAAAAATGGTTTGGGTAAAAGTTATAGCGTTTACAAACTATGGTACAAAAATGTGAATTTCCGCTTTTTGAAGCAGCTCTGACTTTCTGAGCACCTGTCATGTTTCCTGAGGTTCTACAATGCCCAGACAGTACAAACACCCCACAAATGACCCCATTTCGGAAAGTAGACACCCTAAGGTATTCGCTGATGGGCATAGTGAGTTCATAGAACTTTTTATTTTTTGTCACAAGTTAGCGGAAAGTTATGATTTTTTTTTTTCTTACAAAGTCTCATATTCCACTAACGTGACAAAAAATAAAAAGTTCTATGAACTCACTATGCCCATCATCGAATACCTTTGGGTGTCTTCTTTCCAAAATGGGGTCACTTGTGGGGTAGTTATACTGCCCTGGCATTCTAGGGGCCCAAATGTGTGGTAAGGAGTTTGAAATCAAATTCTGTAAAAAAATGGCCGGTGAAATCCGAAAGGTGCTCTTTGGAATGTGGGCACCTTTGCCCACCTAGGCTGTAAAAAAGTGTCACACATGTGGTATCTCCGTACTCAGGAGAAGTTGGGGAATGTGTTTTGGGGTGTCATTTTACATATACCCATGCTGGGTGAGATAAATATCTTGGTCAAATGCCAACTTTGTATAAAAAAATGGGAAAAGTTGTCTTTTGCCAAGATATTTCTCTCACCCAGCATGGGTATATGTAAAATGACACCCCAAAACACATTCCCCAACTTCTCCTGAATACGGAGATACCACATGTGTGACACTTTTTTGCAGCCTAAGTGGGCAAAGGGGCCCACATTCCAAAGAGCACCTTTCAGATTTCACCGGCCATTTTTTACAGAATTTGATTTCAAACTCCTTACCACACATTTGGGCCCCTAGAATGCCAGGGCAGTATAACTACCCCACAAGTGACCCCATTTTAGAAAGAAGACACCCCAAGTTATTCGCTGATGGGCATAGTGAGTTCATGGAAGTTTTTATTTTTTGTCACAAGTTAGTGGAATATGAGACTTTGTAAGAAAAAAAAAAATCATCATTTTCCACTAACTTGTGACAAAAAATGAAAAATTCTAGGAACTCGCCATGCCCCTCACGGAATACCTTGGGGTGTCTTCTTTCCAAAATGGGGTCACTTGTGGGGTAGTTATACTGCCCTGACATTCTAGGGGCCCAAATGTGTGGTAAGGAGTTTGAAATCAAATTCTGTAAAAAATGGCCGGTAAAATCCGAAAGGTGCTCTTTGGAATGTGGGCCCCTTTGCCCACCTAGGCTGCAAAAAAGTGTCACACATGTGGTATCTCCGTACTCAGGAGAAGTTGGGGAATGTGTTTTGGGGTGTCATTTTACATATACCCATGCTGGGTGAGATAAATATCTTGGTCAAATGCCAACTTTGTATAAAAAAATGGGAAAAGTTGTCTTTTGCCAAGATATTTCTCTCACCCAGCATGGCTATATGTAAAATGACACCCCAAAACACATTCCCCAACTTCTCCTGAATACGGAGATACCACATGTGTGACACTTTTTTGCAGCCTAAGTGGGCAAAGGGGCCCACATTCCAAAGAGCACCTTTCAGATTTCACCGGCCATTTTTTACAGAATTTGATTTCAAACTCCTTACCACACATTTGGGCCCCTAGAATGCCAGGGCAGTATAACTACCCCACAAGTGACCCCATTTTAGAAAGAAGACACCCCAAGTTATTCGCTGATGGGCATAGTGAGTTCATGGAAGTTTTTATTTTTTGTCACAAGTTAGTGGAATATGAGACTTTGTAAGAAAAAAAAAAATCATCATTTTCCACTAACTTGTGACAAAAAATGAAAAATTCTAGGAACTCGCCATGCCCCTCACGGAATACCTTGGGGTGTCTTCTTTCCAAAATGGGGTCACTTGTGGGGTAGTTATACTGCCCTGACATTCTAGGGGCCCAAATGTGTGGTAAGGAGTTTGAAATCAAATTCTGTAAAAAATGGCCGGTAAAATCCGAAAGGTGCTCTTTGGAATGTGGGCCCCTTTGCCCACCTAGGCTGCAAAAAAGTGTCACACATGTGGTATCTCCGTATTCAGGAGAAGTCGGGGAATGTGTTTTGGGGTGTCATTTTACATATAGCCATGCTGGGTGAGAGAAATATCTTGGCAAAAGACAACTTTTCCCATTTTTTTATACAAAGTTGGCATTTGACCAAGATATTTATCTCACCCAGCATGGGTATATGTAAAATGACACCCCAAAACACATTCCCCAACTTCTCCTGAGTACGGCGATACCACATGTGTGACACTTTTTTGCAGCCTAGATGCGCAAAGGTGCCCAAATTCCTTTTAGGAGGGCATTTTTAGACATTTGGATACCAGACTTCTTCTCACGCTCTGGGGCCCCTAAAATGCCAGGGCAGTATAAATACCCCATTTTGGAAAGAAGACAACCCAAGGTATTCAATGAGGGGCATGGCGAGTTCATAGGAAAAAAAAAATTTGGCACAAGTTAGCGGAAATTGATTTTTTAGATTTTTTTCTCACAAAGTCTCCCTTTCCGCTAACTTGGGACAAAAATTTAAATCTTTCATGGACTCAATATGCCCCTCAGCGAATACCTTGGGGTGTCTTCTTTCCAAAATGGTGTTATTTGTGGGGTGTTTGTACTGCCCTGGCATTTGAGGGTCTCCGCAATCATTACATGTATGCCCAGCATTAGGAGTTTCTGCTATTCTCCTTATATTGAGCATACGGGTAATTAGATTTTTTTTTTCCGTTCAGCCTCTGGGCTGAAAGAAAAAAATGAACGGCACAGATTTCTTCATTCGCATCGATCAATGTGGATAAATAATCTCTGCCAAAAAAAGAAAAAGGAGGGGAAAGGCGTCTGCCAGGACAAAGGAGCTCCGCCCAACATCCATACCCACTTAGCTCGTATGCCCTGGCAAACCAGATTTCTCCATTCACATCAATCGATGTGGATGAATAAATCCTTGCCGGGATTTTTTTTTTTTATATATACAAAGTGTTTGCCAAAGTATATGAACACCGCCACCTCCTCAGCTCATATGCCTCGGCAAACGTATCTTTTACTGCAGAGGAGAAATCTCGTCTTGCAGCGCCGCATACACCGACTTGCGTGTAATCTGACAGCAGCGCAATGCTTCTGTCAGAATGCACATCAGTGCTGCAGCTAGTCGATCGGTTGGTCCACCTGGAAGGTAAAAAAAACAAAACAAAAAAGAAAAAACCAGGCCGCAACGCAATAAATTTATTAACTTTTGAACAGAACATATAAACTTTTTTTAACTTTTTTAACTGAACGTTAACTTTTTTACTTACCGGTAATTATTTTTTTGTTTAGTTTTTTTTACCTTTATAGAACAAACCTCTCCTTCCCCATGGGACAATGTGCAAAGCGCAAATCGCCCAAAGATGTGGCGAAGTACGTTATGCACTTTATCCCAGGTGAAAGGAGAGGTTTGCAGCAGCTGTGAGTAAAAGGGCCCTAATAGCCCTGTGTGCCTGTCCTGTGAGATGCAATCCCTATGCTAAGTGTACCTGTGTGTGGTACTTCCGGAAACACTCTCCATAGCATAGGGCAGGGTGGTCAGGACAGTCAGGAGAGAAATAGCGGGTGTCACGCCTTATTCCACTCCTGCTACAGACACAACATCTTTTTCGGGGTGACGGTTGGGTTGAGGTACCAGGAACGACACTGGGGAAATGTCGCTCGTGTAGACGGCTAACTACACTGGTGGTTGGGGCCACGGAACCTTCTGGATACAGGAGGTTCTCGATGATCTCTTCCTGGAATTTGAGGAAGGATCGTGTTCTCCCAGCCTTACTGTAGAGAACAAAACTATTGTACAGAGCCAATTGAATTAAATATACAGACACCTTCTTATACCACGTCTGGTGCGTCGGGAAACTAAATACGGAGACAACATCTGGTCATTGAAGTCCACCCCTCCCATGAGCAAATTATAGTCGTGGACTGAGAGGGGCTTTTCAATGACACGGGTTGCTCGCTCAATTTGTATTGTCGTGTCTGCGTGAATGGAGGAGAGCATGTAAACGTCACGCTTGTCTCTCCATTTCACCGCGAGCAGTTCTTCGTTACACAAGGCAGCCCTCTCCCCCCTTGCAAGACGGGTGGTAACGAGCCGTTGGGGGAAGCCCAAGCGACTAGTTAGCGCGGTGCCACAGGCGCAAATCCGTTCTAGAAACAAATGCCTAAAGAGGGCCACACTTGTGTAGAAATTGTCCACATAAAGATGGTACCCCTTGCCAAATAAGGGTGACACCAAGTCCCAGACTGTCTTCCCACTGCTCCCCAGGTAGTCAGGGCAACCGACCGGCTCCAGGGTCTGATCTTTTCCCTCATAGATCCGAAATTTGTGGGTATAGCCTGTGGCCCTTTCACAGAGCTTATACAATTTGACCCCATACCGGGCACGCTTGCTTGGGATGTATTGTTTGAAGCCAAGGCGCCCGGTAAAATGTATTAGGGACTCGTCTACGCAGATGTTTTGCTCTGGGGTATACAAATCTGCAAATTTCTGGTTGAAGTGGTCTATGAGGGGCCGAATTTTGTGGAGCCGGTCAAAAGCTGGGTGGCCTCTGGGACGGGAGGTGGTGTTGTCGCTAAAATGCAGGAAACGGAGGATGGCCTCAAATCGTGCCCTGGACATAGCAGCAGAGAACATGGGCATGTGATGAATCGGGTTCGTGGACCAATATGACCGCAATTCATGCTTTTTAGTTAGACCCATGTTGAGGAGAAGGCCCAAAAAAATTTTAAATTCGGAAACTTGGACTGGTTTCCACCGGAAAGGCTGGGCATAAAAGCTTCCCGGGTTGGCGGATATAAATTGTGTGGCATACCGGTTTGTCTCTGCCACGACTAAGTCCAAGAGCTCCGCAGTCAAGAACAGCTCAAAAAATCCCAGGGCCGAACCGATCTGAGCCGTCTCAACCCGAACTCCAGACTGGGCGGTGAAAGGGGGAACTAATGGTGCGGCTGAAGTTGGTGACTGCCAATCAGGGTTTGCCAGCACCTCAGGGATTCTAGGGGCTCTACGGGCCTGTCTGTGCGGTGGCTGCGACGGGGTAACTACTGCACGTGCCACCGTACCAGCTTCAACTGCCCTTCTGGTGCTCGCCACGTCACCATGTTGTACGGCAGTGCTGGTACTAGGTCCAGGGAGGGCTGCGCTGCTGGTGTATGCCTCACCACGTGATCCGACAGCGCCAGCCCCACTCTGCTGCTCTTGAAGCGGATCCTGCGCAACCTGTGGTCTAGCGACACGGGGCCGGGTACGCCTGGTTCTATCAGGGACCTCCACCTCCTCGTCCGAACTTTGGGTCAGAGAGCCACTGCTTTCTACAGGTTCATATTCTGACCCGCTAGATTCGTCAGATGAGGGTTCCCATTCCTCATCCGACTGGGTCAGAATCCTGTAGGCCTCTTCAGAAGAATACCCCCTGTTTGACATTTGGACTACTAAATTTAGGGGTATTCCTTGAGACTACCCAAGAAAAAAAGCAAGCCTGTCTTACAAAGGGGAGGCTAGCGAAGTACCGGAGGCCGCTGCGGTTGATAAAAAATATCAAAACTGATTTTTTTATCGCCGCAGTGCGTGTAAAATGAATGTGCAGTGATCAAAAAAATATATATTTTCACTGCGGCGGGGCGGGCGTGGGTGAACGCACGTGTGGGCGACCGATCAGGCCTGATCGGGCAAACACTGCGTTTTGGGTGGAGGGTGAGCTAAGGTGACACTAATACAATTATAGATCTGACTGTGATCAGTTTTGATCACTTACAGATACTATAAAAGTACAAATGCTGATTAGCGATACGCTAATCAGTGAATCAGTGACTGCGGTGCCGTGGGCTGGGCGCTAACCGATCGCTAACTACCTAACCAAGGGGCCTAAACTATCCTAAAACCTAACAGCCAATACTAGTGAAAAAAAAAAGTGTCAGTTTACACTGATCACTAAGTGATTGACAGGGGGCGATCAAGGGGTTAATTTGGATGATGGGGGTGATGGAAGGTGATCTGGGGCTAACGGTAGTGTTTGGTGGGTACTCACAGTGATGTCTGCTCCTCTGCTGGAACCAACCTACGAAAAGGACCAGCAGAGGAGCAGACAAGCCATTTAACACATCATATTTACTAATATGATGTGTTATGTGGCTTCTGATTCGTTTTTTTGAAAATCGCCAGCCTGCCCGCCAATGATCGTTGCTGGCAGGCTGGTGACGAACTTGTCCTCTAACTTTTGCCGGCCCGCGATGCGCATGCGCGGGCCGGCTTTGAGCGAAATCTCGCGTCTCGCGAGATGACGCGTATATGCGTGACAGTGCGCAGCGCTGCCGCCTCCGGAACGCGATCCTGCGTTAGGCGGTCCGGAGGCGGTTAAACGGAACGGAAGAACGGAAATACGGAAACGGAATGCATACGGAGTACATTCAGTTTTTTTGCGGAACCATTGAAATGAATGGTTCCGTATATGGACCGTATACGGACGCAAAAAACGGCCAGTAAACGAGGAAAAAAAACGGTCGTGTGCAGGAGGCCTAAAGGATCTAATTCATCAACCTCCTCGCTCTCTCCTTAAAACTTTATCCCTTCATGTTTGTAAGGGGGAGTTCATATTCGCATTTAGCTTTCCGTTTTAGCAATTCCGTTATTTTCCATTTTAAGCGCATTATAACGGAATGCTACAACAGAAAGCTAAAATTAAAACTAGCTAAAACTGCCTATTTTAGATCTTTTTGATTCTAAGGAAGCCCAACTTATCTCAGAGCATCTTATTTCTCGATTACAGCTTCACCATCCTTATCCCCCACATTTACTGTTCTTCAAATCATTTATTCCAACCGTTATCCTAAAGCGTGATCTTATTAGATCCATAACATGGTTTGAAGATCTATTTTCCCTCTCACAGCATCCAACTAAACTGATATCTTTTTATACATACATCTCTGTACTCCTGTTCCATTTACCACCCAAGCTTACTGTATGTTAGATTATAGGAAAAAGACCTTGGGATAACCCTTTCTCAGAAAGAGGTTGATAGTAGCTACTTTCACACTCGCGTTTTGTGCGGATCCGCAAGCAGCGTTTTGGCATCTGTCTCAAAAGCGGAATGGAGATTGAACTGATGCAAACTGATGCATTCTGAGCGGATCCTTTTCCGTTCAGAATGCATTAGGGCAAAAACTGATCCGTTTTGGACCGCTTGTAAGAGCACTGAACGGATCTCACAAACAAACGGAAAGCCAAAACGCGAGTGTGAAAGGAGACTTAGCAAATCTTCAGACAAATGTTCCAGATGTGTCTATATCCAAGAAAATGGTTATAAAATATTAACCCAATGGTATAAAACACCTGATAAAATCTGCCTATATTACCCCAGTATATCAGACATAAACTGGCGATGTCTAAAAGAAAGAGGCACCTTTTACCATATCTGATGTTGTGAACTGACATATAATTGGTGGAATGAGGTCTTTCAAGATACAATACTATTTGCAACACTTCTATTGTAGCCTCCCCTGAGTGTGCTCTTCCTAGGCCCCTTTCACCCGCGCGGGTGCAATGCGTGACATGAACGCATAGCCCCCGACAGTGAATCTTGACCCATTTATTTTAATGGGTCTGCGTAAATGAGTGTTTTTTTCATGCATCAGTTCTGTGTTGCATGAAAAACACAGCATGTTCTATGTTCAGCGTTTATCACGCAGCCCTGGCCCCATAGAAGTGAATCAGGCTTCAGTGAAAAACGCATTGCATCTGGAAGCATGATGGTTGCTAACAGATGTTGTTTGCAAACCTTCAGTTTTTTATCACACACGTGAAAAATGTGACAAAACTGACGGAACTTGCTTGTAAAATGGTGCGTGTTTCACTGAACACACCCTGAACGCATCCGGAGCTAATCCGTATCATTCCTTTGAAAGAGGCCTAATGCTCCATTCACACATCCGCAAGTGTGGTCCGCAACCGTTACGCAATTGTGCGGAATGGGTGTGGACCCATTCATTCTCTATGGGGACAGAATGGATGCGGACAGCACAATGTGTTCTGTCCACATCCGCTTTTCCGAAGCGCGGCCCCGATCTTCCAGTCCGCGGCTCCGGAAAAAAATAGAACATGTCCAATTCTTGTCTGCAATTGCGGACAAGAGTAGGCAGTTCTATGGGGGTGCCAGCCGGGTGTATTGCAGATCCGCAATTTGCAGACTTGCATTACACTACGGACATCTGAATGAACCCTTACTCTGCTTCCTGCCCAGCCTGCCAGGAGGTCCTTGCACCTCTTCAAGTAGCTAATTATGGCCGTGCGCCTTCTAATCACTAAATTTTGGTGGTCCACGGATGTTTCCTCTTTTGATGAGTGCATAGGAAAAATGGACCAACTGTATAGGAATCCCACTAGGAATCCCATATAAGGAGGAAGTGGTGACCCTCTGGCAGGCCTGGAAAACATTTAGGAAGTTTTAATCTCCTTCCTTATGTGTCTCTCTGGTCAATAGGTCTCAAATACCCATTAGCTCAGTTCTGAAGTATGTATACCCAAGATTGCCTGTGCTGCGGAATATCCTGCATTTCTTTTGATGCTCAGGTCCAAATAGTGCCTACCTTTCTAAATGTTTGTTCTATGTGTTGATTTACTATTGTGAATCTCTTGTAGTGTTTGCACATTTTTGATTCTCTTATGAATGTATGCAGTTTGACTTAATAAAGTTGAAAATGAAAACAAAAAAAAAATTACCAAAGTATAAATAAAAAAAATATTCACCCCTAGAATGTGACTTTTCAAAAGGTAGAATTTTGTCTTGGTGTTGAAAGGGTTTGAATTACTCATTTTGAAATGTGTTGTATTTGTTGTATTGACTCTGTTTTGATTCTCATCAAGCTTCAAATATCCTTAAGACAATTTTGATACATAAAAGGGTATACGAGACAAAAAATACAATAAAATAATTAAGTTATGAATTGATCACAATGAGGTTTAACTACTCATTTAGCAGCTCAATTTCCTGCATCAGCTAATCAATATCAATGCAAGTTAGATTTCAGACATAGTTACTATCATGTTTCCCAGCATATGCCTTTCATTGTTCAGGTGAACAAAATTTATGTAAGCAATACATTAAGTACATATACACTTTGAATTCTTGGAAGCAAGAATTAGAACCTAATGAGTTTTCATTCAACCATTTAACGATAATAGAATTTTAATGAGTTTCTGTCAGCTAAAAAGAAAAAAATTGCATAGAAAAATCTTTACAGTGTCAGATAATTTTACATCTAAATGTGATAATAATTGTTAACTAAATAAAAATGTATTGTGACCACAGACATATGATAGTAGCCAACAAGTCTCAATGTCTAGATACAACAAGGCATTTCAAAACATACATAATACTTAATACAGTAGGCAAAACAGAGGGGTTCTTGCCCTCAGCATACAGTATACAGAGATATTTCTTAAAATCCTCTTAAAAAAATCTTTTGACCATACATCACGGTATCTATGATACTGCTGCTTGTTTTAATTGCAGTTCACAAAAATCAGCTGCTTGCTCCTATGAACTGCCGTGCTCACAGACAATATTTCACCCACGGATATTTTGATATCGATGGCCCATCCTCAGGATGTGTCATCAATATAAGATCAGCAGGGGTCTCACTCCTGGAACCTTCGCCAATTAACTATATAGAGTCATATAGCACTTGGGTCTCTTGGGTCATATGACGTTACGTTCATCGGTCACATGTCATAGGTGCAGCTCAGTCCCATTTAAGTGAATAGGGTTGAGCTGCGATACCAAGCACAGGCACTATTTCATGGACTGTGCGATGCTTAGTAAGCTGTGAGGTGGCCAGGCGCTCACTGGAGCTCCTGTGAACACTGCTGCTTCCTCAAACAGCTGATCGGCAAGGGTGCCAGAAGTCAGTACCTTGCTGATCTCATATTGATGTATTATGAGGTTAGGCCATCACTATGAAAATCCCAGAGAACCCCTTTAATGGTTTCCAAACTGTGCAGTGTGTTTATATTTATTAAAGTTTTTGCTAAGTATAATGCTCATGATAACATAATGAACGGTTTGTTATGTTATAATATATATATATATATATATATATATATATATATATATATATGGAAAAAGTCTGGTACCATGTTAGCCAATAGAAAACTAGTTTAGTGCTCTCATTAAGAGAAACAAAATAAGAGTATTGCAGGTTTGATAACTTTTAATGGCTAACAAAAATAGATGTAATGACACACAAAAGTCAGCTTTCTGGACACCACCATAAAACTTCAATACGGCTCAATACAGACATCCCTGTATCGAAAACCTATTTATCGGCCTACATACCTCAAATGGGACAGCTTCCACCCTAAACATACTGTATTAAAAAGTCCATCATCTATAGTCAAGCCATCAGATATAACCGAATCTGTTCCAGCCCATCAGACAGGGATGAGCATTTACAATAACTGAAAAGGACATTTTTACACCAGGGCTAACATCCTGCTTCAATTGAAGATCAAAATACAAGAGGCACCAAGATCCCCAATACAACTTCTCCAATACAATGAAAAGAAACAGAACCAGCGCGTACTTCTGGTTGTGACCTACAATCCACAACTAGAGGTACTGAGATAATCTGTCAAAAAATTACATCATGTCCTACGTAAGGATGATCGACTAAAAACAATATTCCCAGATCTCCCCTTACTAGCTAACCGACAACCTCCAAATATAAGGAATATTCTGATCAGATCAAGTTCAAGGCCATGTACCACAGAAAAAGGAACCCATCCCTGTAATAAAAGAAGATGCAAAACCTGTTCCCATACCCGTATAATGACAACAGATAAGATACAGATCCCCAACACAGCAGGACTATAAGATCCCTGGGACATTCACCTCTTCTACATCTAATGTTGTTTATCTGATTCTCTCCACTAAATGTCCTGCTGAAAGCTTCTACATCGGAGAAACAGGACATAAATGTCAATGCAAGGATGAGGTCCCACCGCCACTCAATTAAAGAGAAGAAACTACACTTTCCTTAGTGTTGAGCGCGAATATTCGAATTGCGAATTTTTTTCTCGAATATCGCAATTTCGAGATTTCGCGAATATTTAGAATATCGTTCTATATATTCGCGAAATAGAATATTCGTTTTTTTTTTGTTTTTTTTTATTATATTTTTTTCTTTCCCACTTCCCTAAAATTGTTCTTACCTGTCCTTTGGATTCCTGGCTTCCTGGCTGCTCCAGTCAGTGGCGTTTTCAACTTACTGCTATATTCCATATTAGCTAAATTACAATCTAATCTATATGTGTATTTTACGAAATTTCGCAATAGTCGCAATTGCGATGCGAGTAATATAACACGAAATATTCGCATGAAGATTTCAACTTAGCACTGCTATACTCCATATTCTAGCCTAATATGGAATATAGCTGTGCTAAGTTAGCACTGCTATATTCCATATTAGGCTAGAATATGGAGTATAGCAGTGCTAAGTTGAAATCTTCATGCGAATATTTCGTGTTATATATTATATAACACGAAATTTTCGCATGAAGATTTCAACTTAGCACTGCTATACTCCATATTCTAGCCTAATATGGAATATAGCAGTGCTAACTTAGCACAGCTATATTCCATATTAGGCTAGAATATGGAGTATAGCAGTGCTAAGTTGAAATCTTCATGCGAAAATTTCGTGTTGTATAAGTCGCATCGCAATTTCGACTTTTTCAAATCTTCTTAATATTGCTCTAACTTCGTCTTTTAGAAATTTCGTAATATTGCTCTAACTTCGTCTCTTAGAATATTACGAATATTCTAAAAGACGAAGTTAGAGCAATATTAAGAAATTTCGTAAAATACACATATAGATTGTAATTTAGCTAATATAGTGCTATAATCCCTTTTTTTTCCTGTAATTTTTTTTTGCCTCTTCTGAACCTAAGTTTTGTAAAATATGTACACTATTAAAAATTATTACTATAGCAGTATATTAGCTTAAATACAATCTATGTGTATTTTACGAAATTTCGTAATATTGCTCTAACTTCGTCTTTTAGAATATTACGAATATTCTAAAAGACGAAGTTAGAGCAATATTAAGAACATTTGCAAAAGTCGAAATTGCGATGCGAGTAATATAACACGAAATAGTCGCATGAAGATTTCAACTTAGCACAGCTATATTCCATATTCTAGCCTAATATGGAATATAGCAGTGCTAACTTAGCACAGCTATATTCCATATTAGGCTAGAATATGGAATATAGCTGTGCTAAGTTGAAATCTTCATGCGACTATTTCGTGTTATATTACTCGCATCGCAATTTCGACTTTTGCAAATGTTCTTAATATTGCTCTAACTTCGTCTTTTAGAATATTCGTATCGTAATATTCTAAGAGACGAAGTTAGAGCAATATTACGAAATTTCGTAAAATACACATATTAGCCTAGCCATAGTCATTAGCATAGGAACGTTGCCTTATACTATCAAGATAAATTTTCGCAATATGCGAAAAAAAATTTCGCGATAATTGGAATAATTGCGAATATTCGATTTCGACGAATATAACACGAATATTCGTGCGAATATTCGCGAAATATCGCAAAATCGAATATGGCACCTCCCGCTCATCACTAACTTTCCTGTGGCTAAGCATTTCTGTAGCCCAGGACACAATGAAGAACACATGAAAGTTCTCAAATTAAAAGGTAACATCAAATCCCAAAGAGCTAGAATAATTCGGAATACAAATTTATAACACTGCTTGATGCTTTGAATACTGGACTGAATTTGTCCCCGATATTTATAACACTACAAGATCTAAAGAGTCTTCTATAGACATAGTCGGGGCACCAGGTCTCTGAGATAACATCAATTTAGAGACCATAAAACTTTCACACCCCTTATCTGTAAGATAATTAAGGACTCATTCTCAAGATCTTTGATATGTTGTTCTTTTATTTTTCAAATGTCCATTCATTCCCCCATGTCTCTGTTCATATTGTATACTGTATAAATTGCTGTTTCTTCATATATTCTTGTAGTTCGCCAGATGAATGGACTGGTGATGTCTCGAAAGCTCGCTATTTTTATTATTATTATTATTATTATTATTTATTATTAAAGCGCCATTCATTCCATAGCGCTGTACATATGATATGGGGTGCACATACATAATACAGACAATTGCACTAATCATAAACAAAACGAGTTACAGACTGGTACAGAAGGAGAGAGGGCCAGGCCTGTGAGGGCTTACAATCTACATGGTATGGGAGAAGGACACAGTAGGTGCGGGTGAAGTTGGTCATGGCGGTATAGAGGCAGCAGGGTCACTGGTTGTAGGCTTGTCTGAAGAGGTGGGTTTTCAGGTTTCTTTTGAAGGATTCTGTAGGTGAGAGTCTGATATGTTGGTTTAGTGAGTTCCGGAGTATGGGGGATGCGCGGGAGAAATCTTGGAGGCGATTGTGGGAAAAGGTGATAAGAGGAGAGAAGGAGGTCTTGTAAGGATCGGAGAGTGCGTGTGGGGATGTATCGGGAAAGTAGCTTAGAGATGTAGGGAGTGGACAGGTTATGGACAGCCTTGTATGTATTTGTTATTACTTTGAAGTGAATTCGCTGGGCAATGGGGAGCCAGTGAAGGGATTGGCAGAGGGGAGAGGCAGAGGAGTAATAGGGTGAGAGGTGAATTAGTCGGGCAGCAGAGTTGAGGATAGATTGGAGGAGTGCGAGAGTGCTAGAAGGAAGGCCACAAAGGAGAGTGTTGCAGTAGTCTAGGCGGGAGATGATGAGGGCATGTACAAGCATTTTCGCAGATTCAAAGTTGAGGAAAGAGCGGATGCGGGAGATGTTTTTGAGTTGGAGTTGGCAGGTGGGGGAAAGGGCTTGGATGTGCGGTCGGAAGGAAAGGGCAGAATCCAAGGTCGCTCCAAGGCAGCGGACTTGGTTGACCGGGGAGAGTGTGCAGCCATTGATCGTGATAGATAGGTCTGTTGGGTGGGTTGAGCAAGATGGGGGAAAGATGATGAATTCTGTTTTATCCATGTTAAGTTTTAGAAAGCGAAAGGCGAAGAAGGATGATATAGAAGATAGACATTGTGGGATTCTTGATAGTAAGGTGGGATGTCTGGACCAGAGAGGTAGATTTGTGTGTCGTCAGCATAGGAGTGATACTGAAAGCCATGGGACTCTATGAGCTGTCCCAGGCCAAAAGTGTAGATAGAGAAGAGCAGGTGTCCTAGGACAGAGCCTGGTGGGACACCAACAGAGAGGGAATGAGACAAGGAGGTGGTGTGGGAGTGGGAGACACAAAATGTCCATTCTGTGAGGTATGATGTGATCCAGGAGAGGGCCAGGTTAATGATGCCAAGAGATGAGAGAGTTTGTAACAGAAGGTAGTGGTCAACAGTGTCAAAGGCAGAGGACAGGTCAAGGAGAAGGAGGACAGAGTATTGTTTCTTTGTTTTGGCTGTTAGTAGGTCATTAGTGACTTTGATAAGGGCAGTCTCAGTTGAGTGGTGGGGTCGGAAGCCAGATTGTAGGCAGTCAAAGAGGGAGCAGGAGGAGAGGTGAGAGGACAGTTCTGAATGGACATGTTCAAGTAGCTTTGAGGCATATGGAAGAAGTGATATGGGGCGATAACTGGACAAAGCAGATGGGTCAAGTGAAGGCTTTTTGAGGATGGATGTAATGGTAACTAGAGATGTTCGCATTCGCCGCAGCTGGCGAACATATGCGATGTTCGGTCCGCCCCCTATACGTCATCATTGAGAAAACTTTGACCCTGTACCTCACAGTCAGCAGACACATTCCAGCTAATTAGCATACCCTCCCTCCCAGACCCTCCCACCTCCTATCAAAAAGCAAGGACAGCATCCATCTTAGATTCACTCTGAAGCTGCAGTGTAAGTGAGAGCAGGGAGAGTGCTGCTGCTGCTGAATTAATAGGGAAATCATTAGCTAGGCCAGTGTTCTGTGTCCACTCCAGTCCTCAAAGACTCATCTGATCTGCTGTATGGACAGCGTTCTGACAGTACCCCAAAAATCCCTTTTTAGGGCTAGTACATCAGTCTGCTTTTTTATTTATTTATTTTATATATATATATATATATATATATATTGCAGTTGCCTGCCAGTGTGTGTCAGGCCCACAGAGTGTACTATGCCCACTGCCAATGCCCACCACTCATATATGGTGGCACAGTAGCTTGCAGATAAAAAAGTAATACAATTTTTTCTCTGTAATATAATTGCAGTTGCCTGCCAGTGTGTTTCATGCCCACAGAGTGTACTGTGCCCACTGCCAGTGCCCACCACTCATATCTGGTGGCACAGTAGCTTGCAGATAAAAAAAAGTAATACAATTTTTTCTCTGTAATATAATTGCAGTTGCCTGCCAGTGTATGTCAGGCCCACAGAGTGTACTGTGCCCACTGCCAGTGCCCACCACTCATATCTGGTGGCACAGTAGCTTGCAGATAAAAAAGTAATACAGTTTTTTCTCTGTAATATAATTGCAATTGTCTGCCAGTGTGTGTCAGGCCCACAGACTGTACTGTGCCCACTGCCAGTGCCCACCACTCATATCTGGTGGCACAGTAGCTTGCAGATAAAAAAGTAAAGCCATTTTTTCTCTGTAATATAATTGCAGTTGCCTGCCAGTGTGTGTCAGGCCCACAGAGTGTACTGTGCCCACTGCTAGTGCCCACCACTCATATCTGGTGGCACAGTAGCTTGCAGATAAAAGAGTAATACAGTTTTTTCTCTGTAATATAATTGCAATTGTCTGCCAGTGTGTGTCAGGCCCACAGACTGTACTGTGCCCACTGCCAGTGCCCACCACTCATATCTGGTGGCACAGTAGCTTGCAGATAAAAAAGTAATGCAATTTTTTCTCTGTAATATAATTGCAGTTGCCTGCCAGTGTGTGTCAGGCCCACAGAGTGTACTGTGCCCACTGCCAGTTCCCACCACTCATATCTGGTGGCACAGTAGCTTGCAGATAAAAAAGTAATACCATTTTTTCTCTGTAATATAATTGCAGTTGCCTGCCAGTGTGCGTCAGGCCCACAGAGTGCACTGTGCCCACTGCCAGTGCCCACCACTCATATCTGGTGGCACAGTAGCTTGCAGATAAAAAAAAGTATTACCGTTTTTTCTCTGTAATATAATTGCAGTTGCCTGCCAATGTGTGTCAGGCCCACAAAGTGTACTGTGCCCACTGCCAGTGCCCACCACTCATATCTGGTGGCACAGTAGCTTGCAGATAAAAAAGTAGTGCCATTTTTTCTCTGTAATATAATTGCAGTTGCCTGCCAGTGTGTGTCAGGCCCACAGAGTGTACTGTGCCCACTGCCAGTGCCCACCACTCATATCTGGTGGCACAGTAGCTTGCAGATAAAAAAAATTAATACAATTTTTTCTCTGTAATATAATTGCAGTTGCCTGCCAGTGTGCGTCAGGCCCACAGAGTGTACTGTGCCCACTGCCAGTGCCCACCACTCATATCTGGTGGCACAGTAGCTTGCAGATAACAAAGTAATACAATTTTTTCTCTGTAATATAATTGCAGTTGTCTGCGAGTGTGTGTCAGGCCCACAGAGTGTACTGTGCCCACTGCCAGTGTCCACCACTCATATCTGGTGGCACAGTAGCTTGCAGATAGAAAAGTAATACATTTTTTTCTCTGTAATATAATTGCAGTTGCCTGCCAGTGTGTGTCAGGCCCACAGAGTGTACTGTGCCCACTGCCACTGCCCACCACTCATATCTGGTGGCACAGTAGCTTGCAGATAAAAAAGTAATACAATTTTTTCTCTGTAATATAATTGCAGTTGCCTGCCAGTGTGTGTCAGTCCCAAAGACTGTACTGTGCCCACTGCCCACCACTCATATCGGGTGGCACAGTACCTTGCACGCATAGTACCAGGCAGAGGCAGGCCACCCCGCAGGGGCCGTCGTGGTTGTGCTGCTGTGATTTCCTTTGGCCCTAGAATAATGCCCAGTGTTCAAAGGCCACGTACCCTGAACTCGAAAAGTTCTGAGGACATAGTTGACTGGCTAATACAGGACACCCAATCTTCTACAGCTTCCGCTTGGAACCTTGACGCACCATCCTCCTCCAGCTCAGCTTTGGGCACCTCTCAAGTTACCACTCACCCGCCTGCCGCCACCACCAACACTAGCACCACAGCCGCTTCACTTGATCTGTCAGAGGAGTCATTTACACATCAGTTGATAGAAATGAGTGATGCGCAACCATTATTGCCAGAGGATGTAGATAACATGGATATGTCTCAGTCAGGCAGCATTACACACATGGACGTACGGTGTGATGGTGATGATGTTGTACCCGCTGCTGCTTCCTTTGCTGAGTTGTCAGATAAAAGTGAAGCGGTTGAGGATGATGATGTGTCCGTGGATGTCACGTGGGTGCCCGCTTGAAGAGAAGAAGAACAGGGGAAAAGTTCAGATGGGGAGACAGAGAGGAGGAGGAGACGAGTTGGAAGCAGGGGGAGGTCGTCGCAAGGAGCTAGTGGCACAGTCAGACAGCATGTATCGGCACCCGGGGTCAGCCAGACAGCACGCCAATCAACACATGCTGTTGCCACCACCAGAATGCCGTCATTGCAAAGCTCAGCAGTGTGGCATTTTTTTTGTGTCTGCCTCTGATAACAGTGATGCCATTTGCAACCTGTGCCAAAAGAAACTGAGTCGTGGGAAGTCCAACACCCACCTAGGTACAACTGCTTTGCGAAGGCACATGATCTCGCATCACAAACGCCTATGGGATCAACACATGATGAGTACAAGCAGCACACAATCTCAAAGAGACCATATTCCTCCTGGTCCAGCATCTTCAGCCACGTCAACCACTGCTGTCCTCCTTGCCCCCTCTCAACCACCCGCCACTCCGCCTCTCACCTTCAGCAGTTCCTGCTCATCTGCCCACAGTCAGGTGTCTGTCAAGGAAATGTTTGAGCGTAAGAAGCCAATGTCACAGAGTCACCCCCTTGCCCGGCGTCTGACAGCTGGCTTGTCGGAACTCTTAGCCCGCCAGCTTTTACCATACAAGCTGGTGGAGTCTGAGGCCTTCAAAAAATTTGTAGCTATTGGGACACCGCAGTGGAAGGTACCAGGTCGAAAAAAAAATTCACAAAAGGCAATCCCCAACCTGTACTCTATTGTGGAAAAGGAAGTCATGGCATGTCTGGCACACAGTGTTGGGGCAAGGGTCCATCTGACCACTGATACCTGGTCTGCAAAGCACGGTCAGGGCAGGTATATCACGTACACTGCGCATTGGGTAAACCTGCTGATGGCTGCCAAGCATGGAATGCGTGGCTCTGCAGAGGAGTTGGTGACACCGCCATGACTTGCAGGTAGGCCTGCTGCCACCTCCTCTACTCCTCCTACTCCATCCTCTTCGCTAACCTCCTCGACTGAGTCCTCTTCTGCTGCTGCGTCTTGCTCCACATCAACTTCACCCCCCCCCCAGCTCCCCAGGGGCTATTCCACATCCCGGATACGACAGTGTCACGCCGTCTTGGGGTTGACTTGCCTGAAAGCAGAGAGTCACACCGGACCAGCACTCCTGTCCGCCCTGAACGCACAGGTGGATCAGTGGCTGACCCCGCACCAACTGGAGATCGGCAAAGTGGTGTGTGACAATGAAAGCAATTTGTTGGCGGCATTGAATTTGGGCAAGTTGACACAAGTGCCGTGCATGGCACATGTGTTGAATCTGATCGTACAATGCTTTGTGCATAAGTACCCAGGCTTACAGGACGTCCTCAAGCAGGCCAGGAAGGTGTGTGGCCATTTCAGGCGTTCCTACATGGCCATGGCGCACTTTTCAGATATTCAGTGGCGAAACAACATGCCAGTGAGGCGCTTGATTTGCGACAGCCCGACACTTTGGAATTCAACACTCCTAATGTTCAACCGCCTGCTTCAACAAGAAAAAGCTGTCAACGAGTATTTGTATGACCGGGGTGCTAGGACAGCCTCTGCGGAGCTGGCTATTTTTTTGCCACCTTACTGGATGCTCATGCGCAATGCCTGTAGGCTCATGCGTCCTTTTGAGGAGGTGACAAACCTAGTCAGTCGCACCGAATGCACCATCAGCGACCTCATCCCATTTGTTTTCTTCCTTGAGCATGCCCTGCGAAGAGTGCTGGATCAGGCCGTAGATGAGCGTGAAGAGGAAGAGGAAGAGTTGTGGTCACCATCACCACCAGAAACAGCCTTATCAGCATCGCTTGCTGGACCTGCGGCAACGCTGGAAGAGGAGTCTGAGGAAGAGGAGTCAGAGGAGGAATGTGGCTTTGAGGAGGAGGGAGACCAACCACAGCTGGAATCCCAGGGTTCTCGTTGTCACCTATCTGGTACCCATGGTGTTGTACCCATGGGGGAAGAACAGACCTTCAATGACATCAGTGAGGACGAGGAACGGGACATAAGTAGCTCGGCATCCAACCTCGTGCAAATGGGGTCTTTCATGCTGTCATGCCTGTTGAGGA
The DNA here is from genome assembly GCF_905171765.1 of Bufo bufo. Taxonomy (NCBI): domain Eukaryota; kingdom Metazoa; phylum Chordata; class Amphibia; order Anura; family Bufonidae; genus Bufo; species Bufo bufo. The sequence continues at coordinate 458,925,634 of NC_053389.1, read as the reverse complement.
CCCTCGTATAAAAAAACTGAAGGAGAACGACCTGTACTGGGTGGCCACGCTACTAGACCCCCGGTATAAGCAGAAAGTGGCTGAAATGTTACCAAAATACCGGAAGTCGGAAAGGATGCAGCAGTTCCAAAACAAGTTAAAAAGTATGCTTTACACAGCGTATAAGGGTGATGTCACAGCACAACGGGAATCTAACAGGTGAAGAGGTGAAAGTAATCCTCCTCCTACCACGACCACGCCGGCAAAGACAGGACGCTTTACAGACCTGTTGTTGATGGAGGACATGCAGAGCTTTTTAAGTCCTACGCATCGCCACAGCCCTTCGGGGTCCACCCTCAAAGAACGACTCGACCGACAGGTAGTAGAATACCTCGCCTTAACTGCAGATATCGACACGATGAACCCCTTGACTACTGGGTGTGCAGGATTGACCTGTGGCCTGAGCTATCTCAATTTGCGATAGAACTTCTGGCCTGCCCCGCTTCAAGTGTCCTGTCAGAAAGGACCTTCAGTGCAGCAGGAGGTATTGTCACTGAGAAGAGAAGTCGCCTAGGTCAAAAAAGTCTAGATTACCTCACCTTTATTTAGATGAATGAGGCATGGATCCTGAAGGGACTGACAGTGTGGGATGCATTTGACTAGAAAAGGCCTGATGAGATGCCTTGGGCTAAAAATGGTCCACATGCTGCTGTGCCTGGAAAGCAGCGGCTGCAACAATACCTAGTTTTTCAGGCATGTGTACATGCCTAATTTTTCTGGCCTCTGGTGCTGCACTGTGACTGCAAAAACAAAACAAAAAAAAAGGCACATACATGTGTCAATTCCCCTTCGTGATCGTTACCTTGTTGTGGTGAAGGGGCTTGCGTATCACAATGAAGCGATCACTTCTATGAGTGTGTTGGCAATGGCAATGTTGGCACACCCCAGATGATAAGGTCGTTGCTTCATTGTGAACAGACCAAAAGCGATCGGCTGGATAATTTTGTATAGAAAAAACATTAATTTTCTTTGTGATCATCTAAGGTGATCATTAAAGCCTACTAGGCCAACAATGGGCCCACACTGCAGAATCATTGTTTTCTGGGTCACTTAACTGTCACTGAACTACCTCGGCACGACCATAGGGTTTGAAAAACCGCCATCGCCTGCAATCTCCCAAACATGCGCAGGAGCACAGTCATCACTACACCAAGATTGACGCATAGAGGAATACAATTTATATCATGAGTGTGTCAACTATTGGCAACTCTTTGCGGTTGTCTAAAATCTATTCCATACACGTCCCCTGATAGGGGACGTAACAGGGATTAAACTGATAAGAATAGTACTACTTAACACACCACTCATATAGGGTGGCACAGTACATTGCACGGCGCACGCGCAGTGCCCCAAATTGGAAGTAAGAGGACCGACCAAGCATCTTTTTCCATTTCCCGGTTCCTAAAATCTATTCCATACACCGGCCCCTGATAGGGGACGTAACAGGGATTAAATTGATAGGAATAGTACTACTTAACATACCACTCATATAGGGTAGCACAGTACATTGCACGGCGCACGCGCATTGCCCCAAATTGGAAGTAAGAGGACCGACCAAGCATCTTTTTCCATCTCCCGGTTCCTAAAATCTATTCCATACACCGGCCCCTGATAGGGGACAAAACAGAGATTAAACTGGTAAGAACAGATTTTTTTAATTAAAAAGAGGACAGCCTCTGCGGAGCTGGGTATTTTTTGGCCGTGTTACTGAACGCTCATGCACAATGGCTGTAGGCTCATGCGTCCTTTTGCGGAGGTGACAAACCTGGTCAGTTAAACCCAAGGCAACATCATCGACCTCATCCCATATGTGTTTTTTCTGGAGCGTGCCCTGCGAAGAGTGCTGGATCAGGCCGTAGATGACCATGAAGAGGAAGAGTTGTGGTCACCATCACCACCAGAAGCAGCCTTGTCGTCGTCGATTGCTGAACCTGCGGTAACGCATAGAGAGGAGTCTGAAGAAGAGGAGTCAGAGGAGGAAGTTGGCTTTGAGGAGGTGGAAGACCAACCACAGCAGGCGTCCCAGGGGGCTTGTTGTCACCTTTCGGGGACCCTTGGTGTTGTACGTGGCTGGGTGGAGGAAGAGACCTTCAATGACGTCAGTGAGGACAAGGAACGGGACATGGCTAGCTTGGTATACAACCTTGTGCAAATGGGGAGTTTGCGGTTCTGCAAATGGACTGTTTGCGGTTGTTTGCGGTGCGTTAAACGGGGAGTTTGGTCTGTCATTGTGAAGCGGGCGTAACCCTTACACTACCTGATCGATACAACATCATACCTGATGTTTTAAAGCACATTATTCCAAACAATTTAGGAATGTTACGTGATTTATGCCCTTTATGGATTAAAACCCGACTCTGCGTCAACTACGTAATTTTCCATGGGAGTTTTGCCATGGATCCCCGCCGGCATGCCACTGTCCAGGTGTTAGTCCCCTTGAAACAACTTTTCCATCACTATTGTGGCCAGAAAGAGTCCCTGTGGGTTTTAAAATTCGCCTGCCTATTGAAGTCTATGGCGGTTCGCCCGGTTCGCCCATTCGCGAACATTTGCGGAAATTGGCGTTCGCCGTTCGCGAACGGAAAATTTTATGTTCGCGACATCTCTAATGGTAACATGTTTAAAAGCAGAGGGGAAGACACCAGAGGTTAGTGATAGGTTGAAGAGATAAGTTAGGGCTGGGATAAACACTGTGGTGAGGTTAGGGATGAGGTGGGATGGGATTGGGTCAAGTGCGCAGGTGGTCAGATGAGATCTGGAGAGTAGAGTGGAGAGTTTATCTTCTGTAATGGTGGAGAAGCAGGTTTTGGGAGAAGAGGACCGAGCAGTTGTGTAGAGAGTCCGTGGGGACTGTGTACTGAAGCTTTCTCTGATGTTGACTATCTTTTGTTTGAAGTATTTGGCAAAGTCTTCAGCTGAGATGAGAGGAGAGGGAGGGGGCACTGGGGGACGGAGAAGGGAGTTAAAGGTGTTAAAAAGTTGTTGTTTAGGGCTGTGAGCCAGGGAAGATATGAGAGATGAGAAGTAGGCCTGTTTTGCATCAGCGAGTGAGGATTTAAATAATATGTAACATCATTACTTCTATTTTTGCTAGCTAAAGGTATCAAACCTGCAATACTCCTATTTTGTTTCTCTTAATGAGAGCACTAACCTAGTATATACAGTCAGGTCCATAAATATTTGGACATCAACACAATTCTAACATTTTTGGCTCTATACACCACCACAATGAATTTGAAATGAAACAAACAAGATGTGCTTTAACTGCAGACTGTCAGCTTTAATTTGAGGGTATTTACATCCAAATCAGGTGAACAGTGTAGGAATTACAACAGTTTGCATATGTGCCTCCCACTTGTTAAGGGACCAAAAGTAATGGGACAATTGGCTTCTCAGCTGTTCTATGGCCAGGTGTGTGTTATTCCCTCATTATCCCAATTACAATAAGCAGATAAAAGGTCCAGAGTTCATTTCAAGTGTGCTATTTGTATTATGAATCTGTTGCTGTCAACTCTCAAGATGAGATCCAAAGAGCTGTCACTATCAGTGAAGCAAGCCATCATTAGGCTGAAAAAACAAAACAAACCCATCAGAGAGATAGCAAAAACATTAGGCGTGACCAAAACAACTGTTTGGAACATTCTTAAAAATAAGGAATGCACCAATGAGCTCAGCAACACCAAAAGACCCGGAAGACCACGTAAAACAACTGTGGTGGATGACCAAAGAATTCTTTCCCTGGTGAAGAAAACACCCTTCACAACAGTTGGCCAGATCAAGAACACTCTCCAGGAGGTAGGTGTATGTGTGTCAAAGTCAACAATCAAGAGATGACTTCACCAGAGTGAATACAGAGGGTTCACCACAAGATGTAAACCATTGGTGAGCCTCAAAAACAGAAAGGCCAGATTAGAGTTTGCCAAACGACACCTAAAAAAGCCTTTACAGTTCTAGAACAACATCCTATGGAGAGATGAGACCAAGATCAACTTGTACCAGAGTGATGGGAAGAGAAGATTATGGAGAAGGAAAGGAACTGCTCATGATCCTAAGCATACCACCTCATCAGTGAAGCATGGTGGTGGTAGTGTCATGGCGTGGGCATGTATGGCTGCCAATGGAACTGGTTCTCTTGTATTTATTGATGATGTGACTGCTGACAAAAGCAGCAGGATGAATGCTGAAGTGTTTCAGGCAATATTATCTGCTCATATTCAGCTAAATGCTTCAGAACTCATTGGACGGCGCTTCACAGTGCAGATGGACAATGACCCAAAGCATACTGCAAAAGCAACCAAAGAGTTTTTTAAGGGAAAGAAGTGGAATGTTATGCAATGGCCAAGTCAATCACCTGACCTGAATCCGATTGAGCATGCATTTCACTTGCTAAAGACAAAACTAAAGGGAAAATGCCCCAAGAACAAGCAGGAACTGAAGACAGTTGCAGTAGAGGCCTGGCAGAGCATCACCAGGGATGAAACCCAGCATCTGGTGATGTCTATACGTTCCAGACTTCAGGCTGTAATTGACTGCAAAGGATTTGCAACCAAGTATTAAAAAGTAAAAGTTTGATTTATGATTATTATTCTGTCCCATTACTTTTGGTCCCTTAATAAGTGGGGGGCACATATGCAAACTGTTGTAATTCCTACACCGTTCACCTGATTTGGATGTAAATACCCTCAAATTAAAGCTGACAGTCTGCAGTTAAAGCACATCTTGTTTGTTTCATTTCAAATCCATTGTGGTGGTGTATAGAGCCAAAAATGTTAGATTTGTGTTGCTGTCCCAATATTTATGGACCTGACTGTATATATATACACAAGTCACATACAATCCCTCTCCTTTATATTATGCTCTTACTGTTGTGAATATTGATTCCGCAGTGTGTAGATATGCAGAAATTAACTTTACATTTTTTCATGAGTTTGAAAAAAAAATCTCTTTTCCATTTTACTTTTTAGTCAAGATTTCAAAGTACAAAAACATGTTATTCTTTTAGCTCTTAGAATTCTGATGTCAGTAAATCCCTTTAATCTTTCCTTCTTTTAAAGTGTTATTGGCATAAATGAGTCTTATTTAGGGAAATACTGTATATATTTTGCAATATTTATGCTCATTTTCAGTCTAAGCATGTAGACATAAAATAATAACACTGAGGTTATCTTCCCTTAAAATCTAAGGCTAGGAAAATAAATCCAGGTGCTACTATAAATGAAAATCATATTCACCTTAGTGTTCTCCTATGTCGGGATGTAACAGACATACTGCCACCATGTGGTTGGATGATAACATGATATGCTACGGCATTTACCTCCCCTGACTGCTTCTTTAATGATCCGACAGCTGCTCTGCTGGATCAATGAGAGAGCTGTACCTCTGCACACTTCTCTCTGTCCCTGCCTGACACCGATCTGAATGATCAGTGCAGGCAGGAGGGTGTGCAATCTTGAAGAAGAACACAGCCATCTCCATGCTGAAAGACCCTAAGGTACAGTGAAAGGAGATGAAAACTCCAATCACTGGAAACTAAAGGACCTTTCATGATGTCACGAGTGGGAGGGGCCAGAACCAAAAAGCGTAGAGAAATGTGATCTTTTAATAAAGATAATAGTGTTTGTGTGTGAGATGTACAGTATATGTAGTAGAGTTGTGTTTGCCAGGTGTATATGCAGCAGTGCTGTGTTTGTGAGATACTGACCTTGAACCCTCCCCTACATTAAACCACCAGGGAAGGTTTAATAGGTAGAATATTCTTGTTTGTAGAAAGAAAGCGGGCGGCACTCACCATCATGAAGATATAAGATATTCCTTTATTGCGACATCAAGCAAAACACACGCGGCACCGGAGCTAGGAGTCACTTCCCTGCACACTGGATGCAGCGACGGCCGTTTCACGCAATATGCGCTTCGTCAGGCTGCTACAGGTGTGTGCACCTGCACTCCACCTCTTAAAGCACTTCACGTCAAAGCATCAGGTGTGCAATCAGTGAAGCTCTCTTGGTGCTAATACATATTGGTTACAATTAAGAACAAATTGCTACATTTAACACATTTGTCACAGAGCATTTATATAAGTTACAACAGAACACTGTAATCTAATCTATCATTCAGGCGTGAGTTTCCTGTTGCCTGTGTCCGCAATATCCATCGCGCTTCACACTGCAACAACTGGCAATGTCTATCTCCTCCATGCAAAGGAGGAGGGACAGACTCAATCCCTGCAAATCTTAATGAACTTGCATCTCCAGCGTGCACTTCCCTAAAATGTTCAATGAGTCTGGGGGATCCCTTCCCTGTGTCGACCAAACTCAGATGTTCTCTAACACGTTCAAACTGCTACAACCGCAGGTCACCATGTACACGACATACGTGCTGCGGCAGTTCATAAAGCTGCGAATTCTATAGTTTAAACCAGCCATCCTGATGAACTTGGACTGAGAGTTCTGTCTACACAGGGTGCAACCCCCACACCTAAAATTTCCTACTGGGATATTCCTAGTGAGCCAAGTGGTATTTGGGGGAGTGACAAATCTGCTTCTCACTATTTTATCCTTTATGGTATGACACCTTCTAAAATATTTTTTTCCTAATTTTCTGTTGTCTAAACCTAGGGTGTGTCTTAGGGTACCTGCACAAATTGCAGATAACATACTGTTTTTCCAGAAGGTAATACGTTACCAGCAAAGTGTATGAGATTAGATCTGCTGTGTGGATTTCAAAATCCGCAGCATATCAATAATGCCTGTGTTTTAGCTGCAGATTTCCTCCTTTTCCTATGTAAAATGAGATCTCTGGCAAAACTGCATCAAATCCGCGCCAAAACCCAGTTAGAAATTGAGGCTTTTGGTTCAGTTTGGGTGCAGAAACACATAGGTGCGTCTTATAGTCCAGAAAATACAGTATACATGTGGGCCAACAGAGGGTTACCTAATTGTTTATACTATAGAGGACACTGGAGATTGGGGGAGAATGATTCCACGCCACCCATACCACAGTAGCAGAGAGCAGCTCCTGCTACACTCACATCCAGCACCCACATCAAAGCACTGTACAGAATGTACAGCGCGATGTGGGCTGTACCAAGATGGGGGGCCCATCTCTAGTGATGAGCAGCATAGGCAATATTCATTTTCACGATATTTCGTGAATTTTTGGCCTTATATTCCCCATAAATTCGCAAATTCTAAAATTCATGATCTCCAGTCATTATTTTCTTGATTCCGATAATCGGCAATGTAATATGAGCATAATGCGCACGAAATACAGGCGTGGGTCATTTTTGCTACATTTTTCAAGCTGCTAGAAGTTTTCTGAGACATGCAGAGTACAGTAATTCCTATCACACTACCTAACACCCTGCACTGGAACCAGCTGGAATCAGCTACACTATATCACTATCTAACCTACACTGACTCTCTCACTAACTGTCTGTATTATATATATCAGCTAACTAACTATCTAATGTAATTGGATAAGGAATAGGATCCAGATGAAGGCACGGAGCACAGCAATGTCACTGCTCTCTCTCAGAACTGCAAAAAAACTGCAGAAAATGGCTGCTGGGGAGGTTCTTATATAGTAAGGGGTAGGCAACTTTCCTATTGGTTGCAAGGGATGTTGCTAAGCTATGACAAAGATATTGCAGCTTTCTCATTGGCCCACAAGCAAGAAGCATGAGGGTACTGATGAAAAAGAAATCTAGAATATTCGCAATTGCGAAGAGATAGCACTATATTCTAAATCTTCGCAAATTCTCGTAGTGCCGATATTCGCGATTAGAATATTCGCGATCAACACTACCCATCTCATCCAAACTCACTCCACTGTGAGGGTCCATTCTTAGCCATTCCTGTGCCAAGCGGTTCCTGCTGCCCAAGCCCAAGGAGATGGATTCCAAAAGTGTCTACAAAAATAGGTCAGTGGGGCAACATGCAAAGAAACCACCACGTTTGTTTCATCTGGGTATTTTATGTCTTCAAAATATCTGATGCATTTGCATTACAACTATTATTACTAATTTCACTAAGTAATTTTATTGGTCATGGATATTTCCAAATACAGACTACAGTTGTTGTCCTGGGAGAAAAATTCTGCTCTTAGGTCGATGCATTTTCTATTACTTTATCTACCATTATCTAGTGTCTAGGCAGTTTGTTGCCATAGTCCACCCAGGAGCCCATGTGTCCACCGTAAGTCACATCCGGACATGGAGTTAGTACAACCCAGGGTGTAATTTGATAAAGTGGCATTATATACAAGCACAATAGTAGATTGTATTCATTATTGTTGGACTGTTGGTCCTTTGGTGTGGCATGAGGTTTCCATATAGTACTGTTGTGGCTCCCACTAAAGAAGGCAGTCATCAGCACCTTCAATTTCCCCCTCAGTGGTATATTTACCCTCTTTCTGAGTTGGCGCTTGGTACTGTTTTAACATTTTCTATTACAGTCACCATCCTGTACCCCTGTGCTCTAAATCTTCCTCTGTACTGCAGTGCTCAGATGATCTGTGGTGCAAGGTAGTGTACTTAGGAGAAGCCTGGATAGGCTAGTACTTTTGGCTAGTTCCACTCACCCCTACAAGAAAGCTATCATGCACTTTACTCTTTTCAAACTGGTTCTTCACACCAGTCTAAAGGCATATACCGTATTTTTTGCCCCATAAGATGCATTTTTTCCCCCAAAAGTGGGGGGGAAATGCCCCAGCATCTTATGAGGTGAATACTAATGAGCGCTTCCATTATGGAGGCGCTTATTAGTACCGGAGGACCAGGAAATGCTCTGGACTCACCGCTTCCTGGTCCTTGGCTGTCGGCTGTGCAGTGGCTGTGCACAGCGAGAGGGTGCTCTGTGACCTCACGCTGTGCCTGCCGGTTCACAGCACAGACGACAGCAGGAGGAAGAAGATCGCACTGGCAGTGAGTAGATGCGGCATCCGGAGCAGGAGAGGCAAGTGTTTTTTATTTTATCAAGCATGAGACATGGGGCTGATCTGAGGCAATGGGGGCTGATATGAGGCAATGGGGGATGATGAGGGGCTGATGAGTAGTGTTGATCACGAATATTCGAATTTTGAATTTTTATCGCAAATATAGGTACTTCGAAAATTCGCAAATATTTCGAATATAGTGATATATATTCGTAATTTCGAATATTCGATTTTTTTTTTGATTTTTTATATTCGATTTTTTTTTTTTTTATCAGTACACATGATCCCTCCCTGCTTCTAGCTTGTGGGCCAATATGAAGGCTGCAATATACTTGACTTTAGAAGTAATGTTGTTTGCGAATTTTGCTCTATATTCTTTTTTTGCTCTATATTTTTTTTGAATATTCGCTATATTGCTATATATGCTTGTTTTAGCAATATAGCGAATACTCGAAAAAAAAAGAATATAGAGCAATTTAGCTAATATAGTGCTAAAATCTTTTTTTTTTATAGTTGTAAATTTTTTCCAATCTGAACTTCAGATGAGAAAAATTTACAACTATTAGACAAAGAAGATTATAGCACTATATTAGCTAAATTGCTCTATATTCGTTTTTTTCGAATATTCGCTATATTGCTATATATTCTTGTTTTAGAATATTACGAATATTCGAAAAAACGAAGTTATAGCAAAATAGCGAATATTCCAAAAAACGAATATAGAGCAATTTAGCTAATATAGTGCTATAATCTTTTTTTTAATAGTTGTAATTTTTTTTCCAATCTGAACTTCAGATGAGAAAAAAATTACAACTATTAGACAAAGAAGAATATAGCACTATATTAGCTAAATTGCTCTATATTAGTTTTTTTCGAATATTTGCTATATTGCTATATATTCTTGTTTTAGAATATTACGAATATTCGAAAAAACAAAGTTATAGCAATATAGCGAATATTCGAAAAAAAAAGAATATAGAGCAATTTAGCTAATATAGTGCTATAATATTCTTTGTCTAAAAGTTGAAAAATTCGCAATAAAAATTCGAAAATTCGAATACGAAAATTCGCATATTACACGATCATTACCTTGCCGATTTTTTGAGTAAAAAAATCGCAGAATATAACGAATATTTGAATTTGCGAATATTCGATTTAATATTCTACGAAATATTCGCGAAATATCGTGAATTCGAATATGACCCCTGCTGCTCATCACTACTGATGAGAGGCTGCCGGGGGCTGATGAGAGGCTGTTGCGGGCTGATATGAGGCAATGGGGGCTGATGAGAGGCATGGGGGCTGATTAGAGGCATGGGGGCTGATGACAGGCATGGGGCTCTTATCTGAGGTATGATTGGGGGTCATTCACATAGGGGGTCTGAGCTGAGGTCTGATTGGGGGTCTGATCTGAGGTCTTTTTGGAGCCTTATTAAAATTGGGGGGTCTGATTGGATCTGTCTGAGGTCTGAGGTCTGATTAACATTAGGGGTCTGATTGCTGGTCTGACCTGAGGTCTAATGAAAAATATTTTTTTCTTGTTGTCCTCCTCTAAAACCTAAGTGTGTCTTATGAGATGGTGCATCTTATAGGGCGAAAAGTACGGTAATATTGCATTTCACATGCCACATAATTATGCATTATGCTGTTCCATGGCACACAAGTGCTAAGAGATACTGTATAATAGCATGCAATATCAATGCCATGCAAAGCTAGCATGTCCAGCAATAATAGTCACTTAACAGTCCAACAGCTCAAGTTCAGTGGAGTTGCTACTGTAACAGGGTCAATGGTAACCCACAGCAACAGTTCACAATTGAGAGGGCCAAGGGTTTTCAACCCTATTACAACCTACCCATAAGTGACATTAGAGGTAAGTGTTGTCTTGCTGTAGAGGAGAGCTAATTTATACATTTCTTCCCAATGAACATTACCTATCAGGCTCCCGAAACCAGTTAGAGTCTCTGAAAGTTTAAGCATACCCCTCTAAGTGTTGCTATTTTCTTTCCTTCTCACCAGATGGTACAAGGGTGTACACATTTTCTCAAGGTTATGGGAGGGTTTAGAAAAAATATTATAGGGGTTCTCTGGGAATTATTTCAAATGCCTGCCGGCAACCTGTTCTAGAATGGGAGCAGTGCTAGTTACTACCATTTGCTGAGCTGCTAAGGGGGTTTAGAGGGTCTGGCCTCACTACACAATACAGTCTGACACCTGCATACAGTATATTACATATTGCTTAGTTTTCCTGTCAGACTGCTCAGCCATTATGGTATATCATAGACAGGATCAAATCTGTCATGAACTCACCTGGCATTGCTCCAGTGGCAGATCCTGTCACTCTATGGTGGCACTGCCGTCATCATGCCACTGACATGAGAGTTGCTCGGCCTATCAGGGAGCAGAGGCGTCAGACCAATCAGGCGCAGATCCGGCGTCACATGCTCTCAGCCAGAGGGAGATTTAAACAGGCAGCTACTAGCAACAGGTACCTTTGATTGGTTTTCTAAGCCTCACTAGCAGGCATTATACTTCTGTTTGGATCTCTGGTACTCTGAATTTTGTATTATTACTGACCTTGCTTGTAGCCGCTGTTTATTGCATGACATGATCTCCTGGCTCTGACCCTCTCTGGTATTTGACTCTGCATCTTGTCTTGGTTCTGACATATCTCTTTTGTTTAGATTCTGGCCTGATTTTGACTTTGCTTCTGGATTCCGTCCTGGTGTGCCTGTCTGTCGATACCCTGTTTGGTATTTGACTCTGTATTTTGTCTTGGTTTTGACATATCTCTCTGGTTTAGATTCTGGCCTGATTTTGACTCTGATTCTGGATTTTGATCGAGTACTGGTTTTCCTGTCTGTCAATATGTTTATTATTTTCTCCATGTGTATTTTCTCTCATAGGTCCTAGTCAAGAAGGGACTGCCGCCCAGTTGTAGGCATTCATTTAGGATGGATTGTGCAATTAGATAGAGACAGTGGTCCGGGTGAGTTCAGGGCTCCACCATTCTCTATCATGACAATATCATTACCATCTATTGTAGAGCAGTGTACTATGTACTAAGGCATTACCCTTCATCCTCTTAGGCAGCTCTACAAGTGAAGGCAATGATTTCTCCTCACATTTTAGGACAGGTTTCTAGCAGCAATTTTAAATCATTCTAAGAGAACCACTTTAAGCTTTATCCACAAAGTACAATTTCCACCATTTGCATAGCCCGCACAAAAGCAGGCTAAGAAGGGGATGGGTCTGCCGGTTATAACCAATAATTATTGGTGTGAAAGGCTCCTTGTCTCCTCTTCTTGAGAGGGGACTGGAATCCCAAGCTGTACAGTTCAGAAGTCTCTGAGTAGAGTATGGAAGTGTTGGTGTTCTATGGAAAGCAGGTGTATTCGCTGTTCAGCAGAGTCTGCTGTACAGTGCACAGCCTTTAAATTATACAGTCATACAGTTACTATGTAATACCACAAAACAAGGGGCACATAATATTACCACCAAATGACCACACATTACCAGAACATATTAAAAACTACTTTACAAAGACCGATATTACCTCCATATAGCAAGCATATATTGGTAGATACCATGTCTATTCAGGTGCTCTTCAGTCTATATACTGTAAGTGATTACAGTATGGTTAAATCCAGTGAATCACACCTTCTTGATTTGCTGCCCAGTATCTTCCCCACCTCTACACAAACTTTCCATCCTTTCATATGTATGATAGTACCTTCCTGCTGTCCCAATACCACATTTGCTGCTGCCCAAGATGCCCTATATCTATGTTACCCCAAAAACATCTGTGCCAAAGCGCCACAGATGGTATTAGTGCCCCCACACAATATGTGCCCAATAGTGGCATCCACGCCATAATACTGCCCTCTTAAAACCTCCATACATTAACAGTTTCCCTTGTTGTTTCTGCACATAGTAGTAGTGCTAGCACAGAAATAGCGCACAAAGTTAAAGTGCTTCAATAGTGCCCCCTTAATCCTCCCACCCAGATTAAGTGTCTCCCCTAGTGCCCTCATAGAAATCAAGTGGCTAAGAGACCCCATTCCTTTGATGAGCTGAGAAGTTCAGGCAACATGCCTCTTCCAGCCTGTGGCCTGTTTTGTCATTGGCACTGTGCAGGTGGGCATGATGATGCCAGTGGATTGGGCTGACCTGCATTGAGTACCCGGGGCATTGAAGGTCACAGGTCAGATGTGTCATGCAGTCTGCTATGGTATATAGTGGGACAGGAAGCTGATGACCACAAGAGGGGTTTTTGTAATGTCATGCTTTACAGGTGAGTTATTTGTTATGTTATATATGCTAAACTCTGTGTATTTGTGTATTAATGTAGTATGTAGCTTTAACAATTTGTATTTACTTAGATTAAAGAACCAATAAAAAGGTGAACCTCGCTGTTTCCCTTGAAGAGACTATTGCCCTTTAAACTAATGAAGCTGATGCTTGTAGACTTATCTGATAAACGTTGTCAGCAGTATTTGTAAAACCTAATGCACAAAAGGCCAAATATAATCTATGTATGTCAGTGTGAATCCTGAGTACTTTTGGTAGTTACTGAAGGCTGCTGTATTAGCAGGCATTTTGGAACATTTTATGTGTTTTTCTTCCAGTGTAACATGAATGGTGAAATACCCCCTGTGTGCTGTGAGCGTTATTCATACTTGAAGACAGATTTTTTTATATTACAGCAGTGGCAGTTTAAACAGCATGCTTTGCCCTCTTTAGCTACGGTATTCTTGTTTACTACATCTTTTCCCAAACCACCTATGGATTCATGTGCTGAGATAAAATATGTTTATGCCATCCATTTGATAAGCTCAAGCCTAAAGCTGTAATATTAATATTAGATTGTTTCCATAAACTTTTAAAGAGTTTACTTATAATTGTTTAATATCACAGAAGGATGAAAGTACTATAGGCTTGCTTTTTTAACCGTCTTCAGCTATAAAATGATGTACAAAAATATTTTCTTAACACAATAGTTATATTGCATAAGTTTAGTGAAAGTTCACCTGAGGATTGAATAAAATTGAATGGAGAAAATGAACAATTCCAAAATCCCAGTAAGTAATTGTTCAAAATGTCAAAGACTGAAGAAAAATGTATTCTGGACCATAAGGGATGACAGATGCCACATCCATGGAACAAATGGTAAATGGATAGCTATAGCAGAGACAAATGTAAAATGTAATCTCAATTTTTATGTATGCTAAAATGAAACCCAAGACAACTGTTAAAGTCTAATTTCCTTATAAATTTTTGACAAAGCATCTGCAAGGTAAAGCCGAAAGTACATTGATAATCTTATGTTGCCATTATTCAGCAATACAACACTTGGATTAAGTATTTAATCCTTAGGATACCGGAGGTTTTTTCATTTATGCATTTTAATTTTTCTTCCCTGTCTTCCAGGAGCCATAACTTTTTTTTATTTTTCTGTTCACATATCCATATGAGGACTTGTTTTTTTGCGGGATAAGTTGTACTTTCTAATGCCACCATTTAATATGGCATACAATGTAGTGGGATGTGGGAAATAAATTCCAAATGAGGTGGAATTGGAAACAAAAAAGGCCATTCCTCTACAGTTTTACTGGTTTTGACCCTACAGTGTTCCCTATGTGGCAAAACTGACATGTGCTCTTTATTCTCTGGGTGAGTATGACTTACAACTATACCACATATGTATAGGTTTTATACAAAGTATGTTCAAATACAGAAAAAATAATTTAAAGCTTTGAAATTTCTTTTTATTTTTTACATCACCTTATTCTGACTCCCATTACTTTTTTTTATAGTTATGTCTACTGAGCTGTGTGGGGGCTCATTTTTTGAGTGACAATCTGTAGTTTTTATTGATATCATTTTGATGTGTGTGCATCTTTTTGATCACATTTTATTCAATTTCTGAGGGTAAGAGAAGTTTTGAAAAAATGACTTTTTCCATTATGCCATTCGCCACATTGGAAAACATTTTTTTTATATTTTATTAGTATGGACATTTATGTGTTTATTTTTGTATTCTAAGGAAAGGGGGGTGATTAAAATCTTTATATGTGTTTTACATTTTTTTAAACTTTTTTTGTAGGGCTACTAGGAGGCTGGTGTCCACTAGTTTTTTTTTTTTAAGATTGTTACTATACTCCCATAGGAGTATAGTAAAATCTGTAATCGCTTATCTCCTATGTTGGCCTGCCACCTGCTGGCCACCATAGGAACTGCAGCTCTAATGAACATGGCATCTAAAGGCTGTAATGACTGCGATTGGCATTATTGCCGGTAATGGACATTAGCTACAGGCCTCTAGTGTTTGAGAGCCATGTTTTAAGACAGCGCTGGTAGCGAACGGGTTAATTAAGTCTTAAATAAATGTGAAGTCTTCCTGAATTACTGTAAATCTATGGAAAGTTTTTTATCCATCCAAATGATACTCTCGTTAGCGTGGATTTACAACTAGGGAGACACTACGAATGATATTAAATGAGGCGATTGCCTCAGTCGGCACAACCTAGGGACAGGTGAGGACAGTGGCTTCCATTGTGGAAGCAATCATCTCTCCATATTCAACTGTAGAATTGTCCTCAGGACTGTGATATAGTTGAATTCTGAGGCATGGCATAAGTTGAATTCTACCCCACTGTTCTCTCTGATAGGTTTCAGGCCTAGTGCCTGTACCGTATCAGAGGGCGGTGCAGGTGGCGAGATGACATAATCATAATCATTGCTCCTCCTGAGCCAGGCAGCATATAGCCCATCACACAGACTGGAGGAGGCCTGCGTCCTGCACCACATCCTGGCAGACGAGATAAATATTTTAGTTTATTATTTTTATTTGGCAGCATGTGCAACGTGCCACCTCCCAGGACCGCCCCTAATGGTTTTCTGTGTGTATCATGGTGCTCCTGTCTGGATACCAGGGCTAGGCTCTGAAGCAATAAAGGGGAGGAGTAATGCTGGAGGGGAGGTGGAGGAATAGTCGAGTCTAGACATTTATAAAGTTCAACAGCATTACTTGAATCAACTTGCATCCAGACAATATATAGTTTTTCTTTGGTTCCTGCAGGTTTTGGCATAAACTGTCAGGCACACTTGAATACTCTCTCTGCTGTGCTAAACTCAGCTTTAGTCTGGCTGCTGTGCTTTAGGGCTCTTCTGGTACCTCTGGAGTGGGGTGCCTTTTGCTGTTGAACCCCTTGTGACACTCTGGAGGTAAATCTGCAAGGAGGCATGGTGCCATGTGAGCTGCTTCCCTTTTAAGACTTCTTCTGCAGGAGGGAGAAATTTCCCCTCACTGCTCCATCTTTCATGTCTTCTCAGCTCCACTGTCTAGACTAGACTGGAATAAAATAGAACTGCACCCATGCCTTTGGTCCACTTCTGCCCAAAAGTGGGAGAATGAAATGGTAAGTTCAATTCTAAGGATCTCTCTCTCTCTGCCAGATACACACCGCCATCTGCTGAACAACCAGGAATGCTACATGAACATAACAGTTTCAGAGCAATATTATAAATGCACAATGTGAAGGACCTGGAACATTGCTTCTGGGGCACAACAAGAGACTTGAGGACACTGTTACCACTAAGTGCACTCTGGGAGAGAATTATTGCTATTGGTGGGACTTTTGCAAGCACTTTTAGTGTCAGGAGCACCCGGGCTCGGCGTTCATGGTGGAGTGCCGGGCGCCATGTAATGAGCACTCACCACTTTTATTCAGTTCAGGTGCGGTATAGCGAACGGACGACAGGCCAGCCAATAGAAACACTAAGGTAATGAGGTTAAACCTATCAGAAAACACGGTGCAGCCCTTCTATCTATTTAAGAGACCATCCTCACCACACCAGCCAGTACCCCCTTGAAAAAGCTAACGCGAAACGTGCGTTGGGGAGTGGACTGGTGGTGGTCGTGTGCGGTATACAAGCTTGGTTGGTCAGTATTTGCTATGTGCCTATTACATTTTGTTGTTTCTTTGCTCTAGTCACTGTGGTGTGTATCATCACCCACATGGTCAAGTGTTGTTGTATATGTGCATATGAATTTTTGTTATCATGTATTTAGTGGTTTGGTTGAACCAACCTTTTTACTAGTGACCAATCATGACTATTGCACTTGCACTTTTCAACATATACCAACAGCCCACCATCAGTCCTCTTGGTTTTTAAATATTTTTAATGTATTGTGGCCTGTGTTAATTGTTTTTTGTGGCTTGTGCTAATTATGTCTTTATGTGATTTTCAATAAAATTATGCTATTTTGTGATTATTCTTGTTTTTCATGTGTTTTTGTACTTAATTGACCCATTATCTTTGGTTGGTTTTCATGATATAGTTAGGTGTGGGTCCTGGACTCAGATTTTGGGCTATTTATAGGTTTCTTAACAGTATAAGCTTAGCACAATTATTTTTGGGGACACTATGTTTATGACACTATTAGTGTCACAGACACTATTTGGTGGGTGCAGTTATTTTTTAGGGCACTGTGTGCAAATAATTATTGAATGTGGCACTGCCTATATGATATTAGTATTCTCAGAGGGATTATCTGTTTCTGCAGCATAGTATTGGGGAGAACAGTGGGCACAGCATTGGGAGTGGCAGGATGAGGTGTTCAGAAGGTAGGGAGGATAATGGAAAAGTAGGAAATTAAAATGTCTGTTTTTCAAACTCTGCAGAGACAAAAGATAGCTGAAACAAATTATAATGGCAATTTGGTTCAAATGGAAGGATGAGGAAAGGGAACGTTTACATCAGAGGAGACATCATGGGATGTAAGAAGTATGTGGTGCTGTATTACCCTGTATTCATTGTAGAACTGCATGTTATGTTTTTTAAATATGTCTTTAACAGTAGGGCTGGGAGGAAGCTGAGGTCACGAATTTGCCTCGGGGGAAATTTCAATTTTCAACTCAGACATCAGAAAGGCTCTGTGCACCCCTGGTTACAACTTGGATTCTTCTGACATAACAAGGATAATTTTTATGGTATGATTTATTAAAATTATATTTGTACTCAAAATTATCCTTTATTAATAGAACCATTACTATATTAATGGTTCTATTAATAAAGGAGTACTAGCATAGAAACCAATATTGAAAAAATAGAAATCTTACAATAAAACAGATGTTCAAGCTTAAAAGAATAATGCTGCTACAGGAATGAGGTGCTCCATATTTATGGAGACTACACATATGGCTCATCAACTTTCAAGCTGATAGCTTTCAGGTTTACCAGAACTTCCCAAAGCTCCTGGTATCCAACACAACATTATGAGACTAGTTGAGATAATTAGAGGTCAGTCTAAGGCCTATTGCACACGACCGTATGGCTTTTTCAGTACTTTACAGTCTGCAAAAAGCAGATCCGCAATAAATACAGAAGACGTCCGTGTGCATTCCGTTTTTTGCAGAACGGAAAAGCTGGCCCCTGTTCGTTATACGGACAATAATAGGACATGTTCTATCTTTGAAAGTAACAGAAAAACGGAAATATGGAAATGGAAGGCATACAGAGTAATTTTTTTTTTTGTGGACCCATTGAAATGAATGGTTCTGTATACGGAATGCAAAAAATGGAACGTAAAAGGAAAAATAAAACGTTCGTGTGCAAGAGGCCTTAGGTTGTGACATAGTGTATCAAATGGATATGGAATCTGGTAGGAACTAGAAACTAGCCAGCAAGAACAACCATTAACAGTATTTTACTTAAAGCTTCTAACAAAGATATGCTTTCTATGATTTAATGATGGCATCAAATTCTAAAACTTACAGTAAAAATTAGAAACAGTAGTACAACCATCATTGTGAGTGGTACCTA
This sequence comes from Bufo bufo, assembly GCF_905171765.1. Taxonomy (NCBI): domain Eukaryota; kingdom Metazoa; phylum Chordata; class Amphibia; order Anura; family Bufonidae; genus Bufo; species Bufo bufo. The sequence goes on along the minus strand of NC_053389.1, from coordinate 458,906,836 downwards.
TATTCTTTATGTTTAATGTATTATGCATGATCATTGGTATTAATCAATAATATACTTGCATATACAGTGCATGCACATCATTTGTCTGCATATGTAAATTAATGTGAATGATTTTATGTACACAGTATAAGACTAACCTTTCTATATAAGCATTTCATTATTGATCACCATAAAAAATAAGTTAAAGTGGAAATTTCATGTGTGCAGGAAAAAATGAAGTGGTGCTGCCTTGCTTTGATCTTTGAGTGGCTTCTATATGGTGACAATAAAACAGGGCTTCCTTGTATAGCATGGCAAACAATAACAAACAAGCAATAACTCTGAATTGTATTGTTTTGAGAGCAATAAAGAAAATGAATAGGAAAAAGCAATAAACTGACCAAATACAAAGGGCAGATAGATATTATTAAATTAGATTGAAATGAAATAGAAAACACTGTTGTCCAAGTATGTCATTTTCTGAGATCAAAACTGTCAAATTTCTTGTATCTTGTTATGCCACATGGTAATCTTACACAGAATCAATTTGCTTCCTGTGAAGAGGAGAAAGTTCAGAGTCCAGATGCAGACCATAAATGTCAGCCTATGCGTTACAGGCAGCAGTATATATATATATATATATATATATATATATATATATATACAGTACAGACCAAAAGTTTGGACACACCTTCTCATTCAAAGAGTTTTCTTTATTTTCATGACTATGAAAATTGTAGATACACACTGAAGGCATCAAAACTATGAATTAACACATGTGGAATTATATACATAACAAACAAGTGTGAAACAACTGAAAATATGTCATATTCTAGGTTCTTCAAAGTAGCCACCTTTTGCTTTGATTACTGCTTTGCACACTCTTGGCATTCTCTTGATGAGCTTCAAGAGGTAGTCCCCTGAAATGGTCTTCACTTCACAGGTGTGCCCTGTCAGGTTTAATAAGTGGGATTTCTTGTCTTATAAATGGGGTTGGGACCATCAGTTGCGTTGAGGAGAAGTCAGGTGGATACACAGCTGATAGTCCTACTGAATAGACTGTTAGAATTTGTATTATGGCAAGAAAAAAGCAGCTAAGTAAAGAAAAACGAGTGGCCATCATTACTTTAATAAATGAAGGTCAGTCAGTCAGCCGAAAAATTGGGAAAACTTTGAAAGTAAGGGCTATTTGACCATAAAGGAGAGTGATGGGGTGCTGCGCCAGATGACCTGGCCTCCACAGTCACCGGACCTGAACCCAATCGAGATTGTTTAGGGTGAGCTGGACCGCAGAGTGAAGGCAAAAGGGCCAACAAGTGCTAAGCATCTCTGGGAACTCCTTCAAGACTGTTGGAAGACCATTTCAGGGGACTACCTCTTGAAGCTCATCAAGAGAATGCCAAAAGTGTGCAAAGCAGTAATCACAGCAAAAGGTGGCTACTTTGAAGAACCTACAATATGACATATTTTCAGTTGTTTCACACTTGTTTGTTATGTATATAATTCCACATGTGTTAATTCATAGTTTTGATGCCTTCATAGTCATGAAAATAAAGAAAACTCTTTGAATGAGAAGGTGTGTCCAAACTTTTGGTCTGTACTGTATATAATGGGTTTTTTTTCTGGTAGACAGGCTAGCGGACGCAGTGTAGAGGCAATCACAAAGTCTTTAACTTAAACAGTTAGGTGTTTATTCACACATAAGGAAAAACAAAATGACCGTTTACAGTCTTGGTGTTTGTTCACACCATGCAATGTCCATAGAACAAAATCTTCACCTGGTTAACAGTTTTCCACCCGCAGTCCACAGCAGGCTTTAGGGGCCTGTTTCCTGGAACGGCACAAATTCACGGGTCCCAAAACACAGAGACTCCCCAGCTTCTCTGTCAGATGGAGGTTAAACCACACCCAGCTGAGACTGCTGGATGGGTTTTATATAGGCCATAAAAGACCAGGCCTGGAGCGTGGGGAGAAGCCACCCACTCAGCACTTTGGCTACTCCCAGTAAGAGCCGGCCCAGATCAGCTTTACAGCCATACTAACAACAAACAGTAATGGGAAAGAATATATATACGACTGGCACTCACTATGTGGGTCACATCAGCATACTTTAATGAATAAGCGCAATAAGATCAAGCAGAAAAAATACAATGTTAATCACACTTTAAAAAGTACAATGATAATCACACTTTTAAAAAACCACAGTTCCGGAAAACACAATATCTGTGGGACTCATATATTTAAAAGTGATCACAATCAAAACACATCCTAAAATGTAAAAATGTAAAATGTAAAATATACAATCCACTGGCAGCAGTTCTCTGCGTATGGAGTAAGGTCTTGCATATGAAATAGGGCCTTATAGATGAAATTCCTTCAAGCGTAATGCTGTTGTGTTGCCCAAGTCCCGCTTGTATCACAAGTTTAAACCTGTGTGGCAAAATGTTGCTCTTTGGCAAGAGAATCCGATACTGTAGCTAGGGAACTGTCCATTTAAGTTTCACATGGAACGTATGCTTAAGCAGTTTAACTCCAGAAAATCTGTCTCTCTAAAGTGCAGTATCCACACTTAATGAATTGCAGTCCGGTCCAACAGGGAGCTGAACACCTAAGTAAGAATTATATTATGCCCAGTGTTGTTATGGGCAATATCGTATGGTGGTAGATGCTGTAAGAATATGTAGCTTACCGGTATATAGTAGTACTCGGCAGTCCCGTTTCTCAGCTATCTACTCACCACCGTATGGCTGTAGCTGCTCCCTCGGCGTCCTCGCTCTCTGGTGCGTCTCACGTGACTCTTCCAGAGATAACGCGAGGTTTGGTCTCTTGATCCGATTCGTGGGTGAGGTTATACTCACAGAGTGAAGAGATATGGAGCGCTCCAATCTTAAAGTTTGCTTAGATGGTCCAAGTAGTATCCAGGTTCTTTGTCAATGCAGGGATATAACGCCAAAATGCGTTTCGGGGACCTCACTCCTCTTCCTCAGTGGCTCAGCATTACGCTTGAAGGAATTTCATCTATAAGGCCCTATTTCATATGCAAGACCTTACTCCATACGCAGAGACCTGCTGCCAGTGGATTATATATTTTACATTTGACATTTTTACATTTTAGGGTGTGTTTTGATTGTGATCACTTTCAATATATGAGTCCCACAGATATTGTGTTTTCCGGAACTGTGGTTTTTTAAAAGTGTGATTATCATTGTACTTTTTAAAGTGTGATTAACATTGTATTTTTTCTGCTTGATCTTATTGCGCTTATTCATTAAAGTATGCTGATGTGAGTGCCAGTCGTATATATATTCTTTCCCATTACGCACTTTGATTGGGTGATCAGTTTCAGACTAGAGCACCTTTTTCATATTGAGAAGGGTGGTGAGCTATCCACGTGTATCCACTTTTACAACAAACAGTGTCAGTCAGCACTAGCTGCCACTGACACTTAAAACTACAGGCTCTTACCTCACCGAGGCACGGAATCTCGATGACACAATCCTTTCATCAATGACGGCCCCTTGCGCCTTTCTACATACCTCCTCCCTTTGTTCAACCCTGAGGGGGTGAAAACCCGCCAGACAGTGTACCCGGGACAGGGCATCTGCGTTTCCCTGTAACCTGCCTGCCCTATGTTTCACAGAAAATGTTAAGTTTTCTAATGACAAGAACCACCTGGTGACCCGAGCATTCCTCTCTTTGGCATGCCTCATCCACTTGAGAGCGGAGTGGTCGGTCACCAGACCGAACTTTCTCCCCAACAGGTAATAGAAGAGAGACTCAAGTGCCCATTTGATGGCCAGGCATGCTCTCTCCACTATACTGTACCTAGTCTCGGCTGGGGTAAGCTTTCGGCTCAGGAAAACAATAGGATGTTCCTCCAAATTGATGTCATGAGAGAGTACAGCTCCGAGGCCTACTTTAGAGGCATCGGTCTGTACCACAAACTCCCTCTTGAAGTCAGGCGTCACCAATACCGGGGACCCACACAGGGCAGACATTAAAGCAGAGAAATCCTTTTCTGCCTGCTCATTCCACTAAACAGTCACTGACTTGCATCCCTTCAAAAGGCGTGTCAATGGTGCGGCGACTGTAGCAAAATTGGGGACAAACCTCATATAGTACCCCACAATACCCAGGAACGACTTTACTTGCCGAGTAGTGACAGATCGGGGCCATTTCCTAATTGCCTCAATTTTGTTTACCTGAGGCTAGATAATTCGGCGCACAATTACATACCCCAGGTACTTGGTCTCTTCTAACCCTATCGCACACTTTTTTGGGTTAGCGGTTAAGACAGCCTTCCTAAGGGAGTCCACTATAGCCTGAAGTTTAGGTAGGTGACTTTCTCAGTCGGTGCTGTGGATAACATTATTGTCCAGGTACATGGAAGCGTACCGACGATGTGGGCAGAGTACAATGTCCATTAGTCTTTGAAACGTGTCGGGAGTGCCATGTAGACCATAGTGTAATACTTTGTATTGATACAGCCCCTCTGGTGTGATGAAAGCCGTGTTTTCCTTGGCAGCCTCTGTAAAGGGTACCTGCCAGTATCCTTTGGTGAGGTCCAACACAGAAAAATACCGGGCTTGGCCCAACTTCTCACTAAGCTCATCCACTCAGGGCATGGGATATGCATCAAACTTGGACACCTCATTCAGTTTACGGAAGTCATTACAGAACCGCCATGTCCCATCTGGCTTGGGTATGAAGACTATCAAACTGGACCATTCACTTTTTGACTCCTCGATGACACCTAGCTGGAGCATAAGCTGCACTTCCTCTGCGATGGCTCGTCGCCAAGCCTCGGGTACACGGTATGGTTTTAACTGGACTTTTGCCTGAGGCTCAGTGATAATGTCATGTCGGACTATGGAAGTGCATCCAGGGAGGTCCGAGAACACATCCGTGTTCCGACTAATGAACTCCCTGGCAATTTTCACTGTGGCAGCCGCTTCCTTTGCTTCAGACATAGGGGCCAAAACCGCTTCCCCTAGGAACCCTGGTCATGGGCTGTCTTCCGTACAGGTTTCCCTATCTTTCCAGGGTTTGAGCAGATTCACATAGTACACCTGCTCTGGCTTTCGCCTCCCTGGCTGGTGTACCATGTAATGTACCTCACCAATTTGTTCAAGCACCTCGTAGCGCCCCTGCCACCTAGCTAGGAACTTACTGTCTACGGTTGGTACCAGAACCAATACCCGATCACCCGGGTTAAAGGTCCTGACCCAAGTCTTCCGATTTTAGATCCTACTCTGGGCTCGCTGTGCTGCCTCCATATGCTCCCTAAACAGAGGTAAAACTGTTTTCATCCATCCTTGCATCTGGGTGACGTACTCAGCAACACTTCTGTGCGGTGTGGGTTGTTCCCATGCCTCTTTAGCCACGTCCAACAGACAGTGAGGGTGTCTACCGTATAGCAGTTCGAAGGGCGAGAACCCAGTAGAGGCCTAGGGCACCTCTCGCACTGTGAACATGAGATAGGGAAGAAAAAGGTCCCAGTCCCTCCCATCCTTAGAGACCACTCTTTTTAGAATATTTTTTAATGTTTGATTAAACCTCTCTACCAGGTCATCCATTTGCAGATGATAAATGGGCATCCGTGGCTGTTTTATGTTGAGCAACTTACCGAGTTCCCTCATGACCTTGGTCAGTCAGAACCTCCTTAAGCAGACCCACACGAGAAAAAATCTCCATTAGCTCCTTAGGCTACTTTACAACTGCCGTTTCTGGGTCCGCCTGTGAGATCCATTTCAAGGCTCTCACAAGCGGCCCCAAACTGATCAGTTTAGCCCTAATGCATTCTGAATGGATAAGGATCCATTCAGAATGCATCAGTTTGGCTCCGTTCCGCCTCCATTCCGCTCTGGCGGTGTCTGCCTGGCAGTGCAGAGCCAAACGGATCCGCCCTGACTTACAATGTAAGTCAATGGGGACGGATCCGTTTACATTGACACAATATTGGTGCAATTGTAAACGGATCCGTCCCCCATTGACTTTCAATGTAAGTCAGGATGGATCCGTTTGACTTACACTTAGACTTAGACTTTTTTTTGACTGTTATGCAGATGGATCCGTACTGAACGGATACCAGCGTTTGCATTTATAGGTGCCGCCTCTGAGTACCCAGTGGCATAGTCGTGGACAACCAAAATGTGTTGGTGTCCTCTCACAGACTTCGGTAATGGGCCTATGAGATCCATAGCGATTCGCTCGAACGGGACCTCGATAATCAGGAGGGGTACCAGGGGACTACGGAAATGTGGCTGTGGGCTCGTTATCTGGCAGGTTTGGCAAGACTTACAATATTCTTCTATCTCTCTGAACACAGGCAAGTAAAACCACTGTAGAATCCGGTCCTACATTTTTTGCATTCCCAGATGACCCCTGAGAACATGCTGGTGGGCTAACTCTAACATGAGTTTGCGATAAGCCTGGGGCACCACCAACTGTTCAATGGATTCACCTCGCAGCTGGTTTACTCGATACAACATCTCTTGATTAACCACAAAACGGGGAAACACCGACTCTGCCCCCAGTTGTGGTGGTTCCCCATCTATTATTAATACTTTTTCTCAGGCTCGGGATAGGGTTGGATCCCGATATTGTGCAGTACCAAAAATATCCCCAGAGGTTGGCTAGCTCCGATCCTGGCTGCAAGTCCTCCACGTCTCCCACCATCACACTTAGCGGGGTTGTCTTCCCCTCTTCTACTGAAGTGGCGGTCACCCCTACCACTGGCCCTTCAGACTCAGGTTCCCAGGGTTCTGGTATCCCTCCTGAGCCAGGCCACTCTGCTAGGGTCACATCTGTCTCATGGGTATCTGTAACTTTCATGTCCGGCCATAGTGCCGGGAAAACAAGGTAGTCTCTCCCAATTATTAGTTCATACAGTAATTTTGTGGCGGCGGCCACCTCATGAGTCCACCTGCCAGCCACCGTTGATATAGAGACCAGGGGGTGGGATAGTCCTTTAGGTCCCATGAATGCACACAACGCCAACCCTTCGGCCAGTATACTCGACGGGCCGAAACAGGGCCGCTCTTACCAGAAACACAAGGCTCCCTGAATCCAGCATTGCCACCGCCAGAGTGTCCCCCACTTCCACCTGGCACAGGTGGCTATTGTCTACAGTCTCAGAGGTACCTGTGACACACAGCATCCTGGCATACATGAGTGCCGGTACCCATAGTTGGAATCCATGGGTTCACCCCAATGAGGACAGTCGGCCCTTATGTGTCCAGGCTCGTGACACGGCCAGGAAATCACCGGGGTTGGGTCTGCAGGGGATACGACCCGGGTGGGTTTGGCTGGCACCGGTCACCGGGTCTGGGGTGGAGATTCCCAGGTTTGACTGGCCCCTCCCAAAAGAACCCCCCTGCAGATTTCTGGTGGCCTTGTAGCGCTCCACCAGGTCGACGATCTCTAAGGCATTACCAGGAGACACCTGGCCGATCCAGTGCTGGAATGGTTACGGCAAAGCCCTCCAAAACACATCCGCCAACAGACTGTCCAGCAAAGCAGTGGGAGTCAATATGTCAGGCTGCAGCCATTTCTGCAACCGGTGTAGCAGGTGATAATATTGTGGTCTGGCGGGTTCAGTCGAGTTAAATTCCCACTTGTGCATCCGCTGAGCCCGAACCAGTACATTCACCCCCAGTCTCGCCAGGATCTCACCTTTCACGGTCGGGTAGTCTGCCGCTTGATCATCGGGGAAATAAAAAAACACTTGCTGGGGTCCAGACGCCAGGAACGGAGCGACGACCTCAGCCCACTGGTCCCGGGGTAACTTCTCCCTCACGGCCACCTTTTCAAACATCGCAAGATAGGTCTCAACTAGTGTTGAGCGAACAGTTCGAGCATAGTTCGGGTCCGTACCGAATTTTGGGGTGTTCGTGACACGGACCCGAACCCGAACTTTTTCGTAAAAGTTCGGGTTCGGGTTCGTCGTTCGGCATGTATTTTGGCGCATTTTGAAAGGCTGCAAAGCAGCCAATCAACAAGCGTCATACTACTTGCCCCAAGAGGCCATCACAGCCTTGCCTACTATTGGCATGGCTGTGATTGGCCAGTGCAGCATGTGACCCAGCCTCTATATAAGCTTGGGTCACGTTGCGCTGCACGTCACTCTGCTGATTGAAGCATAGGGAGAGGTTGCTGCTGCGACGTTAGGGCGAGATTAGGCAGGGATAATTGAATAACTGGAAGCAAATTTCTCTCCTCCACCTGTGATTCATCTGAACAACTGCAGCTGAGCTGCTTTTTTGATAGGGATTGGCTATTTTTAGAGTGGCCAGAGTGATTTTTCCATCCACATGTACCTGGGCTGACCGCCGGCCGCCATTTTGCGACTTGTAGTGCTGCAGCAGAAGCTGCCACAGTGTGCATTCCAAAGCTCCAAACAAGTCAGACATCTACACCTGGGATTCAGACCAATAGCGATTTAGCAGCACAGTCCAAGGCTATTTTTTTTAAAGGTTGTGCAGACCATTTTGTGGCACATGTTACTGGGCTGATAGGCGGCGGCCATCTTGGGACTAGTGCTGCAGCACAATCTCTCCCAACGTCCATTAATCACTTGTAATAGTGGTCTGTGCCATAGAAATCCTACATCAGGGACTTGGGTGTGCTTGTGTCACCCCTACTAATACCAGTCCACCTGTAATCCATACAGTGAAAAGCCATAAAGTATTCCAGTGAGGGAATTTTTTTTTTATTTAAAAAAGGCCAAGTTAGTTTATCTGGCGTTCAATATAATAGATACAGTTAGGCCTGCGTTTCATACATCTGGAATTGGCAAACTAATGTGCTGGGGTTGGGAAAACATATATGTACCCATACTAGAATCTGTCAAAGAAAGCGGTACTCACATATAACAGTCATTCCATCTGTAATCCATACAGTCAAAAGACTGAAAGTATTCCAGTGAGGGAATTTTTTTTTTATTTAAAAAAGGCCAAGTTAGTTTATCTGGCGTTCAATATACTAGATACAGTTAGGCCTGCGTTTCATACATCTGGAATTAGCAAACTAATGTGCTGGGGTTGGGAAAACATATATGTACCCATACTAGAATCTGTCAAAGAAAGCGGTACTCACATATAACAGTCATTCCATCTGTAATCCATACAGTCAAAAGACTGAAAGTATTCCAGTGAGGGAATTTTTTTTATTTAAAAAAGGCCAAGTTAGTTTATCTGGCGTTCAATATACTAGATACAGTTAGGCCTGCGTTTCATACATCTGGAATTAGCAAACTAATGTGCTGGGGTTGGGAAAACATATATGTACCCATACTAGAATCTGTCAAAGAAAGCGGTACTCACATATAACAGTCATTCCATCTGTAATCCATACAGTCAAAAGACTGAAAGTATTCCAGTGAGGGAATTTTTTTTATTTAAAAAAGGCCAAGTTAGTTTATCTGGCGTTCAATATACTAGATACAGTTAGGCCTGCGTTTCATACATCTGGAATTAGCAAACTAATGTGCTGGGGTTGGGAAAACATATATGTACCCATACTAGAATCTGTCAAAGAAAGCGGTACTCACATATAACAGTCATTCCATCTGTAATCCATACAGTCAAAAGACTGAAAGTATTCCAGTGAGGGAATTTTTTTTATTTAAAAAAGGCCAAGTTAGTTTATCTGGCGTTCAATATACTAGATACAGTTAGGCCTGCGTTTCATACATCTGGAATTAGCAAACTAATGTGCTGGGGTTGGGAAAACATATATGTACCCATACTAGAATCTGTCAAAGAAAGCGGTACTCACATATAACAGTCATTCCATCTGTAATCCATACAGTCAAAAGACTGAAAGTATTCCAGTGAGGGAATTTTTTTTTTATTTAAAAAAGGCCAAGTTAGTTTATCTGGCGTTCAATATACTAGATACAGTTAGGCCTGCGTTTCATACATCTGGAATTAGCAAACTAATGTGCTGGGGTTGGGAAAACATATATGTACCCATACTAGAATCTGTCAAAGAAAGCGGTACTCACATATAACAGTCATTCCATCTGTAATCCATACAGTCAAAAGACTGAAAGTATTCCAGTGAGGGAATTTTTTTTTTATTTAAAAAAGGCCAAGTTAGTTTATCTGGCGTTCAATATACTAGATACAGTTAGGCCTGCGTTTCATACATCTGGAATTAGCAAACTAATGTGCTGGGGTTGGGAAAACATATATGTACCCATACTAGAATCTGTCAAAGAAAGCGGTACTCACATATAACAGTCATTCCATCTGTAATCCATACAGTCAAAAGACTGAAAGTATTCCAGTGAGGGAATTTTTATTTTATTTAAAAAAGGCCAAGTTAGTTTATCTGGCGTTCAATATACTAGATACAGTTAGGCCTGCGTTTCATACATCTGGAATTAGCAAACTAATGTGCTGGGGTTGGGAAAACATATATGTACCCATACTAGAATCTGTCAAAGAAAGCGGTACTCACATATAACAGTCATTCCATCTGTAATCCATACAGTCAAAAGACTGAAAGTATTCCAGTGAGGGAATTTTTTTTTTATTTAAAAAAGGCCAAGTTAGTTTATCTGGCGTTCAATATACTAGATACAGTTAGGCCTGCGTTTCATACATCTGGAATTAGCAAACTAATGTGCTGGGGTTGGGAAAACATATATGTACCCATACTAGAATCTGTCAAAGAAAGCGGTACTCACATATAACAGTCATTCCATCTGTAATCCATACAGTCAAAAGACTGAAAGTATTCCAGTGAGGGAATTTTTTTTTTATTTAAAAAAGGCCAAGTTAGTTTATCTGGCGTTCAATATACTAGATACAGTTAGGCCTGCGTTTCATACATCTGGAATTAGCAAACTAATGTGCTGGGGTTGGGAAAACATATATGTACCCATACTAGAATCTGTCAAAGAAAGCGGTACTCACATATAACAGTCATTCCATCTGTAATCCATACAGTCAAAAGACTGAAAGTATTCCAGTGAGGGAATTTTTATTTTATTTAAAAAAGGCCAAGTTAGTTTATCTGGCGTTCAATATACTAGATACAGTTAGGCCTGCGTTTCATACATCTGGAATTAGCAAACTAATGTGCTGGGGTTGGGAAAACATATATGTACCCATACTAGAATCTGTCAAAGAAAGCGGTACTCACATATAACAGTCATTCCATCTGTAATCCATACAGTCAAAAGACTGAAAGTATTCCAGTGAGGGAATTTTTTTTATTTAAAAAAGGCCAAGTTAGTTTATCTGGCGTTCAATATACTAGATACAGTTAGGCCTGCGTTTCATACATCTGGAATTAGCAAACTAATGTGCTGGGGTTGGGAAAACATATATGTACCCATACTAGAATCTGTCAAAGAAAGCGGTACTCACATATAACAGTCATTCCATCTGTAATCCATACAGTCAAAAGACTGAAAGTATTCCAGTGAGGGAATTTTTTTTATTTAAAAAAGGCCAAGTTAGTTTATCTGGCGTTTAATATACTAGATACAGTTAGGCCTGCGTTTCATACATCTGGAATTAGCAAACTAATGTGCTGGGGTTGGGAAAACATATATGTACCCATACTAGAATCTGTCAAAGAAAGCGGTACTCACATATAACAGTCATTCCATCTGTAATCCATACAGTCAAAAGACTGAAAGTATTCCAGTGAGGGAATTTTTTTTATTTAAAAAAGGCCAAGTTAGTTTATCTGGCGTTCAATATACTAGATACAGTTAGGCCTGCGTTTCATACATCTGGAATTAGCAAACTAATGTGCTGGGGTTGGGAAAACATATATGTACCCATACTAGAATCTGTCAAAGAAAGCGGTACTCACATATAACAGTCATTCCATCTGTAATCCATACAGTCAAAAGACTGAAAGTATTCCAGTGAGGGAATTTTTTTTATTTAAAAAAGGCCAAGTTAGTTTATCTGGCGTTCAATATACTAGATACAGTTAGGCCTGCGTTTCATACATCTGGAATTAGCAAACTAATGTGCTGGGGTTGGGAAAACATATATGTACCCATACTAGAATCTGTCAAAGAAAGCGGTACTCACATATAACAGTCATTCCATCTGTAATCCATACAGTCAAAAGACTGAAAGTATTCCAGTGAGGGAATTTTTTTTTTATTTAAAAAAGGCCAAGTTAGTTTATCTGGCGTTCAATATACTAGATACAGTTAGGCCTGCGTTTCATACATCTGGAATTAGCAAACTAATGTGCTGGGGTTGGGAAAACATATATGTACCCATACTAGAATCTGTCAAAGAAAGCGGTACTCACATATAACAGTCATTCCATCTGTAATCCATACAGTCAAAAGACTGAAAGTATTCCAGTGAGGGAATTTTTTTTTTATTTAAAAAAGGCCAAGTTAGTTTATCTGGCGTTCAATATACTAGATACAGTTAGGCCTGCGTTTCATACATCTGGAATTAGCAAACTAATGTGCTGGGGTTGGGAAAACATATATGTACCCATACTAGAATCTGTCAAAGAAAGCGGTACTCACATATAACAGTCATTCCATCTGTAATCCATACAGTCAAAAGACTGAAAGTATTCCAGTGAGGGAATTTTTTTTATTTAAAAAAGGCCAAGTTAGTTTATCTGGCGTTCAATATACTAGATACAGTTAGGCCTGCATTTCATACATCTGGAATTAGCAAACTAATGTGCTGGGGTTGGGAAAACATATATGTACCCATACTAGAATCTGTCAAAGAAAGCGGTACTCACATATAACAGTCATTCCATCTGTAATCCATACAGTCAAAAGACTGAAAGTATTCCAGTGAGGGAATTTTTTTTATTTAAAAAAGGCCAAGTTAGTTTATCTGGCGTTCAATATACTAGATACAGTTAGGCCTGCGTTTCATACATCTGGAATTAGCAAACTAATGTGCTGGGGTTGGGAAAACATATATGTACCCATACTAGAATCTGTCAAAGAAAGCGGTACTCACATATAACAGTCATTCCATCTGTAATCCATACAGTCAAAAGACTGAAAGTATTCCAGTGAGGGAATTTTTTTTTTATTTAAAAAAGGCCAAGTTAGTTTATCTGGCGTTCAATATACTAGATACAGTTAGGCCTGCGTTTCATACATCTGGAATTAGCAAACTAATGTGCTGGGGTTGGGAAAACATATATGTACCCATACTAGAATCTGTCAAAGAAAGCGGTACTCACATATAACAGTCATTCCATCTGTAATCCATACAGTCAAAAGACTGAAAGTATTCCAGTGAGGGAATTTTTTTTATTTAAAAAAGGCCAAGTTAGTTTATCTGACGTTCAATATACTAGATACAGTTAGGCCTGCGTTTCATACATCTGGAATTAGCAAACTAATGTGCTGGGGTTGGGAAAACATATATGTACCCATACTAGAATCTGTCAAAGAAAGCGGTACTCACATATAACAGTCATTCCATCTGTAATCCATACAGTCAAAAGACTGAAAGTATTCCAGTGAGGGAATTTTTTATTTATTTAAAAAAGGCCAAGTTAGTTTATCTGGCGTTCAATATACTAGATACAGTTAGGCCTGCGTTTCATACATCTGGAATTAGCAAACTAATGTGCTGGGGTTGGGAAAACATATATGTACCCATACTAGAATCTGTCAAAGAAAGCGGTACTCACATATAACAGTCATTCCATCTGTAATCCATACAGTCAAAAGACTGAAAGTATTCCAGTGAGGGGATTTTGCTTATAAAAAATAATATATTTCATTGTGGTGCGAGTTGAATCGCAACAATGAAGAAAAATACTATTAAGGGACGAGGACGCGGTCGTGGTGGTGTCCGTGGAGCCTCTGTTGCTGGTAGAGGACATGGCCGTTCGGCCCCAGGCGCACACAGTAGGGAACGAACTCCCTCAACTAGCCGGCAGAATGTACCGCAATATCTCGTGGGGCCCAATGCCGCTCTTAGGATGGTAAGGCCTGAGCAGGTACAGTCATTAATCGATTGGGTGGCCGACAGTGCTTCCAGCACGTTCACCACATGGTCTTCCACCCAGTCTTCTGCGGAAAGCGCACAGGTGGCACCTGAAAACCAAGCCCATCAGTCTGTCACATCACCCCCAAGCATATCAGGGAAACGGTCTGAGCCACAAGTTATGCAGCAGTCTCTTCTTCTGTTTGAAGACTCTGCTTCCAGGGTTTCCCAGGGGCGTCCACCTAGCCCTTCCCCAGTGGAGGAAGACATACCATGCACTGACGCACAACCACTTATGTCTCCAGATGAAGAGGACATGGGAATACCACCACAGCAGAGTCACCGACTCTCTGATGATGACGAAACACAGGTGCCCACTGCCGCGTCTTTTTGCAGTGTGCAGACTGAACAGGAGGAGGTCAGGGAGGGAGACTGGGTGGAAGACGATGCAGAGGACGATGAGGTCTTAGACCCCACATGGACTGAAGGTCGTGGCGATGACTTTCACAGTTCAGAGGAAGAGGTAGTGGTGAGACCGAGACAACAGCGAAGCCAAAGAGGGAGCAGGGGGCCAAAGCAGACGAGCCGCCGCCCCCAGAGTTCGCCTGCTACTGGACATCGCCAACAGGGACCCAGCCCCACAAAGGCAGCTTCAAAGAGTTCCCTGGCATGGCACTTCTTTAAACAATGTCCTACCGACAAGACCCGAGTGACTTGCACGCTCTGCCATCAGAGCCTGAGGCGAGGCATTAACGTTCTGAACCTCAGCACAACCTGCATGACCAGGCATCTACATGCAAAGCATGAACTGCAGTGGGGTACACACCTTAAAAACCAGGCACTCGCTGAGGCTCCCCCTGCTCCCTCTACCGCTGATGCCTCGGCTTCCGCCTCGAGAGGAATGTTGCCACCTGCCGAGCAGCAAACAGAGGATGTGCCACCGACACCACCACCACCGCCACCGTCAACTAGCGTCTCCACTATATCACACAGCAGCGTTCAGCTCTCAATATCTCAAACCTTAGAGAGGAAGCGCAAATTCCCCCCGAGTCACCCTCGAGCCCTTGGCCTGAACGCCAGCATTTCTAAACTGCTGGCCTTTGAAATGCTGTCATTCCGGCTGGTGGACACAGACAGCTTCAAACAGCTGATGGCCATGGCTGTCCCGCAGTATGTGGTTCCCAGCCGCCACTACTTCTCCAAGACAGCCGTGCCTTCCCTGCACATGCAAGTGTCCGATAAAATCAAGTGTGCACTGCGCAACGCCATTTGTGGCAAGGTCCACCTAACCACAGATACGTGGACCAGTAAGCACGGCCAGGGACGCTATATCTCACTAACTGCACACTGGATGAATGTAGTGGCGGCTGGGCCCCCGGCGGACAGTTCCTTGGCGCACGTCCTTCCGCCCCCTAGGATCGCAGGGCATCATTCTCTGCCTCCTGTAGCCTCCTCCTCGGCTTCCTCCTCCACTGCTTCCACCAGCTCATCCGGTCAGCCACACACCTTCACCACCAACTTCAGCACAGCCCGGGGTAAACGTCAGCAGGCCATTCTGAAACTCATATGTTTGGGGGACAGGCCCCACAGCGCAAAGGAGTTGTGGCGGGGTATTGAACAACAGACCGACGAGTGGTTTCTGCCGGTGGGCCTCAAGCCAGGCCTGGTGGTATGCGATAATGGGCGAAATCTCGTGGCAGCTCTGGGACTAGCCGGTTTGACGCACATCCCTTGCCTGGCGCATGTGCTGAACTTGGTGGTGCAGAGGTTCATTCACCACTACCCCAACATGTCAGAGCTGCTGCATAAAGTGCGGGCCGTCTGTGCGCGCTTCCGCCGTTCACATCCTGCCGCTGCTCGCCTGTCTGCGCTACAGCGGAACTTCGGCCTTCCCGCTCACCGCCTCATATGCGACGTGCCCACCCGGTGGAACTCCACCTTGCACATGCTGGAGAGACTGTGCGAGCAGCAGCAGGCCATAGTGGAGTTTCAGCTGCAGCACGCTCGCGTCAGTCGTACTGCCGAACAGCACCACTTCACCACCAATGATTGGGCCTCCATGCGAGACCTGTGTGCCCTGCTGCGCTGTTTCGAGTACTCCACCAACATGGCCAGTGGCGATGACACTGTTATCCGCGTTACAATACCACTTCTATGTCTCCTTGAGAAAACACTTAGGGCAATGATGTTAGAGGAGGTGGCCCAGGTGGAGGAGGAGGAGGAGGATGAGGGCTCGTTTCTAACACTTTCGGGCCAGTCTGTTCGAAGTGGCTCAGAGGGAGGTTTGTTTAAGCAGCAGAGGACAGGTTCACAAGTCGCCAGCCAAGGCACTGTACTGGAGGACGAGGAGGATGAGGAGGAGGAGGTGGAGGGGGACGAGGATGACGCAAGTTCACAGCGGGGTGGCAGCCCAGGCCCATCACTGGTGCGTGGCTGGGGGGATACGGTGGACGATGACGATACGCCTCCCACAGAGGACAGCTTGTCCTTACCCATGGGTAGCCTGGCCCACATGAGCGAATATATGCTCCAATGCCTGCGCAACGACAGCAGAGTTGCCCACGTTTTAACGTGTGCAGACTACTGGGTGGCCACCCTGCTGGATCCCCGGTATAAAGACAATGTGCCCACTTTAATTCCTGAACTGGAGCGCGACCGTAAGATGCGCGAGTACAAGCGCACGCTGATAGAGGCGCTCTTGAGAGCATTCCCACATGTCACAGGGGAACAGGTGGAAGGTGAAGGCAGAGGAGTGGCAAGAGGTCGCCAACGCAGCTGTGTCACGGCCAGCTCATCTGAGGGCAGGGTTAGCATGGCAGAAATGTGGAAAAGTTTTGTCTCCACGCCACAGCTATCTGCACCGACACCTGATACGGAACGTGTTAGCAGGAGGCAGCATTTCACTAACATGGTTGAACAGTATGTCTGCACACCCCTCCACATCCTGACGGATGGTTCGGCCCCATTCAACTACTGGGTTTCGAAATTGTCCACGTGGCCAGAGTTAGCATGTTATGCCTTGGAGGTGCTTTCCTGCCCGGCGGCCAGCGTTTTATCTAAACGCGTATTCAGCACGGCAGGGGGCGTCGTTACTGACAAGCGCAGCCGCCTGTCCACAGCCAACGTGGACAAGCTGACCTTCATAAAGATGAACCAGGCATGGATCCCACAGGACCTGTCCCTCCCTTGTGCAGAGTAGTCCTTATTAACTGCCTAAAACATGTCTTGTTGTGCTACGGGCCACTTCTTTATTTGATACAAATTTTATGAAACCCACAGTTGAATGAAACTCTTCTCTGTCTGGGCGCCGGGGCCTAACCAGATGAAAGTGGCCGGTTAAACTAACGGGTGACATGAAGCCATAACCTCTGCCATGCTACCTCTGTCTTCTGTCTGGGTGCTGAGGCCTAAGTCAAATAAAGCGGTCTTCTGCTGTGCTGGGGGATATGAAGCTAATCTCTGACCTCTCTCCTCTGTCTGGGTCCAAAGGCCTAAATCACTGAAAGAGGCCTTCTCCTGTGGTGTGTGATATGATGCCAGAATATGTGCTGTGGGGCCTCTCTCCTCTTCCTGGGTGCAGGGGTCAAATAAACTAAATTGTGGCCTACTCCTGTGGTGGTTGATATGATGCCTGATTCTCTGATGTGGAACCTCTCTCCTCTGTTTGGGTGAAGGGGTCAAAGTAACTAAATGGTGGCTTCTCCTGTGGTGGCTGATATGATGCCAGAATATGTGCTGTGGTGCCTCTCTCCTCTTCCTGGGTGCGGGGGTCAAAGTAACTCAATGGTGGCTTCTCCTGTGGTGGCTGATATGATGCCAGAATATGTGCTGTGGTGCCTCTCTCCTCTTCCTGGGTGCGGGGGTCAAAGTAACTCAATGGTGGCTTCTCCTGTGGTGGCTGATATGATGCCAGAATATGTGCTGTGGTGCCTCTCTCCTCTTCCTGGGTGCAGGGGTCAAAGTAACTAAATGGTGGTTTCTCCTGTGGTGGTTGATATGATGCCTGATTCTCTGCTGTGAAACCTCTCTCCTCCATCTGGGTGTAGGGGTCAAAGTCTTTCAAAGTCGCCTTCTCCTGTGCTGATTGATATAAAGCTGATGGTTGTGCCATCTGACATGGTTGCCAGGGTCTGATTCAATGGGGGCCTACTCCTGTGGTGGGTGATCTAAATGCCTGATTCTCTGCTGTGAAACCTCTCTCCTCCGTCTGGGTGTAGGGGTCAAAGTCTTTCAAAGTCGCCTTCTCCTGTGCTGATTGATATGAAGCTGATGGTTGTGCCATCTGACATGGTTGCCGGGGTCCCATTAAATTGGGGCCTACTCCTGTGGTGGGTGATCTAAATGCCTGATTCTCTGCTTTGAAACCTCTCTCCTCCGTCCGGGTGTAGGGGTCAAAGTCTGTCAAAGTCGCCTTCTCCTGTGCTGATTGATATAAAGCTTATGCTTGTGCCATCTGACATGGTTGCCGGGGTCTGATTCAATGGTGGCCTACTCCTGTGGTGGGTGATCTAAATGCCTGATTCTCTGCTGTGTAACCTCTCTCCTCCGTCTGGGTGTAGGGGTCAAAGTAACTAAATGGTGGCCTACTCCTGTGGTGGGTGATATGATGCCTGGTTCTCTGCTGTGGGACCTCTCTCCTTTGTCTGGGTGCTGTGGTCAAAATAATAGTAAGTGACCTTCTCCATTGGTGGGTGACTTGAAGCCTGATTCTGTGCTATGGGACCTCACTCCAATTAATATTGTTTAATTTTTATTTATTTTATGTTAACTCATCATTTCCCTATCTACATTTGTTTGCAGGGGATTTAACTACATTTTGCTGCCTTTTGCAGCCCTCTAGCCCTTTCCGGGTGTGTTTTACAGCCTTTTTAGTGCCCAAAAGTTCGGGTCCCCATTGACTTCTATGGTTTTCGGGTTCGGGATGAAGTTCGGGTCGAGTTCGGATCCCGAACCCGAACATTTTTCGAAAGTTCGGCCGAACTCGTCGAACCCGAACATCCAGGTGTTCGCTCAACTCTAGTCTCAACATCATCCGAGGGGGACATCTTAGAGATCGCCGCACAGACAGCATTCCGGGCATCGTGACATTCCAAGCTTTCAGACAATACCTGAATGACTTAAATCTGTTCAGTACAGGGGAAGATATCAATGATAGAAATCGGGATGTTGTGAAGGAAGCTGAAAGTAAAAGCAGATTTTACCGGCGATTATTCCCGACTCTATTTCTAACAGTGATTTCTCCTCTGTTGCTTGGACTAGAGCTGGTCTTGTATGAAAGCCTGGACTGTCAGCTTTCAAAAAAGACCAGTTGCATATTTCTAGCTGCTACCATTGAGAAGATATCACCATCTAAAGCAGCCCTCTCCCCTCCACTTTCTGCCTCAGCCCAGCTCCAGGCTGTCAGGGGTGAGCTCCTCCTCTCAGAGCTCATCCGTCTCTTGTTATAATACGGAGAAGACGGACTGCACATGGCAACACTGTGAGATGAGAGCTACTAAATAGGAAAGTAACATTCATTTGTGGGAGTTATTAGCAGGTAAAACTGAAAATGAATTTTAAATCACAAAAGCACTCATAAAAACAGGGTGTACTATACCATTACGGAATAAAAAATGAAACAGCAGTTGCACTTTAACACAGAGATTTGTCTAATGATTTATTTATGACCTATACTACAGTCCTGATCAAAAGTTTAAGACCACTTGAAAAATGGCAAAAAATCATATTTTACATTGTTGGATCTTAACAAGGTTCCAAGTAGAGCTTCAACATGCAACAAGAAGAAATGAGTGAGACAAAACATTTTTTTGAGCATTCAATTAACAGAAAATAACGATTAAACTGAAACAGGCTGTTTTTCAGCTGATCCAAATTTTAGGACCACATGCCTTTAAAAGGCCAAATCTGTGCAAAGATGTGGATTCATTGTCATTTTCTGTCAGGTAGTCACACGTTGTGATGGCAAAGGCAAAAAAACTCTTTCTTTTTGAACGTGGTCGGGTTGTTGAACTGCATAAGCAGGGTCTCTCACAGTGCGCCTTCACTGCTGAGGTGGGACGCAGTAAGACCGTCATTTGGAATTTCTCAAATGATCCTGAGGGTTGTGGAACAAAAAAGTCAAGTGGAAGATCCAAAAAAATTTCATCAGCACTGAGCTGGAGGATCCAATTGGCTGTCCGTCAAGACACTGGACGATCCTTGACCAAAATTAAGGCCCTTACTGGTGCTGACTGCAGCCCCATAACCATCAGACGGCATCTGAGACTGAAATGCTTCAAAAACAAAAAAAGTCTTCAAAGACCTCGTCTCCTTGAACGCTACAGAACTGCTTTTCCAAGGCTGCTAGTTCAAGTGCTGCTGTAGAAGTGCATTGGAGATATTCAGGAGACTAACAGTCTAACTCAGAGTTTTTCCACTGTAGCAGATCTTCAGTGGTGTTTCTGGTGAATACTCAGACACTGTGTTTCAAGAGGTAAGGAATTTGCTAGACACAGTATCTCTATTGTCTGATTGCAAATGAGCATAGGCAAGTAAGGTGTTAATTTGCTGTTGGGGGAGGAGCCTTTGTGGGAGTGTGTGTATATATAGCCACACAGTATTAGCTTGCTAATCATAGCTTGCTGCTTTTCCAAGGCTGCTAGTTCAAGTGCTGCTGTAGAAGTGCATTGGAGATATTCAGGAGACTAACAGTCTAACTCAGAGTTTTTCCACTGTAGCAGATCTTCAGTGGTGTTTCTGGTGAATACTCAGACACTGTGTTTCAAGAGGTAAGGAATTTGCTAGACACAGTATCTCTATTGTCTGATTGCAAATGAGCATAGGCAAGTAAGGTGTTAATTTGCTGTTGGGGGAGGAGCCTTTGTGGGAGTGTGTGTATATATAGCCACACAGTATTAGCTTGCTAATCATAGCTTGCTGCTTTTCCAAGGCTGCTAGTTCAAGTGCTGCTGTAGAAGTGCATTGGAGATATTCAGGAGATACTCAGGAGGTAATCTGGAGGTGGATACAATCTAAACAAGTAAGATTTGTTTGTTTAAAATCTTTCCCCTCTTTACAATGGCAGATCTG
Source organism: Bufo bufo (assembly GCF_905171765.1). Lineage (NCBI taxonomy): Eukaryota > Metazoa > Chordata > Amphibia > Anura > Bufonidae > Bufo > Bufo bufo. The sequence continues at coordinate 458,885,834 of NC_053389.1, read as the reverse complement.
GTTCTGTGCAGGAATTGTTGTGCTTTTATTTCAGGTTCCACTCTTCAAAGGTTTGGATACTGTCTGATCTGTAGACAGCTCTCCATAATGCAGCAGGAAATTACCTTTTTGAAATATGAGATTTTTAAATTAACCACTAAACAAACTCAGGCAGAGAACATTGCAATGCCACTGCCACAGAGGCCCCCTAGAAATGGAAGATGGGTTACTGTAGGTTCAGGTAGACTGAGAGTTGTGGATAGAAGGCATGTCCCACAGTCTGTGGCTCTCCATAATTCATTTGCAGCACTTTCAGAGTGCAAGAGCAACATGGAGGATGGCTCAAGCACAGTGGGTGAGAAACAATCATCTCCCATGCCTAAAGTATGCAAGACTGCAGCCAAAGACAAAAAGGAGAAGGTGAGGATTGATAGTAAGCAGCTGTTGGTGGGCAATTCCATCATAAGAGGTGTGAAGTTTGAGGAGAATGGTGTTGTGAGATGTCTCCCTGGTGCTACCGCTAGCAGGGATAGACGACGGATCCTAAATATAGTTAGGCAAGCAAAGCAGGAAAGGGAAGTGGATGTCATTCTCCATCTTGGGACAAACGATCTGGCTTGCAATGAGGTTTCAAAGGTGAAAGAAGCTTTTCATACACTTGGAAAGGATATACGGGAGGTTGCATCAACTGTTTCATTCTCTGCAGTTTTGCCTGTGAATAACCTTCAGCATGACAGGAAGATGCGCATTAAGGAATTCAATGTATGGCTTGGTGAATGGTGTCTGAACCAAGGGTTTGGCTTTGTGTCTCATGATAGCTCTTGTTGGAATGGAAAAGAACTGTACAAGAAAGATGGTTTGCATCTTTCTCTCAAGGGAACGAATGTCCTCGGTGAACAGTTCCAAGTATTTGCTAAGAAGCATTTAAACTAGGAAAGGGGGGCAAAAGAGTGATAATCCAGCAGTCCGACTGCCCCGCGGAACAATGCCAGAAGAGGCCAGTAGCACAAAGGTTAAGAAATGACAAGCTCAGAGTCTTGTCTACAAATGCTCGCAGTCTAGGGAATAAGATCAATGAGCTTGAGGCTATAATGGCATCTGAGAATATAGATGTAGTGGCTGTTACTGAGACGTGGTACAAGGGGAGTAATGACTGTGATATATCAATACCAGGGTTCTCTCTATACAGGAAAGACAGAGAAGGCAAGAAGGGGGGAGGGGTGGCCCTGTATGTGAAAGATAGCATAAAATCGAATTTGATACAAGTTAGCGAGAACAATTTAGAGTCAGTTTGGGTTACCTTGCAGCTTGATAATCATAAGGTAACTCGTGTAGGTGTTATATATAGACCACCTACCCAAGTCAAAGAATTAGATGATCTACTAGTTGAGGAAATAGCTAAAATGACATTGAAGGGGGAAGTTATCATTATGGGAGACTTCAATCTTCCAGATGTAAACTGGAAAACCAAAATAGCTAGTTCTGCCAAGAGTACAGATATTCTAAATCCCCTACTGGGATTATCTCTACAGCAAGTAGTGGAGGAGCCAACCGGAAGGAGGCCATTTTAGATTTAGTATTCACAAATGGGAATTTGGTATCTGATATTACTGTAGGGGAAAGCTTGGGATCTAGTGATCACCAGTCAGTGTGGTTTACTATAAGTACAGTGACTGAGTCACACCACACAAAAACAAAAACTGACTTTTCTAAAATTAGATTAGTGGTATACGAGTCCCTATCAGACTGGAACAGTTTCATTGGAGTCCAGGAGAAATGGGACTACTTAAAAGTGGCACTATTGAAGGCAACAGAAGATTGCATTAGGCTTGTCAGTAAAAGCAAAAAAAGGAAGAGACCACTGTGGTACTCAGCAGAAGTGGCCAAAATCATTAAAAACAAAAAGATAGCATTTAGGAATTATAAAAAAAAAAAAAAACGAGGATGACAGACAAATTTATAAGATTAGGCAGAGAGAGGCCAAACAAGTTATAAGAGCTTCTAAAGGACAGGCAGAAGAGAAATTAGCTCAGTCACTGAAAAAAGGCGATAAGGCATTCTTCAGATACATAAATGAAAAAAGGAAACTAAAACAAGGAATTACCAAATTAAATACTAAAGAAGGAAGGTATATGGAAGAAGATAAAGAACTAGCTGACTGCCTCAATGAATACTTCTGTTCAGTTTTTACAAAGGAAAATGAAGGAGAAGGATCTCAGTTGGGAAAGAAGACTAAAGAATCTTTTGACGCATTTGTCTTTACAGAGGAAGAGGTTCTAAGTCAACTGTCTAAAATTAATACAAATAAGTCACAGGGGCCTGATGGGATACACCCAAAGCTATTAAAAGAGCTCAGCGGTGAACTAGCAAAACCATTAACAGATTTATTTAACCAATCACTGGCAACAGGAGTCGTCCCAGAAGAATGGAAATTAGCAAATGTTGTGCCCATTCACAAGAAAGGTAGTAGGGAGGAATCGGGCAACTATAGGCCAGTAAGCCTGACATCAATAGTGGGGAAATTAATGGAAACCATACTTAAGGAGAGGATTGTGGAACATCTAAAATCACATGGATTGAAAGATGAAAAACAGCATGGGTTTACTTCAGGGAGTTCATGTCAAACGAATCTTATTGATTTTTTTGATTGGGTGACTAAAATAATAGATGGAGGAGGTGCAGTAGACATCGCTTATCTAGACTTTAGTAAGGCTTTTGATACTGTCCCACATAGAAGGCTTATCAATAAAGTGCAGTCATTGGGCTTGGACTCCCATATTGTTGAATGGATTAGGCAGTGGCTGAGGGACAGGCAACAGAGGGTTGTAGTCAATGGAGTATATTCAGACCAAGGTCTTGTTACCAGTGGGGTACCTCAGGGATCTGTTCTGGGACCCATATTGTTTAATATCTTTGTCAGCGAAATTGCAGAAGGCCTCAATGGTAAGGTGTGTCTTTTTGCTGATGACACAAAGATTTGTAACAGGGTTGATGTTCCTGGAGGAATACACCAAATGGAAAAGGACTTAGGAAAACTAGAGGAATGGTCAAAAATCTGGCAACTAAAATTTAATGTTGATAAGTGCAAGATAATGCACCTGGGACGTAAAAACCCAAGAGCAAAATATAAAATCAGTGATACAGTCCTAACCTCAGTATCTGAGGAAAGGGATTTAGGGATCATTATTTCAGAAGACTTAAAGGTAGGCAGACAATGTCACAGAGCAGCAGGAAATGCTAGCAGAATGCTTGGGTGTATAGCAAGAAGAATTACCAGTAGAAAGAGGGAGGTGCTCATGCAGTGTACTCAAGTTGTGCGTAGTAGGTGTTTCTGGGTGTAGTAGTGCAATATACACTAACCTGGTACAGCTGACTCTCTGCAAGGGCAGGTATAGAATTGGAAATAGTTCGTGACGCCAGTGCCAAGTAAACGGTGGCACGCCGTTTGCGGAAAGCAGAAATAAATTGAGGAAACGTGGAATTAAAACAGAACTTGAACTTTAGTAGTTTTAAGCAGAGACAATCTTGGAAACGCAGTTCCTCAGCATACAGTCGATTTTGCAATTCGGTCAATGCAGGCAATTCAGTACAGCAGGGTAATTACAGAGTGTTGAACACAGGACTTGCAGCACAGGAGCTTGCACTCTAATTCTGTCTGATCCTGGAATATAGCAATTCTTCACCAAGGCCCATTAACCTAAGTCTGGCTTTATATCCTTGATTATGGCTCTTATAAGTACCTCCTCTGTTTCTCTCAGTACCTCTGGCTTTTCTGATCTTTGCCTCGGTCTCTCCCAGCTTCCTCAGGCTCTAGAAACTTCTGAGCTCTGGTCTAGACTGACTTTTTCTTCCCTGTCTGGGCCTTATATAAACTAGGGCTCCCTAGCTCCCTCTATGGACTAGAAGTAGGAATGACACCCCTAGCAGGCCTATACATGCAAGTTTCAGTAACAGGGAAATACACACATTACATGACATTTTATAAAACTGACATATACCAACTTTCCATAATTAAGGAGGGACGACAGCACACCAAGTGACACTTTGGTAGTGACGGGTATTACAGTTCCCGTACACTACATACCCCACTGCTTTAAGCTGAGTACGCCCTCGTACTCCATCATGGGTCGCCCAACTGGAATCTCTACCTGAAATAGAAAAAGAGACATGCAGGCATACATATAGGTAATTCATCTGCATTTACATTTACATCAGGTCCAATTGGCAAAGGTGCAGGGTAGTGACAAGGGGCGTCGTTCTCTTCTCTCAGGATAGTGAATGGAACGGGGGCGCTGACCTGGCACAGCGTAACATTAGAACCAGGATAGTCCATGACAATGAATAAGTCCATGATAAAACAGTAGAAAACGGTATAAAAGTTCTTGGAGGCTCAAATAACAAACATGAGTCCGTACCCAGGTTATTTCTTATTAAATCACAGAGGCTCTCATGCGGTGGAGTCCATCTCTGGGCACATTTCCTTAGTATGAAGTTGCACAATAAAATGACAGAATAACAACGGAACTACCCAGGGGTTTCCTGTGGGTGTAGCACAGGCAAGGGCTCACGTGGGGGAGTCCATTCTTGCGCACAAATGTCCAACAAGGTATTCCCAGTAACAACGGTTTGGGAGGAGACGCCACCAGAATAGTCAAAGTCTCCTAAACGGACTGGCGGGCGTCCCCTGGTCATCCGGGTAGACCTTCTCAGTACAGGGGTCTCCTCTCCCCTTAGCAACGAAGTAGAAGGGACAGGAGCAACAGGAGGGTCTCCATCAGCGAGACCCTGGTCAGGAACAACTGGAACAACAGGAACAACTGGAACAACAATATCCACAAGAGGGGAAACTGGATCCGGGGCATCTTGAACCGGCTCTGCTGGAGGTGAAGCTACAGTAGGTGCCGGAGCAGGCACCAGCAAGTTCAACCAAGGTGTCAGAAGCCAATGCATGGGATCAGCGTCATACCTCAGATTACTAACAGCCTGCATAGGATCCTCGGGCTGTATGGCTGACTCTGACACAGGATATTCTGATCCAGAACTCTCGGCACTAGGTTCTGGTGTCAGGCAGAGCTTCAACCGGTTTCGGTGTACAATTTGGGATCCCTTGTCTTCCCGGGTGATTTCATAAGTGTGAGTTCCAACATTTGGGATTGCAGTGACAACATAAGGACTTCGCTCCCACTTACTGTCCAATTTGCTGGTACGACGGTTATTCTTTAACCATACCACGGCCCCTATGGTCAAGGGTTCTGCCTGGGCTGCCTGATCATAGTCTTTCTGCTGCCGGTCTCTAGCAAAGTCCATACGTTCCTGAACAATGGCCTTGGCTGCATCCAATCGCCTTTGATGTTCAGCAACCCAGTCGGTGTTAGGTAATGGGTTAATGCAGTCAGGCACATGCACATCCAATGAATGATCAGCAGGCAATGTCCCTTGGCGCCCAAACATCAAGTAAAAAGGGGTATACCCGGTGGAACAATGTATGGTATGATTGTATGTGAACATGAGCTGTGGCAACAGACTGGGCCAATCTCCTCTGTTTTCAGGAGGCACGGCCCTCAGCATCTCTATCAAGGTCTGATTCATTTTTTCACATAATCCGTTACCTTGAGGATGGTAGGCCGTTGTCCGGATCTTCTTACAGTTGTGTAAGCGGCACAGTTCATGGAACAGATGAGACTCAAAAGCAGGTCCTTGGTCGGTGAGGATCTTTTCTGGACATCCATAGGGCAGGAGGAAGTGCTTCCAGAACATTTCGGCTGTAGTCTTGGCTGTCTGGTCTCTCACAGGCACTGCTACAACAAACTTTGTGAAATGGTCAATAATAGTCATGGCATAAACATACCCTGAGCGACTAGGCTCCAGTTTTACATGGTCGATGGCGACAAGTTCAAGAGGACGGGTACTTACAATGGGTCTCAGTGGTGCCCTCTGATCATGGTGCTCACTTCGTTTCAAGGCACAGGCTACACACTCTCGACACCACTTCTCCATGTCTTCTCTCATGCCCACCCAGTAAAACCGCTGGCGGATAGTAGCCTCAGTCTTTTGGACCCCAAAGTGACCGGATTGATTGTGGTACATCTCCAACACCATACCTGCATCTCGTCGGGGTATGAGAATCTGGTGTACTCTTTCGTTGGACACTGGGTCTAGGCTCCTCCGTAGCAACAGGCCCTTTTGTATGAAGAGTTGGTGGCGCTGTCTCCATAGTTTGATGAGCTCAGGATCTGCACTCTTACGCCGAATCCTCTCAGGGGCTCTGCCACTGGTAATGAAGTCCAACAGCTCACCCAGCACTCTACTTTCAGACTGCAGTCTCACCCACCTTTCTTCTTTAGGTTCAGGCCTATTGGAGGATGAAGGAACTGCAGCTCTGTTATTGGTAGCTCGAGCCTGATCCTGTTGAGCAAATTTGTTATAGAAAGCCGGCATCTCTACATCTTCCCAAGCATCTCGCACATCATCAGGAGCTGTCTCTGTGGGAAGCCTGGATAAAGCATCAGCGTTATCATTAATACGTCCAGCACGATACTTTACAGAGAAATTATAGTTGGCAAGGCGAGAGGCCCATCTCTGCTCCAAGGCCCCCAATCTAGCTGTATTTAGATGTGCCAGAGGGTTATTGTCAGTGAATGCAATGAACGGGGTGGCGGCTAGATAATCCTTGAACTTTTCCGTCACCGCCCACACTAATGCCAGGAACTCTAGTTTGAAGGAACTATAATTCTGGTCATTTTTCTCAGCTCCTTTCAGGGAGCGGCTTGCATATGCTATCACTCTCTCTTTTCCCTCTTGGATTTGGGCTAACACAGCTCCCAGGCCTTGCTTGCTAGCATCGGTATACAGATGGAAAGGCTTGCTATAATCTGGATAACCTAACACAGGAGGCTCGGTCAGTTTCTTTTTTAGCAATTGGAACGCTATCTCTCTTTCCTCATTCCACTCAATGGGCACAGGAGTTCTAGGACTCTTTTTGGGTTGCCCCCTCAAGAGCTCCTGGATAGGATCAGCTATTTGAGCAAAATGGGGGATAAAACGTCTATAGTAGCCGGCAAAACCAAGGAAACTCCTCACCTCTTTGACGGTAGTAGGAACCGGCCAATTACGTACAGCTGCTAACTTATCAGGGTCAGGTTGCACTCCCTCCCTGCTTACCACATGCCCCAGGTATCTTACTGCAGGTTTGAGCAGGTGACACTTGGATGGCTTTACTTTCAAGCCATATTTGATAAGGATTTCAAATACTTCTGCCAAATGTTTCAGATGGTCCTCATACGTTTTTGAGTACACAATGACATCATCTAGATACAGCAGCACTGTTTCGAAGTTTTTGTGACCCAAACACCGCTCCATTAGTCTCTGGAAAGTTCCTGGGGCATTACATAGCCCGAACGGCATACAATTGAATTCGAACAGGCCCATGGGAGTAGTGAAAGCAGTCTTTTCCCTATCTGCAGGGGCCATGGGTACTTGCCAGTAGCCACTGGTCAAGTCCAAGGTGGAGAAATAGGCAGAGGAGCCCAGAGCAGTTAGTGACTCCTCAATGCGGGGCAGTGGGTATGCATCTTTGTGGGTTATTTGATTGATTTTCCTATAATCCACACAGAAACGGATACCACCGTCCTTCTTCTTTACAAGGACTAGGGGTGCCGCCCACGGACTACGGCTGTCCCGGATTACATTAGAGTCTTTCATCTCTTGGATCATTTCCTTTACAGTCTGATAGGCGGTAAGGGTCTGTACCTCTCCTTGATAGGAGGATGAGAGCCAGTAGGTATAGTGTGTTGTATGGCACTCACCTCTCCATAATCAGTGGCATGCTTACTGAAGGCCTGGTGGTGCTCTTTGACAAGCTGTATAATCCCTTCTTGTTGCCGTTGGGGGGTATTCTTGTCCCCGACATGGAGCTCTTCCCACCAGGGCACTTGTGGCTGGGTCACCGGCGAACATCCGCGGTCTGCAGCTGACGGCTTTTCTGTCACTGGAAGACGAATGATGTCTTGGAAGGACACCTGGGACAGCTGGGCAACAGGGCAATGCTTAGTAAGCGCAACAGGATGATTACTCAGATTAATCAGACGGACAGGTACTTTACCTTGGGAGACGTTCACCAGGCACTTGGCAGCTCTCACATAAGGATAATCCTCCATCTGGATTGGTTCCACCAGGGCTGGATAATCTCGGCCTTCGACTCCCAGGACAGCACAACACCACAAAAGAGTTTGAGAATTAGGAGGCAAAGTCACAGGCTTAATATCACGGATCCTGGCAGTACAAATTTCTCCTTTCTCATTAGTAAACCTCTGCTGGGCACTCAACACAGTAATAGTCTTTTGAATCACTCTCCTGGATGCAGAGGAAGCAGTGGGCAAAGTCTGATGTAATACAGCAAGTATTTCTGAATAACAATTTTTGAAGACATTGGTGCCTAGAATGACAGGATGTCCTCTTCTGTCGCCGGCCTGCACTACTATCACGCCCTGTTGTGGTAAGGTTACTTCTCCCACCTGCAGGGTGGGTTCCCAGTATCCATGAACCTTTACTGGTTTGCCATTGCTGGCGATAATCTCCACCCAGGATTCAGGCGGCTGGGTTAACTGGTTGGTGTCCCAGAACTTTTCAAATGCAGGCAGCTGAATAGTAGTGACCTGAGACCCAGTATCTAATAGGGCTTCAAAGGGGACCCCGTTGATCTCTATATTGATTTTAGGATGGGATCCTACATACCGTGGCATCCAATTTGGATCTTCTGGACCTAGTGTTCTACCTCCCGAGGGGTGGTCCTCAGCCTCAGGGGTTGCCCGTTTAACTGCCAGCACGTGGATTCTGTGTGTCCCTGCTTTTTGCAATATGTACATACGGGCCGCTTATGGTTCTTATTGCGTCTCCCAGGATCCCTGGCGTGAGTCTCTTGGTAAGGAGGTGGGAACGGCCTAGGAGGTGACAGGAATTCTTCTTCTAGCATTATGGGTTTTTCCCATTCCTCTAATTTTCTGCACACCTTCTCTAGACTTTTAGTGAGGTGATCTACTTGCTCTGTCAGCATGGCAATAGTATCGGTAGCTGACACTTGAACAGCTTGGCCGGCCTCAGCTCGGTTAGTGACAAGCGGTTTTGGTCTGCAGGCTGATGACTCAGGTGGGGTGCTCAACTCAGGAGGTACTGCGGACCCCAGAATTTTTATAGCCAGTTCTTTAAAGTCCAGAAAGGCACTGTTAGGGTGCTGGGCGGACAGCATCTTTAATTGGGTCCTTGTTTGCTCACTAGACACCCCGGTTATAAATTGTTCCCTTAGGGTCTGGTCCCGGTTATCAGCCTCTTTAGGATCTATCTGAATTACAGCCCCTAAAGCCTCCTGAAGTGATAGGGCATAGTCACGGAGGGACTCACCGGACTTCTGTTTCTGGCCAAAGAAGTGCATCTTTACCTCTGAGGCAGTCCTAGTTTCAAAAGTGGCTCTGAGGCGGGTGAATATCTGTTCTAGAGTACTCCGCTCAGTAGCAGGCCAGGATAACACTTCCCTGCGGGCAGCTCCCTCCAGCTGCGCCAGCAGGATTTCCATTTGCTGGTCGGCATTTATAGGGTACAATCGGAATAGTGCCAGCACTTTTTCTTCAAAGTCCCTTAGGGTATGGGTCTCCCCCCTGTAGCGGGGGAACCATGGGGCCCCGAAATAGTAGGGCATGGTAAAGGGCATCATGCTGGGGGCCGCCGGATGACCAGGAGCCGCAAGCTCTCCTGGGGCCGGCTGCTCAGGCACTCCTGGCTCTGACATGGTAGTCTATTGAGAGGTGGCCGCTGGCGACTAAAGAGGCCGGTACACTCCCCTTCCCTCCGGTTACAAGTGCTTACCGGTATCGCCGGACTTGCGCAGGTCAAGTCTCGCGAGGTTCCGGACGTCCTGAGCACCCGATGACGCAGGAGAAGCAGGGCCGCGGCGGTGCGATGATCAAGAGGGGCGGGACTCTCTGTGTCTTTGCAGGGATCCGCCCACGAATGTCCTCAGCGGCGCGGGAAACTTTACTCCAGGCAGCCGGTGGCCATCTTTAGCAAAACGCTGTCCATTCACTGACAGCAAGCAGGATTGTAAAAAGTCTATAAATCCACACTCCAATGCGGCGATTTTCTTCCTCTGTATAGCGCAACACTGCACAGCGCTTTTTTAGAAGTTTTTGAAACACTTTGGGTACGATTTTCAGTCCACAAAGTCCACTTGAATAAAACAGGTTAATTGTCACTTTGGTCACAGGGCACTTGTATAAGGCACAAAGTTCACGCTTCTTGCACTATAAAGCGTGCGTATCCTGTTCGTGACGCCAAAAGAGAGGTGCAGTGTACTCAAGTTGTGCGTAGTAGGTGTTTCTGGGTGTAGTAGTGCAATATACACTAACCTGGTACAGCTGACTCTCTGCAAGGGCAGGTATAGAATTGGAAATAGTTCGTGACGCCAGTGCCAAGTAAACGGTGGCACGCCGTTTGCGGAAAGCAGAAATAAATTGAGGAAACGTGGAATTAAAACAGAACTTGAACTTTAGTAGTTTTAAGCAGAGACAATCTTGGAAACGCAGTTCCTCAGCATACAGTCGATTTTGCAATTCGGTCGATGCAGGCAATTCAGTACGGTAATTACAGAGTGTTGAACACAGGACTTGCAGCACAGGAGCTTGCACTCTAATTCTGTCTGATCCTGGAATATAGCAATTCTTCACCAAGGCCCATTAACCTAAGTCTGGCTTTATATCCTTGATTATGGCTCTTATAAGTACCTCCTCTGTTTCTCTCAGTACCTCTGGCTTTTCTGATCTTTGCCTCGGTCTCTCCCAGCTTCCTCAGGCTCTAGAAACTTCTGAGCTCTGGTCTAGACTGACTTTTTCTTCCCTGTCTGGGCCTTATATAAACTAGGGCTCCCTAGCTCCCTCTATGGACTAGAAGTAGGAATGACACCCCTAGCAGGCCTATACATGCAAGTTTCAGTAACAGGGAAATACACACATTACATGACATTTTATAAAACTGACATATACCAACTTTCCATAATTAAGGAGGGACGACAGCACACCAAGTGACACTTTGGTAGTGACGGGTATTACAGTTCCCGTACACTACACTCATGCCGCTCTACAGAGCACTAGTGAGACCTCATTTGGAGTATTGTGCTCAGTACTGGAGACCATATCTCCAGAAGGATATTGATACTTTGGAGAGAGTTCAGAGAAGAGCTACTAAACTGGTACATGGATTGCAGGATAAAACTTACCAGGAAAGATTAAAGGACCTTAACATGTATAGCTTGGAAGAAAGACGAGACAGAGGGGATATGATAGAAACTTTTAAATACATAAAGGGAATCAACAAGGTAAAAGAGGAAAGAATATTTAAAAGAAGAAAAACTGCTACAAGAGGACATAGTTTTAAATTAGAGGGGCAAAGGTTTGAAAGTAATATCAGGAAGTATTACTTTACTGAGAGAGTAGTGGATGCATGGAATAGCCTTCCTGCAGAAGTGGCAGCTGCAAATACAGTGGAGGAGTTTAAGCATGCATGGGATAGGCATAAGGCCATCTTTCATATAAGATAAAGCCAGGGGCTATCCATAGTATTTAGTATATTGGGCAGACTAGATGGGCCAAATGGTTCTTATCTGCCGACACATTCTATGTTTCTATGTTTCTATGCTCGTTTAGACTTTGCAAGAGAGCACCAAATATGGGACATTCAAAGGTGGAAGAAAGTTTTATTCTCTGATGAGAAAAAATTTAACCTTGATGGTCCTGATGGTTTCCAACGTTACTGGCATGACCAGCAGATCCCACCTGAGATGTTTTTTACGCGCCACAGTGGAGGGGGTGCCATAATGGTCTGGGGTGCTTTTTCCTTCAGTGGAACAATGGAGCTTCAGGAAGTGCAGGGGCATCAAACGGCTGCTGGCTATCTCCAGATGTTGCAGAGAGCATTCCTCATGACTGAGGGCCCTCATCTGTGTGGTAACGACTGGGTTTTTCAACAGGACAACGCAACAGTACACAATGCCCGCAGGACAAGGGACTTCTTCCAGGAGAATAACATCACTCTTTTGGCCCATCCTGCGTGTTCTCCTGATCTAAATCCAATTGAGAACCTTTGGTGATGGATGGCAAGGGAGGTTTAAAAAAATGGACAACAGTTCCAGACAGTAGATGGCCTTCGTGCGGCCATCTTCACCACTTGGAGAAATATTCCCACTTACCTCATGGAAACGCTTGCATCAAGCATGCCGAAACAAATTTTTGAAGTGAAAACAATAACAGCGGAGCTACTCATTAGTGGAAGTTGGATTTCTGTTTTGGTGGGTTTAGTTTTTTTTTGGAGATGTGGTCCTAAACTTTTGATTAGCTGAAAAACAGCCGGTTTCAGTTTATTCGTTGTTTTCATTAAATTGAATGCTCAAAAAATGTTTTGTCTCACTCCCATTTCTTCTTGTTGCACGTTGAAGCTCTACTTGGAACCTTGTTAAGATCCAGCCATGCTAAATATGATTTTTTGCTATTTTTCAAGAGGTCTTAAACTTTTGATCAGGATTTTATAACAAAGGGCATCCACTACATGTAGTGGAGTAAGAGCAGTTGTCATGGATAATTCATTGACAGAGTTTAAATGATATAATATCACAAATTACAGTATATTGGCTAAATTGCTGAGCCGGAGAAAAATTGGTTTCTGCCTGATGGGAATTTTTTCACCTTCTACTGGATCAACATAGGATGGATGTATGTCTTTTTTAATCTTACTATGTTATTACATGATATGTAAGTAAGGTCATGTCATTTAAAAAAGGATTTTCTCACTTCAGCAAATGGCATTTATCATGTAGATAAATTTAATACAAGACGATTACTAATGTATTGTCCATATTACCTTTTTTACCGACTTGATTAATTTTTTCATCATATTATACACATTATAACACTGGGTTATGAATAGAGATGAGCGAATCGAATCCCACGACGTGGAATTCAATCCGAATTTAAGGATAAATTCAATTCGCCTCGAAGCCGAATTTCCTTGTGCTTCGTGTTAGCAAATCGATTTAAAGTGAAATAGTGGGCGGGCAGGCCTGATGATGTCATCTCGCGCTGCGTGAGATTTAGCACCAGATCGTCAAGCGAGATGGCGGCGGCTGGCCCATCGCAAACAAATGGAGGTGGTAAGTTTGATAAAAAACTGTTTTTAAACTCAGATGCCGCGATCATGTATGAATGCGGCATCTGAGGGGTTCAATGAGAGGTACAAAGTAATTTGTCACGAAGTAAATTTTTTTGTAAAGTTCAGCGAATCAGACGAAACAAACTTTTCAATAGTTCGCTCATCTCTAGTAATGACCCCAGTTGCAGCGCAGATATGAGGTGGCCGGGATGGGAGCTGTTGCACATGTGTGCCTATGTGCAGAGTCACCAATACATTAGTAAGTGCCTTATATTAACTTTGACTACATTATAAATGCTATTTGCTGAAGTGATACAACCCTTTTAACTTTTAATTTTCTTATTACATGATATGTTGGGTAATGTAAAACCCAAGAAATTGTGGTTGACTTCAGAAGATCTAAGAGGGCAGTTTATGACCCAATAAATATTAATAGAGTAGCTGTGGCACAGGTTTCTCATATCACAGGGCCTGTCTGGGTGAATACGTTGGTATGTCCGTGTTCAGCTCTGAACCCGGACAACCCCTTTCAGACTGCCCAACGTATTATAGGAGTTCAATTACCATCGATTGACAGTCTGTACCGTAAGCGATGTCTGAGCCAAGCGAGGGGAATTTTAAAGGATATGAATCATCCGAATCACAATTTATTTTAATTACTGCCTTCAGGTTGGTGCTATAGATGTCATCTGTGCCACAATGAAAGGTTAAAGAACAGTTTTTTTTCCCGGAACCAGAAACTGTGATACTGTTAGAAACATAGAAACATAGAATGTGTCGACAGATAAGAACCATTTGGCCTATCTAGTCTGCCCAATATACCTAATACTATGAATAGCCCCTGACCCTATCTTATATGAAGGATGGCCTTATGTCTATCCCATGCATGCTTAACCACCTCAGCCCCCAGTGCTTAAACACCCTGAAAGACCAGGCCACTTTTTACACTTCTGACCTACACTACTTTCACCGTTTATTGCTCGGTCATGCAACTTACCACCCAAATGAATTTTACCTCCTTTTCTTCTCACTAATAGAGCTTTCATTTGGTGGTATTTCATTGCTGCTGACATTTTTACTTTTTTTGTTATTAATCGAAATTTAACGATTTTTTTGCAAAAAAATGACATTTTTCACTTTCAGTTGTAAAATTTTGCAAAAAAAACGAGATCCATATATAAATTTTGCTCTAAATTTATTGTTCTACATGTCTTTGATAAAAAAAAATGTTTGGGTAAAAGTTATAGCGTTTACAAACTATGGTACAAAAATGTGAATTTCCGCTTTTTGAAGCAGCTCTGACTTTCTGAGCACCTGTCATGTTTCCTGAGGTTCTACAATGCCCAGACAGTACAAACACCCCACAAATGACCCCATTTCGGAAAGTACACACCCTAAGGTATTCGCTGATGGGCATAGTGAGTTCATAGAACTTTTTATTTTTTGTCACAAGTTAGCGGAAAATGATGATTATTTTTTTTTTTTTCTTACAAAGTCTCATATTCAACTAACTTGTGACAAAAAATAAAAAGTTCTATGAACTCACTATGCCCATCACGAAATACATTGGGGTCTATTCTTTCCAAAATAGGGTCACTTGTGGGGTAGTTATACTGCCCTGGCATTCTAGAGGCCCAAATGTGTGGTAAGGAGTTTGAAATCAAATTCTGTAAAAAATGACCAGTGAATTCCGAAAGGTGCTCTTTGGAATATGGGCCCCTTTGCCCACCTAGGCTGCAAAAAAGTGTCACACATCTGGTATCTCTGTATTCAGGAGAAGTTGAGGAATGTGTTTTGGGGTGTCTTTTTACATATACCCATGCTGGGTGAGATAAATATCTTGGCCAAATGCCAACTTTGTATAAAAAAATGGGAAAAGTTGTCTTTTGCCAAGATATTTCTCTCACCCAGCATGGGTATATGTAAAATGACACCCCAAAACACATTCCCCAACTTCTCCTGAGTACGGAGATACCAGATGTGTGACACTTTTTTGCAGCCTAGGTGGGCAAAGGGGCCCATATTCCAAAGAGCACCTTTCGGATTTCACAGGTCATTTTTTACAGAATTTGATTTCAAACTCCTTACCACACATTTGGGCCCCTAGAATGCCAGGGCAGTATAACTACCCCACAAGTGACCCCATTTTGGAAAGAAGACACCCCAAGGTATTCGCTGATGGGCATAGTGAGTTCATGGAAGTTTTTATTTTTTTGTCACAAGTTAGTGGAATATGAGACTTTGTATGAAAATAAAAAAAATAAATAAAAAAATCATCATTTTCCACTAACTTGTGACAAAAAATAAAAAATTCTAGGAACTCGCCATGCCCCTCACGGAATACCTTGGGGTGTCTTCTTTCCAAAATGGGGTCACTTGTGGGGTAGTTATACTGCCCTGGCATTTTCCAGGGGCCCTAATGTGTGGTAAGTAGGTAAATGACTTGTGAAATCCTAAAGGTGCTCTTTGGAATATGGGCCCCTTTGCCCACCTAGGCTGCAAAAAAGTGTCACACATGTGGTATCACCGTATTCAGGAGAAGTTGTGGAATGTGTTTTGGGGTGTCATTTTACATATACCCATGCTGGGTGAGAGAAATATCTTGGCAAAAGACAACTTTTCCCATTTTTTTATACAAAGTTGGCATTTGACCAAGATCTTTCTCTCACCCAGCATGGGTATATGTAAAATGACACCCCAAAACACATTCCCCCAACTTCTCCTGAGTACGGCGATACCAGATGTGTGACACTTTTTTGCAGCCTAGATGCGCAAAGGTGCCCAAATTCCTTTTAGGAGGGCATTTTTAGACATTTGGATACCAGACTTCTTCTCACGCTTTGGGGCCCCTAGAATGCCAGGGCAGTATAAATACCCCACATGTGACCCCATTTTGGAAAGAAGACACCCCAAGGTATTCAATGAGGGGCATGGCGAGTTCATAGAATTTTATTTTTTTTGGCACAAGTTAGCGGAAATTGATTTTTTATTTTTTTTTCTCACAAAGTCTCCCGTTCCGCTAACTTGGGACAAAAATTTCAATCTTTCATGGACTCAATATGCCCCTCACGGAATACCTGGGGGTGTCTTCTTTCCGAAATGGGGTCACATGTGGGGTATTTATACTGCCCTGGCATTCTAGGGGCCCTAAAGCGTGAGAAGAAGTCTGGAATATAAATGTCTAAAAAATTTTACGCATTTGGATTCCGTGAGGGGTATGGTGAGTTCATGTGAGATTTTATTTTTTGACACAAGTTAGTGGAATATGAGACTTTGTAAGAAAAAAAAATAATAATTCCGCTAACTTGGGCCAAAAAAATGTCTGAATGGAGCCTTACAGAGGGTGATCAATGACAGGGGGGGTGATCAATGACAGGGGTGGTGATCAATGACAGGGGGGTGATCAGAGAGTCTATATGGGGTGATCACCCCCCTGTCATTGATCACCCCCCTGTAAGGCTCCATTCAGATGTCCGTATGTGTTTTGCGGATCCGATCCATGTATCCGTGGATCCGTAAAAATCATACGAACATCTGAATGCAGCATGACAGGGGGGGGGTGATCAATGACAGAGGGGGGTGATCAATGACAGGGGGGTGATCAGGGAGTCTATATGGGGTGATCACCCCCCCTGGAAGGCTCCAGGGAGACGCCTGTATGTGTTTTGCGGATCCGATCCATCTATCAGTGGATCCGTAAAAATCATGCGGACATCTGAATGGAGCTTTACAGGGGGGTGATCAATGACAGGGGTGTAATCAATGACAGGGGGGTGATCAGGGAGTCTATATGGGGTGATAACCACAGTCATTGATCACGCCCCTGTAAGGCTACATTCAGACGTCCGTATGCGTTTTGCGGATCCGATCCATCTATCAGTGGATCCGTAAAAATCATGCGGACATCTGAATGGAGCTTTACAGGGGGTTGATCAATGACAGGGGTGTAATCAATGACAGGGGGGTGATCAGGGAGTCTATATGGGGTGATAACCACAGTCATTGATCACACCCCTGGAAGGCTTCATTCAGACGTCCGTATGCGTTTTGCGGATCCGATCCATCTATCAGTGGATCCGTAAAAATCATGCGGACATCTGAATGGAGCTTTACAGGGGGTTGATCAATGACAGGGGTGTAATCAATGACAGGGGGGTGATCAGGGAGTCTATATGGGGTGATAAACACAGTCATTGATCACGCCCCTCCCTGTAAGGCTTCATTCAGACGTCCGTATGCGTTTTGCGGATCCGATCCATCTATCAGTGGATCCGTAAAAATCATGCGGACATCTGAATGGAGCTTTACAGGGGGTTGATCAATGACAGGGGTGTAATCAATGACAGGGGGGTGATCAGGGAGTCTATATGGGGTGATAACCACAGTCATTGATCACGCCCCTGTAAGGCTTCATTCAGACGTCCGTATGCGTTTTGCGGATCCGATCCATCTATCAGTGGATCCGTAAAAATCATGCGGACATCTGAATGGAGCTTTACAGGGGGTTGATCAATGACAGGGGTGTAATCAATGACAGGGGTGTAATCAATGACAGGTGGGTGATCAGGGAGTCTATATGGGGTGATAACCACAGTCATTGATCACGCCCCTGTAAGGCTTCATTCAGACGTCAGTATGCGTTTTGCGGATCCGATCCATCTATCAGTGGATCCGTAAAAATCATGCGGACATCTGAATGGAGCTTTACAGGGGGTTGATCAATGACAGGGGTGTAATCAATGACAGGGGGGTGATCAGGGAGTCTATATGGGGTGATAACCACAGTCATTGATCACGCCCCTGGAAGGCTTCATTCAGACGTCCGTATGCGTTTTGCGGATCCGATCCATCTATCAGTGGATCCGTAAAAATCATGCGGACATCTGAATGGAGCTTTACAGGGGGTTGATCAATGACAGGGGTGTAATCAATGACAGGGGGGTGATCAGGGAGTCTATATGGGGTGATCAGGGGCTAATAAGGGGTTAATAAGTGACGGGGGGGGTGTAGTGTAGTGTAGTGGTGCTTGGTGCTACTTTACTGAGCTACCTGTGTCCTCTGGTGGTCGATCCAAACAAAGGGGACCACCAGAGGACCAGGTAGCAGGTATATTAGACGCTGTTATCAAAACAGCGTCTAATATACCTGTTAGGGGTTAAAAAAAACACATATCCAGCCTGCCAGCGAACGATCGCCGCTGGCAGGCTGGAGATCAACTCTCTTACCTTCCGTTCCTGTGAGCGCGCGCGCCTGTGTGCGCGCGTTCACAGGAAATCTCGCGTCTCGCGAGATGACGCGTATATGCGTGACTCTCCGCAGCGCTGCCACCTCCGGAACGCGATCCTGCGTTAGGCGGTCCGGAGGTGGTTAAACTCCTTCACTGTATTTGCAGCTACCACATCTGCAGGAAGGCTATTCCATGCATCCACTACTCTCTCAGTAAAGTAATACTTCCTGATATTACTTTTAAACCTTTGCCCCTCTAATTTAAAACTATGTCCTCTTGTAGCAGTTTTTCTTCTTTTAAATATTCTCTCTTCTTTTACCTTGTTTATTCCCTTTATGTATTTAAAAGTTTCTATCATATCCCCTCTGTCTCGTCTTTCTTCCAAGCTATACATGTTAAGGTCCTTTAATCTTTCCTGGTAAGTTTTATCCTGCAATCCATGTACTAGTTTAGTAGCTCTTCTCTGAACTCTCTCCAAAATATCAATATCCTTCTGGAGATATGGTCTCCAGTACTGAGCACAATACTCCAAATGAGGTCTCACTAGTGCTCTGAAGAGCGGCATGAGCACCTCCCTCTTTCTACTGGTATTGCCTCTCCCTATACACCCAAGCATTCTGCTAGCATTTCCTGCTGCTCTATGACATTGTCTACCTACCTTTAAGTCTTCTGAAATAATGATCCCTAAATCCCTTTCCTCAGATACTGAGGTTAGGACTGTATCACTGATTTTATATTTTGCTCTTGGGTTTTTACGCCCCAGGTGCATTATCAACATAAAATTTTAGTTGCCAGATATTTGACTATTCCTCTAGTTTTCCTAAATCCTTTCCATTTGGTGTATCCCTCCAGGAACATCAACCCTGTTACAAATCTTTGTGTCATCAGCAAAAAGATACACCTTGCCATCGAGACCTTCTGCTATTTCGCTGATAAAGATATTAAACAATATGGGTCCCAGAACAGATCCCTGAGGTACCCCACTGGTAACAAGACCATGGTCTGAATTTACTCCATTGACTACAACCCTCGATTGTCTGTCCCTCAGCCACTGCCTAATCCATTCAACAATATGGGAGTCCAAGCACATAAACAGCAAAACATTTTATAGAAAAACTGGAAAACCTAAAAGAATAAAAAAAGATTCCAAGTAAGTCCACTTGCACACAAACATTTTTTTTCCGTTTTCGTCCCGCTAAATATTTCTCTGTCTAAAGTCTAAGCTTTATCACAAATGTTCCATCAGTTTTTACTATATCAGGAGACTAAAGTATACTTGTAATTTTTTTTTTATTACTGCATTTGTGATGCAATTTTAAATTTAACTAAAATTGTAGCTCCACCTACAAAACACCTGGCCTCCCCTTAGTAAATGTAAACTACCTGGCATGGCTCAAATCACACTATAAGTGGTAAAAACACTTCCTAAACTTGTTGCAAAAACGTACTCCAACAAAACAGTCAAAACCACTCAACTTTCTGGCACAGCGCAATAGATCCATTGCTAACTATGAAGCTAATGTATTTTAAGAGTAATATTTGAAGTCATGATGTTGGAGTCTGTTTTTTGTTAAACCATTTTTTACAAGTAATTTACCAAATTTAGCACGCTATTTGTTAAAAATTGTTTCGCAAATTACCATTAGTGTTGATCGCGAATATTCTAATCACAAATTTTTATTGCGAATATTGGCATAGTGCTGTATCTTCGTAATCGCGAATAGTCTAGATCTTTTCATCAGTACCCATGATCTCTCAGTGCTTCTTGCTTGTGGGCCAATGAGAAGGCTGCAATATCATTGACTTTAGGCATAGTGTTGATTGCAAATTTTCGTATCGCAAATTTTCTGATTGCTGATTTTTGCAATCAAGAAAATAATGACTGGAGATCACAAATTCTCGAATTGGCGAATATATGATGAATATTAGCCCAAATATTTGCAAAATATCGCAAATTCGAATATTGCCCCTGCTGCTCATCACTGATTACCATGTGATTTTTTTAGTCTAATGTTATTTATTAATAAAGATGCTGTCAGTTTTTACTGGAGTGGACTTGCAACTTTTTTGAAAAAGTCTTGATTAATCTAGCTAAAAAAATAAATACAAAATGCTGAGCACGGCACAAAACACAAGAAACATGTTGCAAGCTCTTGAAAAATGTGTTGCAAAAGCATACACAACTAACAAAACAGTTAATAACTCCACTTTTCTGGTGCAAAGCAATTCCTACATTCCTATGCACTGTCTAAAAGTTAGACAGGATTAGTAAATCTGCCCCATTGTT
Organism: Bufo bufo; assembly: GCF_905171765.1. Lineage (NCBI taxonomy): Eukaryota > Metazoa > Chordata > Amphibia > Anura > Bufonidae > Bufo > Bufo bufo. Next base: position 458,865,153 of record NC_053389.1, on the reverse strand, counting down.
CTCTTCCTTTATTCTGAGTACATGAAAATCTGTAAATGTTTCCAGTATTGTGACACAACAGTCTAAGGAAAATGCATTCAATTGTTTTCACCAAGGTTCTCCCTAATAGAAATTGTGTTTTGCTTCATGGATTGTGACATGGAGCATTTTTATTAATAATAACAAGGCAGTGGTGCTGTCTAAATGATGAATTGACTTACTGGTATACAGCATTTAACCACAGATGTTAAGAAAAAATTATAATATATAGTAATATAGTGCATTAATCTCCCTATGAGCATATATAACAAATGATCATATTGCTACATAGTTATATACATTTTTTCAAATGTTTAGTTATATTGCATTATAACACATTTCACAAATTATAGTGGATAGGTGTTAAAACATGACTATTATACAAATATTTACAATAAAAAACAACTACCAAATGTTCAAACAAGCATATTGTGCTTTATTCAACATTAATTAGGTAATTAAATATTTTAAAAGGGATCTGTGGAAGCTGTAGAGCAGGCTAACTTGAGCCAACGTTAACAGTGACAACAGTAGTGGAATAAATAGCTCACTGGCCTTGGGCTGTTCCCAAACTTGGCCCCCTTTCCCTACAATTGTTCTGCCATACCGAGTTTATAGTCATCAATATCTGTCTATGCTAGCAAGTTTAGTTCTGGCGTTTAAAAAGCCATTGATGCTGGTGTTGTCTCTCTTCATTATCTATTCACCTACCATGATTGTAGTCAGAAGCTTGAAGAAGAAGCGCAGGGAAAAGGAAAGGTGAAGAGTGGTTTACTAAAAACAAAAAAAAAGTATTGAATAATTATGGACTGGAAAAAATTTGATTATCAAAATTAGGGTTATTCACTTTAGAAAAAAGACAACTGAGGGGAGATCTAATTACTATGTATAAATATATCAGGGGGCAGTACAGAGATCTCTCCCATCATCTATTTATCCCCAGGACTGTGACTGCGACCAGGGGACATCCTCTGCGTCAGGAGGAAAGAAGGTTTGTACACAAACATAGAAAAGGATTCTTTACGGTAAGAGCAGTGAGACTATGGAACTTTCTGCCTTAGGAGGTGGTAATGGTGAGTACAATAAAGGAATTCAAGAGGGGCCTGGATGTATTTCTGGAGTGTAATAATATTACAGGCTATAGCTACTAGAGAGGTCATTGATCCAGGGAGTTATTCTGATTGCCTGATTGGAGTCGGGAAATAATTTTTTATTCCCCTAAAGTGGGGAAAATTGGCTTCTACCTCACATTATTTATTTTTTTGCCTTCCTCTGGATCAACTTGCAGGATGACAGGCCGAACTGGATGGACAAATGTCTTTTTTCGGGCCTTATGTACTATGTTATGTACTATGTTACTGGAATACTGTGGCACTTCAAGCCCAGCCTAACCTACAAAATAATGCATATACAGGGTTGCTGCAGGGCTCTCTTATCCTATTATTCTGCGGCTGGTCCTAAGGACAGCCAATGCTCCTCTTCCTGGTTTGTGTAGGTTAGACTCTTCTTAGTAGCTTTGCAGTGCTGGGGAAGGATTTTTATCACTGTGAAAAATCCACATCTGGTTGTGATGGAGAATCTTTGGACACAATGGTCCCACCCTGTGTATGTGACACCACATGAAACAGAGTAGTTTCCATATAAAACATGAAATGCCCCCCAATTAAAGCATTACAGTAATACAGCGATGCACTAGAGCATATGTGGATAATACCACATGAAAAGTAACACTAAAAGCAGATAGTCTAGCACTAGGAGGTCCAAGCGCCTAGATTACAGTCTAACAGGATTCGGATTATTAGCATCCCCTATTACTTAGCTATTTCCGTGGTTTACTGCCAGGTAATGTCTCATCCTGCCCTAGCACTCAGCTTACATAACTTTCATAGTTGCCAATAGCCATGAATTTGCAGGGATTGCCCCTAATTTTCAGAGACAACCCCTGTAAATATGGGCTGATCTGAGACAGAAATGGGTTGGTCTTATGTAAGCCACACCCATAAATAGGTAATTCCACACTGTTTGGGGCCATTCCAGGGGTGAGGTCTATTTGTCCCTAATTTACCAACAGCAATGCTGGCAAGTATGAACTTTTGAAGCACAGGCTACTACAAAAAAAACACTTTCTGACCTTCCTCTGTGCAAACAAAGAACTATACAGACCTTGCCCCTGAACCAAGCATCTTGGTTTCCTAGCAACCAGGGACACTTGCTACAAAAGTCCAGAGCACTTCTCACACTAGCAACATGTCTCCACCGTCAGCAGAGCTTGACGCTTTTCAGACTATTCACAGACTTAACAATGTGACCTCTGCAATGATCAGGCATTAAGAAGAAAACTTGAAGTGTGTAATTCCCCACATAACAGGTGAATATTGAGGAAAGTACTGTTAGTTATAGGTTTTCATATAAAGGACAGTGGGTGTGGACACATTGTGCTAACTAACCAGTTTGAATTTGGCCTAAACCTAAGGGTGTTGTCCTTGTGGTTCCCTGGTATTCACCCTTTAACCCCTATACAGAAATCTGGACTTCGCCCCAGGGAACCAACCAGGCCACTAAGTCCTGGAATAGTCCTGGTGTAGTCGACAGTAGACCCATGGGGTTAAGAGATATTGGTATGGGAAAAAAAACAGACTTAGCTGCCTATAGCAACCAACTGGATTCCACCTTTTGTTTTTCCACCTTTGAAAAGTGAAGATGAAATCTGGTTGCTATGAGCAAATAAGCCAATTTTCCTTAACATTAATTTTGCTAAATTTCCTTTTATATTTTTGGCTCTGTGGCTCAGTGCTTAGAGTGCCTTTCTTCAATACAGAAGGTCCTGGGTTTGAGAACTTGTAGTCACAATTTAAAATTTGAGACAGAATAAAAGTTGAATATGCAGGGGCATCCCTAAGAACTTTGATGTGCTTGGGGATACGACCCTTTATCAGGACACAGTCATATATGGAGTCAGTCAAGGACTCCCAGATAGCAGAGAAGGGGCAATTAAGCAGAGCAGCCATGGAATTATGGCACTTTAATTGACCTGTAAAAATAAAATACTGACACTGAACTCCTGCCACAAATACTGGCTAGGCTTGCGGTTTACTGGTCAGGTGTTAACCTTACTTAGGGCCCCTATCAAACTGCACCCACAAAGAGGACTCCGATTTCCCCCTTTTATATTTTTTAGATAAAGTTTAACATGAAAATACAACACAAATAGGATCAGACTTTCCCCAAAAAATTTGATTCTAACAAATCCAAACATTTTGCAATTCAATCGAGAGTAGAGTTGAGCGGACACCTGGATGTTCGGGTTCGGCCGAACTTAAAAAAAATTCGGGTTCGGGACCCGAACTTGACCCCGAACCCTATTGAAGTCAATGGGGACCCGAACTTTTGAGCACTAAAATGGCTTTAAAAATGTCATGGAAAGAGCTAGAGGGCTGCAAAAGGCAGCAAAATGTGCTTAAGAGCATGGCAAATGCTCTGCAAACAAATGTGGATAGGAAAATGAATAAAAAAACATAAAAGACCTTAAAAAAATAAAAATTAGGAATGATGTAGGAGGAAGAGGTTGAGGAGGTGGTGAATGAGTGGATGTGGCTGTGTAGGCTCACGTGGCGGTCTAGCTGGAAGCGGCGGCGAAGGAAGAATAGGTAGCCAACACAGATGTGTGTTATTTTGCATTTTTACATAGGGGTATCCCACAAAATATTAATACATATAAAAAAAAAAAAAGGAATAAGTGCACTTGAGTACAAGGGTGGATGGTTGAGGCTGTTAGAACTGTCTATTCTGCACAAGGTATAGACAAGTCCTGAGGGATCCAAGCCTGGTTCATTTTAATGAACATGAACTTGTCCACGTTGGCTGTGGAACGGCGGCTGCGTCTATCTGTAATGACGCCTCCTGCCGTGCTAAATACACGTTCAGAGAATACACTGGCTGCAGGGCAGGCCAGCACCTCCAAGGCATACAGGGCAAGCTCTGGTCATGTGGACAATTTGGAGACCCAGAAGTTGAATGGGGCAGAACCATCAGTCAGTACGTGTAGGCGTGTGCACAGGTACTGTTCCACCATGTTGTTCAAATGCTGCCTCCTGCTAACACGCTCCATATCAGCAGTTGGGGCCGGTTGTTGCAGCAAGGTGACAAAGCTTTTCCACATGTCGGCCATGCTAACCCTGCCTTCTGAGGTGCTGGCGCTGACACAGCTGCGTTGGCGACCTCTTCCTCCTCCCCTGCCTTCGCCTTGTGCTTCCACTTGTCCCCTGGCGTCAGTCGGGAATGCTCTCAGAAGCGCGTCTACCAGTGTGCAAATGTAGTCGCGCATCTTCCGATCACGCTCCAGTGAGGGAATTAAGGACGGCACATTGTCTTTGTAATGGGGATCCAGCAGGGTGGCCACCCAGTAGTCAGCACACGTTAAAATGTGGGCAACTCTGCTGTCGTTGCGCAGGCACTTCAGCATGTAGTCGCTCATGTGTGCAGGCTGCCCAGAGGTAAGGACAAGCTGTCGTCTGTGGGAGGCTGTTGAGGAACGGTTGAGATGTATGCATATATATCCATGCATGCCTGCAAACACGTGCGGGCATGTATGGTATATATGTGCATACATTAGCCATAGCATCATGGGACGATGTGCGCAAATGTGCCCAGCATCTGCGCACGTCTGCCCATGGTGATCCCCAGGGGCTCATGGTGGCCCCTGTGGGAAATATGTGCCCCCTTATGATGTAGGGGCTTGTGCCCCCTTATGATGTAGGGGCTTGTGCCCCCTTATGATGTAGGGGCTTGTGCCCCCTTATGATGTAGGGCAGGGGTGGCCAACCCGCGGCTCGCGAGCCGCATGCGGCTCCTTGAGCCTTCATTTGCGGCTCGCAGGGGAGCGGTGCGGCCAGCGATTACTCTCTGTGAGTGAAGCGCTGGAACGAGGTGGAAGAGTGGAGAGGACTCAGAACGCCGAGAGCGGGCACGTGACTTAGTCACTCACTGCAGCTCCGCCCCCTCCTCCGGCAGAGAAGGCGAAGCTGCAGTGCTTAACCCCGCCACCAGCCGCCGATGTGCCCGCCCACGGCCGCACACCCCTATCTGTGAGTGTGTGACCTAATGCCCGCCTCCAGTCTTCTCAGTGCCTGCCCACAGTGCCCAGCAGCCAGATTCATCAGACCGCAGGCTGGGGCTATGGGGGTGGCAAGAAGTGGCACAGCAAGCAAGGAGGACCTGCTTCCAGCTACATAGTAAATTTTAATGAATGTTAATGGAGGACAGCAGGTCAGTGGGATCTCAGAGCAGCAGTGGCAGAGAGATTCACTGAGGCCAGCAGCAGCCATTTTAGTCCGATTACAGCCACTCTGCAGCTTTGGCTCTAATCTGACTGAAATGGCTGCTGCTGGCCTCAGTCTCTCTGCCACTGCTGCTCTGCCTTTTTTTTCACAGGTGCCACTGCCCAGCACACCAAGTGTGTTTGAGCATATGGGTGGTAGTCTAAGCATGGGCGGTCATCTGAGCATAAGGCGGTCATCTGAGCATGGGGGGGGTCATCTGAGCATAAGGCGGTCATCTGAGCATGGGGGGGTCTTCTGAGCATAAGGCGGTCATCTGAGCATAAGGCGGTCATCTGAGCATAAGGCGGTCATATGAGCATGGGGCGGTCATCTGAGCATGGGGCAGTCATCTGAGCGTGGGGCGGTCATCTGAGCATGGGGCGGTCATCTGAGCATAGAGCGGTCATCTGAGCATAGAGCGGTCATCTGAGCATAGAGCGGTCATCTGAGCATAGAGCGGTCATCTGAGCATGGGGCGGTCATCTGAGCATGGGGCGGTCATCTGAGCATGGGGCGGTCATCTGAGCATAGAGCGGTCATCTGAGCATAGAGCGGTCATCTGAGCATGGGGCGGTCATCTGAGCATAGAGCGGTCATCTGAGCATGGGGCGGTCACCTGAGCATGGGGCGGTCACCTGAGCATGGGGCGGTCACCTGAGCATGGGGCGGTCATCTGAGCATGGGGCGGTCATCTGAGCATGGGGCGGTCATCTGACCATAGAGCGGTCATCTGAGCATAGAGCGGTCATCTGAGCATGGGGCGGTCACCTGAGCATGGGGCGGTCATCTGAGCATGGGGAGGTCATCTGAGCATGGGGCGGTCATCTGAGCATAAGGGAGTCATCTGAGCATAAGGGTGTCATCTGAGCATAGAGCGGTCATCTGAGCATGGGGCGGTCATCTGAGCATGGGGCGGTCATCTGAGCATGGAGCGGTCATCTGAGCATGGGGCGGTCATCTGAGCATGGGGCGGTCATCTGAGCATGGGGCGGTCATCTGAGCATAAGGGTGTCATCTGAGCATAAGGGTGTCATCTGAGCATAAGGGTGTCATCTGAGCATAGAGCGGTCATCTGAGCATGGGGCGGTCATCTGAGCATGGGGCGGTCATCTGAGCATGGGGCGGTCATCTGAGCATAGAGCGGTCATCTGAGCATAGAGCGGTCACCTGAGCATGGGGCAGTCACCTGAGCATGGAGCGGTCATCTGAGCATGGGGCGGTCATCTGAGCATGGGGCGGTCATCTGAGCATGGGGCGGTCATCCTAGCATAAGGGTGTCATCTGAGCATAAGGGTGTCATCTGAGCATAAGGGTGTCATCTGAGCATAGAGCGGTCATCTGAGCATGGGGCGGTCATCTGAGCATGGGGCGGTCAGCTGAGCATGGGGCGGTCAGCTGAGCATGGGGCGGTCAGCTGAGCATGGGGCGGTCAGCTGAGCATAAGGGTGTCATTTGAGCATAAGGGTGTCATTTGAGCATAAGGCGGTCATCTGAGCATAGAGCGGTCATCTGAGCATAGAGCGGTAATCTGAGCATAGAGCGGTCACCTGAGCATGGGGCGGTCACCTGAGCATGGGGCGGTCACCTGAGCATGGGGCGGTCATCTGAGCATGGGGCGGTCATCTGAGCATGGGGCAGTCATCTGAGCATGGGGCGGTCATCTGAGCATAAGGGTGTCATCTGAGCATAAGGGTGTCATCTGAGCATAGAGCGGTCATCTGAGCATGGGGCGGTCATCTGAGCATGGGGCGGTCATCTGAGCATGGGGCGGTCATCTCAGCATGTGGCGGTCATCTGAGCATGTGGCGGTCATCTGAGCATGAGGCGGTCATCTGAGCATGAGGCGGTCATCTGAGCATGGGGTATCATCTGAGAAATCTTGAAACACATTGTGAAAAACAAAGATTGCCAGAAGTCTCACTAAAGCTGTCTACATTACAGGTAGGAAAGGTGGTTTAAATGCACTTTTAAATGTTTGATAACTCAATTGCAGTAATACTGTCGTGTGCACGCATATTTGTGTAAACGGAAAGCTTGTGGCTCCTGGCAGTCATACGATTTTTTTTTCTGGCTCTTTGTGCCTGTAAGGTTGGCCACCCCTGATGTAGGGGCTTGTGCCCCCTTATGATGTAGGGGCTTGTGCCACCTTATATAATAATGTGCCCCCTCTAGATGTCCCTAATATTAATGTATACATGTGTATGGATGTGCCCCAAGCATCCATACGCATGTATATTATATATATCCCCCCCCTCTCCTACAACTGAAACCAGGTGCATCGGTGTGAATGTGCCCCAAGCATTCGCACCGATGCAATCTGGCTAATTGCATCAGAATGACCGGACAAGGGTCCGGTCATCCTGATGGATACAAAGAGCTCAGATTCAACAGAATCTGAGCCCTTTGTTGTAATTATCCCCAGCGCCGCTGGAGATAATTACACATGATAGAAGAAGGGGAGAAGCCTCTCCTCCTTCTATTATGTGCATTCCGACAGTGCGATTACTATCGCACTGTCCGGAATGCTAGGTGCAGCAGGCGGGAGATCAAAGGCTTCTCCCGCCTGTCTGCAGCGCGTCCCCGATGTGCGGGCCGGCGCAGTGACGTCATATCACTGCGCCGGCCCACGTGGATGATGGGCGCGCGCACGCGCCCCCTAGTGCATGGCGCGGGAGTGCGGGCCGCCAGGGATAAATATCCGGCGGCCCCTGCACTCAGTAGTTAGGGTCTGGGCCCCCACGTGTAGGAGAACGTCTCGCCCTCCGAGAGTTAGGATCGGGGCCCCCACTGGAGAGCGCATCGGCGCTCAGGATCGGGACCCCCCCCCCCACCTGAAAGAGGAGCGAGTCCTGCACTCCGGAAGCTCCGGCTGGAGAGGCCTGACCGGAGCCCTGCCACCCCCACCTAAGAGGAGAGCGCATCGCGCTCAGGAGAAGACCCCTACCGGACCCTGCCGCCCCAGAGGAGAGCGCGATCGGCGCTCTGTACAGAGCGGCCCCCTGGCTGGCGAGGATCACCCTAGAAGAACGAGCAGAAACCCTAAGTATCAACCCCTATCCCACCAACGATTCCTCCTCACCTAACCCTACTCCTATACCCCTTCTGTGCCCCTGATTCCCAGACCTCAGCAGCATTGCTGCTGTCCTTAACCCCTTCCCTGCCAGAACCCCAGCTCCCCTGCTGGTATTCTATCCCCTACTGCTCTCTCCCCTGGAACCCTCACCCCTGGTTCTTGATTAACCCTTCCCAAACCCCTATCCCACCAACTATACCCTCTCCCATATATCCTGCTCATCCCCTGGTTCCCTGTGTGCCTGCTCTCCCCTGGTTCACCCCCCATAGACCCCTGAACCCTGGTTAACCCTGATTAACCCCTGGTGGTTACCCTGGTTCCCTGCCTTGGTTCCTCTGTAGAGCATGCTTCTGCTCTGCAAACAATCCTCTGTAGAGCATGCCTCTGTTCTGCAAACAAATAATTAACCCTCTTGTAACCCCGTAGGGACAGTGAGTACAGACGGGTGGGTTATTGTTAATATTACTTGTATGTGTGAACTGTATAGTTAGTTTGTGGGTGGAATTGGGAATGTGTAGTTTAGGATTGTATATTGTAGTGCTGTATTGTTAGTATTGCGTGCGTAGTGTATTGTTAGTAATAAATACTGTTACTTGAAACTATCTGTGTAACGTGTAGTTATTGGCGATAGTTAGGTAGTAAGGCGCATGCAGCTAGCATAGTGATTAGTGTAAGGCATAGCAAAGGTATTGTGTTATTATTATATAAAGGTATAAATGGGCGGAGTCATCAATAGATGGCCCCTCCCATTTATTAATATGAATTATTGATATTTGCATAAATATTGGTGATTAATATTCCCCTTTACAGAGGCGTATTGTCTGCGTCCTCCGTATCCCCCCAGCCACGCACCAGTGATGGGCCCGAGCTGCGTTGGATGCCACCCCGCTGTGAACATGCTTTATCCCCATCCTCCTTATCCTCCTCATCCTCCTCCTCCTCGTCCTCCAGTAGTGAGCCCTGGCTGGCCAAATTTGTACCTGGCTTCTGCTGTTGCAAAAATCCTCTTTCTGAGCCACTTCTAAAAGACTGGCCTGAAAGTGTTAGAGATGACCACTCTTCCTCCTCCTCGTCCTTGTCCACATCCTCTTCCATCATCGCCCTAAGTATTTTCTCAAGGAGACATCATCGCCACTGGCCATGTTGATGGAGTACTCGAAACAGCGCAACAGGGCACACAGGTCTCGCATGGAGGCCCAGTCATTGGTGGTGAAGTGGTGCTGTTCCGCAGTGTGACTCACCCGTGCGTGCTCCAGCTGAAACTCCACTATGGCCTGCTGCTGCTCGCACAGTCTCTCCAGCATGTGCAAGGTGGAGTTCCAACTGGTGGGCACGTCGCATATGAGGCGGTGAGCGGGAAGGCCGAAGTTACGCTGTAGAGCAGACAGTCGAGTGGCGGCAGGATGAGAACACCGGAAGCGCGCACAGACGGCCCTCACTTTACGCAGCAGCTCTGACATGTCGGGGTAGTTGTGAATGAATTTCTGCACCACCAAATTCAGCACATGCACCAGGAAAGGGATGTGCGTCAAACCGGCAAGTCCCAGAGCTGCAACGAGATTTCGCCCATTATTGCACACTACCAGGCCGGGCTTGAGGCTCACTGGCAGCAACCACTCGTCCCCCAAGCACATCAGTTTCAGAACGGCCTGCTGACGTTTACCCCTGGCTGTGCTGAAGTTGGTGGTGAAGGTCTGTCGCTGACCGGATGAGGAGGTGGTAGAAGAGGAGGAGGAAGCCGAGTAGGAAGAGGAGGCAACAGGAGGCAAATAATGATGCCCTGCGATCCTTGAAGGCAGAAGGACGTGCGCCAAACAGCTCTCCGCCTGGGGCCCGGCCGCCACTACATTTACCCAGTGTGCAGTTAGGGAAATATAGCGTCCCTGGCCGTGCGTACTGGTCCACGTATCTGTGGTTAGGTGGACCTTGCCACAGATGGCGTTGCGCAGTGCACACTTGATTTTATCCGATACTTGGTTGTGCCGGGAGGGCACGGCTCTGCTGGAGAAGTAGTGGCGGTGGGAACGACATACTGTGGAACAGCAAGCGACATGAGCTGTTTGAAGCTGTCCGTCTCCACCAGCCTGAATGACAGCATTTCAAAGGCCAGTAGTTTAGAAATGCTGGCATTCAGGGCCAGGGATCGAGGGTGGCTAGGTGGGAATTTACGCTTTCTATCAAATGTTTGTTAGATGGAGAGCTGAACGCTTCCGTGTGACATGGTGGAGATGCTTGGTGACGGAGGTGGTGTTGTTGGTGGCACATCCTCTGTTTGCTGGGCGGCAGGTGCCAATGTTCCTCCAGAGGCAGAGGAAGAGGCCGAGGCAGCAGCAGAAGAGGGAGCAGGAGGAGCCTGGTTTTGAAGGTGCTTACTCCACTGCAGCCCGTGTCTCACATGTAGATGCCTGGTCATGCAGGTTGTGCTAAGGTTCAGAACATTAATGCCTCGCTTCAGGCTCTGATGGCACAGCGTGCAAACCACTCGGGTCTTGTCGTCAGAACATTGTGTGAAGAAGTGTCATGCCAGGGAACTACTTGAATCTGCATTTGGTGTGCTCAGTCCCTGGTGACAGTGGCCAGTAGCAGGCGAACAGTTTTGGCGACGGCTGCTCTGCTTTTGCAACCTGCTCCCGATTTTGCTACGATGTTGGCTCGGTCTCACCACTGCCTCTTCCTCCGAACTCTGAAAGTCAGTGGCACGACATTCATTCCATGTGGGGTCTAGGACCGCATCGTCTTCCACCCAATCTTCCTCCCCGACCTCCTTTTTGGTCTGCACACTGCAGAAAGATGCAGCAGTTGGCACCTGTGTTTCGTCATCATCAGAGACGTGCTGAGGTGTTATTCCCATGTCCTCATAAGGAAACATAAGTGGTTGTGCATCAGTGCATTCTATGTCTTCCACCCCTGGGGAAGGGCTAGCTGGATGCCCTTGGGAAACCCTGCCAGCAGAGTCTTCAAACAGCATAAGAGACTACTGCATGACTTGAGGCTCAGACAGGTTCCCCGATATGCACGGGGGTGATGTGATAGATTGATAGGCATGGGTTTCAGGCGCCACCTGTGCGATTTCTGCAGAAGACTGGGTGGGAGATAATGTGAACGTGCTGGATCCACTGTCGGCCACCCAATTGACTAGCGCCTGTACTTACTCAGGCCTTACCATCCTTAGAACGGCATTAGGCCCGACCAAATATCGCTGTAGATCCTGGCGGCTACTGGGACCTTAGGTAGTAGGTTCAGTAGGATGTGTAGCTGTGGCAGAACAGCCACATCCTCTCCCTGCACCAGAGGCTCCACAAACACCACCACCACGACCATGACCGCGTCCCTTATAAGATGTTTGCCTTATAGTTAGCGTTCACAAAGCAAAGTAAAAAGTGGTTAAGTTTGATAAAAATAATTAACCGCCAATAAAAACCCTGATGTATGGTATTGCACAAAATTCTTTTTTTTAAACTCTATATGACAGCGGTATTTGTGGCCTAAATTTCACAGTAATTTATGCACGTCTAATCCCAGATGTGCAGTATATCAGAGGGTTTTTTCACCCCAGTAAGCACAAAGCCGTATTTCTGGCCTAAATGTGACACTCACTTATGCACGTCTAATCCCAGATGTGCAGTATATCCGAGGGTTTTTTCAACCCAGTAAGCACAAAGCCGTATTTGTGGCCTAAATGTGACACTCACTTATGCACGTCCAATCCCAGATGTGCAGTATATCAGAGGTCTTTTTCACCCAAGTAAGCACAAAGCCGTATTTGTGGCCTAAATGTGACCCTCACTTATGAACGTCTAATCCCAGATATGCAGTATATCATAGGGTTTTTTCACCCCAGTAAGCACGAAGCCGTATTTCTGGCCTAAATGTGACACTCACTAATGCATGTCTAATCCCAGATGTGCAGTTTATCAGAGGGTTTTTTTCACCCCAGTAAGCACAAAGTCGTATTTCTGGCCTAAATGTGACACTAATTTATGCACGTCTAATCCCAGATGTGCAGTATATCAGAGGGTTTTTTCACCCCAGTAAGCACAAAGCCGTATTTCTGGCCTAAATGTGACACTCACTAATGCACGTCTAATCCCAGATGTGCAGTATATCAGAGGGTTTTTTCACCCCAGTAAGCACAAAGCCGTATTTCTGGCCTAAATGTGACACTCACTTATGCACGTCTAATCCCAGACGTGCAGTATATCAGAGGGCTTTTTCACCCCAGTAAGCACCAAGCCGTATTTCTGGCCTACTGTAAATGTGACAGTGACTTATGCATGTCTAATCCCAGATGTGCAGTATATTAGAGGGTTTTTTCACCCCAGTAAGCACAAAGCCGTATTTGTGGCCTAAATGTGATACTCACTTATGCACGTCTAATCCTAGACGTGCAGTATATCAGAGGGTTTTTTCACCACAGTAAGCACAAAGCTGTATTTGTGGACTAAATGTGACAGTCACTTATGCACGTCTAATCCTAGATGTGCACTATATGAAACAGATGTTTTTTTTTCACCACAGTAAGAAAAAAGCTATATTTCTGGCCTAAATGTGACCCTCACTTATGCACGTCTAATCCCAGATATGCAGTATATCAGAGGGTTTTTTCACCCTAGTAAGCACAAAGCCGTATTTCTGGCCTAAATGTGACACTAATTTATGCACGTCTAATCCCAGATATGCAGTATATCAAAGGGTTTTTTAACCCCAGTATGCACAAAGCTGTATTTGTGGCCTAAATGTGACACTCACTTATACATGACTAATCCCAGATGTGCAGTATATTAGAGTTGTTTTTTTTTAACCCCAGTAAACACAAAGCCGTAATTGTGGCCTAAATGTGACTCTCATTTATGCACGTCTAATCCCAGACGTGCAGTATATCAGAGGGTTTTTTCACCCCAGTAAGCACAAAGCCGTATTTCTGGCCTAAATGTGACAGTCACTTATGCATGTCTAATCCTAGATGTGCACTATATGAAACAGATGTTGTTGTTTTTTTCACAGTAAGCACAAAGCCGTATTTCTGGCCTAAATGTGACACTTACTTATGCATGTCTAATCCCAGATGTGCAGTATATCAGAGGGTTTTTTCACCCCAGTAAACACAAAGCCGTATTTCTGGCCTAAATGTGACAGTCACTTATGCACGTCTAATCCTAGATGTCCACTATATGAAACAGATAAGTTTTTTTCACCACAGTAAGAAAAAAGCTGTATTTCTGGCATAAATGTGACAGTCACTTATGCACATCTAATCCTAGATGTGCACTATATGAAACAGATGTATTTTTTTCACCCCATTATGCCCCAGTATAAGAATGCCGTATTTGTGGCCTAAATTTCAAAGTCACTTATGCACGTCTAATCCCAGACGTGCAGTATATCAGAGGGTTTTTTCACCCTAGTAAGCACAAAGCCGTATTTCTGGCCTAAATGTGACAGTCACTTATGCACGTCTAATCCTAGATGTGCACTAAATGAAACAGATGGGGTTTTTTTCACCACAGTAAGAAAAAAGCTGTATTTCTGGCCTAAATGTGACCCTCACTTATGCACGTCTAATCCTAGATATGCAGTATATCAGAGGGTTTTTTCAGCCCAGTAAGCACAAAGCCGTATTTCTGGCCTAAATGTGACACTAATTTATGCACGTCTCATCCTAGATGTGCAGTATATCAGAGGGTTTTTTAACCCCAGTATGCACAAAGCCGTATTTGTGGCCTAAATGTGACACTCACTTATGCACGTCTAATCCCAGACGTGCAGTAAATCAGAGGGTTTTTTCACCCCAGTAAGCACAAAGCTGTATTTCTGGCCTAAATGTGACACTCACTTATACATAACTAATCTCAGATGTGCAGTATATTAGAGTTGTTTTTTTTAACCCCAGTAAGCACAAAGCCGTAATTGTGGCCTAAATGTGACTCTCATTTATGCACGTCTAATCCCAGACGTGCAGTATATCAGAGGGTTTTTTCACCCCAGTAAGCACAAAGCCGTATTTCAGGCCTAAATGTGACAGTCACTTATGCCCGTCTAATCCCAGATGTGCAGTATATCAGAGGGTTTTTTCAACCCAGTAAGTACCAAGCCGTATTTCTGGCCTAAATGTGACAGTTACTTATGCACGTCTAATCCCAGATGTGCAGTATATTAGAGGGTTTTTTCACCCCAGTAAGCACAAAGCCGTATTTGTGGCCTAAATGTGACTCTCACTTATGCACGTCTAATCCCAGACATGCAGTATATCAGAGGGTTTTTTCACCCTAGTAAGCACAAAGCCGTATTTCTGGCCTAAATGTGACAGTCACTTATGCATGTCTAATCCCAGATGTGCAGTATATCAGAGGGTTTTTTCACCCCAGTAAGCACAAAGCCGTGTTTCTGGCCTAAATGTGACACTCACTTATGCATGTCTAATCCCAGATGTGCAGTATATCAGAGGCTTTTTTCACCCCAGTAAGCACAAAGACGTATTTGTGGCCTAAATGTGACAGTCACTTATGGACGTCTAATCCTAGATGTGCACTATATGAAACAGATGGGGTTTTTTTCACCACAGTAAGAAAAAAGCTGTATTTCTGGCATAAATGTGAAACTCACTTATGCACGTCTAATCCTAGATGTGCACTATATGAAACAGATGTATTTTTTTCACCCCATTATGCCCCAGTATAAGAATGCCGTATTTGTGGCCTAAATTTCAAAGTCACTTATGCACGTCTAATCCCAGACGTGCAGTATATCAGAGGTTTTTTTCACCCTAGTAAGCACAAAGCCGTATTTCTGGCCTAAATGTGACAGTCACTTATGCACGTCTAATCCTAGATGTGCACTATATGAAACAGATGTTTTTTTTTCACCACAGTAAGAAAAAAGCTGTATTTCTGGCCTAAATGTGACCCT